>NC_081827.1:170601632-171851632 GCF_030867095.1 Alligator mississippiensis | reverse complement strand
AATTAATCGAGTCTGCTCCAACATGTGTCAGAGCAGAGCTCCGTCTTGTGTATAGGTGCCCAGGATTTTTTGCTTCTGGCACAAGTCACTCTTGGTGATTCAGCACTAGATTAGCCAAATGACTCTGATCCAGTTGAATAATTCCTACATTCCTAACTCTGTCAGCCCCTTTACCTTACAACAGGAGCTGTCAAAGCTATGCTAGAGTAGCTAAATCTGCTTTGCATTGGGACGGCTTAGGATATGGACCTAATATGTCAAAATCCATTACTTTTTTTACTGCTAGGGTTTATCTTCCAAAGGGGTTCTGGAAAAACACATCATAACTGAATTATTTAAAGCCAATATACTACTTGAGAAAAGCACTAAATCAACTATCTTATTCAAGAGGAGTTGATGAACAGGTGATAAAAGTTGATAAACACTGAGGTATCAGCACAGAAAAGATCATACCTTAAAAGTTCTCTGCTGGTCAAATGAGATGGCTAACTTCTGATCTATAAATCAATAATACAGCTTGTTTTAAACACTATTTTTAACATTCATTAATAAGATATACTACTGTTGCTGGATAAAAGTTCATTCTTACTGATCAGGTAGTCCAATTTAGTCTGGGTTTATGAAGCCTTTCCCACAACAGGACAGGTGGGTGACATTCCTTATCCAAACGCCAAACAAGAGCAGTCTATACACAGCTGCAATCCCAGTAATAGCACGTCCAATCACTAACTGGTAAGGAAGCTAACTTTTTTGGGAGACCACCTGGCTTGTTATATGGAGACAGAGAACCTTATTTTATCAGTAGGTGGGGGAGCAGGGTGTTAGCTAGTAACCACTGAAGCGTAGCCAAGAGGTGGCAACATAAGGAAGATGTTCTCGTTACCAGGGAAAGAGTAGTTTCTGTATCTAGATCTCTTGAGTATACGGGTTTACTCTGTTGTAGACCTGGGTCAGAAAAGAAAGGCAGAGAGAAGGAAGAGAATTGCCAGACCTCAGATCAAAACTACCTCCTCCCACCATCACCATAAAAGCAGTTTAGTTGTGAGCACTGTAAGATAAAGTAGGGACCAGGAACTGACAGGTGCTAACCAACTGCTCCCATGGGAAGGGCAATTCCAAAAACAGAAAGCTGAAATCACCTAGAACTATGGAGTCTGAAGTTGGTGGATTTGGATGGGGGCACTATTAAGTGAGCAGACTGAAGAAGGCCTAGGAGTATCAGTGGAGATTATACATTTAGAGTAGAGGGCCATGGTGGAGGCCTATAAAAGGAACTATAGAGTAATGAGGGATATTAAGCCTAGGAAAATAGCTATAGCCTCCTGGTAAGACTAAAGGGAGGCTTCAAAGCAAACGTTTCTCCCCTGCACATTAAGAGAAGCACGTGAGTCTAGAGAAGGGCCGTTATTTGACCCTGATACCAACCGAACCAGGAACAATGTTGCTGGTTTCTGGGAAGCATACGCCATTTCATCTGGTACATGGTTATGGCTCCCTGTACTGACCTTCCCCGGTCTCCAATAGCCACAGATTCCGCAGGTCTTTGTGACAAGTTCAGAATCCAGCTGCAGAATCCCATGGACATCCCTGTATTCAGCTCTCAGCAACATACTCCTTTGGGAAACTCACTCCCAAGAACTTACTCCCTCTGGAGACTCTTCTGTGAAAAGCCACCAAGGAGATAGCCCAAGTTTTTTCAGAGAGACTCAGTCTCCCATCGTAGCTAGCATGCCCCTACTTCATTAACTCTACCATTGTCAAGAGCTGCATCTTCCTGCTTTTGCCTCGAATCAGTCCATGCCCTTCTATCTTGGGCAGCGATTCTCAACCAGGGTGCCGCAGTACCCCAGGGTGCTTTGAGATCCATTTACGGGTGACACACGATATTTGCAGTTAGACATGCAAACACCTACACTCAATTCAAAAGAAAAACCCAGAGATTTCAAATAGGAATCCATAGTGTCAAAAACCTTCTGACCTCCTGTGTTCTTTCTGAGTTCCTTGCAACAGAAGAGCAAAGACTTAAGTTTGCTCGAGTTTAAAAATGTTGAGAAACACTAGTCTTGGTGATGCCCCTTTTGTGCATCCCCTCCTTCCTGTAAAATAATTTAGGAAAACACAACACAAAGCAGCATTCTTTTCCACTGAGTCCTCTCAGCCTCGTCTCTCCTGTAGTGTCATCTAGGGGGTATTTTTTGGCAAGCGCAGCCCCAAAGGAGCCACACAGGCAACAATGAAGCAGGCCGTAACGAGCAAATTGCTCACAGAGATGAGCAACTTCCACAGAGATGTAAATCCCACAAGCTTAAATAGGGTTTAGGACCTATTTTGTGTCAAACTTAATTGCTTGATACAACAATGCAAAAGCATCTCACCTTTGTAGAAATTTTCAAAAACATCCAGTCCTACCAATGGACATTTTTTTTTTTTTTAACAGGATACAGCAAACTTGGATGCTCTCAATCCAGCTTCAAACATCAAGCTTATTGTTACAGAGAAATCCTTACATAGGTATGTATAGCAACATGCATACTTACAGTGTTATATAGATAATAAACAGAAAGTATTTGTACTGGGGATCTTTAACCCTCTGTATTTTTGTGGTCTTAGTTTGGTGGAGGCCCCCCTCTCTGATTGGCTGAGGGGGCCTAGTGGCCCCACCCCTTGCTGCTGATTATGGGGACTGTCCATCATGCAGCTCTGCCCCTTGCTGCTGATGGGCCAAGGGCTGTCCATTGCGTGGCCCCAACCCTCACTGCTGCTTAGTGGAGAAGGGCAGGGCTGCACAACAGGCAGCGCTCAGCCAAGTGAGGGGTGGGGGAAGACAGGGGAGAAAGAGGTGGCCACCATCTTGGCTACTCCCCTTCACATTGGCAGAACTCCTCCCAGCAGGATGCATGGCTGGGCCACAGCAGCCACGAGAACCACTGGCTCCCACAGGGGAGTCAGCATTTCTTTTTTTTTTTTTTTTTTTTCAGATTTTGCGGACATTGCCTCATTTCCCAACTATGCCTGATTTTACAATTTCTGTGAAATTCACAAAACTGAGACCTGAGTAGGTCCCTAGTCATAAGCCTGTGGCAGGAAACATAAAATGCCCTAGTTCAGGGGTTTTCAACCTAACAAGTGTACCCCTTCTCTCTCACAGTTCCAGCTCATATATCCCTTTGTATTTTTTTATTGGTTTTTAAGTGGGGGGGAGCAGATTGAGGCCCCAAAGGTGAGGGAGGGAGTGGGGCTGGGGCTGCACAGCCGGGGCAGAGTGCAGGATGCAGCCACGAGTGACTTGTCCGGGGCGGGGGGGGATGCGGAGGGGGTGGTAGCTTCTGCCGGTGCATACACCCTAGGAGGGCATGGGGGTGTGTGCCGCTGGATCTGCACAGGGGAGGTGGGTTGCTGCTGCAGGCTGGGGCCAGCACCAGGCTGTTCCAGGTGGGAGCTGGGTTGGGTTGGGTTGGGCCAGGCTGGGCTGTGCTCAGGGCAGGTGGCGGTGGTGCTGGGAGGGGGTGTGGGAGGCTATGGCGAATATTGGGGTAGCTGCAGCCCACTCATAGTCCCCCTCCCAGCACCACTGCCGCCAGGCCCAAGCACAGCCCAGCCCAACCCCATTAGGAAGAGCCTGGAACAGCCCTGGCTCCAGCCTGCAGCAGCATCTTGCCCCGCACAGATCCAGGGGCACATGCCCCCTGTGCCCTGCTGGGGTGTGCGCAGCAGCGGAAGCCACTCTGGCCCACTCCCTCCCTGACCACAGGGGCCTCGATTGAGGCAGTGAACAGTTCATCAGGGGGATGTGGGGGGAAGCTTCTGTTGCTGAATGCATCTCGGGAGGGCTTGGGGGATGGATATGCCCCCTGATCTATGCAGGGTGGGGCAGGCTGCAGCTGTGGACTGGGCTGTTCAGGGTGGGGGGCTGGGCTGTACTCAGAGCGGGCAGTAGCAGCACTGGGAGGGGGCTATGGGGGTGCTACGGCGAATTCTAGAGTGGCTGCAGCCCTCTCATAGTCCCCTCTGAGCATCGCTGCTGTCCGCCCACAGCACAACCCAGCCCAGCTCCTGCCCCAGCCCTACTCCCTCCCCTGCACTGGGACCTTAATCTGTCCTCCCCACTCCTTCCCCCAGGCCCCTTCCCTCACAACACACTTACCAGCTGGACCTGGCTGCTCTTTTGGCTGCCTGTGTGCTGCATTGCAGCTGCACACATACACATGGCATTTATTAGCCACATTAGATCTGCGGACTCCCTTTTTAAGTACCCCTAGGGGTACGGGTACCCCTGGTTGACAACCGCTGCCCTATTTATTTTAGTTTGTGATAAGTGTCCCTAGAAGCCTTTCACTTTAAAGAAGCTAATCTATTGTCATGTTGATAAGGGCCAGTTAGTTCTAGGCTTTTGATCTAAGACTTGGTATTCTTCAAAGTCTGATGAATACATACTAAGGAGTTAGTAGCAATAGTCATATTGAAAATGGTTATTTTATATAATCAATATCAACAAACAGCACTTCAACCAGGAAAAACAACCAAAACTTAAAGAAAACGCAACACACAGCTCTCTTGTTTTAAAAAAAAAAACTTTACAACCAAACAAAGAACACTATACATTGTTACAGTATATATATATATATATATATATACATACACACACACACACACACACACACACACACACATATATGTATTTATATGTACACAAATGTATATACACAAACATACATGTACATTCCCCTCTTTAGACTTCATACAAGCTGAAAGTTTCCTCATAAGCACACCATCAAGCTTGTGTCTCAATAACACAAAAAAGAACAGATGACCAGTTGACTCTGTTGGCTTCCATCTGAGAGGCTTCTATCTTTGTACATAAAACAGACTCATATCTCTCAAGTGTTTTTTCTGCATTTTAGCAGAGTTTTTGCGAGCATGCACACACACAAAGCCCTTATGTAACTGACCAATTGCTGCCATTAGCAACTGATACATAGAGGAAAGATCAGTAAAGAATTAGACTGTTTTAAACAAATGTGGAAGCTCAACATTAGTAGGCATGGAAAGTAAAGGTTTGAACAGGACAACCCTAAAGAAATGGATGTAACATTAGAACCACTGCTACTGTAAACTCATAACCAACTGCTTTCAATGTAAACTCAAACCCAAATTTCTAAGGATCTTACTGCAACATTCTCAAAAAAGCACTGGGCTTGATTGGTCTCTCACTCAACCAGTCTGACTGCACTGAAATCAATGCATTTTATTTCTGATTTACACAAATATACATGAGAGAAGAAAGGTCTCTCTCAACTGTAACCTTCCACTGAAAACTAGTCCACTATCAATCTGAGTAAAATGACTAGGTCTATGTGCCCAGTTCACTTCAGTTTTTTGTGAAACATGACAAATTACATAAACATAACTTTGTATGAGGGAGGACTGTGGTATCTCAAAGAATGACACTAGCAAAAAACCTGAGGATAGAAGAATTCGAATTTTGAGAAGCTGAAGTTTTTTTTATAAACTATGAGTTTCAGCAAAAAAAAGCAGTTCAAAATGAAAAACAAATGATTTTTCATGTTTCTATGAACAAACTAGAGAAATAGGCTTGTAACATTTTTATTTGTTTGTAATTTATTCTACTACATTGCTGCCCTTTAATATCTTATCTCCTTTTAATGGCAACATTTTTATTCTATTCTTTACAGAGTAGTGTGCAATTCCACGTAGATTATAAATAGGCACTCAGGCTGCTATTGAAAATGAATGGAAGAAGTATTTCCTTTAACAGTCTGCATCACCACGAACAGAAGTTTATATCCTTGTTTATTGTAGATCAGATAATTAATGAATCAAATTAGGGAGAACAGTAACTATTAAATGAGTATCCTGCTCCCTGGAGAAACAAGAACAGTGAGAATTTAAAACTGTTGTGAACTTAGGTTTTTTACTGTAAAAAATCTGTAACCTAACACTGGTAACATTTAAAGGTCAAAAATAATTTCAAATGTCTAATAGTTATAGATTTTTGCACATTCTTTGCATATGTTAAGTGTATCTTTTTTTATCCTTTCATCTACAAACACTTACAATTCTTTCTTTTTTTCACATCAGTAGATAAAATTGACAAGCTGTTTTTTTGGGATGAATATGTAAATGGAAAAAGTTCTTGGGTCAAGTTTCTGAAAGTCATACAAGTTATAATGATTTATTAAAAATTACTGAGTTATCAATCACTTGAAATAGGGATTAATAGTGGAAATGCTGTTAAAGCTTTACCTATAGTGGTTGAGAATGACAGACTAAAACTCAGTAGCTGAAGCAAACCAATTAGAGTTAATTTGGAAGTTATAATGGACCTTTTTTAAAATTTCACTTAGTGCTTAAAACTGATTTGTATATACTTTCTGAAAGCATGAGGCATTTGTTAAGAATGATGCTTGTCATGCTGACTATGACTATTTTTACTGTTTAATAGGGGCCTAGCTAATGCTGGAATATGATGTAGAAAAAAAATTCCTCTAATCTTAATTGAATTCGCTCCTTAAATATACCTGTAATCTATTAGAAACAATACAGAACCTTTTTAAATCCGAAAAGGACTTTTAACTGGTTTCTGGTTAAAATTTGAGAAACTCATTTATTCTCCGAATACTGAAAACAGCATACTTATGCATATTGCTTGTATTCCTATTGCTTGTATCAATTCCTCAGGTAGCTAAAGGTTTGGGAGGCTCTTTTGTAGCATGGTACCACTAATACCTTCCCTGTAAACATCAATGTGTTAAACTGTATAATGCTTATCTGAATGCATGGTGTAAGTGCACAAAGTAAAAGAGAAATAAGCTGAAGTAATCATTCACCAAGAGACAGGACTGTTGCTTTTGGTTATTATGACCAGCTGGCAGCTGCCCTTTCAGAATAAAGACTGCAGGCTGAGAAAATAAACCCCATTGTAAATGCCAGAAGGCTAAATGTAAGTGGCAAAACATAAAGACTCCTTTACCACTTCAATCCATACACTTCTGTTCATTATACATCTTTGCTTTCATGTGGCAACAGCACTTTCCCTTTTTTTCTTTATCTTTACTTCACTAAAACTCCTAGAGTTCCAGCCCACATTTTTCAAATGTCTGCTATCCCTCAGCACTCTTAAGTTTAGCATCTTGCTTTTCAAAGACATTAGTTTTCCCATAAAACTATTGTCATTGTAGATACAATTAATATTTCAGGGCAGATTGTGCGCCTTCGGAGAACCAAGACAAGAAAGGGTTTCAAAGAGACTAGCAAGAGCAGTTTTTAGACCCACATTATAGAACTCATGGATTTAATTGTGGAAGACCTGCTGAAACACTGACCAGTCTGGATAATATATGAATTACCCAAAATTTGGAAGGAAGAGGGAGGTCGTGCTCCACATGGGAGCTGCATGACCTGGAATTGGCAGTGAACCGTATCAGCTGTAAATCAAAGCAGCGGTCTGTCAGAACTAGTACATGGTGCCTACGATGAATGTCACAATGCCATTTTGAAGAATGGCATTATTTTGAGAATATTCGCCTTCTTTTCCAAGAAGTGTAGAGTCCTCTGAGTTGCAAATCCTTAAAGCATTCATAGATTTAAATAGTGGAGGAGCTGTGGCAGTCTCTGATTTTATCTCCCTCTACAGACAATGCTTGTTCTCTGGGTTCTTGTTTAACTTGGCCCACACATACGGTACCTTCAGGATTTTCTTCAACTTTGAAAACAAAAACACATACAAAAAACAAAGGTTAAAATTCTAGTTTGTTAAACACGTGTGTTAAAAAGAAGAGAACAAAAAAACCACTTAGATGCTATGATCTGTATACATTTAGGAGCAAGATATAATGGTTGCAGTTCAGGAAACCATGGTAATTCAGTAATTTGAGGTAAAAGTTATGTCATCTGTCATGTTAAAAGATGAAACAAGCAGAAATCAATTCATTTCAATAATCAGCTCACAAATACAAAGCTAGAATAGCTTTATCCAGAAAAAAGAACTAATAATATGATTAGTTTTTCCTGAAGAGATCCTTTCTTTTGTTAAAAGAATAGTCCATTCTCCAGTGAATCCTATCTGAAAAATTTACTAGACTGCAATCAGCCCTAATGTGCGTAACTGCTTTGACAGCAAAAATACTGGAATTGCACCAAATTAAAAAACAAGACTGAATGTGGTCCATCCATTTCAGTACACCAGGTTGTCATCTTCATATAGTACTTTGGGGAAGCAGGGTGTTACCAAACAGTTTTTTGCAGACTGCTAACACTTAGCTGTTTTATAAGTGCTGTTTTAAAGCAGCTTATTTATACCTTGCCCCAAAACAAAAAAGATACCTACTTAGTTTGGAATCAGTTCGTTGAAATACTCTCATACTTAATGACCATTCAGTAAAGGATTGGGGGGGAGGGGGAAGGATTGGGGTAGGGGGTAAGGATTATACAGCACAATTACAATTGGTTTGTCCAGATTATGTATATGGGTGCTTGCACGTGGGGGAATGATACCTCAAAATGCATAATGTTAAGATCAGAAAGTTTGCTTATAAAATGTGTCCTCTGGTAAATGATTTCAGATTGGGTTTGTTACTTAATAGTCTTTTCCCTTGGATCTAGCCCTAATTTGTCTCCCGACCTCCTACTCTCCAGAGCAGCAGGAGGATTTGGCCCCTTGAGCAGAAGAAACATTTGTTTTGGATAGAGACAACTCTCTCAGATAAAACAGAAGTAACACTGATATGCTCTGAAAGGGTTTCCTCATAGTTTACAAGTGTCTAACAGGATGGAGATTGTACACAGAAACCCTGCAGACAGAAGTAATAGAACTGTAGCATAAAAATGAATATCCCTCAAGAGTGGTGGATGGCCTTTAGGAAAACATAAAAGGACTGTTTTGCTTTGTTAAAACAGTTTATAGTTTAAATACAGTTTGCACAATTTTATTATCTTATTCAACAAGTGGCTTTCACACTTGGAAAGATGTAGGAAGTGATTTGGAATTGCAGAATAAGCAAATTATTCACGGAATATTTCTGCTAAACTGCTCAGTACATATGGTTAAAGAAATTCACAAAGAGAAAACTAGGAGTAACTTCCAGCTATCATCTCTCAGGCTGTCTGCAGACCCAGAAAGACATGACTGCATTGATTTGTTTGTGGTACACAATCAGAGAGTTTTCTTCACAACTGAAAGACCCAGAAACTTTTTAAATGAAAGTCTGGATTCTTAAAACACAGTTGTCAGTAGAATATACATTCTGTATTCAATCCTACACCTGGGGCTTTTCTGACTACACAGGATCCTGAGGATTTTTTAGGGGCTTTCTGTTTTAGGAAAGTATAAGAGTCTGATTTGATTATATGATTATCTTTTTAAAATAAGTGTTTGACAGCCCCACAAGTAACAATTAAAAAACCTCCAACTTCCAGCATCTCTGGAAGTATTTCAGCACAGTAAAATACAGGAAGCACAAACTGAACCTACCCAAAGAACAGAACAGGTCTTACACAAAGTAGTAGAGTGAAGGGGAGGGAAAGCCAAAAGAACCTGAAGTTACAGAGTTTGAAATGCATCTATGTTGGTTGATTTCCTTTTAATTGCTAGTTTAGAAAAGAAATAAAAATATTATTTACGGAAAATCATAGTAACTCAGGGTAAGAAAAATGAGAAATGTTCAATTAAAGGGTTATGAAAAACTGAATAAAGATTTAAAGTTTTAAAAAGTTACGTTTTTAACAACACTGCTTTTGAACTTTCAACTTAAATATATATAACTAGTTGCAATAAAGCCTAAGTAAGATCAGCCAATTCAGTTACTTGAAGCAATAACTTGGTAGTCACAAACTTCCTATAGCACCCCAGAACACACTTGGTTACAGAAATTATATTTTCAGTTTATATTTTTTTAATATCATTAATCAGACAAACTTACTAAGAGCTGGGTGGTTGTCCACTATCCGTATTGGAATAGTTTGTACATCTCCCAAAAGAATCTGATGGATACTTCCTTCCAAGTTTCCTGTGTCCTCCACACCTCTGACAGTTACCAGTTGGCCCATAGCAACCAAATTTTGATCTGGTACAGGCAGATTTCCAAGACTGGAAGCATTAATGTTGCCCTGCGTTAAACTGGCACCTGTTTGAAGGTTATGTCCTTGGCTGAGTACTAGAGAGTGGTTAGTTATTGCACTCCCTATGGAATCCAGAAGGGTGGCGGGGCTGGGAAGAGAGTGGCTATTTACAGCTATGAGGGCTGATGCTCCATCTGTAGAGGCATATGTTGGCTGCAGCTGCAATCCCTAAAAAAAGAAGACAGAAATACTTTAGTATTGACCAGTATGGATTTGACTGAAATCATGGTTTAAATCACTGGTCAGGAAGCCTCGATTTAATCACTGTTTTCTACAAAAAGTTTGAATTCTTGTTTGATATCCTTAATTTAACTTCTTGAAACTTTGCACTTTTAGAGAAAGGTAAGGGCTTGACTGCGTATGCAAACTTGCAGAGAGACAGGAGGGCTGTAATCAGGTCTGTTATCTTTCATATCCATATACTGCTGTTAACAAGGATCTCTGGGGAGACGAATCCAGTTTCAGAACTGAAACTAAGCATCACAGAGATGCTTAATGGGACCTTATAGACCAGCGGTCTTCAACCTTTTTAAGTGGGAGATCATTTTTTTAATTAAAAACCAACCTAAGATCTACAGCGGTGAGGGAGGGACTGGGGCTGGGGCACTGGCAGGCCCTGCACAGCCGGGACAGGGTGCGGGACAGAGCTGCGAGCAGCTTGCTCGGGGGGCATGGGGCATGCAGTCTGGGAGGGCCTGGGGGGGGTGTGCCCCCAGATTGGCATGCAGGGTGGGGTGGTGCTGGGCTCTACCTGGCAGGGGTGTTAGGCTGGGCTGTGATTGGGCTGGGTGATGGTAGTACTGAGAGCAGGGCTACAGGGGAGGGAAGAGAGGGAGGCTGCAGCCACCTGAAAATTTGCTGGCAGGAGGCTAGACTATGCTGTGCCCAGGGCAGGAGGCTACAGTGAATTTTCAGGTGGTTGCCAAACCCACCCCACCTTTCCCCGTAGACCCACTCCCAGCACTGCCGCCAATCTGTGTGCAGGGCAGAGGAGGCTGCTGCTGTTGCAGGCTGGACTTTACACCCCAAGCTCTGCTGCAGCTGGCCTGGGAGTGGCTCAATGCCACATGTGTCCTACCGCTTGGCTAAGTTTCGTCTGCTGCCTGCCCAGTGGCGGGATGCACATAACATTGGGCCAGTCCTGGGCTAGCTGCAGCGGGACTTAGGGCACAAAGCCCAGCCGTCAATGGCAGCCATCTCTGGTGTGCATAGATTGGGGGGGGCCCTCCACCAGGGTGTGCACAGTGGCGGGAGCCCCCCTGTGCCCCCGCCAGCCTCAGATCAATTGCAAGAGGCTCCGTGATTGACCAGTCAATCGCGATTGACCGGTTGGTGACCACTGTTCTAGACTGAGCACTGAGCCCTGAGCCCCATTGGGTACAGTGGTTTTCTTTAATCTTTACTAATCTATAAACTGAGCCTCTGGGAACCCCATAAGATTGGGATTCTAATATAGCCCATGGCCTATTGTGACCTATTTATAAAACTTTTCTAAAAAGGTTATATGAATATATTGTCTCAAATAGTATATAATTAGAAGTTATAATCCCTATTCCATGGTGCTATCTTTGAGCTTTAACCTATTTTACTTTAAGTAAACCTATATAAAAATAGTTTTAGTGCATCTTAAAAAAATAAAAAGATTAAACAAAAAAATCTGATTTAAATTTATAAAAAAATTAGATTTTTTTTTAATTAAAAAAATTGTTGATTTTTATCCACCCTGGTATTGACTATCTCAATAATAAAGTGCGAGGACTTTGGCCTTATTACTTTATACTGTATGCTGGTGTTGGAGGAATCCCTATTTGTAATTTACTGCAGACAGGAAGAGATTTTATGCAATCCCAGGCTCGTTTCACATGACTTACAAGAACAGACATAGGTTAGAAGTGTCCAACCTTTTGCCTCATGGCCACTTTCAGCTGTCTTAACTGCAAGCCTAAATTAAAACGTACTGTTTGTATTTAGTATTAGCATTCCCCCACTAGCTCATATTCCCAGGAGGAGGGTGGGCATAAAAGGGCAAAGCAGTCCTGAACTGCTGCTCCGTTAAAATGATAGAGTTGGCTGGGAAAGAGCAGAGTGCTGGAGGCATGTCATTTCCACAGCATGAAGGGGGGGGGAAAACAAACAATACAGTGGCTAATAGCAGAGAAGGCTGGAATTCAGGACAGAGAGCACACAGAAGAGGGACATTAATAGGAAGCATCCCACAAAAACAGAAAAGGGGCAGTAATGCTTATTTTAAAGAATTTTATGAGTTTTTAATGCCTTGAAGGAGCACTACAGACCCCCAGTACCTCACATTAATGGATTAAGGGGTGAAACAGGGAGAAAAGAGGAAGCAAGGCTAGATGAGAGTGATTGAGGGGGAATGGGAAGAGGAGGCATGGAAAGCATCCCTGAAGAACATGGATAGAGGAAAGGATAGAGATTTGCAATTTTGGATATAACTGGAAAAACAGATGAGTTCCTGGTACGGGTACATTAATTTTTAGGCTGATACCAATGACACATATCGGCCAATACCGATCTGATTGCCAATATTGATCTGATTGCCAATATGCAGCCCAGTAGTTTAGGGAGCAGCGTCCAACTGGTAAGTCTGCTGGGGGAGAAGGGGCAGGAGGAGGCGAGTGAAGGGGTGTGTCGGGGGGCAGATTGAGGCCCCTGTGGTGAGGGAGTGGGGCAGGCACTGCCCAGCTGGAGCAGGTGGGGCAGAGTGCGGGAGGGAGCCACAGGGGCAGTGTCTCCTACCACTGTGCACACCCCAAGGGGAAGCATGGGGGCATGTGCCCCCTGGATCTGTGTGCAGGGTCAGGGTAGGCTGCTGCTGCAGGCAGCACCAGGCTCTTCCTGGTGGGGAGGTAGGGCTGGGGCTGCGCTTGAGGTGAATGGTGGCAGAGCAGGGGGGGGGGGGGGGGGGGGGGGGGGGGGGGCGCGCAGCTATGGCACTTCTGCCTACCCCTGGCCCAACCTCCACCACAAGGAAGAGCCTGGTGCCACCTCCAGCCCACAGCAGCAGCCTGTCCTGGCCCCGTGCACAGATCCAGGAGGCACATGCCCCCCATGCCTTCCCCATGGGTGCTGCAGGAGATGCCCCTGCTGCCCCGGACAAGCTGTTCGTGTCACCCTCCCACACCTGCCTCAGCCCCACTCTCTCCCTCACTGCAGAGGTCTTGACCTGCCCCCCCATGCCTCTTCCCTTCTCCTATCCAGGCACGTGGCATTTATTAACAACATTATGGGCCACATCAACCAAAAAAGCCAATTGCCAATAACATCAATTTTCCTTTTACCAGCACCAATACGATATGGACCAATGTATCGGTGCACCTCTAGTTCCTGGGACATGACTAAGGTTTCTTTCACGATTCAGGTATCATTTTAGATATAGCTGTTGCTGCCTTTGAGCAGTGAGGTGGACTAGGTGACCTCTCAAGGTCCTTTTCAGTCCTATTTTTGAGGCTTTAGATAACTGTACAGGAGACAGCTTAGGGAAGAAGGCAGACAAGGAAAGGAACACTATAGCCAGGACTTCCTAAAATCTACCCCTCTTGATGCCCAGATGATAACATTAACTGAGGAGGGAGAGGGGGCTGAGGTGTTCATCTTTGAACCTAAACTTTCTGTTTCAGTGGAGATGAGTTGGAGGCTGATATAAAAAGAAAGAAAGCTGCCAGAGGAACAACTGAGGTACTTCAAAATCTGGTTTTACCTAGCAAACATTCATGCAGGGAGTGTGCAATAATGGAGATGAAACTCGCAGTCCCCAATCTCTATCAGGATTTCCACAACAAAATGTATTGGAATTCTGGCTATTTGATGGAGGGTGTTTAAGAATTTAATTTTACCTGAAGTTGTGCAAATATCTTGGGCCGGAGTGATGAGAGTGAAGACAATAGCTGAGCTGTCTCCAGAGGCAAGGACTCCTCAGTCTGACTGTGTTCCACTTTGGTGATGACGGATTCTCCTGGTGAGCTCCCTACAGAAGAATAAACAGGTACAACAAATATTCTCTCTTTTCGTTTAAAGATTCCTTAAATAAATCTGATGTTCGAAAGCTCAAATATATTATATTACAACACTGGAACACATATAGACTTACATTTAAATAAATGTTTTTATTCTGCAAAGAATTTAAGACTAAAGGAATGAGAAAGGATTAAGTGAAGGGGGGAGGGGAAGAACAGAAGTCAATCAGTAGCAAGATGACAGGCATATATATCAAGGCAGAGATAGTAAAATGAAGAAGAAGAAAAGCAACTGCTCTACACCTTGCCTGTCAAATTCTAGGCAATGTAAAAAGTAAAAGAATTATTGTCAAAGCAGAAAGCAAATTGTCTTAATGCATACACATCCTAAAGGAACAGCCATTAGGAGAAAAGTGGTATAAAAAGAACAAAAACAAAATGTACTATCCTTTGTAGCTTTCTGCAGGGCAGTTTCTGCCTGCTCTGTGGAATTCAGATAACATCAGTACAGGTAAACTACTATGCCAACTTGAATTTGAAAGAAATCCCTTTTATCCATAAGCCTTTCTTTGCAGGTTATTGTACAGTATTTCCATATGGGAAGACATATTCTGGGGAAGTTTTATTGCCTCCATCTCCCCAAGCACTACTGTGAAAAACCAAAACCAAAACAGACTTTATTATGACTGCTTCCCAAAAAAGTATCTTCTACTGGATGATCATATTTCCACTGTATAAAACCCAAAACATTTTTAATATATTTAATGACATTAAATTTATAGAGGCATGCAATTTAATTCCCAAAATCAGCAGCAGGCACAATCAGCAAGAAAATCACTCATCCAAAATCTGTAATTATGAGAATTAGCTTGGTAAGTAGAAATACTGGAAACTGAATAGTCAGAAATTACAAAACTTCTTTCAGCAAATCACATTAGCTTTTCCACCAATGTTACTATGGAAGGAGAGACACTTTAACGTATCCTGAGTTCAGAACTGGCCACCTATAAGATATAGTTCCCATTTCTGTTTAAGTCCAATTACCTTGCTATCCTATAGCTAGTACACTATTGCTGTAGATCAGTGGTTTTCAACCTTTTTCATTTGCAGACTCCAAAACATTTTTGAATGGAGGTGCAGACCCCTTTGAAGTGTGGACAATCACATACCTTTGATTGATCATAGACATCTTTCGCAGACCCCTTAGACAGTTTGTGGACCCCAGGGTTCCACAGACAACAGGCTGAAAACCACTGCTCAAAATATTTTCAATACCATATAATGCATCTATGCACATGGCACTCTGTGAGGCTGATTATTACCTTATGTCCCACAGTATAAGAATGGTCCACTGTATTTAATACAATGTCTACGTATACACTGTATGCATACTAGATACGAGAACAGTTTATTGAACTGAACAACACATTGCTAGTCCCAATGTTTTGCCTCCTACTTACATTAGAGCAAACATTAGCTATCTGCATATTGGTTAAATGCCTAGCATCTTTCAGCACCACTGTCTACTATGAATTATAACTGTATTCCATTGAATTGTCTAATAACTGGTGGCAGAAATGCTTAAGTGGAATCAGCTATCAAAAGGCTGTTATAAGAAGCCTTGAAATTGACAGAAGCTAATCAAGGCTCATTTTCCAGGATAAATACATACTCTGGTTAAGTGTATAGCCTTTTAACAGTTTCTGAAACTTTTTTGCTTAAATAGAGAACACTACTTCACAACAGAGTTGAAAGAACCTCTAGACTTACAAAGCTACAATGCAACTGATTCTATGCTTTGCAGAGGACAAGAAAAAGGCTGCCATACCCTGAAGAACCCAAATGTAAAATAATAGAGTATTCCTAATAGAAAAGCAAACCACCATTTCCTCTGCTGATACTTCTCTGCAAGATAAGATTTGTCCACATTTGGGACAAACTGAAAAAAAACAAACCCCTCATACTAAAAGCAGTTTACTTGGGCATCAGTTGCTCTTTTCCACTTGCCACCATTTCAAATGCGTGAAAGTGACTTAGGTATCCTCTCTTTTTACTTATTTTTTAAGTTAAATTATATATGCCTATATTTGTTATATCATACTCTGTTTCTGCAAAAATTAATACAATGTTATAAACACCACAGACTCATTTGAGCAGGATTAAGATGACAAAATAGGCTGGAAAGAAAAGTGTTAATTGTTAGATAACTGAGGCGTCTAGTTAAGTTGTACAGACACCTGGGTAAACCCACATGTCTAAAACAGCATCTTGTTTCATGAGTTTAATTTGTGCTAGTGAGCTATTTGTGGGCTTTGAATAAAACAAGATTTGATCTTTCCACATTACTTCCTACCTTCAGGAACTAAACACCCTAGGACCACCCACTGATGACCTGCTCCTAAAAGCTTCTAAAGGCACAAACACCATGGGCCCAACTATAAAAAACTAGTCATTAAGAAGCATGTGTATAAAGATAAACAGAAACTGATGCTTTCTAGGTTCCCTCTGCTCTAAAATAAGCCTTCCTTAGAAGAGAAACGCTATTCAAATTATTAAATCTAAAACTTGATCTCCTGTATTTTGACAGTTGTCCATCCTGAAATTCTTACCTTAAGAGTTCCAAGCGTAGGGGATGTTTTTCAGTTCAAATTGGTCCATTGCAACAGCAGCTAAAATAAAAATTAAAAACAAAAAACAAAGGCCTAACTTAGTGTGCAACTGGTTGTAAATGCACTGGTGTACACAACCTCTCACCACGAACTACGTTCACCAGGTCATTTATGAAAAATAACACATCACACATTAAGCCAAACTTTTGTTTTTGTACCTTTACTGCTACAATATCAATAAGGATTAGATTAGGTTATAGGAAGAATCAAACCTATCAGGAATTCTTCAGGCAAGAACTGCAATGCAGGATAACTGTCAATACAGGTAAATCTTTAAGCATAACAACCTTGACAGTGTTCCTTTAATAATCTACAGAATCCTGTATCAAACACCTTTTTTATAAGGTACTACAATGCTACATCCCAAAGACATAATGGTACAAGACGACCACTGATATTAACTAAATTACAGATGCTTAGAGTCATTTTAACACATTGAAAATGATCATATATACAAGAGAGGGGAAAGAATAGGGAAGAGCCTTCTTTTGTGCCACAATGTTCTACTTGCAGGGTTAAACAGGTTTAAAAATATGGAAACAGTCAACGGTCTAGATACAAGCCTTACCAGTAGGGATCCGGGTTTTCTATTTCAGACAGAAAAACCAAGAAAAACAGATTTCTCATTTTAATGAAGAAACACGTGGATTTTGCACTTTTGCAAAGAGCTCTCTGCAGGCTGGCAGAGTTCCAGTGGGAGGAGGGTGGTCAGGCAGGGGGCACCATGTGCATGGACATTAGGCCTGTGCGCATAAGGAAGTATTCGATTAGGATTCGGTTTCAGCTGATTCGGAGGACAGTGATTCGATTCAGAGATTTAGATCACTGTCCTGAATCGATTTGGCCAAATCAGGTTTGAAAGATTTGGCACTGATTTGGAGAGGTTCAGCAATTTTGATCGGCCAGGGAGAGGCAGGCACAGCTGTGTGGCTGCAGGTTCTCCCGCAGCTCCTCTGGCTGTGCCTACCTCTCCCCGGGCAGGGAGACCCACGGGAGAACCCCCCATGGCTGCCTAGCCTGGCCCCATCCTCCACCCAGCTCCAGCCTAGTCCCCACACTTTTTTTTTTTAAAAAGAAGCCCTGCACTCTCCGACTGCAGCAACAGCGATTGGGGCCTCTGGGCGCTCATGGCAGAGCCCCCCCCACATAACACAGCGTAGTGGGGGGCAGTGGTTAGGGTTAGGATCACCCCCCCTTGCCTGGCACCCACCCGGCAGCTGCCCCATGATGCGGGTGCAGCTTGGCTTGGCGGGGCGCCATGCGCTGCATGGGAGCTGGGGTCACTGGGGCTGAGCAGTGCCAGGCTCCAGCTGGCAAGTGGAGCTGCCCCAGCTTCGGGATAGCGTGCAGTGCCCTGCCAAGCCACACTGCACCCACACCACGAGGCAGTTGCCACATGGGCGCTAGGCGGGGTGGGGCATGATCCCTGCTGCCCTGCATTGCATGGTGGGGCTCTGCCACGTCTGCCCAAAGACCCCAATTGCCCTTGTTGCAGCCAGTGAGTGCAGCGTTTTTGGGGGGGTGTTTTTGTTTAAAGCTCCGCACTTACAGGCTTTGGTAGTGGTGACTGGGGCCTTTAGCGGCTTGTGGCAGAGCGCCCCCACACAGCACAGGGCAGGGGCAGGCAGCGGCAGCGGGCGGGTGCAGCAGGGTTTGCCCGCATCATGCGGGTGCAGCGCAGCTCTGTAGGGCGCCATGTGCTGTCTGGGAGCTGGGGTACAGTGGTACCAGGCTCCAGGTGATTGCTGGAGCCACCCCAGCTCCCAGACAGAGCACAGCACCCTGCTGAGCCACGCTGCACCCGTGCGATGTGACAGCTGCTGCAAGGGTGCCAAGTGGGGGATGTGATCCCCACTGTCCCCCAATGCATGGTGGGGCTCTGCCACAAGCCCTTAGAGGCCTTGAATGCCGCTACTACAGCCAGTGAGTATGGGGCTTTTTTTTTCCCCCCCCCGAAGTACCAGGAGGCTGGGGCTGGATGGAGGATGGGGCCGGGTAGGGCAGCCATGGGGGCTTCTCCTATGGCTTCTCTGGCTGTGCCTGCCTCTGCCCTGGCAAAGGGGGCCATGGGGGCTTATGCCCTGCTGCCACTTGCCCCGCTGGCGTGGAGTGGGGTGTGTCTGTGTGATGCAGGCGTGGCTCGCTTCAGGCAGCAGGGCATAGACCCCACTCCCAGTGCTGCCGCACCCACATTAGTGCTGGGAGCAGGGGCTCTGCCCTGCTGCCACCTGCTGCCGGGGGTGTGGGATGTAGGCGCGGCAGTGCTGGGAGAGAGGGCTATGCCCTGCTACCACCTGCCCCCTTTCACCTGGAGTGAACCATGCCCACATCCCGCCCTCCCTCTCCAGCTGGGCAAGCAGCAGAGCCCCTGCTCCCAGTGCTGCCGCACCCACATCCCGTGCCCACTTGCCCCCCTCCCCAAGTAATGCGCCCCCCCCCTGCCCTGGCTGGGCAGCATGTCCCAGCCCCAGCCCTCCCCCACGCCCCTTCCCTACTCCCTCCCCCAACACTTACCAGCTGGAGGCAGCTGTGTCAGCTGCCTGTTTAGTTTATGGCTTTGTCTCTGAAGTGGTTGAATCTTTTCCAAAGCTTTTCCTAATCAATCTGGATGCTTTGAATCAATTTGGAGCTTTTAATTGGTCTCCCGATTTGATTCAGATTCCGATATTCGGTCCCTGAATCGGGCCAAATCTCCTGCAAATTGAATCAGCTACTGAAGCTTCGCACAGGTCTACTGGACATGCAAATGGCCACCAAGCAACCTGGAGAGCAGTTGCCACAGGTCGGGGGGGAGGGGGAGAGGGAGAAGAGAGGATTCAGGCCCCCATTGAGAGAGAAGGAGGGAGGGGGGGAGTTGGGCAGGGCTGGGGCTGGGACTGCTACCTAACCAGGCAGTGCATGGGGCTTGGGGCCTGGGGCTGGAATGGATGGCCAAAGGGCCCCAGTGGGGAGCAGGACAGGGATGCGGGCGGCTCGTCCAGGGGGTGGGGGTCCAGCTCCCCACCGCTGCATGCACTCCTAAGGGGGCAGGGGGGACCTGTGTATGGAGCAGAGGCTCCCCCTCTGCAGCTCAGTGGGTGGGACCTGGTACAGAAGGGCAAAGTGGGGCCAGGCAGGGAAGCTCCTAGCCCTGAATCACCCAGCCAAGGCATCCCCTCAGCACCTAGCAGCAGCAGTGCAGGCTTGTGCCCCTTACTGCTGCTGGGCAAGCAGGGAACACATTGCACAGGGCTTGCAGCAGCAAGGAGCTTCCTTGTCCAGTTCCACCCTGCCCTGCCATGCCAGGTCCTGACTGCAGGGCCAAGGCGGCCCTGGGGGAGGGCAGCAAGGCAGGGAGCTCAATCCTGCAGCAGGCAGTCTGCCCTGACCCCCAACACAGATCTAGCGGGCACGGATACCCCTGCCTCCCTGCCCAAGCCTGCAGCAGGCAGTCTGCCCCTACCCCCATGGGTTCCACTCCAGCCATGCCACCCACAGGAGAAGGGGAAGCCAGGCTCTGTGCTCTGCTCCACCACAGGAGTGGCCTCCCGCTAGCAGATGCTAGGGCTCGGGTGCTGCGGACTTGGGTTCCTGGCCCTGTAGCCCTAGCAGCTGGAGGCTCCTCTCCAGCAGGGCTGGGGCGGGGGGGAGAGGGCTGTGGGTGGGGGGTGAGGGGCAAGGGGCACCAGCAGGGCCAGGGCCTGTTGGGGGGTGGGGTGGGGTGGGGAGGGAAGAGTGAGGGGTCTGGCTTGCAGTCTGTCAGCTAAGGGGCAGGGTGAGCTCTGGTTTTCCATGATAAAAAACCCAAAATCAAATACCAAAATGTAGAGGTATCTAGAATTTATTTTATTATGGTGAGTGAGGCACTGGTAGGCTTCTAAACTGCTTTAAAATTGTAAATATATCAATGAAACATCATATTCAATTGATATCTATCTATCTATCTATCGTGGCATTTCATTTTAATTGCGGATTTTTGTGTTTTCATCAGATAATTTGCATTTTTATCAGAGAATTTGCCATTTTAATTAGCGAAAAATAGGATCTCTGCTCATCAAATAATCTGATCTAAAGCAGTAATAGTTACCCACTTAAGACAAAAGCATTATGTGCAATGAGCTTCTCTCAACAACTAATCTTGCAATATGACTCCATTCTGACAGCACTAACTCCTTCAGAAATCACATTTTGGCTTTTCTTCATTTCTCTGTTAATGGCACAGTAATTGCTGTGAAGAGATACTGACTTCGCAACGTGCTTTAGCTAAGAGAGAGGTTACTTGACAAAAGTATTACTTAACAAAAAAATGTGTCTTGCTGAACTGGTGTCAGCTAAAAATCTGTGTTTTATTATAATTACGACTAGGAAAAATTAAATTGCATTCCAATGACATAATCAGAGTCTTAAAGATTTGCACGTGAAATCAATGTGCCACCAACTTCACTTGGTCCTGAGTCAGCAAGGTGCCCAGGTGTAGCTGTAAAGCATGTGAGAGCTCACACATTTTAAGGGTATCAGCGAACTGAACCCTATTGAGATCATCATATCCTGTTACAAACATCACTCCACAGAGCATGTTTCATGATTCTATATCCAGACATTATTAGCATTTTCTGTGAATCAAAACTGAAGTAGCTCTTTAATATGCTCACACTACTACATTCATAGAAACCCAAATCTTGACATGTTAAAGGCTGTCTAGAAGGCAAAGTCTATGGTTTTAATGACTGCTACTTGCTATACTGGGAACTTCAAACACATTTCTCATATATGTAGTGAAGGGGGACAGGGGAAGGGGTAGGAGTGGGGGAAGATTCTTCTCCAATAGTCGGTTCTTGCCATCATTTTTCCTTTAATGACTAAGTATGCTAAGCTCTCTGGCAGGAAGTTTTACTTTGTGACACACCTGAAACAAAAATTGAAGACAACCAAGATATGACATGCTCCTACCCTCTGCAGGTGGTGATGCAAATGTAACAGTTACTGTCTCCGTGAATATATTCCCACTGTCTGTGGTCCACTGCAACTGAAAGGAGAAAAAAAAGTTAGTCGTCTAAAATGGGAAAAGCACCTGAATATTCTCTATGATACTGGAAAGGTTCAAACCATAATGAAAACTAACAGCCAAAATATTACCTTCTTATTTCCTTATACTGTGTATTTTCTGAAGTCTTGGGTAATTTTTCAGATTCTTAAAGATAAAGTGCCATGTTTCAAAAGGATTTAAAACACTCTGTAACTGGTAGGTTAAACTGCCACAGGTTGTGGGTAGACTTTAAAACTGAAAATTAAACATATAAAAACAAACGATCTGAAAATAAGGTTTTTTTTTATTTACAGGATAGGACTTGAATTCAAGATTCTGTTTGTATCTTGCAAAAGCAGAAAATATCACAAATGCCTATAAAAGAATAAAATAATTCTTCAGTGTGCCCTCTTTATATACTTATGTCATTGCAGGAGAAACAGAGCCATGAATTCAGGTCTGGGCAAGTTAGAACAAAAAGAAAAAAAACCCCTAAAATTTACTTATAAAATGTATTAATAAATTAAGCTTTGAAATGTAATTAGACATTTTTATTTAAAAGAAACCCTAAAACATCAACTGACTTCTAAATAGTGTGACTGAAGTTCCATTAGAGCAGTGACATACAAATCAGAGGTTGTTAAAAACCTCATTTAAGCCCTGCATACAACTTTCTGGGTTCAGAGTCATGTACTGCTTTCTCATCCAATTACTGCAATCTCCTTGTCTCACTTCCTTTGCACTCATCCCAAATGCAATAGCCAGTATTTTCATCCTTCCTCACTACTTACACCAAGTCATTCCGCTCTTCAAACACCTTTACAAATAGATTTACTTGCTCCCCAAGTCAAACCATCTGTTATAACAATAAATTTCATTCCCTTCACTCCATTGATGCAAGTCCCTTTCTTCCCTCATGCCTTCTTCCAAGCCATCCAATATACATCAGACCTCTTATTCCCCAATGCACATACCCTTATTCAGATCTTGGCTGAAATCCTCCTCCTCTTATGAAGCGTAAAAGTAACACACATCAACATAACATTCTCTCTCACCTCCCATTTTCTCTCTCCCACATACACACACTTTCTGTCTCTCACGTATTGCTGCCCTCTCACTCTCCTGATATTCTGTCTGGTCCATTTAGGCTGATGACAGACATGGCAAAAAACCCAAAACAAATGCACTTTACCAGAAGCACTGCATTAGTTTGACCCTTGTAGGGAACGAATTAGAAAGGCTAAGGTGGTGACTGAACTAAAATGAGCAACAGGAATCAAGGACAACAAGAAGTCCTTCTTTAGGTACATAGGGAACTGGAGGAAAAGAAATGGGAGTGTGGGGCCATTGCTCAACAATTCAGGACATCTGGTTACCAGCACTCAGGAGAAAACTTAATTCCTGAATGACTACTTTGCTTCGGTCTTTCACCAAGCCAAGGGAAAATCATGCCAGATAGACTATAGAATGAGGTCAGGAATGACTGCCTTCCTACTATTGCCGTAGAACTGGTGTGTGATCAATTAAAGAAATTAGACATACAAGTCAGCAGGACTGGATGAACTTCAACCAAGAGTGCTGAAGGAGCTGGCCAAAATCATCGTGGAGCCCCTGGCAAAACTCTTCCAAAAAATCGTGGCACTCCAGAGAGGTCCCTGAGGACTGGGACCAATGTTGTGCTCATCCTTCAAGAAGGGGAGGAGGGGGGGGGACCCAGGTAACTATAGGCCAATTAGCCTAACTTCTATCCCAGGGAAAATCCTGGAAAAATTCATTAAGGAATCTGTGTGCGATAGGCTTGCAGAAGGTAGGATTCTGAATGACAGCCAGGATGGCTTCATCACGGGCAGGTCTTGTCTTACCAACCTCACCTCCTTTTATGATCAGATAACTTGCCACCTGGATAAGAGAGAAGAGGTTGACATTGTATCCTTGATTTCCATAAAGCCTTTGACCTGGTATCCCACGATGTTCTCACAAGAATATTGGAGGATTGTGGGCTTAACTGTGAGACAGTTAGGTGGGTATGAAGCTGGCTGCGGGGTAGGACCCAGAGAGTTCTAATGAACTGATCTGTGTCATCCTGGCAAGAAGTGGCCAGAGGTGTCCCATGGGGGTCGGTGCTTGGTCCGGTACTTTTCAACATCTTTATCAATGATTGGGATGTGGGGGTGAAGAGCTCACTGGCCAAGTTTGCAGACAACACCAAATTATGGGGAAGTGTGGTCACACTTGAAGATAGGCTACAGATACAGGTGGATCTAGACAGGCTAGCAAGTTGGGAGGACCAGAACCAGATGAAGTTCAATGTTGAGAAATGTAAAGTGCTCCACCTGGGGAGGAACAACTCCCTAAACACCTACAGGCCTGGTGGTGCCGAACTGACACACCACAAATGAAAGAGACCTGGGGGTAATAATAGATCACAGTATGAATATGAGCCGGCAGTGCGACATTGTAACTGGCAGGACAAATAACACTGTAGCATGCATCAATCAATGCATCTCCAGCAAAACCAAGGAAGTGATTCTTCCACTCTACTCAGCATTGGTGAGACCCCAGCTGGAGTACTACGTCCAATTCTAGGCACCGCACTTTAACTAAGACATGGTGAAGCTTAAGAGAGTCCAGAGAAGGGTCACCCATATGATCAGAGACTTGCACAGCAAGCCATATGAGGAAAGGTTGAGGGACCTGGGACTCTTCAGCCTGGAAAAGAGAAGACTGAGAGGGGACTTGGTAGCAGCTTAATGCTATATCAGGGGAATACATCAAGGGCTTGTTGAACAACTGTTCACCAGGGCACCCTTGGGGAAAACCAGGAGTAATGGCCACAAACTCCTGGAAGATTTTTTCAGGCTCAACATTAGGAAAACCTTCTTTACAGTTAGAGTGTCTAGATTGTGGAATAAGCTCCCTCCAGAGGTGGTGCAATCGCCTGCCCTAGAAATCTTCAAGGGGAGACTGGACAGTCACTTTGCTGGGGTCACTTGACCCCAGCTATCTTTCCTGACTGGTGCAGGGGGTTGGACCTGATGATCTTCCGAGGTCCCTTCCAGCCTTACAATCTATGAATCTATGACCCAGCTCCATAGCATCTGTATAAATCGTGCACTTCGGCAGGGGGGTTTTGGTGCTTTTACCTAAAGCCAATTCAATCAGCTATTAGATAAAAGCATCAAAAAAGTCCCACTGAAGCGCCCGATCTATACAGACGTTGGGCAAGCTGGTTCAAACTAACATGATGCCTATTCTGGCCATGTGCTGGGCTCGGCACAGGGGCACATGAAGTTTAAAGTAGAGTGCTGTTTTTTGGGGGCTTTTTATATCTGTAAGCAGCCTTAATGTTAACCACCATACTAGGTATTGAAGATGCATCTATTCACTATGACCAGAAGTGCTGTGAAGCTGGAGGATATACCCTGGTTATCATGGCAGCATATATTAAGCAATACAAAATCTTCACCATACTACATTCTGGCAGAAATGGGTTTACATCCAGGGAATTTCCTCGTAGCCAATATAAACTTTGCCTTTCAAACTAGAGAAATTACTGTCATTGTGTGTTCTAAATGACCCCACAGAAAATTAATGGACAATATACATTACAGTTACTGCACAATTTTAAATATTTATTTTGTATTCATTTTTAGGTATGTTAAGTACTATTTACTAGTATAGTCCTTTACCTGTTCAAAACACTACATAGGCATTAACTATCTCACATGAAGTAGGAAGGTACATTTCATCCCTCTTTTCCAGAGGAAAAGCAAGAAATGACTTCAAGACACTCAAGATGACAGGGCAAGAATTACAACCTCGCAATGCTATGATCATTCTTCCAGAAGACACATCCTTCATTTCATGACGTCATTATATGCGACTATTGCACAAACTGTCAATTGATGAGATAAATATAGCTATCAAAGGCCTAAAGACCCTTACTCAGATATCATTTATTACTCCCCAGGCAAAGTGTCCTTTGAAAATGTTATTATTAGGAATACAAGAGTCAGCAGAAACTTTTAGATGAATCCTGAAATCCTTCAACCAAAGTTAGAAAAAAAAAGAAAAGAGGGATAGAAGTGAGTATAGCACCAATAGTACCGTTGCTGGGATGCTTTCAGAGTTATACACCATCTCCCCATTTCTCAGGGACTTCTGCACCTCATGGATGTGGTTCTTGATGTCATTCACAGTGGGGAAAAAAGACAGGTTATGCCTCTCTGGCACTTCATCCGGTTTGAAAAGCTCGCGTTCCACATATTTTCTGTCGTGTGTTAGAAAATGGAGGATGGCAAGAGGAAGCAGTTAAAAATATATTTGCGTATTAGCAGATTTTACTTCCCCACACCCTCCCAACAGTCTTCTCCTCTTTCCACAAATATGATCCGAACAAGTTACTGTATTTTCTCAAATCCAAGACAAGGATTCTCCCCCATTCAGTATGGATGGGAGTGGGGAACCTCATCTTGGATTTGATGTACTGGCCTGGGGCTCACAGCTGCTGCAGCTCTGGCTACAGCCCCAACTTGGACCCAGGGTCAGAGCTGGAGCTGCTGCTGTCACGGCTGCATGACTAGGGCTAGAGTAGCTGCCTCCCCAGACCTGAAGCCACTGTGTGCCTGGAGCCAGAACCAGAGCCAGAACTGTTGTACACAGTAAGCAGCAGGGGGCAGAAAGATGTAGGGGTCAGGCTTCCTGTCCCCTTCATCACTTGCCACCCCACTGCCTGCATCCTCCTCCCCCTGCTTTAGCAGTGGGAGGGCGGGGTAAATTTAAGAACTCCCTCCAATAATTTATTAAATTCTATATAGAAAACTTTATAAATGTGTTATTTTTCCATATGTAAAGAATCTAACTTTTGGGGGGCAGGGGTCATCTTAAATTCAAAGTTGTCTTGGATTTAGGTAAATATGGTAATATAGTTCACAGCATGACTCCCTTTGCATCCAATCTCATGACCTAAAATTTTTAGGGAGCTATTTTAGCAAAACTTGGAGTTTCAATACTTGGAAGAGCAGCCTTAAGCAATAATATATAATGAGGCAAGAGAAGACAACACATCTGATATTAACATGTAAGGGTAAAGGTTCAGTTAAAACAAATGCTAATATCATTTGTGGAGAAAAAAAAGTCAGCCTTGCCCTACTGTTGCAAGGCAAATTAATGCAATGGTTGATATAGCACTATAGAAAGAAGCTAACTGACTTAGAGTAGATTATGCTATACCTTAGTTGTTTCCTCACAGCATACACTTGTTCTGTTCCCTGAGATACCAGTTCTCGGATTTTATCTGCTACTTGCGGATGAAGCCGAGAGGGCAAAGCACAGTTCTCATCTCTCAGTCCATCTTCCTCTTCCTCAGGAGAAGATATGGGGAAATGGGAGGGTGAAAGAGGAAGGCAGAAGGGCTCCATTTCATGGTACTGGTGCGCTTGCTGGGTGGGTAACTGCACATACCACCTGACGAGACAGAGAGAGTTTCCAGGTCCAATTCCCAAGTAGAGACAGCAAAACAAGACTATTTAAATTCTTTTCCAGGTTTTGGAACAAAATCTAGTGAATGAGGACCTCATCATTAAGGCTACCAACAGGATTTGAGGTATGTGCACATACACCTCTACTATGTCCAAAACACTCTCACCCCAGTAGCATTAATTGTGGGCATTGATGCTGCTCTTTCCAGACAGCTGATTTTCCACAGTTGTTAAGACTTCAAAAGGTCACAGAGAGCATGGCAGAGCTGCACACCACAGCTCAGGGGCAAGGTGCATGCACACAAAGATGATTTTACTTCACTACTGTGCTCCTCTGATGTCCTTCCCCTTCCCTACAATCTAAAGGAAAAGCAACTGCTTTAAGGTTATTCTGCTGAAGGACTCTCTCCACCCACTTCTCTGCCAATATCTGGAGTGAACCTCCAGTGACCAACTGCATTTAAAGCATAAGGCCATTCTAGCAATAGTCAGCATGAGTCTCTGTTAAACACCCAAGTTGCACCCCATTTCTGCCTTTTTATCATGAAGTATTTTTGCATTAATCCCACAACATAACATCTTCCACACTAAACAAGAATACTGAAAGCATCTTTCTGCTTTTTACAAAAAATTTTAAATTGTCTTGTGGGATGGTGATAGAGAAGGGGAGAGGAACCCCCCCCCCCCCCCCCCCCCAGCAACAAATTTGTTTATCATTAATTTGTCAAGATAATTAAATAGATGGAAATTTCACCTGAGAACCCCTCCTGCATCCATCAAATTCTTCTTCAGCATGTTGAATGCTTTCTCTTGCTCCACTCGTATGATTTTCTTGTCAATTTTGGGGTCAGTAGGAACTCTGTACTCAGGAAACTTTTGAACCTTTTTAATATAGATTCTTCCAGGGAATAAAACAGACCAGAAAACACCTGGTTTCATTATACTTTTCTTCAGGAGGAGACAGAAACACCAGCTATTTTATTTCAGATTATAAAATTTATTGCAGAGAAGCTCTAGAGAAACCCCAGAAGTACACACAAAGGTTTGTTCGCAAGATAGTAAGTGAACTGGAAGACTGAAGAACCAAAGCACAGAAAATTAATAGCAGAAAGTTCACAGAGAAGGAGGAGGAGAAGGATGGAGACTGGAGGATGTTATTGGAGTTAGATAAGAAGAAGTGCTTTGGTAAATTTGGATTCCATATGTAGGTTAGACAGAGATTTCGCCAATAAATCTGGGTCACTGCCATACTGCATTCTATCCCATCATTTTGATCAATTACTGGCTGCAAATCAGTCTGCATAGCTTCTGGATATATCAGTCCACAGGGTAATATAAAACACCATAAATTCATATGAAACTTTCATTTTAAAAAACTGCACACGTCATTAATTGATAACCCTGGTAACTTAGGAGGTTTCCTGCCCCCCTTTCACCTAAAGTTCCCCAACCACCAACTTCACAATAAACAGTTTGACACTATGATCCATTGTCAATGTTAATTTGAAAAAAATATATTCTTCCAAATTACTAGAGGCAAAAACAAACAGGTCAACCAAAATCTATAAGGCTTTTTTGCCCTTTTTAGAAAATTGAAATAAATTGAAATAACTGTTACCCAGCTTATATACTGCCAAAATGAAGACCAGAATAAATGCCAATGGTGTTGTTATAACCTACATGTATAATGATTTAAGAGCCTGTAAGGCAGGGGTGAGCAAAATAGAGGATCCAGCCGGCAGCCGGACTCCATTTCCCAGCAGTCCCTGCCTGCATTGCTGTGGGCGGTTTCCATGGAGACCCCACAAGCAGCAGAGTGGTCACAGTGGGGGGGCCAGGGTTTCCATGGAGACTAGCCCCAGCAGCTCTGGCAGTGAGCATGGCTGGAGGGGCCCAGTCCGGTCTGTGGGCTGGACTTATAAGGTATACTGGAATTCCTAGCAAGTGGGACCCAAAATAGAAGATTTAAGAAACCCATCAATTTTAACAACATCCACTCAGAAAATTATTCATTCTTCTTCTGAACATACATTTAACATAGACTGGTACTAAGACCAAGACTGGTATATTAGGGTATCTTGTCATATTTTAGGCTTTAAAGTTGTACCTGTTTATAGAGTGGTGAAATATAGTACTGTTTAATGTTTCCTTTATATCCAGCCTAAAGTTCTAGCCTAAAGTTCTGTATAGCCTCATTGTTATCTGAACTTTTCATTTTGCTGGTGCTGGCAATATCAGCTGGCCTTGTTTCTTGCAAGCAGCTTCCTGCTTTAAGTTTGCTCGCATGGCATGATGTTTCTTTCCTTTTTCTATCACTGTGAGAAGTTTTTCTAACACAACATAGTAATAGTTTTGTTACTAGCTCAAATTAACTGAACTTGGCACTAACCAGCTGAATCAGAGGGATGAAATGATTGGATATGTTAATGAAGGTGATAAAGGAGACCAATGGACAACGCCTAAAAGTAAGACACTGGAAAAAGGCCAAATTAAGAGCTGTGCTCGTAATGGGTCTGTTGAATAAAGGAACATGGTGACAGGATAAAATATGCTGACTGCAGAGAGACCAATCCAAAAGTGAGGAGTCAAAGAAGTTAAGTTTAAAGAAAAGCATAAAAGGGGGAGCAAGAAAGTTAAGCATGTGTTGTTGTTATCATCATTTGCATTATGAATCCAACTTTCAACACCTGTCTGGATTGTCCCAGCCAATGACACACCCTTTGCTTCAGGAACTGAGTGGCCATCTTTTCTGTGAAGCAAAGTAACATCTGGTATGGGGTGAGATCATTGTACTAAGTGTTTTTCTCTCTCTGAATATAGAAACTGCTAAGATAATACTTGTTTTACTAATAAAGTTAGACTTTGATTTTAGGACGCTCGAGTTGTCTGTGTTCATATTTCATGTTCTATTTAAGGGTTAATTGTGCTTTAATGATCCCTACGCACTATCTGGTAGACAATGGTGTGAACAGGTACCAGGATCAAGACAAATGTCATTCTAATAGCATACAGTTATCAGTCATATTTCTTGAGAAACAAGCTCTTGTAGCACTGGCAGCGTCTTCAGATGAGAGCCTTGGTTGGGTTTTTTTTCAATTTTCTTGCTAATGCTTACCGCGCTGGACAAGTGGCTTTGTACAGATGGCCTGAGGAATTTTCCTGCTCACCAGCTTTTCGGGGCTGGAAACCTTTCCTCCTTGGCCCATACTGGCACTCCATCACAATGGCTCTACTTCCTGTGGATAGAAATTAACCGGCTCAACTATAAATTCAAGCGTCCAATAATTCCATAAACTCTATTAAAAAAATTCTGAAGGAAAAAAATTTGAAACACTTTATTTAAATTATTTTCACATACTTTGAGGACTAGTGTGTTCAGGGTAGTAAATACCTGAGTTACCGAGTACCAGCCTTTCTGAAAATGAAACTTGGCACTTACAGAGAGCACTGTACATTGTTCATAGCATTTTCCAAAATAATTATTCCTCAGAGTACTTCTATCAGGTAGGAAACTAAAATATTGCAACAATCATTTTACAGGGAGGATAAAGGCCATATTTTGACACCTTTACTCCTATTAGCATCCTTACTTTACATAATGATTCATTTTCTGAGCTAGTCACAGAATAAGATGCTGATAAGCATGAATAAGGGTAGCAGGATCTTCCCCGAATTATAGGATCTGTCCTAAATTACACAGCAAATCAATTGTAAGAAAAAAAAAATCTGAACTTGAATGCTCCTTCAAAGTTCTGTTCTTTTGACCACATTTGATCAATCTCTTATGTTAACCAATGTGACATGAATATAGAACCCCTAAAAGCATTACAAAACAGAACTTAATTTAGCTGTAAACTTCACTGAAAAAACTTCATTCTTTTATTCAGACATCTGATCAAGTGGAGTGAAATGCTGGCTATAGTTTGGCAGAGCATAGCTAAGAAGGGAGATTATTTATACTAAACACTTAAGTTTAGTCCCTAGCACTTCTTTTCCCACAATCAAACTACCCTTGACCTTTTCTTTTTATATGCCACTTCCTAGCTTGTGAAACAGCTAGCACTTTCAATGCATCATACTGTTGAGACAAATGGTTCTACATGAATGATAATCCCTTGTACAAGCATGTACCATTAAAAAAAATAAAAATAAAAAATCAATGCACATAAAACCAGAGACTAATTCAGAAATAGTTTAATGTACTTTGGTTTAATGAACAAAACCCTCAGAAAACAAGTTTTGGCTCATGTAACTTATGAAGAATAATTTTTGGTAGTATCAAAACTGTCCCTATTTACAGGCATTGCAAAAAATTGGCAGGACCTCAATTTTACAAAGGTATAGCATGTCTGAAATCTTAGTAAAGTCAGGATCTTGATGATCAGAACATCCTATTTTACAATATATGAAGCTAGCTAGCTTTCTCAAGGCTACCTGCTTCAACAGAAAGAGAGGCAAACAAGGTAACACAAAAACTCCACTTACATAGAGGTTACAAGCTATTGAAGAATGGTACTTCAAACCTGAACAGCTCAGGATCTCTGGAAGCCTGAAACTGTACCTCAGTAAAGCCTCTGGCAAGTGTAACTCTGGAATAGTGTCACTGACCTTCAGTTATTTAGGAATTTCAGATAACTACAATTCAGTAAATCAGCCACTCTTGGTAACTGACAGACTCTGCTCTAAAGATTTTAATAGTGGGAATGTTGCAGGCTAGAAATAAAATGTGTTAGTGGAGTAGTATGTAGGACAGGGACGGGCAAAATGTAGCCTCGGGGCCGGATGTGGCTCACCAGGTCATTCTATCCAGCCCACGGGGCCCCTAAAAAATTTAGAAAATTAATACTAATCTGCACTAGGCTGACCATCATGCGGCCCTCGATGGCTTGCCGAAACTCAGTAAGCGGCCCTCTGCCCAAAATAATTGCCCGCCCTTGATGTAGAGATATTACATAATCCCTCCTTGCTCTAAGTCTGACCAGGCAAGCATTATATATTAGGGATGTGTGAAGCTTCAGTCGCTGGTTCAAATCGGAGTAGATACGGCTGGATTCGGTGGCCGAATCTCTGAATCAAATCAGGAGACCCATTAATCTCTTCAAATTGAATCAGAAGCCTCCAAATCGGTTCACAGAGATTTGAAGATTTGGCCAAAGACACAGCTTTATATGGGTTTTTTTATGTACTTCAAGATACCAGGTGCAGCTCATGAATGCTGAGCTGGTGGGGCGGATGGAGTGTCACAGGGAGCACAGGGGGCTCCCCCGCATGCTTGACAGCACTTCTGGGTCCATCGCCAAGCATGATGGGGACTGCCCTGCCCCCCAGCTCGGTGATTGGCTGTGGGGGGACCCCACGTGTTCTCCCAGACCCAGGAGGCACCAATTGCTGAGCCACCACAGTCAACTGCTGAGCCAGAGTGGTGGGGGGGAGGGGGGGATGCCACGCGCTGGGTGGCAGACCCAGAAGTGGACTGGAAGTACTTCTAGTCTACTTCCAGGTCCGCTGCAGAGTGCGTGGGGGACCCCTCCCATGCTCCCATAGGACGCTCCATCCACCCCACCATGTCTGTGTTCAGGAGCTGTGCCTGGTACCTCAAGGTACATGGAAAAAACATATAAAGCTGTGTCTATGGCCAAATCGCTGATTCAGAGAATCAGCATCGAATCTTCAGATTTGGCCAAATCGAATCAGGACAGTGATCTGAATCAGCTAATCAAATCACAGCTGTCTGAATCCAAATCCAAATCGAATACTGCCCGCTTTGCACACCCCTATTATATATCCCCTCTGATTCAAAGCCAACAATCATTTTTTTGAACAAAGAAACAAAGTGATGAATTTAGCATGTTCCAACTCTAACCTTCTCATTTTGGGGAGGGAAGGAATTGCTCATTAGAGTGATCTTGTAAGTACCCCAAAACATCTGGCACATCTCTTGGAAAAAAGGCTTGTTTTTCTGTATTTGTCCTTTCTAGTCTTGTTTCACTTTATAGTTGGAAGGCTTATATTTTAATTCAAGTGACAATTTTTTCCAATTACTTTCAGTACATACACAACCTGGACCCAACCAGACACAATAAGTACATCAAGTTACAATTGAGGGTTGATTAGTATGATCACATCTAAATGCTCACTCATTCTATCATATAATACCTGCTCCATAAATTAAAAAGTATGAAATTACTAAAAAATATATTTAAAGGCGATTTAAAATATTTTACAGGTTCTTGCTGTCCAAGGTTTTCAGTAAGCTGTCAAAACTGCATGACTGCTGGAACTGCCTTCTGAGAACTGCAATCTCCAAGCAGAGCAAACAAACCCTTCTTTTTAAAAGTCTCATTTGAAAAAAAGACTCCTGCCCCAGTGCTTAGTTAATCTACTTCTAATAAAATCAAGAGACTCAAATATTTACATTACAATATGAATCTGTGGTTCCAGGGAACCCATATGCATCAAATTTGAGGCTCAACTCACTAAGGCAACTTTTTCCATGTTTGTGACTTGACTTTACCAATACCTAGAAATACTCTGCCAGAATACTGAGATACAGTCTCAAGTGGGTTCTTTTTAATGGCCAAAAGGTTTACAGATGTTGAAACTTTGAAAACCAGTTATTAAAGAAATGTAATTACCTGCATTGACAAAAGGGATCCCATCATATGGGACATACTGAGATTTCCACATCAACCGTGTGGCAGGTTTGGCTGGGCTTGGAGACTGGCGTGTCCCCCACACACTTTGTGTTTGCTGCTTGTGTAGCGTTAGAACACTCTCTAATTCTGTCTCGCTCACACAATAGCCACGGTACGAGTCCCCAATTTTCTGCATGGAAAGGAGGTGAAATAATAGGATTATTCACCAATCCGACTGCTATTCAGTATACCAAAAAAAAAAAAAAAAAAAATGCAGTCAAAGATTCTGGGATGCAAGCAGGTGAAGGTACTATCTAAAATGTTTGGGTGGTTTTTTCACTGGCTTTTGTACTGGTTGCATCCCAGCCATATTTGCCAAAGAATGAGCACCTGCCTTTGTTGAGTTGATAACATCACTGGCCTGAGACACTAGGTGAAGTACTGCAAATGTCTCAGCAGTGGTTAAAATTGCCACACTACTATCTGTAGTATAACTCCCATTTTCTGAAGGGTCTGGAGATCTCTGAAACCTTTTAAGCACATACTAAGTTTTGGGCAAAAGAGAACAAGACATGCAACAAAGACTGAACTTCCTACTACACAGTGGTTGTATAAGCACCAAGACAGAATCAAGTTAATTCTTTCAGCCTGGATTTCTCTCAAATTCCTGTTTTTCTAGTATAATTAATACTTATTACTAGTCAATTAATATTAGAAAGGTTGTTTTTGGTGAGTTACTGGCTATATTATGAAGGAGAACATATCAAGCATTTTATTCCTTGAAGATTGCAGTCACAGCCATGCATTCACAGAATCTTGTATCATATTATCATCATCATCATATGATCACAGGCATCAAACAGGATTTGCAGAGCTACCCTAGCTGGCTGACCAGGCTATCAGTGGGTTATTGGAAGCTGGGGGGGAGGGGGGAGAAGAGGAGGGGGCTACCACCAAATTCAGGCCCCTTGGACTCCGCTGGCCATGGCCATCACCAGTGCCTCTGCAATCTTCCCCCAGACCCACTGCCACCACCAGGCCCCTGCACCCAAGCACCTCATTGCCTCTAGACCCACTGCACTTGCATCCCTCGCTGCTGCCGCCGCCAGACCCACCACCAATGCTGTGGTGGCCCTGGCAGCTGCCTGGGTGCCCCATGTTAGATCCTGCTGACAGGAAGTCCTGCAGTCCAAGGCACCAGGTGAGTTTGACACCCCTAAGGGAGTCAAACTGTTCAGCCCTACTTCCCCCTGCCCCAATGGACTCAGTACTAAAACTGCCTCATTCCCCACCTGTTGGGGATTTTTTTGGTTTTCTGCAAAGCACAACAATTCAGAATGGGCCACAGGATCACTAAGTGCAGGAGCAGGCAAAGTCTGGCCCACAGGCCAGATCCAGCCACTCGGGGCCAGGGTTTCCATGGAGGCTGGCCCCAGCAGCACTGGCAGGCAGCAGTGGTGCCAGCCTCCTCCTGGTGGGGGGGCTGTGCTGTGGTCTGAAATGGAACGGGGCAGGCTCAGCTGCCGCTGCCTATGCCCGGTGGGCAAGGCAATGATGCCACTGGAGGGGTGGCTACAGGGGGCTATAGCCCCCACAAGCCTCCCCCTAGTGCTGCCCCTGCTCTGGAGCCCAGCTGGGATCTTGCAGTGGTGACAGCTTGATTCAGAGCAAGGGCAGAGCCATGATCTGTATCCTGCATGCTCTGGCCAGGGGCATGTAGGCTGCAGATCATAGCTCTGCCCCAGCTCTGAACCATGTTGTCACTGCTGCAAGATCCTAGCTGGGCTCTGGAGCAGTTCTGCACCCTGCCATACCTCCTACCAGCGCTGCTGAAGTCAGTCTCCACAGAAACCCCAGCCTTGCGATATCACAGTGCGGCTGCTGCTGGGATCTCCACAGAAACTGGCCCCAGCAATGTGGGCAGGGGCTGCTGGGAAATGGAATCTGACTCCTGGCTTGTTCCACTATTTTGCCTACGTCTGGTATAGTGCAACACTCCACCTAGCAATCAAACTTTTGAAGAGAGGTGATCATTTGAGTCTATATCCCAAAAGACCTACCAATTAAGAGATGAGAAAGCATCAGAAGAGAGAAGCAGGGAACAAGTGCTATCTAGCACAAAGTGAACAACAAGGTTATCTATCAATTCTCTGCAAACTGTTCTGGAGCAGACACAAAAAGAAAGAAAAGGAATTTGTAGAGTCAAACTCAACCCCATGGACAGAACTGCGCTGAAGACAATGGAGTTGAGCAAAACTACAACAAGTTAGGTTAGTCCAACAAACATACCACTAACATTTAGAGAGTACTCATTCTTGCAAAGGAGGAATAAATAGTCTTTATAATTTGCAGAGACTCATAAGCATAACACTGAGATCCTTGAAGCCAAGTTTGTGCTAAAAATACATCTGAGATTTCCTGTGGGAAGAGGAAGGCAACTGAAGACAGAAACAGATTCTGCTATAAATCTTTACTTATAATTTTTAAGCTTAAATTTAAGAAAAATTATTTAAATCCGTACGCATGGAAGACAGGAAGAGGGAGCAGGACAGAGAAGATGTGGGAGGCATAATAATTCACTGCCTTTTACAGCCCAAGATACCAAAAGGATAATTTCTTCTTCCCTTCCCCACCCCTCAATCTGCTCTATATAGGAAGTAAAAAACGAGTCCAAAGCCTAAGAAATCAGAGAAAACATTCACTTCTCTCTAGATATTCTGGGTATTTTAAAATAAAATACAGCTAAAATATAAAAAATCAGTTGCATATAAAGAAAATTATATTAGAATGTTTCCTGCACCAAACATCTGATCAGGAAAATCATGTTTATATCACAGACTGATTTTAAGGACAACACTTAAATAACAGGAATGTGATTTTTTTTTTAATATTTAATTTTTAAAATTTTGTTTGGCTTCAATCTTTTTAGATTTTTGTTTTGTTTTTAAAATGCTACCTTATGTATTTTAGGTTCTATCATTTTGTACTGTATTAAGAAAAACATTTCCCACTGAATCTGGAAAACCTGGCCCATGCCAGCTATGCGCCTCTATCTCAAGCTGACCACAAAAAAAAAGTCGTATGCATTTTCTAGTGATAGTCTGATTTTATTTCATAGATTTTATAGACATTAGGGCTGGAAGAGACCTCGAAGATCATCAAGTCCAGCCCCCTGCCCCAGGGTCAGGAAGTCAGCCAGGTCTCGGGGGCTCGGACAGTAAAGAAATTTTTTCTTATGTCCAGCCTAAAACGGTCTTGGAGGAGTTTATGACTGTTGGCCCTTGTTTTTTTCTTGGGGTGCTCTGGTGAACAGATGTTCTCCCAGGTCCTGATGTATACCCCTTATGTACTTACAAGCAGCCACCAGGTCCCCACTGAGCCTGCGCTTTTCCAGACTGAAGAGTCCCATGGCTCTTAGCCTCTCTTCATAAGGCCTATTCTTTTGCCCTCTGATCATGTGCACGGCTTTCCTCTGGACTCTCTCAAGCTTCTCAACATCCTCCTTGAACTGTGGAGCCCAGAACTGGATGCAGTACTCCAGCTGTGGCCTCACCAAAGCCGAGTACAATGGGAGGATGACGTCCTGTGATTTACCTGAGAAGCATCTAGATGCAAGCCAGAGTTTTGTTTGCTTTACCAGCTGTGACATCGCATTGGTGGCTCATGTTCATCTTGTGGTCAATCATGACCCCAAGTCTCTTTCAGCAGTGGTGCTAGTAAGAGTAGCGCTGCCGAGCCTATAAGTATGCTGCAGGGTTTCCCCCGCCCCCCGAGGTGGAGTATCTTACATTTATCAGTATTGAACTTCATCAGGTTTGTATCTGCCCACTTACTAAGTTTATCCAAGTCAGTCTGGATCACTAGCCTGTCCTCAGGTGTGGATGCTATGCCCCAAAGTTTAGTGTCATCGGCAAACTTAGCCAGTGCGCTTCTGACACCAATGTCCACATCATTGATAAAGATGTTAAAGAGAACCGGTCCAAGGACAGAGCCTTGGGGGACGCCACTGGTCACAGAGTGCCATAATGATTTGCTACCATTGACCACTACTCCCTGGGTCCGACCTCGGAGCCAATTCCGCAGCCATCGGACTGTGGTGTAGCCGGGGCCACAGTTTGCCAATTTTTTCATGAGGAGGTCATGGGACACCAGATCAAAGGCTTTTTTAAAGTCCAGATATATGACATCAATGTCTTCTCTCTTGCCCAGGTGATATGTCACCTGGTCATAGAAGGAGATGAGATTGGTCAGGAAAGACCTACCTGTGACAAACCCATGCTGGCTGTCCCTCAGGATGTTGCCCTCAGCCAGCTTATCCAGAAGGGTCTCCTTGATAATTTTCTCCAGAAGCTTACCAAGGTTGAAGTCAAGCTAATTGGCCTGTAATTCCCAGGATCTATTTTTTGCCCTTCCTTGAAGATGGGTACCACATTGGCCTTTTTCTAGTCTTCAGGTACTTCACCTGAGCACCACGAGTTTTCGAATATTTTTGCCAATGGTTGGGCTATGACACCTGCCAGTGCCCTTGAGTACTCTAGGGTGCAATGTGTCAGGAGCAGCTGACTTGAAGGTGTCCAGCCTCTCAAGGTGATCCTTTACTACATCAACACCGATGCTGAGTATAGATACACCCTCACCCTGGCCCTCCCACATCTTGCTAGGCAGGGCGGTCCTACTGGACTGATGAAAGACCGATGCAAAGTACCTATTAAGCAGATTGGTCTTTTCCTGGGTGTCAGTTATCAGCTGTCCTGTTTGGTTCAGCAGGGGTCCAATGTTACCCTTGCCTTTTTTCTGACTCCCTACATATCTGAAAAAGGACTTTGTTATCCTTGATATGTGAAGCCAGATGGAGCTCAGTTGCAGCCTTGGCTTTTCTGATCCGCCCCCTGCAGGTACAGCCCAGTACTGAGTACTCCTCCTTGGTGGTAATTCCATCCTTCCATCCTTTGTAAGTCTCTCTTTTGAGGCGTAGGAGGTCCTCAAGTTCCGTGGTGAACCAAGGGGGTTGCTGTGCCCTTTTGCTACCCTTCCTCCGAGATGGGATGGCCATCCCTTGTGCTGTCAGGATTGCTCCCTTGAAGAGCAACCAATCCTCTTGGACTCCTCTTCCTGTCGCGTCGTGGTCCCTTAGGGCCTCAACAACAAGCCTCCTGAGCTTGTCAAAGTCGTTTTTCCTGAAGCTTGTGGTCACTATCACCCAGTTTTCCATCGATTCTTAGGTCACTGACTAGGTCATCCCATTTGGCCAGTATCAGGTCCAGCAACGCTTTACCTCTCGCTGCCCCATAGACTTCTCGAGTCAGGTAGAGCTCGTCCACACACGTGACTAAGCTTTGCAACCAATCGGGTTTGGCCGAGTGCTCTTCCCATTAGACGTCTGGGTGGTTAAAGTCTCCCATGACAACCATGCACCAAGAGCATGCAGCCTCAGCCAGTTCCCTGGTGAACTGCTGGTCCAAGTCTTGTTTCTGGTTAGGAGGTCTGTAGTAGACTCCTACCATGATGTCCCCTGTGCCATTTTCAGTGTGGCAGAAGGCCACCTCTGTTTCTCCCCAAAAACTCTGCTCTGTGACAATTTGGTTAGTATAGGCCTTGCAGAGGGTACACACCTTACCCTATCTCTTTAGGTAACCTGAGCTGGATACATTCCTGAGGAAGAGAGGAAACCTGCTCCCTCTGCCTACATGACTGGCATCACATAGCTGGGTGAGGGACTTGGGACTCCTTGGTAGGCTAGAGACTGACAGTCTGCCCAGCAACCAATGATGCATTTCAAATTGGTTGACTGACAGCCAACAGGTGCTGGCCTCCATTGGACCAGGTAAATGAGGTCATAAGGGCTATATAAGTTAAGGACTGCCTAGGAGGAGGAGCAGTAGCCATGAGGAAAACTCGGAGAGAGAGAAGAGCTGGACCATCTGTAACTTGCTCTCTCTCTCAAAACTCATGATCAATGAACTGCCTGCCTCCAGAGGGAATCTCCACCTGCCTCTGGATGATACTTGTGAGTAAGCTACCTGAGATCTAACTAGATATATAAGCTTGCAGTAACTCATATGCATGATCAAAGGCTACTCCAGCCACCCTGTTTGCTCTATGGGATTTATCTGATACTACTTAACTCTGTATCCTATTCCAACCCTACTCCTAGTAACCAATAAAGTTCTCCTTTGTACCTAGCGTGGGAGATTTATTGGGATTAGGTCTAGATTATACCTTGGGGTCCCCTTGGTTTGGCTGACTAAGGGAGACCACTACTTGTGCTTCCAACTGAGGGAAGCATCCCAAGTTCTTGAAGCAAGTCAAGTAGCCTCGAGGGCTACAAGGCCTGTGTTTCCCAGGGGGTGCAGTGCCAGAATCAAACCCATCCCTGGGTGGTGGCAGCTCTACCCCCAGGCTAGCAGGTGTGCTCCAGGAAGGGGGTTGGCCAAATGTGAGGTGCCCCCAGGGAGGCACTCGGAGCCTGGAAGGTGGTTGGGCACAGTGAGGTGCGTGGCTCAACACAGGAGCACCCCCTACTGGCCCACCACATTCCCTACGTATTCTAACCCAGAGACTCCAGTTGTCCTTCCCGGGAGCCAACGTCAATTTGCAGGGATGTGTAGCTGTAGCACCCCCACCCCTTTTATCTATACAATCTCGCCTGTACAGGGTATAACCATCTATACCGGTGGCCCAGTCATAGGTGGAATCCCACCAGGTCTCCGTTATCCCTATGAGGTTGCAGTCATTCTTGTTTAGCAGGAGGACCAGTTCCTCCTGTTTATTTTCCAAGCTCCTGGCATTGGTGTATAGGCAGGTAAGTGTCCCACTGGGGGCCCCTGCCTTCCCTACAGATCATTTTGTGACTAGGGTAGGGGTGGGTTCCCTTAAATGCCTTAGCTTGCTGGATTTACAAAGGTTGCCCAGTGGGCTTGCAGTGGCAGTAATTCCCTCAGCCAGCTTAGTTTAAATCCATGACACCAGTGCTAGTCTTTGGTTGACTACCTTGACCCATCTCTCCCTCCTCAGCCCATGACCCACAACCGGAACGAGCGAGGAAAAGACCACCTGCACCCCCAACCCTCTAAGCCCCACTCCCAGAGCCCTGTAGTCTCTCGTGACCTGGCTGGGATTGCTCCAAGCTGTGTCATTCATGCCAACATGGATAAGGAGCATAGGGTAGTAGTCGGAGGGCTGGATAATCTTTGGGATCCTCTCTACTATGTCCCAGATGTGCCCCCCCGGGAAGTAGCAGACTTCCCAAGCTAGGGGGTTGGGGTGGCAAATTGCTCCCTCAGTCCCTCTCAGGACAAAGTCTCCCACAACAACCACTCTGCGTTTCGTCTTTGCCACAACAGCCTGAATGCTCAGCCGTGGTAATTAGTGGACAGACAATGACACTATTTTAATATGAATGGGCGGCCAAACACTTCTGAGTATAAATCACAGCTGATCCATCATACTTGACTGGTCTGTCCAGTACCATCCCCATGGGCAGATCTAGGATTCTGGAAAGGGGGGTGCAGATGGTGCAGTTCATCATCCCATATAATACAATGTATTCATTTTCTCCAGGTAAAAAGAAACTAGAAATGTTATTAATAAAGTAGGGGCTTAAAGCTATATTATTCAGTTTAAGATGGAAGCAAAAACAAATATAACTTTATTGGAATGAGTTAAAAACAATCTGCTGGGCTGTAAAATAAGACATTATCAGACAACAGAACTGCAAAAGAAAGGCTAGCTTGACTAGTGGAACATCAAGACCATTAAAAAGGTGAGAGGATGATTAACACCCGTGGAATGGAGTTTAGAATTAAGTGATGTTGCCACTGCCAGACAGTTTGTTTGAAATTTTGGGTTAAGCAAGAATCAAATGGGGGTGCAACTGTAACAGTGCACCACCCCTGAATCTGCTCCTGACCATCCTACAGAAGCTAAATCATACTAATTTAATCCTAATTTACTCAGAGGTATGCTGCCCCACTAAGTTCTGCTTACCATGGGATGGGAATAGATATGTGAAATGGACACAGTGAATTCACAGCTGAACAGTACTAATTCTGCTACTCCTTTAAAACACTAGCATTGCTCTTCTAGACCATTTTTCATTAAAACCTACTCTGAGCAGATCTGTCCGTTAGCAGCAGGAAATGTGTTATGACTTGAGAGCTAAACTGCAGTAAGCATTTAGATATCTAATCTTGTATCTTTTTACTCAGCACCTAAGCCTACACTAGAAAATAAAACACTGAACAACTTACCTCAAACTTGTAATAAACCCATTCCTACAACCATCATCAAGGAAACAAGTAATCCTTATTCCATGCCCTGAAAAATCTATAAACTTGACTTGCTCCTCTGTTCAAATCATAGGTACTACTAGCCCAGATGCTGGAGGCTCTGTTTAAACCACTGTAATGCTGCACAGAGGAGAGAACCTTGTGTAGGAAGGACCCAGAGCACTGAAGTTTCTGTTGAACACACAAAATACCTTATACTGCACCAAGAAGTGAAAGAGAACTCAATCTGCAGAAGTTAGGACAACATACTCCCTGCAACCAGATCTGCTCTTTAAATTGGTGATTGTATGTATTCTACATTCAGTTTCTAAGTCTTTAAGGATAGCCCCATCTAGAATCCACAGCAACAATCCAAACCGAAGGTTACAAAAGCATGCATATAATAGAGGGAACACAGAAGAAAGACAGTTTAGTAGTTAGAATATTAGTCTGAGAATTTGGAAACCAAAGTTCAGTTCTCCGCTCCACCAGGTTTTTTGTAACTCCTTAGGCAAGTCGCTTTTAGGCTATAAATAGGCACTGCATTTGTACAGGGAAAAAAGTCTTTTGTCCCATGATTGTACAGATATACATAATCCACTGTCTTGTACCCATTTTAAAATAGTCAAAACTTCACCATAACACAAGGAGTTACAACTACAGCAGATTAATTTGCTGTTTATCTCAAGAGGATCGGAGAGGGGACTGAGCCTACGTACAAAGATTGCTCCGATTTTATCAGATTACCAAAAACATGCATTTAAGAAGGCAACTTAATCAAGTGGTCTATGGCAGTGACTTTTTGAAAGACAGAAAGCTAGTCAGTCATGGTAGTCTAGAGTCAGCAGAAGGCAGGGTACTTATGTACCTCAAACTAGCTAACTATGATATATAGAAAGAGCATACGCTTTCATAAATTCAAGCCCCATGTACTCCATTTCACAGCCCCCTAAAATATACTATTGGGCACAGGGCTGTCTCTGCTGTGGCAACAGCTCCTGGGGCAAGGTGCCATTCCCCCCACCCAACATCCCCTCATCATATACACTCAGGGTTAGTGTCCCATTCACATCCTCCCATTCTCCACCATGTTACTGGACACAGTTCCATCTTTTAAAATATGCAGGAGGCAATTTCCTATCAGAATCACTTTTACAATGATTAACAACAAAAGCCAAGTGTGATGAACTATGGATTTTATTGTGATATTTGTGTGTTAACTGTGTTCATATTGTTATAACATCTGTGATTCAATTTCCTGTGCAAAGAAAATAAAAGGGCTATGTGCTAGGGCTGCCTACATGTAGGATGAGACAAGGTGGACCCTTTGCATCAAGTTTTAAAAGGTTTTGCTGACATATTAATCCAAGAAGTATCCAAAGGAAATAAAATTGAAAACGGAAGAGCAGACGGGGGAGCAGGGAAGGCAGCCTGTCAGCTCCCGGCCAGAAAGACTGGAGGACAGAGAAGTGAAGGAGCTTTGGGGAGTTGGAAAGGGAACAAGTGAGTATCTTTGGGGATGCTCAAGGCTGTGTGGGCCGGACTGGGGAGAGAGGAACTGCTTAACTCCTTTAACTGGCTGGATGGCCCTTGCCCCAATAAATGCCTTTAATAAACAGACTGGCTTCTGTGCTGCTTGGAATTTTTGGCTGCACTCAATTCCTGCAAGGAGGTGAAGCCCCTCTCTCAGGAGAGAAACTAGATGCTAGCTCCTTGAGTCTGGAGAGCCATGGAGAGTGAGGAACCAAAATGCCAAAATTCTCAAAGCTGGAAGGAGCTTGGGGTCCTCTCCTGCTCTAGGAGCCAAGCCTAGTTGCTTCAGGGGGGCAAGGTGGTACTCTCAAAGGCCAAAAAGGGTGGTCCCTGAACACTCTCCATCACTCCAGAGGGTGCTCTGTAATACCAGGGTCAAGTACTTCTTACAGCAGGTGTTTGCCTACCACAGCCTCTGTTTGTACATGGCCAGCTATGTTGCAAATATCAAGAGCGAAATAATTTGCCAAGCTGAAAATGCAAATTATACAGAGAAATGAACAAAGAATAATACCAAACTTGGAAGCATTTACACAAAAAATGTGGCATTCCACAAAATCCTCCAACAAAATTTATAATTACAAATTCACCCCCCTCAAGATCAGCTGTTTTTCTCTCCTTCATGACTTGCAAAATGACTGAACTTGTTTGTTCAATGATGGGCTTAAACATGCTTTGGAAGCAACTCAAAGTTCACGTGATTTCAAAATGTAAGTGGAATATTTTGTTATATTTTTAACCCCAGTTTTCTCTTAGGATTCTGTGGAAATAAAGTTGTTTGCTTCAAAATAAATCACTTGATCAGCTGTCTGATAAAGCTGAAAAGGGTCAAAAGGCTACCAAAGACTTGGGCAATTTTTAAATAGATTTGAGTAAATACAGTATCATTTCTAAGACAACCCTGAATTTAAGACAACCCTGAATAATTAGATTCTATACATGGAAAATGTGCAAGTTTGTAATACTTTTCCATGTATAGAATCTAATTATTGGAAGATCGTTTCTAATTCAGAGATGGGAAGAAGGGGCTGCAGGGGGATATATGTCAACAGCCAATCATTGTGAGATGGACAACTACACTGTTCGCCTGTCTTATTTCCAAGCAAAGCATCAGCTCTTCCCCTTTTCTGCACCATTCACTTCGGTGAAATGAATATAAAATCTTATATGATCATAGTTTTTCTTACGTGAAATGTGCAGGAAGCAATAGCATCAGCATGTAGAAGTCCTAGGGGACTGGGGGCCAACATTTTTGACAGGCATGCCACAAGTGAGCCCCAAGGACCCTTCCCAGGGGCCAATCCAATCCCCTTCCCTTGCCTGATCTGCTGAGATTTCCTGCTTCCTGCCCTGTGCTCCCTACCTGATCTGCTATTCTGCTCCCTACTCTACCAGCTGCTGTGCTCACCTGTCTCCTCCCTGATACGTCACATGCCACACAAAGATGGCCTTATCTCGAGCCAACTTGTGGCACACATGGCACCCTAAGGCAAGTTGTGTGTTTAGAGCAGATAGGCAGAATGATTCAAGTAGGCTCAGGGAGAGTATTGTTATCAGGATTCCTTTATACCTCTGGAAAGCTTTTGTTGCTGAAAATCAGCATTACAGCACTGGCCAGATTACCCTTCACCCTTTGGAGCAAAAGAATGCTACTGAATGCTAAGGGCTGAGCCTACTATTCAAAGAAACCATGGATTCAAGGTCATGCCAGTTATTATATATGACCAATGGCATACTGACACTGCATTCACTTGCTCTTTTCCCCCTCAGCATACACACACAGTCTGACATTGTTTAAGTCTGGTTCTAGCCTGTCAAGTGACTGAAAAAACGGAATTGAAGGGTCCCCTGTTTTGGGTTCAAGGATTTCTGCTGCAAGCATGTTCAAGTCAGAAATAAAAAGAAGTTCGCTCTCAAATTTAACAGTCCTACAAACTCAGCCCATATTCTTTTTACCCTACCATTAAATTTCTGCAGGACAGGAGGGGACAAGTTACATCCCAAAAAAATCCCATTGTTTCCATACTATATCCTTGGTGACATCAGTACAACCCGACTGCCTTTAGTGGATTTACACAGTGCAAACATCTGGAGTTTAATAAAACATGTCAGCTGATGATACATATAGAATGGAATTCAGCTCATTTCTCATTAGCCCTGTTGGCTCTGAGGGACAAATAGGAACAAGAAATAAATAAATAAAAACAGAAAAAAAGGTTTCTATTACTAAGAGGTGAAGAGGCCTCTGAATACACACACAGAATAGTTCTGTTGAGCAGCAGAGATTTTACACCCTCACAGTAGAACTGCCCCTTTAAGCAGTGGCAGGTGTGATTTTATTTATTTTTATTTTTTTTTAAGAAAAATAAAAATAAAAATTAACCAACTACTGTACTGTTCCAAGAAGGCAACCTCACATTTTCAGGTTCAAAATTTAGGGGAGGAGAGAACACAACTCCCCAGCCTCCCCACCAGATGTGACAGCATTCTATACTGGTCTGTTTAATGTTTCTGCGGGGGCTGCAGCATGATTACTACTGGATTGTCGGGGACCCACTTACAAGTCAATTTTGCATACAATTTGAGCGCAATTTTTATGGTTATTTTTATTTTGGGGGTGGGGGGGGCAGGAAGCAGGAGCAGCAGACATCAGAACACTATGGTACCTGAATATTGTGCTAATGCGACTTTTATATAGATTTTTTAAAGGACCCAACAGAGAGAGATACCTAACTGCCACTTTATTTTTATATAAAAGACTTTAAAAAAACTAAGAGCAAGATTAAATGACTAAATACTTATTACAGCCTGAACAGGTGTTACAGACAAGAATAGCATATTCATGATAAACACGATAGAAGGAATTAAATAATTATATGAAATGTATTGACCCCTGAACTCTAACAAGTAACCATTTGTTTATAATAATCAATCATTTATTAAAGCCTTGTAAGTATTTATAAAAGCAACTTTAATATAACATGCAGCCTTTCACTATAAGTAGTAGTTATCCCTTCACACAAATAGGAACTGCACAGGACCAAAGGCCTGTGAATGAGAGAGCTTGGCATCAGGAGGCCTCTGGCTTAAGTCTAGGGATCAAGAGTAAGGGACAAGCATTCAACCTATAGTTACATACCATTTTATAGTTAGTTTTATAAGTGTTGAGAACTGCATACTGAACAACAAGGAATATATAATTTCCCAAGTTTTGGGAAATGTCGAGGAACATAAAGGAATTAACTGTTGCGAAATTGCAACCACATTTCCCATATGACTGCCATAGCAAAGAGCTGTCTATTTACTTCAAGGAGGAAAATATCTGTGGTAAAATAAGAAAATCCTCTTGATTAATGAAACAAACAAGCAAACATTGTGTTGTCTGTGGGGAGTGCCATTAAGCAAAATCACAAGATACTTTTCAAACATCTCAGATCATTTAGAGTACTTATACAAATGGCTCTATCCTGCAACCATACAGGGAATTTTTTTGCTCATGTAAATAGGTTGAACTCAACTGGTACAGGGCTACTCACAAAGGTATAGTAAGCTACATACAGTTGCAGAATCGGGCCCTCAGGAAGAAATACTTTAATCCATGGATTATTCAATAAAATAAAAAGAAACAATACCTGAATAAGCACCTGAGTTTCCCCAACACTCATGAATGGCTCTAAAACATTTCCATTTTAAAAAGACACCAGACATTTTTAATATACTTGTGAAATTTAAAACACAAAAAAATTCTATATCTAACATTTTATTTCTTTGGGTATTCCTCAGTTTAGATGAATTGAAAAAGTTAGGATTGTTTGCAGCCCACCTCGCAGTGCCTGAGACGACGAGCCCACGCAGGAGTGTTTGGGGGTAGTGGTTGAAGAGGGACAGGAAAAGGGTCTTCCACCATCCTGAAAAGAAAATTCAACAACATAGATAACCAGGAGAGAAGAGCAACATCTACTCAAAGCTACAGGTAATAAAGAATTCCTTTGTTCTATATCATTGCATTATGACTATGGTTAATGTTTATCATGAAACTGTAGTCATGGTAGCCGCTCCCATGACTTTGGCAATTGTTTTTAAAAACAGTGGATATTTTTTTCATAATATATTTTTCTGCAAGTTACTGCTGAAATAATTAACAATTATATAATCAACAATGCCATATTTAAACTACAACTAACTTTTGTATTCACTCAAGCTGTCATTCAGTAAAAGCACAAAAGTATATCCTTATATTAGAACTTTTTAGCTTCACTGGCAAATATTAGATTTTTTTTCATAATGTTTGCTTACAGACTAAATAAATACATAAATAAAAATCACAGCCAGAACACTTTTAAGACAAACTGACCAATTTTGTTGGAGATTTACTGACATCTGTAGTAGAACTCTGGAGACTGAATCAAGTGTTTAAATTGAGAATTGTGTTTCCATGCTTCTTTCAGGAGTGAGATGCAATATCAGTTCAGGGAATATTTCCAGCTCCCTAAAACCTACTTCTGTCTTACCATTCAAAGACCTAAGTTAATCACCATACCCTAAAAATCAAGCTCCAGACCTGCCTAACTCTTGGGAGTTTTAATATTAACATCTTCAAAAACTTTAAAAATGAATCCAAGCATCCATTCACAAAAATTTTCCTTACATTTTATGGAAGTCTTCAGTATACTCAATATGTAAAACAATATTACTTTACATGGTTAAGATTATTGTAAATTTCTGTCTTTTTTGTTTACGTCAAATACTTTTGTAAGATTACATGCTCGCCAGATAGGGAACAAAGACCAGGAAGAAATCTAAACTAATATTTATAAGTTTTTTTCTTTTTTCTAAAACAAAAATAAATTTTTATATAAAGAAAAATACTAAACTTCTCTCAGCTAGAGACTTTAGACAAAGTTTATCAGTGTACTGGAACACAACAGATGCAAGTCAGACTAGATCTTTAAAAAGCCATTTTAAGATCAAGCTCTTACCTATGATTCCTTAAAATCAATCAATCAATCAATGCAAATACAAGGAATTGTATTCCCTCAAACTCCCACTGTCCTTTTTCACTCACTGGACCATTTTCCATTCTCATTATACAAATATCAGTCTAGAATAACTTTAATGGTCAAAACGGAGTACACTGCTGTTGAGATCAGACTACATGCCTCCCTATTTACATTTAACACCCATCTGGCTTGCACTATCAGGTTTAGACATTTTTTACCTGCTATATTGAAACCTTTTGTATGTCACTCAATAGTAGTAACAGACTAATATCTTGGAAGGGGGAAAGGGGGGAATTCTGTGATAGTTCTGCACAAAAACATTATAAATTTAATTAATGAAAAACACTAACTGTAGAGGCATTAGCGATGCAAAGTGGTAGCTAGCAGTCTAAACTTCTGACCTACCTGGAACCTGTCTTTTTGGAGACTGTGAGGGACGCGTGAGGATGAAGGATATAACTGCTTGTACCATCTGCAATAGCAGCCACTGCAACAGTCTGTAAGTTCCCAGCATTGCGTTTATCTTCTGAAACATCTTTGCAAAAATAAAAAATCCTCCCATTTAATAACTGAACCACAGAATGGGAAAATGACAAGGTCTGATTAATCTTGATCTGTAGGGAAAGTAAACATTTTTGCACATGAAATAAGATTATGGAGGTGGCAGTTTCTGGAGTTGTTTAATAATTAATTATGTATCATTACTGATGAAGTCTAGGGATGTATATACAAATGTGGATGTTTAATATTAGGTTACAGATATGTGTACATTTGGAGCCATTTCAAAAGGACTGAAGGTATTATGTTCCTTTTATTATATGTGGACAAGCTGGGAATGATAAAATGTTTCAAAACTGCTCCAACTTAAACCCTGAATGAAATAATGTTAAAAGATGGAGTGTTTTTGCAACCTCTGCACTGTTGCTGGTTTGCCCACAATAAAAGAAACATAACAGCTACTGCCCATTTGAAACTGTTCCAAATGCGTGCAGTCTCCATACCCTTATATTGTTGTATTTGGTAACCCCATTACAGAAGATTCGTTTTATATAACGAAGCAAATAATTGTATATAACTTATTACAAAAAATTCGGTCCTGCATTTTCACAAAAAGGTATCAGGGTTGCATTACACATTGATCGTTACACACTGGTTCACTTCGTAATAAGAATGTCTTAAGAAACTAAAAGCAGTTTCTCTCATAAAAAGGAATACCAAAAAAAAAAAATGGAGAGGCAAAGGCCTTAGATAATTCCATCTAAGTGAGCAAAGGCATCTGCACTGTACATTAATTATGGTGGGTCATTAAAGTCATTTGCATGTGAAAGTGATAATACACTCACAGCTCTTTTTATCATCAAAGAATTTAACAACATGATTACAAAATCATGTCTTCAAATCCCTGGCAAAAAAAGTCAGGTTTTCTTTTTATTACTACCACACACAAACAAATAGAAAGAGCAAAAATATTATTTTTGGATAGAGATGATGGTAGATAAGTCTGCAAGCAGTTTGGAAGCTGTTTAAACAGACCATATTAGAGGCTCAGGAAAGGTTTATATGTCACAAATCAAAAAGGGTACAAAGCAGACCAATAAAACTCCTGTATGATTTAATAGCAGAATTAAAGAGGCCATTCAAGGCAAAAAGGCATCCTTCAAAAAAATAGATTATGTGCAAGTAAGGAAAACCAGAAAGCTCACAAACTCTGGCACATCAAGCACAAAAATGAAATAAAGCAACTCAAAAAACAAATCTAAGAAGTGTCTAGCAAAAGATGCTAAAGTTAATATAGAAACCTGCTTAAATACATCAGGAGCAGGAAGTCAGCTAGAGAATCTGTAGGACCATTAGATGACCGGGTAGTAAAAGGTGCACTCATGGATGATAAGGTCATTGCAGAGAAGCTAAATGAATTATTTGCATCAGTTTTTACTGAAAATGCTGGGGAACTTCTCAAGCCAAATCAAGCCTTTGTAGTACATAGGTCTCATTAAATATTATTAAAAAGTCACCAGGACTGGATGACATTCACCCAGGAGTTCTAAAGGAACTCAAAGGTGAAATTGCACAACTGCTGACAACAGTATGTAACCTATCATTACAAATGGCTTCTGTGCCAGAGGACCGATAGGGTGCCAACATAACACCCATCTTCAAAAAGGGCTCCTGGGACCCTACAGACTAGTGAATCTCATTTCCATTCTTAGCAAATTGATAGAATGTATAATAAAGAATCAAATCAGCAGTCACATGGACAGTATGATCTGCTGGGGAAGAGTTAGCATTGTTTTTGTAAAAGGAAATCCTGCCTCACCAATCTACTGGATTTGTAGAGGGTGTCAACAAGCGTGTGGACAAAGGGGACCTAGCTGACAAAATATATTTGGACTTTCAGAAAAAGCTTTTGACAAGGCCCCTCATCAAAGGCTTAAAAAAGCAAACAAAAAATCCCAAACTAATGTTGCCATGGGATTGGATGGGGTATCAGGGAGCTGCTATGGCTCTGGCTCCAACCCTACCCAGAGTCAGGGTCATAGCTGCAGCAATTGCCTCCACCCACTGTCCCTAAACCCCACCATTTGCCCCCTGCATCCTCTCCCTCCCATCCCCTCACCCACAATTACTCTTGCTCTGTACCAACAGGCTCCATTCACATTGCAGCCTGGGTCACTGACTACAGCCCCTGCCTCGACCAGCAACAACAGGGCACAGCCTGTACAATTGCTATGATGGCTGAGTCAGGATTGCACTTAGTGCCCCAGGCTACATGGGAATGGAGCCTCTTCCTGTTGGGACATGGACTCCATGGGAGTAGCTGGTGACCCTTGTGCCACTCAAGTTGGCACCCATAGATGGTGCCCCTCTTGCCTATCCCTAGTTTCAGGACTGGTTTGGGAACTCTCATTGATTGTTCACAGGTTTTTTGGATTGTGGGACTGACTAAAAGCCCATTGAAATTAATGTCCTGTTTCAGTTTATTTATATGTTATATGCGAGAAAATACAGTAATTGAACAACACAGCTGTATACTTGAAATCAGGCCAGAAGGCAAAGGTTATTTTTCATTTACCTTGAGTAAGTTTTAAGTCACCAAGCTTTGGCAATCCTTGCGTGTTCTAATCCTTGTGTTAATCCTAACATGCCCCATATGAAGACACTTCATTTTTTAAAAGCAGGATGCAGAAAAAAGGATCTTTTCTTGAAAATACTACTAAGTTGCAGCAAGTATCTGAGTTACCACAATTAGAGAGAACAGCAAGCCCATTATGCTGCTCCCCGTGAAGCAGCACAGGTTACTTTCACTTTCCCTGGGAAAAGACTGACCATACAGAAAATACTATTGCTACATTTCCTTATTTATAATGCACCCCCCCAATTTCCACTGGCTGATTTTTTTTATTTTTTTTTGGGGGGGGGGGGGGAGTGGGGAAGCATGCTGTATGTGAGAAATGCAGTAATTTGACTTATGTAGTTATTAGTTCACAGACAATGCAAGAACTACTAGATTTATTTTCAGGCTGTAACAATAACTCAATGCATAAACCTGAGCAAGGTACTCAATCCTTCTTAGTCAAACACTCTATGGACTCTCACAAAAAGTTATGGGACAATACAAAACGTAAATCAGGATAGAATTTTGCTCTTAGTATCTCCACTTCCCCATAACATAACTAGAGATGAGCGTAATGCACAACACTTGTTCCACAGGAACCCAGTCCATTTTAAATAATGTTTGTAATGTGAATTAAGATCTTCAGATTACAGTTGCTATAAATGCAAGTTCTTGGCATTATATGCCTAATTGTGACTGAAGATAGGAGAAAGTGCAAGAAGCTCATCAGAAGGGATCATCTGATGCACTGGGTCACAAAAATACACAACCCTCAAGCCCCACAGATAACACTGACCTTGAGCGCTGGTTACATCCAAAAGCTGCCCTTGAGGAATAATCACTTGCGCCATTCCTGGCTGGGTAGAAGGTATTACATGTAATACCTGTCCATTTTCTGACTGGCTGGCAACAATCATCTTTAAAGTAAGCACACAACAAGATGTGTGGGGCTAGTTACTAACTGAGCCATGATGTGGTTAACTGGTTTGTATTTTCATTAACATACTTGGGTTACTACCACAACATCAATTCCTTTCGAAAAGGTTTTACATTTGCTTTCACAATTCCAATTTGATTTCACAACATGGATAAAACTGCTAGTTTATGATGGAAGAGAATACCACCCTGCAGTATAGGTACAATTGATTGTCAGCTGCTTAAGAACTTTTTAAAATGTAATATTTAATAAGCTCAAAGCAGAGGTAAGCACTTGTGACTTTTTGTGTCAAAGCTTTGAACATAACCAATGGTTCTATCAACAAGAACTTTGAAAATGGTATTTACTATCTTAAGTTGCCATTATTCCCTTAAATTAAAGTGTTATAGCCAGGCACAACATCCACAAGTTTACATTTTTGCAAAATCATTTTTTTTTTTTAAATGCCCTACCTAATAAATAGTTTTCTACGTTTTTAAAGTTTTTTTCCCCCCTTAGCAATTCTAATAAGCAAGACGTATTTTTAATTTCTCTCTCTGCAGATGTTCAGGAGATACCAAAAAACTTTCACTCAGAGATATGTCTTTACTGAAAAAGGGTTTCAGATTCGCAACGCATAGTTTGAAGCTTTCTTTTACATACAAATTAATCAGATGGCAGAAAGATGGAGGGCTGTAACTGGCTAATTTACTGCTGATGCCATAATTCCACTCGAAGGACAAGCATTCAGCATAGGAGAGCAGAGGAGAAGAGGGGGAATTAAAAGCAGGAAAGCATCACAGACCATGCTCACTTTAAGATGGGCTTCTACATGTTTTAAGAATGTATATATACACTGTCTCTTTATTTCAGAAAAAAAAACTAGTGATGGCTTATTTTGGGAATTTGAGACCTGAGAGGAGAAAACTGGGAAACTAATTAAATCATTCTGAAATTTTTTTTATAAAATGTTTCAAAAATTACATCAGGACTTTTGTCCTTAAAACGTGCTCTTCTTTTGGAAGCTCAGTGTCTATGTGGATTCAGCTGTACTCACCATCTGTGTACTGGAACCCCCTATTGACTGAAGCTCATAGAGAGGCTGACCATTCGGGTCTACTAGATGAAATTCTTCTATGGAAGGAGGCTGCTGCTGGGACAGGTGAACTGCTTTATTTGAAGGTGCAGAAGAACTGTCCGAAACATGCACTGTAATGGGCAAGACTGTTGGAGAGTCGTTCTGTCCAAATGACGGTTCTCTGGAATCCATGCAGGTTAGATGCTTTCATAGAGGAAAGACAGTAAAATAATATTTTAAAGAATCATATATTTGACGTGGTATTTGCCACATTGTATTGTCCCAACTTTTATTGTCCTTGCTTTTTTCCCCCCACAACTGCTCAAGTGACTATTTTCTGTTCTTATTCCCCCAAATCTAGCCCTTCATGTCTCTTAGAATGACTCTCTACTACAGTAAAACAAAACGTTGTGCTCAATGCTTCTTGTACAAGAAAAAAAAAAAAAAAAAGAGAAAGCTAATTATTTCAAGTTATTAGATTGCTGCAGAAGACGTAAGAACAATAATGCTTAAAAAGTTAAAAAGGGAAACAATCCCAACTAATACCTGCTCCAAAACTAAATTTCAAAGTATCAAGCTTTTTAACACGTTGTAAATATGGTGTCACTTGAATTTCAAATGAACAAACCTTTACTTTTCTATCCATAGCCAAAATAAAACTAAAACAAACAATTTTTTTTTTCAATTTTCATAGCATTATCAAGCAATGGTAACAACACAAAGCATAACATATATACTCAATAGGTTGAATAAACCGGTAAAATATAAACTGTCTTTTGATTTCACCAAGTCTATAGAATTTGGTATAACCATAGCACATCACGTTTTCCTTTTTGAACCTTGTGCACTAACTGGCAACTTAGTTTTTTTTTCTTTCATGTTAGCATGGTTTTTGAGAACTAAAGAATGGGTTGTTTATTTGTATAATGGACTGTTTTAATCTCATTTGAACGATATGAAGAGAAGTGGAGTTTGTTTAGCTTTTTCTAGTAATCATATGTCCATTAATTATTGTATGGTGCTTTATAAACTAATCACTATGACAACACAAAGTTGTTTAATCACTAGTTCTAATATATGAAAAAAAAGAAAAAGTTTCTAAACTCTATACCAAAGTCAAAAACCTTGTAAATCAGGAGTGTCAAATCTGAATGTCACTGGGCCCTCATGGCTGGCACAGGGTGTGCACTATCTGTACTATGGGCAGCATAGATTAGTCCAGGATGCTGCATCCAGCCTATGTGCCAGGCCCTTATACCATGTGAAGGGTCCAAGCCAAACACCCATGCCAGCCCTGTGCACAAGAAGCCCTGAAGCAAGTGCATGCTGCATTGGACTGGCCACATTTGCTACACATGGTACAGGGGGCCAGTACAGGCTATACACTCCATGTGACACCCCGCTAGACTGGCCCTGTGCGCTGACTCTGGCACGGCTCGATCTGGACCAACTCCGAAGTCAGCATGCAGAACCAGACTGACCCCCTGTGCTGCGTACAAGGTGCACAGCCAGCCCAGTCCCACATGTTGCATACAGCAAGCGCCAGCCCTGAGGTTCGGTGTGTACGTGGTTCCTGAGGCTAGAAAGGGGCATGCACTACCCACAATCTGGACCCAGCACTGCACGCAGCAGAGGTCCAGGGCATGGGCTACAAGTGGCACCCCAACCAACCCCCCATGCTGTCCAGAGTGTCTGGGGGCCAGCATATGGAGGTTGATCCCATGACCTACGACAAGGGTGGGCAAAATACAGCTCACAGGCCGGATTCGGCCCGCGAGGCCATTCTATCTGACCCACGGGGCCTCTAAAAATTTTAGAAAATTAATATTTATCTGTCTTTGGTTTCTGTCAAAAATAACAGGAGCCAGGGGCAGTAGGGCCCAGGGGAAGCCCCAGGGGAAGCCCCAGTGGACTCCTGCAACAGCAGGGCCTGCCCGGCCCCACCCCGCAGCCGGAAGACCCAGGAGGGGTTTCTGACCTGGGAACATGTGGCCGCACCCGCACCAGAAACTCAGGTAAGGGGGGGAGGGGGGAAGAAGCATGCCCAGCATGCGAGCTCTGGGAGGGCAGCAGCAAACGCTGCCTGGCATGGCAAGCGGGGGGCTGCAGCTGCTGCCGCCGTGGCGCAGCCCTGACAGGCAAGCCTAGAGCCAGCGCAGGGCCCAGGCTGGCAGCAGGGGCAGCTTACAAGCTGGTGCTGAGCCTGGGGAAAAGCGGCCCCTCCCCCGCCCCCTGGCTGGTGCTCGGCTCACAGCCTATGCAGGCTGTCCTGAGAAGGCACAGGTAGCCCCACGCAGGCTGCAAGCGACTGCGGCGTGAGGCGCCTGCCATAGGGCAGGGGAAGAGCAGCAGCTGCGGCCCCCCCGCTTGCAGTGCCAGGCAGTGTTTACTGCTGCTGCTGCCCACCCAAAGCTTGAATGCTGGGCAGCCCAGAGGCAGCGGTGGCAAACATTTCCCAGCATGGCAAGCAGGGGCACCGCTTTCCTTCGCGCCGAGCAGCTGCTGCGACTGCGGTGTACCCCTGACGGGTGAGCCTGGAGCTGGTGCGGGGCCCAGGCTGGCAGCAGGGGTGGGTTACAAGTTGGTGCTAAGCGTGGGGAAAAGCGGCCCATCGCCCGTCCTGTGGCTGGCGCCCCATGCTGTAGCCGCTTCCAGCCCGCATGGGGCTTCCTGTGCCTGCTCAGGACAGCCCCAGGTGGACTGTGAGCAGCTGCAGCAGGGAGTGCCGGCCACAGGGCAGGGCTGCTTTTCTTTGCGCTCAGCACCAGCTCTTTCCCTGCTGGGGAGCAGGGGGTCGGGGCTGCGCACTGCCCCCTGCCTGTACCATGGGGCCGGGGGGCACTGGGAGTGAGCGGGTGCATAGGACCCAGTCCAGTGTCCCAGGGCCAGCACCAGCAGGGCGCAGAGCAGGGCATCAGGAGCTCTATGGAGCTGAGCCAGCTCCCCCCTCTCTCTGCTGGTACAGCCCAGCTTGGCTCCACAGACCCCTGCTAGCCTGTGCCCCACTCTGAACCCCACTGGTGCTAGCCCTGAGACATTGGTCCCAAGACATTGGTCCCAAGATGGTGACCAGGGGGCAGGGCATCTGTCAAGGGGCAGGGCTACCCATGTGGTCCTCAAGAGCTTGCCAAAATGGAGTAAGCAGCCCTCCGCTGGAAATAATTGCCCTCCCTGACCTATGGGTTAGATCACATAGCTCCACAGGTCAGATCCAGCCAGCAGGCCATACGTTTGATGCTCCTCCTCTAAATAAAATGGTCTTAACTCCAAGCACCTATTTTCAGGAAAGAGGATTGATGGCTTGCTCTATTCAATTAAATCAGAACAATGATAACTCATATATTGCATAAGTTGCTTTACCATACTATATGAAGGACAAAATACAGTATTTTATTTTGAGAACATGACCATCTTAGAATGCACAAAACTGTAAAATGAACAAAGGAACGTTAATACATATTTTCAGGAACTGGATGAAAATACTTTGATAGAAGATAGATGGCAACAGCCAGAAGAGTCCCTGGTAGCTAAACAAGCTTCTAAATGCATATTTAGACACCAATATAAGCAGACTGATTTTCAGAAGTGTTCAACACCCACCACTCTCATCCACTCCAGTTAATATTTCTTTCAGAAATCTTTCAATAACTTTTTTTTTTTTTTTTAAGTAATACAAGCATACCATCCTTGAAAGATCTGCAGTTTATTAAATTCATTACCAGAATGCAATCTAATTAGAATTAACACCCAGATAGCCATTCATTTTAAATTAAACAGTATTAAAAATCAAAGTAAGGACAATTCTGTACATGATATAAAGTAATGAGAGGAAAAATAGATAAGATTTATTGATATTTAATGTAAACAAATTGCTGTGTTATAAACTCTTCACAGATGATGGAAATAAGTTACTGGGACAACTACATTCCAGTTTGTCTCACCTGAAACGAATGGCCATGTATTTCTGACTCTCCCGTCCTATTCAAGTTGACTACCAGTAAGTCTTTGGCTCTCTCCATGCTGACATCATGATCAACTCCATTTTCTTCCATTAGAAGGCAACCTGGAAAAAAAAACTGCAGTACTTCATTTCAGCCCCTCATTCAGAGTGCACTTTACCTCAGCTTAGAGATGTTGCTTCCTAATTGCTTTTTAAAATGTAAATCTTATAAGTTTAGGTCAAAATCTAGCCTCCTCGGAACTCAAAGACAAAACTTCCATGGAATTTTTCACAAAGTTCTAAATCTTTACATTTTTATTCAGTTCTTACCCAAGTAAAATTACAGTTGTTTTCTTCTAGAGAATTAAAGTTAGGCCCTGAATGCAAAACATTTTGCCTTTTCTGAATCAGCACACTGACTCCCTGTGTGTATGCACATATTTAAGCACTTTTATAAATAATCTGACATTTATATAATATCCTTTATCCAAAGGGACATCAAAGTGCTATAAAAATTCTAATGGATTTTCACAAAGGCACCCACATCAAGTCTGTAGCAAAATTCAGTAAAACTATTTCAGAGCAACACTAAACAACAGCAACTTGTAAGCAAATACTCAATGGAAGCCTATCAACTACTGGACCCAGGTAATTCCTTTTCTGTTAGGCACAAGGCTTAAAAATTTAGAAGAAAGCTATGAAATACAATGGAACTACTTAACAGAAATATTTAGTTTTAAGGACATTTTAAAATTAAACATATTGAGAACGAGTTCTACTTTCACACTAGCTGCTGTATTGGACTTTAATTCATAGATATATAAACTTAATGTGTGCACTGTGCTTGGTTGGAAGCTGTAGCTTCTTCATATTCTTCAAGCAAATATAGTACCAGCAGTTCCAACACCCTGAAAAGGATAGTTTGTACAACAAATAGCACATGCTACACTAAGTAACTTAAAAATGTAGCTGTATTACTATCAGTGGTACAGCTCCCTAAAGAGAATCCTAGCCAGCTGGAAGTGCTAGTGTGGACTAGGTCAGGGTTAGGCAACCCCCGGTATGCATGACATGCAAAGGCATTTTGCTTGGCACATGTGCCTTGGGGCAGGGGTGGGGAAGGGGCCAGGGCTGCGCTACCGCAACAACGATCAGGCCCCTCATGGTCCTACAGCTGTCCACCCCTGGCACACCAACATCTTACAAGTTGAGGTTGTGGGTGTTTTCAGCACTGCCCAAAAATATTGTCCTGGACTAGGTGATGATGTTTACCATCAGATGATGGTATGCCCATCAAGTAGACCTGAGAAGGGTTAGACAACATGTTTAAACTAATGATCACCCTTACCTGAAGTAGCTTGTATGCCAGTGGGAGCCATCTTTTTGGACAGGCGTGCCAGAAATCAGCCCTGCACCCTCCCCGCCTGCCATTTCGATTCCTTTCCCTGGCCCAATCTGCTGCTTCCTGCTCTCTGCCCGAGCTGCCATTCTGTTGCCTGTCCCTGCCCCAGTCACTTAGTGCCGCAGGTCGGCCAGCCCTCTCCAACACCAACCGCCCCACAGCTGGCAGGCTCAGGACAACACGTTAGCGCTCTACTTTAGCAGTTCCTAAACTCTGACACTGCCCACCACCAATTTAAAATGATACAACCTTTAGTACCAACGATGCAACTGTAAGTACCACCAACACATTTTTGTCATATAAAGTAATTATAATATAAATCCATTAATGCGTACTGCTGACAGGCTGTCTGCGTACCGCTGGTGGCGCGTGTACCACAGATTGGGAACCGCTGATCTACTTGGCACAGAGACATCGTAATGGGCACAAATGAAGTGTAACGGGGAAAAAAGGCCAAGCAGAGTCATGCCCTTGTGCACTCAAATAACGGCGTTACCTTGGCCGCGTCCATCCTTGAACCAGCACCAGCGCGCTGCCCTCCTCCTTCAGGGGACCGCCGGGGAAGGCCCAGCCTGGAACCGTGGGTCCGCACAGCCTCTGAGCCGCCTGCTCCCCAGGACGGCGGAGCCAGGTGGGCCTCGAAGAAGAGAAGCAGGCGGGAAAGCTTCTGCGCGGCCTTTCTGCAAGAAACGGATCATGGCGGAGGCTGCAAACGTGAACAGGAAAGCACGGGTACAGGGACTTCGTGCCATCTGCGGGGAAGGCACTCGGGTCCTGGCTCCTGGCAACCCGGCTCAGCCTGTCCCGCCCGCGGCCCCGCGCAGCCCGCGATGGGCCCAGCTGGGACCCCGGCACCGCCGGCTCCTCCCGGGGCCCCACGGAGCAGCTGGGCGGAGGGCAAGTCTGAGGCCCCGGGACGGGGGTGGGGCGGGGGCGCCACGCACCACATAGTGGGGGCGGGGGTTGCCGCGGGCCCACGAGCATCGCCCCCGCCCCCCACGGGGCCCCGCTGGCACTGGCACCGCCCCTCAGCCGCGGGCGGCCCGCGGGGCAGGGGGAGGGGAGGGAAGGGGAGGAGGCTGGGCGCGGCCGGCAGAGGATCCAGAACGAGTCTACTCAACCTCGTCTTGGCTCCCGCGGTCGCCACCATGGAGACTGCCGTGCCGCGCAGGCGCAAGCCCGAGCCCGCACGGCCCCCGCGGGACACCGTAGTGCCCGGAAGGACGGGCCGCTCCCGTCCTCACCCGAAGCCACAGTCCGGTTCTGGCAAAGCAGGGGAGACGCAGCAAACTGGGAGCGGCGGGGCGCGCGGCATGCTGGGAGATGTGGTTCCTCGCGCGGGAGCTCCTGGGAGTCGCAGTCTCTCCTGAGGTCCCAGCCGGCCGCGTGCGGGCACTGGCAGGTTCCTGGGGCGGCTGCGCGAGGGCGGGCCCGAGGCTCCGCGTGTGCTCCGCGGGCTGTCCCCGCGCTGCGGGAGGGTGGATCTGCCCTGGGCCTTTAACGACAGGCGCGACGAGCTGCTTGCGGGACTGTTGATCCGCGTCGCCGCCTGGGCCCGGGCGAGCGAGCGCGCGCGGCTCTACTGCACGCGGGGCCGGCGCGGTCTTGAGCCGCCTGCCGCCGACTGGGACCGCTCGCGGCCATGGCCCAGCTGCAGGCCCGGTTCCTCACGGACAACCAGAAGTGAGTGCGGGGCGGGAGCGCGGCGTGGGGCGGTCCTGGTCCCGCTCCCGGCGGGGCCCGAGCACGGGCAGGCGCCGTCAAGGGGCAGCCGGGTGTGGGAGCCGAGGTGGTACCTCTTTTGCCCTGGTCTCCTGCCCATAGGAGTCGCAGCATAAAACCCTAGAGCCGCCTCGATGCTGCTTGCACACAGGCGCCTTGTGGTCCCTGCAGGACGTGTAGATATACCCAGTGGCCTGATGCTGCATCTGCTGGGTCACGTCCGTGTGAGAGGCGCTCCAAAAATCTTGGCAAAGGGTAGGGGCAAGTCGTGGGGTCCAACCACGTGAATATTGGCTTTGTTCGCTACAGGGGTGATGGACTACTGAAGAAAAGACACGGGACTGTAACAGCAACTAATGAATTTGCTTTCTGCTTGTTGCGTGGTTTTTGTCTGCGTGTCTGAAAAGTTCATCCTGATTTTTTTTTCTCTGTAGGTACGTAGTAGACGATGTTCCATTCTCCGTCCCCGCCGCCTCGGAAATCGCTGACCTCAGTAACGTCATCAATAAATTGCTGGAAGCTAAAAATGGTATGTACTTAGAAGGTAACTTACTAATTTGAGAAGACATAGCTAGGAACACGCTGATGTATTCAGAATCTCTTCTTAAGAACCTGTACTGTAGAGCAGTGGTTTTCCACCTTTTTTTATTTCCGGACCCTTGCTGAATCTCGTGAGGTTCAACAAGGACAAGTCCTGCACTTAGGATGGAAGAATCCTATGCACTGGTACAGGCTGCACAGCAGCTCTGCAGAAAAGGACCTGGGGGTTACAGTGATCAGGAGTCTGAATGTGAGCCAAGAGGTATGTATGCCCTTGTCGCGAAGAAGGCTAACTGCGTACTGGGCTGCATTGGTAGGAGCAGTGGCAGCAGATTGAGGGAAGTGATTATTCCCTTCTAGTGAGCACTGGTGAGGCCATATCTGGAGTACTGTGTCCAGCTTTGGTGCCCCCACTACAGAAAAGATACGGACAAATTGGAGAGTCCAGCAGAGGGCGACAGAAATGGTGAGGGGTCTGGGGGACATGACTTAATGAGGAAAGACTGAGGGAACTGGGCTTATTTAGTCTAGAGAAGAGAAGATGAATTTAGACTGTTCTGCATGGTGACAGATAACAGAACAAGGAGCAGCAGTCTTAGGTTGCAGTAAGGGAAGTTTAAGTTAGATATTAGGAAGAGTTTTCTCATTAGGAGGGTAGTAAAACTCTGGAACAGGTTACCCAGAGTGGTGGTGACAACTCCATCCCTGGAGGTTTTTAAAACCCGCCTAGATAAAGCTTTGGCTGGGATGATCTAGTTGGGGATGGTCCTGCTTTGAGCAGGGGCAGTGGTGACATGTAGGGGGTGCACGTGCACTCCCTGAGAGCGCTGGTGCACCCCCTGACAGGCTACGCTCCCTGCTTAGGCGACGGGTAGGCAGGAGCACTGGTGCCCCCCCCGCAAGCGCTGGCTAGGGAGTGGGAGTGCCAGATGAAATGCCGCAGCCACTACCAGTAGCACCATGGCCAGTTTGCAGTTGGTGCGATCAGCCGTGGGGGGACCCTGCCTCTGGTCAGTAAGATTAGCTGCGGGGGGGGGCATGTCTGTCGTCATTCTCCCCCCCCCCCCCCCCCCCCCCCCGGCCACTAAGGTGGCACTAGTTGCCCATGAGCAGGGGACTGGACTAAATGACCTCCTGAGGTCCCTTCCAACACTAACTTTCCATGATTGTGTACCCATTTGGAAATCTTGAATGGAAGTGTGGACCCCTTTGTAGTCTAAGCATGGGTATTCACATGCTTTTGATTGATCACAGTAATCTTTTGAAGACTCCTTTGACATAGTCTGCAGACCCCCATGGGTCCGTTGACCACAAGTTGAAAACCACTGCTACAGAGATTTAAATTAGAAGGGTCTGGATCCTACAACAGTTTATGCATATGAATAAAGTTAAGTACACATATAAGCCTTTGCAAGTTATATTAGATACGAACCACTAGTTACATCAAAGATCACCAAATTCCCTATAAATACTCATGAGGGAAAATAGTTGTCATTCCTGTATTTGTGTGACTATACCTGCCTTACGTGGAATGTAACAGTTCCTTGGTATTGTACAATGGTCGTTGAAAATGTAGATCCGGCAAGAGTGTCCATGCAGATGAACCTTTGCTTCCCTGCAGAGTTTCACTTAAGTGAGTGGAACTGTGTGCATACAGAAGGGACCAGTTGCGCAGAACTGATTGTAGGCAGGATTGGGACAATCCAGAGTGTAAGACACACAGACACTTCTGTCCTTCTTTATAGTCTGCAAGCTTTGTCTTCATTTTGTTAGTGGGGTCCTGAGGTAGTGTTGGGGGCATATTCAAAATAAAACCAATAATAAAACTTTCTGAGGCATCAAATTAAAGGAGAGATGAGAAATGGAAACAAAAAAAATAATTCAGTTCGCTGCCTAAACAATAAAATCTTGCAATATGAGCTGAAGCTCACCAGAGTTCAGTTGTGGTGTGCAAGCCAACAGAGAATACAAGTTTCAAGGGCTGAATAACCCAATTCCAGGTATTAACTACTGAAATGTTTGAGCAGATGTGAATGGACGTGGTCTTTCAAATAACTCTCTCTCCATCCAAAAAGGGCTTTATATTGTTTCTAGCCTCTGGCATTAAATGTGTGTTGTATTCTCCAATTACCCATAACATTTTGAAGGTGTGCATTAAAGACTGAATGTTTAAAGCTAAGAGTTCTTCAGAGGCTACCCCTCCTGGTGGTGATTACAGTGGTCCCACCTTGATGTTGATGAAGAATAGCAGTAACAAACTCTAAAGACATTCATGAATCGCATCCGCTACTGTATATCCAGGTGCATTTAGGGGACATGGGCAGGATTCCATGCACATAACAATATTGAAGGCAAGATATGCTTTCTGAATCTGAGAGGAGTACCTTACCTTAAAACAGGGATCAGCAACCCCTGGCCAGAGTATGACGTGAGGCCATTTTCCTTGGCGTGCCACAGCCGGCCTGGGCTCTGGGCAGCTGCCACCAGCCACAGAGCCCAGGCTGCTCACAGCAGGCGGCTGGGAGGCTGCAAGCAACCTGGGCTCTTGTAGGCAGCTGCTGCCCAGAACCTGGGCCAGCTGCAACTGGGAGGCTACAAACAGCTATGCCATGCTCCACAGCCCTAGCACCAGGTCTGTGGCTGCAGTGGCTCCAGCACATGGCCGGGAACGGACCCAAGGGCACAGTGCAACCCTGGCACCACCCCTGCTGTCTGCCCAGAAGCGCACGTGCAGCTGCTGCTGCCACAGAACTGGTGCTGCGGAGTTCAGCACAGCTGTTTACAGCCTGGCTGCCACCTGCTATAGCTGCCCAGAGTCTGGGCTGGCTGTACCAGGCATCTGCTGCAAACTGCTGCACTGGATTCCCCAACCCGGCTTTGTGCTGGTGGCAGCTGCACCTTGGGATGGACAGCAGGGGAGGGACCAGAGTTGTGCTGCCCCAGACCCTTTTCTGGCTGTGGACCCAGAAGCACACATGCAGCTACCACCATGGAGTTGGTACCAGGGCTGTGGAGCCTGGTGCAGCTGTTTGCAGCCTGCCACCGCTGGCCCAGGCTCTGGGCAGCTGCAGCAGGTGGTTGGCAGGCTGCAAACAGTTGTGCCAGACTCCAGAGCCCCAACACCAGCTGTGGCAGCAGCAGATACATGCACGCTTCACAGCACATGGTGAGGAAGGGGCCCAGGCAGAACAACCCTGGCCTCTCCCCTGCCATCTGCCCAGAAGCATACATGCAGCCACTGCCAACAAGGAGGATCGGGCCCCTCACAGCACTGACTTTGGCACGCCGAGCCAAGGCATGGGTGGAGGTTTGGGTGTTTTTGGAACTCCAGCCTGTCCCCTGCCTTTAAATAGTTTACTTTGATATGAACTTACAAAGATTTTATGTATTTGGTAGAGTGATGGTGAAAAATGAACTATAAAATAACAGGATTAAGAAATACAGCTTTGCTTTACAGCCCTCTCTTTGTCTTGATTGCTTATTACCACTCTAAGTGGAACTGCCAAAATGCTGCTTAAAATATTCTGTGGATATTTGTTATAATCCTATTGAGTACAGTTGTATCTGGAAAAAGAAGCTGGCATTGCATTTAATTTAAATGAAATGTTGGCTTCATTTTCTAAAAACTGCCATTGCTGAATCCTTTTCTTGAGAGTATGAATTAAGTTATGATATACTAAAACTAATTGTTTCTCTCGGTTTCCTCAGAGAACCACAAATATGTGGAATTCGACTTCCTTATCAAAGGCCAATTCCTGCGTATGTCATTGGTCAAACACGTAGAACTGGAAAACATTTCAACAGTAAGTCATGCTCGCTTTCTCTGGACCTCACTGTAGGACAACAGAATTTAAAAGATTCTAGGTAGTTTACTTGGTTCAATTCAGGTTTCAAAGTTCAACTTTCCACCCCATGCCTTGCTTACTCTGATATGTAAAGGTGACCTAATTCTGAATATTCTGCTTATTTTCCTTTCTTAGTGTTCTTTCACTTCTGCAGGAATACAGATTATTTCCCATTTTTTCCTTCTGATGTGCTTGCAGTTCATAAGAATCTAGTTCTGCAGACACTTAAGGATGTCTATAATTTTACTCATTTTAGTCATTGATTTCAATGGGACTGCTTCCCGAGTAAAGTTACCCTCACGTTTAAATGTTTGTAGGATTGGCCTCTTAAGGCGTGTCTACACATGCATTTGATCTGGGATCAGTTTACTCAGGAGTAAACTACTCATAAGTAAACGTTCCCGGGCAGGGAAGTGGGAGCAGATTGTGCTAATGGCAACAAACTGCTCCCACTTCGTGGGACCCTCCAATGGGCCCCTGCTGCCACCAGTGGGAACTCTAAGGCTCCCTCTGGGTGCTAGCCAAGGGGCTGGCAGGGAGCACCAGGCCAGAAGACATCTGTCTCCTGCCCGGACTGGGACATTACATCCTGCCCCAGGAGGCTGCCTGCTGCTGGGGCAGGGACAATGTCCTCCTAGGCCTGGCTCCCTGATCAGGGGCAGGGGATTTAGAAAGAGCTGCAGGGGAGGGGCAGGTCCCAGCTGTCTGCCCCAATCTACTGGTGGGGCAGCAGGCTGGGATCTACCCCACCCCTGCAGCTCTTTCCAAGCCCCATGCCTCATTCATCCGATCAGGGCACAGGGCTGAAACCTGGCCCTAACCAAGACTGTTCCCAGCCCCCCACCCCACATGTGGGGTGGAGGCTGGGGAGCTTGTTCCCTGCTCAGCTCCTGCGGGCGCGGGTGAAGCTTGGTGGGTAACAGGCTGGGGAGCTTGTTCCCCACTCAGCTGCACGAGTGCAGAACTGGGTGGGGAACAGGCTGGGCAGCAAGCTCCCTAGCCTGTTCCTTGCCCAGCTCCTCACTCCTAGAGCCAGGTGGGGAACAGAATGGGAGGTGTGGAGTTCCCAACTGGCAGGGCAAAGGGACATAGTCCCTGCCCGGGCTTTGGTGGTGGAGCCCACCCCAGCAGCAGAAAACTCCCAGGGGCAGGGAGCAATCTCCTGCCCCCTAGTGGCCGGCTGAATGGGAGCAGATTTGCTCCTGGTCATGCATCTACACAAGCCCTACTGCACCATTACTAATTGCAAGTAAATTTGCTACTTGCATTTGCAGGTAGTTAATTTACTCTTGATTAGTAAGGTCCTGATATTGCTACTATCTGCTTGATGTTCAGTTGTGCATATTTTTGTCTGTCATGGAGTCAGGGCTGCCTATAATCCTATTTATAGTAGTAACTCAAATTTTGTGGCAGAGAAGAGGTTTACAACTATATGGAGGGCAGGATGCTTGTATAGTCAAGATCTTGGGCTGATCAGTTGGACTGTATTTTTGCTGCTGAAAAAACAGAAATAAGAAAAACAAGTCCCCCAAACTGACCATATTTTTGTCTTTGAGAGTTTAGGAGGAAGTGGTAGAAATTGAGTATGTGGAGAAGTACACGGCACCTCAACCTGAGGAGTGCATGTTCCATGACGACTGGATTAGTTCTGTGGAAGCTACTGAAGAATGGTATCGGCCAGTCTTACATTTCCAATTTTTGTCCTGTTCTCAGTAACTGATGCTATAGTTCTCTGTTTATTGGTGCCCTCTCCCTCTCCCATTTCTGCCTTTTTTTTAAGCTGGTATTTCTGCCTGTCAGGTTTAGATGGATCATACAGCTGGGAAAGTAGCTGAAGTTTGAATAGCTATTTGTTACCTTGAGGGCGCATCTACACATTGCTATGGCTCCATGCTTTAGTACTTCCTTTTGGAAGTACTTATATCAAAATACTTCCTCTTGGAAGTACTAAAGCATGGCGCAGTATGGATGGTTACTGTGCTGTGTGCATGGTTAAGCCTCTACATCACTGTAGCAATGCACTACACCCAGAGAGCATGTCACTACGTTGCAGTAGGGTGACATGTAAATGTGCCCTAAAAGTAACTTTAACCCAAGTGGAAAATTACCATGGTTAGGAGAGGAGGAGTCAATATTGATTGTATACATTAATATTAATAAATGCTACTCAGTGTTTTTGTTTCTTTAAACTTATTAATTAAAACCATTCATATTTCAAATATAATGTCGATGTAATGATGACAAATATAATTATCTGACACCTTACCTAAAGTACTTTTAAAAAATTCAGAAGAAAAAGGTAACCATGCCATTAATCCTTTCTATTGTATATTTCCAGATCTTATATTCACTGTTGACTGTACTGAGAATCCTCTGTTAATTAGAGAATCTCAAAGCACTTTCAAACCATTAATCATAAGATATTATCAAGTACAAAGTATTAATAATAATTTTATAATAATTGGTTCTGACCTAGATATAACGCTTCAGAATTCATATACAAGATGTTCAATATTCATACTTATCTCTCCTTTCTTTCTTTTTCCTTTATTTTTCATCTGAAAGTCTGCATGTTTTAATGCTGTACTTAATAGGAAAGTATAAGCTTTATTGAATAAAATGTCATTTTTTTCAGTATTTGCAAATAAGCCTTTTTGCATTCAAAGGGGACAAAGTTTGCTATCAAGAGCTATTTTTCTTTATTCACATTTTTCAATTGGTTATTGGCTAATATTGTCCAAGATCCTCACAGAAATAATGTCCTATGAAGCAGCATTAGCTGCAAAGATAAACATGTTTCACCTTTTATATCCTGCAGGATTTTAACTGGCTCTTATGATCACACTGCTCGAATATGGTCTCTAGAAGGAAAACCCATCATGACTATTGCTGGGCACACAGAAGTTGTGAAAGATGTGGCATGGGTCAAAAAAGGTCAGTACATTACCTTCTGATTTGGAGAGAGATTAGATTAAAATTTATCAAAACAAAACAAACACCACCCACCGCGCGCGCGCCGCTCCCCCCCCCCCCGCTCCCCCCCCCCGGAAAAAAACCCCCAAACAAACCTTCGATGCTTATAGTTATTGTAAGCACTCCGTTATAAGCAGAGATCCAGGTTTTCAGTTTCCCACAGGGAAAAAAACACCTATTTTTCTCTCTCAGCTGAGAATAGTGCAAATTTTTCATTTTAACAGAGAAACACACACATTTTCCACTTTTGCAAAGAGCTGTCTGCAGGCTGGCAGAGTCCTGTCTGCAAGGGGCTGAGGAGAGCAGGAGGAGGGTGGTCAGTTAAGGGGCGTCTTGTGCATGCTCACCCATGCATGTGGCAGGTGGGGGTGGAATTGAGGACCCTATAGGGAGGGAGGGAGTTGGGCAGGGCTGGGGATGCTGCCCATCCTAGGCAGTGCATGAGGCTTGGGGCTGGGGCTAGAATGTGCAGCCACAGGTCCTGGGCAGGGAGTGGGATGGGGTTGTGGGCCTCGTCTGGAGGGCCAGGAGGCTGGCTCCCTGCCACTGAATGCATTTCCAAGGGGGTCAGAGGGGTATGTGCCCCCCAGATCTGTGCACAGGGCAGGGGTGGACTGCCCACTGCAGGTTTGGGCTCCCCATCCCGCTGCCCTGCCCTTGGGGCCTCCATGGCCCAGTGGGTAGGACCCTCCACAGCAGGGCTGGACAGGAAGGCTCAGTGCTGCTGCTGCAAGCCCCACACCACCATGGCAAGGTGCCTCTGGCCCTCCTGGCAGCAGCAGGGGTGGTGGCATGGAGTTGTGCCCCTTGCTGCTCCCAGGTGGGCAGGGGGCGCCTCGCCATGGCAGCACCAAGCTTCCCTGCCCTGCTCTGCCATGATACACTGGGTCTTACCCACTGGGCCACAGAGGCCCCAGGCAGAGGGCAGCAGGGCAGGGAGCTCAAGCCTGCAGACCGCATTCACCCCCCACCACGGGCTCTGCTCCAGCCTTAATACCCATGGAGGAGAGGGAAGGGGAGCTAAGACCTGTGCTCTGCTCCACTGCAGCAGCAGCCGGCTCCCACAGGCAACAGCCAGGGCTTGGGCGCTGCTGTAAAGGGCTGCGGACCTGGGTTCCTGGCCCCATAGCCCTGGCAGCTGGGAGCCCCCTCTGGCAGGGCTGGGGGCTGTGGGGTTACTGTGGGTGGGCAGTGAGGGGCACCACAGGACTGGGGGCTGTGGCTTGAGAGTGAGGGACCTGGACCTATATCCTGGTGACTGAAGGGGGAAGGGGGAGCTCTGATTTTCCATGATAAAAAAAACCCAAAATCAAATACCAAAATGTATAGGTACTTAGAATTTATTTTATTATAGTGATTGAGGCACTGGTAGGCTTCCAACTTGCTTTAAAATTATAAATATATCAATAAAACATTGTGTTCAATTGCTACCTATATATATAGTGGTGTTTCATTTTAATCATGGATTTTGAGTTTTTTTAATCTGAGAATTTACAATTCTCTCTCTTTTTTGGGTTTTTTGTTTGTTTGTTTGTTTAAATCAGAGAATTTGCAGTTTTTAAACTGAGAAAACCAGGAACCTTGGTCATAAGTTAGAAACTGAATAATCACCTCATTAATGCAATCCCTTTATGAAGTCAAAAGCCATATTTTTAAAAATGATCATATCTTCTAATAATTGTTTAACTGTTTAAATACTGCTAAAATTAACTCTGGGCACTTTTCATGGTACTTACAAATTTAGAGTCTTACATTGGGTCATTTCTATACATTCTGTAAAAGTTTTTTAAAAGGACTGCTGTAAGTGGATTTATATAGGAGTATTTGCTTTCTTCCTTCCTCAGATAGTTTGTCATGCCTGCTACTTAGTGCATCTATGGATCAGACTATCCTGCTATGGGAGTGGAATATAGAAAGGAACAAAGTGCAAGCCCTGCATTGCTGCAGAGGACACTCTGGAAGTGTTGACTCTATTGCTGTTGACTGCACAAGAACAAAAGTAAGTTATTTGCAGGGGAAGGTCTTTGTTGAGTTAGTGACCTACGTGTTGTGTGTAGATTGCATACATATATACTTTCTTATTATCTACATACATATTGATCATTGTATATTATCAAGGATTGGAAATGCATCCTGTTAGTATATGTCTGTGCATTAATGGGAGATATCAAGACTTTTATAAATTAGTGATAACATAGCATTTGATGTAAAAATGTGCTATATTGGAAAGACTCGCATAGTTCCCAGAGTTGCACATACAATCTGATGGTAGCTTCAGATATTGACACTGCTTTATTGAGTTACGCAGTTAATTGGGCTTTTAGGAGTAGAGCTGTGCAAAATATTTTCAGTGTATAGTATTTTTGTTAGAAAATACATGTTTTGTTGTACTGGAATTATTTGTGAATTTTACCCAAATTTACTAAATGGATTCAGATGGGGAAAGTTTTTCACAAAACTGGGAGGAGAAAAAGAAGATCATTCATCTTATTCACTAGCTACAGCACTCCACCCTGTCTGTAGGGGTCTTAGGTTAAATTTTCCCTTCTGGGTGAGGAGAATTGAACCCACCTCCCAAAAGAGTTTCTTAACCACCAGGTTCCAATATTCAGGATTAGCAGAGCTCTCATTCTCTCCATCACCACTGCTCTACTTTATGCCAATAATTCAAATACAGATTCATGGGATTAAGGCTGAAACCCAGGTATCTCACTTTTAACCTGAGTGTCCTAACCACCAGGCCAGGGAAACACTCACCCTGACTTGCTGCTTATTGCAGGGGTGGGCAAAATGTGGCCCGCCAGGCTGGTCCGTGGGGCCCCTAAAAAATTAAGAAAATTAATATTTATCTGCCCCTGGCTGCCTATCATGCAGCCCTCGTTAGCTTGCCAAAACTCAGTAAGCGGCCCTCTGCCCAAAATAATTGCCCGCCCCTGGCTTATTGGGAAATAAGGTATACAAATTGGAGCAGCTCAAACAGGAGGCATGGTGGAACACCCGTATCAGAATATTTCCTATCCAAGTGATTTGGATACATACCTGAAAGATATAATGAAACATTGGTTCAAACTGCATCATTTTCCTTCCTTGGAGTCTGTGGGGATTCACTAAACTTAATGTAACATTTAGGTCAAGTGAAATGAAGTCTTATTCAGGTTTTGTTTTTGCAAAAAAAAAGTTACATCTAGTCCAATCTGAACCAAAGTGTTTGTGCTTTTTGATTTGGCAGCCAATCCAAAAAATGAACTAATTGCACAGCCTTGTTTAGGAGTGAAAAGAGAAGAGTCCAGGGCAACTCATCCATTTTTTGATTCATCGTACAATAAAATGTATGGGTGAACATTTTGTGGCAGGATTACTTCCTATGGCTTCTGAGAGCTAGTTGGATTTTTATTTTTTTTTAATAGACATTTCTATTTATCTAGCTCTGCAGTGGATCTTGGGATAAGATGTTAAAAATCTGGTCTGCAGGTAAGATTTATTACTAAACCTTCTCCAGAATTCTTGCCATCTTGAATTTTAAAATGATTCTGAAAGCTCTGTAAAAACTGAAAGTGAATATTTAACTTTTTCTTTTATTAACAAATCTAAGTGAAAATGTCAGCTTCTTTCAGGCGAGTTATATAAAAAGCCCTAGCTCTTTAAAATATGATACAACCAATTATTCAATTACACCAGAAAGTCATATTTTCAAATGCTACAGCTTGTATATAACTTTCATTTAGAATGTAAGAAATGCCTGGTTTTGTATTTAACTTTGGTTATTGTAGTTTAGTTGCTTCTGAGCTGTTTTGTGGATTAAGATCTGTCAACAGCCCCAGTAAATCTGAGGCCCCAATTCTGGAAACTCTTATAGATATGCTTAAGTTTGCTATTGTGATGATGATTGATTTCAGTGAAATTCTTTATATTCATGGTAATAAACTTAAGCATGGCTGTATACATTTTTGCCGGGTCTAATTTTTTTAATGTAGATTATTTTGGAGCAACAATAGCTGCACTTGGATTGTGATATAGATTTCAGTTTTAACAGGAACTTTAAAGCATTATGCTACAATCTCAGTGAAGTGGCAAAAGCTAAATCATAAAATATAAACTTTGAGCACTATTTATCTTTTTTGGTGGTCTGATGAAAAAATAAGTTAGGTTAATGCAGAAAGAACAGAACGAGTTAAAAAGACTACCCCTTTCATCCATTTTGCATTGGATTGTGTAGCCCCTTCCTGACAGTTTTGCAAAAAATTAAAAAACATTCTGGGACCTGTTCCTTGTCCATATGGTTTCTCTCCGTATGCTGATTCCTAACATATCAGTAGTATGATGTTTGTATTTATATTTACAACAAATTGTTAACCATAATAACAAAAAGATAACTAGTAAAATGAAGTCACTGAACCTTAATTTGACAAATCTACCATGACAAGAGAGGTATCTCTTGCAATGTGGGGGAGAGAATTGCAAGAGGTAGATTTGTGCAAGGTAGCAAGCATTAACCAGATATTAAGTTAGTGTGTTCCAGGACTGAGTACTGTGTTCAGCTGTGTCTAAACCAAGAAGTTCCCTATTTTCTAACCCAGCAAAATGCCCTGGCATGATTACTGTGTATATATGCATTTCTTTTCTCAATATAAAACCATTGACTTCAAACATATTCTGGACTCTAATATTTTTACAGAATAATATCTAGAAAGAAGTGGAGCTTGCAGAGTTTAACCAGAAGTTATATGTGAAATTCATAGGAGTTTATTAGAGATACAACAATGTATCAATCGCATATTGAATCGGCACTGATAACAGGAAAATTAACATTATTGCCAATTGGCTTTTTTTGGCTGGTGTAGCCGATACTAGCACTGATAAATGCCGCATGCATGCATGCAGCTGCACACATGCATAGGGCCACGAATGCAGCTAGGCAGCTTGGAGTGCAGCATCCAGCTGGTAAGTCTGTGGAGGGAAGGGGCTTCGGAGGGAGTGGGGCAGGGGCAGGTGATGCCCAACCAGGGCAGTGAAAGCAACCCTGCTGGGAGTGGAACGGAGTTGCAGGAGGCTTGTCTGGAGGGCGTAGGGGGAGGGTGGGGCAGGAGAGCTCCAGCCTCTTCCGGGGGGGGGGGAGCCGCAGCACTAGGAGGGGTAGCTACAGGGTGGACTAGCCACCCCAAAATTCCCTGTAGCCACTCCTTCCAGCCCCTCCACCCAGCCCTTGGCCCTGAGCCTACAGCGGGCAGCCCATCCTCACCCCAAGCACAAATCTGAGGGAGCACATGCCCTGCATGCCTCACCCACACTCCCTGGATAAGCCATTCAGAGCTGCGCCCCGCCCTAGGGTCGCATTCACTGTCTTGGCTGGGCAGTGCCTGCCCCAGCCCCCACCCCACTCTGTCCCTCATTGTGGGGGCCTCGATCTGTACCCCGCCCCCCACATGCCCCTTTCCCCCACAGACTTACCAGCTGGATGCTGCTCTCCAGGCTGCCCAGCTGCATTCCTGTAAATCGGCTATCAGATCGGTATTGGCTGATATGGCCATCGGTATCGGCCAAGAAAATCTTTATTGGTGCTCCCCTCGTTTTAATAATTTATTTGCTGCTTTTCCTGCAATAGTGGACATTTGGTCACCTTAAACAGATTATGGCTTTTATCCATATACAGATCTCACAGTTTAGCCAAAGAGCATGCTGTCTTAACACTCATCGGAGTACTAGTTGGATGTGCATACACGCTACAGCAAAAGCTCTGTTATCTGTCATCCCCCAGGAATGGGGGATGCTGGTTAATCAGATATGCACCGTTTGGTGCACTCCCTGGCATCAGTGTGCCAGGACAGGGAATGGGGCCCCGTGCAGGCTGCTGTGCCATGGGCTGAAGAAGTAGTGAAGTGAAGAAAAAGAAGAACTCGGCTCATGGCGGTGAAACCGGAAGTGGGACTTCCGGTTTTGCTTTTGCCGCATCTCTCAGATGCTAGTAAGTGGAGCTTTCCAGTTGATAAAGTGCTGGATAACACAGCTTTTACTGTAGTTACTCTGAGGTAGAAGGTTGGGAATTTACTGCATGTTGGCTATTCCATAATAACTGTGCATGCTTTTGTTTTTCATTGGGCACATCTACACATGCCCCAATAGTGCAGTTTTTACTGCGCTGATGTTTAGCACTTGCTTTAGGAAGTACTATATAATGGCACATAACAGCTGCTACTGTGCTGTCCCAGCAGTGCACAGTTATTTTTAGCAGCTACATCGCTGTAGCCATGCACTATAGCAAGGTAGCTTATCGGTACAGCAACATAACAACAGCATCATGTTTTGTGCCCACCAACGGTATGTTGCCATAGCACATTGCTATAGCAACATAGCATCATGTGTAGATGTACCCATTGAGGGCCAAGTTACTCAAGTTTAGCTTCCGTCTACCACAGTGGGAACATGCACACAGGTGGTTATCATAAAGCATCTGATGCTTTGTAAAGTCCTATCCGTTTTTTACCTCTTGATAATTTGTTCGTGTGCACATGTCCTTAGCTATCATGTGGCTGATAACTGCCTACAGCTGTTTTCTTTTTTTATTTCCCCCTCCATTCCCAAAATATTTTTGACACATTTTAGCATTTAATCAGCTTTGAAGTCTTGCAGTTATTACCTCTCCCTTCCTATTCTTTTATTTGCATCCTGAATTGTGGGATAATCTCACTAAGCTGATCCTCTCAGAAATATAAGATACCTATCCAGGTTCCCTACTCCAACTGACTGTCACTGTTTCCTTGCATAATACCTGTTTATATTTAGCCTGTATCTTTAAACGTGTGTCTGCTGTCTGTTTGTGTACTTTCAGCTTTAAAATAGTGAATACACATGCAATATAGGATGGATGTACTGTGAGTTTTCCTATGAGGAAGGATAGCTTTATTAAGGAATTCAACTGGGATTTTGGAAAGGTCACAATCCATTTGTTTTAAGTGCACCATGTGTAAAGCAACAATACTAATCTAGGAGTATTGAGCATAAATACATTCATATCTGGAGGGCTAGTGGATTCTGTGGTCATGGGGACATACAACAACTTAGATAGATAGAAAAATTCTTCAGCTTGATTTATTAAAGCTCTGGGATTTGTTTCTGTCATAGTACCTACAGATGAAGAGGATGAAGTGGAAGAAGCAACAAACAGACCAAGAAAGAAGCAGAAAACTGAACAACTTGGACTGACAAGGGTATGGTTAAGTTAGAAGTTGCATGGAAATTCAGTTGAAAAGCATGGCATTATCAGTTTCTCTTTTGCTAAATATATCTGAAGAAAAGTTTCTGTTGGAATTTCTGCCACTGAATTTACATTAACATTAATGAAATAATGGGCTTTTCTCCTTTTAACTAATCCAGGTTTTTTTCTCATCCTTAATTTATAGACTCCCATGGCAACCCTCTCTGGTCATACAGAAGCCATCTCCTCTGTGCTGTGGTCAGATGCTGAAGAAATTTGCAGTGGATCATGGGACCACACAATTAAGTTATGGGATGTTGAAACAGGAGGTCTCAAATCAACTTTGGTGAGATACAGTATCCAATGCATGAAGCTGATAGGATTTTTTGACAAATTCCTGTCTGCTGTAACTCATCTCAGATTAGATTAAGAACTTTTACAAGGATGAAGAGTTGGTCCTATTTCATAGCTGAATTTTTCTTATGCAGACAGGAAATAAAGTGTTTAACTCTATCTCCTACTCACCGCTATGTCGGCGTCTCGCATCTGGGAGCTCTGACAGACATATCAGACTGTGGGATCCCCGCAGCAAAGGTAAACTGAAGGAACATTGACATTCTGCATTCTCTAATTTGTCTCCATTTAATGTGTTTCAAGAGATGTACATTTAAGTTTGATATTGCATGTAGTAGGGTTTTCTAAGCATGAATACCATTTAGCTAAAATATGACAGGAACAATGAAGGCTGAGGAAAGCTGTATGAACTAGGGTCTGCTACGTACCATAACCTATAGTCATAGGAGCATGCTTGTTCTAAGTGGTGAGAAGCCATCATTCCTTCCCTGCTGACCAGAGTAGTAGCTTGTACTTGCTTGGTTTTTCATATTATTTATGCTCTTTGTCTTTTGGTCCATGCTTTTTTCATTTCTTAGAAGTTACCTTGGAAAACTAATCTAATCTTTCTTTTATGTTATTTTCCCCCTATTTAATCTTAAAAGTTATCTAAGTAACAGCTGTGAAACCTAAAGTTACTATTTATAAAATAAATGCAACTGTCTTGCTGGCATGTCTAAGTCTTCAGTAGGAGGGACCTTTTTTAGAAGTGCAAGCGTAGCTGATCCCATATCTATCCATTTTTAGATTTCTCACAGAGTCTCATAAGGTTGCCAGTCATTGCAATTCAGGATATAGATTGAGATTACCATATTCATTTCATAGACAGAAATTCTATTTAGTTTATACAAATATAGGCCAGATTTAAACATATTATCTAGAGATAAGACTCTCTTATCCCAATCCTAATACTTTGAGTTGTTCATTACTTTTCAAAGAAATCCTTCAGAAGTGAAGATAATCTCTGTATAATAATAACAACATGATGAGTTTTGGTTTCTTGTTCTCTCTATAGGAGCTTATATTGCTTTCATGTCTTTGTTTTAATATCTCTGGCTTTTCTCTGAAAAGTTCATGTGGAATGCTAAAAGCAAAAATAATTACCCAAAACTCATATACATTAATCTTTACTGTCTTGCTGTATCTTGTAAGGATCATAAACTGACCTGTTGTGGAAATCTGAAGTCGGGGTTTACAGAATTTCTGTTTCTCTGTCCAGACGGCTCCTTGGTTCTCCTTTCTCTGACCTCTCACACTGGTTGGGTCATGTCTGTTAAGTGGTCCCCAACACATGAGCAACAGCTGATCTCAGGCTCTCTAGACAACGTTGTCAAGCTATGGGACACAAGAAGGTAAAAAATGTTCTTGACACATTCACAGATAACACTTGCAGGTTCAAGTACTTTAATATACATTGAAAATATACCAGGCAGTTAAATGGAGATTCTCCTGCAGTTTATGAAATGCCTGAAGCAATTGGAGAACAGGTGTATATAGTGGAGGGCAAGATGCACTTCTATCTAGTGCATGCCAAATCTGTCTTGCCATTCTTATCAGGTATCTTATCTTCCAACACAGGATTTTTATGACAATAAAAATTGAATTAATGAGACTGGCGGGGAGGTTTCATTAACAAAATTGCTAGTAGGTTTGAGAATCAGGGAATCAATGTTGCTATTCCAACAAGATTTTTAGGAGTAGTACATGTTCTCTCTCTCTCACTTCAGGAAGAGCTTAACATTACATGCAGTTTGACTTGCTCCATATGAGACTCGTCTGCAAGGAGAGGTTGGTTTGTATCTTGAGATGTGCAGAAGCGAGACGTCTAAATTAAGCTTGAAAGGGAAAGTATCAAAGGGAACCAAATAGCCTATGATTTGAGTGCATAATCAAGTCTTTTATTTAAAAAAAAAAAAAAAAAAAGGCTCTGTACCTTATAATCTCATTTAACTAGGTACAGGCAGGTGAAAATATTTCTGCATTTCCTTGTAGGGACATAGGAGGGTGGTGATCAACACTCACAGTAATCTGCTTTGTGTTAGAGGTGGTGTCTCAGACTTCATAGACCTGCCTGTATGTGTCTGCTGTTCATGTTACCATACATATCTCCACATAACAGTTCCCAGTAAAGACTTTTTTCAGATTTTTAAATGGTGCTCTACTTCACTTGTATCTAACTGGGGTAGTTAGCCACCATAGAACTATTGCCAATTTTTCCATGGTTATCTGAGCTTTCAGTTTTTTAGGGTGATGCAGTAGTAACAGGACTTATTCATCAAAAGAACAGATAACTTTCTTCTCCTGTTTCTCCCCAGTGACTATAATTCTAAAGTATTGCATAACAGCCAATTATTCAAAATCATTGGTAAGGAAGAAACATGGGATAAGTGTTTGTTCCTGGCTTCCATTTTGAGAAGAAACAAGGCGATAATACCACTACTCAGAGCCTCTTGGGAACTGGCCCTCTTATTCCACAATTCCTCCAGGCTTCCAGAAGGCTGTTCAAAATTTCCTGAGCCACTGCTTTAGATAGCTGCTGAAAACCATTGGCTGAGAACCCAGAAAGCAGTTCAGCTTTGTAATGGTGAAATACAAAGACAGAATACACATGGGGCAAAACTGGAAACAAATGATGTCTTGTACTGACTGCACCACTGGTATCTTGTCCCTATGGTCTGTCATTGATGATTTAGTTTTCTCATGCAGACACAATTTTCTAGAGATATGAGAGAGCATCTGGAACAACTGACTTCTGAATTTAGTGGCTGAATAACCTGCACATGACTTACTTTTTACCACTAATTTCTGTGGAAAAACAATTATCTTTTAAATGTCTACTCTTTTAATAGCATCCTAGTTATTTTCTGTGTGAGAAACAACTTAATATATATTATAAACAATTCTATATATGATATAAATTTATGAAAAGAATTAAGATGCTAAATTATCTTTTTATCTAAATTGCCAAATTGTCTAATTATCAGTTGCAAGGCTCCTCTCTATGACTTGGCTGCTCATGAAGACAAGGTTTTGTGTGTGGACTGGACTGAAGCTGGGGTAAGAACTTAAAGAACAGGACTTCATTCCTTTTAAGAGTGCATGTGTTCTGGGTGAGAAACGTACTAATAATAAGGCTGATATTTAATTTTAAATTAGGCAGTTATAATGTATTTTTGTAACTGGAAACATACACCTGTGTGTGCTGGGCCATGCTTTCCTCTCTTTTATGAGGGATGGAAGAAAGTAGAGCCTTACTTGTATAATGATGGTCTAGGAATGGACAGTATGTGCTGCTATTACATAACCATTTTTCCCCTACATCACTACCATATGGTTCCCTTTCTCCCCTCCATGGAATAATGTGGGAGATCTGCCAAAACATTAGTAGGACAAAGCCAAGAAATGGTAGAAAAGTCACAGCAGCAGCCATTCACAATGATATGTCTGATGATGAAAATGTATTACCTTGAAGCACTGTTTGCTATTCCAGAGACTATGGAGGCTGCCAAGACTCATCCGTATATAGTACCCTTACTAGGAGCTCTACCCCTTCTGTGGAACATTGTCAGGCATGTGAAAGTGGAAGAAAAGATTATCCTTTGGCCTGAACTTTATGGCAGGGTTCCTGTGTGCATTTCTATATAGCCACTACAGACAAAAGAAATTCTTTGCCACAGTTTCAATGGCCTCATTCTTTGGAGAGTAAATTGTGGCAAACCAATACAGATTTAGAAAATGTTTACATAAGCTGCATCTTTCCTTAATTACTTTCAATAGGAAGGTAAGGTGTAGACCATTATTTATGCTGTTGAGCCATTTAAATTAGAGGCGGGGAGGATTGTCACTTGTGTACACACAACCATTGTTCATTACTCCTCACATTCAATTTCAGAGGAAGGACATAACCTGTTAATATTATTTTTAAATAAAAAGCTTAGATGTTGTTCAGATACCAAAACTCGATTTGCCACAACTTCTTTTTTCACACTACAGTTGCTGTTAAGTGGAGGAGCAGACAACAAGCTATATTCCTACAGATATTCAGCAGCAACCTCTGATGTTGGAGCATGAAAATGGATGACAGGAGAATTTTAAAGGGTACTTTGCAGAACTCTCAAGCTTTTGGAAGTCCTCAGATAACAATCTACAGAACGGCATCTGAAAGGAAGTAGCCTTCTAGAAGACTCTTCATCTATTTTGTATCTGAGAGCAATCATTTCTATCTTTTGTATTTGTGGAATAGTAACCTGTATGCATATTTATAATAGAAAAAGGGGAGCAAAACAACCTCACACTTAACTAATCTGAAACTAAAATAAGTTATTTTTCTTGCTTTTTGGCAGGCTTACAAATTTGAATTAAGACTAGACCAAAGAGGACTATTTAAAGAAAATGGAGTGAATTAAAAGTAATGTTTTATTGAGACCTAGAGATGTACTGTTTGCTGGATTAAATTATTTTGTATCTGTTCACCTTTTTTCTTTAATAAATCTTTTATCTAAAAGTTTAGCATATTAGGGTATGAACTCAAGTAGGAAGTGAGCTTCCACAACACCAGTTTGCTTTAGTAGTCATGGAGGTGCTTGCTGGTTACAATGCAAATGATGATAGTCTTAGAAGAACAGTTCACTGTAGATTTTATTGGAAGATGGAATATTCTATTTCCTAGAAATGCTAAGCTACTGTGCACTGAGTCTATACTTTTTAAGAAACATCACTGACTTTTATTGCAAAACACGGTAAAGTTAGCCCATTTAAAATACTATATAGTAATATACATCTAATGGAATATTTTATCGCTATAGAACCTTGATGTGATGTCTCAATAGTGGGGTGGGGCTCCACTCCAAACTGAAGATTTAAAGAATAGCTGACATAATGACTATAGAAGAATGGTTTAATCGCATACATTTATTAAAACTATCTTTTTATAGCTAGAGAATTGGTAGGAATTTCTCAAAAATTAACCTAATACATTACCTTATAAATAATAGTCCTCAGACCATACCATATTCTAGTCTAAATACTCAGAACCCAACACGTTTAGCCATCACCAAAGAATCTCAGTAATAGGATACAAATTCAGCATAATTCTGCTGTAAAAAAGGCGAAGTTAAATGGTTACTCCTCTCCTCTAGCATATTTTCAGACCAGCTAACTGCAACCTATATGGGGGAATATTTCTTTGCAATTTACATGACGTAAGTATGTAGAGCTAACTAGAGTTTGCATAACAACAACTTCATCTTAGAAGTTGGAGAACCACTCACTCATTTTCTGGGAAAGGAGAGTATAAAAATTATCACAAAGCTTTAATGTCTTACAAAATCAATTAAACATCCATTTTCTCTGCTGCTGGAATTATTTCCAGTACAAGGTCTAAGTGGACAACCTTGCACTGTTAGGGTGTTGGACAGAAGAACTCATTATTCTTATGTATTGTTGCATAAACCAACCTGTCACCTCTAAGTCCTTCCCCCAAGTATTTTTATGTAACATAGTAAGCTTAAAATATTAAGTAAATTAAATACTAGATTTGGAGGTCATTAATTGAAATGTGGCCCCTCCCCTGTAGTTGAGTCTAAATTCTGAACAAACTTTAAGCAGGTTGCAGGTCATAAACAAGGCTGATTATACCAACCTAACAGAGGAAACAGAAAGGATCCAGGGGGAGGATCTCTAAACTGTCAGCTGAGCAGTTGGGTTGAACAATGGGAGCTCCTCTACTTTTTAACAATAGGGACATAGGTATAATTAGTAGTGCAGGTATAACTCCCAGTTCTTTTCTTCTTCAGCTTATTTTCCATTTGCTTCATGATATCCATTTCACTCTGTTCTACAGCAACAGCCATACCCTACAGTTTAGTACAGCCAGCAGTTATATTCTTCCTTACTTTCCCCTAAATTAAAAAATACTGTCATTTTACTTCTAATGATATCTAAGATTTAAGTTTACTCTGAAAAATGGAACTAGCAAACATATGTAGTGCTAATCCATGAGCTACTGAGTAGGTTTATTTTTATTTTGTATATCCCATACAGAAAGTGCTGTTTTTCTGTGAGATCCATGGCACTAATCAGAATTTAACATATGTTGTTAACAGATTCCTTCCCACTCTGCTATAAAAATATATATTTCACACTTGTAGATTAAAGGTTTTCACTCATCACATTTGTTCCAAATATGTTCTGGCAATAATTGGTGATCTTCAAATAATTTAAGCAAAAGACACTGATGATTAAGGGAAGGAGAATAAAGAGAGAATTTAGCTACAAAGTTTGTTTATTTTTAATAATTTAAAAATGTGTTGGCACCTTTGTGCCAAGACTTCTTGTAATCCTTACTCAGTCCAAGATGACTAACTTGTGCCTTGACTGAGTAAAAATTGGACTTTTTAGTGGATAGATGGAGAAAAATGGGGAATCAAGGATCCATTTATTTTCATTATTCTTCAGGACCCTTGATGGCATTGTATCTGTGATGCCTAGTATTCTAGCATTAGTAATTAGAAGGACTTTATTTTTTTTAAACTTTTTATTATAACTTGGAAGAGGCGTTTGATATTTGATGATATACTGACAAGGATATTGTAACTGCTGTCAGATTCAATAAACTAGTATATTCTAGCTGTGAACCATTAGAGGCAAATAATATTTGAAAAAAGATATTTTGTCAAAAATATTTAGTCGCATCATTATATCTATTACTATGTTTTACTCAAAGCAGTTGCTGACAGCTGTGTTTCAACACCAGCTTATTAAGAAGTGGTTACGTTACCAACTGTTGTGTCTTTTGTGTTGCCACTCTGAGTGAACTCCAGTTTTACTTACTGTTTATTTTTGTAACTGGCAAACCAGTACCATAACTACACAGTTTAAAAAGTTTAAGCCTATCTGCTTAAGACATAGATGCACAAAAATAAGATTGCATTTTTTTTTTTTTACATTAACCTCTTAAGGTTAAAAAAAAGAATATTTAGAAGGTTGCCCAAGGCCTGCGGTACTAAGAAATGTTAGTTTCATGGAAACTTCACAAATCTAAAATTCTAATTAAAATGTTTTAAGAAGCTGGTTATCCCTTAATACCAGAACCCATATATGGCATTTTGTCTTTTATTTCCAGTAGCAATTTTTGCCAAACTTGTCTTCTGTTTAGGAGGAAGATACCAGGCAGCCCTAAATGCATGTTCAGCTATTGTCTCCAGGTGTGCTGAGAGCTTTGCTTTGTTAATTTCCATTGGCACTAAATGTCAACTCTGATGTTTAAAGAAAGAAAAACAATCCAACAGCTGTTGAGAGCAGAGCTGTGGTATTAACATTAAACTCTGCATTCCTCCAACTTAAGTTATTACATGTTTAAGGCAGTAAGAGAAAATCACTTGCCTTCTACAGTCGCATCACTGGGATGACCTGATGAAGTTGTAAGAAGTCAAACAATACTGTGCTAATTTTAAAAAGTTCTAATTGAAATTAACTAGTTTGGCTTCAAAAGATGATCGCCTATGATCCATTGCATCAACTAATGTCACCAATATTAGATGTAATTATAAGATTTTAGTAACAGATGCATATTTCACTGTAGATGGGTAGTATGACAGAAAAGTTTTAAAGTCCCTGGCACCCCATACTAGACAGAGACCCTATTCTTAAAAAGATCTACCCAGAGCCACCCATCCTAGCCTTTAAACAAGCACCGAACCTCGCCAACCTCATCACCAGAAGCAAACTTCCTCAAGCCCAGAACACACCAAAAGGATCCAGACCGTGCCATGACAAGAAATGCAAAACCTGCCAACACATCTCCACCACCCCCACTATTACTACACCCCACAACAGAGCCATCAGCATCCCAGGATCTTACAGCTGCACCTCCAGGAATGTAGTATACCTCATCCAATGCACCAAATGTCCTGATGGAAGATATGTAGGAGAGACCAGACAACAACTGCGCACCAGAATGAACGCACACCGGAAATCCATCAAAGACAGAAACACCCAATTACCGGTGGGGGCACATTTCTCACAGGAGGGCCACTCTCTCTCCAATCTCTCAGTCCTGATCCTCAAGGGAAACTTACACAACGCTTCCCAGAGACGAGCCTATGAGCTCCATTTCATCAACCTCCTGGATACTAGAGATCATGGACTAAACATAGACATTGGATTTTTGATACATTACAATCTGCCTGGCAACTGACTCCCCAGCGCAGCCCCTGGCTTCTTTACTTTTCATTCCATCCAGGAAGAGCACACACCAACTGCTGCAGCGTCCTTAGCCTGACGAAGGGTTTTTGAACCCAAAAGCTTGCTGAATAACTTTTCTCCAACTATTTGGGTTGGTCTAATAAAAGATATCAAATTCACCCAAGGAACCTTGTCTGCCAAAGTCCCTGGCAGACATTCATTTAATGGTGCAATGGGAACTGATCCCTAATTGCAACAAACATGCATCCTGCTATGCCATGCATGCATGACAGGCCATGTGATCCCAGTTGTATCTTTTCTACTTGCTAGGTAGGGCAAGCAGAGCTGGGGCTCCAACTGCACCAGCAAGTTCAAAGCATGTGGGGGGGAAGTGATCCTCCTGTGCAGCAAATTCACAGGCAGGCCCCTGTAGCCCTACATAGGAGGGTTTGGATGCTCAGCTTTGAGCTTCCACGCAATTAACTTAATGGGCTTTTCCCCTACCTGGCACTTGCAGACCCTTGGGTAGCTCCCACTGGGGAGACTGTTGGCATGGAGACAAGGCTGCTCCCCACCCTCCTATGCCAGTAATCAGCTGATAGTCAGCATAGAGAGGTATTGGGATGACTTGGGGGCAGCCCGGGTGTCACACAGTCATTTTAAGGAACCATGCAAATCATCCACAGAGATGTTCTACATAACGTGGAACATCTCTTGGCTAGTTTCTTCTTATATTGCCAATAAATGGCTGAACATGTGATAGGGTTACTGTTTATAAGATAATACATTAACCACACTATAAATTTAACACTTGCCAGGGTCCTAAAGCTAGTAAAACATAGTATAAGGCAGGAGTGCTCAACCCCCAGCCTGTAGGCCAGATTTGGCCCTCAGAGCCATGTCATCCAGTCTGCAGAGCTCCCCATGAATCCAGCAATTTGGCAGTGGAAGGCACACGCAGGCCTGATCCTGTCACCAGGCTGGGTGGAGGCAGTGCAGGACCTGATTCAACACACACATTGGCCCCACACCACTCTTTCGGTCTGCAGGGCCAAAGTTAGAGTATCACTGATACAAAGTGTGATACCACTTGTAACCTTGAATAATGCCAGTTACATCCCTCACTCTATAGTTAGTTTGCATGCCCTAGAAAACACACGGAAATACAGGGAAGGTACTGTGACACCCAAAAGTTTGCCTATGCATAGATCAACCATATAGTTGGTCAATAAAAGATCTAACCCTCAAAAATTCTTTTCACAGGGAAGTACAGTTATTGAATTCTGAGAATGTATAAAATAAAACATTTTCTGGTCCTACCGTCTAGTTTACAAAGATCTTAGTAAAGAAGCTTCTTTCCCAAGGTATGTATGTTTACCAACTTCACTATATCAACTTGAAATATGAATGGTCAATAAGCTGATTTAAAATATGGAACAAATAGTAAATGAAGTCTTTGAACAGAAAAAAAATTCCCTTGGAACCAATAACGCATAAGATATATACAAATATATTTATAATAAGTGGAGCTATTTTGGGTACTTTTAGGTCCCTGAACAGTACATATAGGGAGCAATTAAGAATTTGGTAGTAGACTCAGAAATTATTTGTTTTTTTAAGCAATGAGTTGACATTAGGGCTGTGCGAAGCTTTGGTAGCTGATTCGATTCAGGGACCGAATCTCCAAATTGAATCAGGAGACCAAGGAAAAACTCTGAATCAATTAAAAGCATCTGAATTGATTTGGAAAACCTTCGGAAAAGATTCAGCTGATTTGGAGATTCGGCCATAGACTAAACAGGTAGCTGACACAGCTGCCTCCAGCTGGTAAGTCTGTTGAGGTTGTGGAGGTGGGGATTGGGGTTGGGACAAGCTGCTCAGCTGGGGCGAGGGGTGTGGGATGTGGGTGTGGCGGCTCTGCCTTCCTGCCACTTGCCTAGCTGGTGGGTTGGGGAGTGGGGAGAAGAAGGGAGGGATGTGGGTGCAGCTCACTCTAGGCGAAAGGGGGCAAGTGGCAGCAGGGCATAGCCTTGCCCGCAAAACCGTGCCCCCCTTGCGCCAGCTGGCAAGTGGCTGTAGGGCAGAGGCCTCACTCCCAGCACTGATGCAGGCATGGCAGGGAGCGGAGGCTATGCCCTGCTGCTGCCCAGAACAAGCTGCGCCTGCATCATGCCCCCCCTCCTCCATGCCAGTTGGGCAAGTGGCAGCAGGGCAGAGCCCCCGCAGCTCTCCCTGTGGGGACAGAGGCAGGTGCAGCCAGAGGAGCCGTGGAAGACGCCCCCATGGCTACCCTGCCCAGCCCCATCCCCCACCCGGCCCAGCCTAGTCCCAACACTTCTTTTTTAAAGCCCTGTGCTCACCGGCTCTGTCAGCGGTGATTGGGGCCTCTGAGGGCTTGCGGCAGAGTCCAACCATGCAGTGCGGGGCAGCAGGGATTGCTCCCCCCCCACCTAGCACCCACATGGCAGCTGCCCCATGGCGCAGGTGCAGTGCAGCTCGGCAGGGTGCCGCGCACAGCCTGGGAACGGGCAGTTCCAGCAGTCAGCTGGAACCTGGCAGCACTCAGCATCAGTGGCCCCAGCTCCCAGGCAGTGCGCAGCGCCCTGCCAAGCCATGCCGCATCTGTACCATGGGCCAGCTCCAGCACGGGTGCCAAGCATTGGGGGACCGATCCCCACTGCCCTGCGCTGTGCAGGAGGGTTCTGCCACAACCACCCAGAGGCCCCAATCGCTGCTCCTGCGAATGCGGAGTTGTTGTTTTTTTAAGTGCTGGGGCTGGGTAGGGCAGCCATGGGGGCTTCTCCCATGGATCCCCCCACCCGGGCAGAGGCAGGCACAGCTAGAGGAGCCGCGGGAGAACTTGCAGCCGCCTGGCTGTGCCTTTCTCTCCAAATCACCAAATCTCCCCAAATCACCAAATCTTCCAAAGCTGATTCAGCCAAATCGATTCAGGACAATGATCCAAATCTCTGAATTGAATCCCTGTCCTCCAAATTGTCCAAATCCAAATCAAATACAGAGAAGTCCATCTTATGCAGGGGTTAGGTTCTAAAGTCAGCGCGTAAGGCAAAAATTGCGTATAGTCAAAATTACCCGGTCCCAGCTCGGCAACTGGTGCCTCCTGGGTCTGGGGGGCATCCGGGGTCCCCCTGTGGCTGATCTGATTGCCGGGGGGGGCGGGGTCCTCAGCGTGCTCCCTGGAGGACCTGGAAGTGGACCGGAATGGTGAGCAGAATCACCCACACTATTTAAATTGTTATTTTTCTTTTTTCTTTTTTTTTGCCGAGCGCATATAGTTGAATTCGTGCAAGTTAAATGCGTATATAATGCGACTCCACTGTACTTCCCTATTTGCACAGGCCTAGTTGACATTTTATCGGTAAAAAAATGAGAAATGGTCAAATATTGCAGCTTTCATTTGTGTTTGCCTGAATAAGGACTGTAGGACTCGCTTTTAGAAGCAAGATGTACATAGTGCCTTACTTCTCCGTCCTTTTTTTTTTTTTTTCTTTAAACTGTTGATGGGAAAGAGGTGCACTGTCAGGATTTTTGCTCTGTTTTTACTTGTTAAAAGTTAAATAATTTCTTATCTTCTTGGGATAGTCTAATAATAAATGTGGTTGACAGTAGATTTTTTTTGTTTTGGCACACAAAAAGGATTCTTATGATGGTTCCCTTTTTGGCCCTGAGCCTACAAGATTTTCTGAATAAGCATAAGGTTCTCTCTATGGAAATTGGCAGCACTGGAGCCCTACTATGGAACAAATCATAGTATGAAATTATTACATTGGATTTATGAGTAAACAGAAAATTGTATTTAATCTACTGACATTGGAATAGAATTAGACAGCTTGCTCCTTTTTAGCCAAGAGTCATCACTGTCATCAAAACAAAAATTTAATAACTCTCATTTGCTAGGAATTATAGATGATGATCTAACTAAGTAAGATACTTGAGGCATTTTTACACGTGCTTCGGAAGGTGCGGGGGGGTGCCCTTTAATTAGTGAACCGCACTAATTAAAAGCGCCTGAGCATCATGTGTATCAGCATCCCCTGCACTAAAAAATGGAGGCAGGGCACTTTGAATTAAAGCTCATTGAACAAGCTTTAGTTCAAAGCACCCTGCTACCATTTTTCAGTGCAGGAACACTGATGCATGCAATGCTCGAGTCTGTTGGAGCACGTTTATTTCTGTGCTCCAGTAGACTCGATTAATTGAGTCTGCTCTGATGCATTGGATTTCCAGTGGGTCCAAGCCAGCTCCCTGCATGTCTATAGGAGCCCATAGAGACCACAAGCTTTCATGAATCCAAGTTTGCTTCATCAGATGCCTTTTGACTGACTTCAGACTAACATAGCTAACCACCTCTCTCACCTCAATCTTAGATTTCTCAAGGTTTATAAACACAAAGTGCACTTCAACAATAGGGCTGTTTAAATCTAAGGAACTTTTCTTCCGACAGCCTTTCCCAAGTGAATTTCTTAGATGCTTAAACTTTCAGACATTCAGTCACATTTTCATATCCTAAACCAGAGAAAATAAAGAGGCTGGGACATCCCAGTTAATAAAAATGAAACCTAGAAGAAGGAAAACAGCCATTCAAAAACTCTTCAGTTCTCACAGTATTGTGAATTCTTATAGAACAGGATCTTTGGACAAATCAGGTGAAAGACCTGCCATGGAATAGGCAACTTATTCCAATCAAGTTTAAATCAGACCATTGTTAGTAACTTTCAACATAAAGAAGTCCCTTTTAAGCAGCAATTTAAAAATATTTATTATTTTCCATATCAGAGACTGTGACCTTAAAAACTATTTTAGAGAAATCTAAGCATGTAAGACCACTTTTGAGGAAGTTGGCATGGTTTTATCTGGATTAAACATCAGAAAAAATTATTATAGTCATCAGTCTGTGGCAGTGGTTCTTAGCCTTTTGAGACTTGAGGCAACCCCTGGAAAATGCTTGCTCTTAGCTTTCACTCATTTTCTGACTATCAAAAAATACTAGAGCAGTTCTTCTGTTGCAAAGAATTCACAAAGACCACAATAGGCTAGAACATTTTTGATATTATGGATTCCTATATTAAATCTCTGGTTTTATCTTGTGAATTGTGTGTAGACGTTCGCATGTCTAATTGTGCCAATACTACACGGCATAACGGCACCCTCAAAAGGATCTCACAGCACCCAAGTTGAAAATCACGGTCTACAGAAAAATTCAATATAAAACTCCTATTAAAATAACTAGTAGCAAAATGATAAACAGAACAGGGCGAATCCCTCAAATACAGTTCATCAACAAATAAATGCAGACTTTTAAAGCAGAGATTTAAATATATTTAGGATTAATTACCCCTAATTTTTCCTCAACTAATCTGAAAACAAACTTTTTCCCCCAACGGTGAATATGTCAACCAGGAAATCATCTCTGTTTTGGAGTGCTGGTTGTACAACTTATTTTATAAAATCTATATTTTGATAGAACCAAGTTACTTCAAAGCTTGTAAAATGAGATCCATTTACAATAGAAACTTGCATATTTTATTTAAAGTCTGTGTACCCATACAAGTTATTCTCTTCACAATTTGTAATGATCTATTTTAAGCTCTAATACTGAGCTATGATAAGCATTTTTTTAACATTATTGCTCGTTTCTTTGACAGCTATTTTAACCTTACAAAACTATCCTGGCGACCAGGAGATCATCTACTGCAAGCTCCTGAATCATGTAACTTGTTAGGTAACCACACAATGAAAATATTTCAGCTGTACCATCCATTTGACAAATATTAGTTATAATTTTAGTTAGCACTGCATTATATGCTGGTAAATTTCCTACATAATTGGAGATCAATAATACTCTAGTATCACATCTTTGAGAAGTGGAGAAAAGCTTTTTTTTTAAATTAAAAGGGTACAGATTAACAAGTTTCTTCTAAAATAATATTCTGAGATGCTTATTCCAATTAAATTTTTAATAGAAAAATAGGGCTGGCAGGGATTTCAGGAGATCATTTAGCTTAATATGGCAGGATCATTCTTGTTTAAACCATTCCATCTTCCAAACCATTCTAAACTTCCAAGGATGGAGATTCCACAACCACATTTAGGCATTCTAATTATACCCTTACAGTTAGGACATTCTAATACCCAGCCTAAATTTCTTTTATTGCAATTCTTGTCCTGTACCCTGAGGCCACCCATGATCATCTACAATTATCCTCTTTACAACCATCCTTAATGTATTTAAAATAAGTTGGATTTAAAATACAGCAGTTTATTGCAGAGTAGGCCTGTCTACCTGGCAGCCTGTGGGCTGCATCTGGCCCCTGAGGGTTTAATCTGTGGCCCCTGGGCTTCTTGTCTGGGTGTAGCTCCTGCTGGAGTCAGGCCAGTGATTTGGGGGAGCCTGCATGCAGGGCATGGGGGCATTGGCATGGTGTAGCAAGGGGTATCTGCCACACAGTGCAGTGGGGAGGGTAGAACCCACAATGCAATGTGGTGTGGTATGTGGCCCATGTGGCCTGTGTCCCTGGCCACTCAGAAATTGAACAGCCCTGTCTTAGAGAGCTAAAAATCTCTTGCACAGTTTTAAAATACTTATTTGAACACCTAAAGAGATTTACCAGTTTCTGTAAGATAAATCATGCTTTTTAAAAATATCAGATGCTATAAAAGATGAAAAATGGAAGGGATTCAAGAACAGAGACAGCATAAGTAGGGCTATAGAAGATGGGCAAGGCAGTTAGCAGCAGCCTGGGGAATCGGTTGTTACATTTCAGAGCAGAATGACTTACGCTACTAGATTTGTTTGGTATTATTTTTAATATTATAGTTTAGCAAGACATCCCTATATACATAGCTCCACTTTCTTGTTCTAAATTTATGGCAATTCTATTCCCCAGCTCCTCCAGACTCCTGTGCCTGGTTTTTTGTTGTTTTTTTTTTTTTTGGGGGGGGGGGGGGTTGGGTTTTTTTTTTGTTTTTTGTTGGGTTTTTTTGGGGGGGAAGACAGGGTAATTTTATGTTTACTATGTAACATTTTTAACATTCATTTAAAGTAGCATAATTTAGTTTGATCATTTACAAGCAATGCTGAACAGATTTAAATGCATCTACATTAGGAGGTCGAATGATTGAAAATCTATAGAATTTACATCCATTCAGTTAAATGACTACAACTTTCCTAGTACAGATAACCCATAAGTTGATAAAAGTAAATGCATTATAAGTTTACACTGATGAGTGTGCATAATGCAACACTGAGTCTACTTTATTTATATATGCAATCCATTTTCTCCTATAAACATAAAAAAAATATTCTAAAGAGAGTTCAGGGAAAAGGATGAAGCCTAAAGAAGGGGTAAGAACATTAATTAAAGCAACAAGCTAGATATTTTTCCCCCCTCATGATTTTTTTTATAGGAAATTCTGCTGTAGAAACTAATTAATAAGGAAAATAGAAAATCTCTCTCTCGGGGCTAAGTAAACAACTTGAAAGTGTCAGAAAGAAAAGTACTTCTCAGAGGTGTTCAATTAAGGAACTTAGACTGTCATGATGCAGACCCTTATAGTCCATATGTATCCTGAGTGTCCAAACCCTTAAGATATTACATCTTTTAAGGGGAACATAGACTATGTGGGAAATAAAGCAGGAGTGCTAGAAAACTAAATTAAAAAAGTGAGGAAGCATTAGATAGATAGGTCACCTGATCTATTCATGTGGATGATGCTTCTGGCTCCTCTAACGGCAAGTTATAATTCAGTAAAATTGTCACTGGTAGCATTTTTGCTGAGAGCAAGGGAGGCTGCTGTGAGGAAAAAAATGAAAGCACACATTATATATTTTCTCTTGACTTGATATCTATATTCTGAATAAATTGAACTTGATATCTATATTCTGAATAAATTGAACCATCAGTTACAAAAGAATTTGAGAAGGAAAAATGGTAGCCTTAATAGTGTAACCAGGGAAGTAACATATCAAGGAAAAATATTTTCCAAGATAAGGATTCTGTCTCTCAGTTAGGTATAAGCAAGAGCAACTATGAGATGATTTTCACTCCACGGGAGTATGTTGAGATGTAGGAGGAGAAATTCCCTTTATTTAGTAAAGGAGGTTGAATAGTGGTTGGCATCTGATATGGATTCTTTTCAGTAAAACTGCAGTGTTTTTTATTAAATAATTTATTTACTGCATACTTTCAATGTTCAACAAGTTATATGGTTGGCTGAATATTTGGGCAGATTAAATAACCCTTTTCCCAATACTCTGTGAGCAGCTAGGACAATTGACAGTAGTTTTCTTAGCTTGGCTTTGACTTCACCAAAACAACAGAAAAATGGAAAAATATAGAAACGGGATGCATCTGGCAAAAACGCAGAAAAGGAAGTTTGCAAGCGGTTCATTAAGGCTTCAACCCAAACCAATTAACAAATCTAAAGAATGAATAACAGATTATAAACAAACAAGGTATCAAGATGAATGAAAAGAATATATCCATGCTAATTTACTTTCTGGGAGGGTGGGGGGAAGCAAAAGGATATTATCCTAAAAATCATTTCATTTCTTAGAATAATTATTTATATACACAAGACATTTTTCTGAGTGTGAGAAACAATCTATAATAACCAAATACCTTTAAATGTTATAAATAACAATTAAGAAGGAAGCTACAATCAGCCAAAGTCAGCATGCACAAATCCATTTCCAGATGGACTTGAATCACACCAAATAAATAGTAGGTGCAACTCAAAACTTGTAACTCAAGATACATGGCACATATGAAATTAATATCTGTGGAAATCGGTGGGGTAGCATTCATGTGCCCCAGGCAGCCCCTCCACAGCACATTGAGCTAGTGGGGAGCAGCTCTGGGCTGGCAGGCTGACCTCCCAGACCCCCTGCCAGCTGGGGCTGCACCACCCCGGCTCAACATGCTGTGGTCCCAGGTGCACATGTAAATGTTGTGCCAGGGAGCAATAAACTCTAGTGTGAACTGCACTGGACTTTATTGCGTCGTGCTAATTTCATGTGTGGATGCGCCCACTGAGATGGATTTAAATTCAGAAAAGATACGGAGGGAGCCTTTAGGCAAAAATATTGGGACTCACTGACTTAGTTGGTGCTACTGAAGAGTGGCAGGGGCAGGACCTCACCTTGCTATGGACTGTGTTCTTTCCACTGTCTGCCTTCTTGCAACCCCCAGTTTGTACCTCAGGAAACCAGGGCAGCCCCTGCTGCTGAGGTTGCTTCCGCAGGGTCTTCCAAGCCAGCAACCAGTCTTGTGGTCCCTCCTGCTGGCCCTGGGAGTGTGGGAGGTGTGGAGGGGATGGGCCAGGCTGCAAAGTAAATGTCCATTTGTGCATCCACTTGTCTTGCCTGCTTGCTCACAGAAGAGCATTCTGCTGGGAGCATGTGTGGGGGGAAGGCAGGTGGTGGCAAAGGTACTGCTCGTGCGTGGGAAAAGTGGCAGAGACGCAGCAGTGGCAGTCCTCAAAGGAGCAGCTGCAGGCACTGCTGGAGTAGATGGGTCAGGAACAGGGTGCTGGATGGGAGGAGGAGAGCATTTCTCTCCTCACACAGCAATCTCATGGCTTCTGTTGCTCTCGTGGTACAATGATATGCTGCAGCACAGCCTTTGGGAATCACTGGTCTACATAGTGTAAACATTGTAAAAAGTACCCCCCCCACCCCGCCCCAAAACTTCAACTGGTGTTGAAGAAATTTGTCCTGTGGATACAGAAAAGTTTAATATTTGCTGCCTGAAGTCGCATTTAGGTAGATTTACATTATAAAGGCTGAATTCCAGTGGCATAAGTGTGTTTTGTTGTGCCATCCTTAGCTTTGAGTTTTCTGACATTTGTTTTGTCAACCTAAAATATTTTTATCACTACATATGTATTTATGTTTATGAAGGAGATTATTTTGCATGTTTTTCTCCTGTCATCTACACTCAAGCATGCTTAAAAATTCTCTATAGTTTTCTTCACACTCAGTTTGCTTAGTAAGGGCTCAATCCTGTGAATATATATGTGAATAGCTATGCAACAGGAAATTTATGCATAAATATTTGCAGAATTGGAGGTGTTCTATGTCAGGTGCTATTTCCTGTAAGTTGCACTTTGAGAAAAGGCATCTGTGCTTATTTGGAGCCACACTGAAGCAGATAAGAATCTGTGCAAAGCAGCCTGTAGGAGAATGTTTTTTAAATAAAATGACAGCTACTTTTTGGTAAAGAGACTTCTGGCTAGGTCTTTCTGGATTTAATTTTCAAGATACCACGATCTTGGTTGCAGGGCTAGCTGTATTTCCATTCTGTTTCTAGTCTCTGAGTCCACCCCAATTCAGGTGTCTGACCTATCACAGGACAGAATTCCACAGTTCTCCCATTGTTAGATTGGGCTGTCAGCTACTGTACTATGTGTACCAAGCATTCTTACCCAGCTGAGGTTGAACACCTGAGGTTCTTCCCTTTAGGAATGCATCATCAGGGGTATACAGTGACAAAAAAAACAGCCTTAAAACCAAAATATTGTCTCAAAACCTTTTTAGCTAAATACTTTATTTCTACTGTCAAAATAAACAACAGACTTCATGCATGTTTACCCTACTTAAAGCCTTACTGTCTCTTGATGTCATAATAGGCTATAAAGGCATAACTAGTAAGGTTTGTGCCCTGAGAGAGACGCTGCCAGGGGGTGCCATCAAGCACCAAGCAGGAGGGGTGCCAAGCATAGAACAGGATGCTGAATACAGAAGTCTTGCTTGTATCAGATATTCAAAATCTCCAACAGCTTCTGCTATGACACAGCCTACCTGCCCCAATTGTTGCTGTTATTGCTACAGCAGCTTTGCAGTGTCCTTACACATGGCTGCTGTTCGTATAGTAGTGGTGTGAGACTGGTGGCAGGCATAGCCAGTGGCTGCAGGTTCTGCTGAGGCTCCTCCGGCTGTGCCTGCCGCTCCCCAGGTGTGGGGAGCTGCAGGAAAATTCCCCATGGCTGCCCAGCCTGGCTCCATCCCTTGCCCAGCCTCAGCCCCAACCTCCTGGTAATTTAAAAAAAAAAAAAAAGAGCCCTGCACTCACCAGATGTAGCAGCACGTATCAGGGCCTCTGAAGGCTCATGGAAGATCCCCCCTGCACAGCACAGGGCAGTGGGGGGGGCAACAGGGATTGCCTCTCCCCCCTACCTGGCACCCATGCAGCTCAGCAGCATGCTACACGATGCCTGGGAGCTGGGGCCACTGGGGCTGTGCAGTGCCAGGCTCCAGCTGCCAGGTGGAGCCACCCCAGCTCACAAACAGCACATGGTGCCCTGCCGAGCTGCACTGTGCCTGCATGATGTGACAGCTGCCACACGGGTGCCAGGCAGGAGGGGCAATCCCCGCTGCCCCCCCCCTGCCCCACGCTGTGCAGAGGGGCTCTATCATGGGCCCCCAGAGGCCCTGATCATTGCTGCTGCAGCTGGTGAATGCAGGGCTTTTTTAAGTGCCGGGAGGCTGGGGCCAAGTGGGAGATGGGGCCAGGCAGGGCAGCCATGGGGAATTCTCCCACAGCTCCTTCGACTGTACCTGCCTCTACCCCAGTGGGGGGAGCCGTGAGAGAAGCCCCCATGGCTGCCCTGCCCAGCCCCATCCCCCACTTTAAAAGGAGGCCTGTGGAGCTGTGCCAGACTCCTCCTGAGGCATGCAGGGCCCTGCAGCTGTGTGTGGGATGACAGCAGGCTGCCATCCCTCCTCCAGAGCACGGGTATTGGAAGGGACCTCAGGAACAAATCACAGACACTGGCTAGCTACAGATGTCAATATCAGAGCAGTCCTTCCTCCCTCCCTCTTCTGAGTTTGTTTCCCTGCAAGCCCACTTCCATTTCATTTAGTTTCAGAGAGGTCTTTAGTTTCAGAAAGGTCATGAGTGACAGGTGCCTCCTGAATCTGGGGGGGCACCTGCAGAACCCGCCAACAGTGGTGGCCCCGTCGGGGGGGGGGGGGGGCACCAGCCCTACCAACAGCATCAATGTGGGCCGTGGCCTCGTTGGGGGGGGGCACATGCAGCCCCTACCAGTTGCCTATGAGAGATGTTTTGGAGCCTTCTGTTTCATTTCAGATTTAGTGTTTCGGGTACCGAAACAGGCCAAAACACCTCTGAAACAAAATGGCTGCCAAAGTTTTGCACAGCCCTACTGCTCACCACCCCTTGTAGACCTTGGTGGTAGGCAGACTTAACTTTTTAGACAGCTTCTTTATCTCCCTGTATTTTAATCTAGCTACCCCAAATGTTTCCTGCTTCTTTCCATGTGAGAAAGTATGTTCCTATTAATGGTACCACAGTTGAGTCTTTGAGAAGTGGCTTATGTTGAGAGAGACTTTCCTTTCCTGTTTGGTTTTTCTCAACAGCCTCTTATTAAACTAAGCCAGTATGCTCACATAGACGTCATCCCTGTAACCAGGTCAGCATAGGTCTTTATAAATTACTACAAAAATCTACAAATCCATCACCTTGAAGGATCATGTCTTAAGAACTATAGCATCCAGTAGCATTAATCCAAAATGCAAAAACACATCTGATCTGTTTCTAAATCAAACCTTCATGTAACAAATGTAGATTTAGTGTCTGGCATCATTTTACAAGGATAAGAGCACTGCACACTTCATGTGTTGGCCTGTTTCTTAACCCAATATTTAGCAAGGTACTAAAGTTGTGAAGCAATTTACTTTTCCTCCTCTTTCTTTAAGGGAAATATTGAAAAAATATGGTAATAATTAGAACCAAGTTGGAAACAATTTTCCCATCCTGCAAAAAATTGAGATATGACAAATTTTCATGCACTGCACTGGGATGAAACCAAAACCTTTTGCAGTTTATTGCAGAGGAAGAGAGTCGTCTATAAAGAGCCACAATACATCTACAACACTCACCTGGAATGTGGGCGAGAAATAAATCCTTGGTCTTAAATCACACAAAGTAGAACCTTGAACTTGGTAATCCTACGTCCAAGGTGGGCATCACTGTCTTTCTATCTTGGATCAAAAATTCCATCCTAGATCGGAGGAAACTTTAGTTGTTTTTCCAAAAGACAACAACATTGACAGAAAATTTCTGACCAGCTCTAATATCAACACCAGATGCCTGTATTTAACCCAGATCTTCTAGAGCTACCTAACATATTCACATGTCCTCAAATTTATAGAATTTCTTAATTAAAAAAAATCTTCTTATTTCTTCTTTATCATGGATATGGTAACAACAAATGTCAAATATTGCCAAACAGATCTGTGAATTACTCACATACCTAAATATTAGAAAAATACCTGGAGCAATTCTATGCAAGTATAATAATCCTGTAACACTTTTCTTTTGCTGACAAGCTGTGCTACATCAGGCTGCAATCCATTTGAATAGATAGACCTACCAACACAATTTGCTGTCACCTCCATACCTGGGTGAAAGGTTTTTTTGCGTGAGGACAGGGCTTGAGTTAGGGACAACACCTGAGTTATAAATCAAATTAACTCTGCAGTGAAGACAAGTGTTAATTATCCTATGAATTAAAAAGAAAGAAAAATGAAAGAACAGAGTTGCAGCTATATGCCTTTATAGCATTATATATTTGGATAATCTATCAGTTTGTCCCAATTAAGTGATTTACTATTAGAAAGGCTGAAGAAATAACTCAAACTGTGACAGTTTAACTTTGTACATATTTGTGTTGCTTCAGTTTGCAGATTAAAATATTTTTATACAAAATTAAAAGATGTAAACTTTGCAAAACTATACAACATACTTCAAAGACTTTCAAATGGATATCCTGATGCATGCAATCTTGACATGAGTCTTGCTGTGACTTATTGAATCTGAAAGACTAGGTAAATACTGAAGCAAATAATCTTTCTGAAGGCTATTAGAGGCATTCTGTATATATTTCAAGACATGCAATTGTCTTGAATCTGTTTGAGATCACCTTTAAACCTTTGATTGCATATTAACATTTACTACATCTAACAGCTATATCAACAAAAATCAGTAATCTGATCAGTGTTGGAAAAAAAATAGGTATCTGAGTAATCAATCCAAAAAAAATCTTATTTAGGTTTTCCAGTTTCTATTTCTATACAGTTAAAAATAGATAATAAGCATTATGAGTTTTTTTAGTCAGTGGCCATAAACAAAAAGTGGCTCTGAAGTAGCTGTGTGTAGGAAACAAAGCTAAGAATTTACAGAATATTCGCTATGTCAGCACTAATTAAATGTTTCTGTGGTAATAAAGTTAAAAATCTTACAAATTTTTTGCTTTGTGTTTACAATACATTGTCAAAACAACTATGTGATTTGCTTGCTTATGTCTTTTTCATAGTCACACCATAGACACATACAGACAACATAGGTAAGAAGACCAATCAGGAGTTAGTAGAATGCAGACAAAATACTGGAAAACAAAACAAGTCCTAATGGAAGTTACAGGAGAGAAAGAAGATGAACATGTGGTAGCATCTGATGCAGAGCTGGATGCCAAATTAGGGGTAACCATGAAGATTCTGTGAACATTTGGGAATGGAATAGATGTCTGCCAAAGTTGTCAAAAAATCACTGATAACTCCATGCAAAACTAGTGAATAACTTAAAATTTTCAGTTTTTACTCCAACTGCGTTAATGGTACATTGATAATTATAACTTACTTGAAATGGGCTAGGTATTTGTATATCATGATAAGTTGAAGTGGTATGTAATGTAGCAGTGTCATTTATTTCTTTTTAGATCTATTCACAACCAAAAGGAGTTATCAGAATAAAGTATTTTCCAGAACAAACTCTACTTCCATTAGTATGTCTTCACATTTAACACTTCGTATTTTTAATAAAATGTCGTGGGATAGTTTAGATGTTTCTTGTTTGCATTAACTGAAGGTTAGCATGGCAACTCTGCCAGCCAGATTGGACTCTCTCAATCCTAGAGTGTTTATTTATGGATAGATTTTGGAATGTGCTTTTCAATCCAGTTTTAAACAGATGCTGCTTTGAAGGCTACTGGGTGGCATAACTCCTCTGTATGGTTTGACAGCTGAAGGCATAGTCCCCATAAAACTTTATGCTTAGTGTCCTGCATTCTCAGTTTTTATTTTTTAAAAATCTGGGAATTTTTCAGGATTTATTTTTGAAACATAAAAACCAGGATGAAATCAGGATAAAAGGAAGAAAAGGAAAAAAATCAGTTTAAATAGGGAAAAAATGGCTGTGAGGGAGGAAGAGAGTAAGGCTGGGACTAGGGAAGGGGCGGGGGGCAGGGGCATGGCGCAGCCCATCAGCTGCTCCTGGGGCTGCAGCATGGAGCAAAGAAGAGGGGAGTTGTCAGTAGGTGTGAGGTGGGGGAGGGCACAGCTCAACACTACACAACCCCCAGAAGGGCTAAAGGGCCTGTGCTGGGCTCTTCTTGGGGGGTGCATGCCCCTGGATCAGTGGCAGAAAGCACATGGCGGTGCACCCTGCCTTTCTTCCCTGGCTGCATTTGTGCCCCCCCACTGCAGCAGCCTGCTGCTGCGCTGCCCTGGTGTGTGGAGGGGGGGTGGGAGTGGCATGTGGCTGGATGTGGAGGGAGGGGAACCTGACACCAACCCTGGCACCTCCCACCCCACCTGGGGTCAGAGCCGGGAGCCCCGCACCACTAGGCAACAACTCCAGCCCTGCAGGCCAATGCAAAGCAGCTGAGTGAAGTACCTGCTGCAGGAAGTAGGGCCAGGCTCTATCACCTGCCTCCCCCTGGTGGGGCTCACAGCTCCCAGTGCCTGGGGCAGGGCCAAAGCCAGAGCTGCCAGGGTGCAGCTCAGACCCGCCTGCCCCGGGAGCAATTCCTGTGGCCCATTCTGCTCTGCCCGGGGTCAGAACTAGGAGCCCTGCACCCCCAGGCATCAGCTCCAGCAACCAGCCCCCGGCCCCTGCGTGGCCACCGCCACCCCGCTTCAAATGTGGCTGCTGCCACTGTCCCCCACCATGTCCGGCTGTAAACCTGTGCCTCAGGTAACCAGCACAGTGGTTACACTTTTAGCTTACCAGCACCACCTGTTTTTCAGTTCAAATCCCTGTTAACTGAGATGAGTGGAGAATGGGCCACTCCCCACTCATGCTGGTTAACAAGGATTTGAACTAAAAAATGGGTGTAAATCAGTAAAAACTGAATGACTTAAAAAAATTCAGGGAATTTACCAGTGAAAAAAAAACCCAGTAAAAACTGAGAATGTCAAACACTAATTATTAGGGCTGTGTGAAGCTTCGGTCCCTGATTCGATTTGGCAAAGATTTGACCCAATTTGGTGGCCAAATCTCTAAATCCAAATCGAATTAGAGGACCCTTTAACCTCTCCGAATTGATTTGGAACCCTCCAAATCAATTCAGAGAGATTCAGACAGATTTGGCAGTTCAGTCATAGATATACAGCTTTAAATGTTTTTCTATATACCTATAGGTAGCAGGGGCTCTGAACGCTGCAGTGCTGGGGCAGATGCAGCATCCCACAGGAACATGGGGGGCTCCCCAGTGTGCTTGGCAGCAGACCTGGAAGTGGACCAGAAGCACTTCTGGTCCACTTCCTGGTCCACCTGGGAGCACAACTGATGCCTCCTGGGTCCGGGGGGGGGCACCCAGGGCCCCCCCCTGCAGCTGATCGCCAAGCTGGCAGGACACAGGGGGCCCCCCAGCTCACTCCCCATTAGACCCGGAAGTGGACCGTAAGTACTTCCAGTTCACTTCTGGGTTTGCTGCCAAGCACGCTGGAAAGCACCTCATGCTCCTGTGGGATACTCCATCTGCCCCAGCACTGCAGCGATCATGGGCCATGCTGCTACCTCAAGGTATGTAGAAAAAAAAACCCTTTTAAAACTGTGCCTGTGTCCGAATCGCTGATTCGCCAAATCAGCATTGAATCTTTAGATTCGGATTCGGACAAATCAAATCAGGGACAGTGATCCAAATCAACAGATCAAATCAGTGTCCCCAATTTGGGCCAAATCTGAATCAAATAGGGCCTGTTTCGTACAGCCCTACTATTTATCCTTTAAGTCATCTATCTGTTGGCAATGCATGCTTACAGAAAATGTCTGGAGATGGGTGTACATTGATGGTAGTTCTGTTTATATTAATGATACATTTTGGGTTCACAGTAGTGTTCCCCATCTTCTAATCCTCTGGTAATGCAGATACAGTAGTTTGTTACCTACATCGAGTGGAAGTTGGTGACAATATTGGAAGAAAAGATTTAAGGCCTGGAATCCCAACAATCAACACTGTGCAGTGTCAGAGAGAATGAAGACTCAGATAGGAATCATGAAAGAATAGTGCAGGAGAGGCTGAAGAACAAGGAAGACAGGTGGCAGCATTTGACTTCCAGAAGGATCATCTGTCTGTGTTTCCAGAACTGTGAGAACTGCTTTCAGGCTCCCTACATAGGAACTATTGCCTCAGAGGAAACAATGCCTGGCAGGGATCAGAGACATTGTGCCAACCAGGAATTACATGGCCCCTGGAGATGGAGATTCCATTACCATCACACTGAAAAGGAGGAGCAGGAGGCTGGTAAGGCTGAATCTTGCCTACGGGGGAATGGAGAACCCCATATGTCATTCAAAGCTGGAATCTTGTGAAAGACACTTCATGTCTGGAACTCCAAATTCAGGAGGTCAGAGAGACCTCCTAAATTTCATAAACTTTTCCCATGACTGGTATTAAGTAATCCTTATTTGTTGTTTATTTCTAAACAGGTCAGATGCAGCCCATTGTAGGCAGATGCACTCATTTTGATTATACCAGGGCTGAGCTTGGTCTACAGACTTTGGAAAGGATTTACCAATATTAATAATTATGGAAGTCACAAACAGCAGGCTGGCGCTTGTGACCTACCTGCAACTGGGAGCCACCAATCCTTCCTGCAGTGGCCCCCACTTCAGCACCTGCTGTCTCCTCTGTTTACCCACATGACCAAGTACTGCAGATTCCCATTTGAAAAAGCAAATTCAGTAGCCAGGATAAACATCAGCTGCCACAGAGGGTGCAAGAGCTGCAAAGGGGAGTGTCATGGAGGAGACTGGCAGCAGGCACAGGGCAGAGAACAAACTAGTTGAGCTGCATGCTAATGATTTCCTGTGCTGCTGCAGGTTGAATCCAGTCTCTTTGAGATCCATATCTGGCTTGCAGGCTATAGGTATCTGACCCCTGACTTAACGAGAAGACATTTTATAGTTTAGACTGGGGTTGGCAACCCCTGGCACAGTTGCCACAGTGTAGCACACAAACTGCAGATGCTTCCTTAGCCTGACAAAGGGTTTTTAAACCCGAAAGCTTGGTAAGAAAAAAAAGTCCAACTATTTAGTTGGTCTAATAAAAGATATTGGATTTACAAAAAGAACCTTGTCTGCCTGTAGCACACAAAAGCATTCTGCTTGGCATGTGTGCCCCGGGGCAGACAGCAGAGAAGGGGTCAGAGCTATGTTGCCACAACAAGAATTGGGCGCCTTGTGGCTCCCCTGCCATCTGCCCCAGCACACTATCTTACAAGTCAAAGCTGTAGGTATTTTTGGCACTGCTCAAAAACGTTGCCGACCCCTGGTTTAGAGTTGCATTACTACTGCCATAAATTAATGTACTAACATTTCTTTTCAAAGGGTTTTCACCCTATTCAGGGGACCTGTACAGATCTTCTAAATACTTTTGAGAAATACCAACAGAGACTCAGTGATACACAATGAAAAATATATTTTAGTTTGGTGTAATAACCATCACAGCTCTCTCTCTTTTTTTTTTAAAACCTTTTGAATGTTTTAAATCATTGTTAAAATCATGCAACTATTTAACCTGTAACAACTCATTAGCATGTTTTAAAAAGTGTTTTTTATAATGAAATAATTACATTCTCACAAATGAACCCTCAAGACAGCGTGCGAGTACACAAGACTTTACTGCACATTCCCCTGACCGCTGCAATTTTGTTCCCGATGGGCACACATTCAGATGCATGTGGGGGACCCAGTTTAATGCACCTGAATTTTCTTAATAGAAAATTCAGATGAATTAATTGTATGTGTAGACATGCCCACTGTTGGTTTCTTGACTGAACTCATTAATGCTAAATATATTTGGAGTATGTGGCAATGCACCTTCAGTACCTGCCACTTTAAGGGTTGGAGCAGAATGAGTGGCAGCCTGCAGGTGAGTACAGAGGCAATCAGGCAGTCACAAGACACCCAGCTGGCTGTCTGATTGGGGCTAAGCTGTAGGACCATGGCATAAGAGCAGGCCCTGGCAGACAGAGCTGGCAGTTGCTGTTGGGACGCTGCTATGACGACATCTCTATCTTAAGATTTACTGTTCCCAGGTACATCTGGAGGTCTAGGGAGAAACTGTGGAGAAGGAGGAGGTTCTTAGGGGCCCAGTGAGGTTCCCAAGCCCCAGAGAGAAGGCTCTGGGCCTAAAGAGAGCAATACCAAGCCTGCGAAGGGGCTTATTGTTTGCAGAACTACACAGGGGCTTGGCAAGCCCCTGATTTAGAACAGGCAGGGGTGAGGCTTGGGGCTCAAGCGAGTTCAGCTGAGAGTAGAGCTGTGTTATTAAGATCTCTGGGGCTCTAAGCAAGCCCAGTGTGAGATGGCTGTATGATGAGGCTCAGAAGGGGACCCCTGTTGTCTAAGGAGGTCAGCTACTGCAGGGCTGAGACCAACAAACCCTGACTTGTCAATGCAAGAGGGCCAGGCTGGAAGGCCGAAGGGCAATTAAGCCCAACACAAGGGGCAGGCCTGGGCCATGATGAGCTATTAGCACCCCAACTGGCCTGGAGGCAGGGCCAGAGCCTAAGGAGGCTGAAGGCCACTTTAGTGTGGGGGGGGACATCACTGGCAAGGGGAAGAAAGGCTCGGCGAGACAGTAAGCTGAAATGAAGGAGGCTGAAACCAAGGTACAGTAGAGATAAGATAAAGGCAGGTAGGCCAGCACTGGTCCTGGGTATGACTGAAAACTACATCCACCTGCGGAAAGATGGTTTGGTGAGGCTACCCATAGCAGGGGAGCTCCTCAGAAATGCCAAGCCAGTTGCCTCCCTGGTGAAAGGCAGGTAGAGGCTCCTTAAAACCCCAGCCCCCCACATCCTGGTGGGTTACCCAGACTAAGGGCCAGGCACATCTCTGGACAACTGAGTCCCATGGAGGTGCAAGACCACAGAGCCCCCAACAACAGGGCAGAGATGCAGAGTGGCCCTAGTGAGAGGGCATAAGTGGAAGGCCTAGGAAGGCAGCAGTTAGGCCAAGGTAAGTCTACGGATGCCTAAGGCCGCTGTTGGGCCACAGGCTGAGACCCTGGTAAGTTTTTAGATATGGTGAGACCAAATTTGGATCAAAGGTTAAGAACTTGTTTCGGATGCCATCTGTGAGGCATGGGCTACAATAAGGATAGGTTGGAGGAGAGGGGGCAGAGGTTAAGTGCCAGGACACTGAGGCCAGGCAGGGCAACCATTGCTGGGACTGGGAGAGCAGGCAGGGGATCGTGGCTCATGGCAGAAACCCCCATGCAGAACAGGGCAGTGGGGGCAGCAGGGATCGTCCCTTTGGGAAGGGAGACAGAAGCCCCTCTCCCAACATGTCTTGGGACCCCGCCCGACAAGCCCTGATACTTATCGCATGGGCTGGGACAAGCAGCATCTGGGAGAAAATGCCGACACAGGCTCAGGGGCTCCGCAGCTGCCTGAGCCTGTGGATCAGCAAACCTCGGGGGCAGAGCCTGAGAGCAGCACAGGCTGCTCAAAAGGCAGCTGGGGAGACACCCAGCTGCCAGGAGAGAGACAGAGGCTGCTGGCGTGAGACGGATGGTGGAGCTGAGCGGGGAACAGCAGGACGCCAGCAGAGAGAACCAGGATGCTGGCAAAGAGCCTTGGGCAGCAAAGCCAAGTGGAGGGAAGCAGAGCGCTAGTGGGGAGGAGCAGGACGCTGGCAAAGAGCCTCAGGTGGCAGAGCCAAGCAAAGGAAAGCAGAGCATCAGCAGGGAGGAGCAGGACCCTGGCAAGGAGCCACAGGCAGCAGAGCTGGGTAGGAGTGGTGGAATGGGGCACAGGGCAAGAAGCCCCAGCATCCAAAAGGACAGCCTGGCAGGGAAAACCCCGGGTCTGGGCTTGAGGAGCCGGAATTGGCTAGAGGGGCATGGCAGGGAGAGGAAGGTCATCCCTACAGTCATGGGCGAAGACCAGGCTCTGCGGGATTGGCGAGGTATCTTGGTGGGGAAGGGCGGTAAGCAACGCCAAGACCTGGTGGGCAGCCGGGTGAAGAAAGAGGAGCAGGTGGCAACTGGCCCAGAACCCGGTGGGGAAAGGGGCGACTCCCACCAGGTGGTGGGAACAGGAGTAATTAACTCCTAGCCTGCAGGTCCCTGGGAAGAGTATGTGGAGGGGCCTATGATGAGTCTCTCTCCCATCCCAGGGAGACAGAAGGGTCCTGGGAGCCGGAGTCCCCTGTACTTCACCGGTAGACGCTGAATGCCTTTGCCAAGAGAGAAGGACCTTTTGAGTTATCATTACCCCAGGCTGGGGCATGTTTAGTTGTCCATGGGTTGGCCTGAAGATTAAGGATCAATCCAAGAGAGACTGACGGCCGAACAAACCCAACCCCACTCGGGAAGGGCCTCATGGGTGAAAGATCACCTGGGGAAAGGTACGGGGGGGCTGAGCTCTCCCAGGCCGTGGATGTGGTAAGGATGGGGTAAAGGGGTGGTTTGCAGCCCCACGAAGAAAGACCCAGGGCTATGACCTCTCTGGGACCACCAACAGGGAAGTGTCTCCCCCATCTATCAACATCAAAGTTGTGGCAGGAGAGTAGGGGCAGCACTCGGAACCATCTAGGTGGCCCTAGGGTGCGGTCTCACCCTGATGTTGCTAGGGAGGAAGGCGCCAACTGAAAAGGGGCCAAAGCCATACAACACCTACCAGTGACAGCGCCCCCACCTGCCAGCAGCTGGTGAGTGCAAGGTTTTTTTTTAAAAAAAAGCCCTGCACTCACCATTGTCTTCCAGGTGGGGGAGCGATCCCCACTGCTTGGGAGGCTCTGCCATGAGCCTCCATCTCCCACCTGCTCTCCCAGCCCCGTCAATGGCTGCCCCACCCAGCCCCAGCATCCCGGCACTTACAAAGAACAAGCAAAGAAACAAAAAGCCCCGCACTCACCAGTTGCTGGAGTAGCTGTCAGGGCTTCTGGGGGCTCGTGGCAGGGCCCCCACACACAGCACAGGGCAGTGGGGGGCAGCAGGGATCGCGCCCCCCCCCAGCACCTAGCAGGAGCCAGTGAGTACAGGGCTTTTTTTGCTTTTTTTTTTTTTTTTTTTAAAGAGCCAGAATGCTGGGGCAAGGTGGGGCAGCCATTAATGGGCCTGGGAGAGTGGGAGGGGGATGGGGCCTGTTTGATTTGGAGATTCAGCTGAATTGGCAGTGGCCGAATCTCTGAATCAGGTTTAGCCACATAGATTTTTGGGACAATGATTCAAATCATCAAATCAAATTCATTGTCCTCCCGAATCAGCCAAATCTGAATCCAAAGCGAATACTAGCCGCTTTGCACAGGCCTAACAAATACCATAAACAAAAACTAAAATTTCACATAATAGTAGTATGCTTCTATAACCCTTGCCCACTTCTCTTGCCAAACCCAGAGCCTAAAACTACTTTGCCACCGTTTAAAAACAAAACAAAACAAGTTGGAAGTCTGACTTGGATATTTGTATGTTTTATTTTAAAATTAATTCCTCCACCTTCCTACACATAACATATCCAACTGTAAATGTTGTCAAAACTTAAAGGTCTTTTTATGCATCTTATCACATTGAACAATGTGCTTGCTCTCCCAGCCCCTAAGAGCTATTTTTAAAATAAGTAAATATGTTAAGAGTGTCTCACATTTTATTTTGCTATTATTTCCTTTTATAGCTATATCTGAGGAGGAAAATGAGCTAGGGCTCCTTCTTAAGTTTCATGCAGAACATGATGCAACTCAAGCTGGCAAAATAATGGATGCCACTGGGAAGAGCCTCTGTTTTGCCCAACAAAAGGTTTTCAGTTTATTAATATGCTTTTTCCTTGGGTTAAATTAGGTGCTTATAAATACAAGGTTGCATTCACAGACTCTTAGATTCAAGACCCTAGTGTTCCAAGGTCCATAAGGTTCCAAGGCAGTTCCACGATATGGAAAACAAGCACAGGTATATTCATCTATAATATTATAATCACGCCTTAATGCTGCTGTTCAAGGAGACCTTAAAAGTCTAGTACGAACAGTGCATGCTGCCTTTAATACATACTCAGTATATTCAGCAGCTTAACTTGACTGCTTTAAAAGCACGTTGAAGAAATCATGCATTGTATATTAGCTTGAACATGCTAAATAATATACTGTAACACTGTGCCTTCAATTCTTCCCTAGAAAAGTCCTCAGTTACAGGAGCCTACACTGAGTGGAAGCTGAAAACAAGTTGACCCATAGCACCTGTTCCATTCACTATCTAACATTGTTTTATCCATAATGTAACATCTAATACATACATTAGATAAAGCCAAGGGCATATGTACAGAAATAGATCTGGCCAGGAAAGCAAGACTCGCTTTCACAAAAAATGTTGGTCTAGAAAAATTTTGAGGCCAAACTGGGGTTCAAAGCCAAAACCTTGGAAAAATATTGTGGAAGTGAAATGCCAGAACATTTCATTTTGATGTTTCCAAAACAAAATTTACTCCTAAGATCCATAGCACCTTGCCAGGTAGGCTGCTGGGAAGCCAAAGCAACCTTTCAAATGAGCTGATGGGAAATCGGAGATCTCAGGTTCCCAGCTCCTCAGCAGCCCAAGGAGCAGGGGATCCTGGGGCCTCAGCTCAAGAGCAACTCAAACAGGTAGGGTGCTGGGTAGCATAGGCAGACTTGCTCAGTAGCTGGGTAATTCAGAAGCATAGGAAACCCCAACTTCCAAGCGCCCTTCTAGGCAGGTTGTCAATGAACCAGGAACCTGGCAGTTCAGAAAGTTCTGCTCCTCAGGAATCTGAAGATTTGGGTTGTACAAGAGTAAGAAAAATGGATGTAGTGGGTAGGCAAGCTAGCAAGAAATCAAGGGAGTGTCCATTGTAAACTTCCTTGGTTTCCTTCAAAAGATTGGTTGAAATCCACACACCGCTGACAAATGCTTCTCTTTTAAAGAATCAGCATTGTCCAACGGAGAAACATTCTACTGGAAAATTTCTGATCAGGTCAAAAACATCATAGCTTGCATGTGAGCAGTTTAGTGCTGCTGGTATAAAATTAATCTGGAATATCATTCTTAAATTCCTTCAAAATAGTCTTAATAGAATTTTCCAAGTTTTTAAAAATAAAATAAAATTCTGGTTGATTTCTAAACGTGGCACTGGGCTGTTTAACCCAAGATCAGCCACATCTTTTTACAGGACTTGAGACCCTCCTTGTTGCACATGATTGATTTTAGAACCAGACTTATCTCTTCTGCAGGCTCCTGCGCTACTCTTTCTTTCTAAGCCTAGTTCTTTGCTAATGTCTGTAGGCCCAGAAGGTAAATCATTCATCATCTGAACCCAGAATTCTTTCCTGCCCAGGGCAGGGGGTCGGAGTCAATGATCTAATAGATCCCTTCCGACCCTAAAATCTATGAAAATAAAATAATAAAGTTAATTAAAAAATTTAGAATTATTTGACAGATACTGCCATATGCCAGGTCCTGCCTTGAGCAGGGGGTTGGACTAGGTGACCTTCTGAGGTCCCTTCCAACCCTCATTTTCTATGATTCTAAAGCAAGGATTCTCACTGACTTCACTCTCACAGACTGCATATGTGCACATTAGACGAGAGAGTTTTTTCACAGATCTTTGTGTACTCTAAAATTCCACTTTGTTATGCACATATACAGTGAGAAGAGATGGTGGGATATCATTATTAAAAAATCCAGTGCTTACTAACTTAGTTACCTTCATGAAAGATATTTTTAAAACACACAGACCTTGTTAAAACATTACTTTATTAAGCCACCGAGATATTTGTCCAAGTTAGGGACAACCAGGAGCAGATTCAGGGGAAGGGTGAAGCAGTGTAGGCATACCCCACCTTCAATGGCCACCAGTGCTATCCCCAGCTGACCTAGGCACAGGGAGAGATCCAAAGCCACTCCTGTGCGGCTCCATCTGTGAGCTGTGTTGTGCGGTGTTCTGGGTTCAGTGGGGAACAGCAGCAGCGGGTTTCCTCTTCCTGCATCTGCTCCCTGCTACTCCCCCAGGGGAATCTCCACTGGCTGGGAGCAGGCACTGGGAGGGAGAACCCACCCCCTGCTGCCACCACTGTCCCTGTTTGATACAAGCACAGGAGGAGGCCCAGAGCTATTCCAACACTACTCCAACCATAAGCTGCAGAGAGCATCTGTGGGAGTATGCCAAGCTCAGCTCAGAACAGCAGTGGCAGTGCACAGGTTCCTCTTACCAATGTCTTCTCCTGCATGCCACCACCTCTCTCCCCTGCTAAGCCTGGCTGCCCACATAGCTGGTCCCTGCAGCTTGTGGCTCAATGGGGGCAAGAGTGAATCTGGAGCTCCCTCTGCCCCATGGGTCAGCTGGTAACAGCGGCAGCAGTGTCCAGCAAGAGAGACCACATTTGTCACGTCTCATCCTGAAAGGTTAGAATTTGGCAAGGCTAAAAACAACTGAAAAAGCTAGGGTTAAACTATATATACTGTTATCTATACAAGCTATAATTGGCCACTCTTAGCCAACTGCAAGTTGAAGGCAGTTCCTATTCTACTGCTGCTACTGTGAAGAAATGTATACCTTACTATCTGGACCAGATCCCTTCATCCACTTGTCTCAAGTGGGTTGCCAAGAGCACAATACTCATTATATTGTATGACATTTAAATTTATATTTATATTTTGAACAATGGGAATTCCAAGTTACTATTATATGAACACATCCCTTCTGCTCCTGGAAGTTTGTTATGTTTCTTTTTAGTAGCTTATGTTTATTCTATTTTATGAACTTTGCAGTTTGCAATATGTGGAAATGTTAAGTGACAAGTGTTACTGACTTCAGAAATAACATAGCGTAGACACTGGCAACCTTTTCTAGCTGTGGGCCAGAATGACTCACCCAGAGTGAGAGGAAGGCAGGTGCTAAGACCCTGTCACCGGTGTTGTTCATCTCTGTGGTGTCTCAGTGAAAGAACCTGCAGCCAGGACTTTTCCTCATGGTGGCATGCGGAGAGCACCTGCAGCTGTGTTCACTCCCATGACAGCATGGGGACAGTGCCCACAGAAGATGCCGCCTCCTGCCCAAAGGTTGCTAAAGTCCCACATCCATAAGCCAATCCAAAAGTTCTGTAGGCTAGATCCAGCCTGCTGGCTGTAAGTTGCCAACCTCTGACATATGACCATTTAATGCCTAACAAGAGTTGGGTGGCACCTTCAGAATCAAACCTTTTGACAGGGATGGACAAATTCCCTAACACTTATAGGCACAATTCTAAATCCTGTCATGGCCAAGAACTTCAGGGCACAATTGTTTCAAGATGCCTATGCCCAAGTGAGCAGTCTGCACACAGCGCTCCAAGTCACATACTGATTATTATTTGTTAGGTGACTTTTTCTTACAATAAATAATAAACAAGAATTGCAGAAAATAACACCCCTCCAAATAATATATGAACAGATGGAAAGAACAAGAATGTTTTATTTAACTACTTCTCTTCCTTCAAGAGCTACATTTAAACTTCCTATGAGCTCATAGGTCACAGTTTCCCTCCAGCCTTGTAGCTACGTTACACGCACACACAGACACACACACACCCACCCCTATACATAGATATACACACATGTATATTGTGTGTGTGTGTGTGTGTGTGTGTGTGTGTGTGTGTGTGTGTGTGTGTACATACACACACACACACACACACACAGGTAGATTTATATAGTCTGCATAATTTGATTTGGTGATTCAGCAAGTAATGTAGTCACCTTAAAATTATGCCAATGAAAACATTACCTCATAAAATACCATTGTGCATTTTATAGTCCCAATCTAACTTGTTACATATTTATATCTACAAAAACTATATAAAAAGAAGTATAAGGTTGCAAAGTCAAGCATTTGAAAGTTCTGAGTTACCCGAAGTAAAGATTAATCAACCCTCATTCAGTGTCCTTGTGCAAATGCATTATGATACGGTCTTTAATTACATAACTCCCCGAGACATTGTTTGACACACTCCATGTGATGATGAACCATGCTTTGGAATGAATGTAGAAAAGAAATCAAATCCCCCAAATTTCATCATTTGTGATCAAAATGAGATACACATGAATCATTAGCAGAATTGAAACATTTTGATAAACAGCACAGATCTCTGCCATTTAAGTTAAATGACTTCACTAGTAGGTTGTCATCCTCTATGGCTAGGGAACAGAAGTTACACATAAACTGGTTTAAGTGATCAGAAACTGGTTTAAACCTGTAACAGAACAGAACTTCAGTGCACATAAACTGGTTTCAAAATGGCCTAAACTGGTTTAACATAAACCTGGTTGAATGCAGTATCAGACTTAACTGATTTAGGTCAAACCAATTTATGGAACTTTTGTCCCTGACCCCTTCCTGGTTCAAGTTAAATCAGAGTCCCCCCGACATCCCTGCATACTTCACAGCCCTGGATTGGGCTGGGCTGTGCTGTCTGCTTGAGCAGAACTGGGTTGGTCCTGCCCCTCTGCTCCCTAGTCTGAGCAGTGATGGCTGGCTGACAAGGGGGTGGGGGTGAGAAACGCAGTTGTCACAGCTCAGTGTGCTGACAGGGGTAGAGCAGCCCCTGGCACCCCGCTGGAGTGGAGAGGGTTGGGGTGTGCGCCAGTAGGCTTAGGGGAAGGGAAGGGGATTAAAACCCCTCTGCCACCCCTCTTCCATCCACATGGGACCCCAGTCTGTGAGCACGCAGCACTGGCCCCTACCACCCCAAGTCTCCTGGCTGCACAAACAAAGCTGGCGCAGACAAGCAGCAGAGGGATCTGTTTAGAGCAGAACCCCAGGATGTGGAGTCACCCTTGTGTCCCAACAAGCTGCTCCCATCTTCCGTTCTGGGAAGCCAGCAAGCACCAGGCAATGCAACGTGTTTATAGTGGGTCATTGGCAGATGGGTAATTCCTGAGCAGCCCCCTGCAAGATGGGATAGAGGACTGGGGAGCAGTAATGAGGCACTGCCTGGGTTAGCTCTGGCCACACCCCTAGCTGTGCAAGCAGCCAGTGGGGCAGAAAGCTAGGCAGACCCTGGCTGTGGTCCCCATGCCAGCGGGGTAGACGGGAAATGGAGGATTTAATCCCCCTCCCTTCACCTGAGGCTGCTGCCCAGGTGGGCTCTGGCCACATCCCCCACCATGCGAATGTTGAGCAGGGGGGAAAGCCCAGCAGACCCAGGCTGGGATCCCTGTGCCTGTGCCTGAGAGGGGAGGCAGGGGTGTTTAATCCCCCTCCCTACCCCCCCTTGCCCGAGGCGCTGCCCAGGCCAGTGTCTGGCCACACCCCGCCCCCACCTCTCGGGGAGAAACCTGGCAAGGGCTGCTTCTCCTTCCCCCTCCAGGCACACCCCAGCTGGGGTCCCTGCAGGCCAGGGTGGTGGTTTAAACCCCTCCCCAATCATATTCAGTGGCCTGCCAGGGCCTGGCCATATGCCCTCAGCTCAGTTTCCCTTCAGCCTTGTGGCTACTGCTGAAGGGAAGGGAGGGCTTGCTCTAGCACAATGAATGCCACATGCCCCTGGAGGCTGGGGGGACATGGCGACCACGCACAGGTGGCAGCGGTGTTGGGGGCATGGTGGCAGGGAGCTCCCTCAGGCAGCCATGGTGGTGTTGGGCGGGTGGGGGGGGGGAGTGGAGAGCAGCAACCGGTGGTTGGCAATCACCCACAGACGCCACTGGCAGCGTCAGCCAGGGGCGATCCAGCAATTGCCCACAGACACTGCTGGCAGTGTTGACGGTGAGAGGGAGGGGCAAGCAGCAACTACCCACAGGCACTGGCGGCAGCATTGGCAGTGGCCAATCGCAGGGGGTGTGCTGCCAATCTCTGGGGATGCATGTGCACCTGCATGCACCTATAGTCTGAGCCACTGCAGCTATGTGGCTGCATTTCTGGAATCAAAAGTGAATGTCTATTCACTTGCAAATTGTTTCATGGTTGGTAGGGTCAGAAGGGACCTAAGCAGATCATCAAGTGCGACCCCCTGCCATGGCAGGAAAGAGTACTGGGGTCAAACGACCCTGGCGAGGTGTTCATCCAGCCTCCTCTTAAAGACCCCCAGGGTAGGAGCCAGCACCACTTCTCTTGGAAGTTGGTTCCAGATCCTAGCCGCCCTGACTGTGAAGTAGCGCCTCCTGATATCTACTCTAAATCTACCCTCTGCCAGCTTGTGACCATTATTTCTTGTCACTCCTGATAGTGCTCAGGGGAACAGGGACTCCCCCATTCCCTGCTGGTCCCCCCTGACCAGTTTGTAAATGGCCACTAGATCCCCCCTCAGCTTTCTCTTGTGGAGGCTGAACAGGTTCAGGTCCCTTAGCCTCTCCTCGTAAAATCTACCATTCTGACCCCTGATCATGCGGGTGGCCCTCCTCTGGACCTTCTCCATGGTGTCCACGTCCCTCCTGAAGTGCGGCACCCAGAACTGGACGTAGTACTCCAACTGTGGCCTGACCAGTGCTGCATAGAGGGGGAGGATCACCTCCTTGGACCTGCTTGAGATGCATCTGTGGATGCTTAACAAGGTATGGCTGGCCTTCCTGACCACTTCCCCACACTGTCGGCCCATGTCCATTTTGGCATCAATAATGATTCCAAGATCCTTTTCTGTCTCTGCACTGACGAGAAGGCAGTTCCCCAGCCTGTAGGTATGCCGCTGGTTCTTCCTCCCCAGGTGCAGTACCCTGCACTTGTCAGTGTTGAAACCCATCCTGTTCTCATCCGCCCACCCCTGTAACCTGTCTAGGTCCAACTGCAGCCTATTCTCACATCTTAGTGTTGTCTGCGAATGTGAACAGGGTGCTTTTTACACCCTCATCTGAGTCACTGATGAAGATGTTGAACAGTGTGGATCCAAGGACTGAGCCCTGCCCACATCCCTCCAGGTCGAAAATGACCCATCCACCACCACTCTCTGAGTGCGGACCTCCAGCCAACTAGTGACCCATTTGACTGTGTAGGTGGTGACACCATAGTCCCCTAGTTTTTTAATGAGAATGGGGTGAGACAGTGTCGAAGGCCTTCCTAAAATCCAGAAACACTACGTCCACTGCTACCCCTGCGTCTAAGGATTTTGTGACTTGGCCATAGAAGGCCACCAGGTTGGTCTGACAGGACCTGCCTCTAATGAACCCATGTTGGTTGCCCCTAAGCATAACCTCCCCTGCTGGCCCCTCTCGGACATGCACCAGGATAACTCTCTCAAAAAGCTTCCCCAGGATCGAGGTAAGACTGACTGGCCTATAGTTTCCTGGGTCCTTCTTCCTCCCTTTTTTGAAAATGGGAACCACACTGGCCCTTTTCCAGTCCTCTGGCACCATGCCAGAGCACCATGAGTGCTCATAAAGCCATGCCAGGGGTCCTGCATTGACCTCTGCTAATTCCCTCAGCACTCTGGGGTGGAGATCGTCAGGAACTGCTGATTTAAATACATCCAGTTGCTCCAGAAGTTCCCTGACTAGGTCCTCACTGACCCTAGGCCTGGGTGTGCCTCCCCCAGGACCTACGGGGGTCCTGGTTTTGGGGGGGGGGGGGTGACCCAGTCCCTGCTCAGAAAAATGGAGGCAAAGAAATTGTTAAATAGGTTAGCTTTGCTGTCTCGTGCGACGACCAGATTTCCTAGCGTGTCCTGCAGAGGCCCCATATTACCTGGTACCTTCTTTTTACCCCCTATGCATTTAAAAAAGGACTTCTTGTTGTCTTTGATCTGGGTAGCTAGTCCCAGTTCCATCTCCGCCTTGGCCTTCCTGACCGCCCCCCTACAGCCCCAAGCAACCAAGGTATAGTCCTCCCTGGTGATGGCCCCTCCCTTCCATTGGATGTACACCTCCTTTTTAACTAGAAGACATTCCCGTACCCGTATGCTTTTGGTGAGCCATGGGGGCTTTTGTGCCCTCTTGTCCCCTTTGGTCCACGTTGGGATTACCTCCCTTTGGGCTGGGAGGATCGCCTCCTTAAGGAACGACCACTCTTCCTGGACACCTGACTCTCCTCCCCTCTGGGACCTCAGTGCCTCCCCGACTAATCACCTTACTTCATTGAAATCCGCCCTCCTGAAGTCCAGGGCTGCTGCCTCGCTCCAGGCCTTTGCCACCTTGTGCTGGATGGTGAATTCCAGCAGGCGATGATCACTGTCGCCCAGGTGGTCGAGCACCCACAGACCCCTTACCAGGTCATCGACCGTGGCCAGGACTAGTTCCAACAAGACGTCTCCCCTGGTGGGGCTGTGCACCTCCTGGGTTAGATGGAGGTCCTGTATCTCAGCTAGGAACCTACATGAGCGGTCAGACCTGGCTGACTGCTCTTCCCAGCAGATGTCTAGAAAGTTCAGGTCACCCATGATGACCATGTCCTTTGACCTAACTACCTCCGTGAGTTGACTTAAGAATTCCCGGTCTAGCTCTTCCCCTTGGTTGGGTGGCCTGTAGTAGACCTTCACTGTTAAGTCCCTTTCCCCTCGACTCCCTTGTATTCTAACCCAGAGCACTTCAGTGTGCCCCTCATCTGACCTTGTGCTACTAGATGAGGATGTGTATTCCTCCTTGACGTAGAGCGCCACACCCCCACCTCTCCTCCTTGTCCTATCCCTCCTGTACAGCCTATAGCCTTTGATATTCATCACCCAGTCATGTGTTGGGTCCCACCACGTTTCAGTGAGCCCCACTATGTCTGGGTTGGTGTTAGCTAGCAGGAGGGTGAGTTCCTCCTGCTTGTTCCCCATACTACAAGCATTAGTGTAGAGGCATTTGTGGCCTCCTAAAGATGCATGCACTGGCCCCCTAATCTCAGTACTACCTGGGCTCCTGTTGCTTACCTGGGTATTTGTTCTGCTTGTCGTTGGTCTAAGCTGGGCTGTTCTTGTGGGTGACGCTTGGTTTAGTGGTCCAAGGCTTCCTCCGCCCTTGTCTTCCCCTTCTCCCGACAAGCCTAGTTTAAAGCCTGCTGGAGATCAGCCAACCTAGAAGAGAACATATGCTTACTTTTGGGGGAAAGGTGAAGCCCATCCCACCCGAGCCCCAGGTCGTCCTGATGCGTGGGTTGTTGTCTAGGAAGCCGAAGCCCACCTCGAGACACCATTCCCAAAGCCGCAAGCTGACCTCTCTGATGCAGGTCTCATGTCATCTTCCACGTCCGCTCACTGGTAGGACAGAAGAGAATACCACCTTTACCCCTATCTCCTTCAGCACGCCCCCCAGAGTGTGGTAGTCCATCATCAGGTGATCAGGGCTTCTCCTGGCCGCATCTTTAGTACCCACATGGGTTAGGACCATGGGGTAGTAAATCGGTGGGCCGGATAATGGCCTGGATCATCCCCGTCACATCCTGAACCTTTGCACGGGGCAGGCAGTAGACCTCGCGTGTCAAGGGGTCCTGGCAACAGATGGGACCCTCTGTACCACTCAGGATAGAGTCGCCTATGACGATCACTCAACGTTTCTTCCTCTGGGTCTGCTTAGCTCCTTCAGCCTGTTCAGAGTGTGGAGTTGCCTCCTCTCCAGAGTTTTCCTCCTCTACTTCCTTCTCCTGCAGTGTTGCCAGGGCCTCGTACCTGTTCTCCAGCCGGACTGGAGGAACTGGCACTGCTCTGCTGCGAGCAGCCCTGATTCTGGAGGGGACCATCTGCTACTCTGCTGTGGAAGGCACCTCCTGGGGTGCTTCTTCCTTGGATGCATGGCCCTGCAGGGAGAGAAAATACCCATCAGTTTCATCCTCTGCCTCCCTGATTCCCCTCAGCCTGCTAACCTCCTCCTGGAGCTCCCTCACCTGCACCTCCAGGGCCCCAAGGACAGGTGGGGGGGCCCCCATTCCCTGCCCCCTTCCAGCCCTGCTGGGCATCCAGTTTACACAGGTTAGACTACTCTGCAAAGATTGAATCAAATCAGGCTTGAGCTTTTTGAATGTCTGTACTTTGCCTATGTGTATGAGCCACTCACAGGGGAATGAACAAACACTTTGTCAGCGGATTTCACCATTACTTGCTGACAACAGCATTCATATTTTGATTCTGTTCCAGAATCTAAAGGGGATTGTGGTTCCTTCTGCCTGTTTCTGAAAGCTTGACTCCTCTACTCTGTTGCCTTCAGCCTGACTCCCCTCCCAACTTTTCATTCTCATTTCAGTCCCCTTGCCCAGGCAATCCTGGTTTTTCTCCTCTAAAGTCTAAATATGGATTCCCTTCCTGCCTTGATCCACAATACAAATCCTATTTTCCCTCTCCTCTCTTGTTGGTCTTCAAGTCCCAGATTTCCCTCAGCTCCTTTTCCAAAATCCTGTTCACAGTCCTTGCTGCCCTCTTTTCTCTCCCCTTCACACTGGCTCCCAGTCTCCTTGCCCAGTCAGTCCTAATCTTTTCTTCTCATACTCACCCAACTGATTCCAGTTCTCAGTCTCCTTACTTGGCCAGTCCTGAGTCTCCTTTCAGTTTCCTGTTTCAGCCTTCCCCACAGGAGTCCAGATTGATTTCTTGTCATGTGTGTATACGAGTGAAGTAGCTTCCTGCTTTCTAGTCTGCAAGGGAAGCATTAACGGTATTTCTATGCTGTCCCTAGCACTCTGACAGAAAATTGCTTTTAAACATGCCCTGTGCCACTGCATCCTGCTAACATGTGCCCAACTCAAAGATACAGTGGTGGAGCCATACTGAGGGATACTCCTGTGGCTGCTCTTAAACATACTCTTGATTTCTTTCTCAGTTATATCACAAGAAGCACCTGTCTCAGCAGCTTCATTGATACATTTACAGATTTGGTGTGGGTATACTGAAGTGGGTAGATGGGGCCTGTGCCATAGACTGCAAGGCACCCCTTGTTAGACTTTAGCCCCTGCTCAGAAAATGCCAGCTCTTAACTTTCACTTGTTCTTTGATTACAGAAAAATAATAGAGCAATTCTTCCGCTGCAAAGAACTTAGAAAGACCACAACAGGGCAGAATGCTTTTGACACCGATTCCTACTTGAAATCTCTGGGTTTATCTTGTGAACCATGTGTAGGTGCTTGCACACCTAACAGTGCTAACATTGCCTTGCACCCTGTGGCACCCTTAAAAGGATCCCACAGCACTCTGGTTGAGAAACACCTGCATTTAGTTCCTACACCAAGCAGCAATTGCTAAGAAAGTGTTATCTAGCTGCCAAACCCCAGCAAGTCTTTTCTGAACATATTTAAGCCAATTTTCCAAAGGTTTATGACTATCAGATTTGGGCCTGTTTTCCACAGGAACGACAAGAGGCACATCCTCAATGCTAGAACCACTTCCTTCCAGATATTAAGCCATTGCTTCAAAACATGTGTTCATTAAAGCTTCACAACAAAACAAGTATAAGAAAACATTTAATATGAGCAAAACAATGCATTTTTCTCTAATCTTGTTTTTGGAAATGACTGAGCCAGTGGTATAGAAACTTTTCAAAATGATTCAGCTTCTGGCAGAGACCTAATGTGGATAATTTCAGCCCAAATGGTTAGAGTCAGGAAACATTATGACTACAGTACATGAAAATAGTAAATGAATAAAAGCTTTAAGCCAACTTTGCATCAATACTTTGAGGCACAGGTTAAATCCTCCTCTACATGGAGGGGCATTGTTGGACACACATTAGTTGGGCATTTGGGGAAGGGTGGAAATAAGGAAGATAAAGAAGGCTCTGCCCATTAGGCCTAAGGAAGGGCTACTGGACCTATCAGAATGCGGGTCTAATGACTGGAAATTCTTGTGGAAAATGTGTTGCACCATTAACAAGAGCTTCTCGTTTTGCCATGCATCTTCATCATACTACCTTGAGAAGTTGTGGGATGTCCATCCCAGGACATTTTCAATATCAGGTTGGACAGACATTTGGCTGGGATGGTTTAGTCAAGGATGATCCTGCCTTGAGCAGGGCACTGGACTAGTCCTCATGAAGTCCCTTCCAACCCCACTTTCCAATGATAATTTTTGCTTGTACAACATTTTTAAAAAACATGTTTTGGAAAAACTGAAATTTTAAAACGATGACATTTTAAAATTTTAAATTGAGACCTTCAAAAGAATGCCTTGCATCCAAAAGCTTGTCTAACTCTATCCCAGCTATGCAGTTAGTCCAAAAAAAGATATCCTGCGAAGAATCCATGCTTCTCACAAAATGTGTTTATTAATACTGACCTCTCTAACTGCCTTAATTACCATATACAGCAAAGACTTAATATTATTTCATTTTCAATTCCTTTAAAGTTGTGTGAAATACCTTTTTTAATGTCAGGATGTTTTGAATTTAAGGTCTGTATCATTTCTTGGTACAGTTGTGGATAAATACTATAGATTATTGACCACATCACCATTGATATAAAGCTGGGGGCGGGGCGGGGCTGGGCTGGGCACTAAGGCACACGGTTGATAGTTCAAAGGTCACAAGTTTGAGGCCATAGCAGAAGCGCTTACAGCATGGCCCTGTCAGATTGCACCAAATCTGTGAATTCTGCTAAATACTTTCTCACAACAAGGAGAGGAGGAGGAGGTATAAAAGTTAGGAGGGATTACAATTATTTCAGACCTTAAAATTGTCATATGTCCATAACCAATTATTACCAGTTCTTGCTTGCAAACTCTGGGCTTGGTTTTCCTCTCACACTGCTGTAAATCAGGAGAAGTCAACAGAGATAAAATAGTATAGAATTGGTAAGAGAGAAGAATTTGTCCCTCTCTTTTACCAGATCACACTTGGGAATAAAACTAAGAACAAACTTCATTTTTTTAATGGCAGATGTCAGAAAGCTGCTTAGAGGGCTGGAATGTTAGAAGTAGCCCCCTTGGAGATGGATTAGAAGGAAAATAAGGGAGCCAAAAGCACTAAACAGACAGTTTTTATTCCATGGTTACGTAGTTCATTCCATGGTTACAGATACAAAGGAGTTTATTTTTTGATTATATAAAACTGCCTCTAAAACTGAACCAGAAGGCCTAAACTATATCTTTTTAAGATCTAGTTAAACCATTTCTGCTAAATAACTGTGTAGATTACATATTTGTACATCTATAAAAATAAATCTGCCGCTCTTACTAGAGAGGAAGCCACCGTTTTCACAAGCCAACAAAAATAGTGTTTTTCACTCCATATATAGTGTAGGAAAAATATCCATGTTTGTCAAACAAAAAAGGACAAAATTGACAGGAATGGAAAATATGTTCTTACTTCAAGAGGATATTACAAACAATGGAGTCTAAAAATCAAATGTTAGTGTCCATTATAAGGAACACTGTTCAGATTAAAGTGATTTTTATGTTTAAATAATTTTAAACTACATCGCACTCTATAGATGACTATTCCTTGTCTAAATTTTACAAATTCACCTTTTTTTAATAAATAGTCATTAATTAGATTCCTACACACTCTCCCTCTCTTCTTGGGGGAGTTTCATCTAGGCTGCTGGATTCAATTTTCAGCCCTTCTGGCAGTGTATTCTCATCTTTGGACTATTTTTGTTTCTGGATTTATTCCAGTAACAGCAAGGAAAATATAGTTTGCAGATGAACTAGCTTGGTTAATCTCAGCTTTTCAGAACAGAAAAAGGTAACAATTTTCTCAGTTTACTGAGATTTATCTCCAACCATCCATCTTTAAAAAAAGGAGATATTTGACATTTGTCATGCCTATATTTTTGTGAGGAGACTCTCTTACAGACAGATTAGCTCCCCATAGTGGCCTGTTAAGATCAGCCTTAGGAAGCTGTCTGAAGAAACAATAGACATGCAGCATCAGGATGTACTCAGTTAAAATTTTGTATATAAAACTAAATTCCTCCCCTGTAACTAACATGACTTAGGACAAACAATCTTAAACCAAAAGAAACACATCAGGTAAGCTTCTGCATAACAGAGGCCACACACCACACAAACTGCAGACCCCCAGGACCCTCCCCACCATGTGGGTAGACTGGCTCCCCTCAACCATGCACACAGCCTAGGCAGACCAGCTCCCCTTCACATGTGCAGCCTGCCTCCCCCTGCTTTGTCGACAGCATGGGTCCACTCAGCCACACAGGCATGGCTCCTTTTTTGCGGTGCGAGCAGCCCAGATTGCACCCTGACATGCATACAGCACTCTCCAGCAACCCAGCCCCACCTGTTCTGGCCCCAGGAGCAGAGGAAGGAAGCAGAGGAGGAAGGAGGAGCCTGGTCACTCCAGCCACCTAAGTTGCCAGAGTAGTGGTGGGCAACCAGGTGGGAGCTTGGGGCTACAAAATCCTCAGCGGTCACATGCAGCTTCTATAGGCCACTAGTTGGACAGCTTTGGCTTAAATGATGTAAACCATGGCTTTCCCATGCATGCAGAGGGGGAGAGGGAAAGAGAGAGAAATATGAAGATTACTAAAGAAAATGAACATTCCGGCCTGAATACATCACTGCAATTATTTGACACATGAATTGACAAATGAAGCAGCTATGTAGCAGTCACCTACTTTATTGCTAGTAAAGTTTCTTGGCAGAGAAAATTAAAGGAAATAAGTAGCCTCAGGAAGAAAAATAAAGTTCTGCCATAGATTAAAAGCTAGAAATAAAAAACAAAGGATAAGTGGCCCATTCTCCAAATGGAAATATGCTAACAGTAAAGTAACTCAAGCAATATGTGCTTGGATCAACGTTGTTGAAAGCCCTGTTTATTTGCATCCCACTTGCACCAAATTGGCAGCAGCTGTGACAGAATTAAACCTTTAGCCATGGAGCTGCAAGGAGAGGGTAAGTGATGCTGTTGAGTGGATTTCACCCCTCCAGAATGCAACCGACATTCAGGCAAGATAAGCCCATGCTATGACAGGGAACATTTTTCATCTTCATTCTGCCTTCCCAAAACAAGAGGCATGTCTTGTATGGGGGCATGTGGTATATGAAGAAATATGGTACCTAGCTATAATCTGGAAAGAAAAGTGAATGGTAAGAGGTTATCACTTACAGATTACATTTTCTAAGTTAGTCATAACTAGGGATCTCCTGAAATCATGATTTTATGGAAATTGTGAAATCTGGCATTACCTGTGAAGTCAGGTGTAACAGGCATTGCTTCCGAGCAAAGTTGCGGCCCTCTCACCTGTTCCTGCGGCAACCACCCGCCTTCTCACCTGCCACGTCTTGATGTTAATTAATTAATTAGCGGGAGGCTGCCCATTATAATGCCCCGATGCCGGGGGGCGCTCTGCGGCTCCAACCTCCCCTAATACCGCAGCCCAAGCCTCGCAGATGTAATTGCTGTCATCTCTCTTCTGCCCCCTTTCAGGGACTCACTATGCTGCCCCCTTTCTGGGGCTCCCTATGCCCACACTTGGGCTCAATCGCCCCTCTCTGAGGCCGGGGTCTACGCCCCTATAAACTGCGCCCTCACTGGCGTCTGGCTGTGCCCCGCTTGGGCTTACAAAATGGCCCCCTTCCTGGGAGCTCGCCCTGCCCATGCTGGGGCTTCAGAAATGCCTTTCCCTAGGGCTGGGGTCTATACACCCCGTATGCTGCGCCCTCCTGGGCGCCGGGGTCCCCGCACACTGCTGCGGGTCCCTATAAGTAGGTTGCGCCCTCACTGGCGCTGGGGTCCTCACTTTATCGTGAGCCCCCCTATGAGGCCTCCTCCAACCCCTAATAGCCTCACCCAAGCCACCAGTTCAATGAAAAAAACAAAGCACAAGCCCCTAGGCTGAAACATAACTATAAGCCGCCTGGCTACAACCACACTGCTCCAACATCTTGGAGCTGACTCTCAAGCAGTACCTGCGGTTGCTTCTCAGTTGCTTCTCGCATCTCTCCCCCAGGAGCTCCTGCCTCTCTGGCTGTTGGCAGGGAACTCCCAGCCTGGCCTCAGCCCTGGGCTTTTATAAGGACCAGGCCCTGCCCCCTTCTGGCCAGCTGACTCCCATTAGTTGCCCCAGCAACCTGCAGCTGTGCCCATTATGTTCAGCCAGGGCTCTCTCCCTGGCAGTTTTCATTCCTTAGGAGCCAGGCACTGACGTGCCCTGCGACATCAGGTCATACCTATGAAATTTGTGGGAAAAAACAACTAACTGAAAATAAAATATTGACTCCCTGTAGGGATCCAACAGTACTCATGGAGCTGTGGCCCAGCCATGCAGCTTGCTGGGGGGAAGGGGCTTCTGGCATGAAGGGGAACCCAAGATGGCTGCTGCCCCCACCCCTCACCACTGATTGGCTGAGAGGCTGGTCTGTTATGCTGGCTCACCCCTCTCCACCAATTGCTGGTGAGGGGAGGGGCTACATGACAGACAGCCCTCACAATCAATAAGCAGCAAGGGGTGGAGCTGTATGATGGACAACCCTTATAATCAATCAGCAGTGAGGAATAGGACCACTGGGGCCCCTCAGCCAGAGGTGTGAGGGGTCCCATAGTAATCAGCTTGCGAAAATGGTAGCCAGCTCCATGATCTCCCTGCAAAATCAGCTGGCTGCCTCCTTGAGTTGGGTAGACACCTAGTCATAACCAAAAGACTGAGAGCTATTTCAGGGAGATCGAGTGAAAACAACCAACTAGGCAATAATGAAAACATCAGAATTCACCGTGCATCAGTGCAAACTAGAGGCTGACCAAGCACTCAATTCCAAGGTCTTTCCACAAACAAGAGACCCTTTGTGTACAGAGAACAAATTCCATTTTGGAAAAGAGGACTTGAGTATCAGACAAGGTTTACAAATTAAAATAAGCATGTGTTCTCTAGTAATTCTTCAGGGAATGAAGAGCACTTGTTTCTTAGCAGCAGCAACCTTCCTAGAAGACTACTTGTCTATGTTATGCTTCTAAGAATGACATGCCATTGTCTGTCTCCTTCCCTTGATCATCTCTCCTTCCCCTCGATCCTAGATTTCTATTGCCCAGAGAGATGCTGCTTCCTTTAATCTGGAAAGCTGGAACAAACACAGAATCTCTTCCCCTTCCCTGTAATACCATTTTAATTACTCAAACCCACTGTCGAGCTATACATAATCTTAAAATGAATTATAGGAAGAAATGCATGGAGAAAATTTTAACCATTTGGTGAAAATGGTCAAAACGTGTGATACACTACTATTCCAATAACTATATAATGATTTAGTTGGTCATATTTAAAATAAATGCATTCATTGATATAAAAAACGGTAGTTACTACATTTTCAAGATTCACATACATTTTGAAGATTAATTGTTACGGAAAGTTGCCACCTTAACAAAATGAAGTTATATTTGTATCTTGTGATTGCCAATCAGTCTGTTAGCAAAATTCTGCAATTTGATCAGTAACAAATGTAGAAAACATGAAAAGCTTGTTTATGGAACTGAGGCCTAAAGGAGGATCACAACACATCATCTTGTTCTCTGTGCAATATCATTTGATATTTTGGGCCCGATGCTGTTCTCAATAACAGCCATTTAAAGCAGCAGCATAGAGTGGATCTATTGACATGCTACTAAAATGAGGATACTATGACCTGTAATTTACTGTGCCCTTACATAAGACAGCATGGCTGCAGAGTGCTTTAAAAATGCCTGATCACATGACATTCTCAACCATTACATGAGGGTTCAGATGAAGGTGCTCCACAGTGGAATGCCTTCATTAACTTCTGTCAGCATGTGCTGGGAGCAGGACTGGGTTCATACAGCTCAGCCCTGTGCCTGGTACTGTCTTCAGAAGGGGAAGGGGAGAAGGGAAGGGAGGGAGTTCCATCTGGGGTTTGCCCAGCCTGAGCTGGAAGGGAGGGGTTTGTTGGAGCTCCCCAAGGTAGGGGCAGGGGACTACAAAAAAGCATCTGCCCCATTGTGGCGGCGAAGCGCCCCCACAGGCGAGTGAGGGGGAGAAGAGGGGACCCACAGACCCTAGACCCCGAGAGCAAGCCCCCAGAAGGGCATACATACCGGCAGAGGGGCAGCGGGAGGAAGAGCCGCAGCTGCGGCTGCAGCTGCACGAGCCGCCATTACGCCGGCTCTGGCAACAGCTGTTCACCGCGCGGCGAACAGCTGAGCCAATCCCAGCGGCCGGAGCAGCCGCTGCGGGAGGATTCAAAAACGCCGACAGGACAGGGAAAGAGAGAGAGCCAGGGGGAGAGAGTACGGGTGCGCGGCCCGTGCTGCAGGCTCTCGCACGGAGTGGCGAGGACCCCGCCTGCGGGTCTCAAGCAAGCAGTGTAGGCAGGAGCGGGAAGCCTTTCGCCAGCAGCCAGGCGAGAGGCGGTCAGAGAGTGCACGCCGAGGCACTCTCTCTGTTGCGTCCTGAAGCGGCAGCCGCACAGGAAGCAGGGGAGTGCCCTGCGGACAGGAGGAAAGGGGAGATAGCGGAGGCCCCAGGAGGGGGCTGGAACCAGGGGAAGCAACCACCAGCTCCCCCTGGTCCGGAGGAGTGTTATCTATAAGGGAGGAGAAAGGAGAAACCCCTCTCTGCAGGAGGGGGGGGAACGACCGAGAACTGGGGAACCGGTCAGAGGCCATCATACTGGGCCTGGCAACATCTGAAGGACATCGCTCAGCGGCTGGCGTGTGGACGGGGTGTAGGGGAGGCGGAGCCCCGTGGATCACCGTGTCCGATAACCGTGACTACCACCGCCTATCGGGAGGCCCCACCCAGGATAAAGAGCTCCACTGGAGACCCCTCCGAAGGTAATTGAGCACATCCAAGTCGTGGCAGGCGAGTTGAGGGGAGGGGCCACACCCCGATAGGTCAGACGGAGCGAGGCGCAGGCTCCACACCCATCCTCTGGTGCAGGCTGGACAAACCCCAGATCATGAGTGACTGGTGCCTACCAAGTCTGAGGGGGGCACCAGCGGGGCATGACTGGGAGTGATACTTCCGCCACCAATGTGCCGCTGGCAGAGCCAATTTCAGGGGGTGCACCAGTGCTCTTGGGGGGGGGAGGGGGCATGTGTCCCCCTATCCCCTCCCATGCATCACCTATGCCCCAGATGGAACTCCCTCCCTTCCCTTCTGTCCCTCCCATTCTGAAGACAGCCCCAGAGCTTGGAAGGGGAAGGCAGGGCTAGGGGAGAGTGGCTGCAGACACGCAGCCGAGATCTCCAAACTAGACCTTGATCCCCCACCACCCTGGATCCAACAGCAAATGTCTGTTGGGTTGGAGGGAATGCTGTAACTCATGGCACTTCCTGCAAAGTGCTATGAGTTACAGTAGGGAGCTGCACATCTGTCAGCCCCATTTTTGAAACCTGTAGTCTTTTCTCTAAAAAATTCATTTTTTTTCCCTTCAGGGTCAGGTACTCTTCTGATAGATTCTTTAGGAGGAGAGGATTTGGAGAAAAGAAATGTTCTTGAGCAACTTACCGAGTCCCAGGTCTTCAGGTGCTGGAGAGAAAATCCAGGAAAGTCCATATGTATTTGGGAGTCCTCCTATTAGTCTGTCTTCTGTACAGCCACTTACAGAATCAGAATTTCTGGCTGGTTCATCTGGATTTCTGCCTTCCCAACTCCTTCACACCAATAGGAGCTTCAGGAGTAAATATCTGCAAAATATTCAGCTATTGATAGTTTTTAGTTGTGTGTTTGCTTCTATTTGAAGTCAGTAACAAGGCTTGCATTGCAGGATTGGGTGCAAAGTTAACTAAATAGTAGTTACTAAAATGAGCTCTGTCTTGCAGTAATGGTATTGCAATGTAGGTTGGGGATGTTTTACTATGCAAGTGCTTCTTTGATGAAGCCCAGAGTATTACCTAGGACAGACACAGAAAATGTGTGTTCTTATGGTAAAGTTATTGTCTTGCCCCATGGCAAATGTTTGCTTTTTTCCTAAATACAATGCACTTACCTATTTGCCTTTTTTTAATATAGTCAAAATACATTCATCCAGGAGTGGAAACATTTCATAGAGGACTAAGTCTTCCCATCCTTAAATGAATAGCCCTTGTGAAGTTAATGAGATTGCTTGCATGAATAAGGGTTATCTGAGCAAGGTTTGAAGATCATGGCTTAATTTTTAATCTTGTATATAAAGAGTATTTTTGAATGCACAAAATCAGAGGAACAACCTGTCAATTTTATATTACTTGCTTTAAGAATATCCCTAGGAATTTTTGTAGATTTTTACAATACAGTGAAAGAAATCAGATATGGACTTTGCATTGAACAGTTGAGTCCTAGTTATTTTGGATTAACTTCCCATAAATCTTTTAGAATAATAACATTAACATATTGGGCTACATTCTGCTCACAGTTAGGCAAGTGTATATCTGGTGTTGTTTAAGAACAGAAACAGCAGAACCATGTATGCTTCTGACAGTATTAAAGATCTCATCATAGAATGTTTACACTTGTGGGACAACTAGATATCCAGCACCATATTGAAAAGTAGATAAGATTACAATTAATAAATTTAGGATGTTGTAGGTGGTTATTTCTTTGGGCTCTTCAATGCAAAAAACCCAGAAATTGATTAGTGAGTTCCTAGTCGGTTTAGTTTATCACAAGATGTCCCATGTTCTGTGCTAGTGCTCCAGAATTGTTTTACATAGGGGTACACTGGTAAAGATTTTTTGGACCAATACTGATGGCCTTTTATTAACAAGCCATATTGGTTGATACCGATCTGACTGCCAATATGCAGCCCTGCAGCTTGGAGAGCGGTGTCTGGCTGGTAAAGGGGGAAGGGGAGGGAAGGGATGGGAGGGGCAGATCGAGGCCCTTGTGGTGAGAGTAGGGACTGGGGCAAGGGCAGGGACTGCCCAACCAGGGTGGGCTGGGGTGCAGGACACAGCTGCAAATGGCTCATCCAGGGATGTGGGGGGGCAGCTCCCACCACTGGCACACCCTGGGGGAGGCATGGGGGCATGTGCCCCCTGGATCTATATGGGGTGAGAGTGGGGTGCTGCTGTGGGCCGGGGACAGCACTGGGTTCTTCCCAGCAGGGGGGCAGTGCTGAGAGAAGAGGTTTGGGGGGGCTCCTGAGAATTTGGGGGTGTCTGTAGCCCACCCCGTAGCCCCCCCTTCCAGTGCTGCCACTGCCCACTCTGAACTCAGCCCCAGCCCAACCCCACAGCACCACCCTTGACTGCAGCCCACAGTAGCAGCCTGCCTTCACCCTGCACAGATCTGGGGGGCATGTGCCCTTCTGTGCCTCCCCCAGAGTGTGCCAGATGTGAGAGCTGCCCCTCCCCTCTCCGTGCCCCCAGACAAGCCGCTCGTGGCTCCAACCCATGTCCCACCCCAGCTGGGCAGCGCCTGCCCCTGCCCCACTCCCTCCCTCACTGTGGGGCCCTCAATCTGCCCCCCCATGCCTCTTTTCCCCCCACAGACTTACCAGCCAGATGCTGCTCTCCAAGCTGCCAGGCTACGCACACACATACACCATTTATCAGCTAAATTAATCTGCCACATCAGCCAAAAAGAGCTGAATGCCAATAATGCTTTTATCAGTGTTGATACAATATGGACTGATGTATCGGTGCACCTCTAGTTTACACTATTTTCAGCATGTGTTGCCATCCATTAAATACTTTTTTTCTTTAAGGCTGGATATCTGTCAGTATTTATGCAGTCTCATTCTCCATTCCTGCCTGGTAACCAACCAGTCCCTTCACACAGTACTGCAAAGATACCACCAACAGGTAAGTTATTTCACAGAGAAGTAGCTAGGCTTCTTCAAAAGAATATTTCATACTTTACATTTTTGCCTTATTATTTCAAACAGAATATTTTGCTAGTTAGCAAAAAGTGATCTCTGGAAGAATTGACACACACACTTCTCTCAACTCTGAGCAGTTAAACTAGAAACAGGAGAATAATTTTAGTTTGTAAATTTGTTTGCAATATCCTTCTGTATTTTATTTCACAACTCATTGCCAATTGCTTCTACCAACGCTCTGAGCAACATATTAATATCAGCTAACATAAGCTAACGCCACATTTTGTAACCACTTTCAAAATGTGACTGGCATTTGGGTGTTAGCCTTGTAAAGCAAGCATTGTAAGCTCATGGTCATAATTTTAGTAGGTTACTGATTATATCAATTTGTCTCTTGATGTCAGCAGATGTAGAAGCCTTCACAGTAGCGTGGAGAGATGTGAGCTTATACAGCAACTAGTAAGATGGCATGTTCCAAACCCTTCTTGGTTTCACGGGCATGCATGTCTCACTTGCTCTTTACACTTACCATGCTGTATGCCAGAGACCAAGAGGGAAGTAGGGTATATTTGAATATAACAACAGCACTTACCATTTAATAATTAAATAATTTTATGCACAATGTATTAATGGTTCAAACAGATTTACAAAATCCACAAGACGACAAACAGTTTGTAGTTAAAAACAAATTTTCCCTGGGCTGTAAACTCTATGCAAATGAGGTATGCTTTTAATTGCAATGGAATTAGTGCTGTTTCACAGAGCACTGGATTCTGTTCCTCCTTGTGTATTCAACAAAACTGTTTATATCTTCATAGCAGAATTAACTCTGGTGATCAGCACTTGGATTTGGCTACCTCAGATCTGAGTGGCTACACTGTAAAGCTACATTAATTGTTTTTCTACCTGCTGCATCGTCCTGGTGCTGTACTCCCTTGTGTGAGTTACTAGGATTTCCAGGTTTCTATCTATGGTCCTTTGCGCCTGCAGTAAGCTCAAGTTTTTTTCCTCCTATCAATAGTGGGAGCTTTTGTCCATATATTGGAACATACAGGAAGAACTGTGAAGACACCAGGGTGTAAATCAGCAAAATGGTTTAAGCTGCATTCATATTGCCAAGTGGATTGACTATAAGTCTGAATATAAGCAAAGCTTTGACTTTAGCCTACACCCTCATACAGACCTGATAATGCCATGCAATATACCATTCCAATGGGACAAAAAATTTGTCTGCAACAGGACCCAAGTTAGGGGTAATTATGTGCATGTGGGCTAGACAACAGATACAAACCACATTATGAATGTTCCTTGGTAAAATATGGCACCAACCCCTGGTAAAATATGGCACCACTGGTTACTCTGTAGGTGGGCTAGGACTAACAGATAGCAAATAGCAGTGATATTATGGTATCACCCGTACTTTCCAATTCTGGCAGCAGCCAGCCCTTTGGCTTTTGTCACAATATTAAACAGCATTAGCTGTCTGTCTCTCCAAAGGGCTGTTAAAACAAGGGTCAGCCAGACACAGAGGCACTTTAGTTGCATCTGCTTTCGACAGGCCAAACCTTGTTATTGCCACTGCACCAGCTCTGTGGAGCCATCGAGTCCCACTAAATTTAACCACATAGCTGGTTATACTCACTCTACAGCCATTTTGTATTGTCACAACAACAACAAAAGCATCTACCAAGGGCAAAACCGCCTATTTAGTTTGTCTTTTCATTAGAAGCACAGCTCAAATTCTGCCTTGATTTGTAGTGGTGGCAATTATTTTGGAGGGTTTATAAAAGTGGTAGGTCAGTGCAGAATTTGGTTCATAGTCTGTGTAGTTAGAGTAGCTATTCCCATAAATACTTGGGAATTTTATTCATTAGTTACAGAAATTAACTATGACCTAGGCTGTGGAAGAATTTTCCAGGTACCCTCTTGTGGAGATAGGACAAGTGTTTTTCATTTTCTAGTTCTATAGATTAAGTAGTTTGTTAAAGAGAGAACAAGTGTTACTCAAGGGACTATTTCAGCTGTTTTGTGGGATTTATAGGTGAACACCAGCAGCATGTTCCTGCAGTATGTGTAGGGCAACTCACTCCCACACAGGGAAGGTTGCTTTCTCTAACTTCAGTATGTGAATGTAAATTTAATCTTGTTGGATAAGTATTTACCTTTTTACCTCAGACTGTATGCATGCTTTTCAGATTGCTTCAAATTGTTTACTGTGATGCAACAAGTTTTCTTCAGGTTGACACACACCAAATGATATATGCTTTACTAGAATTAGGTGGATAGAAGAAGTGTGCTTCTAGTGTAATGATATAAATGTCCCCATCCCAGTTTGGTAGCGTCAGGCTGCAGCTAAAGCCAGATACTTCTGTGGGGCAAGACTGCTCACAGTTTTAAATTAAAAGGGAATCATCATGTTAGTAGATCATACCTTAATCCATAACATCTGACCTGTAGTCACACAGAGTTATTCATTATGACACCCCCATGATCCACAGTGAGTAGTTCTAACTCTCTGCGAGAGAACAGGGATTCTTACCTCCTATGTCATCAGCACTAAACCTCCCAAATTCTGGCATGGTACTTACTGCTCCAGATCCCAAACACACAGCAACTAGTCTACTGGCCCACTGCCTGGTGATGGGAGAGAACTCCCTACAGGCTCCCACACCAAACTGAGAAATGTCCTTAGCCACCTTGTTCAAACAGCTACTTGCTCCTGTAGCACACATATCCAATAAGAACATAATTCAGATGCTCCATATAAAGAAAAACTAACAAGTCAGTTGCAATTATTTGCTAACGAACACCAAAGATTAGGAACGGATGAACTTCCCTACTAGCACTTGTCAGCCTAAACATAAGCCTGGAACCAAAGCTCCACTTTGCTTCCAAGTGTTAGCGCTCAGGCTAATATTGAAGTACTTTACATAAGCAGTTTCATTGAGACATAAAAAAGTGTTATGCCCAACAGGTACATTATTATATTGATATGTGTCGGTGATGTGTAGGGGGCCCGAGATCAGCTGTGCACCCCCTGCTACCACCAGCTGTGAAACTGGAGGTGGACTTCCAGTTTCGCCACTGGCTCAGCGATCAGCCGCTGGGGGACCCCCCCACCCCTCCATCGGTGATCTGGTGCCCCCCCCCCCAAGACTTGGGAGGCACAAGTCGCCCATGTTCATATGCCTTCTGTAAAGCACTTGCTGTTTGCTCTACGCTGCACAATTAGTCAAGAATTCATGTTTTTGGTTTTTAAGATGGCTATCTGTAAATACTTTATTGGAGGCATGCAAGATTTTGTGATTTACTACACTTCCCTGATGAAAATGTGGATGTGAGAATGGGAAGTAACCCAGAGGTAAACTCTTTGAAATCCTAGCACTCTGCTGGCAGACCAGGTGCAGCAATAGCCACTGCACTCAGGATATGGGAGGTAGTTTTAGGTGGATGGAACTAGGGCCTAGCCTTCACTCAGTAACAAGGCAACGAGTCTTATTTGTATGTGGCAGTTCTGCCTGGGAGAAGGGCTGTATTGTGACAGTGTATAAAGACAACATTTCACAATAAGGCTTAGGCTATACAGTAATGGCCTAAATATTTTTCAGCTACTGAAGGAAATGGGCTGTCAATGAAACCCTTCACTATTGGGTCTGTACGAGTGATCTAAAACCAAGAATTATGGAAAGGAGTTGGAAAACTCCTTTATCACAAGAAAAAAAAACAAACAAAAACAAAAAAACCCCAAACCTTCCCCACCTCTCTGTTCAGCAATACCAAAGGCAGGTACATCTCTCTCTTATCCCCAGGCTGACTAATAAAATCAAAGGAAAAAAAAGACATGTTTTGGGCTCCAAGTTGATGCTGTACAGCAAGTGAGGTATCATGCAGCTACTTTTTACTTAACAACATGCATATCTTTTACCAAGCCCTGTAATAGTGGCTGCACTTAAAAGTTTGTCTGTTCTCTTATACAGCCAACCATCAGCATAGTAAATGGTATTTTTAACATTCCTCAGGCATGCCCTGTAGTAAAATAGAGAACAGTTCCATTGCCTCCAGTATTAGGAGCAAGACAGAGTGGAAAGTTTGCATGTCACTACTGTTTTACAACTACCCGCACTGCAAATGCTGAGACCTGTCAGTACATAGCACTTGGTTTGACCATAATTAACACAGAAGAGTAAACCAGAAACATGCCTAAAAACTAAACACATAGAAAAGCCCAGCTTAAACAAACCTTCTGTTGTATTCTCAGGCAACATACACTACAAGGGAGATAAATGAGGACTAAAACAGTACTAAGGTGAATTAGGTCACTGGAAATATCCAAGACCATTGAAATAAACTACGAAAGTTGTCTCGCAATGGGCTAGAACAGTGATTCTCAACCAGGGCTACAGGACACCCTAGAGTGCCTTGAGATCCTTTCAAGGGTGCCATAGGGTGCCACATGATGTTGGTGCTGTTAGGTGAACAAACATGATTTACATGATAAACCCACACTTTTTAAACAGGAGTCCATAGTGCCAAAAAAACTTTCTGCCCTGGTGTGGTCTTCCCGAGTTCTTTGCAACAGAATTGCTCTATTATTTTTTTTGTAGTTAAAAAAAAAAAAAAAAGTGAAAATTAAGAGCTGGCATTATCCAAGGGAGGCTTTAATCTAAAAAGGTTGAGAACCAGGGGCATAGAAGAAATATGTGTACCTGAACTCAGATAATAAACTAATGTGTACAAAGGGATAAAAGTATAATACAAACAAGTAAGTTGCAGATAATTCAGATACTGGCTTGACCTGAGAAAATTCCTTTAGCTCCCTCCCCTGCCCCCACCTTTTTCATCAGCCACACCCTGCCCCCCCCACCACCCCAAGTGACACTAAACATTAGTTATTACTATTGAAATAGAGTAAGAGAATAAGAGAATATATGCCCTGCTGCAAATGCATCAGGACATCAGTAAGCCTCAGGAACTGGTATCCCAGAGAGAACACTTCTTATGAGCTAAGAAATTCCCAAAAGAGCTAAAATGCCAGAATGATGTCAGTTCGGTGGAATATAGGAGTAAATCCTGTGCAATTAGATTATTTGCATCACAGTAACTGGAAAAATGGCCTGTTTCCTTTAAGTCATGAAGCTAGATTTTTTTCATGTAATAAACTCAAGTTTATTAACTTAAACTTAAGTTTACTATCTTTATTTTTGTTTTCGTATTTTTTTACCAATTGGAATAAGCAAGAGTATGTTTCTGAATTTTAATATTTCATAGACAAAATGAACTAGGTAGCAGACACAATGTGAGTAGATATTACAATTACAATGAAAACGGATTAACAGCTTAAAATGGGGGGGGGGGGTGTCATGATTTTTCCTCATATGCCCAATTCCTTTCAAAGTAGGGGAGGCTGGAGAAGGATTAGTACAGATTTAGGGAATTATGCCATTGGTATGTTGCTATGGTTAAGAACTTAATGGTGGTTTAAAGCCTCTGCTACTCAGTCTGATGGTTTTATAGAAAATCTCTTACATGCAGGCTGTAAACAACTTGACAATATGGTCACATTGCCTTGCTTTCATTGTTTATTGAAGACTCCTATATCTAGGGACCTACTTAATTCCTAGTTTTCCAGAAACTATGACAACCAGCGGTATTTGTGGTAGCCAGGAAATAGTCTATCGGCCACAATTTCCTACAAGAATCAACCCTCTCCCTCAGCCCTCCCCAGCATATTATTCATATAATAAGCAGTTTTAGAATCTTTCAATTTTTACTACAATATTTAGATAACATGGCAATCCCTGCACTCACTCTCAGGTGCTTGACACTGTCCGCGGCAATGGCAGAGCCTTTCTGCCAATCAGCAGCAAAGGCAGGGCTGCTGGGAAATGCCTGTGAAATCAGCCCTTTGTGCTGCAAGCTGTGAAAATGGCTTTGTCTCACCGCGACTGAAGTAGGTCCCTACTTATATCTAATCACACTGCAAAACATGTAATGTTATTTGTACTACAAGAAAGACTAAGCCTATCCAAGAACATCCACAGACCATTGATAAATGTTGAGAAAAAAATACAAATATAAAATACGTTTTTAAAAGCCTCTTGGACAACATTCCCTACCACTTATTGCAAGTGCCATGCAGAGCAGGACAAAACCTTTACTACAGTAGTAGTAGGAGAAGGTGAAGGAGAAGGAGATGGCAATGGCAGCGGCGGCAGCATCTGTCTCTCATGGAATAACAGAATTACGCTGAGACATCAGCTTGCTGAACATAATCCTGACTTAAAAATAAAGTGAAGTTGGAGTGACCTCTCCAGGGCACAAAAGACTGGGCGGTGTATATGGAGACACTGAGCTACCCACACACCAGTGTGTCCCCCTCTCGGCCTTGCTAGTTTAATCCAAAGGAAAGGCAGGTGTCAGTATGTTTGAAACCAGCTTGGCTGCAGGAGCTGCCAGAGCAAAACACCACACTGACTATAGTCAAGTGGAAACTCTGATCAAAGAACTAACATCTTGCTGACCTGCACAGATTTTACAATGGCAGAGAAAAATTGGAGACTAAATAGGAAAAGATCTGAGAGTGCTGTCTCTGCAATAACCAGACTAGCCCAGGGCTCAAACATTCTCACACTTTTTAAGCCATACAGGTTTGTGTAAATTGTAAAGAAAAAACACACTCTTCTATTGGCTAAGAAAAAGCAAGCTCACATTGAACCAGAAGCCAATCGGTTGCTGATCTTGTACCAACCATGACTAAGGGATTGAATAGCAGAGTGCAGAGTGAAACAGTTACTGATATTTTTGGTTATATGCATGTCAGCCACATATTAATAAAGAAATGAGGGGCTTCTTACTGATACCTGGCTGTTTGATGAGCCATTGTATAGTAATTCCCACCTTGTGGGTTCAAGGCACTTGTACTGTGAGCCTCTCCTGGTCAGCAGCATCCCACATCCTTCAAACAGGAATAAGCAGACGATGGAAAGGAATATATATGGAATAGAAGCTTTTCAGGGCAGCTATTTTCTGACCCGTCTCAACATCTCACCCTGGAATAAAGAAGGGTTGATACTAAAACACTATGTGAAGGATGCAGCAGCAGAGTCATCAAGGAGGAGCCTGGCTAACATTGGACAGCAGCTGGTGCGCACCACAATGAAAGAAGCACAGTCTGCAGGCAGACTGGGGGCAAAATCTGGTGCACACAGTACAGTGCAGCTGTTTGCAAACACATGTACATGCTGCCTGCTGATAGAACTGGAGTGCCCCTTTCTCTTTTTTCCTTACCCATGAACATAAAAAGAAGCCCCCTTTCCTTTAAATTTTTTGTTTTGGAGGGGAAAATAATGACATCTTCCTCCTTGTCCAACTCTCCCTACAAAAGGTTAGTTAAGTTTTGATTCAAATTAAATACTTACCAGCATTCAGAAAATTAGTAAAGCAAATGCCCAAGTCACCACAGCACACAAAACTCTCCACTACCAAGAAACAAATGACAATGAAACCCATTAACTGGAAGTGATGATTTTTTATTTTAGGCAAAGCCCCCATTCCACTATTGCTGCCTCTAAGATTTTCAGTGTTTTTAGTGGAAATTGTTCACAAATCAGAATTCAGATTCAAAACAAGGTTGTGCAAAGTAGTATTGGCATAAGTACACATATCAAAGACTGGTGTAAACCTGGAACTCCACTGAAGTCAACCAGGTCACCCCAGTTTTACAACAGTATAAGTCAGAACCAAAACCTTTCTGCATAACGTCTCTAGAGGTCCTCTCGCTTACAGAAAATAGCCTCACATGCAACAAAATAACCTATCAGTACAATATATACAAGAACATCTCCACAAATTATCACAGTGTAACAGAGGAAAAGACATCAGCCAACTCTCATACAAAATAAAATGGAGGGGCAGTTCCAGGCAGCTCTATACCAATACCCTCAAAATTTGCATATTTAATAAAAGCAAAGCAGTTCATGAAGTGGGAAATGAAAACAATATTCCTGTTTAATGATCACTAAACTGACCTTTAGTTTTCAAGAGAAATTTTCTTTGCAGATCTGATTGGAAAAGCTCACTTCCAGTTTTATTAAATTAATTGATCTGCTGTTCTGGTAAATGGCAAATCAGCTGCTCACTTAGTGCTGAGCTAACCATAAATCCCAAAACAGAATGGGAGACTCTCACAAAACCATGTCTACAGACAAGCAATGAGTCCAAGAATGCAGTAACAAAATTTTATTTGCATTTGAAAGCAGCTTGCTCAAATTCAAAGTCTGGAAATAGGATAGATGTATTGCATATAATACAGGTAAAATTCTCCCTCTGAACAGTAGATGCAAGCCAACGTTGTCAGAAAGCATGTCCAAGTCTCCTGTCTATCTAGGCACTTAAGTAACAGAAATCTGTTATTGTCAGGGTGGCTGTGCGCTCACAAAATCCCAGGACAATGAGTGCTGTAGACATATAACACAATTGAAATATGTGGCCTGATTTTAGGTGCCTATGTTGCAGTTTTGAAAACCATGGCCATAAGCTCATGAGAACACTAACTATAAAGAAACATAGCTGGCACATAGTACTTTTGACCTATTTAGGCTGAGACACATAAGCCCTAAGTTGAATTTCATGAGAGCAAGTAAGTTTTGTTTTAAAATGCACTGATCAACTTTGGGCCCAAGGCTCTCAACACCAATAACTGCAACCAGTATAGCACCTTGACTGTAACACCGGAGGGACAGGGTGAAGCCTTGCCAGTTGCGAAGTATTAGGTGCCCATGAGTCAGGTCCTTTGTGAGCGGTGATAAATTGAGAGCAAAGGATAAATGAAGGAACACACAAAGCTCTGCTTTGGAGATTATTATTGAAAATGTGGGAATCAGGTCAGGATGTCAATAACAGATCTGAAAGTTTGTTAAGGAAAAAAAGAAGTCTTGTAGACACAGATCTTACATCAGTCCATAAGAGTTAGAGGAAAAGCCCCAAAACAAAATAGCTATGAAATTTCAGCAAAAGAAAATTAACCAGAATGGCAATGTGCTCCTTCTTGACACCATGGCAGTGAACTGCTGCAACAAAGATGGACCCGTGTTTCAGAAATGGTCAGGAGACAGTAAAGAGGGTGCTCTTGTAAGGAACTTTGGCATTACCATTACATTCTGTTAAATACAGGACACCAATGGCAATACAAATGAGACCTCAAAGTTGGGAAAGGATAATAGATACCATTCGTGACTGCCCCTATCACTTCAGTTTTTACCTTTTAATCAGTGCTCCCTTAAAAAAAACAAAACCCACAAATACCACCACAACATTCCTTGATTCAAAAGGTGTCCTAGAAGTGCTAACACTTTGGTCAGTTTTGACTGCAGTTTACCAGCTTTAAGTACTGCTTCACTTGTATTAGGCCTTAAATTCAGCCAGAGTGTTTATGTGCATGCACACACTGCATGACATTAATCTCACCAGAAGGACTGTCTATCCAGTAGTTCTGGAGAGGAGAATCTAGGAGTTGTAGTAGATCACAAGCTGAAAGCAAAGTCAATAATGTAATTCTGTTGTGAAAACACTCTATACTGGGGGATATAAAGTATTGCATACAGGACACAAGAGGTAATCCTTTCATTCTACTCAGCACTGGTAAAATCTCAGCTGGGTAACTTTCCATTTTTGGACAGGGGAGAGGCAGGACCAAATAAAAGAGCCTACAGGAGAGCAACAAAAGTGACTAGAGGTCTAGGAAAAATGACCTAGATTGAAGATCTATGTCTCGTTTCAATCTTCTCTAAACTGAAACAGTTTTTTCAAATACCGTATTTTCTCATGTACAACATACCCTGATAAGATATGCACCTTGTTTCTGAAAGGCAGAATGGGGGGGGGACGACAGAGGGAATCTTTCTTTGTAGTAAGTAACCAAGTAGCAGTAGCGAGGGAGCCAAAACTACTTACTGTTCTGCTCCCTGTGAATCCTGCACAGAGTTACTTTTGCCTGACAGAAGCTTAAACAGCAGAAAGTGTTACCATATTTCCACTATAATGGTGTTCCCCTATTTCCAGCAGCTTTTTTGGCAAAAAGTGCAAGCTGTATCTGAGAAAAACATAATATGTGAAGGTTACTGTAAAGAGGAAAATCAAACTCTTCTCCATCAAGCTAAGACAAGAAGTTTAACTGGCTTAAACTACAAGACGAGAGACTTAGGTTGGATATTAGGAAAATCTCTTGGTATTGGAAAACATTATCAAGGGGACAAGGGGTGTTGAATCGTAACTGGACTGTTTTTAAGAAATGCTTAAAACAAATACTTGCCAAGAATGATTTAGGATGCTGCTGTGAGGCAAAAGAACAGATTAGATGACCTATCAAGGTCCCTTCCAGCCATGGTTCCAGTGATCAGTCATGTGTAGACCCAACTCTTTTTTTCCTAGTGAACTTGACTTCTGCAGTACTCAACAATAACTTCAGAATTTGATTTCCAATAACTGTAGTTCAGTATAAACCAAAAATTGCCCTGAGAATAAATATGTTCTTTAAGAGATCCTGTTGATTTACAGGAACCTTAAAAATTTAGAAACAATTTTGTTTCCATGGCATTCAGTAGCTCCATTATTTCTTTTCCCCCCCTTCTTACCAAGCATGTTATATAAAAGTTTCTCTTCAAGAAGTTAATCTCTAAGAGGTTCTGTCATTCTTTTTTCTCCATGACATCAAGTTTCTTGTGATATCACAAACAGGTGAAGAACCAACAGTAAATTAAATTTAAAAGAGAAAAGCATATTGTTGTGTTTTTCAAATAAGGGAGGGAAAGTAAAGTCTTCCAATAGTTGCAGTTGCCAGCTTGTGGCTACGTTATTAATACAATGGCCTTAAACCTCATTTACTCTGCAGAATTTACATTGATCATTTTGGGGCACCCAACCCCAAATGCCTAGGGACCTGGGTTTTTTAGTAATGCTAAGCACTCAGCTACCTATTGCCTTGCAGTTGTGGGTGAGAATGCACTACGCTCCAGAAAATCAAGTGCTAGGTATACCAAGTTATACAGCCACGTAAGTGGCTGTTTTATTAAAATATTAGAGAAATCAAAAAGATTGTTTGGCCTATATACTATTGAGGGATTAAAGTACCATTAGACTAATTTGACCCCTTTAGGTCAGATTACTTTAGCAATACATGAGACAAAAGAATAAATTTCTGAAAAATTTAAAATCCTCCACACACTATTCTGAGATCAAGGTCCTGAAAATGACCTAAAAGCTTCACCAGATAATTGTGCACTGGCACAAAATATTTCCACATTTTGATCCTATCTTTTCTTTTCTTATACAAAAGGTGTTGTTACTTACTATCTAGGGAGGAGATACCCAACTTCAGTGCTGCTGGGGCAGCCCTTCAGCCCAGAACCACTTGTCACTATGTGAGTGGTGCCAGTGGCATGCAGCCTCTCCCCCAAGATAGCCCTGATCTGGGGTATGGACAAACATACATATTAGCTGCTTTAAAAGGGGAGACGGGAGCTGCTCCTCAGGACCTTGCAGCAATTGTACTGTTATATCAGCATGGAGTGATACAAATTAGCTAAACTGACCTAAATTCAACCCTGAATGAAACAGGATTAAAAACTGGAGCCACTTGTATTACTATGGAATAATGCAGAGATAACATTGCATTGTAACAGACTATATCTAAGGATACTGATATCAGTGAAATTGTATGTGTCAGTACCCATAATGCTGAGTCACTCCTGTAGCTCCATAGTAAAATAGAACTGCCAATACAATGAATGCAGTCCAGAAAAAAATCTATGAAAATCCTGAATTCCATTTATGATTTTTATAAAGAGTTGAAAACCTCACATTTCCTACTGGAGTAGCCCACTATTTATCCAGTGCACATTTCTTATAGGGCATTAATCTATCTTAAAAAGAGAAACGTTAAATTATTACACTAGTGGGCACTAAAGACAATTCTAAGAATGCAGAAACAATGTATTTTGCAATAGCCACTCACTGCTGAACAAAGGACATTAGGAGGCAGCTGGACAGAGACTGAATAACTACCAAGACTGTAATAAAGGCTTATCATATGCTGACTTTAGCCCTTTGGTAATTAACTATCTGGTTAAGCTCTCCTGATAAAACACCAGGCTGTGCAGCATTAATAGTAGCAGCTCTTACCTGCTACTGCTATGGGATTAAAAACTGGTTTGGATATCATACAAGTAAGTCCCTTTGGCTTGAGTGTTCCTGTCTTCCATGAAGTCAGAATAGTACCAGATTTTGTCCCAACACTGACATTACTAGAACAATTTATCTTGAACTTCAGTCTCCATCAAGATTCTTAAATATTTTAGGAGAGAGATTTCTCTGTGTGTCCAAAGAAATCATGATTAAGGAAACATTGCTAGTAAAATAGAGTTTTGATGCACTAGTCACTTATTTTTATCAATTCCTTCTATCCCAGCTTTATAGGTGCAGACCAGATCTGTTAGTTCAAAACCCAGTCCTCATATTCCTATAAATAAGTAATATCATTGATTCCAATGAGAAAGAGTAAAGTGAGCAGGATTTGTTCCTCTACTCATTAATTTAACAGGTCTAATAAGCAAGTTTCAGTACTTAAAGGTCCACGGTGGTTTTTATTTGCTGGGCTATCAAGCGAAGTTTAAGAAGGGGCTCATTATACCATGAATACAGAACATGTGTAGGCTGGTGCAATTTACCTTTACTCAGTTAGTACATTTATTGCTATATCAGTTGTTTATGGGATTTATGGGACCCAACACTGTGCATCAAAGTACAAGGTAACTTAACTGCAAAGATACACACGCATTTTCCTAATTCAAGTATCTGTAACCAAATTCATAGTGTGTTGCAGAAGAAACAAAATGATCACACTTGTGATATGGTTCATAAAAAAATGTAATTAGACAGGGGCCTGATTATGCAGCAGATCCATGTATTAATCAAATGCTGTCAATGAAAGCTGCTCAAGTACAGCAGTTGAATATTTGGACCCAGAGTCTAAACGTTACAACACTTAATTTGAAAGGATTGAACCTCTGCGCCTCCCAACAGCATTCTTGTCAATTGATTTTATAACCAGGAACTACTTTGGTAATTAAGCAGTTGCAGTTGTTTGCACTATATTTCTTTCTTCAAACTTGAGAAGTGCACTTTCAATATCTGCAAGCCTCTGTGTAAGCCCTGAATGAGTCGTGTGAAAAGCACACCCCCCGCCTCATTTTCATTTTTTATTGTAATTGTAAAAGAACCATGTAGGTGTACAAGAAAATGTAAACAGCTGCAGACTAGAACCAGTTGTCAAAAAATCTTCTGCTTAACATCCTAGACTAAGTTACTAGTCAAAAGGGAATATCTGTTGCTGTGGATACGGTGTCAGATACCATGCATGACAAACTATTATCCTCAACAGATGCACAAACAGCACCATGACAAGGAGGAGAAAGCCATGCACAGACATTTCAATATCATGTGGCTAGGAGCTATAGTACAGCGATGAACCAAGCAGAATGATTTTTTCCCCCCAAAAGTGATTAATGATTCAGACTGAATGACAAATGAGTTTCCAAGAGGCAAATGACAGGATTTTTGAAGAGGGAAAAAGTGCAGGAGAAATGTTCCACTCCTTCCCCTAAATAAATATATATTAAAAAAAAATCTGTGGATAAATTACACTATTGAAACAAATGCTATGAAATGCCTTTTCCAGCTATGTAATTAAATTTTAGATAGGGAGGGGTTTCAAGAGTATTGGGGTTTTCCAAAGCACAAACCTCCAACAGCACATAATATGCAGCTTTTTTATTTCTTTTCATATTGAAATTCTCAAATGCATTCGTTTTTATTTATGGGGAGCAGGCTGTTGAAGAAGATCACATATGACTGAGACTGAAGTATGTCAATAATCCTTTGGTCCCAGCAGCTGGAAGAGCTGAGAAAACCAAGCCCTCCTCCCCAAAAAAGGGAAACAGTGGTCAGGGAAGTGTCTTTTAGACATCCTGTTACCTGCTATGCATCAGAAAAGGCAAACTTTTGTTGTTATAAAATACTTCTTTTGTACAAAAGATGGGTCTTGCAAGCCATTTAGTTGCAGATCACAACAGAGACTGGGGGTCAGCTGCTCAGTCTTAAGATTTTTTATAATGGAAAAGTCTAATAAGGACACAAAGTATCACAATAACTTGTCCTTCCAAGGGCAAAGAATTACTGATGGTCTCTGTTTTACCAATGTTTAAAAAATGCAGGCAAAAAACTGAATTTGAGCTTTCATAAGCATAGTACGGCAGTGCTTCAGCTGCTGCTTCTTCCTGGATACTTCAGCAAGCTACCAACAAAGTCATGTTGATAAGAACAGCAGTACAACAGTCTGACTACAACAATGTCATAAACCATTAAAACGATGCAAAGTGTGATCAAGGTTTTCCCAGAAGTCTTTCCAGAACAATGCCAAGAGAATAGAAACCTATCCCTCAGCTTCCTCAGTATGTCCTGACTGCTGGAGGATAGACGTTTGTGGTGTTACTGTACTTGTTCCACGGGAGATCCGGTCTTGATCTGTGTTTGCAGATAGAGAGGCCATAGAAATGGGCTGTAGCAAGCTGGATGTCATGCCAGAGGAGACAGTCAGACTATGAGTAGTGCCCTTGAGTGTAAGATCCTGTGTAGGAAGGAGTGGCTTGAGGATACTAACAAGGCAGAAAGCAGAGCCGCTTTTGGGAATGAAATTCACTTTGTTCTTGTCAGGACAGTAGAAGGCTGGAATTTCATGCAATGGCTTTGGCCTAAGGAAAAAAAAAAAAGGTGGTTTATAACAGAAAAGAAGGGCTGGAGGTACCTCAAGAAGTCATCTACTTCAAAGCCCTGCTCAAGGCAGGATCTTTTAGTGTTCCGCATTTTCAGTTTTATTTTTAAAAAAATTCTGGGAATTTTTGGAGTTTGTCTTCAAAACATAAAAACGGGGGTGAAAATTGGGGTAAAAGGAAGAAAGGCGGGGGGGAATTGGTTTAAATGGGGGGAGAGAAATGGCAGTGAGGGAGGAAGGCTGGAACTAGGGAAGGGGCGGGGGGGCAGGGGCATGGCACAGTCCGCCGGCCACTCCCAGGGCTGCAGCAGGGAGGAGAATGGGGGGAGCTGTCAGATGGTGCAAGGCATGGGATGGCGGGGTAGCGGTTCCAGCCACCATCTCCCAGCCCCAATGTGGCCACTGCCACCCCCTCACGCCCCACTCCGCATATGGCCGCCACTGCTGTCCCCCATCTCCCCAGTGTCTGGCCAGAAACCTGTGCCTCAGGTAACCAACACAGTGGCACTTTTAGCTTACTGGCACCACCTGTTTTCCAGTTCAAATCCCTATTAACCAGCACAAGTGTTAACCCCACTCGTGCCGGTTGACAGGGATTTGAACTGGAAAATGGGTGTAAGTCAGTAATAACTGAATGACTTAAAAAAAAAAATCAGGGAATTTATCAGTGAAAAAAAAAAAAAGAAATTGGTAAAAACTGAGAATGCAGAATACTACTATCTTTTTACCATCTTCAATTAGATTCAACTCATGACAAAAGCCAGCATCTTTCTGAAAAAATGTGACCAGTACATGTTGTGAAAAAATATCAACACTTATAGGGCATGGACAGATGTAACAAATGTATTAATGTTAGTAATATTTGATATCAGTAACACATCCATACCTTCACAACAACATGCAGAATGCCAATTACTCAAGAGTTAAAAGGCCGTTTCAAAGCCAAGTCCTAATTTACCTTTCGTTGAATTTGGACTAACATGGGTATACAGTGCACCTATGAATTCTATTTATTGTGACTGAATCGGTACAGATTTTTTCCCCTTGTTTCCATGTGACCTAGATTGCCAAATAAACAGAGAATGAAATGAATGTTATCTACCACCTGCTGATCAGACAACTCTGACTCTAGCCAGGGTAAACTCATGTTCAGTTTCCTGGGGAATGATGCTACTGCTGCCAGGCACTTTGTAAACACCTTCAAAACAGACAATGGGAGTGTACTAGGAGTGTATTGCCCACTCACAAAATTACTGTTGTAAGTAGCAGAAATAGAGGTGTAATTACAGGCCTCCTGTTCCCAAAACACAAGGACTCAAATGACCAAGACACCATGAGCATAACTTAGAGCAGAATTTAATGTAGAGAATATTTAGTGTTGCTGATGCTGCACAACCCAGAGAGAAGCAGCTGTGGACAGCCGCAGCACTACAGAGGTGTAATGTAAGTCAGACAGATGTGCTTGACCCTGGGTGCAACCTAGGTATGTCTTTGAGATGCATTCAGAAAAAGCAGAAACAAATCAGAAATACTGCTGGATGAAACAGCAGCTTCTCTGTAGTATCAAATGTAATGTCTGTACAATGCATCTGTACCACAGCATAACAGAAAGTCTCTCTTAGTCCCCCAACATCCCACATTGTTCTACTCTTTCCCTCCTGCCACCAACCCCCTACACCTCCAGGAGAGAGGGAAGGGGAGTGGGTAGAGTCACTGGGCACTCTGATTTCCCCATTTATGTGGAGAGCAGGAAACAGGCAGCAGACCCAAGGGATCTTGGATCCCACTCTGATATGCCACAATAAAATACTGAGAGATTCCCCAGTATACACAGGGAAGTCACCCCCTTCTGCACTTAACTTAGCTTGAAAAAGGATACTGCGTTATCCAAAAGCTTGGTGGAAACATCAACCCACCTCCAAGTTGGACTAATAAGAGATATCAATCCAAACGAAAACACTGTCTATCATATACCATTACCTGCTTTTAGACAGACATCAATTTGACATCAATTCTAGAAACACACAAAAGCCCAAGGCAGAATACTTTACACTCCCTGGACATTCCACCACTGACCTCAGAGTGGTTATCCTTAAATAAAACTTTAAAGCCCAACTTGAATGTGAAATTGCGGAAAAGAAATTACCGCAGACAGGACCATGTAAAACCATCTCAGAGACTATAGTTAGTCCAGTTACATGGACTAGCTGTTAACTTCAGATGTTTGTCCTTATGCCGCCCCAGTGTGGTAACTGCCTTGTTTATGCAAACTGGATCTATTCAAACCACTTTTTGCTTCTCTCAACAGTGCCCCCTCCTCCAGTCCCTTTCCTTTATACTTAAGTTCCTTTCTACTAAAAACCCTTTCTTTCTGCAAGACCATTCATAGCATCTGCGAAGTAGGCTGCTCATGCCTCTCTGAACTAGTCTCTAAGATGCCACCTTGTCCTACCTTTACATGATTTCAGACTAAAAAGGCACTTGTAACAGTACCAATATAACCTGTGCCCATGACCATAACTGACTTTCAGACTATGTTGAGCTTCAGATCTTGTATCATAGTCTAGTGTTTATATTTAGACAAAACAGCACTAAATCAGGTATCTGTCTCTAAAGAGGGATTTTCCTATGTCTTCTTACACTACTATAAAATATGGGCATTTCAATAAAGTGTCATCTGCTTCACTGAGGAAATCTCCAACTGTGTAGGACCAGTCCAAAGGTTATCAAAGTCAATGAAACAAAAGGCTTCCACAGAGTCCACTGGATTCTACATCACTCCTTTTCCTGTAGGCACATGAATTTTTCTTGGGCAGAAGTAGTCCAGGTGCTGCCTAAACTTAATTATACTTGGAGGAGGAGATTACAGTCCACAGTAATTTAACTGAAGAACAAGCCTGCTTATACCCATGCAATTTTGCTGATGACTTAACACCCATCTGAGATGTTCCCATCACCATGTAAGTTAACAATATTGTCACATTCTAAACAAATTTTAATTAGCTGTTGTATATTTACTCTGGAAGAGTTCCAGTAAGCCTCAAGATGAAAAGGGCATGTATTTTTACACAAGTTATGAAATGCGACATAGAAAAAAATCTAAGAGAAATTAAACTCTAAGTTAGATTCTCATTTTTGTAGAAAAAGATGTACGTACATAGAACCAGTTTTACTAACCTTCTGGTGCCAAGAAGCATCACAATACATCTTTTACACCATTTTATTAGGGTTTAACATTTCCTGATGGGAACAATGATTGCTATATCATATTACTTGACCATTTAAAACATCAGTAAGCATACCAAATAATATATTCATTTTTAAAGTAATTTACAGAGTACTCACACTCCCTAAGAAAGGGAAGATTGTTCAGTCAACTGCCAAGAAATCAAAATAGCAAATGTTGCACACACAAGACAGAGTATTGTGTGTGCAGATACTTGCTACAAGGGTATGCTATTATTTTATTTGTATACACAGACTTATTTTCCATGGCAGAGTGTAGATTACCTCACATATTTTTTTCTCCTACTTCCCACGTAGCAGAAGACAACTTCACTTTCCTAAATACTTGAGTCTCAATGTTTTCTTCCAACTTAAACAATTAGCTCAGTCATTAAAACCCATAAGTACTAACAAAGAAGCAATCAATCTTTAGAAAATCCAGGCTCCTAAAGCCAACTTATTACGTTAGTAACCAAGTCCTCAGTGGAATCAGCTGTACCAACTCTAATTTAATATGAACAACACTAAATATCTCTGCCTCAAAGCACCTTTAACAATTTATTACAATCAGTCAAAGTGTTGGAAATTCTATAAATTACAGATTGCCAGCACCAAAGGGCTAATATCCCAAGATTTAAAGAAAATAAACCTGCAACTTATGGTACTAGAACTTCTATGCATCTGGACAATCTTGATACAAATATTCTCTTCTGAGCTAAGGCGCTTTCAAAGTTACAGTAAAGTACCAAATGCAAAAGATATACAATCATGTGTCAGTTGATCAGGGCTAAGAAACAGTGGTAGAGAAAAGGTTAAAATTAATCTTAGATTTAAAAATTCTTCTTAGTGAAGTTACAAGACAGAGGAAATTGGTGCATTTATTATACATCTGGTCAAAAGTTTTTGGATTTTGTCAAATTACATTATTGTTCATCTGTCTCCCTCTTTTTTTAAAATTGAGTGTAGTCACTATATGAAAGACATTTAAGGTTTAATTAAATGCAGTGGGTTGGATAGCATTGTTGCATGTAAAAAAAAACCATTCTAAATACCTCATTCTCATCAGTTATTTTAGAAAGAGCTGGTCTCATCCTTTCAATCTTTTTAGCAGTGTCATACATATGAACATAGAAATAACAGGTACAAAAACAAAGACAGCAATACATCCTGAACCTGTAGAAAGACAGACTTGAGCTAGTGTGCTCTTATGATTATCAGGACCTTTCCTAGAAAGAGACTGTGGCTTGTGAAACTACAGTATATCATTCAATCACTTTTTTCTTTGAGATAAGTTCAAATGTATTATAAAGGAGTGAACGGATTGTATGTGTGTGTGTGTACATGTATGTACGTGTACACACGCACACACAGACACACACCTGCTTTGAAAAACTATTTAATAAACAATCCTCTCTATAAAACCCTCTTTATAAGCATGACTTAAATTATGAATAATCTATCTGATTTCCTAAGGGGCTGGGCCTTTTCAAGGTACAAAAATTCCTCTTTATACTGGAAGAATGGAAGGGAAACACTCTTGAGTGAGAATAAGGTTTAGGAGAAGACAAAAAGGGGAGGTAGAAATACAGTGAGATCAGGCTAATTAGACACTGAGAAAATTCATCACTATTAGTAAGTGCACTGAATGTTCACAAAAAACAATTCTGGCTAATTTGTTACCTGTTCAAGTGTCATTTTGAAATGTACATAAATACTAAACCACAATGGAATTTGCTCTAGATAATTAGTCATCTTAAAAGATATTATCCATAGTACCTCTCAAAGCAGATAATTATTACAAAACATTGGCTACTCTTCAGCTTATCTTGACTCAACACGACAAAAAAAAAAAATCAACCATTTCATTAAGCAAAATTATCTTCTAGTATGATAAGTACAAGAGTGCAAAATAAAAGGTTGGGTTTCTTTGGGTGGTTTTTTAATTTTAATTAATTTATTTATTTATTTGACTTATTTTACTCCCTCATGTAATTCTTGCCTTGACTTCTTTGCCATTGGATCAGGTCTCATTCTGTAAAGAACCATGTGCAAGTTGACATGCAGCTGCTTGCTTCTCCATGAATAAAAAAAGTCACACACAGGCATCTTCTATGAAAATGGCTTTTCCAGCATATTTTTCAATCCTTTTGGTAACCAGCCAGTGACAATGGGAGCAGGGAGTTGTCTGGAAACTCTTGGTCATAAATTGCCAAGAAGGCAGTTACAAGAAGGCCTTCTAGCACTTGGATGAGGGAGGAGTGCAATTCAGCAATGATAATTGTGACTAAGCAGCTCTCAAGATCCGCTCTGTTCAGCCTACATAGGGAGGGGGCTAGAAAAGGTTCCCTAAACAGAGTCTACCTACCCTTTTCCTGACTGGATAACCATGTCCAGTGGGATCACTTTTACTGTGGTTGAAATCAATGAAAATACACAATCTGGGACCTAGAACATGAGGACCCCCATGGATAATCCTAATAGTCTATGCCCAGAGCACCACACCACCATCATGGTTTAATAACTTAGGCGACACAGTATTGATGTACTGTCAAACAATTTTGGCTAATTCATTACCTGTTCAAATGTCATTTTGAAATGTACATAAATACTAAAACACAATGGAATTTGCTCTGGATAATTAGTCATCTTTATGCTGCTGCTGACAAAACCAAGGAGGAATTCTATGCCAACCTTGACCCAGTCCTCTCTGATGTTCCAGAGGGAGACAGACTTATTCTGCTTGGTGATTTCAATACCAAAGTTGGAAAGGACTTGAACTTCTGGAGTGGAGCCACCAGCAAGGTAAGAGCGGGAAAGGTCAACTCTAATAACATCCTTCTCTTGACCAAAGGCGGGGAACATGGACTCATCCATCAGCCACACCCTGGTCTGCTAGAAAAATAGGCACAAGACATCATGGCAACACCCACAATTTAACCATGGGCACTTGATTAACTAAGTCATTTTAATGCCCAGGATCACAAAGGTGTCCCATCATCTGACCTATGCTAGAACCTGATGACTGCTGGACTGATCATCAACTCATTTGCTTGGTTATGTCACTCAAACCAGCTCCCAAATGACAGCTGTGGCAGATGCAATGCTGATGAAAAATCACCATTGAAGGACTCAAGGCCCCAATCAAATGAGACCTCTTTCACCAGTGCCTCAGTGAAAAACTGGCAAATTCCAAATCAACAATGGGAGAAAGTTGGCAGTGCTTGTGGTGCCTTCAAGTCCATAGTCATCAGCCTGTAAAGAGACACTTGGATTCTCTATCACAAAAGATAGGTTTGAAGAGAATGACCAGAAGATCCAAGAGTTGATCGACTGCAAGTGCAAGGCCTTTTGTCCTTGGCAGAATGACATGCATTCCAAGCAAAAGAAACTAAATCATCAACAAGCCAAAGAAGAGGTCCAAAGGAGGACCCACAATATGAAGAACAGATGGTAGGAAAACACGGCAAAGGAGATTTAACATCTCTCTGACATTCACAATATGTAGTTTTTTCATGCCTCCAAAGCCAGCTATGGTCTGAGCACTTGGGGACCAACCCACTTGAGACCCAAGGATGAAAAAGACCTGAAATAGGAAAGGGGAGCCATCAACACCTGTTGGAAAGAGGATTTTGAAGAACTTCTCAACCAAAGCTCTGTCACTGATGAGTGTTCTCAATTCCATCCTGCAACATCCAGTCAGAGATGATCTTGGAATCCCCCCAACCCCTGATGGGCTGAGGGAAGCCATCAAGCAGATGAAGAATGACAAGACATCTGAAGCAGATGGAATCCCCATCAAAATCTTCAAGCAGTGGGAGGAGGAGGAGCTTACATCACAGTTCTGTGCCCTCATCTTAAGGATCTGGATGATCTTAGGGACACCGTGACTGTGACAACCTTCAAGGAGGGAGACGGGTCCAACAGTGGAAATAAAAGAGGGATTACCTTGCTGTCCATCACAGGAAAGATCATTGTGAGAACCCCCCCCTGAACCATCTCCCCTTCTTCCACTTGCTGAAGAGCTCCTCCTGGAATCTCAGTGTAGGTTTGGGCACAGGTGGGCAAAACACGGTCTGTGGGCTAGATTCGGCCCACCAGGCAATTTCATCTGACCTGCGGGCACCCACAACTAATTGTACCCTGCCCAGCTCGCATGTCTCTCTCCCACCCTTGTGCATGGAAGGGCCTGGCTCAGCCAAAATGCAGCTTCCACCAAGGGCTGCTGCTGCTACTCCTGCAGCCACTGGGGGACCTGCTCAGCTTCCCCTGTATCCTGTGGCTCCTCTTAGTCTCCCTGCTGCAGCGCTCACTCCAGGCAGCAGGTAGGAAAGCAACAGGGGTGCAGTAGCCGCAGCTGGGCAGGAGTGCAGATTGTGGGGCTGGGGTTAGTGGGAGTGCAGAGCTCACGCCCAGGGTGGCCGTGGGAGTGAAGAAGAGTAGGGAGGTATGGGGACTCCCCCAAACTTCCTCTCCCTTCCCCCCATGGCACACAGCCCCTTCCACTGATGGTAGCAGCAGCAGGAAATCGTGGCCCATGCAGGCGCTGCCACTCTGGCCAGCACTGCACGTAGCAGCAAGGAGCGAAGTCAGGCTGGCACACCTCTACTGTGTGGGGCTTCCCATAGCGCACATGCAACTCCCAGCACTAGCACACCACCAGGGGTAAAAGCCCCACACGATGGAGCTGGCTGCCTTCCCTGCCCGCTGCGAAGCAGGTCCTGGGACTCTGCCAGGAAGCAGGGGGCAAGGCTCCCGGAGCTCCACTTGCAGTGAAGTCCAGGGACATGATCGGCAGGGGGTAGGGAAGGCAGCCAGCTCCATGGCGCAGGGCTTCCTCCCAGTAGTGCGTAAGTGCCATTAGTTGCACATGTGCCGCAGGAAATCCCATGTGAGAGGTGGGCCAGCCTGGCTGCATTCCTTGCTGCCCCATGCAGCACTGCCCAGAGCTGTGCGCTGCTGAGCGGTAGCAACTACAAAAGTCATGAGTGCCCTGAGCACCTGCTACTGCTGCCAGCAGCAGGGGCTGCATGCCATGGAGGGGGAGTGTGTGGGGGGGTTCCCATATCCCCACAAACCCCACACCCACACCACATATACATCCCTCAACATACCCTATGCCCCCCCACAGCCACACCTCACAAACCCCACCCCCCCATATGCACACATATCCCTCCCAACCACACCCCACACCTCCCCATACAATATACAAGAGTAAGACTACTTTTGAGTTATTATGCAATCATCTCTATATACAGGATGCACACAAATGACAAAAGTATTTTTTGTATTAACATTTAAATGTTATAGGAGGTGTTTGACTTTTAATATATGATTTGTTTTTTTTCTGGTTCCAAGATGGCAACCTTGCCCTCCCAAAAGGAGTACTTCCAGGGGTAAGAGGAGGGACTTCAGGTGGCAAAGGCCAGGATCCTAAGATGGCAACCACAGGGTGGGGCACCTGTCAAGGGGCAGGGCTATCCTTGTGGCCCTCAACAGCTCACTAAAACTCATTAAGTGGCCCTCCAGCTGAAATAATTGGCCACCCCTGATTTAGGGCATCAAGTGGCACAACTGATATGATATTTACTGCTCATCAGCTGCAGAAAAAAAGCCAGAAACAACATAAAACCTCTCTACATAGCCTACTTTGACCTCACAAAAGCCATAGACTATCAACCAAAAAATGCTGTGGAGGATCTTTCTGAAGTATGGATGTCCACAGAAATTTATCACCATTTTTTGCCTGCTCTATGATGGTATGTGAGCAGTGTTTCTCAACATGGATCTATCACAGATCCCTTTGAAGTTAAGACAGGAATTAAGCAAGGCTGCATCATCACTCCACCACTCTTCTCAGCATCCCTTACTGCAATGCTACAACTGACCACCAACAAGCTTCCAGCTGCAGTGGAGCTAAACTACCGAATGGATGGTAAACTGTTTAATTTCAGCTGACTCCAAGTCAATAACAAGACCACCCTGAACTCAATTATCGAGCTCCAGTATAGTGATGATGCTTGTAGTGTATGCTTGCTTGGAAGCAGACCTTTGGGCCATCATCGACAGCTTTACTGAGTCCTACAAGAAAATGAGTGTTACAGGGTGCCATTACTATGCCAGCCGAACATTGGCCCGCCTACCTGTCTCGAGGAGTCTGCCACGTCTTGCCTGCCACAACTTGCTGTTTAATAAGCATGCTGTAAATATGCGGGAGGCTGCCCTTTTAATGCCCTGATGCCTGGGGCATTATACATGGCTCCAACCTGCCCTACACTGTGGCCCAAATATGGCATCGCAAATTGGTAACAGCCCTGGTGGGCCTCTAGCATTTTACTCTCGCACTCTGCCCCCTCTCACTCGGCCTCATTCACACTGCCCGCTCTCACTGGGCCACTCCCAACCCGCCATGGATCCGTGCAGCCCCTTCGAATCCCCCTTGCGCCCTTCTCTACACAGCCCTTCAGGTTTTCCTACTTCCACTCCGGCCAGCCCACACGCAGCCCTTCAAGACCCTGTGACTGCCGGCCTTATACCTCACACTGTGCTGAACTCAGCCACTAGCCCCTCTCTGGGCAACTTGCTCATGTCATCACTTGTGGGGGCTGGTCCATGTGTAGCCCGTCAGGTTTCCCAAGCAACTCTACTCTACACGCCCCCTGATGCAGCCCTTCAGGCCTGTGTAGGCCCTACTCTACACCCCTCATGCACAGCCCTTCAGGCATCACCGTGCACCCTACTCTGTGCAGGTCTCTCTACACACTCCTGGCTCCTCACCAGGGCCCTTTTCTGCCCCCTCACTGAGGCCAACTCTACGCCCTCTCTCTGGGGCTCAAGGTCTTACACCCCACAGGCTCAGGTGTCTGCGGATGTGCTTGGCCCCACTGTCTGTCCCTGCTCTAAAATTACCCACTGGGTAGTGGGAGCTGGGGTTATAAAGCACCCCTACTTGCCTTTCACTGGGGAGGCAACTGTCCTGGCATTTTTGAGGAACTACCCTACCATGGGAAGTCCCACCAGGCCATCCTTCCCCATCAGGGTGTAGTTTTCGGTTATTGCCCCAGGACCAGGAACCTCCTATCATCCCCATAGCTCCTGCCCTTACCTCCATAGATGTTCTGAATAGCTGCTCAGCTGGGTGGTGTTCTTCCGGCTGCCAGCAGCAGGCTGCTGGTTCAGCCCTAAGAGCCCGAGTTAAAATGGAGGCTGCTCAGCCCCACTCCTCCAATCATACAGCCCTCCTGTGGTCATGTGGGAGTGACAGAAACGTATCACAGACCATATCAAGAATCCAGAGCCACCCACCCTGCATGGAAACATGTGTCCCGACTGCAACAGTCTGTGGATCCCAGATCAGCCTTATCAGTAATCTTTGGACCCAACAATAAAGCAAACATGGAAGACAATCATCCTCAACTGTGACAGATTACCAATGAATCATGTAATTCTTATATAGCATGCATTCTGATGTTTTGTATTAGAAACTTTACATTAACCATTTATCTATATAATTTTCCAATTCTCATATAGCAAGTCAGAGTGTATAATTTATACTTGGAACTTTTTTTTTTTCTTCATTATAAACATCAAAAAATCATTTTTTAGTGTATCCTTATGGCATGCAAAATCTCTCTCAAGAAAAGTTGAAAAGGACTAACTACTAATATTTTGTCAGTCAGGCACTTCATTACCCTTTGATGTGTTTAATTAGCCAGATTTTCCTGTATACTAATTTCAAATCACCCTGTTTATTTTTATTTCTTATCAAATGAAGAGATACTTACAAGCTTTCCTCAAAGACTTTGACCTTCTCGCATCCTTCAGGAGGTTCACGTTTGAACATGTAGCTGTTGTTGGGTTTCGGTGAGGTAGCATATTTGGGTAGGGGAGAATTATTCCCATTCTCTGTTTAAGTGGAGAATCCAGTTAAGACATTAAATTAATGCATATTTCAAAACACTCCTTCTCCTTCTGCCCCCAAAATCTAAATGCTTCATTATCAACATCAGGAAGTTAAATGAAGTGTTTTCCCCCTCCCTCCCACTTTACACCTGCTCCTCTTAAAACCAGCTGCCCCACCTCATATCTCGTAAAATCATTTTCCCTTAAAACATTTTCAGAACCCAAGCGAATGCCCCATTCCTTTACACCTCCATTTTACGGCCCCACATCTGAAGTGTACAGTTGCTTCTCATCTTGCAACCAAGTTAACTAGTTAAGACTCTTGGAACCTGTCAACAGTGAACCTTAAAATCAAAGCAGGTTGCTTTTGAATTGCATTAGAAGAGGGGTCAGCAACACATGGCCTGTGCAGAGCCATTGGATCTGGCCCACAGAGCTAGAAGGCTTTACTTCTGCATGCACCCGTGCTACGGCTTGGCTGGGAGGAGCCATACTGGGGCTAGGCAACCACACTCACATTGCTGCTATTTCTCCCTACCCTGTTCCCTGGCTGCATGGGAATAGCTTCTAGCTGGGAGGGAACCGAGCCAGGGCTTGACAGCTTCCAGCTGCCCCCATACTACAGCCAAGTGGCAACAGTGCAGACATCTTCTAGGTGCCCACACCCAATACAGCTTCCCACAATCCAGAATCCAAACCTGCACTGTAGCTGGGGAGCAGGCGGCTACGGAGAAATGGTGGCAGCAATGCAGACACAGCTTCCAGCTGCCCGGCTCTGGCTCAGCTCCCCACCAACTGAAAACTTCACTCACACCCCAGCTGGGGAGCGAGGCCTGGGAAATGCAGGGCTGGCACAGCTCCCAGCTGCCTGGCCCCAGCATGGGTATAGGCAAAACCCCTTGTCACTGACATGCCACCAAAGTTACCCAGCCTGTGCCAGACTGTTGTTTCAGCCTATGGCTTGAAAAGGCTGCCAGCCGCTGCATTAGAACGAGTAAATATCATGCTTTTTAATTGCACTTTTCATCCATAGATCTGTGTGGCGGCGAAGCGCCCCCACAGGCGAGTGAGGGGGAGAAGAGGGGACCCACAGACCCTAGACCCCGAGAGCAAGCCCCCAGGAGGGCATACATACTGGCAGAGAGGCAGCGGGAGGAAGAGCCGCAGCTGCGGCTGCAGCCGTGCGAGCCGCCATTACGCCGGCTCTGGCAACAGCTGTTCACCGCGCGGCGAACAGCTGAGCCAATCCCAGCGGCCGGAGCGGCCGCTGCGGGAGGATTCAAAAACGCTGACAGGACAGGGAAGGAGGGAGAGCCAGGGAGAGAGAGTACGGGTGCGCGGCCCGTGCTGCCGGCTCTCGCACGGAGCGTCGAGGACCCCACCTGCGGGTCTCAAGCAAGCAGTATAGGGAGGAGCGGGACGCCTTTCGCCAGCAGCCAGGTGAGAGGCGGTCAGAGAGTGCACGCCGAGGCACTCTCTCTGCTGCGTCCTGAAGCGGCAGCCGCACAGGAAGCAGGGGAGTGCCCTGCGGACAGGAGGAAAGGGGAGATAGCGGAGGCCCCAGGAGGGGGCTGGAACCAGGGGAAGCAACCACCAGCTCCCCCTGGTCTGGAGGAGTGTTATCTATAAGGGAGGAGAAAGGAGAAACCCCTCTCTGCAGGAGGGGGGGGAACGACCAAGAACCGGGGAACCGGGCAGAGGCCATCACACTGGGCCCGGCAACACCTGAAGGACATCGCCCGGCAGCTGGCGTGTGGACGGGGTGTAGGGGAAGCGGAGCCCCGTGGATCACCGCGTCCGATAACCGTGAGTACCACCGCCTATCGGGAGGCCCCACCCAGGATAAAGAGCTCCACTGGAGACCCCTCCGAAGGTAATTGAGTACATCCAAGGCGTGGCAGGCGAGTTGAGGGGCGGGGCCACACCCTGATAGGTCAGACGGAGCGAGGCGCAGGCTCCACAATCTGAAAAATGGTTTGCGAAGGTGGGTAAATATCAGCAACCCCACTTTTAAAGTACAGAGAACTCAAATTCTATAAGGATAAGTATCTTGTCTAAGATTACACAGTAAATCAATGACAGAGCCAGGAAGGAAACAGTAGTGCTTGATATCCTTCAAGAGTTGTCTACCTACATTCTACTGTGGGATGTGTAGACACTTCCACCATTTGGAACTTCAGACATGTTTGCCCTAGCAGCTGCCATACAGCATGCATGTTTGCATAATCACATAATCCCACAACGTCAGCCACTCCAAAGGTAGATGGGAAAGACAATAAGCAGAATATAAATAAGCACATGGGAACTCCAGTTAGTTATCAATATGTGATTTCTCCTTTGCCTTTGACTACTTGTCCATGTGCATGTTCCATTGTGAGCAATCCCAAAGCAACGCCCACTTCATGGGGAGACAGGTCTCAGAGCATTACGTTAATGGATAATAACCTAGAGTTATCTGGTTACAGATGGAACAGTACCAGAGATGAATCTTCTGTCTGCCTGTGATGGAGGGAGGAAATAAGAAAAAAAAATCTTGCATTTCTTTGTTTGTTGAAGTAAGTCAGAGCTGTCCAAATGGCTAGTGCCCCAGTTACAAAGACTAAATAATGGTGGCTAGTGCAACTGGAGTTTGAGCACGAAGTTGAAGGAGCTTATGTTTACAAAGTCCAAGATAGGATATTATCCTCCCTTTCTTTCTAGGGTCAAGAACTGCAGTAAAATTGTCTCTGCTGTGTTAGAGAAATACTACTGAGGCTAGCTGGAGCCTCCTGAGCCTAGCTGGCAGGAGACTTAGCTTTCAAAACAAAACCATCATAAGAAAGGTCCTCCCTTAAATGGAGATGGGCATAACCACTGTGTTGAACCCAATGGTGTAATAAGCTCTAGCAGTATTTAAGACCCATTGGTTTATTGGGATGTGGGTCCATAACTGCTAGAAAAGGGGCAAAGGACTGTCAAATGGAAAAGGAGGAGTGATGGATCCACAGGTAGAAGAATGCATCTTTCAACCATCCTGAAGATTCTGCTCATTTCCCAAGGGATGCAGAGTAAAGGGGGCTGCAGTAGAAGACTACTTCCTCTCATGATTATGCTGGCACATCCTTGAGTCCTCTGAAATATAGTATGTGAAGAATGAAGCAGGATATGACTGCTGAGGCTACCTCTGGCTAGGGGCGTGGTTGGTATTTATGCTTTCTCTTTGAGGGTGTGCAAAAACTTTTTCTGGTTTAGGGCTGATAGGGGAAGGTTGTCTACCTCCCCTACAAACACCAGAGCTCAGAAGGCAAGAGGAGTATCTTGTGACCACAGATATGACCACAGTCCAAAAAGAGGTATAACAAAGCAGCCTGAATAGAAGTTCCAGTCACAAAGTATCCTTTCACAAGTAGGGCAGTGACTGCTGCCCCCATGTCTCGTAAAAGATCTGTGGTAAAGGATAGTAGGCACCAGCAGGCCAACAGTGCTTGGTAGCTGGCAACTGAACTGCACGCTACCAGAGGAATACTGCTTTCTCTTCAGGAATTCAGCCTCTTTGGCTCCTTGTCTTTTTGGGGTGTTATGAAACTCATACATACCTTTCATTGGTCATAGCAGCCACCAGAAAGGAAGGTGTAGGCAAGTACAGAAAGACGGCACTCCTAGTAAGAACTAGATAATGTCTGTCAATCTTTCCACATGTGCTGGCAGGAAAGGCATCTTTTTTCTTTTTTTTTGGAAATCTTGCCTCAGCAATAAGAAGAACTAACTTAACTGGGTGCATGCAGATAATTACAGGATACCTTATCTTAGTGTCAAGATCTGTCCCTGGAATCACCCCTACCCAAGTGGAAAACCTTGGGTAAGATAGGCACATGGGAAAAAGGCAGGAAAAAGGCAATGAGACCACAAAGCTGGAAGTCAGGGGACATAAGGAGGCAGCTCAGAGGTCCAGTGCTTCTCCCCAGGTGTTTCATGGCCTTAGAAGAGAGATGTAAATATACTTGGAAGCTCTCTCTGCTCTTGTAACCACAACATCCTGAGTTAGTCAAAGAAAAATGGACAGCTGAAAAGACCACAACTGATAGTGTTAAAAGGCCCTCAACTGATTAGAATCAGAAAGTGCAGGCCTGAAGGATCTACAGTTGATATCATCCTTGCAGAAATTCAAGTTCTGGGTGGATTTTTATGTCATTCACAGTCATGAAACAGTGGCACTGCCAGAGATACTGGGATGGGTGGACTGAACAAAGCAGGAACCTACTAAGAGGCACAATTTCTTTATGGAGCAGCCAGCACTGATGCCACTGTGGAATTTGATGGTGAAGTGCCAGACATATGACACACAGCTGAAAAAGAAACTGTAGAGCACAGCATCTCAGATGCTTATCCTTGTGCTTCTTAAGTATGAAAAAGGTTGACTCTGGAACAAGTGCATGGTCTTGGATGCTGCCAAGCTTCACTGGGATCCATGTAGGACTGCAAAGTCTGAGATAGATGAGAGACTTTTAACTCTGGAGATGGGTAATTCTCGCTTCAATCATTCCTGCATCTACACGCACTTGAAGACTTCTCTGCCACCAATGATAAGAGAAGAAACTCATACTTATGGGAGGTCTATACCCACCTGAGTTTTGCCTTCCAGGACCAGCAGCTAACCCCAAAGGTAAACCTGAAGCTTGGCCTCATCCATCTTCCCTGACTAGGTAAGTGAACAACTTACAAATAGCACACTCCATGGGAATATGAATCTCCCTTAGGCAAAAAAAGGGTATTTGGCATTCCCATCCATGGGGAAAATTAAAGGAGAGACACAGTTTAAAAAACAGGACATGGAGGAAGCTGTTTTGACAGTCAAAGAGGAGGCCAGGAAGAAGTAAGAGGGAAACAAGAGTTTCACCTGGCTGAAGGAGCCTCAGATTTCTTCACTAATGATAAGCACTTAGCCCTGTTTCTCTGAAGTCAGGCAGAAAGTAGGGCAGTGGCATCTTAGGCACCTATACATGAACGCAGAGGCTGGTCTGATGCACTGGAATCCAGCGCATAGGAGTAGACTCGAATGAGTCTGCTGGAGTGTGGCAATTACTGTGCTCCAGCAGCTTTTTGTGTCTTGTGTATCAGCATCCCCGCACTTTAAAAATAGTGGTGGTGGTACTTGAATTAAAGCTCAAACGAGCTTTATTTCAAGTACCCCCACTGCCATTTTTTAAGTGCGGAGACGTTGATACATGAGACGCAGTGGCGCTTTAGAGCGGTTCTCGGAGCCACTCTAATTAAAGCACCGCCTTCCCCACCCCCAGACCATATGTAAAAGCGCCATTAAAAACTAATTGGTTCAGAAAGGCATGAGCTTTTGTAGGCAAAAACCTACTTCATCCTAAGATGCCACCATACCTTACCTTTTGCTTAATAAAACAGAGATGGGGCAGGGGGAGGAAAGAACGCACTTCAGTACAAAACCAAAAGAAAATAAAATGGGTTCTAAGAGGAGCTGCTGATCAAACAGATCTCAGTCATGTTCCAGAAACTCCACCTAAAGCAGAGGTGTTAAAAATACGGCCCACAGTGATGATATGCACCACAGTCTCCAAAGGTACAGCCTGTCTCAAAAAGGGAAGCTTAGTATGGATTGTTCTTGAACTCTCTAGAAACTAAGTAATGCTGTAAGCTCTATCAGAATTTTCCCTACTGCAGACAATGTTACATGTACATACATACACACACAGAGCATATCTGAACATACTGAGGGACCTGGAAAATAGAAAGATCTCCTTCTTTCCTTCCCGTCACTATACTAAGGGAGGTGATGTATACTACACACAATCCATCCTGAAGAATATCCATCCTGAACACAATGCACTGCAAGGAAGTCCTGAATACTATATGCTTCATATTTAAAATACTGTAAAAGCAGAACCCTTTTATGCCACACCTTTGTCTCTGGAGTCAGCAAGAAGGTCATCTGCAGAACATGGGCTCTCCTCACTACCTTCATTCGAGATGGTGAGGAATGAGGTGGGGGACACAGACTGCGAGCGGCTGCTGTTGTTACTGCTCCTATCTGCACCACCAGGTGTTTGGGTATCAATGCTGCGAGTACTACTGCTGCGCTGGACCACTGGAGGAGGAGCACGATGCCCATCTGGAATATCTTGTGGCTGTTATAAACAGAACATATTCATCAGGCCTCTACTTTACATCTTAAGCAGTTTCTTAAATTTTGTCCAGCAGACTATAAACCTGAAGAAAATTAGATACATGTCAGACTCCACCAAAATACTTCAGGAGAGTAGACAATTCCTAAAAGGATAATCTACTAAATAAGAACAGGTCTTTTCTTGTTGCTGTTAAATCAAACTTGCTGAAAACAAATTCATGTAAGAAATTTCTAGAGTTTTGAAGGAAGAGGTGTGGGGGGACCAGAGAGGTACATTTAAAGCAATTCTCCAACATAAAAGGTAGAAAATGTTTCTTCTTTATTTATTTACTGTACTAATTGTCAAGTTTCTCAATAATTAACAGTCTTCTACAACTGCAGAAGTTGAAAACATCCTTTTAAATCTTTCACCTTCCCCCTTCATGCTTCAGGAAAATCTTTAGAGGTGCACCAATTTATACTGGTTGCATATTGTATCAGCACCAATAAAAGGAAAATTAACATGATCAGTTATTGGCTTTTTTTGGCCAGTGTAGCCAGTAATGTTCACTGATAAATATAATAAAACTCTGGTGTGCACAGGCTAATATTATTCCAAGAGAAGTGGTGCTGGCTCCTACCCTGGGGGTCTTTAAGAGGAGGCTGGACGAACACCTCGCCGGGGCTGTTCGACCCCAGTACTCCTTCCTTCCTGCCATGGCAGGGGGTCGTACTTGAGGATCTGCTCAGGTCCCTTCCGACCCTACCAACTATGAAACTATAATGTGTTGCCAATAGATCCAGGAAGATGCTCCTCCCTCTCTATTTGGCATTGGTAAGACCACAGCTAGAGTACTGTGTCCAGTTCTAGGCACATTTCAAGAAGCATGTGGACAGGCTTGAGAGAGTACAAAGAAGGGCCACCCATATGATTAGAGGCATGGAGGATAGGCCCTATGAGGAAAGACTCCAGGGAATGGGCCTGTTCAGTCTGAGTAAGAGAAGGGCGAGAGGTGACTTGATAGCTGCCTACAAGTACGTCAGGAGTGAGCATCAGGATCTGGGGGAGCAACTTTTCAGGAAGGCACCTCAAGGGAGGACAAGGACCAATGGACATAAGCTAAAAGAAGGTAAATTCAGGCTGGACATAAGAAAAAACTTCTTATCTGAAAGGGTCACCAGAATCTGGAACACACTGCCAGCTGAGACGGTGCAGTCACCATCCTTGGAGGTGTTCAAGATAAGACTGGATAAATATCTTGTTGAGCTCATCTGAGCCCAATAACTTCCTGCCCATGATCTTACAGGTTCCTTCCGGTTCTATGATTCTATAATACACCTTCTGGCCAGAGCCCATAAATGCTGTGTGCATGTGCGCAGCTGCATGCACGCATGCGGCCAGGAACTTAGCCGAGCAGTGTGGAGAGCAGCGCCCTGCAGGCAAGTCTGTGGAGGGTAAGGGGTACCGCTGGGGGACAGATTGAGGCCCGAGGGAGGGAGGGAGGCAGGGGAGGGGAGTGGGGCAGGGGGCGCTCCTCCCACCCTTGGGCCTTGATTTGTACCCCTCACACCCACACCCTTTCTCTCCCCCATGCTCCAGGGTGGTGAATGGAACCTGGGGCCAGGGTGGGGAGTGAAATGGAGCCACAGGTGGCTCATCCAGGGGGCGTGGGGGAAGGGCTCCCCACTGCCTAGCACACCCCTAAGGGGAGGCATCAGGGGGAGCATGTGCCTTCTCAGATTTGTGCAGAGTGGATGCGGGCTGCTGGCTGTGGGCTCAGGGCTCTCCATTTTGCTGCCTTTCCCCCCAGGAGCCCCGTGACAGCCACGCGCTTCCTGCCTGCCTGGCAGCAGAGGGGATGGCGAGTTGCGCCCCACACTGCCAGGCAGCCAGAGGGTGTACAGCTGGTGTGGGGCTCCTGGGACAAAGACAGAAGAGCAGAGAGCACCAAATCTGCTCTGCTCCAGTTAAAAGTGTCCCCATGCTTAAAAATGGCGGCAGTGGCGCTTGATTCCCTGGATGAGCTGCCTGCAGTTTCATCCCGCTCCCCACCCTGGCCCCAGGTCCCATTTGCTACCCTGCTTGGGCAGCACTCCCTGCCCCAACTCCCTCCCTCACTGTGGGGACCTTGATCTGTGCCCCCAAAACTCCTCCCCCTCCACAGACTTACCTGCATGGAACTTCTCTCCACGCTGCCCGGCTGCATTCCTGTAAATTGGTTATCAGTATTGAACGATATGACTGTTTAATAATTGGCTATCGGTATTGGCCAAGAAAATCTTTATTGGTGCATCCCTAAAAATCTTTTGTACTGCTTCAGTTGTGGAAGACTGAAGCAGAACCAAAATTTCTTTAAAAAAAACAAAAACAAAAAACCCCAAACCCAAAACAACCTCCCCCCCACCAAAAAAAATCATAAACCAACCTTATTTTGAAGAACGTTGGGGACAACTGATACTCACAATAAGCTGTTCTTCTTTGTCGGTCTCTTTAATTATTATCTCAATCTCCTGGTTTAGGCCCTCTATGCTGTTTCGGAATCGGGAGCCTGCTGATTTGGTGATAGGTATCACAGGGACGAGTGCACTCTTTGGGATGGGAGCCTGTATGGGAAAACCATACAGGAAGTGAGAAAATATTGTAGATTTATACCACCAGCTTATAAAATGCTTAAAACTATAACTGATACTATAGTTAAAAGGATAAAAATTTCTGCTGGGAAAAACAAAAACAAACAAAAAAAGTTTAACCTGCCAGAGGTCATTTGTTAATAATAATTATCATCAACTTAAAATAGCTGCGTTAAGGCAAACATCTTTTTATATGAAAACCCAGACATTCCAAAATGATTTCATGGCTTATTTGTAATAGGCAAAAAACTAAAGAAACTTCTTTTTTTGAGCCAGTCTAGCCTCAAAAGTCATTACTTGACTCCTATATCCAATCTACCTCTAGGTTCCATGTTGTTTTGCAAAATGGGAAGGCTAAATACAAACATTCAAGATTAAAGAAACCAAAATCCATTTTAATCACAAAAATGTGTATCAAATATATTCCCAAAAGATTTAGACTGAGTTATATAAAAATTCCAGTTCCAACTACACTGCACCTACACTATGAAAACATAAAATGCCCATTTAAAGTTTCTTTTCAGACCTCAAAAATTCACATTTTTGGAAGGTTAATGCCTGATTATCTAGCCTTTTCAATTCATTCATGAAGTAATAGTGGAAGAACACTCCTAATAACAACATATGCAGTTTTGATTTTCACTAACAAAAAGCATTTGTAGGTTGAGCAAATGATAGCGAATGTACATTCAAAAGTAATCAGTGTGAATTAAATCTTATAGAAGATTCACTTCTGGTAGCTTGACTTTTCAACAAACATATTACTATTTTATCATCACAATATAAAATTGCAAATTATTGAAAATATAGGGAGATACTTGGCATCTCATAAAAGGCTTATTCTGTACAAATTCAGGACAATTCATGCAAATTTTAGAGACCTGCTAGAAAGTTTTCATAAAAGCAGTTCATTTTACAACAAAGATTTCTGGCAGAATGGGAGGGCACCTGATTAAGAGATGAAGGGTAGGCCCCAGCCTAGAGTTTTCTGTGAAGCAAGTTTTAATTTGAACAACAGAAGACAAAGGAAATAGCAAGAAAAACACAATTAAGACACCATGAACTCAAATGAGAACAGACATATAGGCTAAGAGAAGAAAAGAACTGATATACATACTATCTTAAAATTCACACTCAGGTAGTTACTGAGGTTAATTAAGAGACTTTTTTGTTTGTATTTTAGAGATAATTTCCAAAATGCAGGCAATCTGCCCCCTCCTCCCAAGTGCCAAGAAAATTATGTTAATTCTGGTGAAATGTATGTAATTTTAATCAGAACAAGTTTGGACCACCATCTTTGAAAGCAGCCAGACATTTTCCATTACAAGACCTTATTTTCAGTTTTTTATAAATTTTGGCACACTTTAATAGTTTGACTGCATTTTTCCTTACTGGCTGGTCTGTTCATCCCCATGGCCTTTAATGTTCCTAGCTTTAGTAGGGCAGAAGACAAACCATGCACATAAGTATTATGTAGTATGGCTAGTAGGCCTGTGCCTTCATATCCTTGAGTGCCAACTTCCCACTAGTAAAGTAAATTTCTGAAGATGCTTTTCCCCAAAACTCTGCCTACCATAAAGAAAAACGCTTTCAGGTGTTGAAATAACATCAGTGTGGGGAAGACTGCTTGAAACAGCAGACTCTTTAGGAGGAAAGCTGGAAAGGTCTTTTCCACACATCAACTACTGAGAACTAATCTTCTTTATGGGCAATGAGCCTGCATAGTTATAGAAAGCTCCCTGGATATAAAACTGGGCAAATTAAATAATTTATCCTCTCATTCAAACAAAAAGAGGACATTCTTCCCAGAATGTTTAGGAGAAAAATCCCAGAAGAGTCACCTACTCTGACTACTTCACAAAGAGCCTTCTCCTAGTTTAAATAAGAACATTTCTTGACTCATGTCTCCAATCAATTATTTACATTTTATTTGGGAGATGTCAGGGGAAGAAACTTTGGGGAAAGGGCACACAAGTGGCTGTGCTCCAGGCAATCAATGATCTTGTGTAATATTTTTTCTTCCCTGCCCCCCAAAATTTATCAGAATCAGTCGGTAAGAAATTGTCAAAGACTGGCATTTTAAGCATATTAATAACCCCAAAACAACAGAAAATGCCAAACTACTGATAGCCATTGTATTACTTTTGAAAATGTATGAGTCTCCCATCTGTCATGGGCAAAAGGGGAACTTTGACTTTAAGGAAATGAAAAGGATTGAGAGATCCGTTGCATTCCCCTAATACTTTCAACTTTAAAGATCTGTTCTTACACTGTGATGCAACAGATTATTTGTTAGGGAAGTATGAATAGAAAGCAGTAGCATATTCAGGTTTACAGACGTTTACCACCTTCCTTAAAATAGTTTAAAGCCTTTCATAGGAAATTCCTGCATTGTCAGTCTTCTGGAAAGACAACAACGACAGGTGTTTTACTGACATCACCTAAGCAACTGCTAAGCCCTGAAACCCTTCTGGCAATTGTTAGTAAGTCGACATTTTTGACAGCTTCAGCAGTGTACACTAAACCTGATAAAAGTAGCTACCAGTATTCTTGCATTAAGCACTACCATAGATGGAATTCTTCTAAGTCTTTCCTGTGGCTTGCCTTCATTTATTTATTGTAATAGGAATATAAAAAATACATAAATATACACATTGGTAAAGAAAGCTTTGCAGTAGATGTTAAAGAGTAATGAAGAGATCCAACTTCAACAGAAGAAGCTACTTCTTGCTTTCCTTGTAGCATAGAAATATCAAGGGCCTAATAGCTACAGAAAAGAAACTACCCATGAAGATAAAATAATGCAGTGAGAAACAAGTCACATCTTAAGATGTTACTAGGGAAGATAAAGGGACCTGGATACCTTTGATCATTTTAGTGGATATTATTCTTTTTTTGAAAAACAACACACCTACAAGAAGTCTGGGGAAAGAACAAGACCAGTATACTTCCAATAGAAAGGGCTAGAGACTTGCTCCTAATGACTGATATACCGGGTCCAGACTCTAGTTTGTCAAAGAAAGGAAACTATTAGGAATAAATTAATGTGGCCTTAAACTTTTTTTTGTAAAATTCATGTTGTCAGGCACAATACCTAAAACTTAAAACTGTAAAGAGATTACTAGCTACAACTTAGGCCCCCTCTACATGTTACATGTGTTATGCAATTGCCCGGTTAATTGCACAATTAATATAGACTGGCTACACATGCAAATTAACTATTACGCCTTAAAAAGGTCCAATCTGCTATAAAATTAGAGCTGGAAATGTTTAATAACTTTATAGTCAATTTTTATCCTGTTTTAATTTGAAATGTGTATTATAGCTACACTATACATGCGATTGTGTGTATTGTGCATCAGATCCTATTATGCCTTTACCTGGCATTTGTAGGTTGTAGAGGTTGTAGGTTGAGCAAGTGACAGCAAATATACATTCAAAAGTAATCAGTGTGAATGAAATCTTATAGGCGATTCACTTCTGGTAGCTTGACTTTTCAACAAACATATTACTATTTTATCATCATAATATAAAATTGCAAATTATTGAAAATATAGGGAGATACTTATAGGCATAGGGGCCCTTATAGTCATGACAAAAATCTATTTATCTGAAACAAAGAAGAAATTATATGTGAAGCTTTCCTGTTACTTCAGTATACGACAGGGGCAGGTAATTATTTTGCCTGGAGGGCCACTTAACGAGGTTTGGTGAGCTGTTGAGGGCTGCATGGATAGTCCTGCCCCCTGGTCGGCAGCTTGGAAATGAAGTCCCACCCCAAACCCTGACCTTTGTCACCTGAAGTCCCTCTCTTTGCCCCCCAGAAATACACCTTTTGAGAGAGGGGGGCTGCCATCTTAGAACCAGAAAAAAAACAAATCATAAACTAAAAGTCAAACACCTACTATAACATATTTTGATGTTATTACAAAAATACTTTCATCACGATTTGTGTTTGCATATTGTATATAGGGAGGATTGCATAATAACTCAATAATAAATTCTTAATCTTGTAGTGTGTGTGTGTGTGCGCGCACGCGTGCATGTGTGGTGGGACTTTGAGGAGGTGTGGCTGTGTATTGGGGGGCATGCAGTATGTTGGGGTATGTGGGGGCAGGGTGGGGGTGTATGGCGTTTATGGGGTGAGGGAAGGTGGCAGGGGTGGACACCCCCCACTGTCCCTAGGATGCAGCACCAGGGGGCACTCAGGGCACTGGTGCCCAGTTCCAGCCAGCATGGCACATCACAGCAAGGGGCACAGCCCCGCTGGACTGTCTCTATTGCCAGCCCTCCCTACCACACGTGCACAGCCCCTGCACTCATGCATCACGGGAGGGAAGCCCCACATGCTGGAGCTGGCTGCCTTCTCTGCTCCCTGCCACACAGGTCTGGGAGCAGGGAAGGCAGCTGGCTCCAGCCCATGGGGTTTCCCCACAGTATTGCGCAAGTGCGGGAGCTGTGCATGTGTGGTGGAGAGCACTGGTGATAAATGGCCCGGCCAGGCTGCACCCCTCACCACAACATGCCATGCTGGCTGGAGCTGTGTGCCGGGCATAAGCACCTGCACTGGGCATAAGCGCTGCCACCCACTGCTGCTGCCACCACCTCCTGTGGCTGCACACCGTGGGGGGTGTATGGATGGATCCCCACACCCCCCACACCCATATCCTTCCCACCTGAGCTCTGTGCTGCAGCCACCCCCCTGGGCACAGGCTCCACCCTGCAGCCAGCCCCAACCACATGTTCTGTGCTCCTGCCCAGCTGCAGCTCTGCCCCTGCCCCCACTGCTTTTGTATTTGCTGCCCAGACTGAGCAGATCGCTGAGGAAGCCAAGCAGGTCCCTGGCAGTTGCAACAGCAACAGCAGCAGCCCCAACTGGAAGTTGGGTGCTGACCTGGCTGGCCCTTTCTGTCTGAGGGTGGGAGCGAGGCACAATAGTGTATGCTGGGGGCATGTGTATACACAGGCACCTCGCTCCCACCCTCATAGGCAGAAGGGCTGGGTGGGGTACAATTTACTGGTGGGTGCCATGGGCCGGATCAAAGTGCCTGGTGGGTTTGATTCAGCCCATGGGCTGTATTTTGCCTGCCCCTGCTATAAGGAACTCAAAAGTCTGAGAATGACACACATAAAAAGAGCCCAGGAGGAAGATCTAGACTGTTCCACAATCATAAAATAGAGGATAAATTTAGGGATACAGAATAAAACAATTAAGTAAATGTATTGCCTTACCCTACTCTATTATTTTAGACAAAAATGTGGTTTCTCTGCAATTCGCATCTGTGAATTCACTATTCTTCCTGCTTACCTTACAAACCATCATTCTTTCACCACAAAGTGAACAGAATGCCTTTCAGGTCAGTGTTAATTTCAAAACCCTTTCTTTCTTCCAGGTGGGCAAGCACTCAGAACCCAGTTCATCATTTTCACAAGAAAAATGATCTGTGCATTCAACATTTATAAATTCATTCAGCAGCAATCCAAAGTTTCTTTAAAAATCACATTCTAGAACACACAGATTTAAAATATTATTAAGCTGCTTAATAGCAAAAAGGAATGGCCTTACCTGGCACTGATTAATGGCTGCATGGTTACCATGGAATGGCGACTGTCTTTCTTTATCCCGATGATGCCTGCTGCTGTGCTTACTTCTCTGCAGTTGTTGACGCAATTTTGCAATCTGGCAAAGCAAAGTGTATTAGACTTCAGTTAGTATATTTTGCATCATAAGGTGCACAAACAACTGCATCAAGTTCACTTTATGGACTATTTAAAAAAAAAAAAAAAGAGGTAATTCCTTTGAATACATCTGTAACATTGAGAATCTTCTAATGTGTGTTAGCGTAAAGCTAAATCAGTTACCTACAACTATAGAACCACATTAAAATATTAGTTCCCATTTTAAAATCAAGATCTGCAGGAACTTCTAGCACTTTCTTGCTGCTTTCCCTCACAGGCATTAATAACTAATGGTTTGTAGCATGATCTTATAAATTAAAAATAATAGCTGGCCCAGGGTACATATTTTAAAATACAAGATCAGTAATTCTGTATTTCTATTTTCTCTCCCACCAAATTTTACACAGCACATCAGGACACTTCAACATCCGTGCTTATTCAAAGTTAATGTCAATGATTTATACAGAAAACAGGCTTAACCCAACATATTTCAAACAATAGCTTTCCTGACCTCCTTGAGTTGGTCTGTGCTGCCCCATGACGCTGAACGCTTGTGAGAACCTCTCTTCTTTTCTAAATATTCTTCAGCCCAGGCACTCTCTGTCTGCAGAGAGATTACAAAACTGATTAAAGAGGGTCTTGCTTATTCTTCCTAGAGAGTCACAGACAAATTACAGGACTGAAATAAATTATGATCTTCCAGATTCAAAACACTCCTAGAAAACATAAATAACTGAATAAAAACCTTACATACCAGCTCTGATATTCCAACAAGAATGATGATATAGGTCTGAACAAATTAATACAGATTTTGAAACTTTTAGTCTACATAGCAGACCTCCCTCCCATTTCATATGTAGGAAAATCTTATCACCTTAAATATTACTCTAACATACATATAATTTTTTAATTCAAAATGAGAAAATAATTTGATTTATTATGTTCATATGGTATAGTGTACATTCAGTTTAGTGATTAACACACCAGGTATTAATTTGAACCTGTGCTGGTGGACACAGAATTTCAGTACTGCTGAGCTAAGTGAATAAACAAATAGTCTTGTCTATAGGCAACAATACACATATAATGGGACAGTATTAAACAGCTATCATGGAGCTTTCAAAAGTTAGGAAATTCTGAAATTAATTCTAATTAAAGATGTCTGTACAAAATTCATTCAGGATGCTTGCAGGGCATTACATTATTCATTACATTATGATACAGTAATATAGTATCATAATACTGTTACACCAAATCCCTTATTCCTTTAGAAGACAGAACAGTAATTACTTACTGAAGAAGCTGTTAGTCAATGCCTTGTTTTATCCTCATTGTTCTGTACACAGCCCGTAGTATTTTGCTGCACACTATTCAACACGTATTCTGAATATAGAGGTTATTTACCAATAATTATTCTTAAATAGGTAACTGTGCATAATTGTTTAATACAGTATGTTTGGTGTCAGGTTGCAGAATACCGTTGAAAAGCTGCATCTCCTGGGAGGGTGAGAATTCCTGCATCAAGGCATTATCAACTAATATACCCTGTATCAGTGTGCAAACTAACCCCTTTATTGCCTCAGTTCCTTTTCAGACTGAGGGCTAAGGATACAGAACAGAATTCTGAAGCAAAGAGGAAGGTGGTCTAGTAGTAACATGCACAAAGACAAATCACAGAATAATGATTACTAGCAATTAATCTGTCATTTTTGAGGGACTCTGTACATTCCCAATTGTGAGAGGTAAGCAAACAGCAAGTAAGGTAGGCAAGTTAAACAGAGATGTGTAACATCATTTGCTGCTTCCCAATAGTATTAACCATTCTTTGCTGTCTCAAGCTCTCTCAGTGAGCTGTATCCACTATGGGGATCAGTGGCTCCCATGTGTCCATCTAATATAAAGACAACGGTTTCTACAGTTGCCCTTTCTGTGCTGAGTGATGGTTGCACGCTGACATAACATAGCTACTAATCACCTGGAAAAATCCCTTCCCCAACACTATGAAAGGGGGCAAATGTACATACATACTAAGGGACTTTCCCCCTTGCTTTCCCATAGTCCTTTCACCCCAGACTGCAGATTCCAAAGTCTAAACCTGTGATCAAGGATGTAAGGAGAGGAAATGGAGCGTCTTCAATATGGTTCTGCCAAGCCCACACAACAGTTTGGGATGCTTCATTTACTTCCCCTGCGGCCATGTAATGAGCAGCATGAACTGCTCGGGGGGAAAGAGACGAAAGAGCAGTAGGCTCCCAGTTCATGTGGACCAGGTGCCCTTCTGTGTACAAACTTTGCTGCTGTTGCAACACTGAATTCTTGCATAATTGCATGTTTCAGGTGCATTTCTGGGTGCATTCATCATATTGCCTTTATGAACTGGCCTGCACTGTCTTCTTTTTTTCCAGAATGCTACAGTGTCAGAAAGATTTTGTGGCAAAGAAAATGTACAGGAGAAGTTTTCTATCTTTGCATGTGGGTGTTCAGTTTCTTTGCGTTTTGTACCAGGAATCTAGCCCTAGCCAGCCAACAGGCCAAGTTGTTTTGTTTTGTTCTGCAGTGTGACAAAAAAACCCCAAAAACCGGTTTAGTTGTAGCATCCCTCTTCTCACAAACAAGGTTTGCTAAGAGGAAAGAGTATGAAGTATCCTAAGTGAAATGTTTTTGCCTGATTGTTGTTCTCCACTCCTCCCCTTCCACTGGCCTTTCAGAGCTTTGGAGAGAACAGACCAGGAGCAGGCAAAGTCTGGCCCATGGGCTGGATCTGGCCAGCAGCGACTCCATTTCCCAGCAGCCCCTGCCTGCGTGGCTCGGGCGAGTTTCCGTGGAGACCCCAGCAGAAGCTCCGCTGTGACAGGGGGGCTGGGGTCTCTCTGGAGACTGGCCCCAGCAGTGCTGGCAGGGTGCACAGCAGGGTGAGGAGCTGCTCCAAGGCTGGACTGGAACTTGCAGCAGTGACAGTGTGGCCTGAAGCCGGGGCAGAGACATGATTTGCAGCCTGCATGTTGCAGGTGGGAGCATGCAGGCAGTGGGTCATGGCTCTGCCCTGGCTCCTTGCAGCAATGACAGTATGGTCTGGAGCCAGGACAGAGCCACGATCTACAACCTACATGTTCCAACTAAACTCCTGACCTGCTAAACTTACTAAACTTACTGTTAGCTTAGACTAACCTCCAAAGACTGAACTGATTCAGTCCTGCACAAAGCAGGACCAGCCCCAACTATATCATCCCAGCCAAGACTTTATCTACCCGGGTCTTAAAAACCCCCAAGGATGGAGATTCTACAACCTCTCTGGATAACCTGTTCCAATGTTTTACTACCTTCCTAGTGAGAAAGGTTTTACTAATATCCAACCTAAATTTCTGAACTCCATCATCTCAGGGTCGCTGCTGCCCAAGTTGCCATCCACTACTACATTCCCCAACAATTCTTCCCTATTTGTGAGCAGCAGGTCAAAAGCACTGTCCCCAGGATAGTGGAGAGGAAGATCCAGGTAGTTAACCAAAGACTGTGGCGCTGGTGTCATCGGGAAGGCTTTGGCTTCCATGACCACAGTTCGCTCTTTGATGAGAGAGACAGCGAGCTGCTGGGAAGGGATGGCCTCCACCTCTCTCCGCTGGGGAGGAGGCTCTTCTCAGCCAGACTGGCTGACCTGCTCCACCAGACTTTAAACTAAGCCCGCCGGGGGATGAGGGACTACTGCCACTGCTGGCCTGCTAAGCAACCCTTCCAAAGCTAGCAGGCCTAGGCACTTAAGGGAGCCCAACCCTGCCCCAGCCCTAGATCAATCTGTGGGCAAGGCAAGGGCCCCCAAGGGGACACTTGCCTGCCAGTACACAAATGCCAGGAGCTTGGCGAATAACCAGGAGGAACTTGTCCTCCTGCTAAACACAAATAATTACGACGTCATAGGGATAACGGAGACCTGGTGGGACTCTACCCATGACTGGGCCATGGGTATAGATGGCTATACCCTGTACAGGAGAGATCGAGTAGACAAAAGGGGTAGAGGTGTAGCTCTCTATGTCAAGGAGAGCTACATGTCCCTGAAAACCGATATTGGCAATCAGGGTGGACAACTGGAGACCCTCTGGGTTAAAATCTGAGGGGAACACGGCACAGGGGACACAATGGTGGGAGTCTACTACAGACCTCCCACCCGAAGTCAAGAGCTTGACCAGGGTTCACCAGGGAACTGGCTGAGGCCGCATGCTCCCGGTCCATGGTTGTCATGGGAGACTTCAACTACCCATTTTGTGGGAAGAGTGCTCGGCTAAATCCGAGCAGTCGCAAAGCTTCCTCTCGTGCGTGGATGACCTCTATCTTACTCAAGAGGTCTACGGACCAACGAGAGGTAAAGCGCTGCTCGACCTGGTACTGGCAACCAGGGACAACCTAATCAGCGGCCTAACGATCAAAGGGAAGGTGGGCAACAGCGACTATGAGCGGATCACCTTCACCATCTGCCGTAAAGCTGGCAAGTCAGTCAGCAATACAGAAGTTCTTGACTTTAGGTAAGCTGACTTTGACAAGTTCAGGAGGCTTGTCAGTGAGGCCCTAAGGGACCACGACCCAAAGGGGAGGGAAGTTTAGGAAGAGTGGTTGCTCCTTGAGGGAGCAATCCTCGATGCACAAGCTCAGGCTATTCCGTCTTCGAGCAAAGGCAGCAAAAGGGCACAACAGCCCCCTTGGCTCTCCAGGGAACTAGCGGACCTCCTGCAGCTAAAAGGAAAGGCCTACGAAGGATGGAGGATGGGATCCACCTCCAAGGAGGAATATTCCACACTGGTCCGGTCCTGCAGGGAGCAAACCAGGGAAGCCAAGGCTGCGACTGAACTCCAACTAGCTACAAGTATCAAGAACAATAAAAAGTCCTTTTTCAGATATGTGGGGAGCCGGAGGAAAAGCAAGGGCAACATTGGACCCCTGCTAAACCAGATGGGACAACTGACAACCAACATCCAGGAAAAAGCCAACCTATTAAGTGGGTACTTTGCGTCGGTCTTTCATCAGTCCCACAAGACACCCATGCCCATTACGGGACAGGAAGGCCTGGGTGAGGGAGATTCCTTGCCCTCCATCAATGCTGACCTCGTGAAGGATCACCTTGAGAGGCTGGACACCTTCAAGTCAGCCGGCCCTGACAATCTACACCCCAGGGTACTCAAAGAGCTGACTAGCATCACAGCCCAGCCCCTGGCACAGATCTTCGAGAACTCCTGGTGCTCTGGTGAAGTGCCCAAGGATTGGAAGAAGGCCAATGTGGTGCCTATCTTCAAGAAAGGGAGGAAACTGGATCTGGCAAACTACAGACCCATCAGCCTGACCTCTATCCTGGGGAAGGTCTTGGAAAAGATTATCAAAGAGGCTATCCTTAACAGACTACTTGACAGCAATATCTTGAGGGATACCCAGCACGGGTTTGTTGTGCATAGGTCTTGCTTGACCAATCTCATTTCCTTTTATGACCAGGTGATCTATCACCTGGACGAGGGAGAGGAGATTGATGTCATATATCTTGACTTCAAAAAAGCCTTCGATGTGGTATCCCACGATCACCTTTTGGCAAAACTGGCCAACTGCAGCCTCGGGCCCACCATGATCCACTGGCTGGGGAATTGGCTTCGAGGTCAGACCCACAGGGTGGCGATTGATGGAAGTCAATCATCATGGTGCCCTGTGACCAGTGGGGTCCCCCAAGGCTCTGTCCTTGGACCTATATTGTTCAACATCTTCATTAACAATGTGGACATTGAAGTCGGAAGTGGACTGGCCAACGCCGATGATACCAAACTCTGGGGTAAAGCATCCACGCGACAGGAGGGCGATCCAGGCTGACCTTGACAGGCTCAGGAAATGGGCAGATGAGAACCTGATGGCGTTTAACGCCAAAAAATGCAAGGTTCTCCACCATGGGAAGAAAAACCTGCAGCATCCTTATAGGTTCGGCAGTGCTATGCTGGCTAGCACTACGGATGAAAGGGACTTGGGGATCATGACTGACCACAAGATGGACATGAGCCTTCAATGTGATGCTGCAGCTAGTAAAGCGAGCAAAACACTGGCTTGCATCCATAGATGCTTCTCAAGTAAATCCCAGGACATCATTCTCCTATCGTACTCGGCCTTGGTGAGGCCGCAGCTGGAGTACTGCATCCAGTTCTGGGCTCCGCAATTCAAAAAGGATGTGGAGAAGCTTGAGAGAGTCCAGGGAGGAGCCACGTGCATGATCAGAGGTCAGGAAAACAGACCTTATGACGACAGGCTGAGAGCTATGGGGCTCTTTAGCCTGGAAAAGCGCAGGCTCGGGGGCGATCTGATGGCCACCTGTAAGTTCATCAGGGGTGTTCACCAGCATCTGGGGGAATGATTGTTCACCACAATGCCCCAAGGGATGACAAGGTCAAACGGTTATAAATTCCTGCATGACCATTTCAGGCTGGACATAAGGAAGAATTTCTTTACTATCCGATCCCCCAAGGTCTGGAATAGCCTGCCATTGGAGGTGGTTCAAGCACCCACATTGAACACCTTCAAGAGAAATTTGGATGCTTATCTTGCTGGGATCCTATGACCCCAGCTGACTTCCTGCCCCTCAGGAAGGGGGCTGGACTCGATGATCTTCCGAGGTCCCTTCCAGCCTTAATGTCTATGAAATCTATTTGGCCGCTCCAGCACTTCCATCCAAAGTGATCCCCAACAACTCTCCAAAAACTTCCTGGATTTTTTACATAGATGCTTCTCAAGTAAATCAAGTCTCAAGTAAATCCAATCTTCGTTCTTTGTATTGCTCTCCATGAGAACCCAGGGTCTGTGATTGGGTAATTTGTGCTAGCCATTTGAAGAAAGCCTCATCCACAACATCCTCCTGGTCTGGTGGTCTATAGCAAACACCCACCACATCACCCTTGTTGCTCTCTCCTCTGACACTAACCCAGAGACTGTCCACAGCCTATCTCTAGTTTCATCCAGGAGCTCTGAGCAATCATGGAGCTCTTTTGCATGAAGTGCAACTTCTCTTCATCCCTGCCCATCGTTCCTGAACAGTTTATACTCATCCATGACAGTCCTCCAATCATGTCAGCTATCCCATGTCTGTTATTCCAATCATGTCATGGTTCCATGAATGTGCAAGGAATTCCAGTTCTTCCTGCTAGTTTCCCAGGCTCTGTGCATTTGTGTACAACCACCCAAGGTAACCAACTAAATGCCCTACTTTAAGGAAAAATGAGAATGCCTCCCCTGGTGCCCTCTTCCTGCTTGTGCTTCTTCCAGGTCACCCCCTTACCTCAGGGACTTCTGCCCTAACATCTCCAACCTGTTCTATGCCTATTCCTTTCCTTTCTCTCATCTCAGTCCCTGGATCCTTGTTCCAGTCTCCATTCTTCAGGATTCTCATGCCAGCCCCAGTTTTCTTGTCCAATCTGTTCTTTTCTTTCCTTCCAAACTCCCTCCTTGAGGCTCCTCTTCTTGACACTAAATAAAAGGCCACACTCCATCACATTTCCAAAGCAGAGAGATTTGGTTATTTGTCTTTCTGAGATAAGCAGAATGTGCACCAGAGTCACCAGCTTGTTTACACAGTTGGGAGGCTGGTCAGGATGCAGTTGGAGTACTGTGCCCAGTTCTGGGTGCCGCACTTCAGGAGGGATGTGGACAGCATCAAGATGGTCCAGAGGAGGGCCACTCGCATGATCAGGGGGCAGCAAGGCAGGCCCTACAAGCAGAGGCTACGGCACCTGAACCTGTTCAGCCTCCACAAGAGAAGGCTGAGAGGGGATCTGGTGGCCATCTACAAACTGGCCAAGGGGGACCAGCAAGCTATAGGAGAGTCCCTGTTCCCCTGAGCACTACCGGGAGTAATGAGGAATAATGGCCGTAAGTCAACTGAGAGTAGATTCAGTCTACTCTCAGTCGATTCAGACTAGATATCAGGAGGCACTACTTCACAGTCAGGGCGGCTAGGAGCTGGTACCAACTTCCAAGGGAAGTGGTGCTCGCTCCTACACTGGGGGTCTTCAAAAGCAGACTAGATAATCACCTAGCTGGGGTCATTTGACCCCAGCATTTTTTCCTGCCCACAGCAGGGTGTCAGACTTTATGATCTGCTCAAGTCCCTTCCGACCTACCTACTACGAAACTATGGCCATCTATAAGTTTATTAGAGGTGTTCACCAGAGTGCCCCAAGAGATGACAAGATCAAATGGTCACAAACTCCTCTGCAACCGTTTCAGGCTGGACATAAGGAAGAATTTCTTTACTGTCTGAGCCCCCAAGGTTTGGAATAGACTGCCGCCAGAGGTGGTTCAAGCACCCACTTTGAACGCCTTCAAGAGACATTTAGATATTTATCTTGCTGGGATCCTATGATCCCTGCTAACTTCCTGCCCCTGGGCAGGGGGCTGGACTCGATGATCCTCCGGGGTCGTTTCCAGCCTGAATGTCTATGAAATCTATGAAATACTGGGCCCAGGGAAAAAAAATAGATGATAATGAATGAACAATGATGGTACACGAATCCTGTTGCAACATGGAATGCTGCTATATAAAAAGGAGAGAAGCAAGGAAACTAAATCTGTCAATGCTTTATTTCTGATTCCTGACAAATTGCTAAACTTGTTGTTTATATCTACTTACCTGATTTCTAGATAGGAAACTTCTGGGGCATAAGCCACCTTTTCTATGCCTCTAAAATGCTTTGCATAAAAAGGTTTCATCTTGGCTAGAGCTTGTAGAATGTTATTGTTAATAATATCCTCTATCTAGCTTCCCCCTATGATATCCAGTATATACATTTGTATTAATACTGTCGTTCATTGTATAATAGACATCATTTACATAAATGTAAATATTTTATCTGAGCAATCAATTATTCACTGACATCTCCCTCTAGTGTAATAAACAACATTAGATATGTTGTATCAATTTAAAAACTAGATCGTATACTGATGACCAGCTATAATTGTTGCTCATCTTTTATTGTTCTCATATGTATGCACTTGCAAATTTACTGTTATTCCTTTGTTGCTGTGCAACAGAAAAGAACACTCAATAGCAGGCTTTTGATAGGCTGCCCTAAAGTCTACTATACAAGATTAATTTCATTTGCATACTCCAATCCTCTCCTCCGGCTTTTTTTTAATCTCTTGCTGCTGCCTTACAACACCTCTTTGTTGGAATGCAAAACTGTGACATCATGGGCAGTCTCTCCAGTCATCCAGCACAGCTGGCTTTTATATCTGCATACTGAAATTTTATTGGCTGAAGTGTCTTAATCTTTTCATTTAACTTAAACCCAATCTTTGTTCTTAAACCATGTCTAATTTATTTTAACTGGATTAAAACTTGTTTTGATGCTCACATTTAAATGCTGAAAATGTATATAAGTTAGCCAAAATCAGTTTCTTGCCATGAGCAAGAGAGGAAAAAAAAAGCAAATCTACAAACCTTTTAGTATTCTGAACCTGAAATGTACCAAGTCTCCAACTGCAAGCCTATGTGTGTACATTTTTAACTACCTCAATAAAACCACTAATACACAGAAATAAAAATGCATAAACCAAAATCCTTCATTTAAATGTCATTCCTGTATTTATAAAAAGCAATTTACACTACAATACTTTGAGCAAAAAACTGAGATGCAAGAACAGATTAAAAAAAGAGTATTTTGACCCTCACACCCTCCCAATACTTGCACTATTTTTAAGGAACTGCTACTATTAGCTTTTTACTTTTTTCAGTACACAGCATCATCCTGCCTCCATCAGCTAGAATTTAAAATAAAATAAGAGCATGGGTTCTTTTATTATGACTGTCTATCACAGATGTTTTCTACAGAATGAGAATAGGAAAGAAAATTATTATTCTGGAAGAACTCTGAAAGCACCCAAAACAATTACCTCATTTTAACTCTTACTATATAATGAGCCGGGCTTCTAAATAAATCCTACAGGCAGCACTGGGGAGCCCCAGCTTGGGAACCTGCAGAGCTCCCTCAACATAATCAGATTTCCTTCCTTGCCTTGCAACCTACATGTGAGCTACAGGGCAAGGCAGTTTGAAGCCATTTACGCAGCTGCAGAATGAGGAGCACCTTCCGTGGGCACTTTTCCAGACATCTGAGCATTTAGCTGGGGTCATAGGTGCACGCCTGCTTTTTAAAGAACCAGGGATCTTGGGAGCTCTCCCTGATGCGGGGCTCACAGCACCCTGCATGTTTAAAAAGCTGGTGTTCAGCTAGGACCTGGTCCCAATGGAAGTGGCAGCTGGGGAGTGAGCAGTTCCCTGCTTCCCAGCTGCTGCTTCCACTGGTGGGGAGGCGAGGGGGAAGGAGGAGGAGGAAGATGGGGGGCTTTAACATGGGGCAGGGTTACTATTTATGGTATGATTTATGGTCTTGATTCCATTGCTATTTAGTGAAGAAAATCACACACAGGAACGGACTGTGCTTTTTCTGTTATTTGTTCACCAATCTATTTCTGGGAAGTTAGTATTCCTTAATCCCAGAACTCTTCACTCTCTCTCTTGTCTTGTACGTACTTTGCCCATATCAAAATCTGATCTGAAGCCTCTATAGCAGATCCTGAACACTGGCAACCTCTAACCATCCTTCCCCAGAAAAAAAAAAAAAAATCAGACCATCACATGGTAACATTCCATCTATTGTTTTACTGCTCAGAACCAATTCTATTATGAGCATACAAAGCTCACCAGCTTTCCCTTTTGCTTCTTTAGAAAAATACAAAAAAGGCAAGGCATATACCCTTCAATATCAATATCCACTATGCTATTCTACCATGTTTCTGTTACTCTATACTATTCAGTTTCATTATGTGGAGCAGCAATTCTAGCTCATCCATTGTACTGTTGCACAGGATCCTTGCATTAACATACCAACTTCTCAGCTGTTTCTCTGTCCTCATCAAAATTCCTAGGCAGATTAGGTTTAGACGTCTCTGTACCTGTATCACCTGACTTAACTTCTCATTAAGATTAGTACTTTGTCCTTGTAGTTCATTTAACTTTTACTTCAGCCCTGTTCACCCTGTTTTCCTTCACCTGTGTATCAAAAAAACAGATGTTGACAGTATGTGGTTCTCCTCCAACCTCCTTTTAAAAAAAGTTTAAAGTTCTTAACTGTGTCAGCCTTAGCTAAGAAAATTAGGAAGTCCAGAACTCAGGTCAATTTCCTTTATCAAGAATGCTTCCCAGGTGGCAAACATTCTAAAATCTTCCTCAGACCACCAGTCTTTAAGCTATCTATTCATTTTCATCTTCATGTCTTGCCTTTATCCTCTCTCTCTAGGGACTGGAAGTCTTCTACCAGAGAAAAGTCACCAGTTTCCACATCTAGTATCTTTGCAGCCTGGGTCAGTTTTCCTTGATCTGTTTCATATGAAACAGTGCCATTTCTCTTGACATACACAGTGGATTTTTCCATGCTTCTATGATAAATCTTATTCAGCCTCATGTATACATCCCACACCCCTGCTCTTGGCAAATGACTAAGGGTCTACTGAACTCGAGGAAGCTACTGGCTGATTTTGCAAGCAGACCATGGGGCTGGTAGCCATTTTTGTGGGCAAAGCATGGCAGGCCCTGCCCCTCACCACTGACTAGCTTGCAAGGGCTGCCTATATTACAAAGTTCTGCCCATCACTGCTGACTGTCCATATGACAGACATCCCTTGCAGCCAATCATAGGCGAGGAGTGGCAGCCATCTTGCCATGCCAGCAGTTCCCCTCCACCAGCAGGCTGTGCAGCTGGACCACAATGACCACAAGGAGCCCATACTTTTTCACAGAACCTGCCCAAAATCATGGTTTCCATGCAAATTGTGAAATCGCAATTTCAGTAGGTCCCTACAAATGACAAAACTTCTCTAAATCAACTCTGGTGACTGACCTGTTGATTCTTCTTGCTAAGAAGCCCCAGTTACAATCCTTCTTTTGGGAACTGGTGTGAACCTTAGGTTCTTCCCCATCTCTTCTTTTGTTTGCAGGTTGTACTGTTCTTTTGCAAACCCCAATGCACACCTGAGAAATTAGTCTTTTATAATTACACACTTTCTGCTACATCTTACTAACAAGAGACAAATTCTATCCATAGTCAAATCTGGGTGCACTGAACCCAGTGCTGCCACACCTTCACCTACATTGTTAATTGAGCTGGACAGATTAACTCGGTTATGCCTACACATGCTACAATCACTTCTTGATTACCTACACATACCCTTGGAATGGCGAGGGGGCTTGCTTCTGGTATCGTATTTCAGGGCAGAGATTTAAAGTGGAGTCTTGCTTGCCTCTCCTTCATCCTAGGAGCTCAAAGGCATTGCATGGAGCTCAAGCCCAAGTTTGGCTCTCAGAAAAGAGGATGAGACACTAGCATCAGAGTGCTGATTTTATAGGAAGAGTCAACCTTGGCTCTTTTAGAAAGTTTACTGTTTTTGGGAAGTTGATAAACTTGACTGAGTAAGAGAAATACAGGAGCAATTTGCGTGATCAACAATTCAGTTAAAATCAGAACATGAATTTCTAGGATAACTAAAACTTACTTCTATAGCCTAAGAGTTTGCTTAACTAAATGTCAAAGAACTGTTGCCAAAACAAACAAACAAACAAAAACAAAAAGACTCAGTAGAGGGAGCAATGCTTCTCAAAATAAAGGTTGCAAGAATTAGAGGTGCACCAATATCAGTTCGTATTGTATCAGCACCAATAAAAGTAAAATTGACATTATCAGCAATTAGCTTTTCTTGGCCAATGTGGCTGATAATGTCACCGATGAATGCTATCTGCATGCACGCAGAGGCAACATCCATGCAACCAGGAATGCAGCCCAGCAGCTTGGAGAGCAATGTCTGGCCGGTAAGTCCGTGGAAGGGAAGGGGTGCGGGGTGCAGACTGAGGCTCCCATGGTGAGAGAGGGAGGGAATAGGGCAGGGGCTGGGTGCAAGATGGAGCCACTGGCAGCTCATTCAGGGGTGCAGGGAGTATGGGGACTAGTCCCTGCTGCCGCACACACCCCCAGGGGAGACATGGGGGGGTGCCTGCCCCCCGGATTTGCATGTGGGGTGAGGGTGCCTGCTGCGGGCTCAGGGCCAGGGGCTGCACCAGCTTCTTCCCGGAAGTGGGGCCGGGCAGCTACAGTGAATTTTGGGGGGCTGTAGCCTACCCCACAGCCTCCCCTCCCAGTGCTGCCATCCCCCTCCCCTGCCCTCACCCTGCGCAAAAATCTGGGGGGCACATTTCCCCCATGCCTCCCCCTGGGGATGTGTGCAGCGGTGGTGGTTCCTGTCAGATGAGCTGCCTGCAGCCCTGTCTCATGCCGTGTCCTGACTGGGCAATGCCTGCCTCTGCCCCACTCCCTCCCTCACCATGAGGGCCTTGACCTGTACCCCTCCTGCCCCGCCCCCCCCCCCCCCACACACACACACTCCTTCCCTCTGCACTTACTGGCTGGATGCTGCTCTCCAAGATGCCAGGCTGCATACCAGCTATCAGATCAGTACCAGCCAATATGGCTGATTAATAATTCACCATCAGTATTGGCCAAAAATATTTTTATCAGTGCACCCCTAGTAAGAGTCCTTCATAACAGAAAGTTTTGTGGTAACCTAAGTATAGGTGTCAGTAACAACTCCTGCTATAAATTCAGAAGTTACACAATAAAATGCCATGCAATATTTATGTGAGCCTCAGAACCTTGTCCATGATACCCAAGGCATAAAAAAAACTGGTACAAAATATAATCAATATTTATCTGCTGAAAGAAAGAGAAAAATAGAGGATATCCTCCTGCCCCTTTCCCCAAGAAAGGAAGGGTGAAAATAGAACCAGGGGATGGGGGAGGGCTTAGCAAATAAAGAGAAATTATGATTGAGCAAGTTTGGAAAATAAGTGCAATATTTAAAAAGCTCTTACCTGTGTGGCTTTGTCCCTCATACATGGAGCAGTTTGTCCATGATTATCACGAGGCCATTGCCCAGCTAGGTAGGGTGCTGCAAGCGTATCCAGTGATGACGTACGACGAATGATACTAGAAGGGCTTGATGAGGGTGGTCGTGATTTGTCAACTATATTTTAAAAAAAGATAGAAAGAAAACCTGAATATCAGGGACAAATGAAATATATTTGTTATCTTCAGTACACTATTAAGAAACTAAAAATGTTTTGTACTGGTTGCACAATACAAGATATTTGTTAACACAGGGATTTGAGGTTTCACTTGTAGCCATTTCAGATTTTAGCTTTTTTTTCCTTAAGAGCATAAATTGCTACTAATTAAGTTTTCATGGTTCTCCAAAAAGGCTGAGAAACAACTATAACATTAGATAAATACTGCATTTGAAAAGATGCAATAGGCATTTCCTAGAATAGCATATAGTTATACTATGCTTAAATTATCCAAGTGTCATTTTTGATTGGAGTAGTGATACAAACCTTTGCTCACATTTTTCAACTTAATATGGGATATATTAACATACATGCTTTTAATCCATGTGCCAGATATTACATCATTTGGTTCCATAAATACTCAAACTGATGTTCCAACACTTCTAAGCAGAAACCTACCATTCTGATGGACAACTACAACTGAGTTTGATATACATATATAAAAACCTACCAAAAACACACATGAAACATTATATCAGAGTGCAGAATAAAGTATTTCAAAGATATAAAAGACAAAATGTCAGCTACTATATGATATTATTATTTCAATGCATACAATATTTAGATTGTTCTACTATCAAAAAAGGTAAATTAGGCTCAAAACATAACCCGCTTAAACATGGTTCTAAAATTAGGGAATACCCTCCCACATAGAGTCAGGGTGGTTTTTGAAAAAAAAAAGTTGCTATATTCTGTGCATTCACAGTTGCTGGATTTGGCATCAAACTGAGTAGCAGCGTTGAAAAAAACAGTATCCATTAAGCAAGAACAATGAGTGTTTTGATGCACAGGTTAGGTCAGCACTCTGCCTTTTGTAAGGGGACATACGCCCAAATATTTCTGTTCCTTCTAATCAAGACACTTCTCAACCAGGTTGCCACAAGACCCCCTCACGGGTATCACAGTGGCCAGGTCAAAGTGCCCCATGCGCCTGGTACACAGCCTGCCTTACTAGGGTTCTTTCCCCTACCACATTCCTCCTGGAAAGAGGCACATGGGGAAATTCCACCTATCCTACATGCCTCCTTTTCTGAGAGACTGTGCAAGGTCAGACCAGGAAGGAGCACAAGGTGGCTCTCCTGCCTGCTTTTGGCTCATCAGAAAACCCTAATAAAGCCAGGATAATGCAAGTGTGCTGCAGTTCTTCCAAGTCTGGCTGTACATGAGGCACATGGAGCTGTCTTACCTTGCACCATCAGTGGCTGAGGACCACTGAAGTAAAATGAGGCAGCACAAGAGTGGTTCTCAATTAGGGATGCTGTCAAATTTGAAGAAGTTGGGAAGGGGTGCCCCAGCACTAAAAAGTTTGAATATCATCCCTCCAAACACAGAGCTGTGAGGTTATAAAGACCTGGGAAGTTCAGAGGAAGGTGGATGAAGAGCGTAAATAGAGAGACAATTGTCAAACAACAGTTAGAGATAAAAAAATTATTTTCTCCTAGGGCCTCTATACCTTTCCCTTTACAGGAAATTAATAAGCAGTCAGTGCTTCAGCAAAGGACCAGTGGGAAGGGAATTCTTAACTAAAACAACACTAAATCCAAAGAGCAGCATTAGATGAAAATGTGCAGCAGATTTAAAGTGTTGCTCTGTATATCTCTACAAGGGCACAGAATATCACTGATGCTGAAGTAAGCTGCATGGGTTTTTAAACTATACGGCACTGATTTCTTAGCTAGGATGTAACAATGATCCATTTTCTTTTCTGATAGAGTCTGGATTTGCTGACAACACTCCCCATATAATTGGGGTTTTCTAGAAGACCTCTTCACATAAAAGAGGAGTCCCCTTTACATGTATAGAAAAGATTTCTGTTGTGGAAGGATGGAGCCTGAAGAACACTAGGATGAAAATACACTGAGGCAAGTAGGAATCTGAAACCACTTACATGAGCTGAGTAGGGCCTCAGATTTTATCTTTGTGGCCCACACTAAAATAAAATAGCTAAAGCATTATGCTCAGTCACCCTCCTAATAGATTGGATTATCATTGGTAAGGCTATTTTTAACAAATACAGACACAGTACACTTACTCAAGAAGTGCACAAACAACAAATTATTGCTCTCTACTGATAATTCCAATGACTAAAAGAGCCTGTATATCAGGGGTGTCCAACCTTTTTGAATGTGGGGCTGGATCACGAACTTTTTATCACCCAGTGGGCCGGCGAGCCACATTCAAAGACCTCACAGGAAGTGACATCACATCAGGAAGTGATGTCATGTGACCTTCGACACCAATGAAGTTGCAGGAAGTGACAATGAAATGGGTCTAAATAACCAGTTCAAAACTCGCCCTCTATAGCATCCACCTCTGCCACTGTTCGGGAAGGATACTGAGATAGATGGACCATGGGGCTGACCAAACATGGCACTTTTTATGCTCTTATGTTCAGAAGCTCTTATGTTCTTTGGCTGAGCTTCCAAGCTATGGCTGAGATTTGCAAAAAGGGGTAGATAGGCATGTTACAAAGTTGTCATAAAAGATTTGGAGCCCTCTAAATCCCATTCATTTTAATGGAAGTTGGCCTTTTGACTCAGCTTTGAAAATCTCAGCCCAAGGTGCCAACCAAATAAGTCAAAATATATTTTGCATTTCTATGCAGTGCATCTATGTGGGGCTCTAAAAGTATTTTACAAACCTGAAATGAACCTCAGGATGAGCCCAGCCAGAGGAGCAGGGGCTCAGCTGCACTTTCCCCCTACCTGCACTGGTCAGTCCCGAGCAGCACACAGCTCCACTGCCGCCTCCGCTGGCTGGTGCTGACCCAGGCGCGTCTGTCCCATCCGGAGCAGCATGCAGCTGAAGCTGGCTTCTGACGTGCTACTGGGGATGGGAGGAGCCCGGCCGGGTTAACACCAGGCAGCAGACGCGGCAGCAGAGCCACGTGCCGCTCGGGACTGATGGGCACAGGCAGGGGGAAAATGCAGCTGAGACCCTGCTGCTCTGGCTGGGCTCATCCCGCCCCGAGCGGCATATGGCTCCACCACTGCTTCTGCTGGCCGGTGCCAACCCAGCCGGGCTCCTCCCGTTCCCAGTAGCATGTGGGAAGCCAGCTTCAGCCGTGCCGCTTTTCCTGGCTGGTGCTGACCCGGCTGGGTCCATCCCATCAGCAGCATGCGGCTGAAGCCAGCTTCCCAAGAGCTGCTGGGGACGGGAGGAGCCCGGCCGGATCTGCACCAGCCAGCAGAAGTGGCAGCGGAGCCGTGTGTCGCTCAGGACGGGACGAGCCCAACCGGAGCAGCAGGGGCTCAGCTGCATTTTCCCCCTGCCTGCACCGTTCCGTCCCAAGCGGCACACGGCTCCGCCGCCGCTTCTGCTGGCCAGTGCCGACCCGGCCAGGCTCCTCCCGTCCCCAGCAGCACATGGGAATCTGGCTTCAGCTGCGTGCTGCTCCAGATGGGACAGACCTGCCCAGGTCAGCACCAGCCAGCAGAGGCAGAGCTATGTGCCGCTGGCGACTGACCAGCACAGGCAGGGGGAAAGTGCAGTTGAGCCCCTGCTGCTCCAGCCGGGCTCATCCTGTCCCGAGCAGCACACGGCTACTCCTCTTCCCACACGCACCGCATCGGCAATGTCAAGCTGACGCAGTGCATGTGGGAACCTTGTCCCTTCCCCAGCCCTTCAGCAGCCATTAGGAAGCTGCTGAGGGGCCGGGGGAGGGACAAGGGGTGGGAACGAAAGTAAACAGTGTTTACCTTCATTACTCATCGCAGCACCGTGGGCCACAGAAAACGGCTTGGCGGGCCACATGGCAGCCCATGAACCATATGTTGGACAAGTCTGCTGTATATGCATTGATCAGCAAGAACAGATCCCACTGAGTTAGCTTAAGAACCCTAGAATCAAAGAGAGTGAAAATACACTACCTTGGGGTCATGAGGAACTCAACCACTTGTAGGCCTGTGGACAAGCCGAAAAAGAGATAATATCTTGACACCCCACAAACAACCTCAGATGCTTGAGGAGAGTGTCTACCAAAGGAAGAAGTATCATTTAAGTAAAAAACCCCACTAATTTTCCCAGAGTAGAAGAGGAATGCTGTCCCCTGGAGTGGGAATTCTGAATTTAAATATCCTCATTAATCCATTGAGGTCTGTGGTCCAGGATAGGTCTTGAACTATTCCTTTTGTTGGAAGTTAAGAAATAAACAATGATTTTTTTTTTGTTTTTTATGCCTGCAGAACATCTTCTCTGGGTCCTTTCCTAAGGAAGTAATTTACTTCCTTAAAATCCACACTCATGAGACAGGCTCCTTAAAAAAAGAGGAAGAAAGAGGATGTGAATGAAGTGGTCTAATACAGACCTGGATGGAATATCTAATATGGATGGTATCCAGCAATCAGAAGTACTCAAGCACTAGATGCAAAAGGAGAGATCAGCTCTAAAGAGGAGAGAAGCTGACAGATGTTTTAGTGCTATAAATCAGAGGTTCCCAACCCCCAGGCCACAGTCTGGTACCAGGCCACAAAGGGTTGGCTGCTGGACCAGAAGTCCAGAAGTGACCAGCATACTGCAGACAGGCAGCCAACCTTTTTTATTCAGTATAAAAAAGGGTTGGCTGCCAGTCCTCAGTCTAAAAAGGTTGGGAAACACTGCTATAAACAAGCTAAACAGGACATTGCTCTAAAGCACTGAAGGCAAATCAACCTAAATTATCAAGCATCTCTCCCACTTCTAGCGTAATAAGTAAAAATACCACTCTGCACTGGATTACCAAGTGGGTTTCATGTAGATATACATATATAGATGGCACTAGCCATGAGTGATATAACCAGTATGATAGCTGGGCCTTTACAGAGTTCAGGGCTTAATACTATGACAACACAGCAAAGTTTATCCCCCTCAGCCTGCTGCACCAGGGTCAGGCTTGTCCTGCCCAACCCCTTCCACAATATGCCATTGATAGTAAGTCAGTCAGTGGTGAAGCAGTTCCTTCCTTTCATCCAAATGCCCTGGGTAAGACTTTATGAGCCAAAGGAAAAGCGAGTATGTCGGGTCCCCAAGCATCAGGGATAGAACAGTTACTCCTTCTATCTTGATGCTGCTAGCTGTCCAGGCAAAATCTCCCACATCATCAAGATCCCAGACTAGAGTTCCTGAATGCCCTGGTGTTACTACTGACCTTGCCCAACCACCCAATAGTCATACAAACAATCCATCTCTCTACTGCTTCAAAATGCCCTGCAGCACAATGGAGAAGCAGCCTTTGCAGCTTGCATGCTCTGAGCTGTGCTTCTGCTTTCATCTAATGTGAGTTTCTATTGAGCTGTGGTGGCAGGGCATAGGATGACGGTGTGGGTGCCATCAATAACCTAGATACAGTTCAGCTACACTGGAAAATCTGGCTATGGCCTCCTGAAAGTTGGCAAGATGGAGAAAGCATGGTGCCAGCACTCTCTGGATGGCATGGCACACTTCCCATACGACTGGTACTACAGTGGACTACACATGCTAAAGTGGATGACCGTGGACTAGCAGCTGCTAGGACCACTAGCTTGCAGACAGCAATGGCCATATGCTTCTCCACAGTGAGGACTGTCTCATGTGGAGAGCTTGCTGCTTGAGTGACAGGGACAGCTTGATGCAGACCTTCATGAAGCTGACATGTCATCCTAAAGTTCGCTATAACTCTTCATCATCTCATGTCCCCAGGATTATGAACTCCCATTAGTTGCTGCTCATCTCCCTCGCCCAGAAGCACAGGTACACAGTTTATAGTTGGTCCCAGAGAACGACATTCCTAGTGTGTTATATGGCACCATCCTCCAGCATGCTGATTTGAGCCATGCAATGCCAGAAGAACATCTTGAGGAAGCACCTTTCCAGGGCATTTTTCATGGTGCCATGTGTTGCCATGGTCTTGTTTGCCAACTAGTAGATGAGCTAGAAGAGGATGCAAAGCACACCCAGGTAGGCCATGACTCTCTGCCTCCAGCAGAAACACCTTCCAGTGCTGCTCAGACAAGAAAGGAACACAGGGAGAGGAGACATTAGGTCAGGGGCGGGCAATTATTCTGGACAGAGGGCCGCTTACTGAATTTTGGCAAGCATGTGAGGGCTGCGTGACAGGTAGCCCAGGACAGATAAATATTAATTTTCTAAATTTTTTAGGGGCCCCACGGGCTAGATAGAATGGCTTGGCAGGCCACATTTTGCCCACCCCTGCACGAGGTGTTCATTCCCAGCTTCCAGGGGTAATACTGCTATACCTGCAATTGATAAACTATGCCAGGCTGAAAATAACGAGGCCAGCAGTGGTACCAAGCACACAACACATGCTGGGTAGAGAAGAGGAGGGGCAAATAGTCAGTTTGGTTCCTTTCTTTGCAGTCAGCAATCCTCAAGAGCCTTCACACAGAGACCTGAAGGGCATGACTAATATATGGCTACCATATCTGTGTCTATGTAAAAATCAAAGTATTTTTTTTTTAATTCCTTTTGCATACAGAAGGGAAAAAGAAAGAAAGCTCAAGATCAAGAACCCTGTGTAGTTAGTTACTTGACTAGTAAAGTACCTGCCTCAAAATAAAAGCAGTTGTGACCACTACAATCACTCAACCCTCAATAAAATCCACACAGAACAGTAAGATTATCACAGAATGTATTACAAGTGGAAAGATTCTTTTTGCTATTTTAAATCTATGGGAAACAGCTTAATTGTTTATATGAGAGGCATACCAGAGTTTAAAAAATATACTTTGCACATTTACCTAGATTTCCTATTCTTCCCAAAATAATGGGAAGTCATTCAGGATTGAGGTTTATTAAACTGTTACTTAAAATGGAGACAATATTCAAATACATTTTTAACAGTCACTCATACCTGCTCTTAGTAGACACTTCACCATCGGATTTTTTACTCCTAACTTAGTACAGTCTGCAATATCTACCATTTAACTCCTTAGGTTGTTGCAACATGTCATATTAGAAACGTTATCTATAATATTTTTATAGTGTTTTCCTACACAGTTCTTGAACTAAGGGCTCAGCTGCTAGCTTCCCTTGATGTGACCTACATAACAAGAGATCTGCTTTCATGGAGATAACAGTTACAACAGCTGTGCTGATGAAAAACAATGGAGCTGTTTCAGCAAACAGAAGCCTCTTAAATATTATGTCTCTTTTAATTGGCCTAATTATCTTATTTAAACTAATACTTCTGACAACTATCAGCCCTTCAACCCCTTGAAGATAGATTCAACATTACAGTCATGGTCTTTCAGGAACTAGCCTCCAATTATGTATGAGTATTTCTTTTTTGAGCAGAACATTACAGAAATAGGTTCTGTCTCTCTCTATGTATACATTTTTGAGACAGTTAAAATGCTTAGTGAGACAAATCTAAAAGGAACAAATATAGATTCCTACATGTTTTTAAATGAAAATTTTACAAATCTATAATTAGACCCACCGCTGCAACCAGAAGAACTCATGAAATATTTCCTCGGGGAAACACATCACATTTCATCAAGTCAAGTAAGACAAAGGCGTCCATGAGGTGTCCAATTCTAACTACAGCTTAGGAAAGAAAACAAGGGAAACAAGAGGGAAGACCTAAAACAAGATACTTTGGATTTACAGGCTTGCTTCAATTGCCCTAAAAATTTAAAACTAGAAGAAAGGATATTTAAGCAGAATATGTATGAATTATTGAGAACAAACCCGCTGGAAAAAACAAAACAAAACAATATCCAGACTCTCAAGTCCCTTCTAAATACATTTCAATCAGTAGTCTCCATTACATAAACTTGAATTAAGAGCTCCCTATCTTAAACAACAGAAAAAGATATGGCCCCTAATTTTGGATGGAGATATATAGATATATATATATTTTACCAGTTGTTATCTAGTAAAGAAGCAGCTTTCAAGAAAAGACCATTTGGTTCTTAGATTCCTAGCAACCCAAAATTGTCCACTGGTAGTAATATACCTGATGTTTATGGTTTCCAAAATAGTTTTAGAAAACTGAAGAAAAATAAATTTGTTGATCCCAGTGAATGAAGCATGAAACCAAAGTGACTTTCTCTGCCAAATCTGCAGCAAGAAGCCAGAAAAGTGAGATTATAAATATAAATTAACTTTTCATGGAATTTCCCCCATCTTAGACTTAAATTATTAAAAAACAAAACAAAGCCCAACAAAGCTGCATAAAGAAGGTTACACAAGTATTCAAGTGTCAAGAAGAGATAGTGCTGGCAAAGCTTAATTCTTTCTCTATGTCTGTGCTTTGTTAGCATGAAGTATATCACAGTGCCAATACAATTCCTTTCTACAGCTTTAGATCTGCACAATTATTTTTTATTACTGCATATTGGTTTGCATACATCATAGAAGGTTCATGAAAGCAAGAATATAGGAAGTTCAATTAATGAAAAACAGTTTCAGCAACCAACACAGGGATTCAGAAATTGCCATTTTTTACAGTCTTACAGTTATAGATGAGAGCTCGTGCAGTCATATAATTAAGAAATCATGTTTACTGTTCTGCACCCATTACTTTGTCATTTTCTAATTTTTTTAATGATTGAATATATGGTCTTAAAGGTAATTTAAGAGAGTGAGGGAGCTCCATTTTTCTAATAAGGCTTCCTTCCACAAACGCAGTACAACCTCATTGTAACATATCAGCACAGGGCAGAGAGAAAAGTTAATACAAAGAGGGTGTTCTCTGTAATGGGGTTTGTTACTCTGCTGCAGAATAATAGTGGAAAAATCAGTTTCTGCTATTGGACTTTGCTATAAACTGGATTTCTTAAAAAAAGCTTGAACCAGATTTAAATATACACACAAATAGATTATTTTAAAATTTGAAAGCAGCATGTAAATTGATGCAAGTAGATAATAAGAAACATGTCCATGTTTTATAGCAACACCTTAGCTTAAGTTCTTCATATATTAAACCAGCCATGAAAACAGGTTACATTACAAACTGGTGTATGGGTCCCACTGTCTTCTGATACTGGGAATAAGTGAAATAGTACCTTTTCAAATAAGACAATAGGCAGAGCAGCTCCACCGAGAATTTTAAGAACATATAACAGACAACCTATAAATCTTTGAAGGAATGCAACCACCTTCAGTACTACCCAATCACAGTACAATTACTCATTTCAAGGCCCCGTCCTAAAATTAGGGTAACTTCTTAAGAAAGAAAAAGGGACTGTGAGTAAAAGTTAATCAGTGATTTTCCATTTTGGATTTCAAAATTGGAGGAAGGAAGGAATAAAAAAAAATATTAAAAATACAGTGTATTTTAAATATAAATGCACTGTTATTCATTTGGGTTTTTTATTTTAGAAACAACTCTGAAATTAAGGTGTTTAAAGGCCTAAACTTTCTTATTTATTTTACTAAATCATAGTAAGTAAATTCTAAGCAAAATATCACATTCATACATGGAAGTTTAATCACTAAACTTTATGTCCTGGGATCCTACAGACATAGGAGTCCACTGTCCTGCTTCAAGTACCTGTGAAGTATGGGAGATTTTTTTTTTTTTAAATGTATTTTTTCCCTAGGGACAATACCATATAGTCTGTAAATTAACTTGAATGACCTGCAATTAACTGCTAGTGTACCTCCTCTGGCTACTTACTGGCAGAGAGGCAGCAATGTTGCACGCAAACGGCCATGCTGCTAGTGTTTTGATCTAGGTTAAAACCTGGGACAATCAAGACCAGCTCAAATTAGATGTTCACTTACAGTCATAGTGTTCATTTGGAGGGGAGAAGGAAGGAGAACTATACAGTTAGGCACAAATACAAAAAGAAACTAAACCATTCCTAATAGGTTTTAATATAAGATGCATCTGCTTACCAAAGACAGAACTGGACAGCAACTAATTTCTAGCTTGTAGAATGTGAAGCTTTGCTATTCAGAGAGAACTTGAACAGAGCCATAGCAGGGAGAGCAAGTGTCTTCATTCCCTAGAAAAGGTAGGACTGAGTGGAGCTCTCATTCTGAATGAACTAGCTGGTTACAGCATTATTTTTCACAAGGATTGTTGACCTTAGTCCCCTCTGTTAATGTGAAAGGGCCAGTGTAAACCCAGGAGGTAAGTCCAAGTATGGGAGTAGAGCCCTGAGATCATATGGGATTATACTGAGTTCGCTTATACTACCGTTACCCCAAGTCCTTGGACAGCTCTTCATACTGTATAAGCACTGGGGGGGTGTGAAGCGGGCTGTATTAGATTTGGATTCGGCCCGATTCAGGGCACAGTGATTCGATTAGTTGATTCAGATCATTGCCCCGATTTGATTCGGCTGAATCCGAATCTGAAGATTTGATGCCGATTCAGAGAATCAGCAATTTGGCTACAGACACAGTTTTAAATGCTTTTTCTACATACTTCAAGGTACCAGGCGCAGCTTGTGAACGCTGAGATGGTGGGGCGGATGCAGCATCCCACAGGACTGTGGGGGGACTCCGTGTGCTCAGCAGCAGACCGGAAGTATTTCTGGTCCACTGCTGAGCGTGCAGGGGACCACACCCCCATGCCCCCCTGGCTCGGCGATCAGCCACAGGGGGACCCCAGGTACCCCCCCAGATCCCCCCCTCCCCCCCCCCCCCCCCACAGACACAGGGAGGCACTAGTCACCAAGCCGGGGCAGGTGCCCTGCACGCTCTGCGGCAGACCCGGAAGTACTTCTGGTCCACTGCTGAGCGCACCAGAGACTCCTGCCCCCACGTTCCTGTGCAATGCTCCATCCACCCCACCATCTCAGCATTCACAAGCTGCCTGGTACCTAGGGGTATGTAGAAAAAACATTTAAAGCTGTGTCTATGTCCAAATCATCGAATCTCTCCAAATCAATTCAGAGGATTCCAATTCGATTCGGAGAGATTAAAAGGTCTCCCGATTCAATTCGGATTTGGAGATTCGGCTGCCGAATCAGGCCCAACTGAATCAGCGATCAAAGCTTTGCGCAGCCCTAATAAGCAATCCAGCCCTCCAGGCTTGGGTCTGCATGGTTTACTGCCCCGGACTCGTTTGCTTTATTGTCCAGTTTCCTCCAACCCAGGTAATATTTAAATGGCTCAAGAATCCTCCATGAGAGGGGTTCTTTCACAGCAGGAATAGATAAAAGACAGAGGAGAAGAAAATAACATGAAGCTCTGTAGTCATCTTAGTCAAGCATGGACACATTAAGAATATCCACACAGCCAGGAAAATTAGTGTATTAATAGGTTCTGCCTTTGTAAGATTGTTGTGGTTTTTTTTTAATTTCTCAGCTTCTGGCTTTCCCACAACAAGAAGTTATGTCTAAAGCAGTGCACATCTCCACTGCATGATGGGGAAAATGGGGATCTGCTGAGACTATTAACAGATTTTCCTCAATTTATCATAAATCATGGCTCCACAATTTTAGCACTGTTAGATCTTCATCATCTGGGTGGTGCCACCTATGATGCACTCTGAATGAAGAGGGCATTAGGATGTTGCCCAGGAGTGGGTTACCATGAACCCCAACACACCAGCAGTTCATGAATGTCCACAGAACTGTGGCTAAGCCAGAGTGAAACAACTGATATTGGTAATTTGTACTATCATCAAACTCAGGTAAAATAATGAGTTAAAAAAAAAACAAAAAAAAAAAACTTTGTCATACTAAGTTGCTATATTTTTCTGATCAGATTACATGTTTGCTTAGTATAGGTTAATCTTGATGTAATATACCTATATAAAGCAATACTCTTGATGGAAAATACTTATGTAATGCATTTGACTTGATTCTGTACAATACCCCAGTTAATAAATTACAATGATACAAAACCGACAAGACATACATTAAATGTATTGAAAACCAGTTAAAAGGACAACTCACAAAATATCATTACAAATGTAGGATCACTATCAAACATCTGTGCTTCAAGTGGGGTCTTGAAGGAACAGTTTTTTATTCTACCCCATTTAGCATTAACATTAATTATCTTCTAACAAACAAAAATACTGAGAGTTTGGTAGAGCCTAGATGAGTTGTAAATTATAAGTAAAGCATGTCACTGACACAGAAACAGCTGGACTGCCTGGATGAAGTGGATAAAAACAATATGCGTTTCAGTTCAGCTAAATGTAAGAGAACTTGTCTAGGAACAAATAACATATGCCATGTTTATATGAGAGGAAAAAAACACTAACCTGGGAAGCAGCAACTTTGGGAAAAAAACTTGAAGCGGGGAAGGGAGGAGGGATGGCATTGTGAGGAATTTGTCAGAAGCTGAAGCTAGGCAAATTCAAAAAAGAAATAAAAATGTTTTTGTTGTCGTTAAAAACAAAGCAATTAAGCACATGAACAATTTATTACCCAGGCTTATGAGTAGATGTCTACCCAACTGGAGGCGGTGACTGGCCAATTTCATGGGGAGATCACAGGGTTGGCCATTTTCACAGGCTAATTGTGGCAGAGGCCCTGCCCCTCATCACTGATTGGCTAAGAGGGCTGTCTGTCATGCAGCCCTGGCCCTTGCCACCAGGTGGTGGAGAAGGGCAGCCCTCTCAGCTAAATCAGCAAAGGGGGGGGAGAGCTAGCAGTCATCTTGGGCTCCCATGTGCCAGCCCTGTCCCCCGGCAATGATGTATCTGGGCCACAGCATCATGAGAACTTTCTGGAGAACCAGCATTTTATTTTCAGTAATTCCCCCTGCTGGTGAATTTGCAGACATTGCCCACACTTGTGGGCAATGCCAGATTTAATATTTTCTGTGAAATCACAATTTCAGTAGGTCCCTAATTATGAGTTTCTCCATCAAAGTAAATTTTTAAATTAGTATTGGATGTTGGAACCACATATTAAAACTCAGTTAATCCAGAGAAGCCCGATAGCCTGGTATTATATGGGGAGGTGAGACAAGACAACAACATAACCAGAAGTCTTTTCCATTTTATTTTCTGCATGATAATAATTCTGACAAAGATGTATATTGATTCCTTCAACTATGATTAAGAGATATGAATTTGTATGGAAGCACAAATTATTCACCTATATAATTTATTCAGAAAGCATGACATCCTGCTTCCATTAGGAGGAAGTTTCATTTTACAATGTCTTCAATGTTTTCCCCTCCCTATAAAGAGGTTCTTACGGAGGGCCATCTCCCAACCAACTAACTGCAAAGAATTTTTCACAAAAGTATTGAGAGCTAAAAAAGAAACAATACTTAAAAGGCAAAATGAGTAATGGAACATATTAATTAGGTTCTTGAAACCCATGTACCCTGCACATCAGTACAAGCAGTGCTACTGAAACTTTAAAGGTCCGAAACCAAAACATGAAACCACTTGTTTTCCTTTAAATGAATACTACACAAAGTTTAAAGTAGTCTAAGATTTATTATCTTTTTACAACACAGAAAAGTTAATCTCACCTTATCAAGTCTCCAGAAGTAGATACCAACTAACTTTAAACCACATAGTGAATAAAAATATGCAAAAAAACACACAAACCTCACCATGCAAGATTTTAAATCGGTTACATTGAAATCAAACCTCTCCAATGCAGTTAATTTTTATTAAAGCAGTCCAACTCTTGGAAAACAAGAAATCACATACCTCATTTAGTAAAGTTAAAATGTACTTTCCTTATTTGCAATTTTTTCTTCTTTAAACCCAGTTCTTCAACAATCTAGGCATCACTGTCAAGTAGCATGCAGTAAAATAGACAGTGCAAAGAAAGGGAATAAAACCAATAAACTAGTAACCAGAGATGCAAACATGGACTCATTTAATTTCCAGGACCATTAATCACTGAGGCATCAACAATCCTAATGCTTATCTCTGTAAGGAAATTCCCCCATACAGCTACTACAAAAATATTACCTATATTCTGCACTTATTCCCCATGTGGTGCTCAAGTCATAGTTTCATAGTTTGTAGGGTCAGAAAGGACCTCGACAGATTATCAAGCCCAACCCTCTGCCATGGCAGGAAAGAGCACTGGGGTCAAATAACCCCAGCAAGGTGTTCATCCAGCCTCCTCTTAAAGACCCCCAAGGTAGGAGCTAGCACCACTTCTCTTGGAAGTTGGTTCCAGATCCTAGCCGCCCTGACTGTGAAGTAGCGCCTCTTGATGTCTAGTCTGAATCTACCCTCTGCCAGCTTGTGACCGTTATTTCTAGTCACTCCTGGTAGTGCTCAGGGGGAACAGGGACTCCCCCAATACCTGCTGGTCCCCTCTGACTAGTTTGTAACAGGCCACTAGATCCCCCCTCAGCCTTCTCTTGTGGAGGCTGAAGAGGTTCAGGTCCCGTAGCCTCTCCTCGTAGGGCCTGCCCTGCTGCCCCCTGATCATGCAGGTGGCCCTCCTCTGGACCCTCTCAATGCTGTCCACGTCCCTCCTGAAGTGCAGCGCCCAGAACCGGACACAGTGCTCCAATTGCAGCCTGACCAGTGTTGCATAGAGGGGGAGGATCACCTCCTTGGACCTGCTCGAGATGCATCTGTGGATGCTTGACAAGGTGCAGTTAGCCTTCCTGACCACGTCCCCACAGTCGGCCCATGTTCATTTTGGCATCAATAATGATTCCAAGATCCTTTTCTGCCTCTGCACTGACAAGAAGGGAGTTCCCCAGCCTGTAGGTATGCTGCTGGTTCTTCCTCCCCAGGTGCATCACCTTGCACTTGTCAGTGTTGAAACCCATCCTGTTCTCATCTGCCCACCCCTGTAACCTGTCTAGGTCCAATTGCAGCCTATTCCTCCCTTCTAGCATGCCCACATCCCCCCACACCTTAGTGTCGTTGGCAAATCTGAATAGGGTGCTTTTTACCCCGTCATCCAAGTCACTGATGAAGATGATGAATAGCGCGGGTCCGAGGACCAAACCCTGGGGGGCCCCACTGTCCACATCCCTCCAGATCGAAAATGACCTGTCTACCACCACTCTCTGGGTGCAGCCCTCCAGCCAGTTAGTGACCCATTTGACTGTGTAGGTGTCAATGCCACAGTCCCCTAGTTTTTTAATGAGAAAAGTCCATCAAGAGGAACCCATCTTTTGAACACATGAAGTGCTTTATAATTCTATATGCTTTAAGTAATACATAGTCTTAACTATAATAAGTTGGGCATCCAAAATTAATGTATACTTTTGAACTTACTGCTTGTGCAACCTGTTGCTCACAAATCCAATCTCATTTTCCAGGGTTTTGTGAAAAACTAAATTCATATTTGAGAAGTGTTCAAATACTGTAGTAATGAACAGCATAGCAAACCTGTTTTAAGAACTTACTCTGCCTTTAGAGCAAGGTTTTAATAGTGTCCAGTAAATAAGGATTGGGACCACATTACTTTTCACACATTTTTTATTAAACAAAAATAACAGTGCATTCTCTTGTTGCAAAAGAACTCAGAAAGACCACAACAGTTCAGAAAGGAATCCCTTATGTCAAAAACAATTTTAAATCTCTAGGTTTATCTTGTGAATTATGTTTACTACACACCTAACAATGCTAAAATTGCTTGACATCCCACAGCACCCTTGAAAGGATCTCAAGGCATCCTAGGGTGCCACAACACCCTGGTGAAGAACCAGTGGCATATGCACAAAGGGAGAAAGTTAAATTGTACAGGCTATCTTAATTTTGGCTTCACTTAATTGCTGAGCGCTTACATTTGTGCTTTTAATGCAATTTTTAGCATGTACTTTCCTGATGATGTGAAAGCTCTATCATACACTACACCCACATGGTTCATCAGCAGTGAAGATCTCTCACATCAGCTAATGAATAAGTGACTGGAATAGCATATTTAATCCTCTGTGGTAAAGCACTAGAGAGAGTGGGATACTCTCCCAATGGGTTTTACAGATATATACTGAAGCTGTGGACTGATAACATACTGCTTTTTGAGCTCCATTCTAGACTCTGTAGGAAAGTGCACTCTAGTGGGTACATATTGTGGAAAAGTACCTGTGGTTGCTGCCTCCAGAGCACCTCTTCTTCATTGAGGCACTTAACCTCTGACCCACGGGCAAAACACAGCCTGCAGAGCTATTGCGTCTGGCCCACAGGGCTCCCAACAGGTCAGGAAATTTGTTGGTGGGGGAGTGGTGGCTATAATATGTCACCTCCCCCACCCCCTGCCAAATTTCCAAACCCTACGCACCCATTCAGAGCCAGGTTTATGCCCTCTTCCCCTCCCCCCCATCCTGAGGTTGGGAAATGCCCCCATTTCCCCCACAGGGCTGAGTTAGGGCTAGGTCATACCCTCTTTTCTATGCAAGGTCAGGTGATGCCCCCTTTCCCTCAGGTGGGACTGGGCTCAGGCCATGCTGCCCCCCACCCCGCTATGCATGGCCAGATGGTGCCCACTGTGCCAGCCCCAGGCACTGAATCAGGACCACCATCTGGCCCATGGTTGGACCAGACACTGCCCATCTGGACCTCCAGGAAAAAAGGTTGAGAATCATTGGACTACATGATCAAGATCTGAAGAAAAAGCATACAGCCAGTTGGTGGCATCATTCAACTTTGCAGTTAAAGTGCCAAATGTTCTAGAACACAGGATTTCAAAGATCTGACCCAGGGGCCAGGAGCTGTGCCATCCAGCCTGCAGGGCTCCCCGGAGGGCTAGAAAATTTTGTGGTGGGACAAGTGGCAGCAGCTGCTGCTCATCCTACCACATTTCTGGCCCTGTGGGGAGTCCTGCAGCCATATCTGGAGCACAGAGCCATGTCATCAGGCCCACAGGGAGAGAAATTTGGCAGCAGAAGCCACAGCTCTTCTCTCCAGCCTTCCACCCTGCACCTTGCCCCTACCTCACCGCCAGGTCCCGCATTGCCCTGTGCCTCACCCAGTGGATTCTTGCTGCCTCTATTGACTGCAACTACTGCATTTTCACTTTAAGACAAGGCTTTGTTTTCCCTTTGTTGAATGGTGGGGGTGGGGGTGAACCTCATCTTGAAATTGAGGAAATACAGTAGTTGCACTTGACTTCCACTTTCCCCCATATTGCTGCTAACCAAGAAATAAATTATGAGAACTAGGAAATATCTTACTGTTAGGGTAGCTGGTCATATTTTATGCTTTAAAGGTACACCTGGTTACAGAGTGGTGAGTTACAGTTTTGTTTAAACTTTTCTTTTATATTCAACTTTATTTAATCATTGCTTAAGTTCCGTATAGCCTCATTATCTGAACTTTTCATTTTGCTTATCAGCTGGCCTTGAGTTGTTTTTGCAGAGCGCATAGTGCTCATATATTTATTATTGCATCTTTTCTTTTCTATCACTGTGAGAAGTTCTTCTAACATAACATAGTAATGGCCTTGTTACTAGCTCAGATGAACTGACCTTGGCACTAACCAGCTGAATCAGAGGGATGAAATGGTTGGACATGTTAATGAAAAGGTGGTAAGGGAAACCAATGGACAATACCCAAAGTACGACACCAGAAAAAGACCAAATTAAGAGGTGTCCTCATGATGATGAACAAAGGAATATACTGACAGGATAAAATATGGACAGTATGCTGATCGCAGAGTGACCAATCCGAAAGCAAAGAGTCAGAGGAGTGAAGTTGAAGAAAACCATAAAAAGGGGACAGCAAGAAAGGTTAAGTGCGTCTCATCATAAATTCAGGAAAACATCCATCTGTACCAGTCATAAAGATTATCCACTGATGCCACCCACTGCATTCGGGAAATGATGGGGCATTATTTCTGCAGGGCGGTGTATCCACTGGGTTGTTGGGTTAGATTATTGTACTGAATGTTTTTCTCTCTCTGAATATAGAAACTGCTAAGATAATATTTGTTGTACTGATAAAGTTAGACTTTGATATTAGCACACTGAGCTGTCTGTGTTCATTTCACATTCCCGTCTGGCCTTGTGGAGGCACTCTCTTGCCACCCTGGAGCATGCACATGGCACCGGCTGCAGGGAGCGTTCCGGCAGCCTTGGCATTGAGTCCCGTTCACCCTGAAGGAGGCCCCAATACGTTCCTGCCATGACTTGGTCTTTTCCTTCAGTGTTGGAGCTCCTTCTTGTCACTCCTTGCGGCCTGGGCGCTGCCCTTAGCGGGTGTTCTTGGGGCTCCACCTTCCCTACACCTCAGCCATGTGCCAACCCTCAGGATGGCCAGCTGCTGGAATGCTGGCTCGCCCTTCTGATGTCTTTGCCTGCCTCTTCTCCTCGCTCATCACCCAGCTTCTTTCAGCTGCCTACAAGCTGCCCACGGGGTGTTAGATCATCCTGGTCAAAATGCCAGCTCTTCGCTTGCTATACTGCCACCTGCTGTGTTGTCCTGGCTCCTCCGGGTCTGTGGAGATTGCCCTTGGCCCCTTCTCCCTGCTTCGGGGCCCTGTGAAACTCAAAACAATTTAAGAAGAAAGAAAAGGAACAGTTGGGGTACGGGGCTTCCGCCCACCCCACTCATGGGTCCAGTGTCTGTGGCTCCAAGGTCCCTCGACGCTGTTCTCTACCCTGACCACCCCACTGAGCCAGTGTAGTACTTCATTCAATAAATCCCGGACCCCTCCATCAGGTCCCTGCCAGTATACTTCTTGGGCTACCAACACGCCTGTGTGCAGCCCGGGAAGTAGCCTTGCCTTCCGACCCCAATGGTGATACTGCCCTCCTCTACACTTCCCCACCACCAGATTTTAAATCAGCCGAGCAGCGATTCTTAATGACTTCATCAGCTGGCACTATTACCAGCCTGCAATAAAAAGCAGCTGATGAACCGCGCAGGCGGTTCGTCTCGGCATAGCTCATCTGGTTCCGTTTTTTCTACAAAAGGTAAGCGTGCCCTGCCTTCACTGCTTTTCTCTTTCTTCTTTAGGGGGGTCAGCCCTGCCTTGGGTCCCACTGCGGGGGGAGGGGGGGTGTTCCAAGGCCTCCCCCTGTCTCTCCCTGGGACAATTATCTTAGCTGTTTCTATATTCAGAGAGAGAAAAACATTCAGTACAGTATCTCACCCAACAATCCAGAAGATACACTGCCCTGCAGAAATGACAGCCCATCATTTCCCAAACGCAGTGGGTGGCACCAACGGATAATCTTTATGGCTGGCACAGACAGATGTTTTTCTGAATTTACAGTGTCCAGTAAATAACGACTAGGTTCATTCTGGTATGCAGCTGTTGTTTGGTTTCTCCTACATATATGTCATTGGGGCATTTGGTGCACTGGATGAGATATATTACATTTCTGGAGGTGCAGGTCTGAGATCCAGGAATGCTGATGGTTCTGTTATGGGGATACAGTTATTGAGGGGATGGTAGAGATATGTCAGCAGGTTTTACATGTCTTGTCATGGCATGGTCTGGATCCATTCGGTACGTTTTGGGCCCTAGGAAGTTTGCTTCTGGTGTTGAGGTTGGCAAGGTTTGGTGTTTGTTTAAAGGCTAAGATAGGTGGTTCTGGGAAGATCTCTAATTGGGTCCATCTTCTTCTAGTATGGGTTGCAATTGTTTGAGGATTTTCTGTATAGACTCCAGGGAGGGATATTATGTCATAACTAGTGGTGTGCAATGATTCATGGGGGTTTTCTTTCTAAACTGCAGCAATTCTTCATGTGGTATCTGGGTGGATCTTTCAAAAGTGTAAATCATCTCTCTGGAGGAGTGTCCTGGTTGAGTGAAAGCCCTTTTGAGATTTGTGAAGTGACGATCACAGGTGTTCTCCTCAGTGCAAATTCGGTGGTACCAGAAGGCTTGGCTGTATATTACATATCTGCACTGTGCAGATATGCATGTTGGTTCATGGGTTTCTTGTATATGGTGGTCTGTATTTTATCATTCTGAATAGTAATCATAGGGTCTAAAAAGGAAATGGGTGCTGGAGTATTCAAGAGATAGTTTGAAGGAAGAAGTGACTATTGACAAATTTCTGATCAAAATCTATCAAAGATTACAGGTTTTCAATCCAAATGCTGAAGATGTCATCAATATATCTTAAGTATAGCAAGGGTTTGATGGAGCAGTTCTTGAGGAATTCTTCTTACAGGTGGCTCATAAAAAGGTTGGCATATTGTGGGGCCATTTTGGTGCCCACAGTTGTGCCCATGGTCTGGAGGAAGTGTTGGTTATTGAAAGTGAAGTTGTTGCGCGTGAAGATGAAGTATACAAGTTCAGTAATATCTTTAGGTCTGTACTCTGCATTGTCATCTTGCTCTTGTAGGTACGTAAGGCAGGCTTGAATGCCATCCTGGTGTGGGATGTTGGTATATAAGCTAGTATTATGTATGATGGCTAGGAGGGTGTTGCTAGGAAGGCGGCCTACGTTTTTAAGTTTTTGTAGAACGTCTGTTGCGTCTTTGACAAAACTCGCTGTCTGGGTAACAATAGGTTTTAGGATGGATTTGATGAAGCCTGATATTTCCTCAGTTAGGGTTCCCCAGATATGGTTGGATATGACATGTCTGCCAGGGTTCCCTTGTTTGTGGATTTTAGGGAGCATGTAAAAAGTCCCTGGGTTAGGCAGTGCAGGGAATCAAGTTTATTAGTTTTTCTTGTAGTTCAAATGGAAGTGATTTGATGGTAGTTTCGAGTTTTAAAGTAAAAAGGGGAGTAGGATCTTCCCCTAGTTACTTGTACCAAGTGGTGACAGAGAGCTGTCTGTTGGCTTCTTTTATGTAGTCTTCATGGTTAAGGATAACTATAGCTTCTCCTTTATCTGCTGGTTTTATTAATATTTGGTGGTTAGATCTTAAAGATTCTATGGCACTTCTCTCTCTCTCTCTCTCTCTCTGAGAGAGAGAGGTTGTTATGGTGGTGTGTGTTGCTATTTCATGGTTCATTCTTTCCCTGAAGCAGTCAATATAACGGTCACGGTTAGAATTTTGTCCACGGTGGAGGTGCCCAATCTGATTTTTTAATGTTTTTTGGGAGGTTGATCTTTTCCTCAATGTTGTCAAAGTATAAAGTGTTGTTGGAAGTGGATTCATTTTGGTTGTGAAAATATTCCTTGAGGTTGAGGTGTCAAATGAATTATTCTAGCTCACCACATTGAAATATTTCATTAAGGTATTTTTCTGGACAGAAATTCTGGCCTTCAGAGAAGCCAGTTTTTCCAGTTTTGGTAAGTGCAGGCATGGAGAGATTGATGATATTGGAGGGTTGGTTGCTTCTTTCAGTTTCACTGAGCTTGATGTTGGAATATTGTACAGTGTCGGTGTTGTTTCTCTGATGGTTGTTCTGTGGTTGGGAAAGTTGTTCCTGGAGTAATTGGTTCCAAACCTTCTTTTTATGTTGGATGGATGCTGTAGAAAATCTTTATTAGTCTCTTTGTATACATTGCATAATGTTTGGGAAGATGACTGGATTTTTCTCTTCTAAGTTGTTGTAGCATGTGGTGATTTCCTTCTTGAGTTGATACTCTGTTGGAGTAGGTTAGGTGAAAAAGATGATTTGTAAGCTTCTCTGAATTTCTCTGGCACAGTTGTATGTAATAGTCAGAGGATTGTAGATTTGCTAAATGCAAATTATATTAAGGTTATATTACAGGTTGGTTACTCATGACCAGGGATCTGGGTTTTCCATTTCCCAAGGAAAAACAGAAAACAACGGATTTCCTGGCTTTATCAGAGAAAAAAATTGGATTTCCCACTTTTGCAAAGAGCTCTGCAGGCAGACAGAGTTCCAGCCTGCAAGAGCTGTTTGCAAACAGGCTGGGAAAGCCCCAACCCTGCCCAGGAGAGGGGAAGGGGGAGGGAGAGAGGGAAGGCTGGTGGCTTTTAGTCAGTGGTAAGGCCTAGGTCAGGCTCACTTTCCTCCTAAAGCCTGTGAACTGGCAGGTGGGGTTTGCAGGGGGCTGGGGGGTTGCAGGGCAGGGCTGGGGTAGAAGCTGCCTAGGGGCTAAGGCAGCAGGGAGATGTTGGAGAAATACATGAGTGCTTGGCCAACACCTCCATGTGCAGCTTCCCTTAAGGGCTGCTGGCGCCGCTTCAGTTTCACGTGCCCCCAGCCAGGCACTCTGGTCATGAGCAGGGAGGTGTTAGGGAACTACAAGGAGTGCCTGGCTGGCTCTACATCTCCCCGCTTGCAGCCAGAGATGCAAAGCCAAAGCGGCTCTAGTAGCCCTTAAGGGAAACCGCACATGGAGGTGCCGGCCAGGAGCAGGGAGATGTGGAGCCAGCCGGGCACTCATGTTGTTCAGTCTCAGGGGGCAGAGGGGACCCGCACCCCCAGATCTGTGCGGGAAGCAGACTGTTGGCTTGAGCACCCGCTCTCTGCTTCCCTCCCACAGGGCTGCTCTAGTCCCACAAACAAGATCTGGCATGGCTGGGAACAATGGGGCTGCACCGGGATCTCCTTGCCCCCCCCCCACTGCTCTGAGTGGCGGAGCCCTGCACCGCTTCCTTCAGTGCAGCCCCGCACGCAGGAGGCGCATCACTGGGGCAGCTTGGAGCGAGCAGCTGCTAGGAGATCCCCACATGGCTCCTGTGTCCCCAGCTGCGTAGGGTCACAGGGCAGGGCAGCAGATTCCCGATCCCTGCTGCTCTACTCCCCTTCCCGTGACCCAGTGTGGCTGGAGACAGAGGAACCAGGCAGGGATCTCCTAGCAGCTGCTCGCTCTGTGCTGCCCCAGCAATGCGCCTCCTGCATGCAGGGCTGCACTCAGGGAAGCGGCGCAAGGCTCCATCAGTCAGAGCAGCAGGAGGCGCAGTGCGGGGGGAGGGGGGGGTGGTAAAAGATCCCAGCGCAGCCCTGCTGCTCCCAGCAGTGCCAAGTCTTGCCTGCAGGGCTACAGTGGCCCCACAGGACAGCAGGAAGCCAGGCAGGAACTCGAGCCTGCAGCCAGCCCCCCCAACACAGATCTTGGGGTGTGGGTCACTTGTCCCCCAGGAGTATGCGCGGCCTCCAGGAGCCAGCCTCACCCCTACCCAAGTCAGCAGCAGGCAGGCAGCACTGGGGGAGGCAGCTCCATGTGCCTGCTGCAGCTGCCTTCTGTTGGGGGCAGAGAGCTGTGGACATAGATCCCTGGTCCCATAGCCCTGGCAGCTGGGACCTCTTCAGCAGGGCAAAGGGACAGGGGCTGTGGGGCAAGGGGTATGAGCAGAGCTGGGGAGGGAGGTTATGGGGGGGCCTTTAATTTTAATCCAGGATTTCGGGGGTTTTTAAAAAAAAAAAAAAAAAAAAAAAAGAAAGCAAAGCATTTGCAATTTTTGATCACAGAAAACTAGGATCCCTGCTCATGACTTGCTCTTAACAAATCCACATTGACTGTTCTTATCATTATCTTGTTATTCTCTAGATGGCTAAAAATACATTCCTTGGTGATATGCTCCAGTATCTACACAGGTACCATATTTCATGGTGTATAAGTCGAGTTTTGAAGCCCAATTTTTAACACTTTAAATTCAACCTCTACTTATACACTATATCACCATCCCCTACAAACAGCACTGGTCTCAGCACTTGGCTGGTGCGACTCAGGCAGCACCACTTGCAGGGGATGGGGTGCGTCAACTGAGCCCAGCACCATACCCATCCCCTGCAAGTGGCAATGGGCTTGGCACTCAGCTGGCACAGCCTCACTCCCTGCAAGTGGTGCTGCCCAGGCTGCACCAGCCAAGTACCCAACCCAGCCACACCACCCAAGTGCCAAGCCCAGCCCTGGCCCTATCCCCTGTGAGCAGTGCTGCCTGGGCCATACCAACTGAGCGCGGAGCCCAGCACTGTTCGCAGGGGATTGGTTCTTGGCTGGCACAGTCCCATCCCCTGCAAGTGGTGCTAGGCTCAGCACTCGGCTGGTGCAGTCCAGGCAACGCTGCTTGCAGGGGATGGGGCCACACCAGCTGACCTGTCCCCGCCCCCTATGAGTGGCAATCGGGTACCTGGCACACAATGAGGGCACAAAGGGGCCAGTATAAACCAAACCCATATTTCTGATTTAAAAAAGTTAGGTGGACTTATGCACAGGATCTATGAAATTCCTACCTTTTTGGATCAGAAAAATAGGGTCAGCTTGTATACTGGGCAACCTATACACTGTGAAGTACTGGAGTTCAGATCCACAAGTCTAATTCCTTGGGTTTTCTTGTCCTCCACCCCTTGATTGTTGTTGGCTTTTTTTTGGGAGGGGGGGGTTGTTTGTTTGTTTAGTTTTTTAAATAAAGCAGGTAGTTTTTATTCACCCTTGTCCAGTCTTCTAGGATCTTACACAACCATTAGCTCCGAAAGACAATTACTACCGACTCAAACTACCTTAGCCAATACCCAAGTACTCTAGGATGTTGCTCATCTGGCCCTGCTGATTGGAAAACATCCAGATTATCTAAATGAGGGGCAGCAAATATACAGCCTATGGAATTTTTCTACCCAGCCCACCAGTAGTCCAGCAGGCTATCAGAAGTTGGGGAGAGAGGAAAATGTAGCCTGCCAGAGAAGTCAGGTTCCATGGATCCTGGTAGATATAGTCATTATCATCAGCAGGTCCCCAGTCCTCCACCACCAACCAAATGGAGCCCCAGCTGCAATCTGGTTCTGGGCCTATGCTGCTGCCCTAATGCAGACCTACCAGTCAGTTCCTGCTGACCCTGCAGATCTGGTCTGGGAGGAGCCCCTATTGTCTGGATCCAACCTGGAGCTCAGGGTAAATTTGACACCCCCGATCTAAATGAACTTTTAGATGTTTTCCCCTACTCTAAGCTTCCCCCCACCCCCCACTGCTAGTTGTGCTTGTCATCTTACAGTGAACCTTGTGTGTGTCTGTGTGAAGGCTGAAGTAAAAAGCACTAAACACTAGAATATAAATCACATCAATTACTCATGGTATTACTCATCAATTACCACCATATAGTCAAATATAATAAAAAAATTCTTGGTCGTCTTTTACTTCTAACATACTTACAGATTGCTTTCTGTTTACTTTTATGCCTTTTACTAGCTGTAATCTCAATTTGTGCCTTGGACTTCCCAATTTTCTCATTTCATGCCCATACTATACTCTTTTGCTCATTCTTAATTACACAGCCAAGTTTCTTTTTGCGAGATTCTTTTCTAAGTTTAAAGTCATTGAGGGAACTTACTGTTACACAGCATAGAAGTGATATTGTAGCCACGATGGTTTAGGAAATATGCAAGAGGCAAGAATTTTTGTGGGGGATACCTTTTATTGAACCAACTGCATGGTTGAAACAGACTTTGAAAAGCTTTCCAATGAAGTGCATTCTTGCCTCTTCACTGTTAATCCAAGCTCTCCTGATACCCTTCCCATTGGAATAGCATGCTCTTGTGGCCTTAGGGCCATGGAATCCTAGGGTTGGAAGGCACCCTTAATGATATTTGAAGTCCAAACCCCTGAAGAGATGCAGAACGTGCTATTTCTAAACAATTCCTAATTGCTTAAGATACAACCAACTTGCCTGGACTACTTTCTCCCCTTTGACTTCCCCCATGGGATCCTGCCTACCAGTTCCTTGAGTTAATTAGTCTGTTTTTCTGCAGTCCAGTGTTTCTATTCTGCTGTTCTCATTTCTTCTCTTAAAATCATGAATTCATTCACTTTGTAAATCGCTGCCACCTCAGCAGCATTCCACATCCAGATTCTCAATCAATTTCTCCCTGTTATAATGTAGCAAGTCAAGAATAGATTCTTCTCCACTATCTATAACAAGTTGTGTTTCCAACACAAGGCATAAACATACTAGACTATCTGTTACCCTCCAAGCAGATATCACAGTAATTAAAGCAAGTTAAAAATATCAAATTGTGTGATTTAGTGACTCCAGTTAATTGTTTACACTAAGTCTTGCTTTTCCCTCTTCTTTTTTCTTCAGTAATTCTTTTTTTCCTGGCTTAGTTGTCTATGGCCCCTCACAGACATTAATTCCCATTGTATGTTTGCCAACGTGCAGAATCAAAGACCTGAATCACGGGCTCCCCACACAGTGGCACTTCTAAGAGACAATGCAGGAAGCACAGCGTTGGGGACCAGTCCCCTATGCCATACTTTCCATGGCACCCTTTCATCTTGTCAGCAAGCAGGAAGCCTGAGATTGGAGAATGGCTCTCCATGTTCTGGAATGTTCAAAGGGTGCCTTTGCAGCTGGCTATACATGCAGGGAGCCTGAAATCAAGGGGCAGCTCCCCAAATATCAGGCTCCCCGATAGCAATACAAAGGGCTCAGGGGCAACTCGGCACCAGGGAGTGGCTCCCCACATGGAAAATTAAAGTGCAATACAAACCACACACAAAGATGTTCCACATTAACTGTGTGATGAATTGCTTGCATATGTGGCATAGTAAAGTGTACACATATAATGCCTAAAATAGACATCTACAATTTTACCTTAATTTAGAAAGTTTCAATAGGTTTGCCTCCTATTTCTTTCTGTACATCAGAAATAAGTACCTGGCTGTCCAAGTGGTAGCATTCACTCTGTTATGTACAAAGACATTTTCCAACCCCCAATGCAGAATCATTTCTTAACCTTTACTTGTACTTTCCTAAAGTAACAGACAACAGAAGCCTCAAACTGGCCATTTGGCAGCTCCTTACTAAATCTCCCTCCCTTCCACCTAGCAATATAGCTGAGGGTGAGGCAACTGGGGCAGCAACTTTGAGTGCCTGCCTTTTTGGAGGGGAAGGAGGGACACAAAAGCAGCCTCTGCTGCAGTGGTGCCTGATCATGCTGCCACAATTGGCATGGCAGGAGCCAGCACTGCCCTAAGCACCACGTGGCTGCCCCAGACGTGCAGTTATGCTTCAGCTTTCAACTGCTAAATACTCCCATTATGTTTTTCCTTGCACTACCAAAAGAAAACATCCTGAACAGACAAAGAAGGAATAGTTAGTCAAAGGCAAGTGACAAATATGTGAGGGGCTCTCCCCCACCCCAAAGTAAAATGCCAACACTTAGGCTACAGTCAAATTGGAACAATGGAAAAAAAACAGCTTAACACCAAGAAGCGAGTGAAGATTAAGGGACTGTTACTAACAGGTCAATTAAGTTCTAACTCAGTTCAAAATCCCCAAGCTAAAGTTGAAAGATCTTTAGCCACATCTTAGTTTTTCAGCTAGCCTGTTAATTTAAATCTGAGTCAAGCCAACTCCCAGATCCTGCCAACTCTCCATTTGAAATTTCTCTTCAGCTATTTGCTGGAGAAATCAACACTTTAACATAAAACTAAGCTCAAATTCTACAAAGTTATGGTATCAGCATCTAAATTTAAAATAAGCCTTGAGGTTAGACCAAATAACTTCTAATCTCCCAACTTGTGGTTGTAGTTTTATGTTAAAGCCTTCCTTAACTGATCCAAAACCAGGAAAGCCGAAATTAATACTGAGCAACAAGTTTTGAACATCTCTGTGTAATGGTCTACATGTATTCATTGGCCTAATTCCATTAGCTAAACCACTCTTCCATGTATTCATGGTTGCTACTACTCCAAGTTTCGTCCAAATTACAAAAGAAAAATGTAATTCAATCAATTTTAACAACTGAACACATATCTAAGAAGACACTATTTAGCATCAACAGTAAAAATAATATAAACAAACTAAGAATGCCAGGACAAAAACAAACAAGGTCTAGAATACTTTGATTCCTAGTCTTATTTAAATGCATGTTATTTTACAAAGTATTTCCACATACTTAACAGAAAACATAGCTTCTCTCTATAGGCATATGTTTACAGACAGAGACAAATTTTATTCCACCTATTAGACATCTCAGTGGGCTTAGGCACTTAAGTCTTATTCTATTCCACTATGTTCAAGTCCAGAAAATCCATTAATGCACCTACTTTTGTAACATGCCAACATATTACCCTGAAGACTGAATCAGCAAAAAGGTAGCAAAGAGGACCCAGCCATCAGTTTTCCAGAAACTCAAGCAGGATAGATGAGAAGCACACTTGGGGAAGTCAGGCGGAAGGTAAGGTAGGGTGGCACCTTAGATACCAACTGGTTCAGAGAGGTACGAGCTTTTGTAGGCAACAACCTACTTTGTCAGATGTACATGACAAAGTAGGCTGTTGCTGATGAAAGCTTGTGCCCCTCTAAACCAGTCAGTCTCTAAGATGCCACCCTAACCTTACCTTCTGCCTGACTTCCTCAAGTGTGCTTCTCATCTATCCTGCTTTATTTCCTGGAAAACTATTCTACCTTCCACCTGACTTAGATACCAGTCTACTTATGCCATTAAATAGATGGAATAGAATCGAGCCCCTAACCTGTAAACAGACACAGCATTTATTCCAGAATCCTACAGACGGAAGTGCAGAATCTTGCTTCAAGTCCCTTTGAAATACGCGTAATAAGAGTGTGCTAATATTTTTTCCCCCCACCCAGGACATGGCTGTCAGTTCACCTGCCAAATTATTGCACTTTTTCTTGGGAGAAGCTACATGGGCCATATGCTCCTCTCTGGTGGAAAAGTAGCAATGCAGCTTGGAAGGGTGACTGATGTATGCTTGCCTGTTTCTGTCTGGATCAAACCCTGGACAATCAGTCCCATGTCTAGTTACAGCCTTAGTGACCAACATATCTGTTTCTTTCTAGACCTCAATTCTTACATAAACTAAGAAGCTAGCTTGACAAGACAGTGGAACAGGCTGCTGGTTTTCTAAAAGATTATTTAAAGATAGATCAGAAATTAGTTTGTTCTGGTCTAATATCCCAAGACAGAACTCCATGAACTTCCATTCAAGACACCAAGTTTAAAAACAATCTTGTATCTCACTCTCCTGGCCAGATTAGGCATTAGAACTAAAAACTGAAATTCAGTGTAAGGGAGGTGAAAGAAATTAAATCATTGCTTTTAACAGTTTCTAGGATTAAAATATTTTTATATTGGCTTTAAGGTCTTCTAAAAAGTTGTATATTAGTGATTTACGTGAGATAAATGCAAACCTCTGTGAAGGAGAATCCTTTAAGACAGGGGTGTCAAACTCATTTGGCCTTGTGGGCTATGGGCTAGTAAAGGGGTGTGGGGCCAGCCTGCAAGCTAGATCAGATCTACAGGCCTAAGCACCAGAGCCAGCAGCTCATGCAGTGCACACCCTGGACCACCTCTGCATGCACTATGCACCGGTACAATCAGAAGCTTACATGAAACCAGTACATGCTGCATGAGTTGCCCATGTCAGACTGGCCCTACATGCTGGCTCCAGTGGGTGGGTCCAATCTGAACCAGCAGCCCCAGAGCCCTTGTGGCAGGACACCACATGCAGCATACACCCCAGATCAGCCACCTAGAAAGAATGCAGCATCCAGCCCATGCACTACATCTTTGATGCCTCTACTTTAAGATTTTACATATATACAGTATAAATAAATTAATCCTTTTTATCCTGTCTTGCTACAGATGTTATTGCTGTTTCTCTCCCCAGATGTCAGAGAAACTGTACTCGATAAGCAATACCTTCATTAAATGCATAGCAGTTTTCCAGTCCCACTTAAATTGAGTATATTATATTTCCTTGACAAATATGTGTAGAGCAAATTTACTTGAAGGCTTCCAGGGGCCATGTAAAGGATGGGGAATAAGAAGAAATAAGACTAGTATCTTCTCTTAAAAGCCATGTAAAAAAAAAAAAATCCATGGGTCAAGTATCTAACTAAAGAAGTGACCCACATTTTACAGGGATTGAGCAATCAGCACTTGGGTTAATCTACCAAGTGTTAGGCATCTAAATATGGCTTTAAAATGACTAATTTTGGATATCCAAATTTCAAAATACTGATGAAGTTTTAGCACTAGCAGAGCAGGTCCTACAGAAAGTAAAGGAAAGTTTGCTTTGACTTAAAAAAAAATCTCTCAACAGTTCTCTCTTGCACTGCTTATCTCTCACACATGATTTCATCAGTCTACCCATAGATACATACAGCCTGTAATGCTTCAGGCAGGGAAGGGGCTGTTCCTCTAAATAATTATTTTTAGAAGTTCTGCTTAGCATCACTCATAACTAACCTTCTACATTGTCTGAAAAAAGACAATGTCTCTCTCAATACAACAGACTTAGGGACTCAAACAAAGCATGCTACCAACTTCTGGAAGGCATGAGATCAAAACAGAGGAAGGAACAGGTAACAAAGGAGTCACCTAGTTACAGTTTTGGCACTGTTCTTTTACACTTCAATTAAGCAGACAAATTTTACTGGAGATTAGCTTGATTTCCACTGTCAAGAAGCTGTAGACAAGGTATCCCGAGAACCATGGCAGTTGATTTTGGCTAAGGACCCCAACTTGGGACCTCTGCCTTCACATACAAAGAAAAGCAAGAACTGAACTCTGACTATATATTAATAGCAGAAAATGACAAGAAAGCCGGTATCAGGAGAAAGAGAAGCCAGGGTGGAAAGATTAATCAAAACAGCTTTGGTTTTAGAATTAAACGAAGCACGTTACACAATTTGATGTTTATCGGTGCAACTAATCTCATGAGAAAGTAATTTTTTAGCAGCCAAATTTGCTGCCTTGAAGTCACACACTTTACAATGTTGCAGGAAAGTGTTGCTCATACAATTTCAAGCAAGCTTTTACCCCAGGGCAAAATAAACTGCACATACAAGCTTGTATTTTCTTCTTTTGGCTATCACTTACCCCTCAAGTTTTAATGTCATTTGGTAAATACATTTTAATTCTGCAAATACAGTATACCAATAACAGCAACGTGCATCATTCCCACTATACTTCCTGTCTTCATTACACTGTGAACTTTATTATACCCCTCCAGGTACACACAATACTGGTCACAGTTAATGGGAGGGCATTACACATATTTGGGGAGGGGAAAAAAAATGACAATACCCAGAAGTGCAAGCCACCTCCTCCTGGACCAGACATGGACACTGCTACAGGACAACCAAGGAACTTTGGGGCCACGTAAGGGTCCTGCTACATGTTCAAATGAAAGCTAGATAGAAACCAGCTGCAGAGCTGTTACATATTTTCAAGCACTAACTTTATTAAAAGAGGCAAGCAGCTATAGCTACATAATCATTTTTATCAGGTGATAATTACTTTGTGTGTGCAGCCAGTCTAAACTTACTGCGCAGTTCACCAGCTCATTACACAATAATTACTTCATATGTGCAGCTGGTCTACATTTACTGCTTTCATAGCTTGTTAATTCAGCACAATGCATGGCAATTACTTTGCACGGTGGCTGGCCTTACTTCACGTGCGGCCAGTCTAAGTTTATTGCGCAATTCACCAGTTTGGTGCGCAATAAATCACTTTACACATGTGACCGGTCTACATTTATTGCGTGCTTCACCAGTAAATTGCGTAATACACCACACGTAGCAGTGCCTCAAAGGAAGATGTGGCGTCCAGGCTGCTCGCAGGTCCTGCAGCTCCCAAGTTCACGTTCTGCGCAGAGGCTGACCATCACCTGCATGCTCTGCCTACGCTTTTTGCTTTCTAAGCTGGAAATACTACAAGGAGAAGAGTGTAAAGAACTCTTTCAGGGGCAGCCGCCACACCCGCCTCACCCTGCGGTTCTCCTAAGGAAATGGGTCCCACTCAAAACCCCTTTGCCCACAGGTGGCTGAGTGGCCATGCCCAGGTCACACTGCCCTTCCACACAAAACCCCTTTGCCCACAGACAGGCGGGGGGGGGGGGGGGGGGGGGGGGGGGGAGGGTGTGTGCACGTGGCCTCCCCTTGGCTCTTCTAAACCCTTCCCCCCAGCCCAGAGCAAGGCTCGCAGACCCCCCCCCACCCCGGCGGCCTAACCCCCCAGCGCTTACCTCGGGCCCCCGGGGAGCTGGGGCTCTTGCTCTCAGGGGAGCTCCGCGGCGGCTCCGGCGAGCGCCGCCTCTGGCGCTGGCGGACGCGGCCGGCAGCGCCGCTCCCCTCAGGCGGTGGCGGCGGCCCGGGCGAGGCGCAGGGCGACGAAGGCAGCGGCGGGGCGGGCGGCCGCGGGGGGCTGCCCCTGGGCCCCGCGCGCGTGGGGCTGCCGCGCGAGGACGGGGCGGGGGCGGAGCCGCCGCCACCGCCTCCCCCCGGCGTCTGCGTGGCCACGGCCGGGCCGGCGCGCGCGCCGCTGGTGTTGGCGGGCGCCGCGCGCGTGGGGCTGGCGCTGCGCGAGGCGGGCGCCGCGCGTGGGAGACCCGCCGCCCCGCCGCCCCGCGTGGGGCTGCCGTGCTGCTGCGGCTTGAGCTGGAAGGGCACTGTGGCCCGCATGGGCTGCAGGCGGCTGCTGGCTCCCCCCGGGCCGCCGGCGGCCGCGGCAGGGGTGGGAGCGGCGGCCCCGGCGGCGCCCCCTCCCCCCAGGCCGGCGGGCGGGGTGGGGGAGCCGTTGCGCCTCACGCGCGGGTGGGACATGGCTCGCGCCGGCGCGGGGAGAGGGAGCCCGGCGCGCGGCGCTGCTCCCCGCCGAGCCGGGCGCTAGACGCCCCTCGCGCTGCCCGCGGCCGAGCCGACTGCTCCGTGCGTCTCATCAACAATAGTGCCCCGGCCACCTGCCCCGCCCCCCGCCGCCTCCCATTGGACACGCCTCGGCCCCGCTCCCGCCGCCGCCGCGCGCCGATTGGCTGCGGCGCGCGCTCCTGAGCAGCCGCGTGTAGAGGGGGGGCTCTTAAAGCGGCCCCGCGACCGTTGGGGAAGGGGGAGGGGCGGGGCGGGGAGGGGAGGTGGGGACACTGTCACCCACTCGGGGCGGCCGTGTCAGTCCCGCCCCCGCCCCGCAGGGCTCAGCCTGGCAGGTGGACACCCGGGGAGGGAGTGGTTCCGCACAGGGCGGGGTCCGCGGCTCCCCACTGGGGCTCGTGCCCCGCATCAAGCGCTGCGGGGCTGCCCTCTGCCCTGCATACGTGCGGGCTCGCCCCCGGGCTCTCCCCCGCGATCCCCGCCGTACACGCTTGCTCCCTCACAGCTTTGGTTCCGTAGGAGAAGCCGCAGTAGTTTTTGCACCCCACGACTCACGCAGCGTTTGCCCTATGTTTTGTTCCTTCCAACTTCCTCCCGTAGGTCGGGGCCCGGCCCTCGTGCCCGGAGGCGAAACTGGGGCAGAGGCAGACAGAGGGGCCGCACTGAGACCCGCGGAGGCCCACCTCGCCCCACGTGGGCAGATCAAGGGCTTTGGAAAAGGGGTCCAGGGGGAGGCGCAGCGAGGGGTCCCACACAACACACAATTGTCTCCAGTTAGAAAGACACTACAAGCTGTACGAGTACTCTAGGGCAGCATTTGTCCACCCGTGGGTCGCCACCTAAAAGTGGGTTGCACAAACACATAGAAGGGCTGCAAACAAATTTAAAAAATGGATTCTCCTTTCAAGGAGAAAAACTGTGGCTTTTCCCTTGCAGAGGTCCAGCATAGGAGGGGCTGCTGGGGGCGGCCCTGCCCCACACACTAGGAGTGGGGGGCAGCGGGTCGGGAGTGAGGAGCGCTGCGTCGGGACTGGCCAGTGATGTTTGCATGTGGGTCCTGGAACAAAAACGGCTGAGAACCCCTGCAATAGGGGCCTCGGGCTGTATCATTCGAGTTTTAAGATTGAAGCACAAACAAAGCAAGTTTTACTGGAATGAGTTAAAAATCAATCTGCAGGCTGTGAAATAGGAGCTTCATCACCAGGAGCAGCTAACAGACCACAGAACTGCAAAACAAAGGATAACCTGATCGGTGGAATATTAACACCATTAAAAAAAAAAAAAAAAGGAGAGAGGGTTGTTAACATCTTTGGAATGAAGACTTTGGAAGGGATCCGGTAGATTATGATGAGCCTTAAAGTCAACAGACTCCCTCAGCACTCCTTGACTCCAAATGTTGCTGCCACTGTGAAGCAGTTGGTTTTAAATTTGGGGTGCATCAGGAATCAAAGCAGGGGTGCAAGTGCACCGGTGTTACCCCCCGATCCACCCCTGACAGCCCAGATCCTCAAAAAGTATTTAACAGCTAACTCCCAACGGAGTTAGGTTTTCGGCACCTAAATGCCCCTAAGAATCGGGGCTTTCAGTCGTACAGGAAACTGAAAAAAAGAAACTAAAAGAACTGAAGCCATGTCTTTGACCTGATGCCAAGCTGCCAAAGCATCTTTCACAAGAAGCCCATCATCATCCATGGAACCATCCAATTATTTTTTACCAAATTCAATAAATAAAGAGAAGCGTCACCACCTATGTACGTAGTTACTCTCCTTGTTTGGCAACAGAGACGGGGGAGGACCTAGCTACATTTAAAACCTTTCTCCCTATTGATGCAAGTTTATTGTTATCCTCGACATTGCTACTCATATCCCCTCACTGAAATGTGTAAGTAGAATCTTTAGTTGGCTTACACTGTAAACCTCTGTTTTTACAGTAGAGGAAATGAAGCCATCTAGCAGACCATAAATCATATTTGGGATACAAGGAAAGGGCCTCAAGTCATGAAGAAATTAAGTCCTTCTTACTACCTTCCTTTACCACAACTGGCAATTTACTCTTCCTTCTCCACTACTGAAGATGACTTTCAATACCCACAACACTCTTAAGTAATGGCTTGTAAATTGGATGTTGCAATTTGGTATCATCATTGTGATGACCTATTTATTGAATAATATACAACTGTAAAATTAATGCTTTATTTCATACAGTGATTAATGATGCATTTGCTATTACCATGTAAGGCCCAGTCTTCAACCGTATTAGTGTCAAATTGGGAATATTTAGTTAGTAAGAATTATTTTCCTTGTATAATTTTTTTAACACCTAATTGCAAGATTATACAAAGATATTTTTTTAGAAACAGGTGAAAAAACACCCCACACATTTAAGTCTTTTCATGCTTGTGCCAGGTATCCAGACAGACGAGCATGAACCAAGTCAGGAAGTGCTTAGGATTTAATCATTTATGCAGAAATTCTGCATACAAAGTAATGTGGGGAAGTCTGATAACAAGCACAATTTACATATATATCATTTTAACTAGAGTACACTATCTGATCTTCAGTGTATTCCATAGATGATATTCTTTGGCACAGACTGCTAGGATTATTCAGTGGATGTCCTTAAGCTATTATCAACTTATGAGATGGAAACAAAGATCATCAACAAAGGGGGATGGCTGCATTACAAAAAAGCAATCTTCTCTGCTATTTACTATCTTCCTCTAGTGCTTGATGTTAAAGATGAGTCATGTTAATGCAAAATATAAGGTTAAGAAATAGCATACACACGTCAGGAAATTCGTCAGTCAAGATTCTTGCAGTAAAGCTACCTTGACCATCTTATATTTCTGACAGTATGTTTTACTCTTGAGAGGAGGATGGAGTCTAGGAAACCTTAGAGTTCTAATCTAAACTCAAATATTTCTTTGAATTCCTTGGGCAAGTCATCTTAATTTAAAATGTGAGTGGCCTGACTAAATCCTTATTTAAACAGTTAAATAAAAGTGACCCCATTTTATGATGTCATTTATGCCCAAGGCACTCACTGCCTTCATTGAGAATTGCAGGTGTCCAACTTCTGAAATTTAAGCTAGTTTTATTTATATCACTATTTCTAGAATTAGATACCTGTAACGGCCCAGGTTTCTCATCTGGGAAGTAAGGATAACATTGCTTGCATCACAAGAATGAGGAAGATTAATTAATATTTGTAAAAACATTTGATTAAAAATGTTAGCATAAATGTTAGTATTTTTAATGTTCTTGTCCCAGAAATGCATTCCTGTGGAGAAAAATCTTTTAAGTATACTTTACAAATGCAATCCTCAGATACCTTAAATGCTCCTCTCAACTTCCACCCCATCATATGTCAACTTGATATCATTGTACATACATTAAATAACCCTGTTTTGTACTACAGAAATATTGCATGCAAACACTTCTGTGTATATGTAAATAGAGAATAAAGTTTTCTAGTCTATTCTCTATTGTCCATCTTTCATCTTCCATTTCTATCAGGTGTAACTGATGACAAGCAAGATTACCTAATAAGGCCAAAGCAAATGTACAGGTCATGCACCACAAATACATAGCATTATAAGCACACTACAGAGTCAGGGGGTAGAAACCAGTGGACAGCCAAGAAGCAAATAGACACAAATACAAAATAGGATCCTGACTGCTACAAAACAATTTGTGTACATACTACAAGGAAGGGGGGGGGGGGCGGCACGTGACAGAGGGTGTTTGGGGTGGACCAGGGGGAGATATTAGGCATGATAATTTACATTGACATGAGATCCTGCTCTCTATTGCACTGAAACTCAGGTAGGACTTACTATAGTACTTCTTATACTCTAAGAAGTTAGATTATGGATTGCAGAGGATGGTTTGGATAGTGATGATCCTGCCTCATGCAGGGGGTTGCACTGAATGACCTATGGAAGTCCCTTCCAGCCCTATTTCTCTATGATTCTATGAAACTGGAAGCCATAGAAGAGAAGACTTTGGGGAAGATTTCCATTCCTTGAAAAACAAACTCCTATGGCCTTCACACAGTTGCAGTTCTTACAGTGCATCCAAGATGTTACAAAGTGCAATGAAAAAGCAAAAGGTCTCTGCAACATTTTACCATTAGTTCAATCACAAGTTAGACTTCAGGAAGGCCTTCGATATGGTATCTTAGACTTCAGTGTAACAGGAGGGACGTCAGGGTCGCCGTGCTCTCCCCTGCCGCCTCCTTCACTGTGCCAAGCAGCCTTCTTGCACCCTCCGATTCTCGCCCGCCACGTCTTTGATTTTCTATACTTTATAGGGAGGCTACCTTCTGTCCTCTTGGCCACAGTTCTCCTGTCATGGGTGTCTCACGTGCCCGAGCCTTATGGGCTATGCGTGGCTCCTACCACCCCAATACCACGCCCCAAGCCTCACAGATGTAAATGGACGTTATTCTGTCCCTCTCTCCATCTTCACGCCCTCTATGGCACTCGGGCTCTCTGTAGTCCTGTCTATCTCTTTTGCTCTCTCTCTTTCCATGCCCTTCTCTCGAGTCTGTGCCACCCTGTCTCTCGGGGCCTTCTCCGTACGCCGCCCTGTCTCTCGGGCTCACCACAAGGCGGCCCCCTTCTCTGGGGCTCACCACACCCGCACTGGGGCTGCTCAACAATGCCCCCTTCTCTGGGTTTCTCAACTGCCCCTCTCTGGGGCTGGGGTATATGTACCCTGTATGCAGCGCCCTCACTGGCGCTGGGGTCCCCACACTATTGTGAGTCCCCTATGAGGCCTCCTCCAGCCCCTTATAGCCTCACCCAAACCACCGGTCATAAACAAACAGTAACATAAACACAAGTCCCTGGGCTACAACGCAAACATAAGCCTCCAGCCAAAATGCGCTCAGGCCTACCAGGGTTCTCTATCCTCCTGCGGTGACCAACACTGCTCTGGCATTCCCACTCAGCTTCTCTTTTCCCCCTGGCAGGGAGCTCCTTCTGCCTTGGCTGCTGGTAGGGAACTGCTACCTGGCCTCCTGCCTGTGGTTTATATAGGAGCCAGGCCCTGCCCCTTCTTGTCAGCTGGCTAGGCAGGTGTGGATCATTAGCTCCCTCTAGTTGCCTCAGCAACCAGCACCTGAGAAGTCTTCCTGGCTCTCTCAGTAGCAGGCACCTTAGTGCCCTGCTACATTCAGGAAGGCCTTCGATATGGTATCCCATCCCATACTGGTGAACAAGTTAAGAAGCTGTGACTTGGATGACTACACAGTCCGGTGGGTGGCAAATTGGCTAGAGGGTCGTACCCAGAGAGTCATAGTGGATGAGTCGGTATCGACCTGGAAGGGTGTGGGCAGTGGGGTCCCGCAGGGCTCGGTCCTTGGACCAATACTCTTCAATGTCTTCATCAGCGACTTGGATGAGGGAGTGAAGTGTACTCTGTCCAAGTTTGCGGATGACACAAAACTGTGGGGAGAAGTGGACACACTGGAGGACAGGGAACAACTACAAGCAGACCTGGATAGGTTGGACATATGGGCAGAAAACAACAGAATGCAATTCAACAAGGAGAAATGCAAAGTGCTGCACCTAGGGAGGAAAAATGTCCGGGACACCTACTGCCTAGGAAATGACCTGCTTGGTGGCACGGAAGCGGAAAGGGATCTTGGAGTCCTAGTGGACTCCAAGATGAACATGAGTCGTCAGTGTGACAAAGTCATCAGAAAAGCTAATGGCACTTTATCGTGCATCAGCAGATGCATGACGAACAGATCCAAGGAGGTGATACTTCCCCTCTATCGGGCGCTGGTCAGACCACAGTTGGAATACTGCATGCAATTCTGGGCGCTGCACTTCAAGAGGGATGTGGATAACCTGGAGAGGGTCCAGAGAAGGGCCACTCGTATGGTTAAGGGCCTTCAGACCAAGCTCTATGAGGAGAGACTAGGGCACCTGGACCTCTTCAGCCTCCGCAAAAGAAGGTTGAGAGGTGACCTTGTGGCTGCCTATAAGTTCATCATGGGGGCACAGAAGGGAATTGGTGAGGTTTTATTCACCAAGGCGCCCCCGGGGGTTACAAGAAATAATGGCCACAAGCTAGCAGAGAGCAGATTTAGACTGGACATTAGGAAGAACTTCTTCACAGTTAGAGTGGCCAAGGCCTGGAATGGGCTCCTAAGGGAGGTGGTGCTCTCCCCTACCCTGGGGGTCTTCAAGAGGAGGTTAGATAGGCATCTAGCTGAGGTCATCTGACCCCAGCACTCTTTCTTGCCTATGCAGGGGGTCGGACTCGATGATCTATTGAGGTCCCTTCCAACCCTAACATCTATGAATCTATAAGTTAGTGTAATTATGTTATTCCAAATACCTTTGTCCAAATACAAGTAGGCACCTCAAAGGCTTGTTTTCTGCCTTAAAGTTTACTCTCCAGAAAAAATCCTGTTGTCTAATTTCCCACCTACATTTCAAGCAAATTGATGAGCAACACTTGTATTCAACTTCATTCTTTATATACTAGTACTATACATTCATTTGAGGCTAGGATCATTCTTAAAATAGATCGTATTTTTGAATGGGCTTATACCAACCCATTTAACCTGAGATTGAGGAAGAAAGCACAAACAACAAAGACTTACTACAGAAGAGCATTACAACAGTATCTGAATCAGTAGCCCGAGATACAACCAAATTCAATATCATACAGGAGAAAAGTAGATAACATTCCTCTACCTTCCATTCTAACCCAGATGTATACCAACTTTCCTATTCCTCACCTGTTTTGCTTCATTTTGCACAGGGAACTTTCTCACATACAGACCAAAAACAAGAGCCAGGGCAGTTCTTACACCCTGTTGAATTCCAGTACGAATTTGCTCCTACATGAAAGAAGAGATAGTGGAAGCAACACTTTTATTTGGGCACCTGCAAAGGTTGGCAAACTATATCATTCCACTTTGCTTCACAGTGGTTTTTTTTGCTTATTTAAATATAAAGATTATGTCACTTACAAATTAGTTGTTGAAACTAATATGGCGGGGTTTTTATGTACCCATATTTTCATACTGATGCCCATAACTATCCATATTTTCTTTCCAAATGTTCATAATAATGCCATACCTGTAGTTTTTAACAACAAATACTGTAATGTCTCTTCAAAGAATTAGAGACCAAGTCTATGCCTGATCTACAGAGCTAATTTTTGCCCCTACTTCTTTTACAGAGGTCAAGTATAGGTTGTTTTTTCTTGTAGCGAGTGTGTGTAGGGCTGGGTGTATTATTATTAGGAATTTTTTTTCTCTCGTTCCTCCTATTTTTTCTCTCTTCTTTCTTCCATACTCCTTGTTTGTCTCTTTGTCAGGAAATACATTCTCATCTCTTTGCATTCTCCCTTACTATCATCCTCAGAACAGGAGAGAGGCAACTTGAATCCTTAGAATCAGTCCAGTCCATAAAGAGGGAAGAAACTCTGGCTTCTCTTACTCTTATAGTCTCTCCAGGTGCATACCCCTCCAAGTGGCTCACTGCCTCTCAAGTTACTCAGTTCTCACACCCAGCTTCAGTTTGTCTACATGCTAGTGGTTCTCCATTTTTTTAGGCTTGAGGCACCCCTCATTACACTTAAGGTACCTCTTGGAAAATGCCAGCTCTTAGTTTTCACTAATTTTTGACTACAGAAAAATAAGAAACCAATTTTTCTGTTGCATACTACTCAGAAAGATCACAGCAAGTTAGAATGTCTTTAGTGCTATGGATTCCTATTTGAAATCTCCGACTTTATTGTGTGAATCCTATACCCACATCTAACAGTCCTACCATTATGTGGCACCCCATAGTACCCTGGAAAAGATCTCAGGGCAATCCAAGGTGCCACAGCACCCTAGTTGAGAATTGCTGCCCTAGGCCATCTAACCTCTGCCTATAGTCCTTCACTCAGGCTTACTTCCAGGCTAATACTGGTGGTTTTTTTAGCATTTTTAATAGCTGATTGAATCAGCTTTAGCTAAAAGTGCCAGAGCCCCACTGAAGTGCTCAATCTATACAGACACTGCAGAGCCAGGTCAAAGTAATGTGCTGCTTTTCCCAATAAAGTGCTTTTTTTGGTTTGGTTTGGTTTTGTTTTAACATCTGCAAGCAGTGATAAATACATAAACCGCTTCGATCTTTTCCATCTGAAGCTGAAGTAGAACTGGCACCTTTATCATCAGGTAGTGGCTAGATGACCAGTTCATTTTTTCCTTCCAAGCATGGAAGGAGACTTACAGACCTAATCACACTCCACTTTTAACTCCTCCTCTTGCTGCTTTTAGTTGGAACTTTGCAAGAGCTCTGATGCTAAAGAAGCCTTTGCTTCCACTTGACTGTACAGCTGCTGAGGAAGATGGTATTCACATGACTTTCTTTAAGACAGCTAAGGCCTGATCCATATATGGCCTTGAAGATTAACACTGAGATCTTGACCCTGACACAACAGTGCAGTGAATGGAGCATGAGGGTGATGTGTTCTTGGTGACCTGTCTTGATGAAGTACACTTGCATTCTACACCAAAGTTATTTTTAACGGCCCTACTTGGGGTGAACTTCCAGACGATAGTAAAGTAGGGCTAGAAGGAACCTCTGGAGGTCAGTCATCTAGTCCAACACCTTGGCTGAGGCAGGATCATTCCTACCCAAACCATCCCAAACAAATCCTTGTCTAACTTATTACTACACAAGCAACCTTGTCACATAGCCACAAAGCATAGCACCCTTACCTGCCATAGGTAAAGCAGGGGACAATGGTGGTCAATGTCCTGCTGCTGCAAGAGTTGTTCAAATCCCACAGTCCACACCAATCTGACTCTGGGGTAAAATTCCTTCATGATCCTAAATATGCTGATCAGTCTGACCAACACATGTCCAATATCTTCTTGAATACTTCCAGTGATGGTGATTTGACAACTTCCTAAGGCAGTCTATTCCACTGTTGCAGTGTTCAAACTCTGAAGAAGTTTTTCCTAATATCCAATCTAAACCTACTTTGCTGGAACTTCAAACCATTGGTTCACATCCTGCTAGAGAAAAAGCATTCTCCCTCATCTTTATGGCAGCCCTTCAGATATTGGAAGACTGCTATCATGTCACCTCTTAATGCCTTTTCCATAAGCTAAACATGCCTATTTTTTTTCAACTTCTCTTTATATGGCTTGCCCTGGAAGCCCATTATCATTTTTGTTACTTACATCTAGGCCCTCTGTAACTTTTCCATATCCTTTTTAAAATATGGAGCCCAAAACTGTACACAATATTATACATGGCCACATCCAGACGAGCGAGCCCATGCCTATTGCGGTGCCTCAAAGCAGTTTGAGATGCCGCAAAAGGCATGCTATGAATGAAAAAATGTTCCCTGCACTGCATATTTGCAGCATGGATACTAAATCTGAGACCAGGAAATCCTGGTATCCAAAAATAAACATGCTGGAAAAAAGCAGCACAGGGCACACTCAGCGTGCTGGGGCTGGGCTGCAGCTGCATACATGCAATTGGCATTTACTGGTGACATTATTGGCCACATCAGCCAAAAAAAGCCAATTGCCGATACTGTTCAATTTTCCTTATATCAGTGCTGATCCAATATGTGACCAATGTATCGGTGCACCTCTAGTCATTAATTGTACTGTTCAACCCATTCACAATATTAATCTCCTGGATTGTTTTCAGTAGTCACCAGGAGATTGATGCCAATTCCGGTAGACTCCCAGTCAATCCGGGTAGATTGGCAACCCTACACAGGCCCGGCCCACTGGCGCATACCCTCAACCAGGACCAGGCCACTCTTCCTCTCACCCAGGATCCTGGCACTACACACAGAAGCTGCGTGCCCTCAGGCCAGGCTGGGTCCTGCCTCCGTGGAGCTGGCCTGGCCTGACGGCATACCAGGCACATGGAGGCTGGACCCAACCCAGCCCAAGGGTGCATGGCTTCTGCATGTGGTGCTGGGACACCAGGTGGTAGCAAGAGCAGCTTGTTTTTGTTCAAGGGTGAGTGCTAGCGGGCCGGGCCCATGCCCTACACCAGGTACAGCTACTGGGGGTCTCTGCCAGAAGCAGGCATGAGCACTCTGACAGCTGCTGTTGCTGTGGGAGGGGGGTGTGCGCTGTGTGGAGGGCGAGTAGGGTGGGTCCCGCTCGCCCTCCACACAGCACACACCCCTCCCATCCCCACACAGTTCCCTCACACCCACAACCCCCCACAATCCACCCAGAGATTCCACACCCCCAAACCACCACAAACCCCACATCACCCCAAACCCCTGCACAAGCCCCCCACTACAAACTTCCCTAGCCCCTCACAAACCCCACTCCCACCCTTCCACACCCCTTCTCCCACCAAGCCCCACATCGCCCCCACAAATTTCACACCTTGTGTGCCTAGCTATAAGACAGGATGGGACCTGCTGGCAGGAGCCATGGCTGCAGGGGCAACTGTCACACTGCATCCCTGCCCTGTGCCCACACCAGTGCTGGGACATGCGGCCCTAGCCTGGGGATGCTCCTGGTCTCAGGAACCACTTGAGGGGGTGTGATGGGCTGGGGGGGTAGCAGCAGGGGTGTGTATGAGAGAGACAGAGAGATGGGGGTCAGAGATGGGGACGAGCTCCACGTAGGAGAGGTGCCAGAGCGGGGCTTATAGTCCCCCGCCCCTTATCCCCCCTAAAGCAGCCTCTGCAGGGGGAGGCCGGTTTGGAAGGGAAGGGGCTTGCCCAGCCCAGTCCCTGAGCCCAATTGAGGGCTTCCCAGGAACAGCACAGGGATTGCTGTGGCCTGGGCACAGGCACAGGCCCAGGGAACAGAACAGCAAGATCTGGCACTGCTCAGAGCCACAAAGCAGAGGGTGGGACAGCTGCAGCTGGACTCATGTCCTGGTGCTTGGACAGAGCTGCTTCCAGGAGGGAGCTAGAGGGGATAGGCAGGGGCTGTGGGTTAGGAGTGAGGGGCACTTGGCGGGAGGCTGTGGTTTGGGAGTGAGGGGCAAGGGCAGGGGCAGGGAACCAGCATATCAGTGCTGCTCAGTGCCCCACATCCTGGTAAGCACAGGGGCCAAGGACAGCTCCGATTTTTCTATGACAAAAAACCCAAAAGCAAATGCTGAAGTATGTAGATCAGGGGTCAGCAACGTTTTTGAACAGAATGCCAAAAACACCCCCAACCTCGACTTGTAAGATGCTGGCATACCTGGGGCGGATGGTGGGGGAGCCACAAGGTGCCCGTTGCTTGTTGAGGCAGTGCAGCCCTGGCCCCTTCCCTACCATCCGCCCTGAGGCATGTGTGCTAAGCAAAATGCCTTCAAGTGCCACACTCTGGCACCCATGCCAGGGGTTGCCCACCCCGGTATAGATATTTAGAGTTAATTTTATTATGATGATGGAGGCTCTGGTAGGCCTCCAAATTGCTTTAAAATTGTAAATATATCAATAAAACATTGCCCAACTGATCTCCTCTCTATATAGTGGCATTTCATTTTAATTGTAGAGAAACATAGATTTTGGGTATTGTAATGAGAGAATTTGGGGGGGTTTTAATCAGAAAATTTGCAGTTTTTAAACACGGAATGCCAGGATCTCTGCTAGCAAGGCAAGTAGCAGGACCTGGGGGCCAACACTGGGAACCCAGCTGGAGGGCAGACAAGTTTGTTGACCTCCTGGCTATTTGGGGCCAGGAAGACACACATTGACAGTTTGAAGCGGGCCACCGCAAGAAGCATATCATCTGGGCGATAGCTGCCTAGATGGCAGAGTGAGGACACCAAAAGACGTGACAGCAGTGCTGCCTGATGGCCAACTGTGCAGCCATGGCCCACTGGCAGCTGGCCTAGAGGTGCAGGTGGCTCTGCTACAGTGCCCATACCACAGTCCAGGCAGCCATGTGGTCCCCATATGGGTCTGGCAGGCATGCAGCCATGAGGTCACAGGTTCAAGGTTGCAGATCCTGTCACAGGTGGCAGCAGGTCACAGCCAGGCAGCAACCCCCACTGCCAGACTGCTGCAGAAGCCACTCCAGGTCAGGGCTGCTTTGGCAGTCCAGCTGGCACAAGGGGTAGTGTCCCCAGATACTAACTGGCTGGGCCTCAGAAGCTCCTGAGGGCAAGTAGCCCTGAGCTGCTCACCAGGGCAGCTTTTTATACTGCTGGGGCTGCCCAGTCTCTAGCTCCCCCTAGCTAAAGATCCATGAGGAGCTGGGCAGGGTCACTTTGCACCAAGTGGCACAATTTGCCCCACACAAAAGTGTATGTTCAGGCATGTGTGCTGAAGCACAAATCTCCGGTACACATTTGTGCCACCATTCGAGTTGCTGCAAGTACATGTGCCTGCATGTGTGGATACACCCCATGGATATCCAGAGGTAAAAAAAAATGGAACAAAAACCCAGAGTAGCACATTCTTGGGACCAATCAGTGGACCCGATGATCTACCAGGTCCCTTCGGACTCTAGAAATCTATGAAATCTAAGCATGCACTGCTGAGAAATGGAGCTGGACCATATGGAGCTGCTCTGCAGCTGCCAGTCAGGGTCTGCCCAGTAGGATAACCATGGCTGAAGCTCTGGGAGGCCCCCAGGACCCCGGGTAAGGCTGCTGGGGCCAGCACAGTGCTGGCCCCAGCCTCCCCTACTACCCGCAAGGTAACTTGCTGCATGCCAAAGTGCATATGGTACAGGTGTTCCCTGGGGACAAGTAGCTGCAGCGCAAGGTGCACCACTGCTAATTGTCCCCGGGGAACCAAACATCCACACATCTGGACATGCCCCATGAGACCTAACCAGTGCCAAGTAAAGAGGTGCTATCACCTCCCATGCTTTGCATCTAACGCTCCTATTGATACATCCCAAAAGCACATTCACCTTTCATGGGGCTGAATTATACTATCACTGAGTCTGTGATCCTCGAAGGCTCCTAGATCCTTTTCTGTAGTGCTGCCATCCAGCCAAGTGTCACCCATTTTTTATTTGGGTTTTTGATTATGATACTATAGCCTAGAGGTCACAAGTATGTGGGTCCCTGTTGCCAGTAGACTATAGGATCTAGCCTTCTAGCTGGTCTACCTGGGAAGAAAGCATTTGTTGCTGAAACTCCAGTAGCAGCAGCAGTCAGGAATGTCAAAGGGCTCCAAGCCTGTAGGCTGATTTGATGTCTCTCATCTTTGTACTGGCCTTTTCCAACCTTTGGAATAGTTCCAGCCTTTAGAAATGTTTGAATACGACAAGCATTTCTCACAATTCCCCTCAGTGTCTTACTGTAGATGCTACAAGGCTGGAAAGAACTGAGCCCTTCTCCACAGGTGAATGCCCTGAAGTTGGAGAAGCAATTACCTCTCACTATCCACTACAAGCCTCCCAAAAGAAAAGAATGGAACTGAATCACTGCTTCTTATTGATCCCCAGCACTCTTCTAAGGCAGGCCAGGAATAAGTCACGGTCAATGGCGTCAAGTGCTGCAGGCAGATGAAAGAATATGAACAGGATCATCCTCCTGTATCCAGGGACTAAAGTAGGTTGCCAGAGCATGGCTGCTGCAAGATGACTGAGTGGTACAGTGGAAACTAGCTACAATTTATTTAATTTAAGGCCCCTTTGGTTATGATTTGCAATCAAGATTTAAGTGTGTGATGAATGATAAATATATTGAAAGATTCTTAGTGTCTCTGAAATTGCATTAATGTCCTTGATATATTGTGTTGTCCTTCCACTGTGCAACTAGAGTTTGTCCACTTGTTTCCCCAGTACAAGGTTAGAAACTCCTGTTCTTTGACAGCAGAATAGGACATTCATTCCATAAAGGGAAGTTTCCAGGATGGACCCCCTCACCCAGATTTTTTGTAGATGACAATTAAGCCCATGGCCGGATCTAGAATTTTGAAACAGGGGGATGCAGATGGTGAGATGTATCATCACATATAAAAGCAACACATATTTTTCTCCAGTTAAGAATAAAAGGGAAGCTTTACTATATGCTCAGGACTCGGGGTCTAGCACTGTATTATTCAGTTTAAGATTGAAGCACAAACAGATGTAACTTCATTGGGATGAGTTAAAAACAATCAACAGGGCTGTGAAATAGGAGCTTAATTCCCAGGAGCAGCAAACAGACAGCAGAATTCCAGAACTTCAAGTGTTTTTAAACTTTGGGTGGACCAGGAATGAAAGAGGGGTGAAAGTGCACCACTGCACCCCACCTCTCCCCGATCCGTCCCTGATCAGGCCCACCATTTTTTAACCTAGTTTACCTACTCATTCTTAATGCATCGAGGTTTTTCTAATTTCTTGAAGGATGAAGTAACATGAATCCTCTTTACAATTCCTCATGTCTTGATCTAAAGAACTTTACATATTCTTCAGCACTACCAGTTCAGCACTTCCAAAATACGTCTTCTTTGGCAGCAAGTTACTATGAAGTTATGGAAAAAAGGAGAAAGGGACAGCAAGAGAGAGAAGGAATAAAAACCATCCAGAACACTTTCAAACAGTATCTCTTACTGTTTCCAAGAGACCAAAAGGAAAAAGGCTCATTGATCAATATGTTGGCAAGACACATGGCAGAGAACCAAGTTGCAACTTTGAATGTACTTATGGATGGGGATTTCTGTAAAAGCTATAACATTTCCCACATTACTACAAAAATAGCACCGTTCCACAGGATCTGAGAATGTAAAGCATTTAAGAACACTGTTCACCCAATAACTAACAGTTTAATTGCTCTATGTGCATTATGTCCGAGTAAAAGTTCAGCACAAAATCATGTATGTGCTCCAAATCAAACTGTGTGCCCTTCATATATTCCTTTGCTCAAATAATAATAATTTGTTACAACAGGATATTACTACCAGAGCTTATGAAAATGGTATAGAGAAGTAAAGGAGTTCTCAAACATTTGAAGAAGACAGGACAGAGACTGAAAGATTCTTTAGAGCATTTTAAAATTAAACAAAGATGCAAACCACAAAATTCAGAACCAAATCCTATTTTTCCCTAAAGTTAAGTTTGTTGACACCTTGATTTTGATTTATACCAATCTGTATTTCAGACATAAAACTACTATCAAAAGGTGTCAAGCCAACATTTTGACAATACACTATCTTTTCAGTGGTTTCTTCTTCATACCCGTTTAGGAAGGCTGTGGCCAGAGGCTTTGCCTTTCTGTGCAGTGTAATACAAATAAGAATGAAAAAAATAACCTTCTCCTCCAAGACTATTGGCTTTCCAACGCTATCTCAACCAGCCAGTTAGGTGACCCACCTGTAAACCCACTGAATGCACTGGGCTTATTTTGGATCTCAAACACATACAGACATTGTCATTGCTCTACATTTTGTGCCTGCTGTCTAGCTCCATTTTCCCAACCATCTGACATGAACCAAGCAGGCAAATAGACGAGAGAGCAGGAGGCAGAAAGAACACACGTTCATGTGTCAAATTGAAGTGTTTCATCTTGTGGGATGATGAGAGGCCTCAGCTCCCACTGATTCAACTTGTATTTGGGTACTCAGCACCTGGCACCACCCAGTCTATGGGACTGACATCACTGATGGCAGATTTAATTTTGGATGTACCAATCTTAAAAACATCTTGCTAAATTCAAGTACTACAAACATAGTGTCTAAGCAGAGCTAAATATATAGCATATATTCAGCTAGGTTTGTTTATAAAAGTGTCAAACAGAACATACTTAATGCCTTCAAAGACAGAAAGATATGTAAAACCAGCATGAAGGGTACTGAAATCTAAACTGTACAGTGTAACTATAAGATAGACAAATTATGGAAACAGGTGAAACATCAACCATGAAAAAGGCAGAGAAATTAGGCCTTTAAAAAAAATCTAAACTCACAGAGACAAATCTTACAGTTCTGACTCATCAAAAACAGTAATGGTAGTGAGAGCTTTGTTAAAGATCTGAGGTGTGTGAGTAGAAGTTTCCACTGCTCAACAAAATGCACATGGAGAACACTGTGCTTAAAAAAACTACTAAAACATACCACGTTCACATATGAATACCTTGTTCCAAGCCAAAGTAAATGACTTGAGGCCTCAAATCACAATTGTTCCCGAAATTCTCTGAGACTCTGTTGTTACGACTAATATCTAAGATTGCTGTAATCAAAAGATCAGATCATTCTCAATCTAATCTAAAATCAAGATTTCACTCCTATATACTTAACCATACTGTTGCCTATAATCAGTTTAATTGTTTTTCCTCTTTAATAAAGTTTTCCTTGTTCATATAAGTCTTTAACACAGCTACAGGGGAGGAAAACACTTAAAGGAGTAGAATGTAATAGCAGAGACACAAATGCTGGCAGCAGGGCCCAGGAACAGGTATAATACTTAATTTAAATTCATTCACTTTAATAATTTGGATTTAAGGGTAATGTTATGCCTTCAAACTGGAAGGGTGCTGGAAATGCTTCTGACAGTGAGGTTTCCTTGATGCTGGAATGTTCTTTACACTGGTTTTTGCCAGAGTCATGATTTATTAACCTTTCAGAAGTACTGGAAAGTATATATTTCTTTCTGGCATTTGGATAGGCAGGTGGACTGATGGAGGATAGATGTTCTGATACTAAGAAATCTAACTTACAGAAAAATAACCAACAAAATGGATGGGTTCTCAAATATGAAGCAAAATTAATAAATAAACAAACAAAGCCCTTTCACGACTGTAAATAAATAGCACTTTCCCCACCATTGCATGATTAACACCTTAAACAAAGGGTTTGCAACTTAAAAACAATATCCCAAGACTTCAGTCTCTCATTCTCATTAAGTGAATACACATGCCCCTGGCAAACCCCATTTTCCAAAGCAATAATGATAAAAATGCAGAAGATATTTGCACCCACCAGCCCGTTGCATGCATTATGATGGGAGAGGCACCCAGTATAATTATTTAGGGAGAGGCACCCAGTTTAATTTCTTTAAGAGTCAACACTCACTTTACACTGCTACGTGTATTTACATGATTATAACTTACATAATGAATTCGACATTTGATTAACATGACAGCACTAAATTTTGTGAGGCAGGGCTCAGGTGTTGGTGGGGGGAAAGGAGGGTGAGGAGACAGTTTGTTCACTCAAAATTGGTTCCTGTGGCTGATAAGAAGTAGCTCACAGAGAGTGCATCTACATATCATCGTACGGCAACATTGCTACAGCGCAGTGTGGGTGGTTACTGCGCCATGTGCGTGGGGCATGGTTAGATTTTGTTGCTATGTTGTCATAGTGGTACGCTATACCAGGGGAGTGCACCATGATGGCAACATAGCTGGTGATCATGTGTAGACCTGCGTGATCACTACATCACAATAGTGTGACGTACCGCATCGCTATGTCAGCACAGGGAGACATGTAGATGTGCCCAAAGGGACTGAAAGGAACTCGTGTCAATTTTTTCTCAACTGAAACAAGTCATAGAAACATTTTCTGGGTTTCTAGCTGGGGAGAGGTTCAACAGCACAGAAAAGACCTCATCCACAGGAGCTCTGAATCTGGTGCTGTTCAGAGAATTGGAACCTATTTCATTTAAGTAAACTATACTTTAGAGAAAAAAAAACTATCTACATGCTGTAAACAAGTTACTGAACATTTATTTGCAGTTCAAGACAAAAATGCACTTTCCAGCTTCAAGTCTGGGGCCTGGCTTTTAGTAATTATTCTCAGAAGGGCTTGTGTTTTCTTACAGCCCCATCATAGCTCTTGTGAGAATAACATTACCAAGGTGAGATCCATATTTATATGGAGATACAGTGTGCATTTCTCCAGTTCCAGCTTCAAGACTCCGCTTGAATAATAAAGGAGAATGCTTACTATTAGAAATCATCCTCAGTACTACACCAAGAACAAATTTAGAATAGGAAACAAACATGGTATCTTGGGCACTGGAATGTGGGAACCAAAATACATTATGACATTTTAATAGTGAATAATGCATACTCTGTGCTTATTGTAGTGGTAAATACCTTATATAGGTGGTTGATAGATCTACTTTAGAGAATGTGGTCCTTGACATCAACAGTTTACAGTCTGGCTTTGCATGCATTTCTTTCCATAACATTCTCTATATATAAAGGGCTTGATCCATCTGTCTGTATGTCTGCCTGTGTGTCCATAATGCTCTTGGGGGGCATGGCTCCCGGCGGGGCACGGCTCCAGCCAGTGCTGCATCAAGAATGCCCATCAAGAATGACAGGTGGACACAGAGCAGGGTGCGGGGAGATGGGGTGGTGCAGGGCCAGAAGCAGAACCGGCGGGGAGGAGTGGCATGCGGCTGAATGCAGCAGCAGCGCAGGGCAGTGGGTGGCGGCGGCGGTGGCACGCAAGCTTCCCCCCACCCCTCTCCTGGGAGGCGGAAGCAGCACGGGGTGGTGGGTGACAGCGCTCCATCCCCACCTGCCCCCCCCCCATCATTTTTGATGGACAATTTGCTAATTAAAGAAGGGAGATTGTGAAACCCAAATTAATATGCCCTCTATCTACACTAAAAAGATTTTGAAATCACTTTGTTTTCCACACGTACTAATTAACTCCATTTGAGCGCATCTTGGGAGGAAAAGGGTGGAGCCCTCTGATCTGGGAAAACAAGTGCTTGGTAAGGAACAAACCAAGCAGAGAACACTCTGAAATTTTCTTGCACAAAGCTATAGTTGTGGCATTATGTAATTTGGCTGAATCTCAACCCAATCAAAGACCTGTCTCAATCTGCAGTTTCTTTTCCACCCTTTTGTACTTGTAAAAGTGGAAGCATATTACTTCGGAATGGTGCCTGGCGTCTTACCCCTATTCATTGTCAGAAGCCCCCTGGAGATTCACCTTGGGTTTTGAACATTTGAGATTTGCAGAAACAACCAGAATCAGTGACCCTCATTTCTGACTGGCTCAGGAACTATGTGGACAGTCACTCTTAACCAAAGAACCATAAAAGCAAAGATGTCCCAAGGCGGATTATGGTAAACACATTCCAGGTAGACAGAACAGAATGCATTACGCAGCTGCACACACAGCACTAGTGCAGCTGCATCAGTTGCATTCTTCTTCATTGCAGGAAAGACATACCCAACGTGGGAAGGAAAAAAATACCTTGAAAATATTTTTTACAAAGAGCCACATGTGAGATGTTGACAAGGATCAATTACAGGAGATTCAGAAACATAACTTCCACTCTGGTTAGCTGCCCTTATATCAGGGGTGGGCAAAACATGGCCGGGGAGCCAGATACGGCCCACCAGGCCATTCTATCCAGCCCGTGGGGCCCCTAAAAATTTAGAAAATTAATATTTATCTGCCCTGGGCTGCCTGTCATGTAGCCCTCAATGGCTTGCCAAAACTCAGTAAGCGGCCCTCTGCCCAAAATAATTGCCCGCCCCTGCCTTATATAATACATTCTTAAGCTGTAGGAATTCACTTGTTGCTGACCACTAAGGGAATTCTTCATCGTGGAACAGATCATCTTTTCACCCTGGCTATAGCACAGATGGACAACTAAAACACTGAGTTTTTTATTTTTGTATTGGATTTTTTTACAGGCAGCAAAGACAATTCTGCTGCTAGAAAATTATCCGTATTATTTTGCTCATGTTAGAAGCTAGAGGATAGAAGAAGCCAGTGCTTAAAAAAAAAGGAAAAAAAATTACTTTGTGCTTAGAACAGGACAGCAGGGACACCTAGTGGTCTGGAGTGGGTGCAGCATGGCAGCTGACTGATTCTACTATCAATAGATTCAGCTTTAGATGTAAATAGTTCAGATAAAAGAAAGGATCAGCTGTAGCAGGGATCGTCTGGAAAAGGACACAGTTTCCTTACATAATTCCCCAAGACAGTATGTTCATATAGAGGCAAGAGGCTAATGGCAGACCACTTCCTCTCACCTTTCTACAGGCCAAGATGTTATGCCAGGATTCCCTTCTGAGACACACCTGGCCCACGTATGCTAGTTGGCTTCCTCAGGTCTCTGCAGTGCCTGTAGCACATTTACATTTTGTCAAGCCTGGCCTTATCTGTGCTCCCTCCATAAGATACACTAAGTGAGCCCACCTTAGCAAGTTGCTGCATGGAGAGGTACACCTGTTCCAAGTTGTCTGATATTTGATGAATGAGCACATACATGGTTGGCAGCGGGTGCACAGATGTTTCAAGTACCTGGGGCCTCTAGGCATTTGTCTAGCTGGGTTCCCACAACTCTCACAGAATCTGATGAAAACAAAGGGTGCTTATAGTCCAGTTCCCTCAAGCACGACTGCTTTAACGGTTTAAAACAGAGAGAAACCCAACACACAACCATTCCCAGTCCAGCTCCTCGCAGCAGTCTGACATACCAGAATGAAGCCCCAGGTCCTCAGACCTAGTGCTAGAGATATTCCCAGAATCAATCAGACACTGGCCTGTACATCTCCTCACCCCTCATATCCCAGTTCTTTTGTCTATCGTGTATCATCCCATCCAAAGAGCCACCTTGTTTGCTGGCTTCTTTCAAATCCCTGAGTGTCCTCCTTAGTCCTGGCTCCCTTGCACCTGGATGTTAACCACTGTGGGTGTTTGCAGATGTAAGCCCCCCCAAAAGTTTTACTTTAAATTCAGTGCGTTCCTGTGTCAAGCCCCACACATGCTCAGAAGAGGCCGTGAGTTACTTGAACCCAGCTTGCCTGATGTCTGTAAAGATCGGGTGCTTTAGTCGGACTAGATGACCTCCTGAGGTCCTTTCCAACCCTAATTGTCTATGTCCAGAAGGCTCCACTCAGGCTGTGTCAGTGTCTGAGCAGAATTAAATCATTTGAGCACATGCATAACACCAGGTAAGTCCTGAATGTTTAGTTGTGGGAGAACCACAACACTGGAGAAGGAAGAGGGCTCTCCCTCCCCTGACCTACTGGTTTGGGGACTTGTCGAGGGAGACGCAGGTTCTAGGTCCCCTTCACCCCAGCCACCCATGAAGCATTACCCAGAGCCCTCTCCCCCGCCCCAGCAGGTATACATGCACAGCAATCTTGCTTTATCATAGGTGGAAACACAATCCAAACTGCACATAAAAAAGTAAAACAGTGCTAATTTCACAGCTATATATGTGCTACTTAGGATTAAATTCTCTTGCACCTTACTCAGACTACTTCCCCACAATTAGCGGTCTCTGTTTTGCCAACCCTTGAAGTTTTATTGCAAGTTTTGCAGTATTTGAGGCTTTGCACATAGTCCCATCTCATGGATTCATGTGATTAGCCAGGAATCCCAGCTCTTGCATATATTTTTAAAAGTATATTTCTATCCATTGTAGTTTCAGAGAAAAGCTTAAAAAGGAGACATAAGAACAACTAGAAGATGAAAAAAAAAGTTCCTGCTTTTATTTTTAAAAGTGTGATATTTTAAGCCATTTTTTGAGGCCCAGCTCATGATTTTTTTAATCACAAATGTTACATGGGCAGAAATAGCCCATGTTTCCTCACAAGATTTCATAGATTTCATAGACATTCGGGCTGGAAGGGACCCCAGAGGATCATCGAGTCCAGCCCCCTGCCCCATGGGCAGGAAGTCAGCAGGGATCATAGGATCCCAGCAAGATAAGCATCCAAATGTGTCCTGAAGTCGTTCAAAGTGGGTGCTTGAACCGCCTCTGGCGGCAGTCTATTCCAAACCTTGGGGGCTTGGACAGCGAAGAAGTTCTTTCTTATGTCCAGCCTGAATTGGTTGTGGCGGAGTTTGTGACCGTTTGATCTTGTCATCCCTTGGGGCACTCGGGTGAACAGACGTTCCCCCAGATCCTGGTGAACACCCCTGATAAACTTATAGGTGGCCACTAGATCACCCCCAATCCTGTGCTTTTCCAGGCTGAAGAGTCCCATTGCTCCCAGCCTCTCATCAGAAGGTCTGTTTTCCTGACCTCTGATCATGCGCATGGCTCTCCTCTGCACCCTCTCAAGCTTCTTCACATCCTTTTTGAAGTGTGGAGCCTGAAACTGGATGCAGTACTCCAGCTGTGGCTTCACCAAGGCCGAGTATAATGGGAGAATGACGTCCTGGGATTTGCTTGAGAAGGATCTATGGATGCAAGCCAGCGTTTTGCTCACTTTACTAGCTGCAGCATCACATTGAAGACTCACGTTCATCTTGTGGTCAATCCTGACCCCCAAGTCCCTTTCATCTGTAGTGTTAGCCAGCGTAGCACTGCTGATCCTATAAGCATGCTGCAGGTTTTTCCTCCCAAGGTGGAGAACCTTGCATTTTTCAGTGTTGAACACCATTAGGTTCTCATCTGCCCATTTCATGAGCCTGTCAAGATCTGCCTGGATCACCCTCCTATCCTCAGGTGTGGAGGGTTTACCCCAGAGTTTGGTGCTGTCTGCAAACTTGGCCAGCCCACTCCTGACACCAATGTCCACATCACTGATGAAGATGTTAAACAGTATAGGCCCTAGGACAGAGCTTTGGGGGACCCCACATCACAGCGCACCAAGACAGTTGACTTCCATCAACCAGCTCCCTCTGGGTCCTACCGCGGAGCCAATTCCCCATCCAGCGGATCATGGTGAGGTCAAGGCCGCAGTTAGCCAGTTTTGCCAAAAGGTGATCATGGGATACCAAATCAAAGGCTTTTTTGAAGTCAAGCTATACAATATCAATCTCTTCCCCTTTGTCCAGGTGATAGGTCACCTGGTCATGAAAGGAAATGAGATTGGTCAAGCAAGACCTACCGGCAACAAACCCATGCTGAGTATCCCTCAGGATATTGCCGTCAACTAGTCTGTTAACGCTGGCCTCTTTGATAATCTTTTCCAAGACCTTCCCCAGGATAGAGATCAGGCTGATGGGCCTATAGTTTGCCGGATCTACTTTCCTCCCTTTCTTGAAGATAGGCACCACATTGGCCTTCTTCCAATCTTCGGGCACTTCACCAGAGTACCAGGAGTTCTCGAAGATCCGTGCCAGGGGCTGAGCTATGATGCTCGCCAGCTCCCTGAGTACCCTTGGGTGTAACCCATCAGGGCTGGCTGACTTGAAGGTATCCAGCCTGTCAAGGTGTTCCTTCACGAGGTCAGCTTCGATGGAGGGCAAGGAATCTCCCTCACCCGGGCCTCCCTGATCCACAGTGGGCAGGGGCGTCCCATGGGACTGATGAAAAACTGACACAAAGTACCCATTAAGCAAGTTTGCTTTTTCATGGGCATTGGTTGTCAGTTGTCCCATCTGGTTTAGCAGGGGTCCAGCGTTGCCCTTGCTTTTCCTCTGGCTCCCCACATACCTAAAAAAGGACTTTTTATTGTCCTGGATATTTGTAGCTAGCTGGAGTTCCATCGCAGCCTTGGCTTTCCTGGTTTGCTCTCTGCAGGTCCGGACCAGAGCAGGGTATTCCTCCTTGGTGATGGTTCAAGTCCTCTGTTCTTTGTAGGTCTTCCTTTTAAGACACAGGAGGTCCGCTAGTTCCTTGGAGAGCCAAGACAGCTCCTGTGCCCTTTTGCTGCCTTTCCTCTGAGATGGGATGGACTTTGCTTATGCATCCAGGATTGCTCTCTTGAGGAGCAACCACTTGTCTTGAACTCCCCTCCCCTTTGGGTTGTGGCCCTTTAGGGCTTCACTGACAAGCCTCCTGAGCTTGTCAAAGTCAGCTTTCCTGAAGTCAAGGACTTGTGTATTACTGACTGACTTGCCAGCTTTACGGTGGATGGTGAAGGAGATTGGCTTGTGGACACTGTCACCCAGCTCCCTTCGATCGTTAGGTCACTGATTAGGTCATCCTGGTTGCCAGTATGAGGTCAAGCAGTGCTTTACCTCTTGTCGGCCCGTAGACTTCCTGCATTAGATAGAGCTCATCCACGCATGAGAGAAAGTTTTGCGACCACTCAGATTTGGCTGAGCGCTCCTCCCACGAGATGTCTGGGTAGTTAAAGTCTCCCATGACAATCATGCATAGTATCCTCTGTGCCGTGTTCCCCACAGATTTTAACATAGAGAGCTATGGTCCCGTCCCCCCCCGCACCCCTTTTGTCCACTCGATCCCTCCTGTGCAGGGTATAGCCATCTATACCTGTGGTCCAGTCATGAGTGGAGTCCCACCAGGTCTCCATTATCCCTATGACATCATAGTTATTTGTGTTTAAAAGGAGGACAAGTTCCTCCTAGTTATTCCCCAAGCTCCTGGCATTTGTGTACAGGCAGGCAAGTGTCCCCTTGGGGGCCCTTGCCCTGCCTACAGATTGTTCCAGGGCTGGGGCTGGGGTGGGATCCCTTAAATGCCTTGACCTGCTGGCTTTGTAAGGGTTGCTCAGTGGGCCAGCAGTGGCAGTAGTCCCCCCATCCCCCAGCGGGCTTAGTTTAAAACCGGTTGGAGCAGGTCAGCCAGTCTGGCTGAGAAGAGCCTCCTCCCCAGCAGAGAGAGGTGGAGGCCATCCCTTCCCAGCAGCTCACTGCTTCTCTCACCAAAGAGCAGCCTGTGGTCATGGAAGCCAAAGTCTTCCCGATGACACCAGCGCCACAGTCTTTGGTTTACTACCTGGATCCTCCTCAGCCCATAGCCGGAGACAGGGAGGATCAATGAAAATACTACCTGTGCCCCCAGACCCTTAAGCTCCGCTCCCAAATCCCTGTAGCACTTCATGACCTGGCTGGGAGCGCTCTGAGCCATGTCATTGGTGTCCACATGGATGAGGAGCATAGGGTAGTGGTCAGTGGGCTGGAGGAGTTTAGGGATCTTCTCCGCAATGTCTCGGATGTGGGCTCCTGGGAAGCAGCAAACTTCCTGGGCTAAGGGGTTGGAGCAGCAGATTACCCCCTCAGTCCCCCTCAGGATGGAGTCTCCCACGACAAACACTTTGTGTTTTGTCTTGGGGAGAGTGGGGGTGGTAGCTACAGCAGTGCCTGTGTTGCCTGTGGGAGCTGGCAACTCAGCAGGCTCTGCTGGGGCTGCAAGAGGTACCTGTTGCAAAGCTCTGGCGGGGCAGGGGCCTTGGTGTGGCAGGCCTTGGGGCCCTTGACCACCTTGGTCCAACCCCTGGGCTGGACAGAATGGGAGGTCCTCAAGTCCTCCCTTGTCCTGGAGGGAGACTGTGGGGGCTAGAGAGGCTAAGGGGGGTTCTTCCCCTGCACCAAGTAGTACAATAAACCTTAGTCCTTTATTAGAAAGGCCATTAAAAGGAGGCCTTTGTGTAGAGTTGGCTACCTTCTGCTAACAGGCCAGATCTTGTCAACAAAGAGGTCCAATCCAGCGTAAGGGGAGCTGTGGTATGGACCTGGGTCATGCTGGCCATCCTCTCCACAGTGCTCCCATCCACTGAGGAGCCTGCTGCATTGACTGCATCTGCATTTCAGAGGGTCTGGGGATCAATGGTGAGGGTAAGTGTAGACAGCTGGCCACTCCAGAGGGCAGAGGCTTGCAGCCTTGGCTGGGGCCAGGTTGCAAAGTAAGGCCACCACTGGCAAAAGGTTTTTTACTCCTATTTCAGTGTAACTGAGAATCAGACCTCTAAGCCCACCCATGGTTTCTTTGTCAATACTGTCTATTGTGACAGTGGGTTGTGCAGTAGGACTGGACTGAGATCATTGTTTCAAGCAAGCAAAAAAATGACTTACCGTTACTCAGTGTCCTATCAAAGCTGGCTTGTAAATAAATAGGTTATGTGGAAGAATTACAGATTACTTTAACAATGTTCCCTCAGGCATATACTTATGGCCTTTATGTCAAAGGAAAAGCAGATATACATGATCATAACATAACTGAAAAAAATTGACCCTCAGTAATACCATATAGGATTTAAAAGTTTCTAGAAACTAATGTGCCTCCTCATTAAATGCAAAAAATGAACAGACATTTCAGATGCAATAGCAAGTCTTGTTACAAATATGCTTTTTGGTCCACTAATTAAGCAAGCTGGAAACCTTTGGCAGCTAAGGCAATATCAAGCTAAGGAAAGGGAAGGAAAACACAAATACTTGCTGGAGAGGCCTGCTTCTGGTTGCATTAAGTTATGCACTTCCTGGAACATGCAGGAGTGCTGAGCCACGTTAGTTCAGGATGTCTCTACAGGCCTACTCAGTTCCTGCTGAGCTGAGGGCAAGGTGAACATGTTCTCTGGGTTATGGCCAGTGGCAGCAGGTACTGAAAGGGCCTGACAAATGTTTGGACGGAGCCTGCTGCAGCCTTCCCCTGGCTGCTGTCCGAGCACGGCTGTTTCTGATGCTTGGACCTGGTGTCCTTTTACTAAATTCCTGGCAGAAATCAGTGAGGACCAGATGAGTTCTTACCTTCAGAGAAGAATAAGCCAAATTCCCCTTACAGCATGCCTTTGGAGTGGCAGTGCTGCTGGGCCTTTTCTAGGGTGCCCTGCCATTTTCCCCTGATGATTCAAATGCATCAGAGAGCCCAGTTATAAAGGGGAGGGGATCTTTATTGCCTGCTAGGACTCATGTACACAGAAGCAACTGAGGACTGTAGGAAGTCAGTACAACAGCAGGGGTGAATTCCCCTGCAAGGTCAATGCCACAGAGGCCCTTGGAGGCCCCAAGATGGGAAAGGGCCAGCTGGCAGCTCTTGGCTCCAGAGCAAGGGCTCAGGGCTTCACCACAGGGGTGGGCCTTTGATGCCACAAAGGCTGATGTCACCACTCTCCCAATGTTACAAGGGCACACACCTTTTTCACCCCTGCCTGCCAACCCATCTCCCTAGAAGGCTGGGCAACTACAGAAAGGGGCTTATCCCACCTCCCCCAATACCAGATGGGCTTCTCCACGGTACAACAGGGCAGCAGGATGCATAGGAGCAGCGGTGACTTCCAGTTTTGCTCCAGTCACTTTGATCAAGTTATGCCGCTGGGCTTCTTCACCAAGAAGCAGTGGGGTGGTGGTCACCCTGATGTCAGCCTCTCCTGCCTGCTTACAGCAGTAGATGGAGTCAAGATGAATTCAGCCACTTCTCTCTGTCCCGCATGTCACCACCAGGGAGTACTTTCACCCCTGACCTTTGCCTTCACCTGGTCCCAGCAAGAGTGACAGACTCCTTATAAAAAGGGGCTGAAGCTTCACAAACACAAAAGCTCCATCAAACCATAGCATCTACCTATAAAACACTGACTCGCTCCACACACACTTTCCTGAGTTCACCCTAGATATGAATCCCCTCTGCGGGACCAGCTGCATCTGCACTCCAGGACCAGCCCAGCTGCTGCTCCTTACTGTCCTTTGGCAGCTCAGAAACTGAAGTGGCTGGTTACCAGACAGCTTTCCTGCAGTGATATCACAGGGGCCTTTGGCAGGACTTGAGCCCACTGAGCAAAAGTAGTGGTGACCTCACAGAGGCCCTGATATCAGACGTGCCATTCAGGGTGGGTGATGGGAGGTGAGCTCCAGAGGGACCCCTGTGGCCTTGTCCCCTTTTATCAGGTCACCTTCCTACAGGTTCATGTCTCCTGAGCATGAGGGAGAGACCTCCAGGGGACATCCTTTGGCCTGGCCATGGGGCCACACCGTCTCAGACAGCGGGCACTGCCCACAGGCTCTGGAGCTTGGCTGGTCAAGAGTCCTTATTTGTTACCTGGAAGCTGTGGGTAATTTTTGTGGGTTTATTAGTTTTTCCAAAGCAATCACTACATCATTTCTATAAACAGTTATTGGAGAGCATTGCACTGCCAGAGACCAGCAGATGAAATTTAAGCTGTATAAGGAAATAAGACTGGTCAAGCAAAAGCTATTCGCAACAAACTGGTTAACTTATCTTGCCGGTTAACTTTTGTTACAGTTTTCATCAAGTGTGAATGGAGCTGAGAAACAGGCAAAGGAAACTGAAGTGTTTTATTTGAGTGAATAGTTGTGTGACTGTTATGGGAATATGTGAGTAGAGGGATGATCAGAACTTGTCACGGTAGAGAGATGGAGCTATACGGCAATCAAAAAGAGCTCCCCTGCTTCTGGTTTAGAAGACCATCAGTGCAGAGCAGAGGGGTGCTGAAGGATGCTAGTGCCTCCGGCGGGAAGTTTGTCCTGGAGATGTGACTTCAAAGGGCACACCTACAGCTGCGCTAAGGCAGTTACACTGCCCAGGTTTGGTTGGTTTATGTGGAATGGGAGTGAGAGAGCAGGGCATGCATCACTGCAGAGCTCTCAAAGACAACATGAAAGTGGTGGAGGTACATCCATGCTCTGAGGCCATCATTATTTATAGAAGACCCTCAAGTCATACTCCTTCCCCATCTCTCTCTCTCTCCAGCCTTGCTGATATTGTTTAAGTCAGGATGGAGAGACTGATAATAGCAAAGAGAAACCAACTAACTCCCACCCTGCCTCTGTCAGGTCTTTTATCTGTAACTCCAGTCCCCACACCCACTACCTGAGGCTGCACTGCCTAGTGACTCTGCACCAGGCCCCTGGCTCAACAGGGAGCCACTAAGGAAATTGGCACCAATTCTTTCACCACTGCCTAGTTGTGTGTGGAGCCACAGAGTGGCAAGGGAAATCAGCACTGCCTGCAGGTGCTGCATTTTTACTTAACATTTGATTCCAAGATGAGACTTTGTTTCTCTGCCCCCCTTTCCATGTTGAATGGAAAGAAAGCCTTCTCTTTGAATCAGGTAAATACAGTGACTTTGCAGATTTTCCTGCTAACAGCTGAGGACTGGCTGCATAGTGAACCTCTGGTATTCTTCATCAGTTTGCAATCATTCTACTTTGCTTGTGACTGTTCTTCTGATGTCCAGCAAAGCAATCCCAGTAAGCATATGCTGGCTACTCACATTGGCTGGTTTTAGAAATCCTCAAATGCAAGGATGTTCAATCAGTGGCCCAGAGGCCACATGTGGCTCCCTGCCCCCCACAAGGGTACCAGTCTTGGTGCCACTCCCTCCACCGCTCTGGCAACTACTGCTGCCAGTAGAGTTTCCAGGCTCCCCTTCTCTTCTCCAGCTTCCACTGTCTGACTCTGCTCCTGTGGGCAGGGCTGAGGAAGCCCACAGGTGGCTGGCTCCAGGAGACCCCATTCAGTGCAGCATGGGGTACCAGCATCGTACAGTGGGGCACCTGCTGTGCAGGTCGGTGGGATAGGTTCGTGAAACCATGAGTCAAACTGAGTGCAGGGGTGCTAGGGTGGTACAGTAGTGGGGGTATGCACACACTTGCAGTCTTGGCAAGGGTGGATGCATGCCTGTGATGTAGGGGAGGATGGCACACAGCATGGCACAGTACATGGCCTGGGGGCTGTTCAGCCCACATGGTGCATGGCTGGAGGCAGCCCTGCTATAATGCAATGGCAGTGGTTATTCAACACAGGGTCTAGCTTCTTTGCAAGAGCTGGTCTTTCCCATACTGGACGTGTATATTCAGCTATCAAATAGGGAAGTGTGAGCAAAGTGGTACTTAGTGTTGCTGGACAGGTGCCTTACTTTGGGTTTGTGGGCTTCCGGAGTACATTATTCTGGCTGCTAACTTTCCCTTTTGCGTTCCCTGCTTGTGCTTTACAGAGAAACATGCATTGGAGAATTAATGGAAAGCAGACAGGATTCTAGTAATGTGTGAGCGGTGCCCCTTTCCAGAAAATACTAAATGATCTGCTGGCTTCATCATTCTGGAGATAGACCAGACTCATTTCCTTTTTACTTAGGTTGACATATAATTGGATTTTGGTGCAATAGGCTGAGAGCCCAGGCAGCACTCATCTCAGTCTAGTTTCATGTCTGGGCAAAATCCTTGGTTTGGGCAGTGACACATAGACCATTGCCATAGATAAAGCTTATTGTGCCCAGATGGACAGGTTGATCATTTCTGTAGTGTGACAGCTCAGTTGGTAGGACTGCTCACCTACTCATCTGTCCCTCCCGGCACCTGAAAATTGGAGCATTTTGCCTGTCATAACTTTGAAGTTATCTGAAGTATAGGCCCTCAATCTAGCTTGCAAGACAAACACTCAGGTGCCTCATTCTCCCCTTCATTATCAGGCCAGCTATCCACAGAGAGTCCTTGGATTATTTTCTCACACCCAGCTCACACCCCCAAACAGTCCTCAGGTTGCAGGGTCTCCAGTCCACAACACAAACAGCTTTCAGTTTCAGGCCTGCTGCCCTTTGTAGTCTGTCCCAGGGATCAATCCCACAGGGTGCATTTTTTTTTACCTTTCATCATCTTGCTTACATGCTCTCCAGACTGGATCATGCTCCTCACTTTTCTGGATCCAAGTCTAGCCTCTACTCCCTCCTAAGCTCCTTCTACCAGGCTGACATGAAGACAACTGGCCAGCCCAGCAAGCTGCAAGCTTATATGGCTACAGCAAAAGGGGGAGGGGGCTTGCCTGTGTTCACTCTTAAAGGAGCAAATTATTTTCTCACCCTACTCTGCCATGGGGCTCTATGACTCCCATTACAATAAATCAATGGTTCTCAAACTTTTTAGACTCAAGGCACTCTTCATGAGACTTAAGGAACCCCTCAGAAAATGCCAGCTCCTAGCTTTCATTTGTTTTCTGACTACAGAAAAAGAACAGAGCAATTCTTCTGTTGCAAAGACCTCGGAAAGACCACAGCAGGGCAGAATGTTTTTTGACACCATGGATTCCTATCTGAAATCTCTGAGCTTATCTTGTATAGCATCCTTCAAAGGACCTTGCTGGACCCCAGGGTGCTACAGCCCAATTGAGGATCACTGCACTACAGAATCAAAAGGCAGCAAATTCTGGCCCAGGTCACAAATGTACTTGTGCTCCAGGCGTGAGATACTCCAACCTAGTCCTCATTTTTTTCACAAAATCACTCCCTTACAAAATGTTCTGTAGCCGCCAGAGTGCAGTCTCTAGAAGTCCCAAGCCTCAAAACTGCTCCAAAGGTGGGATACATGTGCAGGTCAATACAGTTCCACAGGGGGGATATGGGAGAGTTGACAAGTCTGCTTCTCAAGACCTCAGAAAATTGCACACATGAAAAAGCACAGTAAGCTAATGTTACACATGGAAAAAATAGAATGTAAACATGCCGTTACAGACCACAAGATACCTACTGATCCAAGGGTGCCCAGGCAACCTTCACCGTTGCACCTAGATTGTTTTCCTGTGCAGTTTGACATCACATCATCAGTTCTCTGGTAGACACTGGTCATACAAGGTAGTGATCTTTCATCATGTTGTGTATTTTGGCAAGAGCCAAGGAACAAGAATGGACAGAAAGACCACGTAACGATGACTTGCACATGGGGTGGATGCCTGGTGTGCAATGAACCAGCTGTGGGGCAGATCCATCCCCTGTGACACAAGCAGTTGAAATCCTGTGGAGAAGAGATGTGCACAATGTTAGAGAAAGGCACACAACCTCTTGGACCTGAGTCTGCAGCCAGATAGTGATGTCTTTAGCTCTAAACACAGGATCCCTCCTGGAAGTTGGTGCCAGACCAGTGTTAGCCCAAGGAAAAGATGAATGGATCCAAGCAGCCTGAAAGTTCAGGTGATGAACCAGGACTGGAGTATAGATGTGGTTCAGGGCTGCTTGCACAAGGCCTATTCCAAAGCCACAGGTGACACAAGCAGTGCAGAATGACATTATTGCATTGTAATGGTGGCATGTCCCAGCTGGTGCTTAGCTCTGTAGAAGGGTGCTTGGGTTCCTGGCTCCCACTGGGCACTATTTGGCATTGTAGCCCAAGTGCTCAGTCAGATTTATATTTGATTACTTAATGCAGCGGGGGCCAACCTTTCTGGCAGTCATACCACAAAATTGCCCCGCACCCTGCCCAAGCACCATTTTGATCCCTTTCTTCTGCCCTGTCTGTTGCTCTTTTTGCTCCCTCTGTGCTCCTTGCTCTATTCGCTGCTCCACTTTCTGTTTCCTTCCCTATCTGCTGCAGGGCTGCCTGTTTCCTGCCTGATCTGCTGTGTGCCACACAGAGATTACCTGTTCCACTTGTGGCTAAAAACATGCCACATGTTGGCCACTCTGACTTAAGTGTGCTGAACTAAACTCATAGGGCAGATACTGGGGAAAAAGGAGCAATTAACAGTTTATATGAAAAAAAGAACATGTTCATTTTTCATTCTCCTTATCAAGAAGGGAAGGGAACTTTGTGTAGGCCATAAAGCTTCAGTAAAGTTTTACTTACAGGTCCCTGCTGGGCAAATGGCCCTCTCAGAGTAATTCTAGCTGGCATTTGTTGGGCTCATTAAAACTGCAGCAGAGACCAGGAACTGACTGGCCTATTCCCCGCTCCTGCATCCCCTGAAAGGTGGTCTCACAAACTACAGGGAAACTTGCCTTGTTTCAACTATGACCACAGAAAACCGAATAGAACAGGACACAGCCCCACTGTTGCGGGAGCCAAGATTGGAGAGCTGCTTTGGGAGGTCAATACAGAGATGTATGTCACCTAATGATCTCTGTCTCAATGGCTTTAAGACAAAGCAGTGGTAAAACTGGGAACACGCTCTGGTGCTGAAGGATGGGAGTCTTAGTCCTGGCTCCCCATGCATGTGTGACCTGGCTTATTGTGTCTGGTACCTGTATTCATGAGAGTGGAGCAAATGCCCTCTAGGCTTCTAACCAGGGAGTCCAGAATGAGATTGTGTATCCAGGATTCCCTGCTGCATGGCTACATTACCATGCATGGCTGGATTCCCTGCTGCATGCAGCATGGCTGCATTACCTTGGTTTAGTAAGTCCAGCTTGAAGTTTCTTTCAGATGTTACCCAGAAATAGTGAGGCTGGGAAACATTTTCTGTACAGAATTCAAATGTTTCCTCTTTCAGAAACAACCCCCCCCCCCCCCCCCAAACAGAACCAACAAAAACAGACTGGAGAGACAAGATCTGGGCTGGTACTGTGATGTATGACTAACACATATTTCATTGTTACCTATCTCTAAAGCAGCTGGTACTAGCAACGCAGATACTGGATTAAATGGCCTCACATAGCCATAGAAGCTCCTGGAGTGACAACTTTTTGCATCCATCATTTTGGTTCCAACCCTTGGGCTCTGGCAGTGGAGAGATAATGTCATGTGGTCACAACTCTCTAGGTATAGTGCAGCTCCATCCCTACAGGACTCCATGGATATTGCCTGGAACATAGTGTCTGCTTCCTATACAAGAGGTCTTGGGGGAGAGGAAGGGTTATCTGCACTTTCTCTCTACCCCAGTAAGTGGTCTTGGGTCATAAACAATACCACTGCTTTTTCTAGGAAGTAATTAGATGCTATCTATATTAGGTACTGCTATGACTCACATTGCCCTAGCATCTGAGCACTTCCTCTCATGTATTTATTCTCACCACTGCTCTGCAAAGCAGGGAAGTGCTATTATCCCCATTTTGCAGATGAGGAACTGAGGCATAGACAAACTTTTATCCAAATCCTTATAGATACTGGGACGCCTCCCATTTAACCAATGGAAGCTAGGTGCCTCAATTACCTTTGAAGACCTGGGCTTAAGTAACTTGTGCAGGATCACACAGAAAGTCTGTGGCAGAGCAGAGCATGAACCAACTGCTAAGCTCTCCTTAATGCCTGTCATTAGAGGAAAAAAAGCCCAATTATTTTTGTCATGAATGTAATGAATCTATTAAGAGGACAAGAACTCAACAGCAATTTCCACTGTTACTCTGCCTGCCAGGATCACTGGACTGTCTTCTCTTCCATCTCTGAAAAATGCACTCCTGTCTACCATCGGACAAACTCTACAACTGATTTTTCCATCATCTCAAGAGGTACAATTTAGAGCTGAAAGATACAAAGTCTCTTATCTTTGCAGTATACTTTATTCGTGTTTTAATTGCTGACCAAATCATGCACCCAGGAACTGGCAGGGAGCCACATGGATGCTATCTTCTTGTGGTACAATCCTAGGACCCAGGGCTGTACTCGGTGGCAGTCATGACAACTCATTTTGAGGGACTGACAGAACAACAGAAGGGAACACTGCAAAGATTCTTCTCTCTTCTTAACTCACTGAGTTTTTATTGCAAGAGAGGGAAATCTAGTCTAAAATTTTCTCTCCAGTGCCAATACTGTAAAATCAAAAGCCTGGGAAAGATTTGATTTCATATTCTGTTATGAATCCCACACACAGTCTAAATTCAGAGGTTGTGAACACAAATGATAAATGATGGACACCCTTTTTTATGGGTGATGAGGAAAAGATTCCAGTTTCAATTGTATATGCAACACAACACACCTCCCACTAGTGAGGATCAAGGTCAAAAAAACTTCCCAACGTCAAATATTTGGCCAGTAGAATGTCACTTAACACCATCTCCTTGCTCCTACACCGAGGAACAACCTATTCAAATAGGTTAATGATACTGCCAAAAACTCATGAAACAGATTTTGTCATTAATATGATCTTTAATAAATGGAATAATGCACCATTTTACAGCAAGCCTTTTCTTTTAAACCTAAAGAATAGTCTTTAAATGTTCTTATCCAATGTCTCTGTATCAATACAATCTCTTTATTCAGGTTTATATATAAACAAAGCATTTTCTTACAAGAATTCATAGAAAACTCTGTAGTGGCTTCAACAATGTCAGCTTTCATAGTGGCATCCACAGATAATTAAAAAAAAGGAAAAGTAATTAGCTTTTTTATTTCATACTCACACTGTTCCATAAAACACAACTTATACAGCATAGCGAGGTATTGGGCAGCTTATACAAAAGAAAAATAAACTGAAGTAATTATTTATAAATTCATACATGATATTTCCTCATAATTTGAGAGAAAAAAATAAACAAAAATACCCGTTAACAAGAGGGTTCTGATGAGACTGTATCATTTAAGGATTTTTCCCCTCCATAAAAGCTCGCTCAGAAATTAGTGCTCTCTATCTTACAATTTTCGCTCTTCCATAGGAGAATGGCAGTTTCACCTCTCCGTATTTCAGCTTCTACTAAACACCAAATCCTAGAAATCAGTGTTCATTCACTTTTCTTGTTTAATTTATTTTGAGGATAAAGTAATCAGCTAGAGTTGTAAAGTTATGATTCCAGCTTCTACCAATGTGAATACAGAACATTTTCCTCTAGAGACAAAACCAGACAAAAACATTACATATAATAATCTTTTTAAATACATTTTAACATTGTGAAAGAGAGAGAAAAGCCACACACCAGGACATTCAAAGTGAACAATGGAGTCAGCTTTATCTTGGATTTGCCTGGTTTTTGTGAATTTCTGTGACAATCTTATTACTGAAACTCACTATTAGCAATTTCCTTTCCCTTTAGGTGAAGAAAAAGGGTAAGCAGGATAGTCTGAGACAGAGTAAAATAAGACTACAAACTACTTTGCTGTGCAGTTCTTATGCATACAAGACTGAATCAAGTGCTCTAGAATGAAATTTAACATTTCTGCTCTGCCTGCAAAGCTAGCAAGTGAATACATGTGAAAATTTGTTTTATGGAAGACCCCTGGGCTATTAATTTATAAAGAAAGGAGTTATTTCTATTATTTAAAATGTCAAAAGTATGAGGGAGGCAACAACTGTTTAAAATAAAGGGCACATAATATATAAATAGAAACCCTAACAGGTCTCTCACCCAAACTCATGGATTAATTTAATCAAGAAGCTGGATGAGATTTGAAGAAGTTTTTCCAAACTATGACAATTACTAAATTTGTTAAAACATGGACTATGCATTGGGATTAACCAAAATGTCTCTTTTGAATTGTTTGCAATTTTAGATCACTACTGGTTGGCAGGTTTTTTAAATAAATGACATTATACAGTCATCTAAAATGGGTTGTTTTATTATGTACTTATATAATGTAAGCCACTTGAGCTTCAGAATAAGATAACTAGACATGGCCTTAACATGTGCAATAAAATGTGAACATTAGAACAACAGGTATAAATGTATCACACCTCAACTATGGCTGAAGCAGCATGTAGGGATTTTAATATCCCTGAGAATGAGAACTGGACATTTTATTTTAAAATTTCCTCTCAGTGCTACCAATGGTAGTACAATTCCACTTACTGGTAGCAGCCATACTGGGATTATCATAGACAAGGTGTGTGGGTTTTAATCAACATTAGCTAACCATGCTCACAAAGCCAACAGGCAGCATCAGCATGCATACATCACTACTTCCACCACTGCAGCTGCATCAGTGCTAAGCAGGGTGAGAAATTTTAAGGGAAAAAAACCCCTCTTGTATAAGCAAGGCCAGAGGGGCTGATCCTGCTTCAGTTTAAATCAATGGCAACATTTTCCTTTGACTTCAGTGATAGCTGAAACAAGCTGGTTAGAAGCAGCCTGTTTCTTTGAAAAATTGTTATGTGCCAAAAATCTTTACCTTGTCCACACAACAGGCAGTGGAAGATTTGGCATCAACTTCTGTGGGTGCTGGAAAAATCTCAGATTGCGAAATCTATTTTATACCAAAACCTAACTGTTAAAAAAAAAAAAAAAAAGCTCCAAAACCAAACCTAGCCATATTTCTGGTGGGAACCTATGTGATTAAAGCATAGAAAAGGACTTTTTATTTTCAGTAGGTTTAAGGGCCTGTGACCTGTTCACATAGCTTTAGCCATGAGAACAGTAAGGTCTTATAAAAATAAAACACTTCAAGTTATGGCGTAATGCTAGTATTCTGAGTGTAACTTTGACAAAGCAACCTTATATTATTTATCCTCCAATGAATTTCATTATTAATTGCATTCCCAGCTTTTTTCCCTTTTCAAAGTAAATCTATTTTACACAGATAAAGGCAATGACTAGGTTCTATCCTGAGGGATATTAAACAATAATATTAATAAAATTAGGCAGAAGGTAAAGCAGGGTGGCACTTTACAGGCTAACTCATTCAAAGAGGCATGAGCTTTTGTAAGCTACAGCCTACTTCATCAGGTGCTATGAGCAGACAGACAAAGCAGGCTGTAGTATGAAAGCTCCTGCCTCTCTGAACAAGTTAGTCTATAAGGTACCACCCTGCCCGCCCAGACTTCATATTAACGCAGCTAATTACCTTTATCTACTTAGGAAGTAAATGATTTTAGTAGTCCGAGCTCAATTTCTATCATAATATGGTAATAATGCCTATGAAAAATGCATGATACTTAGCTAGTACATTATACTGTGATACTGAGCAGATTCTCTGATACTTAGCCATAATATTTAATATTGGAATCAATGCATTACATATATGCATCTAAATACATATACAAAGTTTACATACAAAATATGTTTAATGGCTCCAATTCATAAATAGTTTCTGCAGTGAGAAAGGACTTAAAAGCATAGAAAAATTACCACCCTCTGGCTGGTAACTGATGGGATGGTCTCATCCTGGAGGGCCGTCTCTAGTGGTGTCTCCCAAGGATTGGAGCTTGGGCTCATGCTCTTCAATATATTCATTAATGACTTGGATGAGGAGGTGGAATTATTAAGTTCATGGATGATACCAAATTGTAGGGAAACCCAGGCACACTGAATGACAGGGTCAGAATTCAGGATGACCTTGACAGACTGGACTCCTGGGCAAATCGGAATCAGATGAGGTTTAACAGGGATAAGTGCAAAGTCCATCATATGGGTAAGAAGAACCCTCACTACAACTACACGATGGGTGGTGGCCCTGGCTGGCACAGCATCTGAACAAGACCTAGGGGTTACGATCAACCAGAAGATGAAAATGAGCCAGCAGTGTGATGAGGACACCAGGAAAGCAAAGAGCTCTGGTGTGCATCAGCTGATGTGTGTCCAGTAGATCCAGGGAGGTGCTCCTCCCTCTCTATTTGGCACTGGTAAGGCCTCAGCTGGAGTACTGTGTCCAGTTCTGGGCACCACACTTCAAGAAGAATATGAAATAGCTCAAGAAGGTACAGAGAAGTGCCACCTGTATGGTAAAGGGAATGGAGGGTAGGCCCTAGGAGTAGAGACTCTGGGACTTGGGCCTGTTCAGTCCGAGTAAGAGAAGGCTGAGAGGTGACTTGATAGCTGCCCTCAAGTACGTCGGGGTGAACACCAAGATCTAGGTGAGCAACCCTTCAGGAATGCACCTCAAGGGAGGACAAGGACCAATGGACATAAGCTTATAGAGGGTAAATTCAGGCTAGATCTAAGGAAAAACTTCTTCTCTGTAAGGGTCGCCAGAATCTGGAACACGATCCCAGCAGAGGTGATGCAGTCACCATCCTTGGAGGTGTTCAGAAGGAGGCTGGACAGGCACCTTGCTGAGCTCAACTGAGCCCAATAACTTTCTGCCCATGGCAGGGGAATAGACTTTTTGATGTTACAGGTCTCTTCTGGTTCTATGATTCTATGAAAAGTGTTGAGCAACTGAGAAACAGAAATCTACTGAAATGAATTTTCTGTTTTAAATAGTGTTGGGCACCTGAGAGAAAATGTCACAATCCAAGAGACAATTCCACAATCCAGATACAGAAGATGCTGAATGAACCAGTCTGCAGTGCAGGTTTCATGGACTAATCTGATGGGTTACTGGTTTGCTAAATTCTTACAAACGATTCTCAGTCCAAAGAAGTTAAATCAGGACACAGCTTATAGGTATACTCCACTTTACTAGGCAGTGATTATTTCAGTGTGGTTTTTTTGTTTTGTTTTTTTTTTACTTGATTGCTTTTTCTGTTTCAGTAATAAGTAACTACTATTCTAAGTGCAAGGAGAAATCACAGCATAAAATGAAATATTTTTCCTGGGTTGACCTGCATGCAGGAATTTAAATCACGACTGACAGGAACCAAACCTATTCAAGTTTTTGTTTTCCTAGCTGTCCCATTGATTACTAGTTTTTTTTATGTTATATAGAATTGGTGGACTGCAAGCCCAGTTATGGACAATGGTGGAAACCTGTATCACCAGTATTCATAGTTCCAAGTCAGGATCTCAAAAGTATAAATGTAAATCTATATATGGGAGATCCAATAATTAAGATACAAACATGGAGAAATCCACTGTTCTGACATATTTTGGCAATTTAACACAGAGCATGTAGACAATTTCCAGAAAAGCTATGCTGATTCAAGGACAAAACAGCTGGCCTTTTAATTTTTTGTCCTATAATAAAATTGCTTTTTGAATATATTTCTATTAAGGTAACACAAGTGGAATTTTTTGAAACCTCTATGTCAAATACTTTACAGATATCACAGGAACATGCAGCAGGGTCCATCCAGCAAGCATTGTGGCATATATACATATACTACTCCCAGATATATTTAAAATAGTGTAATTAAAAGTAAATAACTCTTAATTTAAAAGAAAATCAAGATATATTATGTAATTTTCTGAAATGGGGCACTTAAATGTAAAAATCACAAATGTCATCTATATTCTGTTTTTTTCATATAGTTGAATTATAGCCTTTTTATGCCTTTTGTTCACATCAAAAATTGCTTGGTTTTAGTAGCGACAGAATGTTGGGGCTTTTTTTACAAAGATTACTGGGGTCAAAATCTTGGTGTGGCCATGATTCAAAACTGAAAAGCATTTGGTTTTATGATGGTTAGATAAAAAAATATCCTCCTATCCATCTGCTTACTCCAGAAAAGCTCTTTAATCCTAATAGCTACAGGAAAAAGGATATGAAAAATACATGTAAATGTGTATAGAAGAGATTTTTAGACACAATTTTGATGTATTGTTACTCAACAAATGCATCATATATATAACTGGACTTTTCAAAACTGATTTACTGCACATTAATTATTTATATAGATTTGATTTTTAGAATTCTCCTACTTAATTTGATTCCCTTAACAGTAATTTCCTGAAGTATTTTTGTGAACTGTGATTTAATATAATTTAATTTATAGGGACTGCGTTCTGTTTTAAAGTTTAGATAACTTACTCTGGGCATAAAGGGACTTTACCAATTGTACATTAAAATTAAGCTATAGTAATCCAATCTCATGTACCTCTGCAAAATTAGAGCATTCTAGTATCTATTCAAAATGTAATTGGATTGACCTTGAGAAGAATTATGCCATTTCAGTTGGATTTACCAGGTATACTACGATAAAGTGTACACACTTGTATTGTATTGAAATTGTATTTATATATGCTAGATCATGTAATAGAAACCTTCTAACAATTATGATTTACCTCAAAGGTTTTCAGCAAAATTTCTGTGAACGAAAAAGGAAAACTGCAGAATGCCAGAAAGGCACTGGCGGAGTGATTTCATTAAATCTTTTGATTGCATTAAGTATAAAAAACTTGGAATTTCCACTAAGGACTGGCTTGAAAACAAAGGCTAGAAGACCGGTGCAAATCAGTCTTGGCAAAAAGCAGCAGTAGCTAGAGCAAATAACTTTTCCTGCCCTAGTGTGTTTCAAGTCAGATAAAAGCATGAGTGTCTTACAGATGCTTGTCAAACTAACATTTTGAAATGATAAATTATTCATGTAAGGCAAAGCAAGAAGTCAATGGAAGAGATGTGAACAGTCTTTAGCATGCATGATATGATAATTGTTGCAAAAAACAAGGAATTCTATTCGAGACAGTCAAGCTGAAACCTCCCAAAGTGTGAAGAATTTGAAATGAAGATAAACACAGAAAGAGACAAAATCTAGAAGTAATATTAAGACCGTAATACCATTAATTTAGATAAATGTGTAGGCAAGCCAATCTGTAAGTAAGTGGCAAGTTTTCAATGTCTGGGATGTGAGCCGGCAGCAGACGGCAAGCAGGAGAAAGACATGAGAACAACATGGAGAAAATTAGTCTTTTTTCTGCCAAAAAATAGTTGTATATTTGCACACCAGCATAACAAAGCATTGTGTCTCTGAGAGAAGGAGAGCTATTTGATTAAAAGGTTTGGACAGTGCTTAGTGATAAAAGATGGAGGACAAGTTTGGCCCTGCTTTATGCTTGTGCACTATATGGGGACAGTCTGTATCAGGGGCAGGCAATTATTTTGGGTGGAGGGCTGCTTACTGAGTTTTGGAAAGCCATCAAGGGCCACATGACAGGCAGCCAGGGGCAGATAACTATTAATTGTCTAATTTTTTTAGGGGCCCTATGGGCAGATAGAATGGCCTGGCGGGCCACATCCAGCCCATGGGCTGCATTTTGCCCAAACCTGGTCTATATTTATAAAGACATATCTGATAGCAGATTCTGACCAAGAGCATTTAAAAAGCATGAAAAGAAGAAGCTATAGAGATACAAGGAAACAAGAAAGTGTAAGGAGTAGGAGAAAAGGCTTTGTTATTACAGGTATAGGAACAGAGTCAATAAAGGGTCTCTCATGGAGAAACTGTATGATAGCAAGATCAGGAAATAACTGGGCTTGAAAGGACAAAAATTCAGCCAGAGTCAACTGAAGAAAGATGGGTTGTGTGCAGTTCTTGCCCACCAATATCCTGCTATTGGCATTTGGTGTGCTGACTTATTTTTCATCACAGGTTAAGGGTTTTTTTTATTTTCTAAGCCTTAAGGATTTGAGCAGTTTCCCAACACAAGTGAAAAATGTTGCTCAGTATCACAGCAAGCCGGATTCTACAGTTCTTTAGCTACTTTGTGTTTAATTTTTTTCAGCAAGACAAAATTACTCCTGAGCCAATGTCCTTATATGGGGGCAGTGAGTTCTGTTAAAGTCAGCAGCCAGTATTATTGCCCTGAGAAGATGATAATAATATTGGCTTGAAAAGAAGCTGAGATCAATACTTACCCCAACAAGTATTACATTACCGGTCACTGATACCTGACATCAGTGCATGTAGGGTTACATACATTTTAAATGTTCTCATTAGGAAAAGAAAAAAGAAACTAATCTCATGACCATGATTTTTTGAAGTTTAGCTTAAAATTTGAACAGCAAACTGAATGAAAGGGTCTAGAAAAAAAAACTTTGAAGGGAAGAATAATTTTCACTTAATTCAGCATCAGCCAATTAAGATGCACAAACTTGCAAATGTAATGTGCTTGACATTGCTCCGGATATAGATATTTATTCTAAGGAGCTAAATAGTAAAAGCTGAGATTCAACACATGACCATTTTGGGCCAATCACAAGTCAGTACTCTTCTAGGCAACAAAATGTCTTAACAACCTACCTTCACTAGAACTCTTAGCAGGATAGTTCATTAGGATTTCTGACAAAAAACAAACTTTTAAATACACATTAACATCAATAAGAAAGTTTGCTTAAATACAAATAATGAAGCTGCATCAAAAATAAAATGGAAAAATGGCTGACGTATTTTGTTCCTTTACATTTTGTCCTATGTTTTTCTTCTTAGAATGTCCCAAACTAGTATAATATCTGTTATGAAGTAAACTGAATAGAAGTTTAAAGGATTAAAGAAAAAGTATTTGAAATCATATTTTTTGTTCCTTTTTAAAAGCCCTTACAAGGTGGGGAAAATTCATGCATTATCCATTGTCATCTTAGAGCACAAGGACAGATACAGGCAGCTGCTTCAAGCTGGCTATGGCGTGCAAAGTTCACTGTCGTGAATGATTGACTGCTAAATTGTCAGGGACAAATTAACAAATACTCACAAAGATGGGGAGAATGTGTGGCTGGTTTCAAAACACACTTTACTGTGAACTAAAGACTATTGCACATTTCAACGTAACACAAGAAAAGTAGGGAGTTCAAAAGATAATACACTTTGTAACATAAAAATATACAAACTAGCTTGTGCACAGAAATCAAAACATGGATACAAGACACCACTGCAGTCAAACCTGTCTTCTAGTCTGTATGTTTTTAGTGACCTTTAGAAACTGGTCTAAACTGATTATCAGCAATACTTTTTTTGTTATTTTTTTAAAAAAATATTTTGAGACCACATTTTTGATACACATATATATAATTTTGTGGTCAAAAACAGACAGACTTAACTTTAGCGATACTAAATAAAAGTGCAAAAACGTTCAAAAAAATAAAACAAAATTAAAAAATATGGAAGCATAAGCTAAAAATTTTCTGCATAGCTGAAATCTATTTAAAGCGAGTCCTTGGTAGGGGATGTGGACAGGAGGAGAAAGCAGTTTTTTTTTTAAATGTCTTCTGCATTTTTGTTTCAAATAATGCAAAAATGTCATTTTATCAACTTTTAAAATATTTCACAGACAGTTCACTCCTGCATCCTTAGACACCATAGTTGTGGCAGTACCTCCTTCTGCAAGGTAAACAGCAGTGCTGGATTTAGAGTGGACTGCCCTGTCGCTGCCATTATTGTTGACCTCGCAGTCCAGTGGTTCAGTAGAGATGACCCATGTTGAAGGGCGCCACCGCTTCAGTGAATAAGGAGTTTTCACACGTTTCTTGATCTTCTCTCCTGAGCCTGGCTTGCCATCTTGCAACGAGTCACCTATTAAAGATAAGTGAGTAGAAAATATAACATTGTAAGAAGAAAGCACTTGAGAGTTCAAGGTGGTTATTTCTAGAAACAGAATCCTTTCAAAGCAATCACAGTGACAAAAGATGTAATTAGTACTGGATGCATAGTAGGTGCCATTAAAACACTGGATCAAATTCTGCTCTCACTTAAACAGTGGAACTCTGTAGTTATGCCACTGGAGTCATTTGGGTTACTTTGGATACTTTTTGCCCCACATGGTGTACCATTCAGGTGGTTTGCACCATAAGGGTATCTTTCTGTACTTGAAACAGGTGACAGTGGTATCACAGTTTCTACAGGGTAGTAAAACACTTAAATCTTTAAAAACACTAAGTTTTTAATGGCATGATTTTATTATTTAATCTTGTAATTCTATTCTACCTGTTTCTTAAATAGGTTTTCACACACAACCACAGCCAAAGCCCAGTTTTTAATTACCTTGGAATACTGTATTGCACAATTCAGGGTTTGAGACACCTACTCATGGCTTGTGTAGGGCAAGAAGAAATGTTGCCTAGGATGAAGGACTACTAGCTGCTCTGGAGAGAAGTGGAAAAGAAAGAAGCACAGTGCCTAATGTATCACTAGCCCTTTTTGAGCAAGGGAAGGGAGTTAAGCTCAGAGCCACTACCTCTTAGGGGAAGAGGAAGGGTGAGGAGAAGAGGGATCATAGTGGAGGAGGACTGGGAGGCTCAAAGTCTTCTATTTTTTCAGTAGTAGCAGAAATGTTCTGCAAAAAGGAAGGCATTTAGTTTTTACTGGACTTGGGATGACAGAGCAGATATTAGGGGAACTGATTTATTCCAGGGATGGGGGAGAAAGAAAGAACTGATATATTTGAGGGCCTGAAGCACAGAACTAATTTACTGGGAGAAAATTAAGCACTAAAATTAAGCATGAATGAGATTCGGGAGGGTGGCTTTTGGGGGTGAGAGACAGCACAAATGTTTACTAAGTTACTCAATAACTAAGCATCCAGACAGGTATGCTTAGTTATTGGATAACAAGGTGTTAAGGAAATTCAAGCTCTCTCTGCACTTACATTGCATGCTACTGCTATCCAAAGTATTTGTGGCTGAGAGATCCAGTGAATTAGGCCTCTGTGCTCTTCTGGTCTGGGTCTGGCTAGGATTTGTTGCTGTGCTCTGGATGCTGACTGCAGCTATATCTTGCACTGGGCAAGGATTGCTATTGTTGTTATTGGCATTTGTTCGTCCATTATCCAGCGGCCGCTCTCTCCTGTCCACTAAACGATCTAGAACACCTTCATCGTGGCTAACTTGCTGCTCCCGTCTCAGCAGAGGTTCATGCTCATCAGGGCTTGAGTTAATATTCAGCCGACTGTCCTCTCCACTGAACTGGTTCTGAAGCATTTCTTGGGCCCTGTGTGTCACGGAACTGGTCGTCTGGCCAGATGGCACTGCTCCATTGGCATACTGGGTTGTTACAGCATGTGAATTTATGCTGTGGCTCCTCCCAGCCACTCCATTCATAGTAACTGTTACCACATGAGGTTCTGCAGTATTGATAGTGTTCATCTTGGCAACTCCAGTTTCTACTTGCTTCAAGTTTGATTTGTGCTTGCCACCAAATTTCAGTCTTGGCTCCTTTGTTGAATTTTTGGTGTTTAAGGGTAGACTAGTAGGCCTCTTCGGCAAGTTTTGCTGCTTCGGTAGAGGGTAGACCTGAGCAGATGGGACATCTGGTATCAAACATGCTTGACCATTCCCTGCTTGTGAGAAGTCCTGCTGTCCAGTTACCTCTACTGCTAATTTTATCAGTGGATAAAGCAAGCTAGAGCTGGTACTGCTGAGTGGATCTGGTCCACTGAACTGTTTCAGGGAATGCTCCATCAAATTCTCATCAGAACTCTCCTTTAGGTTCTTATCCACTTCTTTTGGATCCAGCTTGTTGGTCTCCAGGTCCTCCTCTGTTAGCTGCAGACAAACAGGAGTTGGCCCAATAGGCTGCATGACATTTGTAGCATGTAGGTTTGCTTCATCTGAGTAAGGCATCTCAGATATAGTTGTCATGCCAGTACTAGGAGTAAGCCCAGTTGTATTGGTGGTAGTAGTGTTGGTGGACAAGCTGGTGACGCTAGTCTCAGGACTAGGGATTCGAGCCTGTGCTTGCTGTCTTTCATAGTTAATGGAGTTTCTGTTCTTTTCCCCTGAAGTCAGTGGCGTAGTGGACATTGAATGCTCAGAGGAAATGTTCTTCACAATGCTGTCAGTGTGGTGGATTGAGTCTTCAATGTAGGAGGAAGAAGAATAATCTGGATAGGGCCTGATCTTTGACACACGCCTATGGTGTGACAGGTTGCTTTAAAAATAAAAGAAGAAAAGTGTTACAGTATAATAATGTATTATCAAGTATTATCAAGTACATAGTAATATAAAGCTAAATCAGCTTTCCTTTGGGAGACCAATTACTTCATGAATTCTGACAGCACTCTACAGCTTCTACAACCTCTGGCTGTCATGAAATGGCATTAGTAGATAAGAAACTTCATCAAAGATGTTACTCTGTTTTTTTTTAAAGCCAAATATTAGGAATTTTGTTCTATTTGTTCCATATGCTGATTGCTGTTTACTATTGAGCTACGCAAGAGTAAGCGCTGACAAGAGATACTGAGGAGGCAGTAGGTAAAGGAAACCTTAGAGATGGAAGGAAAAAAAAATAAAGGCAGTCACAAAATTTTGATAAAATCCATGGTTCTAACAAATTTGTTAAGAGTGATCCATGTGTTGAATGCAAATTTAACATGAGAAGAAACACTACCATGAACAGCAATAATATCTCCCACCCTGCATCTATAGAATATATAAAATGTTAATGTCAACTCAGCTGACTCTCCTTCCATCTGGATCATTTACAGTCAGAAAAGAGAAGTTCACAGCACCTCTGAGGGTCAGAATAATTATGAATTCAATGCTGACCTTGTGGTTCCTTAATTGAAAGAGTGCAGAACTGAAGCTCTGAGTGATTTCCTGACCTCATGTTTCCCAACTGGCAATGAATACACAACTTTTAGCAGAACATTTTAAACAGAAATATCATGCATCATTTAGCAGCAATTCCTGAAGACAGGTCATAATAATTTCTTTAGCTTAACTGTGCAAGTCTATTTTTTGGGTGGCTATGTAACCCAGCCAACAAAAAAATCAATCTCCTCTGTCCAAAATACAGTTTACATCATAGGCATATGGGCTTCAGAGATATCTGGGGAATTTGAGGACTCAGAGCTGTGAAGAACCAGTTTCTTTGTGGATTCACAGATTAAATTAACAACCCTGACCAAATTATACAATGTCCATGTACAGACTAGCTCGCCTAAGCATGTCAATTCCCTGGTCTAGGAACATTCAACTACTATGGACAGTCTAAATTTAATCCTTAGGTGCTGAAGTTCTATTTAATTGGCTAACACTAAACTTAATTTCTTACCGTTCATTTTGCATGGCAGTAGACATAGGATTGACTGTTGGGCTAACTGATTTGTTCCTCTCCCAAATCATCATGAGTTCAGCCATTCTCTCCTCAGCACACTGGGCTGTCAGTCGTGCTTCAGCATCTTGGTCCCAACAGTCTTCAATTGTCTCTTTTAGTGACCTTATAGCCTGCAAAAAAAAAAAGGCATGTGTCAAATTATTCACCTTTGATATTACATTTCAGCTTTGCTGTCCTATTGATTGAGTGATCATTTTCAGTTTTTCTAGAATGCTACCAAAATCTGGGCGACAAGACAAGAAATGTGTTAGGTAACCTAAATAAAGGAGTCACTCTAATAGTCTTATATTCTAACTGTTCTATGGTTCACCATAATGAGCATTTAAAATAAGTCTGTAAAACCTCACCACTCGCTACTAGCTCACAACATCACACTTACATGAGCTGAACCAAATGGAACTCTCTTTATAAAACAGCTGTTAAACTTGCTTCTTCCAGAGTTGTATTTAACAGTGCCATAGTTAGGATACCTGCAAGCACAGACTCCTTGAACACTGTTGCAGACCTTATTAAGCCTTAGAGGCTGCTTGCAGGCATTTAAAAAATGGTGCTTTACTTTAAACTTGGCACACTCCTGTGGAGAGCCAAGTACATGACTAGAAGAGGCAGTGTTTTAGTTGGACTTGGCTTGCCAAACATCTGTATAAATTGGGTACTTTAGGGGGGCTTTTTGGCACTTTTAGCCAATAGCTGATTGACTCAGCTTTAGATATAAGCCCCACAGAAGTGTCTGATCTCTACAGACGCTGAAGAGTTAGGTTGAACTAACACACTGCTTCTTTTAGGTAAAGGGTGGGGGGGAGGGAGGGTTAATGTCTGCAAGCAGCCAGAATGCTTTATAGGAATACAAAAGGATAAAGTAGGCTAAGTTAGCATAAGTTATGTCAAGCAGTCAGACTAAGGGAAACATAGTCTAAGGAAATGGTAAAAAGTGAAAAAACATCATCAGTGAGATAATTTTAGAACTACATTTTAGAACTAATGGTAAAGGTGAGAGAATTGTAAAGTAGGCCAGAGGTGAGAGAACTGTAAGAATTTAGCTCCAAGCTAGTTAGAATAATTTAATAAGAGAATTAGAATATTTTAGGATATATGTTTGCCATATTAGAAGTAAAGCGGCTTCATATTATTGATTAGCTAATAGCTAATAAAGGAGTTGGCTTTACCCTCAGACAGTGTTCCTCCAGCTTAGAACCCTGGGTCATGAGGAGGTTCCCCCTTGCTGGTGTAACAAAACCCTTGATTTTTAAGGACTTAAGATCTTGTCACATAGGACACCTGCAACGTGTTTTATTAGATGGCAGTAAGCGTTACCGTGCCGAATGAAAAGTTAGAACATGTTCTGAGCAGCTGTAGGGTACCATTTAATATGATCTCTAACATAATCTCTACCTTTCTGATTGTCAGTCCTAGCCCCAGCACCACACTGGGGTCTTGACTGGCTCCAGTGTGGTGCACACATGTTTTTTTAAGGATCGGCAAACATGGGGGGCAGGGGTCTTGAACCAGTTGTAATGCAGTCCCTGGACTGAGACCGACAATCAGCTGACTGTTCAAGACCCTAGCCCTGCTATGTTTGCAGCTTCTAAAAAACATGTCTGTACTGCACCAGAGCCAGCTCAAGACTGGTCCTAGGCCTGAGACACACAATAAGCTGATTTTAAGATCTTGGAATTTAGTAAGTTTAGGCATTAAGATTACTGTCTTTCTATTTCTGGTATTATAATCATCTCTGTTTTAGGTTCATGAATATTTTCTAATTTCTTCACTGTAAGAACCAATTCTGTTACGCATCACTTGTATTGCATAGTTCTATATTTACTTGCTAAATTTAAGGTAAGGTTTTAATGAAAGTTCTTATACCCGTTCCTTTGGAGTATCTGGTTTTGTTAGGACAGGCTTCTCAAACCTACCTTGGTCCTCAGGCTGCATCTGGGGGTCAAAATGGCAGATGTGGAATTTTTTTCTTTAAACCATGCTGGCCAAAACTGTGTAATGAACAGGGATCCGGGTTTTCCGTTTCCCACAGAAAACAGAGAAAACCACGGATTTCCCATTTTTATCAGAGAAAATGCAGATTTTCCCTTTTAGAAGAGAAATCCGCAGATTTCCCCCTTTTGCAAAGAGCTCTGCAGGGCTGGCTGAGTTCCAGCCTACAAGAGCTGTTTGCAAAAGGGGTGGAGAAACTCTCAACCCTGCCTGGAGGGGAAGGGAGAGGGGGAAGGATGGGGCCCGACACTCACAACTACTGGAGACTGTTTCAGGCTCACTGTTCTTGCTGGAGATAAGTGGGGCCTGGGAGCTGCGGGGCAGGGCCGGGGGGCTAAAACTGGCTAGGGGCCGAGGGAGTGGAGAGGTCTGCAGCTGGCTGGGTACTCTGGCCAGGAGAGGGTTTTCAGCCTGCCCACTCCCAGCCAGAGCGCCCGGCCAGCTTGGGCACTCTGGCCGGGAGTGGAGGAGGTTTGCAGCCTCCCCGCTCCCTCAGCCCCCAGCCATCTTGGGCACTCCCCAGCCAGGCCCTCTGGCCAGAAGAGGGTTTGCAGCCTGCCCGCTCCCAGCCAGAGTGCTCAGCTGGCTGCAAACCCCCGCTCCTGGCTGGAGTGCCTGGCCAGGGACTGCCCAAGAGGGCTGGGGGCTGAGGTGTGAGGAGGTTTGCAGCCAGCTGGGCACTCCAGCCGGTAGGAGGGGATGGGGGAGGTTGCAACCTCCCTTGCTCCCTCAGCCCACAGCAAGGTTGGGCACTCTTTGGCCAGAAGAGGGGGTTTGCAGCCAGCCAGGCACTCTAGCTGGGAGTGGGGAAACTGCAAGTCTCCCCTTCCCCAGCTGGAGTGCCCGGCCAGCTGCAAACCCTGGGTCGCAAACGCAGAGGGGAATGCAAAGGGCAGAGTGGGGCCACACACGAAAGCTGCCTGCCGCTGCAAGCTCTGTGATGCTCTGGCCATACTTCCTCTGTGTGCACGGGGGCAGCACACACCTGCCCTGCCCCCCATCCCCCCTCCCAGATCTGGGGGGTGCGGGGCAAGGGGTCCCTGGCCCCATAGCCCTGGCAGCTGGGGGCCCTCTCCAGCAGGGCTGGGGGGCAGAGGCTGTGGGTAGGGAACGAGCAGCACAAGCAGGGCTGTGGGGGGGAGTGAGGGACACCAGCAGGACTGTGGGGGGTATTTAATTTTTACCATGGATGTTGGGATTATCAGAGAATTTGCAATTTTTTATCAGAGAATGTGTGATTTTTTTTTTCATCACGGAAAACCAGGATCCCTAGTAATAAAACACTTCTGCAAGTAGACCGGAACGCAGGTCACAATGTGTTTTATAACAACATTATAGTACCAGAGGCTTTAACTTCCTCATAAACGTGTCTGAAACCATTTTCTAAGTGCTAGAGTAGATAAAGCTCCCTTTTTATCAAAACTCAATAATATATCTCTTGATTCTTTTAATCACCACTTCTCTCACTTATTGGACTATTTTATATTCTGTAGTGAAATAAACATATGAATCAAGATACTTCACATTTTCCATGTAAAGATCTCCAACATTAGGGGTACATCTATATGTGTGCCTTACTATGGAGATGACTAACTAGCTCTGCAGTAAAGCATCACAATTTACACATGCACCCATATTAGGGCACAGCAAATTAATTAACTGTGCTGCTGTAGGACAGTACTGTCTGGGACAAGTACCATCCTACAGCGGAATAGTTATGTGTGCCAAAACACATGTGTAGACAGTGACCAGGGCTGACTGGGGCACAAGGGTGCTACAGTGTGTGGGCTGCCTGCTGGCTAGACCTGCACTGTAGCACGCTCATGCCCCAGCCAGCCCCTCAGCAGCATGCTGAGGCAGGGCAGAGCAGCCCCAGGATAGCAGGTTGATCCCCCAGACCCCCCCCTGCCAGCCAGGGCTGTTCTACCCTGGCTCAACATGCTGTGGTCCCAGGCACATTTGTGAACACTCGTCCAGGAGCAATAAACTCTGATGCAGTTTATTGCTATGTGTTAACTGCATGTTTAGATGCAGCTTAGGAGCAGTTTATGGAGGGAATGAGTTTCAGCCACTTACTAATATGGAGTAGGAACACTTGAGAATCCTAGTGCTGTATGGATTAAACTGACTGGACCAAGTTAGGGATTTTTAAAAATCTCCTAACCACTCATAATACATATGCTTTAATTTCTCCCATCTTAAAAAACACCTTTGACTTCACTTGCCTCTTCGACTACACCAAGAGTGAATCTAGAATTCTGAAAAAGGACGGGCAGTCGGGACCGGGACCGTGATCTCTGAGGCACATGGGATGTGGCAGGGGCTGCTGGCTGCCTGTCCAGCTCTGGAAGAGGGGCCGCACAGACCGGCTGTAGCAGGAGTAGGACCTTGGCTAACATGGACGGCAGGGGTGGAAAAGGAATCAAAGTGCATTGTGACTGCGCCACAACATCCCCCTGGATCTACCCTTGACTACCACCCTCAACTGCCTTTTCCCTTTTATATTTGGGGATTCATTTCCTCAAATTCCAACCTAGGCCCTCTCCAATCCAGTTTCCACCCCCAAACTTACTGAAAGAGGTCTTAACAGAAGTCACTGATCATTTTTTCAAACCAAGATCTTATAACCAGTACTCTCTTCTTCCTTTTTCTTGACTGGGCAGCCCCCTTCAACAGAGTTCACCATGCTGTCCCTTTTGAAATCTGCTCTTCTGTTGGCTTCCAGTGCTGGCTGCCTGTCCTCTTCTGGTTTTCCTTCTACCTTTCTAATAACTTTTTCAGCTGTTCTTCAGAGGATCCTCCTCATCCCTCCTCAGCTTTCTATAGGGGTTTCTCAGGGCTCTGTCTTTGGCCCCTTCTTTTCTTCCCCTATCTCTTACCTCAGGGTAATCTCATCTCTAAACCCGTATTCAACTACTATCCCTGTTGTGGGCAATTTATAGATCTGGCTCTATTCCAAACTCATTTCTGTTTGTTCAAACTAAACTCTGGGCCAATTTCTCCAACATCTTGTGGATGTTCAGCCTTTAGTGCTAGCTGAACCCAAATAAACAGAGCTCTTAATCTCTCCCTTACACCTCAAGCCTGTCTTGGGGTGTTAAGGAAAGCTTACTCCAATAAAACCCCTGCATGGTTTAATAGCAGAGTTAAGGAGGCGATTCAAAGCAAAAAGGCATCCTTCAGAAAATGGAAGGCATACCTAAATAAGGAAAACAAGAAAGGTCACAAACTCTGGCCCCCACCAAAGCTTTTTTTAAAAACTGCATTGCCACAGATTGAAGGACAGGTTATTTTGTGGACTGAGAGTTGGTTAAAAGTTAGGAAGCAAAGGGTAGGGCTAAATGGTTACTTTTCAGGTTGGAGGGAAGTCAAAAGGGGGTCCTGCAGGGGTCTGTGCTGGACCCTATTTTGTTCAACATTTTCATCAGTGATCTGGAAATGGAGGTGCACAGTGAAATCTTCAAGTTTGCAGATGACACCAAATGATTCCAGGTAATCAAGTCCCAAGCTGACACAAAGGAGCTGTAGAAAGATCTCACCAAGCTACAGAATAGGCAAGAAAATGGTGGATGAAATTCAATGTTAACAAGTGCAAGGTAATGCACATGGGGAAAAATAACCTCAACTACATGTACACAGTGCTGAGTTCGGAAAGAGACCTTGGAGGCACTGTAGACAGTTCTCTAAAAACATCATTAAGAAGGGAACCAAAAATAAAACAGAGTATCATCATGTCACTATACAAATCCATGTTGTACCCACATTTTGAATATTGTGAATACTGTGTGCAGTTCTGGTCTCTGCATTTAAAAAGGATGCAGGAGAATTAGAAAAGGTATAGAGAAGGGCAACGAAAATGATCAGGGGCCTGGAGCAGCTGCCATACCAGGAGAGACTAAAAAGGCCAGGATTCTTCAATTTGGAAAGAGAAGGCTGAGGGGAGATACGATAGAGGTCTATAAAAATCAACACGCATGTGGACCAAGTGAATAGGGAACTGTTGTTCACCAAGTCCCAGAATACTAGAACTAAGGGGTACTGCTAAAATTAAGATGTAACAGGTTTAAAACTAAAAGAAAAAGTACTTTTTAATGCAATGCAGTTAACCTATGGAATTCACTGCCACAGGAGGTGGTCAGGGTAGATAGCATAGCCAGGTTCAAAACGGACAGGATAAATTCATGAATAATAGATCTATTAATGCGTATTGAACAGAACAGTTGGAGTTGTCCCCTTCGAGGGGATAGCCAATAGTGGTGGACGCCAGGGAGGATACTGAATAGGGGACAGATCACACTAAAAATAGCTTTTCCTCCATAGTGTTCATTTCTGCCACTCCTGGAGACAGAATACTGGGCTAGATAGACCACTGACCTGACCTAGCATGGCACCTGTGTTCCTATGTTCTCTTTCTTAATTAGTGTGGATGACACCATCAATTTGCCTTCACTCAGACTGTAACATGGATCTTCTGTTCACTTTGAACCTCTAATTCCTCATATCCTGGCTATGTACAAATCCTCCAGATTATTTCTGCATAGCATCTCTTAAGTTATAGGCATGTCTCTCTATCCACACAGGTTGTCCAAGCCCTTTACATCTTGTGTCTCAATTACTGCAATATCCTTTCTCTGGCTTTGGCACAGCTTATATTCACTTAGAAGGCTGATGCAAAGTTCAGTTTCCTGGGCCATCATTTATTATTTCATCCCTCTGCTGGTCCATGCTTTTCTGTCTCAACGAACAAACAATCTGCTTTCTCCTTCAAGACTTTTCACCTTCTACTCATCACCAGTTCCACTGTATGAAGAGGTTGTAAGGTAAGTGGCTCAGAAGGCAAGCTGCCATCCACATCTGCTAGATTTCCAAACAAGCACCTTTGTGCTTTCTCTCTGCTACTGTACATACAAGCTCCCTTTAATATCCTAAAGCTACTTCATTATTCTTTTTCAAATATCTCCTTTGTCATGATGCACCCAAAATCTTGACAAAAGTTATCTTGTTGGTGTACTGAAAGCACTGACTACCACCCTGATCGAAACTGTTATATCGTCTTCTCCATCAGTCTGTATCTATCTGTTCTCTTGTCTGATACTTATCAGTAAACTCCTCGTGACAGGGATGTCTGTGTTCAGTGGCTCTGCAGTTTGTAGTGTACTCAGTCCTGGGCCAGGACTAGTACATCTGTGTGCTATGATAATATAAACAACAGCAACAACAGAAATCTGCCTTATTCACACGTTTTAGAATAAAAAATTCAGATAACTATAAAAATGTGAAGCACTATATTACTTTTAAAATTCAGTAGTGTTATAAAATACATAAGGGAAAAGGAATATGATTAAGAAAATGCTATGCTTTACAGTATCTGTATTATTTGGCTTCACCTGCAAGCATAATGAAATTTTCATTAGTAACATCTTTGGGCATTCTTAGGTATCCTGGAAATATTATAGGGAATATTTTTATATTTTTGCCTCAAGTGTACTGTACACATATAAATGTTAATATGACGTGTCCTTCTGGCCTGTAACATCTTAAGATCTGGTGGTAATCATAGTGTTTCTTTTTTCAGAATCCCTTACTTTAATACGAACTGTTCTATACCAAGTATTTTAATTGACTTCATTACTTAAAAAGTGCAGCCTGGACCAACTCTGAAACTTTAAATATTAATGTCAATTAGAAAAAATATATGCAACATTTGGCTTTGAGGAGTGAAAACACCACTTAGCTGACTCAATCCAAAACTTCTCTGTAAATATGCTGTCTCACCAGGCTGTTCTCTTTCCAGGCTTCTGGGAATTTTGGTCTCTGCTTCTCCCTAGACACCAGGACTTGCATATCTTCAAAAGTGGGATGGTTTCCGACTTCTGTCTGGAATGCCATCTGGTACTCTGGCACAGACTCCCCTGTTGGCAAAAAGAAAGAAAAAGAACCCCATGAAACAAAGCAACAGTGAACCAACGGGCTTTAAGATGGCAGGAAGTGACAAGAAAGTTTCTGTTCCCCATCAAGACTTTAAGTTAACAAAATATAGATAAATATGAAAACAGAAGTATTTAGTGATGTCTTGTGGGTAGCAGCCAGTTGAGAGTTCATCCATGTGAGGGACAAAGAGCTGGTCAAGAGCCTGAGTACCATACTTAACTTGCATAAAACAAGGCAGACTAGAGTTGCCCTTATATTTAATATGGAACAAAATCAAAGAGACTGTAATCCCAGCCCATAAAGTACAGCTGCTTGGGTATAGATTATTGCACTCTAGGTCCTGTTAACTCCGCAAGATGCACTTCAGTAATAAATAAAAGGGTAGCTATGAATAACCTTTTAATGTGTTACACTTTACAAGCCCATTTTCTTTTTCCCTAGATTATATCTATTGAATCCATTGAATGTTCAGCAGGTATTAGCACAGACAAAGGCTAGCATGAAAACCATGATGATCTGCCTTAAATCACAGTAACTTCCCTTCCAAATGTTCAATAACAAGAAATATTTGAGACACATGTAAGGTGCTACATCAATTTATGGAAATGAATTGATTTGACTATGCAGTCTTCCCAACACATGATGGTTCTGAAACGTGAGACAGTGATAAGATTCATCCAAACTGCATTATACACAGACTTGCAAGCAGGTTAACAGGGCAAATAAAAGGCCACATGCATCAGTGATTTCAATATATTACAACTATGCATACTGTGTTGATATCAGTAATACTCCTGAACACTAGATGGCACTGGATTAACGTTTAAAACCAAGAACATTTTTTCTGTTCTGTGACAAACATAATGGATCTGATTTTAAAAATGCATTTAGGAAATTTATGATTCTGGTAAATCCCACAGTTACCTGGAAAGAGGTCGGTGCACCTCATAAAAATCTCCCAGTAGATAAGGCCTAGTGCATACATATCTACTTGTTTCAGAGCAGATTCACAGTCCCTCAGGTTCACTGCTCCCTCCAGTACTTCTGGTGCCATATAGCGGATTGTACCAACCTGTAGGAACATACAGTTAAATTTTTAATTCAAAAACTTAATCTTACATTTGACTTAGTTTATTAGAGGTCCAATTTTTGTTCTACCCCACCTTATATTCCGTTTTCTACAATTTAGCAGGAAAAGCAACTGTTCTTTCTCTCATGTATTTTCTTGGGCTCCAAAATTTTGTTGTACTCACTAAATAAATGCAAAATATGTAAGTATAGCCCTTGTACTGTGTCATCTTCAGAAGGACACAGTGTAACCTCCTCAAGTGAAATGTTATTTCCCCAAGTAACTTCATTATATAGCAGAGTATTTCATTAGAATAGAAGACCCATTTGGAAAAGAATTAATTTACCCTTTAAACAGTGGTAACTTATCCTCTCCCTGCTACCTTGTTCAGAGATAATCAATTCTTTATTCCTGAGAAATTAAAACAGCTAAATACTAAACTATTATTAATATAGATGCTTTCCAAGAGGATTCGCACAGTAGAAAACACTGTAAAGCTGTACTGCAAGAACAGCAAAGCTTCACTGAATGGAAAATGAAAGTCTACTGAAATATACTGGGAATTTCACACTCTTCATTTGAACAGTATTTCGTTATTCTTGAGGTCCTTACATTTAGTTTCCATTATATCCATCCTTAGCCAAAAGTACAGAAAGAAGCAGCTACTGAATTATTTTTTATGTGTTCTATGACCCTATGCTCTCCCCAGTTTGATCATATAATGATATTCCAGAGATGAAAGGATGGACTGTAGAGAATTGGTTGTAGGATCTGAGGCATTTATATCCTGATCACTGCTTCAAATCCAGTTTAAATTGGTTATGACAAAAAACATTACCACTTGAGGAATGTTTAGGGACTATGTGAAATGAATGAATGCTCTCAATATAAGGCAGGGGTGGGCAATTATTTCAGGCAAAGGGCCGCTTGATGAGTTTTGGTGAGCTGTCAAGGGCCGCATGGGTAGCCCTGCCCCTTCAGTTGCCCCACCCCCTGGTTGCCATCTTGGGACCAGATGTCCCACCCCCTAACCTTTGCCACCAGAAGCCCCACCCCCTGACCCCTGACCTTGGCCACTGGAAGTCCCTCCCCTTGCACAACTTAACAGGTAGCAAGGGGTTGTAACCCCTCTAACATCCTGCCCCAGCAGTGGGGTCTCAAGGGCATCAGACCTCCCCTAGAACTTTCCCCCTACCTGTACCAGCTGGTTCCAAAAGGAGGAGGCTCTGCCACTGCTTCTGCTGGCCAGTGCTGACCCAGTCAGGCTCTCCCTGTCCCCAGCAGCACCTGGGAAGCTGGCTTCAGCCTCATGCTGCTCCAGATGAGATGGGCCCGGTTGGGTTTGCACTGGCCAGCAGAAATGGCAGCGGAGCCGTGTGCTGCTCAGGACTGACTGGTGCAGGCAGGGGAAAGAAAGTGCAGCTGAGCCCCTGCCGCTCTGGCCAGGCTCATCCCATCCCAAGTGGCACACAGCTCTGCTGCCGCTTCTGCTGGCTGGTGCCGACCCGGCTGGGCTCCCCCCATCCCCAGCAGCACGTGAGGAGCTGACTTCAGCTGCATGCTGCCTTTCCTGGCCGGTGCAGACCCGGCCGGGTCTGTCCTATCTGGAGCAGCATGCAGCTGAAGCTGGCTTCCCACAAGCTGCTGGGGACAGGAAGAGCCCGGCCGGGTCTGCACCAGCCAGCAGAAGCAGCAGCGGAGCCATGTGCTGCTCAGGACTGACCAGTGCAGGCAGGGGGAAAATGCAGCTGAGCCCCTGCTGCTCTGGCTGGGCTCATCCTCTCCCAAGCGGCACACGGCTCCGCCATCACCTCTCCTCCCTGGTGCTGACTGGGCCAGAGCTGTGGCCCAGCTGCTGCTCCTCCTCCCCAGTGCCAGCCCAGCCTGACCCTGCACAGCCCGAGCAGCACGGCACAGGCAAAGCCTGCCCAGCAGACACTTTCCTGGGCTTACCTGCAGGACAGGGCCCTTTCCAGTCCCATGCCGCAAAGCAGAACCCAGCACAGACACCGTTTCCCCTCACCGGTGCCACAGGTTCTGGCCCAGCCCCCCCGCCCCTCTCAAGCTGCAAACTTGGCCTGAGCTGGGGCAGGGTGAGGTCAGGGTTGGTTGCCTCGCAACCAGAACCCAAGGAAACAGCTTGAGGTGCTGCAGCCGGTGGCTGGTGCCACCGGAGGCTTTTAGACAGGCAGCCGTCATTACGTGGGTTTTGAAGGGGCTCCGTGGGCCAGAGGGAAGTGCTTGGTGGGCCGGATCTGGCCTGCAGGCCATATTTTGCCCACCCCCGATATAAGACCTAGTGCAGCGATTCTCAACCAGGGTGCCTTGGCACCTTAGGGTGTCTTGAGATCCTTTCAGGGATGCTGTAGGGTGTCATGCAATGTTATCACTGTTAGATGTGCAAACATGCTTCACAAGATTATCCCAGTGATATCAAATAGAATCCATAGTATTAAAAACATTCTGGCTTGTACTGGTCTGTGTGTGTTTTTTGCAACAGAAGAATTTCTCTATTATTTTTCTGTCATCAAAAACTGAGTGAAAACTAAGAGCTGGCATTTCCCAAGGGGGCCTGTGAGTTTTAAAAGGTTGAGAACCACTGGCCTAAGGGATAAGAGTCTACATCATAACAAACACCACTGTAACTGCACCTGTGCTGACGGGTCTCAGCAGAAAGATCAACAACACTCTCTCGCATTCAGACATGGTTTCCCCAAGTTTACGCTAATGGACTTCAGCATGAAAACAAGCACCCGGAGCAGATCAGGGGTTGAGGTGGCACAGTTGTTTCCTCTGCTGCTGAGAGCCTGGCACCAAACAAATGTGCAGCAAGCTCTCCACTACCATCATATCCCCCTTTTCAGCATGCAGGATCCACGCCCGCTTGTATCCTTGCTGACCTGTTGTACCTGTCCTGTTAACAAGAGGATTTTGGTCTCCAGAGCTGTTGACCTCAAACCTTTCAAAAGAACTAAATTCTTCAATGTTTAAATCTGTTCTTTTCCCCATATACAGTATCTCTCCCCTCCCCCAAAGGAATTCTATAACTACTGCTTACTCACTTGAGAAGTAGGTAGCTCCAGATTATTTCTAAATTAATGTCTCCCCTATTACATCCCATTTACAAAGACCTATTACTGTGCTTTCTTTATTCATGCTTACCTCACTAATGGCTGCATTGTCCTCCTCGCCTGGGCGTACCAGTCTGTTTCCAGTTAGCTTCATGGATAGTCCAAAATCACTAATTACACACGTTCCGTCATTCTTCACCAGTACATTACGGCTATTCAAGTCCCGATGGGAAATTGCAGGTTTGTAGTGGTCTGTGGGGATATATGATAGTGTTCATTATTAACTGAAAAGCACTTCTGATTGACAAAACAGGAATCTCATTGTGTCTGCTCATTTATTAAAACATAAAAAATAACTTCCTGAAGTTAACATTTTCTTCCTTATAGCCACAGAAATATACTTTAGTAACCATAGAAACACTGACTGATGTTCATAACATCTTGCTATGTCTATTGGAACGGGGTCTCTGCCCCATTACTGAGGGGGAGAGGGAGCCCAGGGTCAGCTGGCTGGCCCCAGCCCCTGGAACAGATTTACAATGGCGAAGGGGTCTTAAATAAGATGGTTGCCCACCCTATGTGCAGGCAGTGATTGACTGGGGTGGAAGTAGAGGGTCAGGTGACTCAGGAAGAGGCTTATAAACCCAGGGCCTAAGAGAAGAGATACTGGCCATAGGAGGCAAAGCTCCAGGGAACAGCCAGTCCAGGATGCTCACCGAAGAAGGACTCTGAGCAGAAGGGGAGGTGGAAGGAACTCTACACTCCAAGCAGCAGTAGATAAGTGCCTTGAGCCTGTGTGGTGGTGCTATTATAGGGTGGGATTAAGCCTGGGAGGAAAACCTTTTTGTTTTGGGAGTGGACAACCATGGTTTTGGTTTGGCTTTAAACTGAAGGACCAACTATGGCTGTAAGGGGAGGACTGGAGGCCACAGGGATGCTACAGGGACATCCCAACAGAGCACTTCTAGGACCTGAAGTCCAGTGGGCTGTGTGAGGGCAGAAACCCAAACACTTCAGGAGGACTGCTGTTTGTAAGAGGACTGAATACCCAGCAGCAAAGAAGCCGGAAGACCATAAGGGGTGAGCCCAGGGGGTCCAGAGCCCATGAGGGGTTAGCTGGGGCCCAGGAGTCTGGGGTCCTGGTACAGTGGACTTTGGGTGGAAAAACCCAGCTACTAGATTAAAATGGGTGAAGGCTGGGGAGGCCTTAGCCCAGACAAGGACCAGTCACCACAAAACCCACTTCTGCCTCTTAGGTGCAGACCCCCTATGAAATCATAACATCAAGGCAGGGCAGGTGAAATAATAAGGTAGGTGAACCCTGAGAGGACAGAGGGGAGTAGCAGGGTAGTATCTAGGTGGCAAGCCAGGCAGGAGAGGAGACCTTGCCGCTCTACCACTGAGTCCATTACGCTCTGCAACATATTATTAGATAATTCTTCTACACAGTTTTAACAACAACCAGCAAGTTTATTTTGATTCCCACAAAGATTTCAGCATAGCTTAAGCAGGGAAGTCATATACATTTAAGCACAAACCTGCTGTCCCACATCTAACTCTCAGTCCAAGCAACTTCCTGATATCAGAATCCTCCCTCATACGAGGCACAAGCAGTTTGCTTTACAGTTAGCTTGGCACCTATGCAGAAACTGGACGGGGGCAGTCATATCAATATACAGCTCACGTTTGTTCCAGAGCTTGAACACACTAATCCTGCAATGGATCAGAGCTGCCCCAGGAGAAACCTCAGGTTATTCCTAAACGTACCTCTCCAGCTGGACAAATGAACGCACTGTTCCCCAACTGCCTGGTCTGGCTCTCAAACTTATTTTAATGCCTTCCATGACTGAATGTGAACAGCTGATATCTGGAAAGTCACTGCTTGGCAGCAAGAATGAACTGTTGATCTAAGCAAGTAACAGGTCTTAAACTAAGTCACAAAGTATCAGAAAAGTCTAATATATTAAAACACTTAAATGCTGCTGGAAGTCTTATCAGTTTTGAGCAAATTTTTGTGGACTTCACTGTAAGTTGTGTAAACCTTGCAGAAGCTTGTTACAAAAGGACTGAAATGTACTTATCATAAAATATTGTAAACATAATCTTATCTAGCATTCTCAAATTACGACTGCTAGCCAGCAGAACAAGTTTATATCCATTTTTTAATGGAGACTTGTTTAGTAAAACAGCCAAGAACGCAGAACTGGTTTATTATAGTCTTATGTTCCTAGAATCTGAGTTCATTATACATTGTAAGTTTCCCCCTGGATTATACACACAAAAAAGACGACTATTGTTCTGTCTTTCTTCACGGTGGTAGAAGGTTTATGTAATTGCACCTGCTTAATGGAAAGACTTAGCTGTATTTTTCACAATGATTAAGTTTAAGGTGCTGGCTGCAGTTTCACTGGCATATATGAATATAAAATAGGCTAATGACAGCTTTGTTTTTGAATAGATATTTTCCTCTATTTTTCATAAACATTACTGCTTACATTCATTATTATAAACTTCCTTTTAACCAAAATTTAGGATATTCTCAGCTTCTACTATTTACTGGTGAATTAATCTTCCCGTGCCTCACTAGTCCTTTCATTTGTAGTTACTATTTCAATGACAAACCATACTTTTTAAACTTTTACATCACAGATCTCAGAATAGCTGTTATATAATTATACTTTAGCTATAAAAAGATTGAATGAAGCATGCAACTAAAAACAAAAAAGGTGGTTCTCAATGGTTTGTCCTGTACAGTGTTGTAATAAAGCAACAAATTAATTAGGTGTTTTTATTTATACATAGGAAAAATATGGTCCCTTCCCTGAAAGAAAATGTTATAGAAGACTACAATAAAACAGAAGATATAAATATTTTCCTTCCATATACATAATACACATACTTTTAAACTGCAAATATTGTTTCTGTGATATATATATGAACTGTGAGATATCACAACACTTCATCTGCATGCTTTTTTAAATTCAGATTGTGCATGTCAGATCCTCTGAGTCTTCAGTCATCTCATACTATGGCACAACAGTATTGTGCTTCTCTCTTGCATGTTTGTGGAGTTTTGTTGGCTCTTTGTCCACGTTTTCATAAAAGTATCTACAGATCCAGACCATGGTGTTGGAGTACTCAGGAGACTGGGATAACTACAGGAAGCTATGTGTAGTCTATATTTTTACTTATCATCTGCTCACAGTTATTTCTTAAAATAAACTATTTCTCTTTGATACTGCCTGTGAAAAGAAAAGGAAAAGAAAAACTACTACCTGAAAACTATCCCAATTTTTCTGTTCTAAATACATCCCTTCCTGATCTTACCTCCTCGAGGCAACTCCGTGTGAAGGTATGCCAGGCCCCTGGTTATTGAGTGGGCTAAGCGACAAGAGCTCACCCAGTCACTTGTATGGAGACTCAAATACTTGCACAGAGAACCCTAGAGGGAAAAATAAAAACAGTGGTTTGAAATTGTATCAACCTTAATTATTAAGTCAAAATATTTTAAAGAGTCTGTATCACCAAGTGTTCCCCAGACTCTAATCCTGCAACTGCTCATGAGTCTTATCTAAAAAGTTTAACATAATATTGAATAGAAGGTCAAAGACTGAAAAATTATGCAAAAATAAAAATAAATTCCTGTGAGGCCTTTTTAAGACCTGAAGAAAAAGGAACGTTAGCTATAAAATTAAAGCAGTTTAGACAAACTGCATTTATCCTTTTGCAGCTATTCCAGGATTCTGAAATCCTTCGTAAAGAAGGAAGGTAATTGGAGACAATTACCTGGAATGCTAAATAGTGAACTCTGAATAATCAGCACCCATAACAAGAGATTTACTGGACCAGAAGCAACATTTACTATACATATTTTATATTTCAGAAGGGCAGGGGCTAGTCAAAATTAAGTAAAAGGACCACCCAAGTCAAATGGCTCACTGGGTTAAGGTATACCAGTTGCTGTGCCAATATAACACAAACAAATGATGCAACTAGCATCAAACTCCAGTCTTCCCGATTCCCCAGCCTGAATGGCCAGGTATTCATGTACATGTGGGTCATCTAGAGGCAGCCTTTGGCATGAACCAAGAGTGAGGTTTTAAACTGATGTTTTCTGCAACACAGTGGGACACCTTAACTGCTCTGCCTCTCCACCTCAGGGAGCAGAACTGGTAGCGACATGTAGTTAAATCTGGCCAACACTATCCATGATAAGGTGGTATTTTCAGTTGTTGATAACTTTGCAAAACATTAGTTGACTGAATTCATATTTCTCAAGCTTGCTTTCAATTTATTTTGAAGACTTCTAGAAAAAAATTCAGGAAAAAATTCTGTGTCAGAGAATGAAGCTATGGGGAAAAAATAAAGTTTTGCCAATATTTAGTTATTTTTTCTGAGCCATCTCTTTGGCAAGCTTTAGCATCTCCTGTGTTTGGAAAATAAGCTTTAAATTTGGTGGTGGGTGGGGTAAAGTAGAAAAGAAGCGGGAGTAGTCCTGCAGTACAAGAGGAGCCTTTTATAGTCCCCATGAAAATCTATTCCTATTTGGCTGAAGTTTGTGCCTTTGAAAGTAATCGTCAGACCATATTTATAGCTTTTTAGAGACATTTTGCTACATTCCACAAGGTTCTGCATTGGCACGCTGTGCATGCTCCAGTCCAGCACCAGAGCTTGTAGATGCCAGCTTCAGTAAATATGCTTACATGCTCCACTCAGCATCTTAGATAGAAGACACTTAGGTAATGGACAGACATTAATTTTTCTTGCTACAATTCCAGGAAATTTGCAGCAGTAGAAATCTTCCCAAGAAAGGAAGCTTATAGGCATTTCAGCCTGCAGTCCCTCTCCAGGTCTCAGGAAGGCATGGGGAGAAGCTGCTGCTCCACTCCTTCTGGTCCTTGGTCTGGGCAAGGCACGGGAAGTCTTTCCCTGCCACTCAGCTCCTTCAAGTCCTGGGAGGAGCTGGACAGCTGGGAAATGCTCCCTGCACGTTTCCTGGACCATGGTTATCTCAGGGTTACTCCTTCCAGTCCCACGAGGAGTCTTAGGAATGAAAACTGACATCTGACTATGTAAATAGAAGTTAAGCACCTCTACTATTAATAGAGCTTTTTATAATTTATATACATATTCATATTTAATTTAAAAAAACAGCTTCATGTAACCTCTAATTTTTTTTGAAAGTCTAGTAAATATAGTGACTTGGCTACATTTGGGATATACTGTATCACACTGAAAGGTGGTTTAGATGGGATAAATGTGTATAACACAGCTCAGAAGTACTGGAGTCTGAGATAGAGGTTTAATCCAATGTTTATTTAACATTATCAGTCCAAAACCAGCTGAGAATACAGTTCTTGTCACTCCTATATTTAGTTATAAAGCTCTTAGAGCCTTTTAAATTCACACTGTATAGCATACAGAGCCTCAAACAGATAAGCTGTTTGTTGGAAAAAATAGGACAAATGTGACTTGCATACACACCCATGCACAAACCAAATTTTATTTTGTGTTGTTTAAGTGTTGTCATGTGCACAGTATGAAAGGCACCTAACCCATACTGCTTCTATGCTCTAATAATGAAAATAAACCCTGAATCCAAGTAGTAATTCGTTATAGAGCACTATACATTTTAAATATTTATTTTTAATAAATATTTTTTTTCTGAAATAAAAAAAACACCATCATGACTTTCCTTTATCCTAACAATTACAAAACTAGCCAGAAATTTCAAAGTATCTATGCATATCAGAAAATTCAGCACTTGTCTCCCGAGTGCTAGAGACAGCATAGGTTTTATCTAGCACAAAGAGATTTTGCATAGAGCTGCCCTTATTTAGGATAATGTCAAATATTTTGAGTCTTATTTCTTTGGATAATCACACTATTACTCGGTCTGTTTAGTCTACTCCTCCCACCATGTCAGCGCTAAAAATCAGTCTCTATCTGCTCATGTAGACTCTGGAATCCTGAGGATTTCTGCTGTCTCTGCTAGTTCTGAGTTATATTTGGCTTTCCATTCCAGATAGAGCATGGATAAGCTCACTCAGACCTCTCAACCTGCCAGGGACCAAATGTAGGAGACATCATGCTAGAGACCCAAAATAAGGGTGGCACAAAAATTATTAAAATGAAAAACCTGAACTCCTTTCAAGATGATTGATTCTAGTATGAAATAATTCATCTATAACCCTAGAGTTAGGATTCTTAATTTCTAAGGCAAGTCATTTTCAACAACAGAAGTGAAAGGGCACCACATTTTTCTGTGGATAGTTAACTTTGGGACTAAAATTACCTTCGTCTCTAAAAAATGAAGCACACATGAGAATTATGAACTTTTTGACAGCTGTAACATCAGCTACAGGATTGGTTTCTTGGTACTCCACTGCATCTCTGCTTCCATCATATTTTAACACTGATATTTAGGGGCATCTAAGTCAGATTTGAAAGGAAGTGCAAAGGTGATCCTCTGGAGTATGATTATTTTCTGTTCATGGACGGTATGTGGACACAGAAAAGAGATGTAACAGAGTCAGAGGTGCTTTCTTTGTCCTCTGCTATAGCAACTGTATGAGGGAAGATGGTTTAGACATTATGGGCACATCCCCATGAGGACACATGTGCGGGGGCGTGCTTGCCAAGGCACAAATCGCAGTGGCACATATTTGTGCTGCTATTTGTCCCTGGGCACATCCCTGAACGTGCGCTCCAGCACACGGCAAAGGGACCTGGTGGGGCAGGGGGGCCTGAAACCAGTGCCTGTGCTGGTCCCAGCAGCCTTACCTGGGGGCCTCCTGGGGCAGCAGCAGCACTGAGTCAGCGGCTCAGAGCTTGGTTGGCAGCTAGAGCGTGCCTGTGGCCAGCCAGGCTTTGTTTTTTGGCGGTGCATACTGCTGCCATGTGTACCGCACAGCTTTTTTTAGCAGCCATTTTTTTAACATCAGGATTGCCCAGTGAAAAAAAAACCCCAAAAGCTGTTGCACTGCAAATTAGCAGCACAGAGCATGGGTGCATGTGCACTGCAAACCAAAGGTACGTGCTCATGGGCATTCACCCTACAGCACTAAAACTGGGACCTTCTAGTAGACCAGCAAAAGTTAGGGTTTTTGCAACCAAACTGCTTCACATGATTAGGTGCACAAGGCACAGTTCAGTTATTACTAACCTATTTGATCCTGGATCATTTTCTTCAATTTGATCAAACTCTTAATCTGCAAGTCTGCTGTTTCAACTATGAATGCGTTGCATTGATTTCTCTTCCTTTTGCTTTAGGGCTTTTAAAACAAGGTTTGTTTGGGGAGCCTGTTAGCCAACATTCCTGGAACACAGTCACGGTAAGGTCTGTACTATTTGTGTGGCTGTGGGTGAATTACACTCATTTCAAGATCTCAGCATTCTTATTCTATCTGAAACTTTATTTTGAATATCCAGAGCAAACATCTAGACAGGAAGGCATTTAAACTTCTTTTTGAAGCAATTATTTTTCTAGGATTCCAGTCATACAAGAATATGCCTAACAGATTGCTAGAAAGATTCATAGCTTAGTGCTGATGCTTTAGACTTCCATAATGAGATGAGTTCCTGAAAAGCAGTGCTTGCTTTCCCAGTTGAGTCATCCTATCACAGATGCAGGCATCTGAGTTATGAAAGATGCTGCCTAGGTACATAAAGCCATCAGCAGCACCGAAGAACACTTCTAGAACAATGGAATGATTTCAGGTTGCATCGGCTTTCATAACCCTTATTTCTGACTTGCTGTTTATAAGGTCTAATTGTGTAACAGTTGTGACTAGGCTATCAGTCTTTTGTTATATTTTGTGCATCACTGTATTCAAGAGGCAGATATCATTCATAAAGTTCAGATTTCTAAGCACTCCATCTGCCCGAGGAATTTCTAATCCTGATGCCAGATCTGTCATAGCTCAAAATCAACGAACATACCAAACAACAAAGGGGAGAGGACATACCCTTGATTAACACCAGTAGTAACATCAAACCAGTAAACTAATTCCTGGCAGAATATTGTGGCACATCTGGTGTCTTGATAAAGATTCCAGAAGATCTGGACAGTTTTAGACGACAATCTGCAGATTCCTAGCATCTACCACAAACACTTACGCTACAGTGTCAAAAGCTTTCTAAAAGTTGATGAAATTTAAGATGAGTTGTAGCTGCCATTCAGTGCTTTGTTCCATGATAATGAACAGCATGAAGCTATGAGCAATAAAAGAATGGGTGGGATGAAAACCAGCTTGTTTTTCTCAAAATCCACTGGTGATAGGATTATGGATTCTGTTCAAAATTATTGTACAGAAGAGTTTCCTGGGGACTAACAAAATCACACTCTTAATTCTCCTCTCTCAGGCCATTCCATTATTTCTTTGTTCCATTTTTGTGGCGGATTCTGCCTCCTGTACTTGGCTGAAGAATCCTAGCTGCATTTTCAAGTTCTCTTCACCATTGGCTTTGAATAGACATGCAGTTATTTTATCCTGCCTCCCTCCTTAAAGCCAAAGCTGCTTTAAGTTCCCCCAAGGTGATTTCCTTGCAATTAACATTTTATTCTTTCATCTCTTCTATGATGTCAAAGTTGATTTTTACTTCAGGTACAGGCCTGCTTATTATACAATGAATACATTCTACTCTTTTAATTTGTTTTTAGGGACAGTGAGAATATTTCCATAGAATCAGGGAAATGTAATAGAAAATAGGGCTGAAAGGAACCTTAAGAGGCCATCTAAGTCCATTCTCTGTCCCATAGCAGGCTCAATTATAAACCATTCCTGACAAGTATTTATCTAACATGCTCTTAAAAACTTTAAATGATGGAATTACCTGCCTAGGTAATTTCCTCCAGTGACTAACTGTCTTCACAGTTAGAAAAAATTTCCTATGTATAACCCAAATTTCCCTTTTAGCAATTTAAGCACATTACTACTTGTCCTATTTCCTGTGGACATGGAGACCATTTTCTAATCTTCCTCTTTTTAATAACCTTTTACATATGTGAAGACTTATGATATCTTCCCATCTCTTTTCCCTAGATTAAACAAACCCAAATCTTTCCTCCTGTGTCATTTTCTAGACCTCTGATAATTTTTGTTCCACTCTTCTGGCCTTTCTCCAATTGATTCACATCTTTTATCAAGTGTGGTACCCAGAACCAGACACAATACTGCAGCTAAGACCTTGCCAATTTTGAAAATAGTTGAAGTTTTAACTTAACGTCTTACATACAATACTCCTATTTATATATCCTAGTATGGTAATTGGGTGGGTTTGTTCTTTTTTGCAACAGTACAATATTGTTGACTCAGGTTCAGTTTATGATCCACCATAATCCCCAGATCTTTTTCTATAAAACTGCTGCCTATCTAGTTGTTCCCTATCTTATATGTGTACAGTTATTTCTGCCTATGATAGTACTTTGCATTTGTCCTTATTAATTTAATCCAATTTAGTTCAGACTATTTCTTTAAATTGTCAAGACCATTTTGAATTCTAAGCCTGTCCTCCAAAATGTCTTTCAGGCTTATTATCACCTGTAAAATTAATAAATGTACTCTCTATATCATTATTCAAGTCGTTCATTAAAACATTGAACAGAATTGGACCTAGGACAGACCCCTGTATTTCCACTTTTGACATACTTTTCCAGTTTGCAATTAAGCTACTCTTTGAATATAGTTCTCCAGCATATGGACCCTGCAGTAGTTTCATCTACACCATTTTCTGTTTTGTTGCTTAAAAGGATGTCACATGATACAAATTCCATGTTTGCCTTTTCTGAGATTGGCAAGATCTTTCCTTTGTTTCCATGACAAGAATATCTGTTGTGGGATGGGGTTATCTGTTTCATAGACAATCCCCAAACCTGGAGGGCTGGAAGATTTGTATTCCCAATAGAAGAAATCCCACTGACATAGCTCATCAGGTCATAGAGCCCATAAGCAGTATCACCATGGCAAGGTACACATTAGAAATAAAGGACCCTTCAGTATGAGTTATTTAACCCTTTTCGTCATGGCTTTTGGTAACTGAGTATTGTTTTTTGCTTTACTAACCAGAGGACCATGCTGGTGTGTCTGGAATCATCCTCTAATTGTTCCAATTATATTTAAAAGATACAAGCCACTGGACTGCTGACAGACAACTGTGTGACACTAGGGAGTGCTTTAAAGAAGCTATCCTTCACTGTCTTTACCACCCTGTTTATTCTCTTAACAAGCGATGAAGTATTATCAGCCCAGGATGCTGATGATACACCATTATACATGTCCTGACCCTTGCAACCTGCTTGCTTTCTCTCAGCTCAGGAGGAGTGCTGGACAAGATAAAAGTGTGCTAATCTGGTTTGCCTCATTTTTAATCCATGGAAGACAAATCCTGCTGGTGTATAAGGCTATTCACTGTGAAAAGGCTGTCATTTGTTCTCATCATTACTAAAAAGACATAAGACATATTTTTAACCAAATCTTTTCATGGAAAGCCATGTTTTGGATGTGATAAAAAATACTTCAGCTGCACAGCTTGTACAGGTGGCCTCCTTATTCACATCAGGTTCTTATGACCGTAAGGCCTGACAAGTGTAATTCCCTTCTAGTAACAGCTTCCAGCAGGGATCTTTCATTTCTTGCTGTTAGTTCAGTATACAGAAGAACATCTGCTGACTGAATTAAGGATCATGCTGTGTATTATTTACACCTGCTGCGCATTTTTCTCTATTAGTTACCAAATCAACAGTGGATTGGTTTTAGGCTAGCCCTGCTGTTTTAAATACCTTATTGAGGAGGGTACTTACAATATAAGAGAGGTATTTGTTGTAAGCCTCCTTCACATTTTTATAATTTCCTTTGAATGCATTTTTCAATCAAGTTACCCTACTTTAACTGAAAACTCCCCTTTAATGCCAGTTTATAATCCAAGCAGCTCAAATGCTCCAAACATGTTAAATCGTTTTTTCGTGGATGTTTGGCAGGGGTAAGGACTGTTCAGTTGATTTAACCTAACTCAGGTGATTGAAACATAACTTTAAATCTGACTGAAAGAGAAATCTCTTCTCCTTGTAGACATAGGGTCTAGATGTTCCACTTACGTACATGAAGGGTGCCTATACATGTGCTGGTTAATCAAGTGTGCTCCATGTTTCAAGTAGACAGCTCCAGCATGGCCTCACTGTCATATATATAAGCCCCTGTGGGTTTAAAACTGGTCACTGGGGCACTTTATCTAAACCTTGTCAAATGAAGTTTAGATAGTGTCCTACAGCCATTTTTAAACCTGCAGGGGCTTAGTACATGTGATTATGAGGCATTTTAATTAGAGCAGCTCTCTGGGTACTGAACGAATTAAAATGCCCCTGCCCTCAACCCCAAGCATGTGTATAGGCAGCTACGGTCTGCATGTGACTGACCTTTTTCCATAGGGGTTCTTACTTTTTGGACCTCTCTCCATAGCGATCCATCTGCTTATAGCTGACACTGTTTTTTCAATGGTGTTTTGCATTTTAATTGCTGATAGTTAGGATCCTCTTCACAGTGTTCAGTTTTGATCACTGGCACCTAGAATCCCAACTGTTTTATAAATTGTGCCACTATCATTTGAATTTTTAAATATATTAGATATACTTTTCATTTTAACCTTAATCATACCCTGAGTATTTCAGAAGGGGGTAATAATTCTTGTTCTTATTTATCATTAGTAGATTTCCCTAGGATATTCTATTAATATTTGAACACATATGCTTCCCACCCACTTCTCCCCCACAACTCAAATGTTGGCCTTTTCCCTTATGGGCACCGATTATGGGATTTGAAGTTCAAATACATTTTATAAATGGGATTTAGGCTTGCGTAACCAAATGACCAACCATTCTAACCTATTTTCTATTGTAAAACCAACAAGATAGATATAAAGAAATAGTTGGAATTTGTACATTTATATATACACATGCCAGTCTAGATATACATAGAAACATACTAAGTTTATTATTTATCATAATTATTCATATACAAATGTTTTATACGCATTTTAACATTGCTGTTTATATGCATTTTAACACTGCACATACATAGCTGTACACTCAGCAATAAAAAACAACCATCTCTGCAGCGCAGCTTATTATACAACACTAGGAGGAGGAAACATATTTGTGAAGGATATAGAAGCATCCTGACATCACTCTCTCCATGCCCATATTGTTTTTATTTTGTTTTAAAACAAAAATGTAACATGGAATCTGCTATGTCCACACAAAGCAACCATGTTAGTCCTTAGTTATTAATATAAGGAAGGTATATTTTATCTGTTTCTCAACCCTCTTTTTGACCTTGTGGTTAAGCTACCTTCCTTCATGTATTTTCTCTATTAGGGGTTGGCAACCTATGGCCCTTCTGCCAGACTCAGCCCACTAAATAATTCCATCCAGCCTATGAAACAGGAACGGGCAGCAAATCAGTGCCCAGGGATATCTGTGGCAATTTGGTAGGTTGACAATGTGGCAGGCACAGGGGAAGGGAGTGGGGGAGCAGCAGTGGCTGGGTCAGAAGCAGTGGCCCGTGCTGGACCTAGCTCCATAATTCAGCCCACTGTTCCTAACAAGGTTGTTGAACCCTGTTCTATACATGACCTGGATTAATGGAAGATAAACCAGGTTAAAATATAGAAAAGTTTAAGTGAAGATGTTAATTTTACCTTCCTAAAAGAGGAACATGATTTATAGTACCATGACCTTATTTGACAAAAATTATTTTAAATTTATTTAGCTTGAGTGAAAGATTAGTTACACACTGCAAACCTAATAAGCTCAGAACTACATCATAATACAGATACGATGTTTCAACATCTCTTAATGCTCAATAGGCAGTACTTCTGAATTGAATAAATTTCAGTCAGAAAGACTCAAACCATTCAATCGTCTATCCTTGCATATGCCGCAGTTTATAAAAACATCTGCATCTTAACTGACAGCACAGTATTTTTTCCAAGGACGTGGACAATCTTTATAATATTACAGTAGACTGCACTGCATTATGAAAATTCTTATTTCTTTATTTTTACATTAGTTCAGGCTAGGCGAGTTATTTATGCAAGAAGAAATAATGGAACATACTAGTAGATATTAATGCTCATTCTCTTTATTTTACTATTGTTCAGCTCCAAAACAAACCAAATTCTTCAATGTGAAGTACTTACATTGGGATAATATTCCATCACCAATAAATATTCCATACGTCCGTCTGCAGTAAATCGCTCATCTCCCACAATGAAGCGGGCAACATTGTCATGTTCCATCAGTGGGATTCTGTAAATATTCCTCTCATTGATAAAGTTCTGACGGTTGGCAAAGGAAAATACTTTTACAGCCACTGGACGCTCATCGAGGGAGCCTTTATATACTGCTCCATATCGCCCCCGGCCAATCAGCTGTGAAAAGTTTAAAAGCTGTTATTATATTGAATAAAGCACATCTGAACAAGAGGTTTTTACTCTGCAAAGTAGTAGAAGATATATAGTTATGTAGATATATAGTTATGCACAATTTTGTGAAAATCTCTACTGCAGAAGCTGTGACGCGCCTTAATGAATATTTTGTGCCATAGACCAAAATTAGAACATTGTCCCAAAAGCCTTTGTGGCCTTCAATCTTGCACTGGCCAAACTAGCTCTTATTAGCTTTTTCTTTACTCCAAATCCACAATAAATAAATGCATACTAATTAAATATTTTAAACACATCAAGTGAAATCCATATACTTCTGTATTGCTAATCAATTTTTGTACCACCTAATCTTTTACCCTGTATATCTTTTCAGTGTATGCATGACTGACTTCAGTTAACTCCATTGTTAAGTCACTGTACTATGCCTCTTTTCCTCAGAGAGTTTATGAGCAGGAAGCAATCTTAATTTCAGAAACAAAAAATAAAACGGATATGTGATGAATGCTCTCACAACTTCCCATGCCATTTAGTAGTTTGCATCTCAGTCTTAAAAGGCCTAATATCATCATTCTTAGGTTTCAAATCTGCCCTAATTTAAAGCTGTTACCTAGAAAATCCATTACAGTTTAAATAGCTTTTAATAGAAAGCGAAAACTCTTTCTTATTTCATTTTACGACCCATCGTGTCAGTTTTCACAGTGGAGTGTTCCCCGTCTCCACAGCAACTGGAGGCTAACTAGTTTTTTGCTCTAAGCCTGGCTTTTCTACCACCCTCAAGAAGAGCACTTCAGAAAAATAGCATTTTCTAGCTTTGGGAGCCAACTATATAAAAATGTAAGAGTATTTAACTTTAACTACTGGCAGCCAACCCTAACAACGAAATCCCAGGATTTTCTGGAGGAACTTCCTCTTCCCTTTCTAAGTATATAATGAGCAGGTAATAGCCAAAAACACCTAATGTAATCCTGACATGGGCAGCAGCCTGACTGGCATGGAGGCTTCTAGAAAGAAAATTCACATGCGAGAGAGAACGTTCTTTCTTGGTCCTTTCCATGTCAGACTATTCATTGTGGCAGGTAAAAAGCACCAAATCATCTCAAGAGCAAGAGAGACAATTCAATATACTGCCCCCCCCCCCCGAAAGTGATCTTAAAGGTTACTGGGACACCCTTTTCCTGTTTTATAATATCCTTCTACCAAATGCTTCATTTGCAGGGGCGAAGAAACCAGCTCCATGATATTTGAGAAAGCAAGGAAGACTTGGTAGTAGCCTTACACAACTCCTTAGAAGATGTTTATGATCTTGCTGCTTACAAAATCACTTTTCTTTTCGGGGTATATAATAAAAAAAGACCAATTGTACCTGAGGCTTTAAGTGTAACTGATGAAGTCAGTGCTTTCACACAAAAGCTTATGCATCTGATTCAGCTGGTCTATAAGGTGCATCTCCATATATACCTTTGTTTTTCCAAACTGACTTGGAGGCTAGCAAGATCATTTATAGGCTTCCATCCTGCCTTCGATGCACTGTAAGGCTGACTGAGATTACACTCACTTGGCTCTAAGGCTACAAATACACGTTGCCCAATGAACTAGGTCAGCTGTGTTGGGATATGTCCAGCACAGCTGATCCGTTTCATTAAGTGAAACACACACTGCCCACTGTTGCAGCTGTTAATTCTGCAGGAAAATGGCAGCATGTCCTCCCAGGGCTTGAAGGACCTGATCTAATGTGACCTGGGAATTCCCTCACAGGACTGGGCCTCTGAAGCCCTGGGAATGCCTGCCTGACTTTCCCCACTTATAAAGATGCACCCTCAGGAATCACTGAGGTACATCTCTGTGAGCAGGAAAAGCCAGGCAGGCACTCCTGGGGTGAGCAAGGTCAGAGCACCTGCCAAGGACAGCTGGAGTGTTGGCAGCTCTGGCTGCCTGCACTCTCTCACCACAACCGCCATAATTAAGTGGCACAAATTAATACCACTTTTGTTGCAGCCACAGATTTTAGGCATCTGTTGCACAACAAGGGATATGGATGTCCATTTGCTTGGCCTTGGGCCACCATAAAAACTTTTATAGTGGCACAAAGGTGACAAAAGCAACATCTGTTTCCATCCTAAGCGTGTCTTGCTGAGCCAGGCAACACAGACTTTGCTTCTTGATGTAGAATCCTAATAAAAAAAGGGAAAAGGCTTGAACTAGGACATGGACAGGGCTACACTTTAGATAATGCTGAAGGCTGTTTGCCTTCTTACTAGCTATATACATGTTTTTGAAGAATCATCTGCTGGACATGAGAGTGAACATGACTATGAAGACTATCTGACCAGAAAGAGCCAGTTATCTGCTGGTCCACTGTTTCAATGCCTGTTTTGTGTCTGTGCTCCACAAAGAACTTGCAAAATATTTAGATAGATATCAGATATTAGTCTGTGACTCCCACTTCTTCAAATATATTTCCAATTGCCCAGTGATACACTTTTTGGAGTCCTGAATGCATAGCAAGTGTCAGGTGAAACATCAAGTTCTGAAAAAGCTTCTAGGGAAATATAGTTTAAAATAGATCAGTGGTCACCAACCAGTGGATCTTGATCCACCAGTAGATCTCGGAGCCTCTTGGAGTCGATCTGAGGCTGGGTTGGGGGGTTGAGTACCCATGTGCATGCATGCGCACACCCCAGCTCAGCAGGTCAGTCTGTGGGGGAGGGAAGGGGCAGGGGCTAGATCAAGGCCCCCATGGTGGGGGACAGTGCTGCAGAGGCAGGAGCATGGATAAGTTGAATGAAGCCCTGGCTGGGTGGGACTTACCTGCTGGGGAGGCATGCCACCAAATAATGTAATTCTTCCTCTGCCTCGATCTGCCTCTCCTTCCCTCTCCCCACAGAGTTACCTGCTGGGCTGAGGGGGAGGGAGGGTGGCAGCACACAGTAGATCTTGGGTTGCTTTTAAATGCCAAAGGTGATCTCCTACTTAAAATGGTTGGAGACCACCAAAATAGATTCTTCTCCTGCACGTTGAGAGTGGACTTTCAATTGAGTACACAAGCCACATAACAAGCAGACACAAGCCAATATCTTTAGGACTGTGGCTGCTTATGCAACTTAGGTGAGTGATACCTTATACTCTTGAGGGCTATACAGGAATACTCCCTCAGGTGATAGTCTTTACTAATGAAGTAAAGGCTTCTCTCTCCTAATGAAGAGAAATGAAGATCTTTTTAATTCTTAGCTAAAAAAGGTCTTGTTAAGGAATTCCCACTGCACCTTAATCACAAGATTCTTCCAATTTACAGATTTTTTTCATTTTCTGGAAATAGAAGTACTTGTGACGGTAGACCCCAGTTGCACTTAATTTTGGGAAGCTTAGCTGAGACTCTAAGGTATCACTTAAAGACTCAGCTTTAAAGATTTCCTTTTCACATTAGATGATCTAAAAATGAGACTTCTGAGTGAAATATTTTAAAAGGTTGTACTGCCCTTTTAAGTCTGATTTTGTGTAATATCATTCTTAATCTGTGGGCCAAACTCCTGAGAGAAAAGGAGAGGGACCCAGGAAAGGGAAGAGTCAATTATGAGGGAGAATGAAAGGACAATCTGCATGCATACTCTTGGGAGGAAGATAATGGTTGCTTAATGCCCTCTCCTGTATAATCCTCAGAGACTGAAGAGGGAAAGAAAGTCAATCTATCGCTCAAGGAACGAAATCTGAATCATGTCACCCCTGTTGTTGAGTCTAGGCTAAGTGTGGGCTGAGTGTACAGAATAAGGACTGAGCCAAAGCCACTGATGACAAATGGCTTACAGAAGCCAGCATATTGCGTGGCGACTGTGACCTCACAGCTAAAAACAGCTTGTAGGAATGGAGATACTTTGCAACTGATCCTAACTTAGGCAGCAGGTTGGACTAGATGACCAGTGGAGGTCCCTTCCAGCTCGACTTCTCTATGAAATCTATGAACTTTCTCAACAGTTCACCTCACTCAAATGCCAGCAAGAGTCAGTTGACCTGACACCTGCTGCAAATCTCAGCATAGGCTTTGCTTATGCTCTTCTCAGAGTAGAGCTCCTGCAGCCTGCTGTCTGCCATTTTTGAAGGGCAACATAGGGAACAATATAGGAGATGTCCTTCACATCTTCCCCAAAATCACCCCCTCCTCATTTGTAAGTTTAGTCATTTTGAGGAAAACAATCAGTGCCATTGAAGAGAATGAGATGCATTTAGTTAAAAGCTTGTAAAAATCCAGTAAAAGCTTTGCTGCAAAGGGAGACTTGAAGTCTGCCACTGTGCTGCTTGGAGTAGGGTGTTCTGCAGAGATCCTTCCAAGGATGAGTTCTAGTCTGCCTCTAGTTGCCATGGAGATATGGAATGCCCCACTGTGAAAGATGATGTTGAGGAAGCTAAGAATACATGCATACACTATTATTAAAGAATACTATCTAATCCATAGTAAATTTGCAGCAGTATTACTACACCATTTCAAATTATTACGGTAGGATATTTTAAACATTTTTAACATGGTCATCTACGATGAGCCCTTTTATGTGACACCAAAATGTAATACAAAATAGTGCTCTGCAGTCAATGTTCTTCTCACAGCTGAGCATGCTTTGGTTAATCAATGAAACCAGCATGCAAAGAGAAGGCAAAATATCTTTGGTTGCTAGTATCATAGCACAAGAAAACCTTTTAGTTGTTTCGTTTATGGTTTTTAATTGCAGTGAACAAGAAACATAACTATAACAACACAACAATGGAAAAATAAACATATGTTTCTTTAATATAACAGGGTGCAATTAATGCGATACAATTAATTAATATAACAGGGTGCAATTAATGCGATGCAATAAACTCTGGAGCAGTTCAAGCTGGAGTTAACTGCTCCCGGGTGCAGTGTCTACACATGCACCCAGGACAGCAGCAATTTGAGCTGGGGTAGAGCAGACCCCCCAGCCGGTTGAGCTGAATGGACATAATGTACACCCACAGTAGCATCTACACATGCATTTCAGCACAGTAAAGTATTCTGCCATAAGATAGTACCATCCCTGACAGTACTATCCTACGGCGGAGTTATTTAGTTTACTGTGCCCTAATACCGACACACGTGTAGACTATAATGCTTTATCAAGGAGCTTATTAGTCTACTCCACAACAGAGCGCACATGTAGCTGCACCCACAATGTCTGAAAAGTGATATGATCTCCAGTCAGCATATAAGGAAAAGATACAGAAATCCCGAGTGTCACACCTACCTCCAACAATTTGAGATTATCCAGGTCAAGTGAAGGTTCTGATGCTGCTGCTTCCATCATGTTCATACTGTGCAGACCTTGTTTACGGTCCCCTATAAATAATATGAATCACAAGTTCTGATAGTTACGGTATCGGGCAATACTACAAATGCAAAAGGTTAAAGAGCTATGTTGTCGGCAACATTACACATCGTGAAGAATATGCGAGTTCAGGAGTAATCATTTAAATCCTCCTCTCCAGCATTAGTAAAATTCAGGTGAGAAGACTACATGGTTAAGAAAGCAATGATTACTTGCTGCACAACTATTCCTTCATACAAAATGCCATTGCAATTGTCCTCACAGAAGGCTCGTGACTAGACTTTCACCTATCAATTGAGCTGAGGATTTATGGAAAAGTATGGATCCCAGAATACAAACACAAAGGATTCCTTATAAAAATCGGTGCATGTACAATGACCTGAAATTACCCCAAAATGCCTGACTGAAGGAAGTGGGGAACATTATACACAAAACCATGTACTCAAGACGGCAATAGGGGTAAGAAAGAAAAAACATCACCATGAGAAAGTCAAAAGAACAATATGGGAAAAAAGGGAAAGCTCATGAAATACTACCTGCAAGCATCCTGTATCCAAAGAAGAGAGCAGCAATCAAAACAGCTAATACAGATACTGATGCCAAAGCGATAACTATAGTCTCATCTCGGTGAAAAGAATGAGATGGATCTGAAAGAGACGATAAAGAATCTCTGTTATCTTTATTAACAGCATACATACACACACACATATTTTCATCTGCATATGCACGTATATTATTTGTACATTAGAATAAAACAGAACCATGCCACACATTATATGAATGAGAAATGATATTCGGTAAATATTATGTCAGTAATTAATTTTTAGCCATCTAATTAAAAAATGAGATTAGCTCAAACACAGCTGAATGCCCCATCTCTGCCTATTTTCCAAGCTTATTTTCTGCCAGTATGGAGAGGGGGAAAACCCAAGTAAAAACTGAATCCTAATCTTCCATATGGCAAGATACAGCACAAACACATAGGTTAACTAGCCCAGTTTTGTAATTGGTATTTTTAATAGAGCTTATTGTGAACAGGGATAACTAAGTTTTGAATATTTGGTGCAGAACAGAAATTCCAAGAAAGCTTCTTGTTGAAAATGTATTTCATTTTGAAACATCAAAACAAAAGAGTTGATGCATTTGAAACTGTATCCAAAATTCTAAAAACGTTTATTTTCCCATTTTGTGTCAGAAATGTCCAAACAAAATGTTTTGACCCATTTCAGCTCAATCATTTTTGCATAATTAAGAGAGAAGGGGGAGAACTGTCTCTGCATTCTCTCTGCAGAAAAACTTAAAACAAAATGGCAAAAATGCTAAATAAAATGAAATAAAGTATCGTGAGTCATTAAAGTAATAAAAGTATTGGAATTTTATTGAATTTGAAAAAATGTTTCAGTTTAGATTAAAGGAATTTTCAGCAGGGGAAAAGTTAAACTGACTTTTTATTAGCTCAAATGCTTCACCTTTGGTGCTTCTTGAGTATGAGTTTACAGTCTTGATTTTTCCAGACAAATCCCAATCTATCATTTTAACACAAAAAATGTATTACCACAAATATTCTTCTTGTGTCAGAATCATTGGAATGTGGTATTACAAGACCTCATGTACATTGGCCTTAATCCAACTGTGAGATCGGTGTTTAAACTTGTTGTGTGTGGAGCTCCAGCTAAAATGATTTCTTCTTTATGTTAGAAATCATGGATGACACCTGTTAGAAGAATGTTTTTAAAATGCATTTGAAGCCTAGACTTGGAATATATTTTTAGGTAAAGCTCTAAGAACATAAAAACTGCGGTTTATTGGGACAGACCATAGGTCCATCTTCCCCAGCATCCTGTGTCACAGTGGCAGAGTGTGGATGCTGAAAGGAAGAATGAACAGGGTATGACCAGGAGTTTTTGCCCTGTTCTTCTCCAACACACAGCCTCCAGCATTTAAGGTCTAGACTGTTCTGATTCAGAGGTTGTAATCCTAAATCCCACGTTCAGTAGCTACTGATGTACCCAAGAATTTGTCCAATCCTTTTTTGAATCTGGTTAAACTGCTGGCTTTCACAACGTCTTGTGGCATGAGTACCACACTTTAATTACACACTGTGTGAAAAGGAACTTTGCTAGTTTTAAACTTACTACCTTCTAATTTCATTTTATGATCTCTAGTTCTTGTATTGTGAAGTTGTAAATTATAAATCCTTATTTAGTTTCTCTTTACCGTTTATTATTTTGTAAATCCTTATCATGTCCCCCACTTAAGCAGCTCTTTTCTAAACTGAATAGGCCTAGTCTCTTTTGTCTCTTCTCATACGAAAGCCCCTCCACACCACTAATCATCCTTGATGCCCTTCTCTGTACTTTCCTTAATTTTTCTGTATCCTTTGGGATTTGTGGGGACCAAAATTGGGCACAGCATTCAAGGTGATCCACACCATGGATTTATAAAGGGGCATAATGATATTTTGTCTCGTTTGCACTTCTCTTTTTTTAATCGTCCTTAACATTTTGTTTGCCTTTTTGATAGCTGCTGAGCACTCAGCTGATGTTTCTAGCAAACTGTCCAGGAGTCCCAGATCACTTTTCTGTGTAGTAACACCTAATTTAGAGCTCATCATGGTGTAAGTATAGTTTGGGTTATTTATGCCAATGTACATCAGTTTGTACTCATCTACATAGGCATTTGTGGCAGAGCACCTTTGGTATCTGCCACTTTAAGGCAGAGAGCAGGCACCTAGCAGGTGCGGGCCAGCCCTGATGGGGCAGCCATTTTAGATCCAGGATCTCAGGGTTGAGAGCAGCAGTTTGCTGCAAGCAGCTGAAGGAACAACAACACCCAGCTGAGCTGCTGCTCATGGAAAACCTTGGCTGTAAGGGAGGAACAATGGGGATGGTAGAAGGTTCCTAGGGGCCCAGTGAGGTCCCAAACCCCAGAGAGAAGGCTTGGGCCTAGTTAGAGCAAGGCCAAACCTAGGCATGGGAGCTACCAGCTTGTAGGCCTACAAAGGGGCCAGGGAAGTCCCTGAGTAGAGCTGGCAGGGGTGAGGCCCAGGGCTCAGGTGAGCCCAGTGGAGAGAGGAGCTGCTCCATTAAGATCTTTGGAGCTCTAAGCAAGCCCTGGGGAAGAGGGCCGTATGGTGGGGCCCAGAAGGGGACCCTTGTTGTCTGCGGACGGCAGCAGATGCTAGGCTAACTCTCTGATTCCTCGATTGGTCAATGTAAAGAAGCCGGGGCCGAAGGGCAATTGTGCCCACCATGAGGGGCAGGCCAGGGCTGCAGAGAGCCATTTGGCACCCTGACTGGCCTAGAGGTGGGGCCAGGGCTTTAAACAAGCCAAAGGTCCTCTCATATTATCATAGTGCTTAGGGTTGGAAGGGATCTAAACATCATCAGGTCCAACCCCCTGCCCCGGGCAGGAATGGGTGCCAGGGTCATATCACCCCAGCCAAATATCTGTCCAGCCTCCTCTTGAAGACCCCCAAGGTAGGAGAGAGTACCACCTCACTTGGGAGCCCATTCCAGAGCCTGGCAGCCCTAACTGTAAGGTAATGTCTCCTGATGTCGAGCCTGAAACTTTTCTCTAATAATCTGTGGCCGTTATTCCTAGTAACCCCGGGTGGTGCCTGGGGGAACAGAGCCTCACCCAATTTTTGCTGGTCCCCCCTGGTGAGTTTGTAAACAGCCACCAAATCCCCTCTCAGCCTTCTCTTGTGGAGGCTGAATAGGTTCAGGCCCTTTAGCCTCTCTTTGTAGGGCCTGGCCCTCCTCTGGACCCTCTCAATGCTAGCCACATCCCTCTTGAAGTGCGGTGCCCAGAACTGGATGCAGTACTCCAACTGTAGCCTGACCAATGCCACAGAGGGGAAGGATCACTGCCCTGGACGTGCTTGTGATGCATCTGTAGATGCATGACAAGGTGCAGTTAGCCTTACTGACCGCTTCCTTGCATTGGAGGCTAATGTTCATCCTGGAGTCAAAAATGACTCCAAGATCCCTTTCTGCCACTGTGTTGACAAGAAGGGTGTTCCCCAGCCTATAGGTGTGTTGCTGGTTCCTTCTCCCTAGATGCAGCTCCCTGCACTTGTCTGTGCTGAATTCCATCCTAGTCTCATCTGCCCATCTCTGTAACCTGTCTAGATCTAGCTGGATTCTGTCCCTCCCCTCCAGCATGCCCATCTCGCCCCACAGCTTGGTGTCATCAGTGAATTTGGACAGCTTGCATTCTACATCCACATCCAGATCGCTGATAAAGATGCTGAACAGTACAGGCCCCAGGACTGAGCCCTGGGGGACTCCACTGCCCACATCTCTCCACGTCGAAAAATGACCCGGTCCACCACCACTCTCTGGGTGCGACCGTCTAGCCAATTACCCACCCATCTGACTGTGTAGACATCAATGCTGCAGTCACCAAGTTTTTTTTAAGAGAATGTGGTGGGAAACCATGTCAAAGGCCTTTTTAAAGTCCAGGAACATGACATCCACCCCGACACCCTCTTCCAGGGACTTTGTGACCTGACCATAGAAAGAAACCAGGTTAGTTTGGCAGGACCTGCCCTCAATGAACCCATGTTGGTTGCCCCTGAGCATTACTTCCCCTGCTAGACCCTTGCAGATGTGCTCCTTGATAATTTTCTCAACGGTCTTCCCAAGGACCAAGGTAAGACTGACTGGCCTATAATTGCAAGGATCTTCCTTTCTCCCCTTCTTCTAAATGAGGACCACATTGGCCTTTTTTCAATCCTCTGGTACCTGGCCAGTGCCCCATGAGTGCTCATAGTGCCATGCCCGGGACCCTGCTATGACCCCCACCAATTCCCTCAGCACCATCGGATGAAGAGCATCTGGACCTACTGATTTAAACACATCCAGTCCCTCCAAAAGTTCCCTAACTAGGTCAGGGATGACCCTAGGCATGGCGGTGCGTCCCCTGGGTTCATCCACAATTCTATGGGGGGAAGATGTCCTGGTCCCTGTTCAGGAATATGGAGGCAAAGAATTCATTAAAGAGGTCAGCTTTTTCGTTTGCTGCAATCACCAGATTGCCAAACCTATCCTGTAGGGGCCCCACATTACCTGGTGCCTTCTTACTTCTTATGTACTTGAAAAAGGACTTTTTATTATCCTTAATTCTGGTCGCTAGCCCTAGCTCCATCTCTGCCTTGGCCTTCCTAACAGCCTCCCTGCAGTCCCGAGCAACGGAAGTGTAATCCTCCTTGGTGACAGCCCCTTGCTTCCACTGTTTGTACGCCTCCTTTTTTGCCCTCAGGCATCCCTGGATGCCTTTGCCAAGCCATGGGGGCTTCTTAGCACTCCTGCCCCCCTTGGTGCGCATTGGGACTAACTCCCTTTGAGCTCGGAGGATAGTCTCCTTGAGGAACAACCACCTGTCTTGGACTCCCATCTCACTGAAGCTCAGAGACCTCAACGCCTTTCCTACTAGCCTTCTTAGCTTACAGTCGTTCCTCCTGAAGTTGAGGACCTCTGCCTTGCTGCTTGCTTTCACCACCCTGCGCTGGACAGTAAATTCCAGCAGGTGACGATCACTGTCACCCAGTTGGTCGAGTACCCGCAGACCCCTCACCAGGTCATTGCCTGTGGCAAGGACCAAATCTAGCAAGGCATTTCCCCTGGTGGGACTATGCACCTCCTGGGTTAGATGGAGGTCCTGTATTCTAGGTAGGAACCTATGTAAGCAGTCGGACCTGGCTGACTGCTCCTCCCAGCAGATGTCTGGGCAGTTGAGGTCACCCATGACAACCATATCCCTTGACTTTACAGCCTCTGTGAGCTGACCTGAGAATTCCAGGTCCAGCTCGTCCCCCTGGTGAGGCAGTCTGTAGTAGACGCCCACTATCAAGTCCCTTTTCTCATGTCCCCCTTGCATTCTTACCCAGAGTGCCTCATTTTGCCCCTCCTCTGACCCCATCCTGATCATTGAGGACGTGTATTACTCTTCGACATATAACACTACACACCCCACCCTCTTTTCCCTGCTCTGCCTCGCCTGTACAGCCTGTATCCCTCAACATCCACTGCCCAGTCATGGGTAGAATCCCACCAGGTTTCCATGACAGGGAGGACATCTCAGTCGAAAGAGGGTAGGGGTCATCCAGTATGCATAGTGCTATGAAGGACATCTCTTAAGAGGGAGGACCATCACAGCTGAAAGAAGGTAGGGGTCATTCAGTGTGCATGCTGCTATGAAGGCAGCAGCCAGCAGGAGGAGGCTGCAGTAGAAGACCCAGGAAGGAAAGCAGCCCAGGAACAGTACATAACCCCAGTGGGGACAAGACCGGAACAGATAGGCTTTCTTGGTCCTGGGTAAGACTGAAAACTGCCAGGGAAGGGTGGTCTGGTGGGGCTGTCTGTGGTGGGACAGTTCCCCCAGAAATGCCAGACCAGTTATCTCCCTGGTGAAAGGCGGGTAGGGGCACCTTAAAACCCTAGCCCCCAACATCCAGTGGGTTAAGACTGGAGGACAGTGGGGCCAAGCATGCCCAGGGGAGGCACCTGAGCCCAATGTGAGTAGTGGGGTCAGGCATGCCCAGAGAGAGGCATCTGAGCCTATGGGTGGTGTAAGACCCCAAAAGCAGTGGACCAGGCACACCTAGGCAGAGGTACCTGAGCCCGTGGGGGTGTAAGACCCTGAGGCCCCAGCATAGGGGCAGAGTATGGGCCCCAGTGAGGGGGGCAGAGTAGTTACCCCAGTGAAGGGGTAGAATACATGGGGATAGAGGTCTAGGGGACAGCACAGGGCCTACAGTGTGAATAAGTTGAGGCCCCAGAGAGGTGGGTGTGTTGAGGCCCCAGAGAGGGGGGGGGGCACGTGTTGAAGCCCTATGGAGGGGACAGTTAGGTCCAGATAAGTCCTCAGATGCCTGAGGCTGCAAGTGGGCCCGAGGCCAAGTGGGCGAGTACTTGGCCCTAATCAATCAGTGAGTAAGAGTGATGAGTTACCTAGGGAGGGACTCCAGTCAGAGCTCCACCCAGGGCGAGGTGAATTGACTGGTCACTGTTCAGATGAGGGTCACAGGAGAAGCCCGAAAAGCTATGCCAAGGCCAGTCAAGGAGTGTGAGTAGGCAAGCCTGATGGCCTATATAGCCGCTTAAAGGAGCATGGCAGGTTAGGTGTGGCCCAGAGAGGGGAAATATGTAAGAGGCCCAGTGAGAGAGGGTGGAGTGGAAGAGGCCCCCGTGAGAGGGGGGGTGGTATGATATAAATGAAGCCCAATGGGGTGGCGTGAAAGAACAAATGTATGAGGCTTAGCACAGGGTTGAGTTTGGCCCAACCTCAAGCCAGAGCATAGAGCAACTCAAGGATGCCACCTGCAATTCATGGGACATGATAAGGGAAGATTAGAGTCATGTGTAAACCCCTAACCATCAGGGAAATGGGCAGCCTCCCACATATATTTCAACCGTTATCGTAACAACAAGGCATGGCAGGTGAGACCGGGCAGACTGTCCTAGACAGGCGGGCGGGCCAGTACTGTGACCAGGCTCCAGGAATTGCCCCTGGCAGATGAAGCTTGTGACATTTACTTGTCCAGTCTCTCAATAGTTCAAGACCCTTGTGTAGTTCCTCACAATCCGCCACTTTAAATAATTTTGTGTCAGCTGCAAATCTGGTCACCCCAGTACTCAACCCCTTTTCTAGTTCATTTATGAATATGTTAAACAGAACCAGTCCCAACTCAGATCCTTTGAGGACCCCACTGTTTACTTCTTTCCTTCCTAAAATTGACCATTTATACTCATTCTGTTTTTGATCTTTAAGCCAATTTCTAACCCATGAGTGGACTTTCACTGTAATCCCATTACCTCACTTCCCATCCCTGTAATCCCATACCCTACCTAACTTCATTAAAAGCCTTTGATGAAGGACCTTGTCAAAGGCTTTTTGGAAGTTCAGACATACTATGTCAACTGGATTGCCCTGATCACATGCTTACTGACATACTCAAAGATCCCTAGTAGGCTGGTGAGGCATGCATGATTTCCCTTTGACAAACCCATGCTGATTCCTCCCTAGCAAGTTGTGCATCCATGTGCTGAACAATTTTTTTTCATTGTTTCTACCAGTTTTCCAGCAAGAGAACTTAGGCTCATTGGCCCATAGTTCCCTGGGTCCCCTCTAGATCCTTTTATAAATATTGGAATCACACTGGCAACCTTCCAATCTTCTGAAATGGAGGTTGTGTTTGGTGATAGGTTGCATCCAACAGTTAGACATTTGGCAATTTTCATTCTGAGCTCCTTCAGGACCCTAAGGTAAATGCTATCAGGTCCTCTAAAAAAGTTTAACTTCTCAGCACACATTAGCTGGAAAAATTAGATTAGAAACCAATCTACTGGAACAGGTTTTAAAGCAAATTTAAACATGGTTCATTCCTATGTTCTAGTCCCAGTGCTGATATGGTTCAGGTGAACCAAACAAGAAGAGAAATCAACTTAGAAAGACAACAGATTCTGTTTTCACAGATCTGTAGTGACAGGAGAGAAAATTACCTATTTAACATGTAATCTATCAGATATGAAAAAATTACTTTTAAACAACAATACTGTCTGTGGCCACAGGGGACAGGACAAGGAGCAATTGTCTTACATTCAGCAAGAGAAATCAGGGTTGGATATAAGGAAGAACTTTCTCTTTATGAGGATGTTTAAGCATTGCAACAAGCTACCTAGCCAGACAGTTTGTCAAATCTCCATCCTTGAATGTTTCTAAGAGCAGGTTAGACAAACATTTGATTTGGGAGAGTTTAGTTAGGGACAGTCCTGCCTTAAGCACAGGGTTGGACAAGATGCCCTCCTGAGACTCCTTCCACCCTCTATTATCCTATGATACTTTAATTCCAAGTAGTTACACTTTATTAATAGGATCAAATTCAAAGAGGTTATTCAATAACAGCTACATAGTACCATCATTCCTTGTTTTGTAAAAAAAAATACAAATTTGATTACAAATCCCTTATTATTGCAATAAAGCAATATCCTATGAGAGGATTTTTGTGATTTCAAAAATGTCAAGAAATACAAACTTATGTTTCACACATACATGAATTGTAACTTTCCCACATTGCAAATAAGTATGCTTTCTGATCTTCTGAGTGCAGGTCTGACTGAGTTTGTATATTTCTTTGGGAATGTAAGAGCAGTGCTGCACATCTAGTGGGCAGTTAGCTTTCTTAACAACTAATGCTGCTTAGAGATGTGAAAAAAAACTAAAACCCCAAAACAGCACTTTACTTTCAACTCAGTGTGCCCCCGCACTGAGCACAGCATATGCCCAGAAGAGGCATCACGTTAGTTTGACCTGGCTCTCCCAATGTCTGTATAGATTGCACACTGCAACAGTCTTTTTGGTGCTTTTATCTAATAGCTGATTGAATCAGCTTTTAGATAAGTGCTAAAAAGCCCCACTGAAGCACCCACTCTATACAGACGCTGGGGAGCTGGGTCAAACTGACACGCTTCCACTTCCAATAAAGTGCTGTCTGGTCTTTTTCCATGTCTGTCAGCAGCCTAAATTATTATGTATTTTAATAGAATAAATCAAAATGTTAGAGCCTAAGGTTTTTAAAACAGGCTACATACATGTCTTTTTTATTTAAAGGTCTGCAATCCCATGATGGTAACTTAAGCAGGCCTAAGACGATCTTCAGAAAAAACCAACAAGTATGTGTTTGTGTCAGTCTGGTATGTCCAAGCAATTTTGCTCTCAAGAGAGACCCTTTTAAACTGTCAACAGTTGTCCCTTGACAGTCATTAAGTGCTTGCTGCAGGATGACTTATCTTAAACCATTCTTTTCCCTTGTCACTATTTTCTTTATAATCCCCTGACTAAACTAAATCAGTATATTCATATTATCAAATATGATGACCAGGTCAACCAACACCATTCATTAAATTATTGCAAAGCAGCTTCAATTCCATTACTGCACAGTGTTTCTAAATTTAATAATAAAAAAGTGGAGGTGAGCATCTTAGCGCTCTTACAATGTATAGAAATATTTTCATGACTAAACACTGTTCTAGATATGCTTGGTGCTGACAATGACAGAATTACTGACAGTAATTTAGGATCTGCAATATATTAAAAAAGGTAAAACAAGCAAAGATACACAACAGAAATCGGCAATTTCAGCACAGATACCAAGAAATGAAATAGAACGATATATTCACTCACCCTTGGGAGAGGTCTCTTCTAGATATAATAAAGAAATTAACACTGGGTGCATCTACACAAGACACTTAACTGCACAGTAGATTAATGTGCAGTAAAGCATCACCATCTACACGTGCATGGCAATTACTGCAAATTAGTCTAACGTGCCATTTGCTAGTACCAATACATACAGGTACTAGAAAAACAGTGCATTAACTAATGCATAGAAGCGCACATGTAGAATTGCTCCTGGTCAGCATACGCAGCAGGGGACCACAGCTGCTGCCTCGTTAAGCCCTGATCTCTGCAGGGCAGGGGGAGCAGCCCAGGTTCTGGGGGCAGCTGTTTCTGAGCCAGGTGGAGATCAAGACCGGTTCCAATCTCTACAGCAGTCAGCTGTCCCCTGAGCCAGGACAGTTCCCCCTGCCCAATAGAGATCAGGACCGACCCTCATGTCCACTTGCAAGTTGAGGCTGGCATCTGGGGGAGACAATCTCCCCTGGCTGCTACAGGGGGCAGAGCAGGACAGGAGCAGCTCTGGACTGAACTGCTCCTGATGGGCATACATTCAGATGCGTGCCTAAGCACATTAACTGCATGTGTAGATGCATCCACTGTCTCTGTCTGCTCTTCTACCTTTCAGGCTATTTGGTACTTTTCAATAAACACTAACTTCATTTAAAAACAAAAAGGGCATGCCACATGGCTAAATTAAAAAACCTTAAAACACTTGCTTAGTACAAATACTGCAAACTACCTTAAAATAACTTCTACTGAACCCTCTAGGAAAATCCTCCAAACTACATCTTGCACTAAGTGTATTTCATATCCAGTCATTTGAGCCAAGAACTTGTATTTTTAAGTTCTCAGTTGCTAAACTGAAGCTCTATCTAAAATATAAAGGAAATGAATATAAGAATTTGTGGAAATGCAAATACTCTAATTTCACTAGCATTCACAAAAATGATAAAGACACTTACATACAGCTCCACCTTTTCCATGTTGTGATTCATACAAATCCCTTTCAATGCATATGTATCCAAATAAATGACCATAACATTTGAATGTGCTAAGGCACATTGTATAACTCATTAAAGATAACTACTACATATAAATAAGCACCTTTTATTTTTTAATACAAATATTAACTATAGAGTCATGCGTTCCCCTCCACAGCTTCTTTACTGTATCTCTAGTTCACATAAGAAGCAACATCTTTCCTTTGGATTAGGAAATTCAACCTGAATGTTTATTTGATATATACCATCTAATCCAATGGCTTCTAAACATGTTGCACAGCACAAGACAATCAGTTCAAACTAAATCCGCAGAATTCAGGGCCTCTGGCTAATATGAGTTTTGGATTAGCTGATTATATCTCTAAACTGGAAAAGAAGTCATATATATGAAAGGCCACCCAAAAAAATGGCTTATTGCTTTTGAACTGTCAAGACAATTATGGGTTTACCGCTCTCTGCCTTCAGCACCAATATTTTTCTTCAAGTCATGATATGCATTGACTTTAAACATTCTTAGATCCTAATATTCTAATTTCTAAATATTCTAATTTCCTTCTCAAATTCATAATTAATATTTGGGTATTTCTTTAAAGGTAAATGCAAATGGCATGAAGGCATGAATATGCCTGCAAAGGCTTCAACCTTAATGGCAAGTCACTCTAAAGCACCACAGACAAGTGGGGAAAACTGATTCAGCACAGTGTGGTACCTTGAAAAAGAGTGTATAAAGAAACGAAGTTTTTGGGGAAAATATTCTGAATAGTACTAGCCCTAGAAACTACAAGTTCCAGCCATCACACAGTTACAGAAGCACCCTCATGGAGGCTGATCTTGGAATTGTTATTTAGAAGGTAAAAGACTGTCGTAATACTAAGGGGTTTGTAGACCCTTTAGCAACCACCATCTATGACTACTTTGGAAGGAGGATCAAAGGCAGCTAAAAAAAATGCATGCTTTGTGCCTGAATTGGAAGGCAACAAGTGCAACTAATAGGAGGAAAGTTACAAAGCTAGTGAACCTAAAAGACAACACTATTTGGATATGTAACTCTATTTCCAATTGATCATTTCATGTGAACTTTAGGCCCTGAATCTTAAACACTTCTGATGCATTAGGCTAGTTTTATAATTTAGTGTGAACTACCACACGGAAGAAAAAAGGTTTAAAAGTGACCACAAACCATAAGTGACAGGAAAAACTAGAAAATATGCTGCCGTCAGGAAAGAATAGTTTGTGGTCTCTTATTATATAACAAAAGAACACTTAATGCAAACTGAGCTCCAGCTACACTAAGAGCTATATCATGGCTATTAAGCCACATCCACTCTTGGGGCATATGCAAAGACCAGAAATAACAGTGGGAGTCCTAGAAAGTGCTCCAATTCAACCAGAATAGCTCTAGCAAACACTTAGCAATAATTCAGGTGAAACTTTGAAAACACTACTTGTTTCTGTCATGCCTACTGAGAGAGAGAGATAAAATAACATACCCTGTAGCTCAAAGGAATGAAAAACTCTGGAAACAGAATTCTAGCCCCAGGTCTTCTACTGACTGTTGTTAAATAGTTCTGCATACTTCATAACCTTCATTATTCATTAAGGAGTTATAGCCTTAATGGGAGAAAACTATTGTTAACCTATTTTTTTCAGATAACTCAGGAGTAATAGAAGGTTACTTGAGGCAGAGTTAAGAATAGAAACCAGTTCTCTAAAATAACAAAAGCATATCTGCCTGTGAGAATGAACATGCATAATTATGTACTCCACTATGGTGTCTACATCCACGGCTCTTCCATGTTCAGATTCCAGAGACAGGAACAGAATCTAGGAGTTCATGTATCCAACCTGTCAGTAGTGTTTTACAAAATGCACTGAGAGAGACTGTTAAAATGTGTTGCCCTTTATTCAACAGAGTGCTCAACATAGAGGCTAAAAATTGTGTCAACTAACAGTTACTCCCATAGTTTTATTAGATGAGGCTAATACTGTAGATGGTCATAGGTCTAAAATCAGGTAAAAATAGCTGGTGACTGTATACTAAAAGACTATCATACTTCACATATAAAAAGGGACTGAATTAAAATTGCTCAGGTAAACCTAACTTGTGATATTTTCCAGCTTGAGTGCTTGACTTGGCTATTTGAGGATTCTTTTAACTTCCTACGGTGTTTAATTTGCCAAGTCTGTCAAAACAGAAGAATTCACCAAGTACTAAATCCACACACAAATGTAAGATGAAGTTTCAAATGCAGCTGCCAAATATTGAAACTGGCTAATTAAATAAATTGAATAAAATATCATCTGGTGGTGTGATATCACCTTGGCAGTTGTGTCTTTGTTCCCTCTTGTCACTGTTATAAATTTTTCTGAAATTTATTTTTCCATCTTAGAGAAATACCAGAGCAAGAACAGAAGTTACTATTTTTACATGACCTTTTAAAAATAGTGATCACCCACTTTTGGCTATAGAGCAGCAGTTAAACTATTCCAGTACATTGCTGACTTCATCATCAATAAGAAGTTTGTGTTCAGATTACAAGAAAGCAAGTACAACAGAGCCTGTGCAAAGAGAGAATTCTGTCAAAGATGTATAAAAAGAATTTGATAATGCATTAAAAATGTAGGATGTTAATTCTCCTATTATTCAGTTATAAAATGAATGAGTAATTTGAAGTGATTCCAACATTTCTGATACACCTTCCGGGCACTTTTAGAGATCTCTTTTGTCCCTTCTCTAAGGCTCTTTTGCTATATTGTTTCTGAAGGCTCCCACAGTTTTTGATAAATATTTTTTTAAACTTCCATGCTGCCATAAACTGAAGCCATCTTTCCTACAACCTAATTTTCTTAATGAAAGGAACAAAATGGAGTAAAAGAAAGTAATGATAATAATGATACTATGGGATTTTTCCTGAAGCATCTCCAAAAATTTTCCCAACTTTTCCACTGGTAAATTTGAGGTTTTCATCTTAATAAAATAACAATGCAAAATAAATGTTTTGATCTGTATATCATAGAGATTGATAAAGATATTTACATGTATATTTAGAAAAAAGTTGCTTTTTTATGTTAGCCCTCAAAAATGTATGAAAGAAAATGTTTTCTACATGTTTTCATACTTTAATATTTGCATACATCCTATTAACAAGGACTGCTTATAGAATACACTGGCTGCTTTTTAGACCAAAATTTTGCATCTTTAAAGTGTTTTACCAACTTTAGTCATCAAAACCCACATGCAGCAGTTGTATAACTATGTCTATTTTGCAGAAAGGAAAGCTGAGGCACAAAGATTAAGAGACCATGGGCACATCTACATGTGCAACCCACAGCAGTTGTTACTGTTGCTCATTTAGTACTTGCTTTAGGAAGTATTAAATTATGGTGCACAGTTATGTTTAGCAGCTACATCGTCATAGCAACACACTGAGGTAGCTCGTCACTACAGTGACGTAGCATTGGTGTCGCAGTTTGTGTCCACCAATGCTACATCACCGTAGTGACAAGCTACGTCGCTGTAGTGCATCGCTATAGCGATGCAATATCTTGTGTAGATGTGCCTCATATCTTATTTAAGGGTTCAAATTGGGCTAATACCCAGCAGCACATAACAGTGCTTTTCCTAGGTTGTTTTCTGTGCAAATTACAATGAAAGTTTTGCCACTGGCAAAATGTACTTATCTTCCTCTAATAGCCCACAAAGAACAGCAAGTTGCTAGTGCTATCAATTACTGTCAACTCAAGTAGAAAGGGTCTGTGCCGTGAATCCAAGTCTGCCGATAAACTGTGTAGTCTGTAGGGAATATCTGTGTTTTCAGGTTGCTTAAAAAAAACAGGACAATTACATAAAACTATATTACAGGATTATTCAAGTCTGTGAAATAAAGCAGATGGATGGTACTCAGATACTGAATCGGGTATGTTTAATTAATGAGACTGTTATAGAAGCTGGAAGATGTAGCATAAATGAGACAGAGAACAGCAGAAAGAGGAAAGATGCTCTCATAGTGAGGGCTGTTAAATGAAGAACTGGACTCTATTCCTTCCTCTGCCAGAGAGTTCTCACAAGATGTTGGACAAACTACTAAGACCAAAATGCTCAGACTTTCACTGCAAATTCATCTTTTGGGAGTCCTATCTGATCATCACTGAATTTTTCAAACTGGATTTGGAAAAGTGATGACCACTCAGCAACTACAATGGAAGTCAACAAGAACATTAAACAAATCAAAAGCTATGAAATGCCATTTTCTCTAAAAATGCAGTCCATATGTTTCTTAAATCTCAATATCCACAATTAGTCTATACTTTTTACATTAAAGTTTCAGCTCCCCATCTGTAAAACAGAAATTATAATGCCATCTTACTCACAATGCTTAGAGTAACTTTGGAAATAGTTGTGGAAATTCACTGATGTTTGTGAAGAATTACTGTAGTAATAAATACTACAAATAAGCCTATGAGGAAATGTAGTATCTGTAGCTTCAAAGCAGAATTTAATCGTGTGTAGTGAATAAGCACACACTGAATGATGAGAGTGAGATTCAAAGATAAACAGCTGCTTATTCAATTATTGCAATCCATGTTCAATGAGGTGGGAGTCCCATGAAAAAAAAAGGTGAAGTAATTAAAGCTTGTATCATAATGCATACACACATAAGAGTGATATATTAAGGTTGAAAAGCAAACTTAATATTGCTTTTCCTAAATTTGAGTTCTTGACTTTGCAAATTTAACGTTTACATAGGTCTTTATACACATACATAAAATAGACAACATAGGATTCCTATAGAAGTATATATTATATTATGTATTGTGTATGCAAGTCAGAAGTCTTGCATACACAAAAGAGAAGTAAATATATAACATATATAATATGCAAATAAATAACATAATATTATATTACACTTCTATCCTATAGAAGTGTAAAAAAAGATTATATTGTAATAAGTATACACAAGAGGGTGAGTATATGCAGTAAGATTATATAAGTTACCTTATTCACAGTCTGGTGCATTTTACCATTCTAAAATCCTTACCATCCAAATGTACTCTAAATATTAGCTCTCATTTAGAACAAAATTTCAGTTCCCAACCTTTAGGTTTGCAAAGAAAACATTACTACATACACAACAGGCCAGTATCATCTTTCTGGTTCTTCTGACAGTCTGAAAGCATCGTTGATAAAAAACAAACAAGGAACATGAACATTTAGCATCAGGGTGGAAAAAAAAAATACTAGCTTAGCTCCAATACTTCAACAGTATTTAGGCATGTTTAACTTTGTGCTGTAAGACTGACACCCGCTGTTGTGGTTCAGTGGTAGGAGACACAGGTTTAATTCTTGGACTCACATACAACTACAGCCACTAGAAAGTCTGGGCAGCCTCAACTCCTCCATATTTCTGCCTAGGAATACAAGTTGAAGGTCCTGGTGACCTCTTGTGCTTGCACTGTGATCCAGAAGGATTGAAGGCTGCCTACTACCAGTAACACCCATTACATAAATGGAACTATTCATACTATATAAAGTTATACCTCCATATAAGTTCTTGCATGATCAAGAAATGGATAAATGATAACATCAACAGGACTCCACAGAGGATCAAAAATTTAATGCTATCCTAATGACAGTGTCTTTGATAATATACAGTTGATAAAGTTATCTCAAAACAGTTATAGAAACATAAAATCATAAGAGTTGGAAGATACCTTAATGATGATCACCTAGTTAAAGCCCCTGCATTGATATAGAATGTGCTTTGAAACTATCCAGACTGATGCATATTTGTATTCTGCCTCTTTTTGAAAATCTTCATTGAAGGAAACTGCACTTCCTCTCAAGGTAGCTTGTTTCATTTCTTATTATTCTTACAGTTGGAAGTTTTTTCTCTTAGATTCGATCCAAATATGATTAGCTGCATCAAAAAAAACCCTCTGCCTTATGTTTTGCCCTCTGCGGCAAAGAATAAGAGTTGTTCTTCCTCCTCTTTATGGCAGCCTTAAAAATATTTGAATGCTGCTAACATGTCCCCCCTGAATCTGTTTTTCTTCAGACTAAACATACCAGGTGCCTATACACAGGGCAGGGAGGCTGTTCTGATGCTGTGTAATTATAGCACATTGGAGCAGATTCGATTAACTGAGTCTGCTGGAGTGTGGTAATTACCATGCTTCAGCAGACTCCAGCATCACATGCATCAGCATCCCTGCACTGAAAAAAGGCGGCAGGGGCGCTTTAACTAAAGCTTGTACCATTTTTCAGCACAGGGACACTGATGCACATGATGCTCTCGGAGCCACTTTAACTAAAGCGCCTCCCCCCACACTTCTAAAGCATGTCTATAAACGCCCACCTAGTTCTATCAAGCTTTCCTCATTGCATCCCATCGCTTTTATCATCATTGGTGTTGCCTTTATATTTTTTACGGTTTCTTTATCACCTTCTTATAGATTCATAGATTGTAAGGCTGGAAGGAACCTCGGAAGATCATCGGGTCCAGCCCCCCTGCACCAAGCAGGAAAGACAACTGGGGTCAGGTGACCCCAGCAAGGTGCCCATCCAATCCCCTCTTGAAGACTGAAAATGCTGCCCTAAGAATGATCTAATCATTACTCAATAGAATGGTATTTTCCTCCCAAGTTTTGCAGAAAATTCTCAAGTTAATAAAACCCAAAACTGCATTTTGGGTTTTATTAACTTGAGACTGCATCAAATTGTTGAATTTATGCTCCACTGAAGCCTATAGATTCTTCTAAGCAGTACTATTGCCACTTATTCCCATTCTGTATCTGTGAGTTGGAAGTTACCAACCCTTCTTAAATTACACTTTACAAGTTAAGTTATCCTGTTGTAGAGGGAACTAACAATATTAACCAAGCACAGACTTCTGTCAGTAAGAAAGGATGCTCAGTTAAATAGAAAGGGAAATGTTCCATGATCTGGAGGAACAAATGAAAAGGAATATTGTTGAGCAGTTATGATCCAAATTTGAAATACCTGCAAATTACTGTGTGTTGTTAAGATGTATCCTGTAAATTGTAAATATATCTTTTTATTTTAAATCCACCATTTTCAAGATATGAAAAAAAAAATGATGCTTTTATTAGGACTGCTAGAAGTCTGCTTTTCTTAGCATAGGAAATAGCAGGTACTTCATGTTTTATACAATATTAAGTATATGGTCAAGTGTTTGAAACATAAATTATTAATAATATTAATCTTTTTTTCAAACTGCTTGATTCATAGATTCATAGATGTTAGGGTCGTAAGGGACCTCAACAGATCATCGAGTCCGACCCCCTGCATAAGCAGGAAAGAGAGTGCTGGGTCTAGATGACCCCAGCTAGATGCTCATCTAACCTCCTCTTGAAGACCCCCAGGGTAGGGGAGAGCACCACCTCCCTTGGGAGCCTGTTCCAGACCTTGGCCACTCGAACTGTGAAGAAGTTCTTCCTAATGTCCAATCTAAATCTGCTCTCTGCTAGCTTGTGGCCATTGTTTCTTGTGACCCCCGGGGGCGCCTTGGTGAATAAATACTCACCAATTCCCTTCTGTGCCCCCGTGATGAACTTATAGGCAGCCACAAGGTCGCCTCTCAACCTTCTCCTGCAGAGGCTGAAAAGGTCCAGTTTCTCTAGTGTGTCCTCATAGGGCTTGGTCTGCAGGCCCTTAACCATACGAGTGGCCCTTCTCTGGACCCTCTCCGGTTATCCGCATCCTTCTTGAAGTGTGGCACCCAGAATTGCACGCAGTACTCCAACTGTGGTCTGACCAGCGCCCGATAGAGGGGAAGTATCACCTCCTTGGACCTATTTGTCATGCATCTGCTGATGCACGATAAAGTGCCATTGGCTTTTTTGATGGCTTCGTCACACTGCCGACTCATGTTCATCTTGGAGTCCACTAGGAAAGGACTCCAAGATCCCTTTCCACCTTTTTCCTTACCTCTGTGCTCCCATCCCTTCAAAACTTCTACTCTGCAGTGCATCCTTGACTAATCGCCTGAGTTCATTGAGATCAGCTTTCCTAAAGTCTAGCACTTTCACCCTACTCGTTACCTTACCCACTCGACGTCTTATGGTGAATTCTATTATTAGGTGATCACTGTCCCACAGATGGCTACCGATCTGGAGGTCCCCCACCATGTCATCCCCCGTTGCCAATACCAGATCCAGTATGGCATTCCCCCTAGTGGGACCGTGTACCTCCTGTGTCAGGTGGAGGTCCTGTACCAAGCTTGGAACGTGTGTATAGGACCAAACTGAAATCTTTACTATATTTACAAATACCCATATATTACAGCTATACCAAATCTTTGGAAAGAAATATTATTCCTGGAAGAACTGCTTTCATGACCCAATCTTGTGATGACAGAAATTAGAAACAAACTCCCACTGCCTTCTCTGCAATAGGACTGGGGCCACAGGGACTGGAAAGAGGAAAAGCATAGAAAGGATACCATTTTTCAGGAGGAGATGGTGAGACATCCTTTACACCAAAATAACTTTACCAACTAGTAGCTCTAGGTAGTTTTCTCTGATAACTGAAAACAGATGTCTTTTCCCTCCTTTGACTTAAAAACAAGCAATCAGTGTTTACTCCAGTCTGCAGAATTAGATGAAGCACAAAATTGGAATGCATTTCCAGTTGTTCCATTATTTGAAGAATAGGATATAGTTTAATCAGAGCACCAAACGTTTTTCTACCCCAACACTTTTACTGGGCTGGTTTTGTTTTTTTTACCAGACACTTTCAAGTACACGTTGCACCTTATGCAAATGTTGATGCCATTTACTTCTTATAAAATGCCCTGAATAAAAATCAAAACCTGCTTTAATGTTAAGATACAAAGAGAACTACCATAGCCTTATAATCCTTAGGTTTAAAATAAATTAAATCTCTTTAAGGACCACACATCTTCAAAAGCAACATCAGTTTAAAGTACAAAAACCTTGCTATCAAAGGTTCTGCTAATTGCTAGTAGATTCACAGGACCTGCAGTAAAATACTTTTTAAAGGGCCATTATCTCCCTTATATATTTTTCCTGAAATGGGGGCAAAAAATTCCATCGGTTTTGACTCATGGGTTGCATCTAGATGAGTGCAGACGTTTTGTTCCCTGGGGACAAGTAGCAGTGGCGCACCTTGCTCTGCAGTTACCTGTCCCCAAGGAATGCCCATACCATGTGTGCTTTGGCATGTGGCAAGTTACCCCAGGGGCAGCAAGGGAGGCTGGTGCCAGCACTGTGCTTGCCTCAGCAGCCTGACCTGGGGTCCTGGGGGCCTCCTGGGGCTGCAGCTTCACCAATCTGATGGGAATAGCCTGGCTAGCTGCTCCTGGGAGGTGGTGACATGGGGTGATGAGTGGTGGCACTCCACCCAGCCCACCTGCACATACCCACTAGGGCCTTCCCAAGTACCCCCAGGTGTATACGTACCCTTGGTTGACAACCCCTGCTTTAGAATCTTTAAAATCATCAATCAGCCCTAAATCTCATTACAAATCTAATGATTTTTAACTCAATATATTATCAGTTTATTTGTCTAGTGTTTTCTGAACATTTAGGATATACTGTGGTCATGTTTTAATGCTTTTCTCCAAAACCAAGAGCTGTAATAATAATTATTATTGTTATGTTCTTTATATTAAAGCTGAAATTCTCATGACATTACTTGCCTCTAACAAGTCTGGCTTTAAGAATACACCAAACATCATGAGACTTCAAAAGAATCCTGAGAACTGATAACACTGCAACCCAACTCCCTTTTGGCTCCATAAAGAAAGCTCAAAAACATAATACAGCTTAAGTCATATTATTTTTTTCCTGTAGCATCTTTAGAGGAGTATTTGTAAGTCATAGCTTAAAGGAGATCTTGGTAGTGTTGTTTCACTACATCAGCTCTCTGTGTGCAGATACAAATGTACCATCAGAATCCACAGTTTGGGTTTGAGCCTCAAAGGCTTTTTCAGCAAGCGTAGATAAACCCTCTCTCTCCATTATCTCTGACAGAATGATGGAGGAACATTTACATAAGGAAATAGTCACTGAGATCCCATTTCCTAATGACTCTTGTTTTAAACAAGGAGTGCCAGATCTGGATCCAAACTACCATATTTTCTCACACACAACAAACATTTTCCCCAGAAACCAGGCACTGGAAATTGAAGTGCACAAAACATGCAAGAAATACAGTAAATACAGGCTCTGTCACCTACCAGGTAAAGCAAAAAGTAAAATCTGCAAGGACCCATAGGAAATAAAACAGTGTACAAGTTCAGCTCCCTAGCTGCTGCTACTCATATGCTACAAGGAAAGATTTTTAATTCTGCCTTTCAAAAAAAAAAAAAATGCATATATTTTGGGGTGTGTTATAGGAGAGAAAACATGGAACATGTATACGATTCGTCATCTTTCTTTTATTTTAAACAGGGGAAAGTACACTGAATTGTGACGTTTTAGAAAAGATAACGAATGTACAATAGTTTCTTTGGCAGCAGTCTGAGTTATGCAGTCACTAGGTGCCCTTGATCACTTTTTGCTACCTAGATATAGAGATATGGATTTGTGAATTTCAGTTTTTATAAGCCTGCTTCAGCTTTTAATTCTGCCTTGGTTAGTGCAAGTCCTGAGATTTCCATGGATTAGTTTCTAATACTATAGTGTAAGAACTACCGATCTGCCAAAATACAGTTGATAATTACAGTCTAGCTATACCTAAAGTTCCCTTATCAAGCAAAACCAAAACTGAAGGTAGACAACACACAGGAAATACTATATTACAAGATAAAAAGGTGGAATCTTGGTTACTGAAAGGTTCAAAGAAAGATCTTATCCTCAAAAGCAAACTGAATGATGCTCAAAACGTCTTGATAGGTCTGAAGACTGATATACAGCTTCTGGATGATAACCCATATACAATCTCTAGACTGCCATCACAACAGCAGCATCCCAGGTACATTCTGTTTCAAAAGTTTAAAAGATGGGAAAAATGCTATTTACTAATAAAAATGAAAAATTCATCATAGTAAGATAAAATATCCCTTACACTGATCTTGATCCTTGTTAAATCAAAAAGCAGCACTATCTTGAGGCCAGTCACTTAACCAGGATCTGTAAAATACGGGGTTACAAAAGAATGCATGCACTGGAACAGTTAAATTGAATCTATTCTGCAAAGGCTGGTTAAAATGACTTGAATTGCAATAGAGCCAATGGTTAAATAGTTCACAGGAATAACATTCCTGGACATATCTCACAATTCAAAAAGGATGTGGAGAAGCTTGAGAGAGTCCAGAGAAGAGCCACGCGCATGATCAGAGGTCAGGGAAGCAGACCCTACGATGACAGGCTGAGAGCCCTGGGGCTCTTTAGCCTGGATAAGCGCAGGCTCAGGGGTGATCTGATGGCCACCTACAAGTTTATCAGGGGTGACCACCAGTATCTGGGGGAACGTTTGTTCACCAGAGCGCCCCAAGGGATGACGAGGTCTAATGGTCACAAACTACTACAAGATCGTTTCAGGCTGGACATAAGGAAGAATTTCTTTACTGTCCGAGCCCCCAAGGTCTGGAACAGCCTGCCACCGGAGGTTGTTCAAGCGCCTTCATTGAACACCTTCAAGAGCAAACTGGATGCTTATCTTGCTGGGATCCTATGACCCCAGCTGACTTCCTGCCCTTTGGGCAGGGGGCTGGACTCGATGATCTTCCGAGGTCCCTTCCAGCCCTAATGTCTATGAAATCTATGAAATCTCACAGATCTGAAAACATAAATGGCACAAAAACTGCCAGGAAAAATATTTAAATGTGTATTTTCACATGTGTGTGCAGTCTGAAAACTAGAACTCTAAATGAAAAGCTCTGCAACTTTAACATGACTATTTTTTCATAACTGTACTGGATTGCCACAAAACTTAGCAATGCTTTCCATTAAATTATTATGCTCCCCTAGCTTCAGCACACCCATATTTCCTCCCCCCTCTAATAATTTTCTCAGCGTAGAAGGTTCAGCCAAACCTAAACACTCTTGTGTGTGCTTATGTGCAATGGTTGGGCTTGTCCAAGCAGGCACTTCCTGCATGCAGATCAGACGGAGAGCCGCTGTCTGCCTTATTGGAGCCTAGGATGTTTCTGTTTACAAATTGTGGAGCCAGGCCGAGGCGCTGGCTGGAGGCGTGCTGTCTGCTTCCTTCTACACTCAGCCTTTGTCTGGGTCTGTGTCAAAGAAAGAACAACATTGTTGTGCGAGCAGCAGAGGGTGGTTTAAACACAGCACACCAGTGCAGGCTCCCGAATCCTTTTACGGTGCTGTTGAAAAGGTAAATGATGGATTAATGCATGTTTAACAAAGCTACTTGTCTTACGGTTCAGTATTTAGTCAAAATTTAAAATAGCTGACATCATGTAAACTGATCTAGTGGTCATGGCGTACTACCATGTGATGTTTATTCCAATATCATAAACATCTGACAACAACAAACACAAATAACATCTGAAATTATTTAAGACAACTAATTTGTTCAAGGAGTTAAATAAGTAGAGATACAGTGCAAATGGTTTATGAGAATACACCTATTATGTTTCACATCCTTACCAGAAACTACCAGAATCTGGCAAAACTATCAGTATGCTTGACAAAGTGTAGTGCTAGAACAATGGTGTAACTCAAGGGGATGGAAACTGGGGACAATATAACCTATACAGAACAGAGAGGTACAAAAGCCTCGTACTGTTTATGTCTGCCTGAAGCAAGCAGTGTTAAGTCCCAGATGTTTCACATAAACAGAATGTGTCATGTGTTAAAAAAAATAAAATAAATCAAAACCAAATAAACAAACTTTATTTTTTGGGTCAATAGTGAAAAACACTTTGTTTTCTGTTTTAAGCTACGGTGCACTGTATTACTATTCCATGCCTGCTGAGATAGAAAATATCCAAATAATTCAACCATGCTCTAGTTTTGCAAGTCACTTAAGAATTAAGGGGATTAAGTCAAATTTTAATTATGGGGCTCCATTTTTTGAATTAGCCCTTCCCTCACACTGTGCTGTTTTCTGACATACATATTTTCTCCAAAACTTGGTCTTTTTTATCTTTTACCCACTTGTTTAGACTTCACTTTCGATTTCCGTGGAGAGGAACAGTTATGAGTTTCGACCCAATTTTCTTTCTTTCTTTCACATCAACACAGTGAACCAAGCCCTTCTCACCTCCTTAACCCCTGCATTGCTCAACACTGACTTCAACATTGAACAGGGTCCAAAAATTGGACACACAGCTGGCCCATGCTGACAGCATGAAAGAACATTCTTGCCCATGCCAGTCACTCCTTCCTAAAGGCATGATGTAACCAGTCACCCACCAGGGCCAAAGCAGGGGAAGTAAAGAAATGAGGGAAGATGTATGAGCCAAATTCTTACCATGTCATGTTCCTGAACCCTCAAGAAACCAGAGAAACCTAGTTAGCTGGACAGTTGTGGGCACCATACAGGACATAAACTGATCATCGATGGTTGGATGATGAATGTATTAAAATCTGTCTGTCTGTCTGTCTGTCTGTCAGCTTTGGCATTAGAATAAATATTCTTTCTTGGATGTTTCCCCAGGTATGGTGTATGTTACCAGAGCCAGCAGGGCAACCGAGTGGGAGCCGGGCAACTAGGGCCAATGAAGAGTCCACAGTTTTGGATTTTGTTCTTTTTTTCCACCCCCGTCACTGAGAAAAACAGCACACTACCTGTTTCATTCACCACCCAAGCACTCTCTGCCTTTTTCAGATTTCTAACCTTGTCAACACCTATTTACTCTCACCCTATCCCTCCTCTTCCTCGACTCAGCCATCACCTTCCTTCTCTACTAGCTAGCATCTTCTCTGTCCTTTCCCACAGTACGGCAGAGATTGAGTTTATGGTGCCTGGGTCTTTTCCTTGGGCTGAGGTGAATATATGATGACCACAAAAGCCAAGCATAGGCCTATAAAACAAGGGGAGAAAAGGTGATCATCTAACAATCCATTGTTGATGGGAGGGGCTAAATTAGGATTTAAAACCAGTGGGTATGGAGAATTACTTTACACCATGGCAATTCTATTATGATAACTGAAATGAAGTTTTTTTCTTCTCCCTGACACCAGCCGGAAACCAGTTCTGCCTCACTGGATCTTCCTCAAATACATAATAAACATATAATAACTACCTCCCGTCTCAACTTTTTGCTTAAAATGAAAGAACATTCCTAGTGCTTAGAATAAAAACTGAGTAACAAACCTAGGCTTCATTCCCAAATCTGTTACTGACTCATTGTGTCAAGTCTAGGAATTTGACTTTACTTCTTTGCACTTCATTTTATCCAATAATACCTTGCCTAACAAAAAAGAGTTTTTCTGACATACAATTTTCTTCTAAAGATCCCCCCACCCCCAATAGGACAGAGAGAAAAAAAAACATTAAAAAGGTGTTTACTATAATAGAGTTAATTTATTTGCTAAAGCATAATGAAAAAAATGTTTCTGCTGTTACGATTGTTGAAAGCTAGGATCTGTTATAAGTGGAGACTGTTATAATGAGGTTGTGCTATAACTCTAAAAAGTACAATAATACTAAATAGGAATATGTATTTGGTACTTATGCAAAACCTTTCTATGCATCTGTGACAGGGAACCAGATGCTTCCATTGCCTTGAGAGAGTACAGCCGGCCAAGCCTGCTGTGTGCAGGTTGCAGCAGAACACAGGTAAGTCATTAGGCAAAGGAGAAATCCCCATGTGCAGCTGGAGAGCCACATGACCAGAAGGGGAGGAGCTTAAAGGCATATAAGCCCAGGGCCTGAGGGAAGGCAGGCCATCTGGCCCTACATGATGTAGGGAGTGGAGCTCTGGGAGGAGGGAGCTGACTGGGCACAGAAGGATCCAGACTGCAGGGAGCGAGCCCCTGTACCACCAGGCAGTGAAGATAAGTATTTTGACCTTGTGTTGTAGTGTTGCCATGGTGTGATCTTGACCCAGAGTTGGGGAAACCTTTTGAGAGTACATGCTTATATTTTTCATTGGGGTTAAAGTTGAACTGGAGGACTGAATTGTGGCTGTTGGGGAAGAGAAGGCCACCAAGAAGGGTGCCAGGGCATCCTAGGTCCCCAAACCCTGAAGAGGAGGGAGAGAGGCAGCCCAGCCTGGGCTTGGGGACCCAGAGGGCTGAGGCTAATACATAAAGTCCTAACAGAGAAAGCAGCCTGGCTTGCAAGGGCATGGCTGAAGCAGGGGCCTGGAGGTCCTGGAGCCCATGAAGGTATGTATGGCTGAGTCCCTGTGCTGACAGGCAGTAAGTCTCAAACCTCATTAATGCATACCCACCCACCTACCTACCAACAGCCTGCTCTATTGCTTGGAAACCTCAGGTTAGTAAGAGCTAGGGCAGTGCTTCTCAAAGTGGTGGTCCACGGACTGGTGCCAATCTGCAGCGAGTTGCCAGGAAAGAAAGAAATATATTTGCCAGTCCGCAGCGAGTTGCCAGGAAAGAAAGAAATATATTTTCAGAAGCATAACATTGATATGTCATAGCGCCACAGTTCATACGTTCCAACACTCCAGGTGATGTCACATCGTGCGAAGTGAGGAAAGAGAAAGAAACAGCCGGTCGTGCATTTGTGTAGCGCTGTTACACACAGTTGCTGCCACCGGCTGAACTGGGCACTGGTCCCTGGCCCGCTGGAAGAAAAAAAAAAATGCCGGTCCGCCACATCAGATAGTTTGAGAAGCACTGAGCTAGGGTATGGGGCGTATTAGAGAAAAGACACAAAGTGTAATCCTGATCACACTAGCAAAGTATTTAGCTGTGCACTCCTGTTACATAATGATAATACTTCTGTTACTTGGCAAAAGTAACGTGGTAGCCACTAAGATGGGCTGTCAGTAACAGAATTGGGTTTCCCTCTGTTCCCTGTCCTAATCATTACTTTATTGCCTAGTATTTATACACAAAACATTCCACATCAGTTTAGTACTAGATCAAGCCCAACACAGGATTCAGAGATGCTATACAGACTGACAGCTTTCACATCATGTTTCATACTGCTTTATTCTGAAACACTAAGTGAAATTAAGGACTCACAACCTAGGAGTTTTTCCATTAACAATTGTTAAATACTATAATCTTCAAAACATGCACTGCAACAATCTAAGCATCTTAGCCTCTCTTTTCTCTGCATGAATTTAATGCTTACTCTTTTGATTTGGAAATCCATATCTCACCAGGATATTGCATATCTGCAAGTATGTTACCTGCTGCCAGTTTGGTGCTGAAAATAAGAAGTCTCCTAATACCCAAGCGCACTAAAGAATCATCTCACCACAGGTATTATCTACATGACAATCAAATTTGACATGAGCTCAAGCAGAATTACCTGAGGTAGCTTTGAACTACTTGGACACTGATAACAGTATGGTTATGACAGCAATAAGCCTAAGACCCTGGGTAAAAAACTGGATAGTTATGCTTCCCTGAGGTTTATGCTGCACTGATATAAAGCTAGCTAGATAAAAGCTAACTTGGGTAGATCTATATGAGCTGCAGCTTATATACAACCTTTTAGGTAGATGCAAGCTAAACCTTGACTTGCATCTCAGGAGAGAAGATTCAGAGAAATCTTCTGATTCTCTTGTACAGATTTTAAGTTATGGCCACTACTGACACAATTAATAACATGCAACCAGCAGTATGAAAAACGGAAAGTCTTATTTCAGCACCATCTCAAAAATCAAGATAAAGGTATAAACTGTAAGAATCTGCAGGAAAACTACAGGAACCCAGAAGCAGCAATGTTATAGCCTTATCTGGCTATTTTGAGAAAATGATAGATATATCCGTCTCCCACTCAAGGGAAAGTTTTCAGGTTTTGATAAAAATAACCTAGGAAAGTCATAAAGATGACAATTGCACTAGCTTTGCATCATATAAACTACATTGAAGAGGAGGGGAACTCAACCCCCAGCCCACAGGCCATGTCTGGCTTGTAGCACTGTACCATCTGGTCCACAGGGCTCTCCCTTGGCTCTGGGTATCTCTCTGGGCAGGGAGAGAGAGGTACTAAGCCCCAGGGCCTGATCCTGGTATACAGGGCTTGATCCAACCCATGGACCAGCCTACCCCACTCCTTTGGCTCATGTGGCCAAAAAGTCAAGCACCATTGTCTAACAGCATAAAATAGCAGCAAATATTATTTAGGACACAATTCCATTTCTGTTACATGGTTCCAACACCATTCATCTTTTATTGAAAATTTAAGGTGAAGCAAGGTCTTGATACTACCACAGCTAATGACAGGTGAATTCTGGCTACGTTAAATACAATCACCAGTTAAACAAATTTATTATACTCTGATAAATTCCAGTTCATCCACATTTTTATTTCTATACTATTTTCTAATAGCTTGTAAAAAAAGGAACAAAATGTTTCTTTTTATAAAGATAGTTTGAGCACCCAGCAGAAACAGTTCCACAAACATTAAAAAATAAGATGACATAGGAAAGCCATGCCTGTAATAGAGAACTTTTTCCATTTGTGCAGTGTCCAGTTTTAGGTGCACTGAATCCACATACTGCAATCCTTGCAAAAATTGTAGAGCCTGTGGATTATTGGTTTTTTCCCTGGCAAAATTCTCAGGAGATACGTAATATCTTTGGTCTACAATGTATATTTATACCACAAACATTGTTGGTTTGATGCAAAGGATGCTATGCATAGGTCTGAATCTGGATATAATTTATGAAAGTGGGTGTGACCATTGCTATGTCTACACAAAATGTAAATACCAAAAGCAGGCACTTACCAGCTAAACCTAAGTGCATGACAAACTGACCATTGCTTTGCTAGTACAGCTTTAGAAAGTAAAGCAGCTTTTGAATATCTTAAAAATATTTTCTATTTGTGTAGTTAATCTTGGTTGATTTATTTTGTGTTTCATTTTGCAATGATACTTTTTTCATATTTCTCACGAGGCCCCTGATATAAGTGTCTGGATTTGGGTTCAGAAAGAACATTCTTCTGGGTGCGCGCCCCCACCAGCTCACACATGGTTTGCGGCACCTCAGAGCTGTCTGAAGCACTGCAAACCGCATATGGTGCACGTGCACCGCAGTGCTAATCTGCAGCACAGTGGGTTCTTTTGACACTGGGAGATCCCAGGGCAAAAAAAACCAAACCAACCAAACCCCCACCCTGCTAAAATATGTACATATGGCAGCAGTGTGCGCTGCCAGAAACCAGAGCCTGGCTAGCCAGAGAAAAGCTCTGGCTGCTGGCCAGGCTGAGTGGCTGTCTTGACACACCACTGTTGCCCTGGGACACCCCCAGAATCCCAGATAAGGCTGCTGAGGCCAACACAGGTGCTAGCCCCAGCCTTGCCTATCCTACCTGGGTCCCTTTGCTGTATGCCAGAGCCTGTGTCACTTCTCACTATCATGCAATTAGCTTTATCTATACCTTCTTTTGCTTTCTCAATGGAATGAGAACTGTAGGGAATCTCATTCTGAGGGAAGAAGAGAAGTTGATGCATTTTGGATATAACTTCCTTCTTACAGTATTCCTTTTTTCAGATCTTACATCTGTGGGGAAAGTTGCCAAGGTAAGACAGGATGCTGTGGCAACTCCCATTATCTCAGTGAAATATGTACATTTGAACAAATCAGAAAGGGAACACGTGACTGTGTGTTTACGCACTCATTTTTTACCTACATATTCCATGTGAAATGCTGACATGTATGTCTCAGCATGCATACATACATAGAAAGAGAGAAGTTGTATTTTGCTATTTTATTTCTGCATTCTCCATTGTTACATGTGGGGAAAGCAAGTTAATACTTGGGTATGGCCAAGATGATGCAACAATGTCTTTGGTGACTCTTAAGCATGTCTGCTCCAAATGAAGAGAAGGGCTGGGCTAAGCACATCAGTATGCCTCAGCTGCATACATCATGACAGGCGGCAGTGCTCTGAACTGCAGCTTAAAGCCAAGCAGGGTTGTTATGGGCCTGCACTGTTAATATTAACTTCACTACTGCAGTTCCAATATTTACATTTGCTGTCCCAAGTGTTACACTGGTGCAGAGTGACCTGATGCAGTGGTGCTTTCACCTGGGTCAGCCCATATATAATTTCAATGGTGGTATAAAAATCTATGGAACACTGCAGTAAATTGTGTATGTGGGCATAAGATATTTTACAGACATAGAAATGGTTTGAAAATGGGTATTCTATCACTACCTGTGATGCAAGTAGGACTGGGACCAAACTTGGGAGATGCCAGATGACCTCAACTCCAATTACAAAAAAGGGCAGAAGGCACTCAGCACTTTGCAGAATTGGACTTTTTTTTTAACAAAATGGAAATGATATTCAGCCTGATTGGGTTTTTCAAGTTGCTTAGAATCAGGTAATCAGTTCTATTTAGGTTCAACGGGATTTGGGCACCAAGTTTCGTTAAGCCACTTTGACAAATTCTTACTTTTAAAAGTAAGAAATGGGTATTGGAGAAAAAAAGAGTCATGCTAACCACTGGTACAAGTACTGAGGGTTTTGTTTTATTTTTAAAGAATATTCTAGTAAGTGCTTAATAACATGTTTTAATGGATCTCTTCTTTCTTCTTTGGCGTTCCTCTTTCAATTTCTTAACTTGCCTTTAGGGGTTGCATTCTAAATTCATCCTCTTCAGACATATGTATAATCATGCTGCTCAAGTCACCTACACCACTTGAAACTTAAAAGCAGTGACCTTAAATTTCCATGGAGATCTACTGCATAAATAGATCAGAAAACATTTTTTATGGGTTAAACGTTAGACTAAATAAATATATCTGCTTCTGTAATATTAATAAATCTATTGATCATAGAACATGTGACACTGTTAAACTTCTGCTAACTTACAAAATCTCTTAAAATAAATACACAAGCCTATAGCTAACCTGAACACAATCTGACTATATCTAGAAAGAACTGAACCCATTCTACAAGTAAGCCTAACTCCTAGAAATATACTCAGTTGATTCTAAAAGGCTGAATTAAAGATCAGACTTACTGTTATTAGGCCAGTACTAATGAAAACTGTAACAAGGGGAAGTTTCTTGCTTGCAATCTACTGAAATGCTTGGATATTAGTTTATATATGGCAACAGAACACTGTTCCTTTTAATGATTAATTTATAAACACAACTACCAAATATATTTACACATATTATAGTAAATCAAAAACAAATCTAATGAATAATACATATCAATAAAAACAATTCATATTAATGAGTCAAACAATACTCGTAACCCCTCCAAAAGAACAGAATGTAATGAATGCAAGATGTCAGGAAAGAGTAATGCCTGAATCAAGCCTAGAAAAATAAAAGAACAAAGAAAAAAAAATCAACAAGTAGATGGGAACACCAGTAAAAACTAGTCTAGAGCAGTGGTTGGCAATGTTTTGGAGCCAAGGACTAAACAATCCAGCTCAGGTTTGAGGTGGGTTAATGTACCAACCTACACACTGCCACTTTGCTTACTGCTGTGTCTCCCTGCTCTCCATCTGTGGTGTAGGCATAGCTCCCTGCTGCCCAGCAAAACCCCCACCACAGGGACACAACCAGAACTCCCTGCTGCCGAAGTCCCACAGCTTTGCAGGCTGAATCTAGTGGATCTGCATATCACATCTAATCCACAAGTTCTGTGTTGCCAATCCCTGGTCTAAAGCATATCTTTAACAGGCAACACAGAGTATTTTGAGATGTTACCCAGATATTAAACAAAGACATTTCTTATACCAACATTTTTCTTTCCATATACTAAAACATTCCTTTCTGACACCAAGTTAAGAATCTCCGAGGACAAAAGTCTGTAAGAGGCCTTAGTTGTACCCCACTTTTTGGTGATCTAAGCACTGCTCAGTTGTTTTCTTTTTGCCTCCCTCTATAGAATCAGAGAAAATTAGGGTTGGAAGTGACCTCAGGAGATCATCTAGTCCAGGGGCGGGCAGATATTTCGGGTGGAGGGCTGCTTACTGAATTTTTGTAAGCCATCGAGGGCTGCATGACAGGCAGCCAGGGAAGATCAATATTAATGCTGTTGGCTTATATTTAACTTACTGTCCACTGTAACCCTTAGGTCCTTTTCTGCAGAGCTGCTATTTAGCCAGTCAGCCCCCAGCCTGTATTGGTACATGGAATTGTTCCATCCTAAGTGCAGGACTTCATACTTGTCCTTGTTGAACCTCATAAGATTCCTTTGGACCCAATCCTCCAGTTTGTCTAGGTCACTCTGAATCCTAGTCCTACTCTCCAGCATATCTACTACTCCCCCCAGCTTGGTGTCATCTGCAAACTTGCTGAAGGTGCACTCTGTGCCATGTTCTAGGTCACTGATGAATACACTAAATAAAACCAGCCCCAGGACCAACCGATGGGGCACTCAACTTGATACCAGCTACCAACAATACATCAATCCATTGATTACTACCCTCTGAGCCTGATGCTCCTGCCAATTTTCTACCCACCTTACAGTCCATTCATCCAGCCCATACTCCCATAGCTTGCCTGCAAGAATGTTGTGGGAGGCCGTATCAAAAGCCTTGCTAAAATCAAGGTAGGCCACATCCACTCTTCCTCCCGCATCCACAGAGCTAGTCATCTCATCATAGAAGGCAATCAGGTTGGTCAGGCATCACTTGCTCTTGTTTAATCCAAGCCGACTGCTCCTAATCCCCTTCTCTGCCAAGTGCTCAGGAATGGATTCCTTGAGGATCTGCTCCATGATTTTTCCAGGAACTGAGGCGAGGCTGACTGGTCTGTAGTTTCCTGGATCTTCCTTTTTCCCTTTTGTAAATATGGGCACTGTGTTTGCCCTTTTCCAATCATCTGGGACCTCTCCTGATCACCATGAGTCTTCAGATATGATGGCCAGCAGCTCTGCAATCTCATCAGCTAACTCCCTTGGCATCCTTGGGTGCATCCCATCTGGCCCCATGGACTTGTATAGGTCCAGCTTTTTTAAATAGTCCCTAACCTGTTCTTTTGCCGCTGTTGCCTGCTCACCTCCTCCCCAAACTGTGCTGCCCGGTGCAGTAGTCTGGTAGCTGACCTTGCCTGTGAAGACTGAGGGGAAAAAGGCATTGAGCACTTCAGCCTTTTCTGCATCCGCTGTCACAAGGTTGTCTCCCCCATTTAGTAAGGAACCCACACTTTCCCTGATTCTCCACTTGCTACCAACATACTTGTAGAGAAACCCTTCCTGTTACCCTCCACATACCTTGCTAGTTGGAACTCCAGTTGCATGTTGGCCTTCCTGACTTCATCCCTGCATATCTGAGCAATGCTCTTAGATCCTTCCCTGTTTATTTGTCCAAGTTTCCACTTCTTATAAGCTTCCTTTTTGTGATTTAGTTGACTAAAGAGTTCCCTGCTAAGCCAAGATGGTCTTCTGCCATACTCACTGGTCTTCCTGCACATTGGGATGGTTTATTCCTGCACTCTCAGTAAGGCTTCCTTGAAGTACAGTCAGCTCTCCTGGACTCCTCTCCCTCACAGACTGGCTTCCCAGGGGATCCTGCCCATAAAGTCCATGGTCTTTACTCTTCTGCTCTCCATCCTTCCTTTCCTGAGGAGCCTGAACTCTATCATCTCATGGTTATTCTCAACAACACGGTGGCTGAAAGGGATCTTGGAGTCATTGTTTTCTCCAGGATGGACATGAGCCGCCAATGCAAGGAAGTGGTCAGGAAGGCTAACCACACCTTGTCGTGCATCTACTGATGGATCACAAGCAGGTCCAGGGAGGTGATCCTTCTCCTCTATGTGCCGCTGGTCAGGCCACAGATGGAGTACTGCGTCCAGTTCTGGCACTGCACTTCAAGAGGGATGTGGCTAGCACTGAGAGGGTCCAGAGGAGGGCCACTCGCATGGTCAAGGGGCAGCAGACCAGGCCCTATGAAGATAGACTAAAGGACCTGAATCTATTCAGCCTCCACAAGAGAAGACAGAGGGGATCTGGTGGCTGTCTATAACCTTACCAGGGGGGACCAGCAGAAAATAGGTGAGGCTCTGTTTCCCCTGGGCACCACCTGGGATAACAAGGAATAACAGCCACAAATTGATTGAGAGTAGGTTCAGGATTGATATTAGGAGGCATTACTTTACAGTTAGGGCTGCCAGGCTCCAGAATGGGCTCCCAAGGAAGGTGGTGCTCTCCCCTACCTTGGGGGTCTTCAAGAGGAAGTTGGATAGATATCTGGCTGGGATATTATGATCCCAGCACTTATTCCTGCCCAGGGCAGGGGGTCGGATTTGATGATCTGTTCAGGTCCCTTCTGATCATAGAAACTATGGTTACTGCTGCCCAAATTGCCATCCACTACTACATTTCTTACCAATTCATCCCTGTTTGTGAGCAGGAGGTCAAGAAGAGCATGGCCCCTATTTGGCCACGCCAGCACCTGCACCAGAAAGTTGTCCCCAGCGCTCTCCAAAAACTTCCTGCATTGCCTGCGCACTGCTGCATTGCCCTCCAAGCAGATGTCAGAGTGACTGAAGTCCCTCATGAGAACCAGGGCCTGTGATTGGGAAACTTCTGCTAGGTGTTTGAAGAAAGCCTCATCTACTTCACCCTCCTGGTCTGGTGGTCTATAGCAGACCCCCACCATGACATCACCCTTATTGCTCTCCCCTCTGACCCTAACCCAGAGATGCTCAACAGGCCTATCTCCAGTTTCATGCTAGAGCTCTGAGCAAACATGAGTTATCCACTGTCACTATCCATGACAGTGTGAGCTATCCCACCAAGTATCTGTTATTCCAGTTTTGTGACTGTGCAAGGACTTCCAATTTTTCCTGCTCGTTTCCCAGTCTCCATGCATTTGTATACAAGCACCTAAAGTAACTAGTTGATTACCCTGATATCTCAGGAAGTATGAGAACACCTCCCTTGTTTTCCCCTCCTTCTTGCTCTACCTCTAAGTTTCCTACTTCCCCACTTATCTCACGGCTTTGTAAGAACATAGGACTGGAAGAGGCCATGAATCGCACACTGACTGCTGAACCAAGAACTCCTTATCTTATTATACTATCCCCTTCATAAACTTACCAAATTCAGTATTACAGTAATTCATATTCTTTTGCCTCAACTACTTGGCTCAGAAGATTGTCCCAAAACTTCACATCTCTAACCATTAAAAATGTTCTAATTTCCAATTTAATTTTTATAGTCAGTTTCTAGCCATTTGATCTTGTGTCAGTGTTGCCTGTTAGCCAAAAAGCTCTTCTACCTCAGAAATATTCACCCTATTAATGTATTTTTAAAAAGTAATCATAACCCTCTCAAGTTTCATTTTGATAAGCTAAAGCTTTTTTATTCTCCTTTCAAAAGATAAGGTTCCCAATTCCCTTAACCATCTCAGCAGCCTTTATTTGTTCCCATTCCAATTTAATTTCTTTTTCTAAAAGCACCGTTGGCCAGGCCTGTACACAGAGTTCTCAATCTTAACTATACCTTTATATAGTAGTACAGACATGTCCTTGTTTCTACTGAATATAACCTGCATAATACACCATAGAATTGCCTTAGCTTCCCCCACGTCCCGCACACTGGCAGCTCATGGTCATCCTACAATCAACCAATACACCTAGCTCCCTCTCTTCCTCAGTTGTTACTAGTCTATGAGCCCGCATCTTATAGGCAAAGGTTCTAAGTACATGGACTTTGAGCACTTCATACTATTAAACTTCATACCATTTTGATTCCTCTACTCCACAAGATTATCTAAAACAAAGGGGTCAAACTCACCCTGTGCCATGGGCTGGAACCGGACCACAGGGCTTCTTGTGGCCCACATCCAGATCTGGTGGTGGCAGGGAAATGGAAAGACAAGTGGCAATGGGGTGAGTGGTACTGTACTGGCACTACCATTGCTTGCCTCTGTGCCACAAAGCCATCCCCAATGAAGCCCCATAGCCCCAAATTTTGTAGCAAGCCTTATCCCGCACTGGCCCAACTCCTGAATTTCCAGCCCTTCTGGGAGTATTGTGGGCTGCACATTTGGCATCCCAAACTAAATCTTCTTGTATAACAATCCCACATTCTTTTATATTGGCAAAACCCTCCCAGCCTACTGTCATCTACAAATTTCATAAGGATATATCTAATCTCAGTGCCAGTGTTACTAATGAAAATTTTAAACTGGATAGGCCCTAGAACTGATCCTTAAGGCTCACTACTGCAAATATTCATGTCCTCTCCATCCTGATCATTTGGTTTCCAACATAACTCACTGTAGTGTCCATTTTAGTTGCTTCTTTATCAACCTCATGATTGTAGCCTTGATCCTGATTTTCTGGACCAACTGAGAATTGGTCCTTGATTATAGCCTAGATCCTGACCTGTTTTAACCAATAATTTCCCATGAGGCACAGTATCAAAAGCTTCCCCTTCTCCTCCATCTAGATAAATTATCTCCACTGACCTGTCTTTATCTAAGAAATAAGTTCTCTTGTCAAAGAAGGACATTAAATTAGTCTGATACAATCTTCCTTGTATAAACCACATGTTTTGTCTCATTTTTCTGTTCATCTTTGATTATTTTTTCCTTTAATATCTGTGCTAGTGTTACTGAAATCAAGCTAATGGACTTATCATTGCCTGGGTCACTCCTCCTCTTTAAAAAAAAAAAAAAGTCACTACATTTGCCATTTTCTAACAACAGGGAGAATCCCTAAATTGATATATTCTGCTGTTTACTTCCAAAAGGAACTCAGAATTATCAGAGAACTCACTACACTGCAGCCCAAATACATGATGCATTAATTTGAACTTGTCTTCTCTTTGAAAACCACATAGCAGATGACCTTTAAAAAGAGAAAAACTACTTCCACACACAGTACACAAACCATTTGCTATTCAAGTGTTGAAGTGGAAGAAGGGAGATTAATTATAAATGTCTATACTTTAGCCTTTTTTAATTCTTGTTTGTAGAAGGTACTTAGACATAGTAGGGCTGGGTGTAATAAAAGAACTGCACTATAATTGCAGGCAATGACTAACTTGATGCATATGCCAGGATTCAGCTTCTGAGGTTCATATCTGGAGAACTCAGCCATCTCTATTCACCTAGCGATGATTTTGCAATCATCTCAGTATTCAATGGCCTTCAAGACCTAAAAACCTACAGCTAGCAATTCAAGGGGATGAGTTATATGATAGTTGGATATAATAGTCATAATCCAAACTTTTTTCAACACTTCCTCTAAAAGTAATTCTGGCATCCCAGGCTTCATTATGCTACTAGTAAAAGCTTTACCAATTGTTTCCTAAAAGGGTACACTCCACAGGAAAATACAGTTAGTATTTTATTTCAAGGCAATCTATATTTTGAGGATGTACCACACACTATTATACATAATGCTGTGCCTGGGAAATAATTTTAAATGATGTAGTTGTGCTCATAAATTCAATGTAGTGCTAACAAAGAAGAATTTTGACTTAGGTTAGGTGAAGCTGAGTGAAGAGCAGGGGTTAGAGTCTTGGATATGTCTAACACTAAATATAAAACAGCAAAGTTCCTTGTAATCATCTATTTAGATTTCCTGTTTCTTCTTGGAAGCCTGGTCTATAATAGTTCACTGTGTGCTGCTACACTCTATTATGGGAATATTCAGCAAAGTGAACATGCCATGTGTCTTTAGTTTACAGACAGGAGTGAACAACAGCTCAGGTAAGTGTTTAAATGTGAACTCTATCAGAAAACTTAAGTCCGAGAGAAAGTTAATCATTTCTGCAGCCGAAGAAAAGGGACTCACATCTTGCAACATGTTAGTATTAGACAAATCTTTGTTATGGTGTCAAATTTTGGTCAGCAAACAACACACTGCTGGACAGGACCAAGCAAAGCTTATATAAAATGTCTAATTAAGAAAACAGGAAAGAAAATCCCTTGAGAGCTTTTTAGTACATTAACTCTATGCTGCACAAGTAGACTTATTTATGTTGAATATGGTGATCTACAACAGACCTATTCTAGGCTGCTAAAAGTAAATTTTTGTGTTGCTTCTAATTTCAAATATCGTGTAGATTAAGAGCTCTCTCACAATGACCATATTCAGGATAGAAAAACCTGCAAATAAAGTTCAATGGTTTGAGCTGATTGCACCTGAGAATGTTCTCTGTAACTGCAGTTTAAAATGTCCTTGTTCTTTTAAACTTGACTCCATTCAACTAAGTAGTTTTAAAAGCAAAACAACACAGTAAAACCATGACAAAATGGTATATGAGGAATGGTACTGGTAGAGCAGAGTAGGAAAAAAGGATTTATAATTAATAGTCTTAGCCATCTACTAAATTATGAAGAACCAAAACAAGCTCAATCAAACTTCTAATAAAAAAAACAAAACAACACTACCCCAACAGTGATGACAAGTTTAAAATTTGGAAATAGAGGAGATAACAGTAGAAAAACGTACATTAATATCTGTAATCAGCACATTCACTATACATTTGAGAGCTACCCACTTGAGCAATATACATCTGCTAATTAATTTCTAGAAAAACAGAACACATGATAGTACGTTTTGATAACTCATGTAGACTTGCATTGTGCTAGTTAATGTAAACATTACTTATCATAAAACTGTTGTATCAGCACAAAAAAATATGATTTTTATTGCCAGATTCTTCATTCAGTTATTTTCTTATTTTATAACTATAGAAATACAGCAATTTCTCAGCATCTAACTTTAAAGGATATGGAACACAAGTATTATGCCCTGGTCTATACTAACTACAATTGATCCAAGTACCATCATAAACATAGAGGTAACCTAGATTCCTGGAATCCCAATCTAATTATATAAACCAGGGGGTCTCAAACTTTGTAATATCACAACCCTGAGTGCTGGATGGCGACAGTGGGGAAAGGGGAGCTTGCACGTGGCAGCCACTGCCACCATCTACCACTCCACGCTGCCACGTGCCGCTTCCCTGCACACCACTTCCCCACACCGCTGCACACACCCCCTGGGAAGTTTGCGGCCCCCTTTTAAATTGCTCGCAGTGCTCCGGGGGGGGCGGGAGGGTGCAACCCACAGTTTGAAAACCCGATATAAGCTAAACTAGTACTACAGCTGTAGATGCAACTTCAAGAATATAAAACGTTTTTCTGGGGTTTATATAACAACATGTGCATAAAACAGGCAAGCACAAAATCAAGCTTAACCTTAAACTACTGAATCATGACCCATGTCCACAATTACACATCCAAGGTTTTGAGTTCCTAGACAAAACTGTTGAAGCAGTGTTAATTTAGCCAGGCATAGCACCTTGCAAATAGAGCAACGTTGCTTCTGGTTCATAAGGCAGCATAGGGTTCATACAGATTCAAATGATGCAGGAGAATTCTTCTAGGTTTGTTTTCCTGGTAGAAAAACATACCTGGAGACCCCTGAACAGACATTCAAATACTGAACTATTATACAGACAGGAAGCCCCTGTGCACACATCTCAGTGTTCTCTGCAGACTTCCCAGTCTGCCTGGTGACAGATGGCAGAAATGCATGAAGGGATTCTCTACTTGATGGGAGCAGTAGAGTCCAGGCCAAGTGACACACCGTCTTTCTGGACCTGTGGGAGGGGCTGGGAGCAAAGCACTCTGGGATGTTGGAGGACTGTGTTGCAGCTTCTCCCAAAAGGTACATACATGTACAGAAATTTGCTAGCCAAGAGAAATACTTCCCAGGAGTTATTTAGCCCTAATTGTTCCCAGGTTATTCTTCTCCTGGAGCAGCCATTCTTGCTCTGGGAGAAAAATCCTAAATGTCTGTACATGAACACAGAAGCTGGTCTGATGTACTGTAATTACAGTGTTGGAGCAGACTTGGTTAATTGAGTCTGCTAAAGCATGGTAATTACCGCACTCCAGCAGCTTCCCGCATCTCATGTATCAGTATCCCCATGCTACACAATGGTGGCAGGGGTGCTTGAACTGAAGCTCAAACAATTTTTAGTTCAAGCACCCCTGCTGCCACTGAAGTGTGGGCAGGCTGATACATGAGACGCTGTGGCGCTTTAATTAGAGAAGCTCTCAGAGCCACTTTAAAATGTCATTCCCCGCCCCTTCTCCCCCCCCCGAGCATGTGTAAAAGTACCCATGGTTTCTACCGAGAGAGTAGCAACTCTACCAGTAGAAAGTTAATGTCTACATGTGGCCATGCACAGAACAGTGCAACATGTTTGAGTGCAACGCTACTTGGTACAGGAAATTTGCAGTGTAGATAGTCTCATTTATCTTTGATGGAAACTAGTATTGCTGACTTTCTTAAAAGTGCTAATGGATCTTTTTTGAGTTATTTGCTATGGACTCTTGAATATCCTAACAGTTGGCAATATTTCTTGTAAAGTTTTGAAACGATTCAGCCTTAATTATAAGTACCCTCTTAAATTATCTACCTCCCTTTGAGTGTGTTTTAACAGGTTGGTAGGGACCGGTCTACAAAGTTTTTGCATTCATTGATTTTTTACTTATTTAGAAGTTGATATTGTGAAATTGTAATTTTATGTGGTTGCGGCTGTAACAATGTTAGTTCATATAATATTGTTCAAATAATACTGATATAAATACTGTTACACCAGTACCTGATCTATGCTAAACAGTTACACCAATTTGCACTGGTTACAAAAATTGTATATAGGCAAGGCCTAAACCCCCCCAAATCAGAGCATACCACTTTCAATGTTCCCTGGCCACACTAGGTCCAAAAGAAAGTACAAAACAAGAGAACATGTGGAATTCATATTTACATGTATTATATTATACTACGTGTTAGTTAAATAGGCAGCCTCTCTTTCCCATATTCAATTATTTGCTGTAGTAGCAGTATTCATAGGATTCTACTGTTGTATCTGCCAAGCGGTACTAAACATCCTGAGAATTAACCAACAGCATTCCTAGCAGGCAGGATTTCAAGAGAATCAACAAAAGAAATAGCCTTGGCATGCTGTTCTTTCCACATGCTAATATGTTGTATATATAAACACTTAATCTTGGAGACAGAAGGACAAGTCTTGTAGGTTCAACAGAAGCTACTAACAGGGCATGTCTACACATGCAGTTCATGCAAAGCAATAAACTCCGGGGTTTACTGTGCCAGAGTTTATTGCTCCCAGGTGTGCCATTTGAACACGTGCCCAGGACTGCAACACATGGAGCCAGGCTGGAGTAACCCTGGCTGGCAGGAAGCCCCAGGGGTCAATCTGCCAACCGAGGACTGTTTCCCCCTGACTTAACATGCTGTGGAGGGGCTGGCTTCAGTGCAGGCAGCCTCCGCACTGAAGTACCCACATGCCCCAGCCAGCCGCATCAGCATCTACATGTACGCTGCTGCGGAGTAAGACACTCTGCAGCAGGATAACCTTTGGTTACAAGTACTATTCTGCTGTGGAGTTAATTAGTTTACTCCAGCCTAAGTGCCCTGCACATGTAGGTGGTGAGACATTTACTGAGAAGCTAATTAGTCAACTTCAAAGTAAATGTCTTGTGTATACACACCCACAATATCATAATGTAAGCTGACAGATACAGAATGCCCCAAGAAAATGTACCGATATCTCCCTCCTCATCCTGGAAAGGCCCCAAACATATTACTTTTGAAGTTACAAGAAGTCTTAAAGTTACCTTTCAATTTATGCCTTCTAAATAGTCCTGATAAATTTGTCTAGGACAATGTAAAGGCATCAAAACAAGTGAATTACATCTTTGAAATGGAGACTACCTTTGTCTATTTCTCTATTTGCTGTAAAAGAGAAGTAGTAAAATAATATTGTGCTGAATACCCTTTCGCTTTATAGTCCCATTTACAACTAAAATGCATCCCAAGGATTCTTATTCTCATAAGATTTATTTGCTTTTGCTTTCTTTCTACACGGCTTTCACACAGCAAAGGTACACTGTGTACTGTGGTAATATCCACATTAAGTTTAATGTCCTTAAAAGTCTATTACAACATAAAGATGGAATAACAGTTAATTATTACAATCATAGGAAGCATACTGATAAAGCATCTTGGGTATCATAAATCTTTTTTAAAAGTCTTGTTGGAAGGACATAAAAATATATTATATACAAGGAAGCAATTCATGGTAGACCCAGAATCCCTATTTCAATCACTACATATTACATAAAACCTATGAATCATCAATCTCTGCTACTGTATGGTTTAATATGCAAATAATCCATTATCAACAGATGAGGCACAAACATTAAGTAGGCCTTTCTTTCGTACCACACCCAAAATTCATAAGCAAAATATTTTTATTTGTATATAACTAGAAATATGCATAACACTTCTGAGATAAAAAGACAACCTGATCGCTGTCCTAAGCAACTCGCAATCTAATGCGCCAAAAACAAAGAAATTACTTTTATGCTTAAAATTAAGCCCAAGTGTATTTTTAGGACTGGGACCTAAGAATTAGGAAAGGAAGCACAATTTTTAGCCCTTCAAGAACAAGTGTGATCTACATCCTTATCACAATGCACACATTTCATTGTTGGGTCAAGGTAACTGTCAAACCCTACTTTCTCTCTCTCATGGTTTTTTTCAGATTCAAATAGATTTTCCAAAGAACTCTAGTAAGGTCCTCGTCCTCTAAATTCAAGACTACATAGTACTACTGATTTTTGCTGATACAGCCCTGATTAAAAGACATTGTATGCTGTTCTCATTTATCAAATGCAATGAAAACAGCAGCTTGACAGCAATAAGAAAATTATTCATAAAATGAAATTCTATTAGGAAAAATGTCTTTGAATTTTCTCCTTTGAATTTTTGCCTGGTGCCTTGTTGAGAATAGGAGTTGAAGATTGCTGGACCTCAAAACTGCTTCTCTGAGTCAAAAAGAAAGAAAGAAAGAAAACATTTTGAATGAGAAATTGCGGAACAAGAACTCATTCACAAACTGGACTGTATTAAGCATGGTTTAACCAGGAGCTATGGATTCTCATCTCATTACCTGGATTAGTTTTTGTGACCCCTTTGTTCCCATGGTTTAATATTTGCTTGCTTGTCCCTCATAGCGCAGCCCGTTTTCTGCTCTCTCCCTCCCTCTCCTCCCCCTTTTGTATTCTAATTTCTCTCCCCATCTACTCTATCTGCACTTCCTTTCACAGCACCTGATGAAGTGAGTTTCAGCCCACAAAAATTTGTGCTGTATCTATATCTGTGTTCAGAGGGTCAAAAACCCAGACTAACTAAATAAAATATCTATCTATATAGCCATATATCCATCTATATATAGATTCATAGATGTTGGGGTCGGAAGGGACCTCAATAGATCATCGAGTCCAACCCCCTGCATATGCAGGAAAGAGTGCTGGGTTTAGATGACCCCAGCTAGATGCCTATCTAACCTCCTCTTGAAGACCCCCAGGATAGGGGAGAGCACCTCCCTTGGGAGCCCATTCCAGATTTTGGCCAACCTAACTGTGAAGAAGTTCTTCCTAATGTCCAGTCTAAATCTGCTCTCTGCTAGCTTATGGCCATTATTTCTTGTAACCCCCAGGGGCGCCTTGGTGAGTAAAGCCTCACCAATTCCCTTCTGTGCCCCCGTGATGAACTTATAGGCAGCCACAAGGTCACCTCTCAACCTTCTCTTGCAGAGGCTGAGAGGTCCAGGTGCCCTAGTGTCTCCTCGTAGGGCTTGGTCTGTAGGCCCTTAACCATATGAGCGGCCCTTCTCTGGACCCTCTCCAGGTTATCCGCATCCCTCTTGAAGTGCAGCGCCCAGAACTGGACGCAGTATTCCAACTGCGGTCTGACCAGCGCCCAATAGAGGGGAAGTATCACCTCCTTGGTTCTGTTCGTCATGCATCTGCTGATGCACGATAAAGTGCAGTTAGCTTTGCTGGTGACTTCGTCACACTGACGACTCATGTTCATCTTGGAGTCCACTAGGACTCCAAGATCCCTTTCCGCTTCCGTGCTGCTGAGCAGGTCATTTCCTAGGCAGTAGGTGTGCTGGACATTTTTCCTCCCTAGGTGCAGCACTTTGCATTTCTCCTTGTTAAATCGCATTCTATTGTTTTCTGCTCATTTGTCCAACCTGTCCAGGTCTGCCTGTAATTGTTCCCTGCCCTCCGGTGTGCCCACTTCTCCTCACAGTTTTGATTCATCCACAAACTTGGACAGAGTACACTTCACTCCCTCGTCCAAGTCACTGATGAAGACGTTGAGAGTATTTATCCAAGGACCGAGCCCTGTGGGACCCCACTGCCCATGTCCTTCCAGGCCGATACTGACCCATCAACCCATGGCTAGTCACTGAGGGTGTTTTTACACATGGTCTGGGGGTGGGGAGGTGGGAGGGGTGTTTTAATTAGAGCAGCCCCAAGAGCCGCTTTTAATTAAAGTGCTCGTAGTGCGTCATGTATCAGCATCTCTGTGCTTCAAAATGGGAGCTCACCATCCCCCCTTGCCAGTACCAGGTCCAGTAAGGCATTTCCCTTAGTGGGACGATGTACCTCCTGCGTCAGGTGGAGGTCCTGCACACAGGATAGGAACCTGCGTGAACGGTGGGAATTTACCGTCTGCGTCTCCCAGCAGATGTCAGGGTAGTTTAGGTCCCCCATGACTACCACTTCCCTAGTATAGATATAAGTAATATAATCCAGTAATATATAAATATAAAAAAATAAAATCTTATTTAGTTAGTCTGTATAGGTGCATATCTACCCTGCCTTCTATAATATTACATGCCATTAAAGCCAATATTCAGCTTTTAATAAATCCATTTTTAATTACAAGTTATTCAAAGAGTGACAATAAATATCCTAGTATTGTGTGACTATTAAGTCTCTCAGCTTGTTCTACAGAAACTAGATTTTTGCCCCTGTTTCTACAGAAACTACCACGTGGTCCACTTTCTGCTTCTATCTGCCCCTAACTCCCTGTCAGACTTCTCCCTCCCTATTTTAATCCCACATGCCGCCTTCTCCACAGACAATACACTGGATGGTTTTAATCAACATATCCCAATTTGTGCTTCACCTAGCATCTGTGTACTCAATCTGACTTCCCTGTATCACACTGACAGAAAATATGCACTTTGTCTCCAATGATCAATGGCAAAAATATACCAACCACACATTTTTTAAACCATTTATTTAATTTCAGTAAAAAATTAGAAGAGGAATTAAATATTCAGTTAAAAGGTTGAAGAAGCAGATATAAAAGTATCATGTATTGGCCATTTGTTTGTGTCAGTCACTTGTTAATAACTGAGAGAATAAAAATTTTTGTATTCTAATTTTTCCATTTGCAAAGAGTTTCTTATTTCCCCTCATAAAGCACATGTTTTCATGTGTCACACTACAATCTCACACCTTGGGCCTCAGCCTGGCAGTACTGCCACTCATCCAGGCTTGTCAACCCATGGCTAGTCACTGAGGGTGTTTTTACACATGGTCTGGGGGTGGGGAGGTGGGAGGGGTGCTTTAATTAGAGCAGCCCAAGAGCCGCTTTAATTAAAGTGCCCGTAGCGCGTCATGTATCAGCATCTCTGTGCTTCAAAATGGGAGCTCATCAAGCAAGCTTTAGTTAGTGCTCCCACCACCATTTTGAAGTGTGGGGACATTGATATATGAAATGCAGAGGCTGGCTGGAGCATACTAATTAGCATGTTACAGAAAACTTGATTAATTGTGTATTTAACAGCACATCAGAGCAGCCTCCCTGCATGTGTACAGGCACCCTGAGGCTAGTCAAGGCTGGCCTGAAGCTTCCAATAGGGCCTAACCATCCACCCAGTCCCTATCACTGAAGTGGCCAGCTGGGATCAACTGAATCTCCACTTCCCCCATAAAAACCTCTGACCCAGGATAGGAAGTTTCCTGCCAACTGTGTTCAACCTGACCCTAGACTGCTTTGCTGTTCCCTCTGATTCACTCTTCAACTCTGTTCTCTGCATGATCTCCCAGCTTCCTGACTTGGCTTCCTCTGAGATCCCACTCTTGACTTGACCTCCTGGCTCCTTAACTTGGCTTCTCCTAGGATTCCATCCATGACCATGGTTGGTGCCTCAAGCCCCAAGTGGCCCCAGACCTGGCCACCCACGTCCTGGCATGACAGCATTGTCCCTTCATGCGGAACATCTAGCTATCTCTAGGCAAACTCCTCTTTTCATGAGGCAGTCACCCCTTGAACAACTACAGTCTCAAGACTTCTCATCTCTTAGGTATGCTCCCCCTTCATGCGAGACAAGAAGAAGGAACAACAACAACCTGTACTGGTCCACCTATTCATGGAAATGGACACAGGAGTGCCGATCAGTAGCTAAGGTCTTCCTTGTTCCTGTCACCTCATATGTATAAAGAAATGCAAGCTTTTTCATGGTTTAACTCTTCTTTCCCACTAACTTCCAGGAAAATAAGTAGGATGTGGTGGTTTGTACTGGTAAAATCCACCTATAACCAGGGAAGAGGAAATCAAGAATAGGGTATGAGTGTTCCCACTAGTTTTACTAGCTGCCTCCTTTCCCACAATGAAGCAGCAGCAGAAAGAGGCTAAAGTAGCCATTCACCCTGACATCCCCCAGGAAGAGTAGAAAAAAAGTATTTTAATTATAAATTCTGGACCATCACACAAACATAATGGTGTTTAGATCATATTCAGCCCAATCCCCTCCAATTACTCAGAGATCTAAGAGAGAATGACCCTTCTGGTTTCATTTCTCTCCTCTACAAAAGAACAACCATTTTTCAGGGGTCTGCAAACTTCTCTTTGAAGTACACCCAAGTTACCTTAAAAAAAAAAAGATATCATGAAAGTATGATCAAGGTAAAAATGCAAATAAGGTAATTCATTTATTGACAGACTATTTTCTTTGACCAGAAGGATCACCACCAAGATGGAAAGAAGTGTTTGATTTCTATAAAATCAGCTGTAACTGAAAACATTATTGCTTAATATTAATAGTTAGAACATAAAAACTGCCATTTACTGTGTCAGACCATAGGTCCATCTTGCCTAATATCCTGTGTCACAGTGGCAGAGTGCATAGTGAAAGGGAGTGAACAGAGTATGACCAGAGTTTTTTCCCCTGAAACTGTTGTTCTCTCATCTGTAATCTATGACACTTAAGGTCTTGGAATTTCTGATTTAGAGGCTGTACATCTACCTCACATACTCAATAGCTACTGGTGCCTCTTTCCTCAAAAAATTTGTCCAATCCCTTTTTGAATCTGGTTAAATTGTCAGCTTCCACAGCAGTTCCATAACAGAGCCAGCAAATGCAAACAAGACTGATATGTCCTAATTCTAAACTTTCATCGTTTCATAGTTGTTAGGAGGTGGAAGGGACCTTACAGATCATTAGGTCCAGCCCCCCTGTACGTGGGCAGGAAAGACTGCTGGGTTCAAATGATCCCAACAAGATGGGTATCAAGACATTTTTTTTTTTAAGATCGCCAGGGTGGATGCCTGTACCACTTCTGGGGGGAGCCTGTTCCAAACCCTTGGCACTAGGCTTGCAAAGTTTTTCCTTATGTCTAGCCTGAAGCAATCTTCAGTCAGCTTATACCCATTACTTCTTGTCCTCTCCTGGCAGTCCTTGGTGAATAGCTGCTCCTCCAAACCCTGATGTATGCCTCTGATATATTTATAGGCTGCAACCAAGTGCCCCCTGAGTCTTCTCTTCTCCAGGCTGAACAGTCCCAAGTCCCTCAGCCTCTCCTCGTACGTCTTGGTCTCCAGGCCTCTAATCATGCATGTGGCTGTCCTCTGGACTCTCTCAAGCTTCTCCACATCCTTCTTGAAGTGCGGAGCACAGAACTGGACGCAGTACTCCAGTTGTGGTCTCACCAAGGCCGAGTAAAGCAGGAGGATAACATCCTTTGCCTTGCTTGAGATGCCTCAGTGAATGCATGCCAGTGTTTGGTTAGCTCTGCCAGCTACAATATTGCACTGGCAACTCATGTTCATTTTGTTGTCAGTCATGACACCCAGGTCTCATTTTGTTGTGGTGCTGGCAGACAGAGCACTGCCGAGCCTGTAAGTGTGTTGTGGGTTATTTCTCCCCAGATGGAGCACTTTACATTTCTCTGTATTAAATGAGATCAGGTTGAGGTCTGCCCACTTCATGAGCCTGTCCAGGTCAGCCTGTATTGCCAGCCCATCTTCAAGCGTGACAACATTGCTCCATAGCTTGTTGTCATCAGCAAACTTTGCCAGATTGCTTGTAATACCTGAATCCAAATCATTAATGAACATGTTGAAGAGCACTGGTCCAAGTACTGACCACTGAGGGATGCCACTGTTTGCCCTCTGCCATGATGACTCAGTTGTGCCAATCAGTACCCTTTGGGTCCTACCACGGAGCCAGTTACCTAGCCATCAGACTGTGAAGTAGTCCAGACCGCATTTTCCCAATTTGGCCATGAGGCCATCATGGGAGACCAGATCAAAGGCTTTTTTGAAGTCCAAGTATATGACTTTAACCCCATTTCCTCTATCCAGGTGGCAAGTAACCTGATCGTAGTTCCAAGGAAATGAGGCTGGTCTGGCACGACCTGCCTATGACGAAGCCATGTTGGCTACTATTCAGAACACTGCCTTCAGTTAGCCTGTGTGTGATGATTTTCTCTAGGATTTTACCTGGGATTGAGGTCAAACTTATTGGCCTATAGTTTCCTGGGTCCTCCCTTCTCCCTTTCTTAAAGATAGGTACCACACTGACTTTTTTCCAGTCTTTTTTCTGGGACCTCTCCCAAGTGCCATAAGTCTTCCAATAACTTTGCCATGGGTTGCACGATATCAGCCCAGTTCTTTTAGCATTCCAGGGTGTAGTTTGTCTGGTCAAGCTGACTTATAGATATTTACCCTTTGTAGGTGCTCCCCCACAAAACCTACACCAACTATGGGAGGTAGGTCACCCCCACCATGGTCATCCTGTATCCTGTCAAGCAGGCTAATACCTTTGGACTGGTGGACTATCAATGTGAAGTATTCATTCAGGAGTTTGGTTTTGTCCTGAGTGTCGGTTAACAGCCATCCCATTTCATTCATCAGAAGCCTTGTTCCTTTTGTGACTTTCTACACATCTAAAGAAGGACTTTTTGTTGTCCTTGATTCCGGTTGCCAATTTACGTTCGGTTAGTGCTTTCGCAGTCCTGATCTGCTCCCTACAGGTGCGGGCGGCTGCTGAGTTACTCCTCTTTGGTAGTTGTTCCTGACTTCCATCACTTGTAGGCTTCTCGCTTTAATTTCAGGAGGACCATGACTTCCCTGTTGAGCCAAAGGGGTCTCCCCAGCTCCTAATTTCATCAGGAGTTAGACTGAATCCCTATACCTGTTACATCAAAAATCAAAACTGCTGCCTCTCAAAAACAGTATTTATGGGCCTTTACAGCTTTCTGATCCTATTTCCCACTTTTGTAATCAGGGTTATAATTAACATTTTGGCCCGCTGGTGGTGCAGAGGGAGTGAGCCCTTAGCTCCTCATGTGGAAGCTGCAGTGGTGGCAGCACACTTTCTGAATTGAAGCTTAAGGCCAGTACTCTGCTCACCCACTACAGGTTAGCAATTATGTTTACATATTTAACCTGTTTTACTGTAATAGTAAGAAGACTACTTAAAAGAAGGTTATGATGAATCTCTGGAATGGTAAATCATCATATCAGCATTCCATAGCAGAGAAACACCAACTCCCTTCACTTTGGAAACTTTTCAAATTCTCCAAAAAACTGTTGTCACTGGGTGTATCTACACATACAATTACCTTCAGACCAGTCTGAGCCAGAGTAAACTACCCCTGAGCACAGCATCTACACATACACCCAGGACAGCAGCAATTTGAGCCGGGGCAGAGCAGTTATGGGCTCGCAGAGGTGCATGGGGGGAGCGCAGGACTGGCTGGGGCACGGGGTTACTGACTGAAAGTGTGGAGTTGTGTGGCTAGGCAGCAGACAGTAGTCTGTCTCCCTGCTGACCAGGTGCAATTTATACCTCTGGTCAGCATCTACACTGGTATTTAATTGCAGTACATTACCCTGCTGCAAGACAGTACTGACAATACTAGCTTACTGTGGCATAAATTAGTATACTGCAGCTTAATACGGTCGCATGTGAAGACAATGATACTTCACTTCACAGCTAATTACTCTACTCCATAGTAAAGCCACTGTGTACTATAAGGAATAAACTCTTAGTGTTTCTTTTCTACCATAGCAATAAGAACAGACATACAATATACTGTTACAGAAAGGATACATAGTGATATTAATTTTGAATTTCATATCAATTTGATCAATTTAACTTTTAACCTGGAAATTATTTTAACATTAAACATTGTTCCAGAGAGACTGCCAGTGAGGTGGAGGAGAAAGCAGCACACCTTGGGATGCTAAAGGGGCCAGGAAAGACCTAATATGTGACATGCCACAAATTCAATTTAAAGCTTAACACCAGCTACCAAAATGGCCTACATTTTTCAAGCAGCATCTTTGTAGCTGGCTGGATATTTTATATCTGGATGGGCATTTTTATTGTACAATAATTATTTTGTGTGTGTAGCTGGTCTAAATGTATAGCACAACTAACTAGTTCATTGCATAATTAATGTAATGTGTGTCAAGGCCCTCTGGTAGAATCAAGGAATCAAACCTAGATCTCTAGACATCTTTAATTACAAGGTCAAACTCTGGTCCTTTAGTTTACTTTTAATTACACTTTTGAGCTGATCTAATCATGCTTTTCTTTTCTTGTATATGTAAAAATATAAAAGATAAGTCAATGAACCACATTTGAATTACCAGTATGTGAAACAAAATGTTTTTTTAAAAAGTTTGCTATTATTTTTGAGATTTTTCTGTACTTCAATAGCACCAAAAAATATAGAGATAAATCTTTCTGTTTATAAAAGTGATGCTCTTTAATTTCTTTGCCTCTTTGGACACAAGCATCTGAAATACTGGATTGTTTATACTGCAAGACTGTATGCCCAGGGCTATACTGCATCCTAAAGTATATGCAACATTCTAATGGGAGATGTTGGTAAAAGAGGAGGAAAAAAAAGAATCCTTTCCATATTTTCTTAAAGACCAGCGCGTGGACATCAGAAACAGTCAAATGTTGATTACTTAAATAAGCAACTGTACAGTTAAACGCACTAAACCTTATTTTTCTTTTTAATTATTTAAGTTTGTAAAGTTGAAGTTTTATAATTTAATTTTAGAAAATTCCTACTGAATTGAAATTTCTAATGTATATTCCCAGGCCAAATGTACATAATTCTGGAAAGTATGATGAAAATAGGTCAAGCTATTTTATTAGCTGAGACATCGGAAGTTATATATAAGTAAAACAAAATATTACGTTTACACATGGGGTACTTGTCATAGTTCATATAAGTAAAATAACTCTGAATATGCAACCTTTCTGTAAGTAAAAACTACAGTACGTTTATTTTATTTAAATAATAACAAAATTTATTAGCTAAAACTCCTTCTAGCTAAAGCTTTTAACCTACTATTATTATTTGTAACTCCCAATGTTACTGTCACTAAAAGATCACATAAAATTGTTTTTATGTATTTCAAGTATTTTACTTGGGGTATAAACACATATTTGGAGCCATTTGAAAAGGATAACATTTTGAAGGGGAACTGCTGACTGAGAGTACAAGCTTGGAGTGATACAAATGTACCAGAACTGCTTGAACTTTAACCTTGAATGAAGCAGCCTTAACACTGGAGCTGTTTTGCGACTTCTGTATTGTTCCCAGCTTGTGGGTGTGTGTAACTGTTAGAACAACAACTGCTGCCAGGTCTGGAACAAGAGTCCCTCCTCCCCTTTTGAAAGCGTTCCAAAAGTATGTTTGTCCATATCCTTCATATATTTGAATCCAGACTATACTTACTTTCTCCTGCTGTTTGTGCAAGTCTTTCACATAATCAAGAACTAAACAATTTTCTTAAAAAAGCAAATCAAATGTAATACTGTGATGGGGTACCAGGTTGGTACCAGGGCAGGGTACCAATATGAGGGGGAGGAGGGTGTGCAAAAACAGCAGCAGCCAGAGCTGACCAGCTGCTACCACCAGCCTGGCTACCACCTCTGTTCCATACACTGCCACTGCCCTGTTATGCCTCTGACCAAATGTGAACAAGCCATAAAACCAAACATGAGCAAGCCATAAAACTAGCATAGGAACAGTACCTGAAATGATCTATGCTCCTTTCTTAAATTAACTAGATTCAGTTGATGCTGTTTCTCTTTAATGTTTCCAGATTGTTACTTAATAGTTAATAATCAACCCACTACTTGAGCTCACATTTGGTTTTCCAGGAACTTAATATATTTGTAAAGTTATTGGAAATCGGGTTGAAAACCTTTACAAATAATAGTCAATTGAGTGTTAGCTGAATTCACCAAACAGTGTGCTTCCACATAATTAACTGTGAATTACATGGTTCAGTGAAATTTACAAATAATAAAAATGTAAAAAAGAAAAAGGGTGATTGGGTAATGTAGCCCAACTCCTTACTAGGGAAGAATTGCTTTATATGGTATTTTCAAATGCCTTAACAAGTTAACAAGGGAAATAACTCTCTCAGATTTGAAATGCAAGACAGAGTTGAAAAAAAACAACAACCAGATTTTATTCCTGACTTGGCAACAGATTTTCCATGTGATCCTAGCAGGCCAGTTCAATAATCTGTAAAATATGAATACACACACACACACGTGTGTTTCTGTAAAGCTAAATTCATTTATATTTTTACATCAGTTTGACATCCTTACATTGAAGGATCTGTAGAAGTACACAAATAATTAAGACTTGCTAACAATGCAAGATGACAAAATAATATACAGTTTGTAATGTTGGCAATGTGCACTGCAATACTCAAGTACAGCTAAGTGTATGAAGGACAAAGCATATCTGGTACATAGAAAAGAAAATGCATACATTCTTTCTATAATGTCTTAGCTGCTACCTAATGTCAAATCCAAGTAGGCTTTGTAAGAGAATGTCAGTGTTATACAGGCAAAGGTTCCAGGCTGAAACAAGTACCATCTGAGAATAAAGAAGCAGACTTATGATCTGGAGCATGTCTCTAGAGCTTGACAAAGAATTTATATAAATATAAATAATTCAAATTCCATATTCACAGAACACCTTATTTACAAGGGAAGTATGTGATCAGGAGGAAGGATGTACCAAAGTGCAAGCAAGGCTATAAAAACTGAAGGACTAATTTAATTTTTTTTTCTTTTTGTTGAGGAAGGATTAAACATGATGAGCACCAATTTTTTTTTCTTATTTCAGCTTCCTGGGAACAACACTAAACAACTAAAGGCTCCTCAACTTAATTTTAGTGATCAGAAAAGCATAGGAACCTTGATAGTCATGTTGTCAATGATTCTCTAGAAACTCTTGTGGCTAGCTCGCATCTCAGAGGAAAATAACCTCTGTCCAATATGAGCAAAAAAACAGCAACAGCCACATGTGAAACATATGAAAATACTGGTATGGTTCTGATACCAGTGTAGACAGGATCCAAATAATCTGAGTACAAGCCAAATAGTGTGTTACCTTTAGGAAGAAAAAAAAAAAAAATGAGGCAGCAGTGTCCTCTTAATTACTTTTAAAACCATAAAACACAGTACAACTTCATAATACGATGAAGGAAGAGTTATTCTCACATCATACTTGAACTATGAAATCACAAAGGCTGGAAGACTTACTGAAAGGTGTTGTATCAGTAGGGTCAGGAGGTGGAAAGTTTTCAGTGAAGTTGACATTACACAAGTCAGTGCTACAACAGCAGAAGCGATATGTTCCATTCTGAATCAAGGAAGGGGTGGTTGTTACTATACACTCCTCAAAATGACACTCTTGTGGATCTCCTATGTGAGACCAGCATCCTGTAAAAAGAAGCAAGTGAAATGGCACTAAAATAAACACCTGTAATAAAATCAAATGTCATATAAACTATATATTCTTATCAATATCTCTCATACTTGTACAGGAAAGAGAAGGCACCTGCTTTGCTCTCCCCATCCTAAAAACCACCATTAGCCTTATATCATTTTGTATCTTCAATCGCCTAGCATCTCTTCTCCCCCGTATCTCCAAACTCTATCTATAACCACCATTCAAAATGCTTCCCTTGCAATTCTATCTTAGACATCCTCCAATCCTTCCACCTTGTATACAAACCTGAAAAATTCTTATCAGAATCTCCAATGCCCCAGGCCCAATTTCAGGGCCAGTGCTCCACCTGCTTCTCCGATTTATTTACTGCCTTTGACAACTTTGAACATGATCTTGAAATCTTGGCCCCCTCTCAACTTTCATGACTCCCTTCCTTGGTTTTCCCACCCCCTCTCAGATGTTTTTAGTGATAAAGTTGAGCCTCTTAACCCTTACTATTCCCCAGTCTATCTTACATAGGACTCCCACAAGTTTGCCTCATTATATCTTTCTTTTCTTTTTTTTCCCCACAGCATTTCGCTAGGTTTTACTGTCTGCTACTAAGACCTCAGTGACTACATTCCCACTAGTGAATCAGACTTACTTCTCTCTGAACACCTCTCCATATCCTGCATTTCTGCCTATCTTTCTAAACATCTCTTCAGGGGTGGCCAACTGTCAGCTTCAACTCGACAGCCCAAACTGATTTCTTAATCTTTCCACTTTACCCATTTTTCTGACCTCTCCTCACCAACACCACCAAAAGAACCAGCTTCTTGTCTTTACCTTTAAGGCCTGTAAAACTTAATACTGTCCTACCTACTGATCTGGCAACTTTTTGTGATGTTCCCCCATTAGTTTCCTTTCATTACTTTTCCAGTTTACTGCCCACACATTATCTTTTGCTAATGCTGCCTTTATGCTTAGCACAAGTCATTGAAAGCATGTGAACATATTATTTTCTTTTTCCTTCAAATCTCTTTAATCCTTATTTCTGCTGTGCTGTCTATAAACCTTTACATCCACTGGTCCTGACTGAGTCTTATAGTGCTGCCATGGCCATGATGGTCTAAAGAGTATGTAAGAAGCATGGTTTGCACGGTGAGGCAAGATCTTTTATTGGGCCAAATCATATTTGAGAGAGATGTTAGACAAGCTTACAGACACAAACACCTCAGGTTAGAAAAGAAGCTGATGCAGCTTGAGCTAAGTAACAGTGAAGAACAACTACTTTTATTGGTGAAAGTGACCATTTAAAATGGAAAGTTGGCAGAAAAGTGTGGAGCAAAGAAATTATCAGAACTAATTACAAACCAGGTAAAAATAGTTGCTGGAGTAAAATCTAATTATGTGAATAAGATCTTTGACAGGTAGGTGATAAGTTGCTGCTACCATTCTTTCCCTAATTCATCTTCCTATGCTGTTATTCTTCCATTCTCTCTCACCCTACTTCTACCCCAATTCTTAAAAAAAATGTGCCACAGAATTGCTTGAAGTATAACAATAACAACAACTGAGTGGGAAACGCACTGTCTTTAAATGAAAAAAGTTTGATCCAGCTGTTATGTTACTGAAATAACCAAAAATACAGAACCCCTTGGACCAGGAAGTCATAGCATAAGATGCCCATAAGCACCATCATTACCTGAAGGACTACAGTAACTCAGTGCTAACCAGGAAATACCCTGGCCACAATTTAAAGATACTCTCCTATGGTGGGAAATCCAAAGGGGCACAGTAATTCAAGAACCCCTGAATACAGCATCCCAGCTGGTACAAATGCTTGTAATCTGAAACTCTGATGCCAACAAAAATAATCAGGCCCCAACAATTTCCTCTAAATATAGACTTCAAGCTTTTGAGGAAAAAAGAATGTTTTCTACATCCAGAAAGGATTGAACAAAATACCACTCAGACAAGTTTAAGTACTGAACAAAAAGAGAGTATGTAAGGAATGCAGTATATTAATATTCAACCTTTCTACTCTCAATATTAGGATTCCATCTCGAGTTAGGCTACAAGAAAAACCATTTCTGGTGCTTTCACCTAGTTCCCAGGGGTATTTAAATAATTTACTCAATTACCACATAGTGTGGTAATCTTGTGTCTTTCAGTCTCCACTGATAAATGAATCAGAACTGGAATTTTGAAAAATACATTAAAACGTTGTTGTTGTTACTGGTAGCATACATTTTGGGCCCATTTTAAAGAAAATATATTTAGATCTTTTGAAGAAATACAGCACATCACAGATGACATTGCAATTCTATTTTTTCCAATACCTGCAATTGAGACACTCCCACACACTCCTAAAGAAAGGTAAACCTCATTAGAAATGTGACTGAATTTGAAAAAATATTGGTCACAGCTATAAAACACAAAGGCCTATTATCTGTGCTGTATAAATAAATTGTAAATAGCCATATAAAAGGGAAAAAATTGTTCATGCCAAAAAGTCGGCTATTGACACTGGATCAAAAATTGGTGCTGAAGATTGGGAGACCATCTGGAACAATGGTCCTCATATCCAGCTGCACAATAATACAAGAACATTATTTTAAAATCTGATATTGATGGTATTTCACCCAACTCAAAATTAAATGCATTTATGGTATAGAAACAGGCAAACATTGGAGGGAGTGTGGTCATTTGGGAGGATTCTACCATGTGTGGTGGACATGTCCCAGAATTAAACTGTTCTGCAAGAAGGATGGAAACATGGTGAGGGAAACAACAGGATCCTGGATATCAGATAACCCCTTAGTGTTCCTACTGAACTTTCCTCAGAACTCTGCAACCTAAGTGACTTAAGGAATCAATGATTTATCTTCTAGTGCAGGGGTGGGCAATTGTTTCAGCAGGAGAGCCACTTAATGAGTTCTGGTGAGATGTCAAGGGTCACAAGGGTAGCTCTGCCCCTTGACAGGTGCCTTGCCCCCTAATCGCCATCTTGGGACCAGAAGTCCCACCCCCTAACCCTTGCCACTGGAAGTACTCCTTTTGGGAGGCAGGGGGTTGCCATCAGCCCCAGCTGAATGCCCCACCTCCACCCACACGCTGGAAAAGCCATGGTTGTGCCAGGCAGCGATGCAGGGCTGGGAGTGGAGCTGCAGCAAAATTTGGGGTGGCTGCAGCCTCCTCCCAGCACTTTCGGAGCCTGCTCTGAGTCCAGCCTCCAGCGAGATGAGCCCCATGCTGTGCCAGCTCCGGCTCCACCCCACAGCTGCCACCTGCCCCACACCATGCAGATCTTGGGACAAATGCCCCCTCTGCCCTGCTGGGGTGCAAGCAGTGGCAGGAGCTGCCCCCACCCCACAAGTCACATCTGTGACCAGCTCTCCATCCCGTCTGGGCAGCGCCTGCCCCTGCCCGCTCTCTTACCGCAGGCGTTGTTCATCTGCCCCCGCCCCCCCCCCCCCACACACACCTTCCCTTCCACTACACCCAACTTACCAGCTGATGGCCGCTGTATTGGATATCAGATCGGTATCAGCCGATATGCCTTCTTAAATATCAGCTATCAGCATCGGCCCCCAAAATCTCTATCGGTGCACCCCTAACTACAACATATTTTAATTTTATTTCAAAAATATATTTTTGTCCTGATTTACATGCATTTCCATAGTGTATATAGAGGTGATTGCATGATAGTGCAAAATAAAGACTTACTCTTATATATTGTGTGGGGTGTGTATGTGTGGGATTCATGGGATCTGTGGGGGGGGTTCGGGTGGGTAAGGGTGTATGGGGGGGGGGGTGTATGGCTTATGGGTGGGTGTGGCCCCCCTACCACACAGCCCCTGCTGCTGGTGGCAGGTCCTCAGGACGATTGGGGCCCATGACAGGCAGAGCCTTCCAGTACCACACAGCTCTAGTTGGGTCCCAGAGGCTGCATGTCACGGCATGGAGACAGCCTGGTCAACTGGTGCTTGCCTTCAACCCAGACCAGGCCAGCTCCATGCCAGAACATGGGGCTCCTGGCAAAGCAGGTGGGAGCTGCGTGCCATTGGGCCTGAACAAGCTGGCTCCATGCTTCCACGTGGGGCTTCCAGCACTCCAGAAGGAAGCTGCATGCTACCAGCATGGAACCTGCCCGGCCCAGTGGCATGGGACTTCCCATGGCTCCAGGTAGACTCCGTGCCACCATGTGAGGCTTCTGCCACTGTAGCTAGGAGCACACGCTGCAGGGCCAGGCTGGGTTGGCTCCACGTGCAGCTTCCTGCTGGAGTGCTAGAAGGCCCACATGGAGGCCCAGAGCCGACCCAGCCCAAAGGTGCACAGTTCCCACTTGCAGTGCCAGGAACCCCATGTGCTGGCATGGTGCCAGCCTGGTCTGGTCCAAAGGCACATGCCAGCAGGCCAGACTGGGCCAGCTCCATGCTGTCATGCGCAGCTTTTAGGACTCAGCCAGACCCATGTGCTGCCAGGGGGCTCTGCCTGCTGCGGGCCCTAAGCCACAGGGAGTAGGGGTGAGAAGGGCCCACTCCCCCCACCACAAACCCCACACACACCCCTATACCCCCAACAAACCTCACATCCACACACACCCCACACCCACACACCATCAGGCTGGGTGGGCTCCACGCCACCATGTGCGACTCTTGGCACTGCAGGAAGAAGCTTCCCTCCCCACTCACCAGCTGTCCAATCACGTACCATTGCGCTCTGTGCCTCTACATGGGGCTCCTACTTGGATTGCTGGGAGTCCCATAGGAGGTGGAGGCACAGAGCCTGCTTGGTCCGATGACGTGCAACCTCTGAAAGCACATGCCTCCTGCTGGCATTCAAAGGGGCAGCTGCAGGCCAGTAATAATTGTTTTCTGGAGGGCTCTGGAGGGCCAGATATAATGGCCTTGTGGGTCGGATCCAACCCATGTGCCATATTTTGCCCACCCCTGCTCTAGTGGCTATCACAATTACACTTGCACAGCCTGCAAGAGAAAAAGTGACACCCCTACAATCACTGACTGGTTTTAAAAAGTGTGTGAAGTTTTAATAATGGAAAAGTTGTCCTATTAAGTCAGGAGAAGGCAAAAAGAAACTTAAACTTGGAAATCTAGTAGATTTTTGATATTTGCTAAAAAAGACTCTTTGCCTGCCTCCATACTGGAACATTTGAGACATGATTTGAATAATGAAATGCATGGGAATGAATTTGAGGTTTGGAGGTAGAGATGAGTGCAGGATAGTGGGATTTGACATGTTACATTCTTTTGCAGTTTCCTGAATAGTCCAACTTGGCTAGTTATATAAAAGTTCATCTTAAATAAGAAGTTTATTCTTTATCAAACCCTTTTTCAAAAGAAACTCTTTCTTCTTAAGTAGTTTTATAGTAAATTTCAGATGGTAAAACGAGATTAACATAATATTATGGTACATGCAAAGGGCCTAGCTATAGAGTTTAACATCTCCTAAGCAACAGATTACTACTAGCTAAAAAGTGAAAGATTATGGAAACCACTGTACCTTAGTGAAATGTTTCTCACCTTGCTTTACAAGATGTATGTCTCCTTCTCGTGTTTTTTCCCAAAGTCCATAGCAAGTGCTGCCTTTCACACACAAAATAGTGCCATTTTCCTGAGAGATCCGACTCTCACTGATCCCATGGTCCTGTTGATATGGGTCCTTAAATGCACACAACCGCTCCTCACTCTGGGCCGCTTAAAAGAAAAAAAAAAAAAGAAAATCATTCTCAAAGTTTTCATATAAAGGCCCAGCGTAGATATAAATGGCTTTATAAGCTTCAGTTTAAGGTTTAGCATACAAAGGCTGATTTAGGGTCTTCCAAAAACTAACATTCCACATGATTTTGTTCTTAGCATATAAACATCCATTCTTTAATACATAATTCTGCAGAGCTAAGGTTTACCCAAAGGTTAATATGAGTAGAACAGAAGAAAACTTCACTGAATGCTTCAAAAAAGAACGTAAACATTTCTGAAATGTGCTGGTGCAACATAGATAATATTTCAGAGCACACTTTACATCTGCTGTGATGCTTCTCTAGCCTACCTGATGCACTTTCCAGATGGTTTCACCAGGGACCAGGTGCATGATTATTGAATTATTTCCAGATCCTTTCAGCACCAGGTAGTCCTGGCAGACACTCATCTATCATCCCAGTTAATACTGTATGTGCGCCACCCACTGCATTATGTTTTGTTTTCTGTGTCTCCCTTTTGTAAATCTGTTCCATTAAGACCTATTCCTTCTATTCCAGAATCACACTTATCCCTGCTCTTTCACACAACATATATTCCAGTATGAGCATTAGCCAGAGTGTAACAGTGTGATTCTGACCAATGCTTCAGGGGAAACAGTGAATGCAGATGAGAGCAGCAGCATACGTATAATTCTACGCTGTGGGATTCCCAGTAGGAAAAAATTAAGAATTCAGTAGCAGAGAGAGTGAAAATGAATAGCTATGATACTCTACCAGTTATCTTTTGATTTTAGATCATGAACATTAGCCTTCCCTACTAGGATACATTTTCTTTAACCAAAAAAATAAATTCACAAACTTGTATTTAAATAACTACAAAATCAAATGTTTCACACACAACTCCTGTATTTTTCTGCTTATATCTTCTTCATAAAGGCAAAGGCCATTACATTAAGCTAAAATCCATGTTTCCTAAGAAAACAAATATAATTTAATGAGGATCTATATATAAATGCAAAAAGTGCAAAGTATCTAAATTAGCTCTAGTTTTTAAAGAATATGTTTTTAAAAACATCCATCCACTTGTTGTGAACAGTGATTTTATAGAAGGACTTTGCTGATGCACAAGAAAACTGATGCATAAACTGAAGCATGGTGAGGTGAATACTACCTATTATACCCCTTAACAATGTTAATTTTCCAGTAAGAATTTCAACTGCACAGCTACATACACAGGTGCAATCCCAGTTCCTTAATTTCTGTGAATAATTACTTATAAGATGGAGCAATGTTAACTTGACAAGCCGCCTTTTGGGATAAAATATTTTTAACTTAAATTTTAAAAAAAGTTAAGTTACAAATTAAATTGTAGGAAATAAAGATTGAAAATTATCAAATACATTTAAGATTTACTCCTCTGCCACAGAAAGACATCTTCCTATATAAAATTTGATTACATGATTTATACTGAAAATTAAGACAAAATACTACAAAGTTGTAACCCACAACCCAGATGGGGTACTGTGGGGGCAGCCGTGGGCCAGATCCAGTCAGTTGGCAGGCTGGATCTGGCCTGCAGGTTGTGTTTTGCCCACCTCTGCTCTAGAGGCTAGAGAGGATGAAAGATTCGTAACAAGTAGGTTTTACAGGGATTTGTTGACTGCAGAGAAATAGTAAGAGCTAAGACTCCTGGATTTCATTCCAGGCTCTAGAAAAGAGCATCTCTCAGTAGGTGTAGCCTCTTCTGCCTATTCCCCAACCAAGCCTGGCCACTTCTAACCAACCTGCCCCTTCTCAAACCTATTTCTTTGCCATCACTAGCTCTTTGATCCCAGTCTCATTCTTCTCATTTAACCATTCCCAGTGTGTACTCCTTGTGCTTTGCATCCCAGTTCCAGTCTCCTTGCCCAGCAAGTTGTAGTCTCACCAGTCTTATGGCCTCTCCTTCCCCTTCATAGTTTCACTCCTTCAAATTAACTCTCCCAATTGCTTTGTCCAGCCACTTCCAACACCAACCCATATCATCACAGCTCCTTGCCTGGCCAGTCTCAGTCCCACCTTTTGTCTTCAACCAGCCTCTCTCTTCTACTTTAGCCTTCATCTGGCTCTTGTTGCTTCCATCTGAATCAAGGTGCATCCTCCTCAATGCTATCTGGGCCCAGCACAGAACAGATAAATTACTTTGCTCTGAATTTAGTTGCTTGACATGGAATAATCTGCAATGGCCCAGAGCTGAAATTCAGAGAATGCAGGGAAAAAATCCTGCTTGGCCCTAAACTGAGTTATGTTCACTGTGGATAGAACATGGAAAACGTAGCTGCTAAAAACTAAATTGTATACTGAATATGTGTAAGCTGTAATTTTTCAAAAGTTATTATCTTGGCCAAAGTTTGACAGATTTTAGGGGAAAGGAGGAAGAACAACCTTCACAAAAGTACATTTCCCTGCCAAATTTCAAGTCCAAGCTCTAAAATATGTAGCTACTAAAATTCTTCTAAGAAAGGGCTGCCAGATTCATAGATTGTAAGGCTGGGGGGGGACCTCAGAAGATCATCAGGTCCAGCCCCCTGTACCAAGCAGGAAAGAAAGCTGGGGCCAGAATTCATTGAAGTGGGCACAACAGTGTATTTTTCACTAGTTTTATTTGCTGAAATGGTAAAATCATTTTGGCCAAAATATCAAAAAAAAATCCAACCAGAGATGGATACCTCACATGGAAAATTTTTAACATAAATAGTTATAGTTTGGCAAAGCTATAAGTAGCAGAAACAGGTTCTAATAGAAAGAGGTTTTTGGGTAGCCTCAAATAGTAGGTTGTGCTATCAAACCTTATATATAATACAGTGTTCAGTACACTATGAATCAATAGGTATATTTCTACAATGGTCATGCTACTTTTAGCATTTACTATGATGTGAATAAAAGGCAGTGTTGTAGACCTAAAAATTCTGTTGGCTATTATTTCATATACATTTTTTTTTTAAATTAGTGTAGTCTGTCAAGTTACTGAGGACAAAAAGGTCATATATTATCCGCTAACATATGCTGCCCCAAGCAGTCCTTGCCAGTCACATTCAGTAGTTTTATTCTCAGGAACAGATGCTTCGCGCCTGGAATACTCAGCTGTCCTGCATTCTCTGCTCCATGACATGGGACTTGCCAAGGGAACAATGTATGAAAAGATAGTACAGTACTACGACATAAGAACTGGATCTGGCTAACTTGTTGAAAAGTAAAATGAAAATTATCACTGAAATGTGAAAGAGAGAGAGAGAAAGAGAACCATACATCCTTGAGAAATCTGAGTTATCTGCTCCTAGGGAAAACTTGCAAGCTTTGAAATCAATTAGTTGTGGTAGCAGGAAAGGAAAAGATCACCTGAGAAAATGGTTTTGTGTGTGTTACTGTACTTATGCAAGTTGTTGCTATGTGACCCCTTTCATAATTATTTTTGTACATAAAAATTTAAATTATAATTAAAATTATTAATTTATAATAAGTATGTTTATTATAATATTTATATTCATATGATGGTTATTTAAATTATTATAATTGAAATTATTAAAATTTAAATTATTATTTTTATACATAAAAATAAATTATGGAGCTCATAAAGAACAGTGACTAATGTAAGTGCATATGAAGTAAATCCAGAAAATACCATGCTTTCACAATAACTTAGACTGATATCACTTTTTAACTTTTGGAACTTTAACTTTCTAACCTACGAACTGAATGAAAAGCTATTTTAGTTTTGTTTTCTACTCAGAAGTATAGTTATTTGTATTGCAGTAGTTCCTAGGAAACTGAGGTAGCTTGGATCATGACTATATTACATGCTATACAACCATACAGTAATGCCAGTCCCTCATATCTAATAACTTACTCCAAAAATTTATCCTAAGTTTAAGTGTAATTCTATCCAAAAAATAAATAGGGCCTATACAAATATCATTGCAGGGAAAATGAAGCTATGTTTACATTACCAATAATATGCAAAAGGAACTTGTGCCTACATTTACTCAATTTCTAAATTTGTAATAAAACCCAAACCGTCTTCCCGCACTTTAATTTCCAGATAATAAGGCAGGGGAGACATGCAACAAAATAAAGGTTCTCAACTATAACCATGGTTCTTTTCGATTTCTGCACATTCATACAGTTGGTTATAGCGTGGACTGATGAAACCTGGCAGCAATACTCATTGGAATGTCCTTGTTCCCTCCCTTCCTGGATCTAAACATTCAGAGGTCAGAGGACATGCAGCATTTACTTCCTTATTTCCTTCCACTCCCTAGTCAGTCCAAAGTTGAAGTCAGGGTACCAAGAAAGTAGGAAATGTAGGTGGGAATTTACATACGCAAAGGTAATTTCAAAGAACTCTGGTTGTAGACAAGTGACCTTCTGCACATTCCTACTGTGGGAATTTGGCAAACAATACTTGTCCTTCCAGATCATGTGATCTAAATGCTAGATCTAAGAAATAACTTTTTAAGAAACTATTTATAGAGCTCCAAGAGGCCACTCTACAGATTTTTAATTTTGAAATGTGTCTAAGGCAGGCCAGAGAAGTAGCTGAGTGCCTTCTAAGTAGGGGTGCACCAATAGAGACATTTTTGGGGTCCATACCGGTAACCGATTTTTAAGGAGGCATAGTGGCCAATACCGATCTGATTTCCGATACGCAACTCTTCAGCTTGTGGGCAAGGGGAGGGACTTCTGGTGGCAAAGGTCAGAGGTTAGGGGCTGAGACTTCTGGTCCCAAGATGGTAACCAGGGGGCAGGGGACCTGTCAAGGGGCAGGGTTACTCACGTGGCCCTCAACAGCTCACCAAAATTCATTGAGAAGCCCTCCAGCCGAAATAATTGCCCACACCAATGTATATGCATATGGCTGCCAGGCAGCCCGGAGAACAGCTCCTGCAGGTAATTCCTGCAGATAATCCCTCCAGCAGGGATTGAGGCCCCCATAGAGAAAGACGAAGGGAGTTGGGCAGGACTGGGGCTCTTGCCCAACTGAGTGGCATGTGGGGCTTGGGGCCCAGGGCTGGAATGGGCTGCTGCAAGGCCCTGGCAGGGAGTGGGATGATTTCCAGTATGCCTCAAACCTATTAAAATAAAAAGCTAATGCTCTCCTAGCATCCAAAATGCATAGCTCAGCTTTCTTCAAGTGAGAATGAATCAGAGAGAAAAGTACCGTCTATTCTATGTAGAGCTTTTTTGGATGTGAAAAAAGGACTGCTCTAATCTTTGTGATGATAAACAATAAGAAAGGGTTCAGTCACAAAAACCTGCAATTAGTTTTTTTTTTTCCTAGTGTTTGCAATAGCTACAATAAAGGATACCCCAAATTGAGGATTATCCCATAGGTTTCACTTGCTGAATAAGCTCAAAGACAGAGACCTCATATAGACTAGTATGGTAACCAGAGAACAGATATTTATTATTCCCTTCAAGGATCTTTATTACATGGCTCAATACAGTCTTCTTCCTAAATTGTGGTGAATAGAGATGGCACAAGATGGTTTTGTGGGGGCGGAGGGGGTTCTGTTTTGTTTAGTTTTCAATGACTTGGAAAGTCCAAGTATTTTCTAAGCAGGTGCCACCGCACTACAGTCTGCCCACCTTGCTCCTGTCCAAAAACAGCAGTGCCTGCCCAGCAGCCCATGCTGCTCTGCATCTTCACCGGACTCTGCTTCAGGACTTCTGGCCAACCAGCTGGGAACAGGCTACAGAAACTGTGAGCATCCAAGTTTGCCCGAGACATATGGTCATCCTATTAATTCATCCAACTCCCAAATGTCAAGTAAATGAGATGAGGTCCTATTCACTAGTCCTATACTTCAAACTTCCAGAGCAACAACTATTGTCCAATGAGACACCACTATTACAAGGTAGCTGAGGTGAGACGGCCACAGCCTGATCCAGAAAGGGGCAAGAGAGGTGATCTGAGGCTGAGAGACTGAGACAGCCAGAGACTGACAGGGGCAAAACCAGAGCCAGGGACCCCAGAGCCCAAGAGGGGCAAGACCAGGGCCAGGGGACCCAGAAGCCAAGGTATGGGCACAGTGGACCTCAGCTGAGAGGGGCACAGCCAGAGAAAAGTGGCCAAAGCTGGGAAGGCTGAAACCCTAACAAAGTTTTTGAGGTCTGAGAGGGCCAAGCACTGAGGTGGGGCTGGGCGGCCCCTCTAAAGTGATACCATATACCATCTGTGAGGTACGGGTGTGCCTAGGGCAGCAGATGGAAGCCACAAACACAGCCCTTAAGGCACCTGGTATCCTAGGGCACCAATAGTGCTAGAAGGGCCACAATTTATTGCTTGCAGGCAAATCTGCAGCAGACTGGACCCACTCTGGGTCCTTGGGGCAGCTTTCCAACCCTTAACTCCTCATGGGGTCAGAAGGAGTGGAGTTGGAGAAAGGCTCTCTGCCTTCCCAAGACTGGGGTCACTTCAGTCTTGAGAAAAAGTGTTGGGAGCAACTGTTCCTACCTTCCCATAGACCAGAGGTGATGGGAGCAGCAGCCATCACTCCCTGCCTCTTCCCCAAACTAGGCAGTCCCTAGGTTCAGGATGAGGTAGGGGGCTTCCCCCTGCTTCCCCTACTGCCCAACTGAATGGTAATGCAGCAATTTAAAAGCTGGCAGGTAGGAGTGAGGTGCTGGCAATGTCTCTCCTGCCCAGATCCCAGCTCCTGCTAGCTCCCCCTTGCTGTCCCACTGAGCAGTGGGGCAGAGGGCTCAAGGATCCAAACCCTACTTCCAGCTATTGGCTTTTAAGTCACTGCCCTGTCACCCTGCTGGCTGGCAGAGCAGCAAGGGAGAGCTGGAAGCCAGGTCAAGGAGACTTTCCTAGAGTCTTACCACTCCCAGCTGCTAGCTCTGAAATTGCTGACCTGCTGCTCAGCTGGGTAGTGGGACAGCAAGAAGCCAGCAGCAACAGGAAACTGAGATGGGGTAAGTCTCTACATGCCCAGTTCCTGGGACGTCCGGCTTTTAAACCATCACCCGTCATTCAGCTGAGTGCCTGAGAGGTCAGAGAACAAGAGAAAACTGGAAGGGCTGAGAGCTGGACATGAAGAGGCTTTCCCCAAACCTGGCTCCTAGTTTCTGGCTCCTCCAGCTTCCCTTTGCCACCCAGGTGACTCAGAGCAGTGTGAAGCAAGGCAAGTTACTATGCCCTACAGTGAAATGCCCCTGAAGCAGCACTGGGCAAGGCAGGATGCTGTGCTCATGCTACAAGGCTACCAGAGTCTTGGTGCTGCACCTAAGTGCTCCCCCAAACTCTCCCATACTCTTTCAGTTAACCCAGAAGGAGCACAAGGAGCAGGGGCTGTTCTGTGCTGAAGAAATAGGAGGGTTCCCACCACAGGAGAATACCTGTATCTTGCCAATCAGCTTATTTGCAGAATGAAAATGCATTCTCTCAAGATAGGAACCCTCCATAGTTTTCTGTAGCAGAAGCTGCTTTTCAACAGTTTCCACCTGCCAGGTGAAATCCTTTCCCCTTCTCAGGCAAGGGAGAGAACAGGCTGTCAATTAGTGGGCTCCCCTATGGGCAGGGGTGATCCAGGGAGCAGCCCTCAAGTGTCCCTAGGCTGGACAGCTTGATTGTGAAGCTGTCCATCCATGAAGCTGAAGGAAAATCTGTACAGTCCAGCTCAGGCTATGTTTCTACTGGAAGAAATTTCTTCCAGTAGAAACTAATGTCTGTAGGCAGCCTCTGTAGAAACTGGAAACTGGGTGGGGCTGACACCACAAGTGCCAAAAAAGTAAAACCTGAGCAAATGAGAGGGGAAGAGACTTTCAATCATGCTTTTGCTTCCTATTTCCTTTTGTTAACATCTATTTAACCCAAGAAAGGATTGTTTTATAGAGAATGAAGCCCTGATTTCTTCAATTAAGAGGTGAAAAAACCTACCACACTGGTTGTCTGAATCTCTAGAGAGATCGCCAAGAGGGGAACCTCCCCATTCTAAGAATAAAACCATCTATTTCTGAATTTTAATGTAAAAATACTAAAACAAGCTTTTCAATCTTTATCAGTCACAAAAAGGAAATAAAACCCTTCCTTCCTTATGCGCACACTTTAGGAGGCAGTTTCAAAGATCAGTCTTAAATCAGCATTCACATTAAGCTGAGTTATGGATTCACAAAGGGTAATATTAAATCTACCTATGCCTTTATCTGGCTGTAGAACCAGAACATCTCACAATACCTCTGTAAGGGAAGTATTACTGGCATGTTACAAAAGTGGAACTGAGACAGTTTACCCTACTTACTTGTATACCACATGCATTTTTCCAAAAAAATTAGCCCTCTAGAATTGGGGTGCATGTTTTAAATGAGGAAGCCAATTTCCATGCTGGACTGGCAGCATGGGGACATTGAAAAAGCTGCCAGGAACCAGCTCCATCCTGGCATGCAGGGGGTGCAGAGCCCACTCCTTGGCATCACTCATTAATTGCAGCTAAAATTTTAACCCTGTCGCATCTGTTACTCAGCCAAAAGCTGCTGCCAATTTGGCAGTGGGTATATGACAGGGCTAAAGCTTTAGCTGCAAGGAGGAAGTGAGTAACACTAATGATCCAGCCCACATGTCATAGGTTATCAAACCTTGCTCTGGGAGCTTTATTGGTTTTAAAGTATGCATACATTACACTTTGACAAAATTATGCATTTTAGCATTTATCAAAGTGAACAAGACAAGTCTCTAAGTCACTACAAATATGATATATTATACAGGGGTTTACCTAGCTCAAGGAGGCAGTTGGCTGGTTTCACAGGCAGATCACAGAGCCAGCTGCCATTTTCAAGGGATTATCATAGCTATAGTGCCCCCATGCTCCTGATTACCCATGGGGTCCTGGCCCCCATCACTGATTGGTGGAGAAGGCTATCATATGGCCCTGCCCCTTGCTGCTGACTGGTTGAAAAGGTTGTCTGTCATGCGGCCCAGCCCCTAGCCACTGATTGTGGAGAGGGGTAGGGCCAAACAGGCAGCCCTCTCAGCCAATCAGTGGTGAGGAGCAGGAGCAGCAGCCATCTTGCCTGCTCACCTTTGTGCCAGTAGCCTCCCTGCCCCTTTCCCCCTGGGCAAGCTGCATGGCTAGGATGACTTCCCATGGATTTCAAAGAGATCACCTGATTTCATGATTTCTGCAAAATCCATGCAGTCGTTATTTGAATAGGTCCCTAGTTATTTATTTTACACACATACACACTTATCTGCACACTCTTTATAGACATTTTCAGTAATTAATTTAAGAGTTTAAAATGTAGAATACTGAACATGACTATCATGATCTGTGTGGCAGACTAGGAAAATGAAACATTCCTGGAATTGCAACTATTGTTTATAACCTAAAATTAATTTGATAGTAATGTAGGTCTTGTCCATGTTAGAACAAATTCTAACAAATTGACATTCAGTGATTGCTTTTCATAGTGTATTACTTTTGAAGTTTTCTTTATACTATAGCAAACAAATGTTATAAAATAATTAAAACAGACACTTAAGTTACTTAAAGCAATACAACTGAAAATCCTTAAAGCATGAGTCATGTTTGCAGTAACAGCAAAGGAAGTCAATTCCACTAGTTTTTAATCAACATTTTTCTCTTCTCGTGTCTATTCAATCTAAAGTACAGAGTCTACTCTGCCTGCTGAGGGAGGGGGAAAGGAAGGAAAAAGGACTCATGTTGATGTAGCTAAAAATTAATTATTCTGTTCCTTATAAGGATGGCCAGAATTAAATTTACATTTGCCGAAGATGAATGCCAAACAATATGGCTGTTGATAATAGAGCTGTATGAAAAAGATGTAAAATCAAAATACAGGTCTGCAAATAACCATAAAGAGTAGAATTGGTACATGCTTGTATTATACAATGATTGTTGCTAACAGCCATTATAAAACCAGCATCCCAATTTACTCTTATATCTACCTTCCTTTATAATGGCATGGGTGAAAAGAAGTGGGTACAAAGGAAGCAATAGCAAAGGAAAAAGATAGGTTTGTTTTCCTCTAACAGGAGTTTCTCCACATAAAATGTTTTTTGGGTTTGTTTGTTTTTTTTTACCATCTTTCTCTTGCATTCCCTGTTGGGTGAAAAAAAAATTAAAGCACGTGGTTTTGGTTCAGATAACTTCCCTTGAATTTGTGAGATTTTATTCATAAAGAAAAGTCTGATAAAAGCTGTTTCCCCTTTCAGAGTAGATGCTTTTCTCTGGGCTCTTTTGTGGAAAGATCTCCTCAAGGGAAGCTCCAGACAGAAGCTTGTATCTCTATAAATGTTGCTGAAGAGAGAGTTAGGTGACAAAAGTAACCTATATTAGTATATCTGTATACATGTAAGCTTTCATTCAACTGTTGATAATGGTATCTGACGCAAGTCTGATGAGATTCCTGAAAAAAATTAAGATTCTCTCAATGTAGCAGCACAGCATTCTGTTATCCATGTTCTGGCTCAACAGAAAATAATGGATTTTAATAAACCCTCATTTCCCATTTTTATTTTCTTTTAACTGATTGATTGTGTGTATGTGTGTCAAAATTTATATTCAAGTGTATATGTTTCAGGAGTATCTTCAATAAAAAGGTATTACTTTAAAGCAAAGAGAAAAGACCTAAACAGACCATCTAAAATACTGTCTTATGGAGAATATCTTAAACTGCTGAACATTTCTGTGTTTTTATACTTCCAGTCATCTGCTCCATGCCATGTTCAATTAAATACACCCTGGAGGCTGGTTGATCAGGAGGATTTTTAAAGATTACCTTAACCTGTTCAAAAGATTTGCATTGCAAGATAACATTAACAGTAGAGTGTTACATGAAATAACAAAACAGATTTTAAAAATTAGATGGTGAATCCTCCCCGCTCAGGCCAGGAAGACAGAGCCTTGACTGTTTGATGGCCAATTCATGGTAGTTTTAGGAGCATTGCAGAAGCAAACCCTTCTTGATCAGCAAAAAACAAAAACACAACAAAAAACCCCAATGATAACCATGTTACACCTTAAATGGAGACCAGAAAAAAGCTCAAAAAGGCCCAAACATACACTCCAAGGAGAAATTAAAAGGAGTGAACAAAAAGTATCTAGATTTATGTTTACAAATGTTTCCTTGCTTCTTACAAACATGGAAAACAAACAGCACAGTCATTTAAGTTCTTAATTATCTTATACCTAATATTTTGGCAGGGCTTGCACATTGCAATATTTAAAAAGTGCGAGTTCACATTCAATGTTAAGATAAGGAATATTGGTTCATGCTACTTCGTGCTCTACAGATTTCGCTTGCTTTATGCTGTACATGCCCTGGAAAACAGCACATAACTCGAATTCACATAAAGTGAACCCACTTTACAATGTATCAAATAGGGATACGTTCCCCAAGACCTCGACTCTGCTCACCCCCAGACCCATTTCTACCACTTTCATAAGACAATTATGGTACTCACCAACAGCAGACAGTACACACAAGCACAGGGTGGTAGTGAATGTTACCATAATGGGGATGGCAACTACAGAAACACGTCACAGACAATAAGCAAAGAATGCAGATCCACACAGGATCCACATATTTTGATGCGCATCACTCCCATAATGCACCACCCAAAGCAGCTGACTGTGGGCTTTCACTACACCAATTGCATAAGAGTGAATCTACCTCATATATAACAAACTTTTGGTATAAAAAGGGTCATCACATAAGAGCAAATTCGCACATACATAACCCGCATAAAGCGAGGGAAACCTGTAAATAATTCTGGTGCGGTCTGCTTTCACTATGAAATGCTGCAGCCTCAAATGCTTGGCAATTACACAAAGCCAGACCATAAACTGGAACCCATGCCAAGATTGCAGTGACTGGTGGTATTAATATCTATTTCAAAATTAAGCGGCTGAGAATGCAGACAACTTTAAATCACTAGAGATAGTTACAAGATGTTGTTCCACTAAAATAGCATCAAGCACCAGAAGATTCAAACCTGTGGTGTTTTCTGAACCTGGGTACTTCTTTTAGTCCTTCAAGCATAGTCTGTAAATAAAACTATCAATAATGACAGAGACTTTTTTTTTTTTTTTAAACTAATGCTTCTGTGTACTGATGTCTCAATCACTTTTCAAAGTATCAGTAATCAATTAGTTCCAGGTAAAGAGCAAAATGATGCAAAACAGATTGGTCACAAAGCAAACAAACTCAACAATTATGTCTTCACTGCAGAGTTAGCTCAAGCTACACTCATATGAAGTGATCTTTTGTAAGCCTAGCTTGAGTAAAACCAGTCCTGCATCCATACAACGCTCAAACTGTGAGGGAACGGGTTACTATACAGATTTCCTGCTAGCTGCTGAAAAGCTGTGCTAATGCAAGCTGAAGTCCATACTCCCTGATGGGTCAGTTAACCCAGGTTAAAAGGACCACTATACTGGAGATAAAAGATGTATGTGGAAAGGACTCAAGTTTGGGTGAACGCTCAGTTATCTCTGCAGTGAAGACAAGCCCTTTCTCATCCTGTACCCTTCTCCCCAGGTATTTATAATAGCTCTCATTATCTTACTATCTGAATGCTTCACAATCTTTATTTAGCCTCACAACAACCATGTGAATTAAGTGAATACTATTATTTCCCAACCTAACAAAATTTCCCAGAGAATGACTCCTCAATTCGCATCTTCTCTGACTGCCTATCTTGCATGCATACCAGCCCAGCCTCTGGGTTCTTTACTTTTCATTCCATCCAGGAAGAGCACACACCAACTGCAGATGCTTCCTCAGCCTGACAAAGGGTTTTTAAACCCAAAAGCTTGCTTAAATATTTTTTCTCCAACTATTTAAGTTGGTCTAATAAAAGATATCAGATTCACCTAAAGAACCTTGTCCGCCTAATTTTGTTAGCAGTTTTAGAACTGATTTTCAGTCTGTATTTTCTTCAGCTCATCACCTTGGCTTAGTACAAACAGTCAAAAAGCCTGAGGCTGAACTGATTGAATCTTTACAGGTTAGTCTAAGCTGCACAGATTGAACCAATAAGTAAGTGAACAGACATTCATGTTTGATTCTGGAAATGCAGCCACATGCCTGTAGTGACCCAGGCCAGAAGGCTGGAGCAAACACCTTAAGCCAAGGCTAGCCTGCCCACCCTACTGGGGGGTGGGGGATGGGACAGGGAAGGTGCAAAGTATCCTGGGATGCTGGGGGACTATGGGTTGACCTGAATCTGGAGGGGATCTGGGATCAGGGTTAGTAGATGATCAAACCTCACTATGATTACTTATCTGTAGTGAGAAAAGTGAATATACCAGGAAAGGAACAAACTTTGAAGGTAGCAAAAAACTAAAGAAATACTCTTTTCCCCCTTTACTCTTGATATCTTTTTTATTGAATTAAAACTAACCTTAATAATGTTGGGTGAGGGAGCAACTAAATGACAGTATTCCTGCAGGCCCCATTGCTATTGAGGTCCACAGTTTTCACATTGCTATGCAAAAGGTGAATATAAGGAATAGGGCTAGGAAGGGCATTCAGGCTGCTTTCAGATGTTAAAACAAACAAACAAAACACGCTTTACTGGAAGAAGCAGCACATTAGTTTGACCCAACATCACAGCGTCTTATAGATCAGGCACTTCAGCAGGGCTTTTTGGCAATTTTATTTGAAGCTGATTCAATCAGCTATTAGATAAAAGCACCAAAAAAGCCCCCTAAAGCATCCAGTCTATTGAGATGTTGGGCAAGTCTGGTCCAACTAACATGATGCCACTTCTGGACATGTGCTGGGCTTGAGTAAAGTGCCATTTTGGGTTTGGGGTTTTTTTAAACATCTATAAACAACCATTAGAGTTATTTTTGCCCTTACTGAACTTAATTGTTCAGTTTTATGTTGGCACCTATGTAGAGAAGAATTACTACTTTCCCAGTAAAAACTGCAGGCATACTTGCATTTGTTCAACTTCTCCCAGAAGGAAAAATCCACCCTCCGGGAAAAAGATCTTCCAGAGCAGGGACTGCCCATTTTGGGGAACAGGCTGGGGGTTTGCTCTGTTGCTCCTTACCTTTTCCCGAAACCAGGGACAGGAAGCTGGACAGCAGGGGAGGCTCTCCCCAAGTCAAGTTTCTAGCTTCACAGACTGTGAAATCGCCACCTATGTGGCAGTCCAAGTCTCTGTTTCTTGTAACAAAATAAGTCAAGTAATTTCAATTAACTTTACTAATCGAGATTAAATAAGACATTTTGGTAAGCAACTGCCTGACATATCTAAAAGTAGACTAGCCAAACTATAAGGAAATATATCATAGGGACAATCCTTTACTGGCAAAGAATAAAGTCAGTGCCCTATGATATTTTTTCATATCTGACTTCTAACACTATAGACTTCATGACATCAGAAAGCCAAAGGAAATAAATTATGATTATAAAAAGTTAAAAGGCTACAGTATGGGATCATATCAAGAGTTCTATACATATATATTCTAATGATTTAGCATTTTCCAGAAAAATTTACCTTTATTAAGTCATGTTAAGCTATGCCTGAACTAGGGCATTAGTTTCTACTGTACAGACCTGTTTCCTTCAGTACGTTCCCTCTTCTCCCCTTTCTTCTTTAATACTTTATTGTTAAATGTAACTACACATTGTACCATTCAGACTGTAGAAAGAAATAGAAGGATAAGTGTGCAACAGACAGGTAATACAGGTATGCCATCAGTCTTTCCAATACAGAATTTTTAAATATATCAGCCTTACAAGCAAGCTCTCTCATGTTCAAATAGATAACACTATCTCCCTATAACTATTGTGCCAAAATAACAATAGCTCTTTACACAACCATTTGCTGACAAAGAAAAATAGTTCATGAGTTTGCAGTTATAGAATTTAGCAGATTTTAACATAAAGGATTTTTAGGGTTGGTTTGTTGTTGTTTTTTTTCTTATAATCATAGACAATTGCTGTAATGTTTAGCCTTAAAATGGCTAAACCTGTTCTTACCTGACTCCAAAGCAGGTTTCCAATTTATATACTAAAAAGATAAAAGTTCTACACTTGATTTTAGCTCTCAGCAGAGTCCAGCCATTATCTGCATAGAAACAAGACAACCCCATCCTTCCCAACTCCTTTGAAATATATTATTAAATTAAGAATCTCAACCCTGTGAAGATGCCTCTAATGACCATCTCAAAATTCTTCCCTAGAGCTAGGAACAACTCAATTACTGGAAAGACACAGTAATTTCACATAAAACATTAATGGTAAAACCATTTAATACTGTGAAAGCTTCCAATCACACAATGTGTTTAACTGCTCTAAGATAGGAACCTAATATGATAAAATTAATGGAAAATAACGCATAACAAAACATTCACTGTGCACTACCACTCATCTTTGTAACACACTTTAAAGGAACAACTATCCTAATTTTAAGAATTTGGATTTCAAGTATGGGCTTTTATTATTGGTGCGTCCATGGGTGAAATAAAGTAATCTGTGTAGATATATTAATTCCTAATTCCTATTTCTTTATTCATAATTCTAAGTTTTACAATACTGTCCCTTAAGAACAATAACTGGCTGGTTTTCACATTTTTAAATTTGTTATCTGTATGTAGTACCACATAAGTACACCTGCATCACAGACCTGTCAATTTTAGTTGAGATCATCTAATACCTACACCCTATGAAACAGAAAAGACAAGGGATAGACAAGGAAAAGGAACACAATGAGCAAGGTTACAGAACTGTGGTCAAGACAGAGGGCTATCACATGAATTTTTTTTAAAGCTGTGTGTACAAGTACAGGTGCACCGATAAAGATTTTTTTTGGCCAATAGTGATGGCCGATTATTAACCAGCCATATTGGCCAATACTGATCCAATTGCTGATATGCAGCCCGGCAGCTTGGATAGCAGTGTCCAGCTGGTAGGTCTGTGGGAGGGAAGGGATATTGGGGGCGGAGGGGCAGATCAAGGCCCCAGTGGTGAGAGAGGGAGTGGGGCTGCAGCAGGTGCTGACCAGCTGGGGCAAGGCAGGGCAGGGCATGGGACAGAACTACGGGAAGCTTGCCTGGGGGGCAGCTCCTACTGCTGTGTACACCCCCAAGGGAGGCATGTGCCCCCTGGATTTGTGCACAGGACAAGGGTAGGCTGTCCACTGAAGGCTAGGGTCAGGGCTACGCCAGCATCTTCCTGGCAGAGAGACTGGGCTGGGGCTGTACTCAGGGCAGGCGACGGCAGTACTGGGAGGAAGGGCAATGTGGGGGTGCTACAGGGAACTTTAGGGTGGCTATAGCCCACCTCATAGCCCCCACCACTGCCACTGCCCTACTTGCCCTCACCTGCCCCGAGCAGAGCCCCAGCACAGCCTCCCCACCAGGAAGAGGCCGGCACAGCCACTAGCCCCAGCCCACATCAGGCAGCCCACCCTTGCCCTGTGCACAAACCATGAGGCACATGACCCCGATGCCTCCTCTGGGGGGCGTACAGAGCCGGGAGCCACCCCCCCCACCTGCCCTAGACAAGGTGCCTGTGGCTCCATCCCATGCCCTGCCACACCCTGGCTGGGCAGTGCCTGCCCCCAGCCCACTCTCTCCCTCCTCTATCTGCCCCCCTGCCCCTTCTTCCCACACACTTACTGACTAGACACTGGTCTCCAAGCTGCTGGGCTGCATTCCTGGCCGTGTACATGCTGTGGCTGTGCGTGTGTGCATGCATGCATGCAGCATTTATTGGTGACATTATCAGTTACATTGGCCAAAAAAAGCAGATTGACAATAATGTCAATTTTCCTTTTATCAGTGCCGATACGATGTAGACTGATATATCAGTGCACCTCTATGCACAAGTCTATATGACGCAGAGTGTCTGCACAATGCAGTGCTATGTAGCGATGCCAAAGCCAGTTCAGGAACAGTATTCCCACTAAATAGCCAAGCTAAGAAGCAACATACATTACTCTGGGTGCAGCACAAATGCAGCTATAATTGCTTTTGCTGCTCAAGCTAAATCATTCAGAGCTAGCTTAAGTATCTTTATATAGTACAATGTGTCCTGCAAGACCTATGAAATATTGGCTCAGCAGGGAATTCCCCATCTAAATCAGCCTTGGAAGGGGCAAAGCCCTGTGGAGCTTAAGAATACCATAGAGCTGTAAGAACAAGTGTAGATGGTTTGAAGAAAATTAGTAAGGAATAATGGGCTCCTACAGATGTGCAGGGAGCTGGCTCCAACACACTGGAAATCCAATTGAATTAGCATGGCTCACTAATTAAAGGGTCCCACGCACCTCCCAGAGCACATGTAAAAACGCCCAACCATTTCAAGTATGCTTCAAGTAATGTATCCTTTGCGCAGAAAATTACAAAATAATTATTGTATGTACTCAAACATCAGCATAGTCACATATCAGCAATCTCCTGCTCACCCCCCCTTAAATATATTGGTTATCATCATTAAATTGTTGGTAGAAGCAACATGTGCTCAGTCATGGAAAACTATGAAAATGACTGAATGCTGCCTGTGCTAAGCATGCCCATAAAATACATGGCCCATATTAGACAAAACACTGGTGAGAACCTACCAGAAGGCTAGGTTAGCACATCCCATCTGAATAAGATATAGCACCCATTGTGTTTGGTTTCCCATAGTGCCAACTCTTTTTCAGGTCATAGTGAACCACTGTATTAAATACATTTTGATTTCCTCTTCACCACCACAACTGAGCAGTTCCTTTCTTTCCCATTTCCAATAACCCATTTCTTCACAAGCTTTAAATGTGTAACAAACATTACCAAACTTCTATGTAGCTGAGAGACTCTGTTGCTCCCTCTCTCAGCCTGTAACATTCAATTAGTCTGGCCCCACCTTCTATGGGATGGAGATGGACCAGGAAGCCCTGTGTGTAATCTGAATGTACGTTTTTGGAGGGTCCCAAGACTTGTGACAAAAATACCCAATTCCAGTCTTGAGTGGAGGCAGGAGGACTAATTAGCACATGGATCCTTGGGGGGGAGGGGGGTGGTATCTGGAGTACACACATACTGAGCAGTACTGGGCTGTAGGGTCACTATTTATTAAAATGCTGTTTCTGCTAGGGCCCAACCCAATGAACTATATGGTAAGTGATCAGCCTTTTGGCTCTGGACTAATATGCACAGTTTGTACTATGTATAAGTAGGTATAAAAGTGGTACTCAAAAACGTGTTTATGGAGTAACTGTGCTGCAATTTGCAGTAGTCAGGGTTGGAGCCAGAGTCAGATTCATAGCAGCCTCCTATTCTCCTCTGCAGTTTCTGTCCTCCTCTGTGTCTCTTTCCACAGTTACTGTCACATGCAGCTCACCTCCACATTGTGCTTGGAGAGGGAACAGAGCCTGAACAGAGTCTGAAGGTAAAGGTGGTCAGGAAGAATGAAGGGGGAAGAAATTGGGGGGGAGGCAGAGGGCAAGGGGGCCACCTGATCGCTTCCCTCCCCACCTCCCCAGCCACAATTTCCTCTGCTGTAGTAGTATGTGGGGGGTTAATTCAAGACAGCACTCTGATAATTAGATTCTACACCTGGAAATTATAACAAATTCATAAATTTTCCATATATAGAATCTAATTATTGGGGAGGGGTATCTTATATACAGGGTCGTCTTGTATTTGAGTAAACATGGTTGTTTCTATAAATGGAAAATTATAACAAATTCATAATTTTCCCGTGTGTAGAACCTAATTATTGGGGAAATTAGAATTAATTTGGAGTTGACTGGCTAGTAATCCCAGCCTTTTGGAGCTTATATAATAGATGTCTCATATTTCCAAGCAGATCTTCAGATCTCCCCTTACTGTTCTTGCTTTACCTCACTAACAGAAAGCTCTAGCTTTTAACTCAATTTTTTTAAATTTCTGAATCTAGGATTGCACAGAGTGAAACAGCTGGTTTGCAAATTGTAGCCAACTCTCAAAAAACAGACATTAATGAAAATGTTATGTGCAATTTTATTTCCCTCTGATTACTATTAAATAAAAAGCAACAGAGTTAATCCTTTTCCATTTTAAATTTGTGTTTTATATTTAAAGTAAAAGCCTCATTCACCATTAAAACAGAACAGGGAAGTCTGAAGAACCAGTTCTAAACCTGAAGTAGGAGAATACATTGTTTCTGATTAGTACATCAAATCCTACAGTCAATTATCAGGAAAAGATCCATTTACTTCAGCAAGAGTTTTGTCCCACCAAGATTTGAGCAAAGACTGCTTTGCTCCGAGTGTCTGAGCATTTTGAACTGAACATTATCTATCTAGAGAGCCCAGGGCAAGAATGATCAAGGCAACTCCTGTCAATGCTTAGTCAAGCTGATGGAAATTCTAAATCAACCCTGGCATAAAGTCTTATTTTCTAAGGCAGAATGTTTCTATGATTAAGTGTAAATGATTTTTAAATTACAATAAAGCAGTTCCAAAAGAGACATCTGATGATATGGACACATACATTTGGATCCATTTCAAAATGGAATCATTCCAAAATAGGAGCTGATTAGGAGAGCAAAGCAATTGCTACATTCTAAATGTTACATGTACAGAAGCCATGAGCAATACAAATGTAGCAAAACTGCTCCCACTTTAATCCTGGAAGAAGCAGAGTTAAAGTTGAAGCAGTTTTGCTACAGAGGCATCATTCCTACTTGTCCACATGTAAATGTTAGAATGTAACAGCTCTTGGCTGATTCAAAGCAAGAATCCTTCCTTCCCATCTGAGATGGTTCCAAAATGTACACTTAAATGTTCAGGTTCCTAGGTATCACCCAGATACAAAGCACTGCAGATTACATACCGGCTAATTCTGAAACAGCCATACCATTAAACCAAAATCTATCAACTCTTTTAGTCAAAGAATACCAAAATGGCCTCTACTGTTTGCCTTGTAAGAATTCTATTGTGCATGTGTATGCACATATGGACACTTATATTAGCCTAACAAAACTAAAATGTACCAGTTCTACCAAAATCTATTCATCTACTTCCAAGTTGTTGATAACAGAAAATAATACACTTTTCTAATGAAGATCTTTGAGAAAAACTGCTGTTCTGAGATTGTCAAAATAATTAAAATGTGAATCTCGTACCCTTTTCCAGCTGTTGCCAACTATGCATTTACCGGAACACCAAAAGACTGAATCTCTTATCTTTGCCCTAGACTAGAGTTCAAGGACTTCTTGTGGATATGACTGTCTAGCTTCTGTCAGAGTGAAGTCTCCCTCAGGAACAGCACAGGAAACCTTGCAGCAACAGGCAAGATTAAAGTAATTCAGTACTATTTCTCTCAGGACACAGAAGTAACAAACTTCCTATAACAAATTCAATTATTTCAGGATCTATAAATAAACCACTGAAAAAAGTTAGTAACCTGAAAAGTGTTAGGAAATCTACATAAATTTATTTTTCTAGAAAAGGAAGGTGTAAGCTCCCTCAGAAGCCTCATTACTAAATCATTTCCCCAGAAGCCTCTTGTACACCATTTATATTCGTTCTAGATAGTATACACAAATTTAAAAAAAATTCCCTTCTGTCAAATCTCTTTGGGAAGCTGCTGGGGGAAGCTTGATGTCTTCAACTGTGTTGAAACTTCTGACCTCTGACAAATATATTTTACAATCTTGACTGATAAGGAAATGATGTTGCAACTTTCTGAACAATATCTGGGCATACACCCTTTTTTATCTTCTGGCTAAACTATAGCAAAATAATAATCTACCTGGGCTTGAAAGTCTGAGCCATGAGAAAACTAAAACTGATCAAAAGGCAACAGCCAATCTCCACAGCAACATGGTTTACTGCAAGTATATCCATGTCATCTTCTCTCAGTTCCATAAGGAATAGTTTCAAGTCCAAGTTTTTAATTATTTGGCTCCAGTGTATTTAACATATCATTATGCTCTGGAATCAAAACTATGGTTAATGCATCAATTTCTCCAGAACTTTAGTCACTGGAAGGTAAAAGCTAATTCAGGCCCAGGGCAGATCATAACAGTATATAGTTCAAGATTGTGGAATTTGTTGTAATAGGAACCTAAACCCACTTTAGACCTAGCTACTTTGTGTTGCAAGTGAAAGGTATTCACTAATAAAAGTAAACAGCTCTTAAGAAAAAAAGAATCCTCCCTACCTCAAAAAGAAAACTGGAAAATAATCTATGCAGATAATTCGTTTCATGCATCATAAAAAGTGTTTAGAAACTACAGCTATTGGGGAAGTACAGGTTTCCCTGGCTTTATGCTGTACATGCGTTCCTGGAAAATGACAACTCAAATTCGCATGAAGGGAACCCACTTTACAATGTAACAAATAGGGATACTTTCCAAGACCTTGACTGTACTGAACCCCAGACCCATTTCTACCATTTTTACAAAACAATTTTGGTACTCACTAACAGCAGACAGTACACACAAGCACAAGGTGGTAGTGCATGCTACCATAATGGGGACGGCAAATACAGAAACAGGTGTCACAGATAACAAGGGAGGAGCACAGATGCACACAGGAGACTATATTTTGCTGCATGTCACTCCCACAATGCAGTGCACAAAGCAGCTGACTGCAGGCTTCCACCATACCTATAGCATAAGAGTGAACGTATCTTGCATATAATGAATTTTTGGTATAAAAAGGGTCATCTCATAGAGCGAATTCGTACATACAGAACCCACATGAAGCGAGGGAAACTTGTGCAAGCACCTAACTAGAGTAGACAAGGTACTGAAGGAAACTCTGTGCTAAGAAGGCTTACTAGATAGTTGTTAAAAATAGTCAGTGCTTAAAAGTCAGTATTTTATTATAATGTTAGCATTTGCACCCAAGAGGTTTAGAATTAACAATTATTTGAGCTGAAAAGAAATTATTCACATTTCCTTGAGCTACATTTTTAATGTTAGAAGACTCAAGATTTAACTTCATCATTTACACTCAGTTCATATGCAAAAGATTTTCTTTACCCATAATTTTTTTTCCCCCCAGTGTAAAACTAAGGCAGGGGCAGGCAAAATATGGCCCACGGGTCGCATCCGGCTTGCCAGGCCATTCTATCTGGCCCATGGGGCCCCTAAAAAGTTTAGAAAATTAATATTTATCTGTTCCTGATTGCCTGTCAAAGATGACAGGAGACAGGCAGTAGGACCCAGGGGGAGCCAGCAGCAAGACCCAGCAGCCCACCCCCACCCATTTCCCTGCTTTCCTGCCTGCGCACTGCTCCAGCACTACATGGCTCCTGGCTGCATTGCTGGACCATGGGAGCACAGGGCCCTGGCCAGTACCCTGAGGCCAGGGGAGGGAGAGATGTGCATGTGTATGTTCATAGGGTGAGTCCCACATGAACCACCCCGCCATACACATGCATCCACACCCTCCCATGCACTGCCATACACACAGACCCCCACACCCCCTCACATCCCAGCCATCCTCCCCACCACAAACCCCATACCCACCCACACCTCACATATCCACACACCTGTCAAGTGGCGAGTCTACCCATGTGGCCCTTGATACTTGCTGAAACTCGGTAAGTGGCTCTCCACCTGAAATAATTGCTCACCCCTGAGCTAAGGCCTTAACACTGCAGATCTGTACTAATATATTTACATCAGTCTAGGAACTGATGTAATTAAACTTTTGCAACCCTTGTGTAGATATCCAAAAAAATCAGCCCTGGAGTGCCTCCTAAATTAACTTAGGTCAACTCCTTATCAACTTCTAGTTTCTAAACTTTTGCGTTAAAATAGGAGCAATTTTATAGACAAGGCCTCAGTCTGCTGGGCATACTCTTGCTGCAAGGACCAATGGATTCATGGCTGTGAAATCAGAGTACATAGAGCCAAAATGTAATTCACCTCCTGGATATAAAAACATCTGGGTAACATGACTCAGTAATTCATTTTACACGGAATATTTGTTACTCAAAAAATGTTTTAGTCTTTATTACAGTGCCATGAGGACTGCCGGTTCCCTCTGGAGAGGGAGCATTTTATTTTCAGTAAGGTTTGTTTGTTTGTTTGTGGGGGGTTAGGGGGGAGGTTTGCAGACATTGCCCACTTCCAACATCATTTAATAATTTATTTTAAATTATAAACTAACAAAAAGGAAAACAAGTAAGGTGAACAAGAGCTGTAGACAGAAATGCAGAATCCTACATTTTGAAGCTGAACCTTGTACAGTTGAGGGTAAGGTTATTTTCTTATTACATATCTGACTTTTCAATCTTTTCCCTAACTACATTAAACACAAACAAATTTACCTGAAAGTTTATGTATCACATGGGATTTCAGGCAAATTAAAGGTTGGGGAAAATTGACACAAGCAATTTAAGAGAGATTTGTTCTAATTTTTCTAATGTTCACTTCTGAAAACATTTCATAATTCTATTTTAGCTCATCTTACCTCTAGAAACACATCTTATACACAAACTTCACTTCTCTTTTAGCACTCAACAAACAGTGGCTTTCATCTTTTAAAGGAGTTCTAAAAGGAATACTTTTAGAGGTGCACCAATGCATCAGTCTGATATTGGATTGGTACTGATATAAAGAAAATTGGCTGCATCTGATATCGGCCCAATGGGGCTGATCATTTGGCTGATAAATGCCTATGCTGCGCGCAGCCGCAGCACAGTGCTCAGGCAGCGAGGAGCAGAGCCAACAGTGTGGAGTACTGCCTCTAGCTGGTTCTGGTATGGTGGAAGGGGGAGTGAGGAGGGAAGGAGCATGGGGGGGGGAGCAGATTAACACCCACCACCATGAAGGAGGGGGCAGGGGCCGGCACTGTCCAGGCAGGGTGGGGGGAGGGCCAGAGCCACAACTCATGGCAGCTGGGGGGGGGGGGGGGGGAGCAGATGCAGCTCCCACCACTGCTTGCACCCCAGGAGGGCACAGGGGGGTTGTATGCTCCCCGCATCTGTCCAGGGCAGGGTGGGCTGCACAGGGCTCTTCTTGGTGAGGGCTGGGCTCGGAGTGGGCGCTAAATTTTGGCACCACTCCACTCCCAGCGCCGCTACTGCCAGCCACCTGGCACAGCCCTGGCTCAACCCACACACCAGGAAGAGCAAGGGCTGCACCAGGCAACTGGTGGCAGCGAAACCTAGGGTGGATGCAGCATCCTCTCAGCACTGCCAGTGCCCACTCCAAGCCCAGCCCATGCCAAGAAGAGCCCCGGGCATCCTCAGCTGCAGCCCACCCCACCCTGTGCGGATCCAGGGGGTGCACCCTTCCCCATGCCATCCCAGGCTGCAAACAGCGGTGGGAGCGGCCTCCCCACTCCCGATGAGCCATGGCCCTGGCCCCCACCACCCAGGCAGAACTTGTCCCTGCCCCTGCCCTCTCCCTCACCACAGGGAGCATTAATCTGCTCCCCCCCGCCCCCATGCTCCTTCCACCACACTGGACTTACCAGCTGGAGGCAACTGTATCTGAAATCACATTAGTATTGGCCGATATGCCACCTTGAATATTGGCTATCTGCATCAGCCCCTAAAATCTCTATTGGTGTACCGCTAAATACTTTGCAGTATCACATAAATACAAAGCACTAGTGACTATACTCATAAAATGCATACATATTATACATAAAAATCATACACTTAAAAATGGGCAATTCACACATCAGTTTGACAGATTGCATTCTATATTGATTGTTAAATAATAATTTCTTTTGAGTCAGAATTAAGATTGTTGTTCTACAATAAAATACAAATATTTGCATTTGATAAGCATGTTTCCCTTCAATAAGTGGGATAGTGTTTTAAATACAGGTCAAGTTTTATCGGCTCAAAACTCCTGCATCAACTTGGGTACACAGTAGCCTTGTCTAGGCTTGGGTTTAAGATGTGGAATTAGGCTAACCTAACTAACCTTGGGAGAAGTCTAAAGTTTAACTTACCTAGTTTAGCACAAAGCATGCAGCATGTAGTGTCTAGACTACTTTTAAAAGGTGCTAGCTCATGCTAATGTTGTGCCTTAAAACATAGTCTAAGCAATGCCTCAAGGGATAACACTAGTACAGCTGTGGTGGTCGCTGAATCAGGGTTAGTCTAAAGTGTGGGAAAGGCCTAGTGGTTAAAATGGGGGACTCTGCTAAGGGCTCCGGTTCTAAGTTACAGTTTTAAGAAGTCAGTCTTCTAGAGGGCATACTGTAGAACCTAGAAGCTAACTGGTGAGCTCTCGTTAAATAATTCATCTTTCCCTTTCTCTGAGAGGGAGTCTGAAACAACTGTGGTCAGCTTTTTTTTTTTTTTTTTTTTTTTTTTTTTTACAGGCATGCTACAAGTTAAGTCTCATGCGCTCCCCAAGTGGTGCTCTGATTCTCAACCACAGAGGCTACCCAATAGAATTTGCACCCTTGGGCACCAGAATAGAAGCAGGAGGCTTGAGCCTCTGGTTGCGCGGAGTGGAGTGTAGTGGAGTGGAGGCAGGATGATGCTATGAGGGGTGCATCATTGCCAAGAGTCAGATTAATACTTACCTGACCCAACAACCACCTCAATCTTGTATGGCAAACAAGGATGCAAAGCCCTCAATTTGGGTAGTGGCTGCTGGGTCAGGGAAGGGTGGACTCTTGGTGGTGGCATCTGACAGCTTCTCTCACAGCAGCATACTGTCTCTCCCCTTCCTCCCACACCCCCAACTCCTCCATGTGGCTAGAAGCACAAGTCCTGCCTCCCTTTACAGAGTGCCCAGAGCTCACATGTCACACACAACAGCTGCCTGTGCCAACTTTTGACATGCATGCTCTGGGTTGTCTACTATAAGTTTTCTTATAGAAGCAGTCATTTGTCCATGCGCATTTTTGTCTCCCACTAATAGGTGTGTATAGATAAACCAACACAGTTGCTTTCCTTTTAACTGGGGGGATTCTACCCTTGGTTGTTAAATATCAATAAATAGAATTATTGGGAAAGCTATTTGTAGTGATGTAGCGACACTGATGCACATAGTCCTCCCACTACTAGAATACAACTGCACCAGATGCAGAAGATATGAAAAACACAGTATAACATATAAAATTAGATTTCACCCCCCCCCCAATAATTTGGTTGTATATACATGATTGGTTTGTATACAGATTTGAGATATACACAGGTCGAAAGCATCTGCCCCTCAACATGTGTAGTGCAATATCAAATTATATCCTATATCAGGATTGTCCAAATAACAGCTCACAGGCCATATGAGACTCATGAGGGGTTAATATATGGCCCCAGGTTCTCGCTTGGCTGCTACTGCTCCTAATGTTCTGGCTGCAGCAGCAGTCTGGATCTTGGGACTTTCCCTCCCTCCCCCAGCTTCTTCTGCCTGATCCAACCCCAGGGGCAATGTACACAGTACAACATGCAGTGCCAGGGGGACCGGCAGCCTGGAGCAATGGTGTGGCATGTTGCCATGGGGGAGCCTACAGAGAGCAGCAGGGATGCCATGCCACACTGCATGAGGGTGGGAGTACTCATCTCCATGCACACAGTACAACAGGCTGAGGGACTGCCTGCTCATGCACACAGTGCAACAATGTGTGGGAGCATCTACTTGTACACAGTGTACAATCTTCAAAGCCTGTGGCCCCTCAGGTGTACACCCTCCACTGGTGCAGCCCATGGGGTGTGTGGCCCTTGGCTACTTAGAAGTTGGGACAGCCTTGGCCTACGTAACAAAATCTCTTTATTCTATGCATACTTTTATTAACAGTGCAAACATCTCCTTCCAGGCTGATCACAACCAGAAGAGTCCCTACTCAAGTGTGTATTCTTCTAAAACTGGTCTCACTCTTTAGCCTTGTACAAATATATAATTTTTTTCTGGGAGACTTACTGCTCCCCCAGGAGACATGCAGATTGTACAGATGTTCAGGCTTTTTCTCCCCAAGTAAAAATGACCATTCCAGGAGAAAAATAACCAGGGAACAACCAGGGTTATCTCACTTCCAAGTAAGTTTCTCTTGGGAGAAGAAATATCTTTGCATACCGTTTGTCCCTGAAACCCTGTGCTATGTACAAAGAATGCAAAGAAGAAAGTTATTTTTGGAGGTGTCAGGATTAGCAATTAAGACACCTTAGTTTGCTCTTCCATCTGCCAAAGAACCACTTGTTATGGTAGTGTAAGAGTAATGTTGTAGCTGTGATGGTCCAGAAAGTATGCAAGAGGCAAGGATTTCTTAGGCGATCTCTCTTATTAGACCAACTGTGTAGTTGGAATAAAGTTAGATGAGCTTCAGACAGGCCCCGAGGAAGAACGTCTTACATTCAAAACTTTTCTGTTGGATCAACTATGTAGTTGAGATAAAGTTAAAAGACACCACCCTAAGAAGTCCTTGCCTCTCACAGAAAGATCCACTTCACATTCATCTTGCAGCACAAGTAGTATAAAAGTTGATCTTTGCAGCTGTTTAGACTATCAATATATTACTTCAAGAAACAGAATAGGCAGGAACAAAAGCAATTGTGACAGCAGCCCTGTTAATAGTTCTGGATATTTTGAAGGATAAAAAAGTTTACTGTTACAGCTTTTTAGCTAGGTCTAAACTTCTGAATATTCTGGCATTGGTTGTTTTTTTTCAAAACCATCCAATCAAGCCACCATTATCCACCAAATCCAGAACTATTCAGAAACAGCACTTCTGGTTAACATGCTAGGTTTAGGTACATCAAACACATCTGAATACAGGCTACTGTGAATAGCCTTGCTGCAACTAAGATTCAAGCAGTTGGAATCGCATCTCCTATATCCTGTACACTGTCAAACCAAATAATCCTGTGCAAGAGAACATGATGAAGTAACATGCTTTTTGCTAAGAGAGATGCAATTGCTCTTCAAATAGAAGAGGGCAGCTCAAACCTTGCAATAGTAAAGCAGTGTGGATTTCTTCCTATAGGAGAGATGAAGAGAAGGATTCCTCCAGTTGCACAGAAAGATACCATCTGACATGAAGATGGCAGAACAAAGCAACTTAACAAGATACAAAATACAAGATACAAAACAGCCTTCAATTTTAAGATGAAATAGGTTAGTTCATCAATGGACATTCATTAATAAAACCATATCATGCTCTTTCTGCTCAATTTTAGTCACCATAAATACAATTTAAGCTTTCATCATTTCATATTTCATATTGGCTAAGGCCAAAATCGAAGCTGAGGATTCCTTAATCATCCATCTTACAATTTTCCCCAATATTATCAAGCAGCATTTAACCTGGTCAGTACTTTAATGGAAAAATAACCAAGATGGGAAAGGAAATGCTAGTGGCAATTCATTCATTTGGTGGCACTGCTTCATTTGCTAAACATGAAATCAATTGAAAAAACTCTCCCTCTCATTTAGCCAATGTACTTTTGGAATGATCATTTTTAATAGATAATAAGAAAGGAAATCCAGCTATTAGAAACTTCTATAAGCAACTGTATGGTTTGTTACTGACATAAATGGCTGATTCGATGCCATTTGGAAGGAAATACTGGGCTCTGAAAATTATGTGCATTAAGACACATTTTTATTTTATCCTGCCTTTTGCCCGACTTCAGACTAACTACCTCTCAAGACACATACAGCATCATCTTGATTACAGCAATTCTACCTCCTGGTATTGCCTGCACTTCTCAGCAGAAAGCTGGAACGTTCAGGTTTAGAGTAGGTACTGCTGGAAAACAGCCACAGGAAAACCATTGTGTTATTCAACAGTTATTATGCATGGCTTCCCGGAAGGCACTTAGCAAGAGGAAGCTAAACCCCTCTCCTGTATGGCTATTATGTGCTTTATTTGGGGTATCTCAGCTTCCAGGTACTTAAAGGTCACTGGGGGCAGTGATGGGGTAGGCAGCTGCTGTAGCTTGGGTTCCAGTCCCTATCAGGGCCTGGGGTCATAGCTGCAGCTGCTGGCGCTGCTTGCCTTTCTCCCCCACTCCCCCACCATCTTTACGCCCTTCATCTCTCCCCTACAACCTCTTCACCCCATTTCCCTCCCTCCCCCCCTCCCCCCTGCAACAGAGCCTCTGCTCCCCCACCTTACCCCTTACCTTTGCTCCATGCTGACTGGCTCCATGCACACTGCAGCTTCGGGCACTGAACACAGCCCTTGCCCAACCCCGCAGCAGTGGTCCACAGCCTGCAAGGCTGCTATGGAGGCTGGGCTGGGGCCACACACAGCTCCAAGCTAGAAGGTGGACCGAGCCTGCAGGTACAGAACAGAGGCTGGGGATGGGCACATAGAGGGTAGGCACAGGCAGAGGGCAATCTGCTTGACCTTCCCATACTACCTGACCCCCACTGCCTGCCCTACTGCATCAGTGGGAAGGAATAAATTAAAGATGACCCTCAAATAAACAGATTCTATACATCAAAAATTATAACACATTTATAATTTTTCTATGTATAGAATCTAATTATTGGGGGGTTGTCTTAAGTTCAGAGTCATCTTAGATTCAAGTAAATATGGTAAATGCTGTATCTTACATTATCCTCTGTCAGAACATGCTATCACATCGCCTGAAAACTATAATGCAGAAATAGAAGCAACAAAATATGAATTGCTGCAGACATGTAAATTCTTGTGTCCAGAGGGCAATGGAACAGCAACAGAAAACAAAGGAAATCCAAATCATACAAATCCCTGTACAGATAAAAGTCGAACAAACTAAAAAATCCTAAGAAGGGAAATTTGCAACTATCCATATCAGTGACATCAAGACAATCAAACACTCACTGAGAGTAAAAAAACAATTTTTCAGAAATGAGTAAAGGAAACACTTAAATTTTTGCATGACTGAAATCTCTAAATGAGAAACAGAAACAGCTAACTAGGAAAAAAAAGTCTATCCATATGGCCAAAGCTGCAACTGCAATCCAGCACAAGAGATCACAAAAGAAAAGGTAAACCAAAGAAAAGAGACTATAAATAATAAAAAAGAAAAAAAAAACTTAAATGAAAAGAAGCATAGTTTATATGAAAAACAAAATTATGGATATTTTGAACACTGCAAGAAAACAAAACAGAGACAAGCCTTTTAAAATTCTAATTTAAATAATATAAAAATGACTTTTCACTGAAAGGCACTTAGGCACTACATGTAAATCAAGACATCTTTAGTCATGCCTAGTAGTATTTACTCAGAAATGTCCCACTGAAGTACAGAGGTCAATGCTACTGAGAAATTAAGTGTAGCATCTCCTCCATTTGTTTACAAGTTATAAACTGCGCTGAATATTTAAGAGAAAAGTGTTCTTTCCCCAATGTCCTGGTTATCCTACTCTCTTTTCATACACCCTACACATCCAGATCATGTTAATATTTTGCCATTTCTTCCTCCACAACTTTCAGATGACCCAGCTCTTCCTCACTATTCCAACAGCTGTCTCCAATTTATGTCCCAATTACTGCAATCTGTCATTTCTTCAATGGTCATAATAGATATGGGGTGGGCAATTATTTGCGTTGCAGGACCACTTAAGGAGTATTGCTGAACTGTTGTGGGCCGGGGGCCAAAGACCCTGCATGGTTTGTGTGCGTGTGGGGGGAGAATTGATCCTATCTGGCTCTGGCTCGCCGCCCCCACCCCCACTGCCAGGGGACTAGACAGAGTGGGCAGAGTCTCCACTGAGACCAGACAGGACCCTCATGGGCAATTTATGTTTGGCTGAGCAGATAGGTTGAAGCCATGGGCAGGAGGGGAATAGCATCTAGCATCTAGCATCTATGAATCCAGGAGCAGGACAGGTGGGCAGGGCTGGGATTGCAGGATGGTGACAGTGTGGGACTGGAGCCTGGGGCAAAGCCAAAATCTGCTCCCTGTACATCCCTGCAATGGGCACCAGTTTCAGGGGCAGGGATATGCAGATTGCAGCTCTACCTCAGGCATCACCCCCAGGTTGTCATCACCCTCAGGCTGAAGTGGAACTAGATTACAGCTCTCCCATTTTCTGGGTGAATGATCTGACCACCAGTCTATTATGCAAAAGGTGGGCACAACCATGACTACCACCAAAAGTGAACCAATCCCCTGCCCATGAAGGAACTTGAGTCTCCAAGTCAGGGGCAGGCAAAATCCAGCCCATCAGACAATTTCATTTGGCCCATGAGCGCCCACCAATTAACTGTACCCTGCCCAGCCCATGTGACTCTTCCACCCTCATGAGCAGAAGGGTCCAGTCCAGCCAACATGCACAACTTCCAGGTGGGGCTGCTGCTGCCACTGCTGCAGCTGCTGAGGAACCTGCTTGGCTTCCCCAGCCTCCAGCAGCTCCTCCTCCTGTCCCTGCTGCAGTGCTCGCTCCAGGTAGTAGGTAGGGAAGTGGCATGGCAGGGAGTTGCAGCTGGGCAGGAGCACGGAGCATGGGGCTGGCAGGAGCTTGTACCCAAGGGGGTCAGTGGGAGCACAGAGCTCACATGGGCAGGTGGTGGGTGTGTGGGGTGTGAGGGAGGTGAGGGGTGTGCTCCCCCACATGGTGCACAGCCAACACCAGTGGCAGCAGCTGCAAGCAGCAGGCCCTCAGGGTGTTCATGGCCCACGCAGGTGCTGGTGCCCAGTGGCACGTGACTCCAGCCAGTTTTAGGAGCTGTACATGGCAGCAAGGAGTGGAGCCAAGCCAGCCTGCCTCTATGGCAGGGCTCCCTGCGGCTGCCAGCGCTCACGTGCCACCAAGAGGAAGCCCCATGCAATGGAGCCGGCTGCCTTCCCCACTCCCTGCCACCATGTGCAGGTCACAGGACTCTGCCAGGAAGCCTTGGCTGCAGCTCCACTCCATTTCCAGTGGAGTCCTATGAGCTGCATGTGGTGGCAGGGAATGGGGAAGGCAGCCAGCTCCATCATGTTGGGCTCCCCCCTGGTGTTGCATGAGTCCCAGGAGCTGCATGCATACCATGAGGAGCCCCGCATGATAGAGGCAGGTCAGCCTGACTCTGCTCCTTGCTGCCATGCGCAACTCCCAGAATTGGCTGGAGCCATGCACCACCGGACAGCAATGCCTGCACAGGCCATGAGCACCCTGAGGGGTTGCCACATGCTGCTGCTGCCGGCACCAGGGACTGTATGCCATGGGAGTGAGTGGGTGTGTGGGTGGCTCCCCACCCTCCCTCACACCCCACAAACCCACACTTTGTCCTCACACCTCCACCACACCCACACACACACCTACACAGCCACACCCCTTCACAAACTGCACACACTGCTCTACACCCTACCATACATATACACCCACCGCCAACCACACCCCACACAGCCCCCCCACACACAATATACAAGAATAAGACTTTATTTTTGAGCCATTATACAATCATCTCTATATACACTATGCAAACACAAATTATTACCAAAATATTTTTTTAAATAAAATTAAAATGCTATAGTAGATGTTTGACATTTAGTCTATTATTTGTGTTTTTTTCTTGTTCCAAGATGGCAATCCCCCCCAAAAGGAGTACTTCTCGGGGCAAGAGGAGGGATTTCTGGTAAAAAAAGGTCAGGAGTTAGGGGTAGGACTTCCAATCCCAAAATGGCGACCACAGGGTGGGGCACCTGTCAAGGGACAGGGCTACCTTTGCAGCCCTCGACAGTTCACCAAAATTCATTAAGTGGCCCTCCAGCTGAAATAATTGCCCACCCCTGCTCTAAGTGTAGACAAGGATTTCAGGATATGAATCCCATTTTTCATATTATTGCCTAGGTCCAAAAGGAAGAATCCCTTGCTTCAGCATTTTTTTTTTACCAGCATGACTAAGTATCCTGCATATTCCACTCGCTTGCCGTTGTGAATCTTATTCCTGGATATCTAAGTCTCCACACAAAGTACAAGGAACTTAGATACCTAACTCAGGTAAGCAAGTTTTACTGCTAGAGCCAGGCATCTAGAAGTTAGTACTGGGATGTTTGCCACAGCCATACCTAAATGTTTAAGTGAATCTCACCTTAATCTTGCTGTGTTAAACTCTTAATTAAATGTCCTTAGTGAACTGACCTGTCTACAGCCACTATAAACATCTGAATCTGATATATTCTAAACAAGTCATGTTTACCACCTTCTCCCGTAGAGACGGGGGTAGTCAGCCATGTCAGTCTGAAGTCAGGCAGAAGGCAACGCAGGGTGGCACTAAGAAACTAACTGGTTCAGATAGGTAAGCCAGCTGCAATTTAATTCCTGCACTACTGCTCAGCAGGAATATCAAATCAGAGGAATGTAAGCAGGTACTGGTGACATAATAAAACTACTCTACAACCAGTGGGGAAATGCAGGCTGTCAATAAAAAACCCAAGGAACAGAAAGTAATACCACCTGGAGTTCATAGGGGCTGACACTGAAGAGTGCCGTCCACTGTTAGGCAGCTGATCAGTCCAAGCCATGGATCAATCTCAGTGTACCGCCAGAATATCTTCCAGGAGACAGAAGGGAGGAAACACACCATTGTCTTTGTCAAATGTTCTAACAGAGTATAAAGAAGTACTGGAGGAAAATGGACACTGGGAGGGTAAGCTCAAGTAAGAAACAGACCCACATACAGCCTGTACCATTAATCAAAATGCAAAGTTCTGCACTAGCCTAGAAACTTAACGAGCCTAACAAGAAAGGGAGTTAATAAATGCATGGAAATTAGTACCAACTGGATCAACAGCCTGATAATAGTAAGAAAAACATCTGGCAAACTGAGGATCTGCACAGATCCAAAACCACTTAACAGCGCATTGAAAAGAAGTCATTATCCATTACCTGCTGTTGAAGGCATACTACCTGAGGCACAAAGTGTTCATGGTTTGTGATGTAAAAAAAAAAAGGATTCTAGCATATATCAAGCTCAATGTGCCTTCAAGCCGTCTAACATTTGCCCTGATCTTGGGAGATACTGCTGAGATACACATGGGAATCAGTCCTGCCCCAGAGATGTTCCAGCTCGATGGAATCAGTCTGATAAAGTAGGCTGTTGTCTAAGAAAGCTTGTGCCTCTCAAAACAAGTTAGTCCCTAAGGCAGGGCTGTCCAACTTTAGAGTGCCCAGTGGTTGTGTCTGTGTGTAGCTCCCTGGTCACGTATGTCCAAGAGTGACCCCTCCAAGAAACCCCCTCACTGAGCAGGCTTCTGCAGCAGCACTAGTATGGTTCAAACATAAGCAGCAGCACACCCCCACCACCTTCCACACAAGTTGGACAGGTGATGTATAGACCCTCAGGCCCTCCCACACTGGGCAGCACTGCGAGAATCAGCTGTTGGGGCCTGTGGGCTACATGCAGCCCATAGGCTGCCAGTTGGACAACCCTGCTCTGAAGTGCCACACTGCCCTGGCCTCTGCCTTACCTTCTCCTATAATTTACATTAACTCCATGCTGCCAATGCAGAAATGTAAAATAAATTACACTTCTGGCTATAAAACCAGTAAGTAAAATGTGTTCTGGGTAACTCCATACAGCAGGAGAGACTTAACTCTTACTTTTTCAATCTTCCATTTTCCTAGCATGTGTAAAGGTACAGTGATTAACAAGCTCTTGGGCCAGCCTTATACTAGAGCTAAACTACATTGAAGATGTGGATCTTTGTTACTTTCTCAGATTTCACTTTTTTTTTTTTTTTTTGTGTGTTGTATGTGCTCAAAAATGGTATTGCAAAGTGACACTGCAAGCCCTACTTTAGTGACTGCTACTCTCAAAGCTCCAAAGAAAAGTAGTAGTCATTGGGTCTGGCATAAACAAAAAGCAATGCCTTTGGCAGCCTTATAAACAGTGAGAATCACTGGTATCCAAGTGTCTCCCACAAAAATCTCCATAACATTAGCCACAAGCAAATTGGCACTGGTTTTCATCTTTTTGCAAAGCTGCATTAGGGAGAGAGATACCCAATTATTCCTGCTGTTCCAATCCCAAACAACCTACTGAAAATTAAAGAAACTAAACAGTGCTTTTGCCATGCTTGACCAAAGCTCATTTGGGCATGAAAGAAAATATGCATCCTAGTTGTCAGAGGCCATTCAACAAAAGGTTGAAACCCTGATCCCATTAAAGCAGGGATGTCAAACCCACCCTGGGCCACAGGCCAGATCCAGATCGTAGGAGCTCCTCCCAAGCCAGATCTGTGCAGACACATTCAGGCAGCATTGTAGGTCTAGGGGCATGCAGCTGCATGGAATCACATTCAGTCAGGGTGGGGCTGGGGGCTTGAGTTGATAAGGAGTCAGAGGCATGTGGTGGCATGGGAGTTCTGGCCAGGCAGTGGCATGGAGAGAGAGGCATGCAGTGACAAAGTCATGCCCAGACAGTGGCACACATATGGAGTGAGGGGTGTGCACCAGTGCAATGATGCCCACAACTATGGGCAGCAGCCCTTGGTTCCACACCACCATCCAAGTATGGGTCTGTGCCACCGCATGCCCCCAGCTCCATATTGCCCAAATGCAGCTCTGTGCTGCCACATGCCCTCAGCTCCACAATGCCACACACCCCTGGCACTGCTGATCAGCCAGAGTTCCGTGCTGCTGATTGAATGCAGCTCTGTGTAGCTGCCCAGCAGCGCAGAGGCATGGAGTCAGGGGCATGCAGCTGCATGGAGTTGCATTCAGGCAAAAGGTGCAGAACCAGAGGACTGTCACCAATAGTCATGTCTACTACCTCTCCTTGGACCATAACCTTCATGTTGTGGAGGGGTTTGTGTGTTCCAATGACCCTGAGAGCTTGGAATGACACCCATGTCATCTGGAGTTTTGTACCCCTGGTAGGGTTCTCCATGGTGAACAGATCTGAGGTGAGGTCCCAGGCTAAGCACAGTCCAAACTTCTGAAGACCCCAACAGCTGAACAGGCATACGTGAGGACCTGCTGGCTCTCTGTGGCTGTGAAGGTAGATTAGGGCTTCAGCACGATGGAGGTCTCCAGTTGTCTTGGCCATCCTTGCCACTGGGTTCAGGGCTCCCTCCTGTCAAGCTCACGTGGCTGTCACTTGTGCACCAGCTTCCCACATTAACAGATGTCACGCACAGGTCTCTGCCAGGGATGTTAACATTTCCCACAAACCAAGTCCTGTGGCAATGGATGAGTGGCAGTGGGGACAGGAAGAATGATTTCTGGGAGTCCCTGGTCACAAACCTGCACATAGGTGGCGGTTGTGTGATGGCTGTTTTGCACTTCCCAAGACAGGAGTACAATTCGGCAGCTGTGGCTGAACAGTCTGCTTTAGGATCCCCTCTGTTCACCCTAAATGAGGAAAGGGCTAGAAAAGGCACCCTAAACATAGGCTGTCTCAAACTCCTGTGGCTGGATTGCCACATCCACTGGGATCACTCTACTTGCAGCCAAAACTTAAGTACTGAAATTCACCACATGGAATATCCACACTCTCATGGACTCCCTGAACAGCAAGTGTCCTGAAAGAAGAACCACTATAGTAGCTAGAGAACTTGCAAGATATAACATTGATATTGTGCCTCACCTGAGACCTGCTGGGTAGATGAAAGCCAGCTGGAAGGAGGAGGTGGCTACACTTCAGGTAACTTTCCTTTCCAAAAAAAAAAAAAGAGGCACATTCACGGGTTGGCTTAGCCGCCAAGTACAAGATTGTTAACCAGCTTTCAGAACTCCATGTGGACATTAACGAACGCTTTATGACTCTCTGCCTCAAGTTCAACAACCAGTATGCTATGGTCATCAGTGCGTATGCCCCCACACTTGATGCTGAAGTAGTCAGCAAGGAACAGTTATACTGTGCTCCTGACAGTCCTAACTGCCAATGCCAAGGAAGATAAGTTCATCCTCATGGGTGACTTCAACCCAAGAGTTGAGCAACACTTTGAATTCTGGAGTGGCACCATTGGGAAAGGGGTTGCGGAAAGTCAACTCCAATGGTATCCTCCTCCTCAGCAAATGTGCAGAGCATGACTTGCTTATCACAAATATCATCTTCAGACAGTGACAAATATAAGACCACTTGAAAACATCCACTCTCCAATCACTGGCTCTTTCTTGACTATATTATTGTCAGAGCCTGCGATTGTACTGATGTCCATATCACCGAAGTCCTGAGAGGTGCAGATGACTGCTGGGCCGACCACCGTTTAGTCAGATCAGTCATGGCCATGCAGCTTGCACCACAACACTGTAAACAGCCAAAAAGAATGCAGAAGAACATCAAGGTACTCCAAGACCAAGCTAAATGTGAGGCTCTTCAGCAACACCTTACTGAGAGGCTCTCTGACCTACCTGGTGACCTCAAGAACATCCAGGTACACTAGGAGGAGCTTAAGAACGTTATTCACAACACACGAGCTGAATCAATTCGATACTCCATTTACCATCACCAAAACTGGTTTGATAAGAATAATGAGGAAATCCTAGAACTTTGCCATCAGAAGAAAGCCACGCTCTGCAGTTGGCAAAAAGAACCCTCCTTGGACTGAGGGCTTACCACCAACTCAAAGCTGTAAAGCGGAGGAGGCTACAGGACATCAAGAACCAGTGGTAGCAAGTAAAGGTCTTAGAGCTCCAGAGTTTCGCTGACCAACATGACATGAGGAGTGTCTTTCAAGCAGTAAAAGCCATCCATGAGCCACATTCCAATGGCCCAACCCCTCTGCAATCCCAGGACAGCTCCACCGTTCTCATGGACAACGTATCCATCAAGCAACACTAGAAGGAGCACCTTCAAGACTCTACTCAACTGTGAATGTGAGGTCTCACCATCGAGTCCATCCCTCAACACCCAGTAACAGAACTTCTTGCTGATACCCCATCCTTCAAGGAAGGCTGGCATGCCATCACCCAGACCAAGAACAATAAGGTGCCAGACCCAGATGGCATCCCCACAGAGGTTTTCAAAGCTGGTGGAACAGCACTAATGCAAAAATGTCACCTTCTCATCAAAATATGGGTTAATGAGGAAGGTCCACCTGACTTAAAGAATCCCAACATTGACTTGTCCCCTTTCTTGAAGATGGTCACAATGTGTGGGAACTACCAAGGCACTGCCCTCCTCTCCATTGCTGGGAAGATTCTTACTCGCATCCTTTTGAATTGCTTCCTTCCCCTTGCCAAAGATGTCCTTCCAAAATCCCAGTGTGGCTTTAGACCATCTTGGGGTACCACTGACAATTTTTGTTGCATGACAGGTTCAGGAGAAGTGCAGAGAGCAACACCAGGAGCTGTTTATATCATTAACTGACCTTCCCAAAAGGAATCAGAACTTGTGGTAGAGGTGATACCTATTACTAGACCAACTAGATTTTTTTTTTTTTTTTGCAAAAACATTTTTAATTGCAAGCTTTCAGGCACAAGCACCCTTTTTCAGGCATAGGAGAAAAGATTGCAAAAGGTCTCCTGGGTAGAAATGAAAGTTTCAACATGCGGCCCCTTCAAAGCAAAATGAACAACATTACCAAGACCAAGTTACCATCACCAACCTTCAGTACACTGACAACTGTTATCCTCGTGTACTGACCTTCAGTACGCTGATGACTATGTTATCCTTACGCACAGATTGATCTACACTCCACCCTTGACCTTTTCTCAGGTGCCTATCACTCTCCCTTAACATTGGGAAGACCAAGGTGTTCTATTAGCCTACCCCAGCACAAGCTGCCCCCTCCGCCCACAAATAACCACTGGTGGAGAACCCCTGGAAAACACTGAATATTTCCCATACCTTGACGGTCACCTCTCCCAGTCAGTCTTGATGTAGAAATCAAATAAAGGATTTGCTGTGCCAGTGCATCCTTAAGAAAGCTGCTTCACCATGTCTTTGTTGACCAAGATCTGCAGATGGAAACTAAGATCCTAGTCTACAACGTAGTGGTTATCTCTATGCTCCCTCCATGGGTGTGAGATATGGGTGACGTATCAAAGCCATCTTAAGTGCCTGGAATGGTTCCATCAGTGTTGCCTCAAGAAGATCCTTTGCATTAGATGGGAAGAGCACTGCACCGATGCCAGCATTCTCTCTGCAACTAACACAGGGGTGGGCAAAAGACAGCCCACAAGGCCATTCTATCCAGCCCACAGGCCCCTAAAAAAATTTAGAAAATTAATATTTATCTGCCCTCGATTTCTGTCAAAAATGACAGGAGCCAGGGGCAGTAGGACCCAGGGGAAGCCTGGTGGGCTCCCGCAAGAGCTGCCTGGGGCAGCCTGTGCCTGTTCCAGACAGCCCCACACAGGCTGCGAGCAGCTGCAGCAGGGAGTGCTGGGCATGGGGTGGGGGAGGGGCTGCTTTCCCCCACTATGCTCAGCTTTTCCTCAGGCTCCTTCCCGGTGCGAAGGAAAGTGGGCCTTTCCCCACCCCATGGCTCATGCTCCCTGCTGCAGCTGCTCACAGCCCATACAGGCCTATCCTGAGCAGGCACAGGCAGCCCCATGCGGGCTGCAAGTGCCTGCAGCGCGGGGCGTCAGCCACAGGGTGGGTGCAGGGCCACTTTCCCTCCCCGCCATGCTCAGCACCAGCTTGTAACCTGCCCCCGCTGCCAGCCTGGGCCCTGTGCGGCTTCAGGCTCACCCGTCGCAGCTCCTCACAGCAGCAACAGCTGCGGCCCACCCACTTGCCACCCCAGGCAGGGTATGTCACCACCACCTCTGGGCGGCCCAGTGCACGAGCTCCAGGTGAGCAGCAGCAGCAGACACTGCCCGTGTAGGGCTGCCTGTGCCTGCTCAGGACAGCCCTGCATGGGCTGCGAATGGCTGCAGCAGAGAGTGCTGGCCATGGGACAGGGGTGGGGCCACTTTTTCCCCACACTCAGCACCAGCTCCTTCCCTGCCAGGGAGCAAGGGGTTGGGGCTGCACGCTGCCCCCCACTTGTACTGTGGGGCTGGGGGAGACACTGGGATTGAGCAGGTACAGGAGCACGGGGCCTGCACTGATGTCCTGGGGCCAGTGCCAGCGGGGCCCAGAGCAGGGTGGCAGGAGTATGGGGTACCAACCAGCAGGAGCTCTATGGAGCCAGGCCAGCTCCCCTCTGTCCCTGATGGTGCAGTCCAGCCTGGCTCCACAGACCCCTGCCAGCCTGTGCCCTGCTTTGGGCCCCACTGGTCCTGGCCCTGGGACATTGGTCTCAAGATGGTGATCAGGGGGCAGGGCACCTGCCAAGGGGCGGGGCTACCCACGTAGCCCTCAATAGCTTGCAAAAACTGGGTAAATGGCCCTCCACTCAAAATAATTGCCCGCCCCTGAGCTAACATAACCAGCACTGAGGCAAAGACCCTGAAACATCAACTCCACTGACCTGGCTACTGTGTGCTGATGACTGACACTCGTCTCCCAAAGCAAGTCCTCTTCTCTCACCTTAGTCATGGTAAGAGGACCCACAGAGGACAGGAAATGCTACAAGGCCACCCTGAAAGCATACCTTAAGAAGGGTGGCATCAATCCAACATGCTAGCTGATAACAGGTCTCAAATGGCGTTGCACCATACATCAAGCTACAGCCCACTTCAAAGTGAACCATCTTGCTCAGGAAGCTGAGAAATGGCAGAGGAGGAAGGAAAGTACATAACACACTGAGAAATGGCAGAGGAAAGAAAGTGCATAACACGCTGGCCAACAGCTGTGCCCTCCCCCGCAAGTCACCACTTGTCATATCTGTGGAAAAATCTCACAGAGCACGGATTGGAGTCCTCAGTGACCTTAAAACTCACCAGTAATCCTCCCTGGCAGGCATCATCTTTGTATTGAGGGATAGTTCTCTCCCTCTCTCTCTTCCCCCCTTCCTCCCCACCCCAGGATTCAGGAATCCTAAATTCTACTTTGCTGCACTTCTGGTAGCCCACTAGACTACCAGGGGGATATATTGTATGTTTGACACCCCTACATAAAAGTCATTTGAACTTTGCCATAGATTTCAATGAAATCAAGAATATAACTTTAGTGTTTAAACCATAAGAAACTTTTGTTATTGACCAACTCAGATCAAATTGGGTCCACTACACTGAATGTAAAATTCCTTGCAAGACTTCATTATACTTACTGTCTGTGAATCAAATTTAATAAACTATCTTAATGTTTTTTCTGTTTTTGTAATCTATATTGAGCCTTTTTTGGAGAGCAGCATATATAGATATTTAATAAATAAATAATTGGACCCACAGGGTTTGAATCATACTACTGCTTGTTACTCCAGTCTACAAAATGACGTACTGAACCTGTTAAAATGTTCTCTGCTGACAGCAATATTAGATGTTTCTGATAATCTGACTTCCTATTTTTGTAACAATTGGTGCAAGCCATGAATGACTGGTGCCTTCCGAGACTTGGGGGGGGGGGGGGCGCGGCACCGCACTATTTGTAAGTGGCAGCATCATTGGCGACTGTGAACCACCTACAGACGCTAGCAGCGGTATCAACAGCTGGGGAGAAAGGAGGTGGCAAGTGGTGGGCAGTGAGCAGGGCTGCCCGCAGATGCCGGTGGCCACACTGTCGTGGGGGGGGGCAGGCGCGCACAGCAGCGACTGCCTACAGAAGCCAGCAGCAGCTTCAGGGGCAGCCAATCTCGGGGGGAGGGGGGGGCACGTGTCCCTCCATGCCCCACTTGTACATTGCCTGTGGTGTAAATCCACCTTCAGTAAGACTCATCAGCTATTGTGAAGTGTGTGAAGTATGGCGAGAGCAAGAGACAGCAACTAAGGAAAGCACTGGTCACTGAGTAAATATGGAAGAGAATTTAACAATGATGATCTGGACAAGGCTGAAGTATACCTTCTTTACCTCAGTCCTGACAAAAAAATAAAAATAAGGCTGACTATTAGATGGCAAGCACAATTAGCAGCAGAGATGGGTGAAAAGATAACTGGCATAAAGCAAGGGAGGAACAGGTTAAAATCATTTTGACAAAAGGAATGGTTTTAAGTCAACAGGGTCAGATGATACACATCCTGGGTTACTCAAGGAACTGGCTGAGGTAATTACAGAACTATTGGCTATTATCTTTGAGAACTCACAGACTGCAAAACTGCAAATATTGTGCTCATCTTTATTTAAAAAAAAAAAAAAAGAAAGAAAGAAAACAAAGATCCAAGGAATTACATACATCAGTCTGTCAAAGCTCAATACTAGGAAAGATTCTGTAACACCATCATGGAATCTATTTCTAGGCCCCATAGAGAATACTAAGGTAAACAGGAACGGCTAACATGGATTTGTCAAGAACAAGTCAAGCTTACCCAAATTGATTTCCTTCTACAATAAGGTGATAGATCTTGCGGATGGGTCCAGTCCATGTGATACACCTCAATTTCAGGAAGTCTTCTGACACGCTTTCCCATTAAATTCTCATTAGTAAACTAAGGATATACAATCTAAATGAAACTACTATAATGTGCATGCATAACTGGTTGGATCATTGCACCCAAATGATTCTGCCTTGAACAGGCAAGTCTAGATAACCTCTTAAAGTCCCTTCCAGCTATAATTCTAATTAATCTGATCAACCAAAGCTAAAATGTATTTTTCCCGATACAGTTCTTCCAAAGTCTTAAACTCACCTTTGGTCATGTAAAGTGGACATTTATTTAATCTGATGTGTGCCTGTAAGGGAAAGAAAGACCTCAAAATATTTTGTGTGTTAATTTAACTAACTGGTTGCATAAAGGCAATTCTCATCAAAATCAATGAGATGAGATGATGTATATAAGATGTGCCTCATTAGTTTATCATCTCATATATTCTGTACATGTTTCCAAGTACCTGATTCCATCCTTGTTGTAATTTGTTCTTGACAAATGCAGGGCAGTCATTATTTTCACCTTTTTTTTTTTTCTAGATACTTACAAACTGATTGTTTAATTATCTGTTCCAATATCTTTCCAGGAACTGAATTTAGGCTAATTGTCCTATAATTCTGTGCACCTTATCTTGCTCCCTTTTAAGAGCTAGGGATTTATGTTTCCCTTTTCCAGTCTTTTGGAACCCTACCCATCCCCAATGCACTGTCAGAGATAATAGCCAACAGCTTTGCAATTGTTTCAGCCAATTCTTTAAGTACTTTGGCATGAATTTAATCAGAGCTAGGTAATTTGAAAGCTCCCCTAAGCAGACTCTAACCAGTTTTTTTACCCACTACTCTGGTCTGACCTCTTTTTCACTGATGCTAACTGTGTTAGCCTTTTAGTTTTCAATAAAGGGGGTTACCTGGACCAGAGGAAAAAAAAGCACTACTCTCCAGCTCTCTCAGAGTTATCTGTTATAAACTTGGACTACTACTAAGTAGTATGAAACTTGGATGAAAGTTTCAGTTGGACAAAATTCTTTCCTTCCTAGTCTAATTAAGTTGTAAAGCATTTCTTGTTATTTGTAACATCCCTTACTAGGTGCACCTCATTCTGTATCTTTGCCTTTTCTGATTTTTGTTCCTATGTGGCTCATGTTGTTCTTTTGTATTCGCCCTTTGTAAACTAACCTAGTTTTCATTTTTTTGTACAATTCCTTCTTGAATTATAGATCACTAGAGAGGTTGTGATTTAGCCAAGTTGGTCTCTTCCCACATTTTAAATCTTTCCTTCACACAAGGACATAGAGAGAAGTATGAAAAATTCAGAGGCATTTTCTTTTTTAAAGTAACAGAAACCAAGTTTTTCAAGGGTTTTTTTTGCCAAAGTTTTCCAATCTTCATCTTTGTCCATGCTGTTCTAAATGCTTGCAAAGCCTGCAGAACCTGCATTCATTCAAGGGTGAATATATCACTAACATGAAGATATTGATATTTACAGGTTTCCCTCATTTTATGCAGGTTCTGTATGTGCGAATTTGCTCTTAGGCAATAACCCTTTTTATACCAAACATTCGTTATATGCGAGGTAAATTACTCTCGTGTGATTGTGGGCTTCCACCACACCAGTCAGCTGCTTTGTACAGTGCATTGTGGGAGTGACGTGCACCAAAATAGTCTCCTGTGTGGATCTGTGCTCCTTGCTTGTTGTCTGCGACATTTGTTTCTGTAGTTGCCAACCCCATTATGGCTTCTAAGCATGCTGCTAGCGTATCTCCTACCCCTTTTCCTGGTCCATCAACGAAGTACAAGAGAATTTCACTAACACTAACACCCTTTGCCACCTTCTCTTCACATGACCTAAACATTCACCACCACCCTATGCTTGTGTGTACTGTCTGCTGTTGGGGAATACCAAAATTGTCTTGTAAACATGGTAGAAATGGGTCTGGGGATCGGTACAGTCAAGGTCTTGGAACATACCCCTATTTGTTACATTGTAAAGTGGGTTCCCTTTATGTGAATTTGAGTTATGCACCATTTTCCAGGAACGCATGTACAGCATAAAGCAAGGGAAACCTGTATACCAGGGGTGGGCAAAATGCAGCCTGCGCGCCGCATGTGGCCTGCCAGGCCATTCTATCCAGCCCACAGGGCCCCTAAAAAATTTAGAAAATTTATATTTATCTGCCCCTGGCTGCCTGTCACACGGCCCTCGATGGCTTGCCAAAACTCAGTAAGTGGCCCTCCACCTGAAATAATTGCCCACCCCTACTGTATACCTTTCAATGCATCTCTGCTTTATTAAAGTGCTCTAGGAAGAAATCTGGTAAATTACCATTTTGTTTGAAATTCTGCTTAACTTTCATTAGTGCAAGTATTAATTAAGTTTCAGCTGGCCAGTGCACATCTTTTTTTGCTCTGCTTGCTTAATTCTCATTTATCCCTATTTTTAAAAACTTTACCTCATGGGAATGATGCTTAATTCAAGTCAACAGTAATGAGTTTTCCTCTTATCAAGAATTTTATGACACTTTCGGCCAGAAAAGAATCTTTATTTTACCCATTGGAGACATTCAGTGCCGATTTCAATACCTCATCAATATTGTAGCTTGCATGCCTTTCATCCAAAAAGGTTAAAAGAAATCCTGTGGGCTGACCAATTTCTGGAGATAGGGATCCCAGTTAACTAGGAACATATTCACTTCCCAGAAAAGAGGAACAGTGGGACTCCTGTTCTGGCCTGGCTCCTTTGCAGAGAACAGTGCGAATCTATTAACCAATCTGCTGCTGTTCAAACAGCAAGAGTGTTTTACTAGTGTCCAGTTTCTCCAACACCAGTTAATTTCATTTTGGAGCACTTTCATAAACTGAAATAAAATAACTCCCATATCTACAAAGTGATATTGAGAAAACACCTGCATTTTACTGTTTTGCAAAAATCTTACACTTTAAAAAAGTTTAGAAGATCACGGATAAAAAGGGATAAACTGAGTTGTTCACAAAAAGACTTGCTTGTAAATTTTGCAGAAAAGAAAATCTTAATGCATGGGCAACCCCAAGTCACTTTTTCCTTGATATCTCAAATACAGTAATACAGAAGGCATTTGTGCTTGTGCTGAATTGTATTGGACCTTATAATCATGTATTGTAAATAACTTGGCAGCTCTGCAATTTCTATATTCTTTAGAACAGGGGTTCTCAACCTTTGGGGGCCCATAGGTTGCAAATGGCCCAATCAGCACATTGCTGCAGTCTATGTGACATCCTGTTAAAACTTTTTAAATGGATACACAGGAAGTAAATTGTGTGGTTCAGCCCACAACAAATTGAGAGCTGCAAGTGTGGCCCACTATGGCAAATGGGTTGAGAACTACTTTAGAAGGTAAAACCATGGAGATTTACCATATGCATAGTATAGTTGAGAAGGAACGCTGTCATTCTACCAGGAAAAGAGAGGTTTCCCTCTAGCCCAGTTGTGCTGACCAGACTGCTGTTTCCTAGATAAGCTGTTAATCTCTCCCAGTGCTAGTTTCCAACTCCTGTACTGGCCAGAGGAAAAAAAAAAGCCTGGGGAAGATTTATGCTGCTAATTTGCAAACCAAATCAGTTTACATGAACAAATACTACCTTTCACAAGCTGACAGTGCTGGCTACCACCATACTGTAGCCCAATTTTCATGCCTGTTTTTCAATCAGCACTGGGAACTTTTGGGAAAAGAGCTTGGGAAGAGACATAAGAGACTGATGCAGGCGTATCCAAGTAACACACTCTTCCCAGCCATTCAATGAGATCAGTTCACATTATAATCACACAGTGACTGGAACACTAAACTATTTAGGTTGCCTGCATGCTGAGACAGTCTCAGTGTACAATTTTACATCAGAACTGTTCAAAACATTTGACAAGTCAGGAACTTTCTTGTATAAAAAGCTTTCTGTGCAAGTGCTACTCAAAATTAATATGTATTTTTTAATAGATGGAGTCTCATTTCAGATTGCAATCAGAAGCTGCATACTACTTTTTCCTTCTATATTTGAATTGAAATTATTTCTGTTATCTGTAGAACTGAATTTCTGAAAGCTGATACTTTTCTTATTTGACCTCAAAAAGAACAGCTGCTTTAGATAACCAATACATTTAAAAAACTCAAACTATTATGACTTCCTGAATATACATAGATATTTTGTTTCTCTAAAACTGCAGAAGACAATACTTTTTAAAATTATTTTATGACCTGAAACTAGGAATGTGCATTACACGAATTGTGACATACATACATTATCATTTCATCCACCTCATTTATTGTTATAGTGAGCAATCCAAGAAAACTGAAATATTTGCTTTTGCAAAGGAAAGTACAAACTGAAGGGTGTGGAAAAATGTGAGACATAAACAACAGCACAAAGACCCTTATAAACCCTTACTTGGTTGGAATTACCATGTTTAAAGATGCTTTTAAATTTTTTTTTAATCTAATTGTTGATTTGGGTCATAAAACTGCATGAGAAGTCACTTTTAAGAGGACTGCAAGACAGAGGTTTGAATGTCCTATTACAAATGTTTTCTCATTAATGCAAAGAAAAAAAAGGAGGAGCAGGAAGAGAATGTATTCAACTTCACAACAGCTTGTAGAAGTTAAGGGCTAAGTTTAATTCCACGAGCTCAGCTAACCCATTTAACACAATAAAACACAGCAGTTGATGGGTAAAGCAGTCTTTTCTTTCTTCCCTTCCCCCTTTCCAACTGTTCTTTTGGTTCTGAGAGAAAATGCTGAGGCTCCACTGCTCTGAATATCTGGCAGAGATCCAAGACGCACTTAATGAGGTCTTGGCAAGTCCTCCGCATTACAGATGCCTCTCCAGGACCACAAACAGCCGCTATCAGACAGAACAAGAACCACAGGCAAAGCTGTGCCTGACAGCAGGGCTTTTATTTCCAAAAAGAAGTAAGAGACAAACAGGCACTCTAAGAGATAATATTTCCCAGATTTACCTAAATTAATCCAGTGTAATTTCAACTCCTTTCCTCCATCATAACCAGCATAACAGCAATTAACAAATAGCTTTACTGAAATACTGCATCGTTTTAAAAATCGGACATTAGAGTTGTATTGCAAGTAAAAAGACTTATTTTTTGTTAATGTTTTAAAACATATGGCTTAAAAATAATGGATTTTTACAACAGAGTCAAAACTATTAGATCAATAACATCTTAATTATATTTTCTATCCTTCCATAGTTGGAAAAATATCCAAAACTCATAGGTTTTTACAGTACAGTGGTATTCCCTATCAAGTACCAATGCTTTGAACTAACGATATGAAGCAGCAATTTCTATGATGAATTTCTGGCACCGTTCAAATTAACTTGCTAAAATGTCACATCAGCTCAGACCTCAAAACTTAAAATACATGTCTCCACTATACCTCCAATTCCTTTTATGGCCCTGACTAAAGGTTTGATATAAAAATCACAGTATAAACTATTATTTAATAAAAAGATATTTCATTAGGTTCCAGTTTGTTTGTGTAAAAAGTAAAAGAGTATTCATGCTAGAAAAGACTAAGTGCAAAGTCAGTTCCCAGAATAACATATTAAAGAAGCTCATCAACTCCAAACAGGAGGCCAACCCAACAACATTACAAACTACTGCACTTACACTTAGTTATTCAGCAGCCAAATGCACATGCCCAATTTGAGAAAGATCTGTACATGCAAAAAAGCTAGACATCAGGCTGAATGGAACTTGCCGGCACATTACTGGATGCCTTCAACCAATAAATGTCAATAATCTTCATCTACTCGCTGGAATCACCCCACCAGACATCAAGAGAGCAGTAGCAAGCAAATTAGACTGCATCCAGCAGAACAAAGACAAGAAGCACCCACTACATGGCCATATCATGGCTTCCAGTAGACTAATCATGGAAAAGTTTATTTTCTACAATGCAGTCACTGAATGAAACACCAACAGCCGCAGGAATAAGTATGACTCGGGAGACTGTTAGAACAAATATCAAGACTGCTAAACATCTCCCTCCAAGTGCAGAGCTTGATTGGCCAACATGGAGAAGCTTAAACTGCCTCTGCACAGGGGCCAGTAAGACTAAAATTAATATGCAACTATGGGGAAACTCCAGTGATGCAAATGTGTGAGTGTGGAGGAAGCTTTCAGACTACAGATCACCTACTGGCCTGCCTATGTATGGGGCAACTATGCACCAGTGAGGACCTTGCTAAGGCTACAGATCAAGCAGTAGTATGTGCCCATTTCTGGACCCAAATCTGAATATGGTGACAGGGCATAAGCAGCAGCAGCCTCCTGCTAATATAATAAACTTTGCACAGAAAGTGCTATTTTTCATCTGTCCAGGTGGTTCAGACCATAGGCTTATTATATTCGCAGTCAGAGCTGTCCAACTTCTGAGTGGATAAGAACTACAGGCCCCTCAGCCACAGTGTAGGCTGAATGTTGCACTGTGGGCCCTCCTGCTGCACTGAGCTGGCACTTTCATGATACGCAGGGTTCAAGGGTCCCCTTGAGTCCCTTATCTGGGAGCTCTTGGCCCTGTGGGCTGCACTGCACCCCCAAAGCAGAGGCAGAAAGCAGGAGGAGGAAGGGGGAGTGAGACGACCCCAGCAGGAGGCGAAGTAGCGTCCTGAGCAGAAACCCAAGGGCTGCAAGTTAACGCCTCGGGGGCCACACTTGAGGCTTCCATGCCACCAGTTGGACAGCCCTGTTCCAAGTGATTTTATATAACCGTTTACATTAATATCATGGCTTAAAGATTTAATTAACACAGTGCTGATTGTGTCAATTAGCAACATTCGTGGGACAGCGTCAATTTAGAAAGCCTGAAAATTCCCTCCAAAAAAAACTTACTGACCCACATATACAAAGAATGCTTTGAATTGAGTGAAGTGATTTTTCTGTGCCTTCAGGTCCTGATTCACTACCACCCTTGAGGCAGGTGAAAAGGAAAATGTATTTGGATCTCTCTGCAACTGCCCATACATACAAATCCTCCCAGCTGTCAAGCTCCAGGAGGACAGGGTAAGAATAACAATAGTAAAACTATCAATAAAATAAAAAAATCATATACAACTATTCTCTCAGGCTCACTGGCTAGGATATAATGGGCCCTAGGCCCATTAACCCCACACCCACCACCAGGGGTGCCAGAGAGTGGTGGGTGACCCCATCCCATCCTCTCGGCCAAGTGTGCCCTACCTGCGCAGATCCCAGCCATGGGATCCTGCCTGCCCATCCACTCCATTCAGCACCCCGAGCAGGGTGGGTGTGGTGTGCCCGGGCAGTAGGGCTGGGTCAGTGGTGGTAGCAGAGACACTGGCAGTGGCAGCTGGGCAGAGTGAGCCATGGCTGCAGGGGGCTGCTGGAAAGCTGAGTCCAGCTGCTGCACTGCACGGCTGGGTAGGGCAGAGGGACCCGCTGTGAGCCAGACAATCTCTTGGTGGGCCAGATCTGACCTGCAGGTCATATTTTGCCTACCCCTAGTGTATAACATATATACAAAAATTCACATTGTACAAATGTGAAAGACACTTTGTTACACACCTCAGACTAACAATGAAAGTACTGGGCAAAGCTTCTGTCCCATGGCCTGTAATACTGACAAGATGCCCTTGCTCCAGTCAAGCAGAAGACTTTGTCCAAATGGAATAAGCTTTCACCAAAAATTGTTAGGGGGGCATTGGGAGTTCTTCTTGGTTATGTAAGCCACTAATGCTACAATATAGATAATGATGTGCTCTTTCGGGGAAGGAAAAAGGAAAAATAAAAAAGTGATTATACTCTGTGAACATGCATCTGAGGCTGAATCAAGTATAGCCTGAGGAGCCAGGTGGGAATCACCTGCAAGACCAAAATGTTTAGAGACCAAATTGATATTTCATGAAAGCAACCTTACCTTGTCTGAGGAGGAACCTCTAATCAAGTACAAACTGGAGGTATAATAAATTCTGTGGATGTTCAGGGTATTTTGGTAAAAGATATCTATGATTTACATGTGGTATTAGGATTTTTCTCTCTACACAGCACACTTCAAAATGTGGTGCCCAGTGATATTACTCTGATGTTCTTGAAAGCAAAATGCAGCAGCATAGTGACAAAAAAAACCTAAAGGAGGCCAATCAGAAAATGGAACATGGAAGTACACAAAATAGAAGCAACAGGCAGTAACACGGCTTGCTTCAGAGGAGTTGGTTAAGTAAATAGTCTTCGTTACCAAAAATAAATGACAGAAACCAGGTTTTTGTTCCCATGGCAATTTTTCCCCAAATTATTACAAATTAAATCAGAATTTGTATATAACTGCTCTCTCAACTGAAACAGACCACTTTTGCAAGCAAATAATGATTTGATACAATAGCTTCTACTCAATTTACATTTAATTAAAACACATTTCAGCATTGAAGAAAAAGGTTTTCCCAACAGCAGAATCATCTCAATTGATTAATTTCAAACGCATATACAAAATTAAAATGAAAAAGAAATTGTTTGTTTTCATCTGTCCCTTGAAGCATGGTCTGGCTTCCTACTATAACCTGAAAAATGTTTTATCTAACAAAGACTCTCATTGCATTATCAAATGATTTGTGGCACCCTTGTTTTTTTCTGTTCTCCTCCTGTGGAACTCTGTAGTTTCAATTTGGTGCTCGGTTGTTTGTTTTTCTCTCTTTAAATTGGACCCTGTGTGTCAGTTCATGCAAGAGGGGCCAGAACAGTGATCCTTCTGGACCCTTTTGGACTACGGGTTGCCTAGGAATGCAGAGGACTGGACTCTATGAATCAAGAGCGTCTTTCCAGTCCTAGGTTCCTATTTCCTATTAAAATTCTGTAAGCTGCAAAAAAGAAAACAACAACAACTGTATATTAGAAACTTTTTGCAGAACTAGAGTTCTGTCATAATTCATAACATGAAGAAGGTAATGTTTGCTGTTCTTATTAGCTGTACCTGCTCATAAATTACCTGGCTCTTATGATGAAAACCTATTGTTATTCTATACATAACCTTCTCACCAAATAGAGTTTGAATTCCAGTAGATTTAATTTAAACCTGTCTTTGTAAAATGACAGTTGAACTTAGTTCTATTCGCATATTATGAAATATTTGCTAAACTGGTTGAATACCTTTTTTTTTTTTGGGGGGGGGGGGGGGGAGGGGGGGATAAAGGATTTCTCCTTTGATTGCACTAAAGTGGCCTGTGAATCTGTCTGAAAGATTGGGAGTGAAAAGGCAGGAACAATGCACACATTAACGTAATGAAGCAGAAAAGCAGCAGGATCAGCATTAGCAGAGTGAAAGAAGGGAGAGGCAAGTGGACCTCCCCCACTGCAGTAAAGTTGGCACTCAGTGCCAATGTGACAGCCTAGAGCAAAAACACACTGCATCCTAAGACTTCCAGTTCAGAGATTTACCATCCAGGTCTTCCTTTGACGTAAAGCATTGTGGACTGTACTTTCTATTTAATAATTGCTCAATCTTTCCCAACATGAAAATAATTTACTTTAAAACTATAAGTTGTGCAGCATTTAATACACCTCAGGTATGGAAGACACAAGATACATACCAATGAGCATTCTTGATTTCTCAGGAAAGCATACCAACAGTCCCTTATTTCCAACAAGCAATAAAAAGCTTTTCCAAAATGGGAATCTATTGTTCCTCTAATAAAAACTCATCTAATGGACAGAAGAGTATGATTTTTAAAAATGTTCAGAATATATTATTTTAACTCTGAACGTTTTCATATTAATAGAAATAAGTAAAAAAAAAATATAAAAGACAGCATGAGTTCTAGGTTTTTATATCTGTATTTTAAACACTTTTCACAAGAGGACTATTTTCGCATACCTTACCACCTGTCACACTTTCACCGATTTTGTGAGCATAACATATAGTAAAATGGTACCAATGCTTTTGCAGAGACGAAAGGGTGATGTTTGTTCATTTATGAGAAAATATTAACATTACATAAAACACTGGATGGATTAAAAAAATATCAAGATTTTTATTCTACTCTATCATCTGTCTATGCATTAATACTTTAAATAAAATTGAAATTTTATTAAGTAATAAATATAAATAAAGTATATTTTTGTGACAAGAGGTTCAAAAAATTTAACTAACAGATGTTAGACCTCAGATTACAAAATACAATTCACCACCTCTTAACATTCTTCATTAAACCATTTTTTTCTGTTCACAAAGGAATGGCTTCTTTTTTCCTTTAAATGGAAGGAAATAGTGGCTCAGTGCTGTTCTAGAAATGACCCACTTTAGCCCTAAAGGATTTTTTTTTCTCTGGGGTTGGAAGCAGCAATTATAACCTTACTTCTTAGTAGACATAAATGCTTGTCATAGGCTGCAGTAACTTACTGTTGGCAATACTTGCATACCAGGTCATGTTCAAGAGAGCACCGATTACCCAACTGTAAACAAGTCCATTACAAAGCAATATTTAATATAGAAAATTATTAAATGAAGAAGAGAAAAAGTGACTTCTGTTTATGAAAATCTGCTATTAGGAAAATGAGAGCCTGTAAAGTTCCTTTTATCACAAAAGATTTGTTTCAAGACAATTCAGTATAGCACTTAAACAAATGCTAAATTTGTAAGCACATCTTTAAAATTAATCATATCCTTAAGAGTATTCTCTCTCTTCTCCCAATATTAACATCCCTAGAATCATGGAACTGCTTAATGGGCAACAATGATTACTTTTCTTATTAAATCAGTTTTACTTTTCTTATATTCTTTGCAAACTGAGATGTGGATTAGGAAAAAATAGGCTTGTGTGACAGGCTCAGACTACCCCAAAATCTCTCCAAATCTGAAGACTTTACATGTAAACTGAATATAAGCTAGCAGTACGCTCTTGTTGCAAAAACTACCAAAAGCATACTGGGATGTGTTAACAGAAGGGTCGCTTGCAAATGAAGGGCCCCACAATTCAAGAAGGGTATATACAGATTAGAAAGAGTCCATCAGCGAGCAACATAAATGATCAGAAGTCTGTGAATCATGACTTACAAGGAAAGGCTGAAAGAACTAGAGTATTCAAGGTGGAAAAGAGAACACAGGGTTACATTTCAAATACCTGAAGGGCAGTTATACAGAGGATGGAGATGGCCTTTTTTCTGTGGCCTCAAGATACAGCAGAGGAAATCTAGGTTTGAGATTAGGACAAACTTTCTGACTATGAGGATGATCATGATCAAGCATTGGAACAAGCCACCTAAAGTTATGGAATTTCCAAACCTGAAAATTTTCAAGTGCAAATTAGACACTTGGCTGGGACGGTTTATTCAGGGATGATCCTGCCTTGAGCAGGGGACTGACTAGATGACCTTCAAGGTCCCTTCTAACCCTACTTTCCTATGATCCTATACACACACTTCTTATACAGTCACTGTGTACCTAAACATAGTGCAAAACTTCAGGTAACAATTATAAAGCTGGGTCCAGAAAATAGCAGCTACCTGCCAAATAACCTTCCAAAACTAGCTGGTGAAAAAGGAGGTAGTAAGGAATGATCAACATTAACTCCACAATAAGGCCTCCAGAAAGTCATGACAAAGATTATAAAGGAATTATGGTTGTAGCTATACTTCAGCCTTGTGAAATTCCACACACCTATCTGATTCAGGTAAATAATATTTGTTTGTTTCACCATTTACCATTATAAAGGACAAAGCCTTCATTTTGTGGTAGGGCCAGTAATAGTTCTTGATAAGTTTTGCAAGACGGCTATATATGAGCATGTATAGATCTCTTGCCCTTCTTCCTTTTGGAATCCTTTACTTTGCAATACATACTCCCTGTAATGTAATTCAGACATCTTTAAGTAAGCAAACTTTATACACATTAGTTGCACTTGAATTTCCTATTTTTATTATTTATAATTTTTGCATCATCTTATGCGAGTAAGTAATGGCTGGCAGAAAACCAAAAAGGAAAATGGCACTTTTCCTTTCAGGGATTAACAAATTTAAATATTCTATAAAAGCCCAATTGAAACAAAAATAGAAAGAGGCTAGAAAAAAATGCAAAACAATGCTTCTCAAATAAAAAGGGAACACTTCGGGGGGGGGGGGGGGGGGTTAATTTAAAAATACCCCACATATCCCTTCCCATCAATTTTGTTACTGCCCAGTAATAAAAGTGCAAATTAAAAGCACAGCAGACCTCCAAACAGGACCAAATGTCATTTGTTACCATGCAAGAAAATGAGCACAGAAACACTGGTTCTCCATTTTTTCTCTCCCCCATTCCAAGTTATAGTATAGAAAACACAAAAGGCAAAGGAGTAAACTAGTCAATGTTTATGGGGTAAATTTCCAAACACTCCTCTTTTTGATCTCTCTAAATCTGAAAGGCAGGGATACCTACCTTCTAGTTGCTGTTATATATACCAACTAGTGAGCGCATACAATCCTCTTCTTAATAGATGTACAAATTTAAATCTTGGAGGAATCCTCCCTGACGGTGATATCACTTCAGGACACTACATTTTTACTTGTCTCAGCACTTACGAAGTATTCAAATATATGCTTTTTTGATAGCTGACTGCATGGACTTGTAAAAAGAGAATTTGCATACAATTTGAAAGAAGTAACTTGTAAGTAGCTCTCTAGGCACATCCAGAAGAGCACACATGTGCATGCAGGCATTCGCTATGCTAATTGCCAGCGTACGGGAGTTTTTTTGACACCTGGAGCTCTGTGTCAAAAAAAAAAAAAAAAAAAAAAAAAAAAAAAAAAAAAAACTTGTGACAGAAAAAAACAGGGCAGTGCATGCGGAAGCAGCAAGCACTGCCTTAAACCAGTGCCTAGCCAACTTGGGCCATACCCCATGCACTGGACTGCCACCGCTGGAGCCCCAGGAAGTCCCCAGGACCCGAGATAATGCTGCTGGAGCCAGCCCAGGTGCTGGCCCCAGCCTCCCATACCCCACTCAGGGTAGCTTGCTGCACACCAGAGCACCACTGCTATCTGTCCCTGGGGAAATGTACATGCATTCTCATCTGGACAGAGCTTCTGAGAATCCTTTTAAATTACAATAATAAAAAGATATCACTCTAAAAAATCCCTGCCTCTTTAAAAACAAAAAATGGAGTTTTGCTACAAGCAGCTTATTTCATTAATTATGAATGATGGAACAGTTCCAAAGAAATCAGGTATGAATCATACTTTCTGCTTTTAAAATGTATATATTATATTATTTACTTGTCTCCATGTTTAAATGGAATTACATACCTCTCCCCATTACCTTAAGGAAGCTGAACAAAAACACAATGAAATCTACCACTCAGATTTTAAAATTAAATATGACATTTCATGGAAGAAAGAAGACAAACTAAACTAAGAGGTAGCTGGTTAGAGGAATGAGGGAGAGCATTAATAACTGTAAACAAACTGCACACAAATTCCTAGGTAGGTAATTATTTAGTCCACATGCAAATTTTGCAAACTAAGTTTAGAAAACTAGCTTTGAAATTCTGGCCAAAGAGCATAAGGAAGGAAAATCCAAACTTCTCTGGAAAAACCTGCCCCAGCTGTTTTGATTTCTGTCTTTAAAATCTAGGTCTAGTTTTCATTAAATAAATTAGCCACTTGCTCAGTTGCATCACATATTTAGGTATTGTTTTGCCATCAAATAAATCTGTCAGTTTCCAAAATCATCCATTTAAGCTGGAAAAGCTGAATTTGTTATTTGGTGTAATAACTTTTAACATTCCCATAGTAAGAGTTATGCTAGAATCCCAAAGCACCCTAACAAAGTGGATGTTGTATAAACTGCTTCTACTGACATCAGTTTATTTACTGCAGTCAAACAGCAGGGGTGTAAATAAAAGCAGAATTTATTAGACAGTCATTAGAAACAGTGGCTAACATTTTGTTTGTCTCATTTTGAGCCAGTATTCTCAGGCATCTAAAAACTGGTCATGACCTAAAAAAGAAAAAGATCCCTACTTTTGTTTTTATTCTCAATAGTGTTTGTTGAAAACAATACTAGCAATTAAAGTGTAGTGAACTCTTAGCAAAATGTATGCTTTTAGTTCATGTCTGAATTGATCTTTTTTTATCTCTTTAATCTAAAAACACATTTATAACTGAAAACAAACAGCCAAAAACATTCCATACCCTGTTCAAACCAACATTGAACAGAATTTAAACCTCAGAAACTAATCTAATCCCTTGGCAGATTTTCACAACTGATGAGTCTGTATTCTCATTTTGTCCAATTATTAAAATGTAGCAAGAAGGATCAACATAGCTAATTTCTGCATTATCTATATTGAGCTAAACTATGATGCTATAAGCTAAATCTTACTAAATAAACATGGGAAATAAATAACACAAGGAGAGAATCAATTAACCTCTTTTAAACTTCTCCACAAACTAAAACTAGGAATTAATTCTAGGTTAAGGTGACGCTACAATTCTTAGGCATTTTAAGTTATCTATAAACCACAACAAGAAGCACTGCAATGTAAATTTCCCAGGCTACAGTGTCAGATTCTGAAAAACAAACCCAGCAAGTACTTCAAGAAAACTGGGTCTAGTCTTTTGGCTCTCTGCCATAAAATCTTTACTTCATTTAAATTCCATTCCAATTCTATCCTCAGTTGTTCCACTGCTTAAAGGAACTTTCACTTGACAATAAGGGCACCTCTGCCAGTCCAGTCATGACTCAGTAAATAATTTACTGAACTAGTTACATGATAATTTCTCCAAGAGAAGCTACAGAATGTGCAATAACTTGGCCTTGAATCTGGACAACCAAAGGGCCTCTACACACCTGCTCCAGTGTGGAAGGAGGTGCTTTAAACCGGGTGGCTCTAATTAAAGTGCCCATAGCGTCATGTGCATTCAGCATCCCACACTTCAAAATACTGCCATTTTGAAACGTGGGACGCTGAATATACATGATGCGGAGGCTGCTGCTGCATATTAATTAGCATGCTAGCAGGCTCAATTAATTGAGTCTGCTCCGATGAGTGCTAATTAAGATGCATCATAACAGAGGTCCATCATTTGTAAAAGTGCCAAAAGACCCAAGTATCAGAAGAAAACTCCATATCAAAATAAGGATCCACAGTATGGGTAGGAGAGCTGGCGGAAGTTGAGCAAGCTTAAACTTGGTGGCTATACAATATATTCACAAAGTTTATGCTTTGTTCAAAAGAGGTATTTCAAAGGGACAAATTATAGGACAGTAAAGGTAAAAACAGCATATACGCTACAGCAGAGGTAGGCAAAGTTTTTTGACTGGAGTGCCGAAAAAAACACAATATCTACCTTGGAAGGTGCCAGAGTGCTGACATACCAGGAGCAGCTGTTTGCAGCCTCCCAGCTGCAGCCAGCCCATGAAGCCGGGTCTGCCTGCAGAAGGGCTTGCAGCCTCCCAGCCACCTGCTGGAAGCAGCCTGAGCTCCGTGGCTGGCAGCAGCTGCTTAGAGGCCAGGCTGGCAGTGGTGTGCTGAACAAAATGGCCTTGCATGCCACGCTTGGCACATGTGCCAGGGGCTGCTGGCCCCTGCACTACAGTATACAATCCTCTGACTTTCTGAAGACAGAAATACCGTTCTATCAAATATCAAACTACTCCAGATTTATCAAGTATGTTGGCAAAGATGATTTTAAATGGCCTCTGGGCCTACGGAACTTTTGTTTTAGATAAAATATTAATTTAATCAACTACATGCTATGTATTCATTTGCATAGTCACTTCAGTGGAGCTCCAGAGATGGACCTCAGGAATATCACACCATTGCTATTTGAAAAAGGAGCCTGCAGAATTCAGTATATGATAAACCCTCATAACTTACTTTCTTAGTAAAAATGTGCAGCACATACAAGGCAAATTATGTATCCGATTGTTAGTGTCTTAATATGTTCCTGATTAAATTGGGTAAAATGAACCACACTCAAATATTCATTGGAATGTAGCCTTCTGCAATTATCAGCTTACTTGAACGACAGAAATAGAAAGAAGCTAAAAAATGGGAGTTATCAAGGCTCCCTACAGTCTAAGAACGAAAACAAAATTGTTTAGGTAATGTTTTTAAATGTTTTGCTACAAGTTACAAATGTTTTTATATCACCTCCATGAAGATGCAGTTTTACTGCATTTCAAAATATTTCACCCATTTTATACCATTTTAAGTCTGATGAAGTAAACATTATAAATTCTCCTATCAAAGTTGTAAAATGTACTAGAAGGCATGATGGCAAATGGGTTAAATTAATAATAAATATTTTGGTTCTCACTTTAGGCTTTTTTTTTTTTTTTTTTTACACTATCATTCAGCTTTCAAAAAACAACTGGCAACAGGCATATTCCTTAGCACCACAGGTATTCCTTTGCCATTTGTCTGAACCATTTAAGCATATTTGTATAGGCTACCTGAAATATTAGGTCTTCAGTCATCTTTTAAACACCAACTAATTAAGAATAAAGGTGACATACAGAAATATATTTACTTTTCATTTAAACCAGAGAGAATAACTACATATTTATTAGAACCAGTCTAAAAGAACAGTGTGTAATTAAGGTTGCCAACACTTACCATAAAAGAGCCTGAACTCTGTGGCTTAAAAGCTTTTCAAACCTAACCATTAGGTGTCTGCTAGTGCTGCTGCTGCTGTTTGTTTTTTAAATTTCAGCTACAATGGTTCACCTATGTCCAAGATGAGGCTAGAAAAAATGTTGCTTAACTCTTGGTTAGAAAATTCTAATAACTATTCTATGAAAATGTAAGTTGAAGCAACTAGAATAAGAGTCTGAAATTTGGCAGGGGGAAATTCGGGGGGGGGGGGGGAAGAGGTCCTTGTATAAAGGGCGTGGTTTTGCCACTTCCATTTAGCCTGTGGCAGGTCCATCAGCCCCACCCAGCCTAGATGCAGGGGGCAGCCTGGACTGTGGCCCTGGTCCAGCTCACCCTATCCCCGCATGCAGCTCTTAGGCAAGTCAGAAGCTGTAGCTGGGGGGCTGAGTAGTGGGGCAGCAGCATCATGGCAGCTGGACTTGGCTTCCCAGCAGCCCCACTGCCACTGTTAGACCCTGGCCCTGCCACCTAGTCACCCCAGACCCATCTCCCTGGGCCCTGGGGAGCTGGTGGGTAGGGTCTCCATGGAGAGTGGCCCAGGCCCCCACAGGCAAGGCACACTCAGCCGAACAGATGGGATGGGGCCACAGACAGGTAGGGAGCAGTGTCCGGGAACAGGACAGGCAGGCAGGGACTGGGATCGCAGAGTGGTGACAGCAAAGGGCTGGGGCCCAATGCAGAGCCATGATCTGCTCCTCACAAGTCCTTGTGATACGTGCCAATTGCATAGGGAACCAGCAGTGCCCACTGCAAGGGCATGGGGGAAGCAGATCGCAGTTCTGCCCTGAGCCCTAGACCCCAGACATGTGCTGGGGTCACTGGCCTGCAATCGAAGCCCCAGCCCCACCTGCCCTTCACACTCCCAAAGGCCTCTCTGCATACACCCACAGCCCCATCCCATGTGCCTGGCTGAGCATGCCCTGCCCACAGGGGTCTCCAGCCAGTTTCCATGAAGACCCCACCTGGGTGCTCCATCAGGCTAGGATAAATTGGGAGTATTCCTGGGCCATCACCACCCCCCCCCCCACTGTAAAAAGCTGTAACAGGGAGTCAAGGCTGAGTCAGCACAAACACCCCCACTCTCAAGAACTCAACAGAACTCCTTAAGTGGTCCTCCAGCCCAAATAATTGCCCACCCCCTGGAACAGAAGATAGTGGAAAGCAAGTGTGATAAACACTTGGGATTATAAAGCTGAATGGGAGCAGCAAAAGACAGATATGGATGAGAAAAGCACATAGAGGCAATGAAAAAGAAAGCAGATGCTATGATACAAGCATGAATAAGAGACAGAGACAGAGACAGGGACAGAAGCTGGCGTGGGGTGGAGAAGAACAGAGTGGGGAAGAAAAAATGGTTTGGAACCACTGTATTTAGCAAGACCAGCAACATGCAAAAGGAGGAGAAAGAGAAACACTACCCTTGGAGTTGGATAGCACACTATATGAGTGCACAGAGGTTGCCCAAGGCCCAATATGGGGACACAGGGGCTGGCTGGAAGCAGCACAGGACAAAATACACCAGCCAGCATCACTCATCGGGCCCACAGCACCAAGAGGTTGAGCACCACTGATCTAAAGAACAAACAAGCATGGTTTAGTCTTTGGAAAACCACGGGGAATGAACAGTATGTGAATAACTAAAACAGATTTTGAAAACAAGGACAAGACCACCCTTAGATCAAGTTTTTATGCTCACTTCTACCCTCTGCATCAGCACAAAAGAAAAAAAGGAATGAATGGTAGATTATTTTGAAATGTTCAGACCTGGGCAAAATAAGCAGTTAAAATGTGTTCATATATAATCATAGCAGACATCACAAAATGGCAGTTACATAGTTTAAAAAGTTCTTTTTCTTAGCTTAGAAGCATTGCTCAAACTTCAGAAAAATGCTGTGTGGCTAGCTCTGTGATGAAGAGATTTTCTGAGTGGAGGAAACTAACCTATAGCAAGAGTATATGCTTTCTGCCTTAATCTCTCTAGCAAAAGTCAAATTCCTGGAGCAGAGCTGCTCTACTGGAAAGCAGGCACTGACATTTTGGTTGATTCTTGAAAGAGGGGATTGCCTGCAAGCTGTCTGACCACTACTGTTAAAAGGAAATAACTTTAGCATCAGTGACTTTCACCCAACAGAAACAGCTTGAATGCCCCCCTTCACCACCCCAGTTAGATGCCAGTCAGTAGAAGAGCAACAGTATCTTAAACATCTGTTGGGTCACCATAAAAACCATTTATTTATGGATAAAGACAAGACATATTGGACAGTCTCTCCCTCCCTCCCCTCCCCCGCCCCAAATCTCCTAAACACTATACCAATTAAATCAGAGAAAATTAGGGTCGCAGCCCACGCCCAAGGAGCTGTGCAGGCTGGGCCAAACCAGGGCCCACCTCAGGTGCCACTGGGCACCCCCGCCTGCCTGCATCAAACCAAGCCCGTGGAGCCCAAGGACAGCCCCCCCCTCCCCCCAGCTTCCTGCCTGGCCCCTGATCTCCTCCAGCTGCTGCCTTCCCAAGGGCCCAACCAGGCCGGCCAACCTGCAGCACCTCCCCCGCTGTCACCTAGTGATTGGCTCTGGTGCTCAGCACCCTGGTGCCACTCCTGCCTGCGTGGGATAGGGCATCCATCTACCCAAGCCCCAGCCAGGCTGAGCTCCCCCACCCACTAGGAGCCTCCAGCACAGCAGCCCACGGCAGTGCTTGTCTGGGCCCCAGCCTCGCCCACCCACAGCTCCCCTCCAGTGGCCGGGGGGCAAGCACTTCAGATGGCCACTGTGCTGGAGGGACCCAGCTGGCTCGGCCCCATGTACTGTCCACAGTGGCTGTTCCTAGAGCCTGGGGGCTCCTGCAGCTGGGTCTCTGCACCAGGGGTGGCTCTGTCCCACTTGTGCTGTGCCCTGCACACAGGGAAGCTGAGCCCGGAGCCAGGAACTCCCTGAGCCCAGCGTCCTGCCCCAGCCAAGAAGAGTCCTGTCGCAGGCAGGGCAGTTGCGACCAATCCCTGCAGAGCTGTGTGGGTTGGGCCATGCCAGGCCTCACCTCAGGTGACACTGGGCACCCCTGCCAACCTATCACGACCAGAGTCTGCAGAGACCCGGGGCAGCCCCTACTTCCTGCCTGGCCTCCATTTCCCTTGAGCTGCTGTCTTCTCAAAGGCCCAGCTGGGCTGGCCTGGTGGCAGCGCCTCCCCGAGTGCCCGGTGCTACCCCTACCCAGGTGGGATGGGGCATCTGTCTGCCCAAGCCCTGACTGAGCCCTCCCTCCCAGCCGTGGGCCAAGGCCCCCCACTCTGGGACCACTGGGGAGACCTGAGCAACCCGGCCCGCATGGCTGCTGGGGTGCAACTGCCTCCCCCCACCAGACCTGCCCTGGACTAGCAGGCCTCTATCACAGCTGGTAGTGATAGGAGACTTGGGCAGCAAAGGACACACCCTCTTTCTTTTTCCTTTTTTTCTCTCTTCTTTTTCTTTATCTCCTCTTTTTCCTTCTCTTCTTTCTTCTCTTTCCCCTCTTTTCTGTGTTTCTCTATCTTCTCTCATGTCTCCTTTTCCTCTTTTCTTTTTTCTCTCCCTTTCTCCTATTTGTCCTTTCTTTTTCTCTCTTCTTTTTTCACTCCTCTCGTCTTTTTTCTTCTCTTTCTCTTCCCTCTCTCATCACAACATGATTAACAATAAAAATAAACACTTATGATTATTAATAGGGGTGCAGCAACCGGGGGTCCCCCACAGCCAACCCCACTGACTGGGGGGAGGGGACTTCTGAGTAACCATGACCAGCCGTGGGGAGACTGCTTCTCCTAGCGCCCACAGTTCCCAGCCAGCACTCTCAAAGGTGCACCAGAACTCTTGCCTGCCCCACCTGCTTGGGAATGCTGGCTGCCAGGGGGTACGTACCAGCGCCTATACATCATCACTGGGGTGCACCAATAGAGATTTTTGGGGCCAATACTAATGGCCAATTTTTAACAAGCCCTATTGGCCGGTACCAATCCAGTTGCCGATATGCAGGTCTGTTTGGTAAATCTGTTGTGGAGGAGGGGGTGGAGGGAGGGAAGGGAAGTGGGGCAGATCGAGGCACCCACAGTGAGGGAGGGAGTGGGGCTGGTGCAGAGGCTACACAGACAGGGCAGAGTGCAGGACAGAGCCGCGAACAGCTAGTGTGGGTGGGCACAGGGAAGGGGGGCTGGTCCCACCACTGCACACACCCCAGGAGGGCATGTGGGGCATGTGCCCCCAGATCTGCGTGTGGGGCAAGGGTGGGCTGTCCCTGTGCACAGGGGCAGCACCAGACTCTTCCCTACTGGGGCTGAACCAGGCTGCACTCAGGAGAGTGGCAGCAGTACTGGGAACAGGGCTATAGCCACCCCAAAATTCCCCATAGCCCCCTCCCAGCATCACCACCACCCGCCCCAAGCACAGCCCCAGCCCAGCTACCTGAGCCCCAGCCCGCAGTGATAGCCCGCCCTCATCCTGTGCACAGATCTGGGGACACATGCCCCTCCCCCCAACGCCCCCCAGACAAGCAGCTCACAACTTCGTCCCAGGGCCTGCCCTCGCTGTGCAGCGCCTACCCCAGCCCCACTCCCTCCCTCATCGCTAGGGCCTTCATCTGCAATCCCTCCCCACCACCAACAGACTTACCAGCCAGATCCGGCTGCTCTCCACACTGCCGGGCTGTGCTCCTGTCCACCTTCATGTTGCACTGTTGCTGCGTGCATACACAGAACATTTATCAGCCACATTATTGGTCGTATCAGCCAAAAAGAGCCAATTGCTGATACTGTCAATTTTCCTTATATCAGTGCCGATCTGATATGCAACCAATATATCACTGCACCTCTAATTATTATCTATATTAATATGCAGTGCATTCTGCCATGTACATTCCCTCCCCCCCAACCCCGGGTTTGTTTTTTTTTGCAGGCCGGCCCTCCAGCACCTTACAAGGTAGACATTGAAGTTTCTTTGGCACTCCCACCAAAAATGTTGCTTACCCCTGACATAGAATGTGTGTCTGTAATTTTTGCCTGGCAATCGTTCATTTAAATCTTTTTAATATGGTCTTATTTTCCATATAAAGTGATTTATCTGAAGCTTTACTTAAAATTATTCCATAGCATAATCATGGGCAATATTCTCCCTTCCAAAAGGCAAAACTGCCAAAAATCCATTAGCTCTTGGTTGGAGAGCATGAATATGACAACTTGACAGGCTAACTTCACAGTATGTTACCTTCACTCCTCTGGTCCACCCTGAGCTATGCAAAGAAACAAGGGCTCTGTAGAACTCCACGTTCCCCTGGTTTTAAGACAAGTTCCACCCTAAGACATGCAACATTCTCCATGCAGAAACTGAAGAAACTTATTTCTCTGTATTGAAGTAAGATATGTACAGAAAGATATGCAAGAATTAGGACTATAGCCTAAGAAGGGAAATGCCTGCATTCAAGTCATGTGCTACAACAAAACATTCCTGTATGATCTTGGCCAAGTCTCTTATTCTAATGCCTCAGTTTTCAGTCTATAAATGGGAATAAGAGTAGTACTCTACCTCATGGGATACTGTGATAGTGAATATAGCTTAAAGATTGGAAGGCACTCCAATATTGCAGCAATGGAGACTCAATACACCCTGTAAACAGTCACTTTCAAGAAATTATTCTAGTTTGCAGCATTTTATTTTGTTTGTTGTATAGAGGTTGGTGAAGAATATTTTGTTTTTAAAAAGAAATACAAACTTACAACAATCATTTTGTCAGAGAAAAGCTTACAGCCAGCAATGCTGAATCTTTTAAGAGGACTAAAAAGAGTCCACTGTATTTGACTGAACAAAGCTTGCTTTGCTTCAAGTACTGGTTCTTAAAATCACCATGAAACTGGACATAAACAGAGGCTAGCAGTTTAACTAACTGAACTGAAGAATGATACCAACATGTAATATTTCAGAAAAAACTACCCCATGCTAGAAATGTATACAGTCACATTGGGGATCTGAAATTAAAGGAACACAATGGTTCAGAGATTCTTTTATTCTGAGTGAACACCAGGAAAAAACACTGGCTGAAAGTGTTGGTGGAGAAGTCTAGCATGTCACCTGAGCTATGTATTTATACAGAGACTCAGTGCATGAGTCATCAAGTACCGGTGACTCGGTGGATCGAGTCACTCAGTATTTATATACAGACTAGGTGTATGTGTCGTTAAGTGTATGTGTCATTAAGTGTCAGTAGGTGCATGTGTCAGTCACTTATTATTCAGCAATTTCAATACTGAATTTTTTTTGGTTATTTTTATTTCTAAAATGGTCTTGCTTATAGAAGAGATTAATTCTTCACACTAGTCTGGCATCAAGGCTAAGTACAGACAGCCAAACAGCCTGAGGCTGAACTGATTCAATTTTTGCAGGTTAGTCTGAGAGCTGTGTAGACTGAGCCAATAAGCAAATGAACAGACATTCACTTTTGATTCTGGAAGTGCAACCACATGCCTTCAGTGGCCCAGGCCACATGCCAAGGAGCGCTAGAGTACACCTCCCTGCTTGGCTGGAGCAGACAGCTTGGGCCAAGACTAGCCTGCCCACCCTGCAAGAGGTGGGGGTTTGCAAGGGAGGTACAAAGCATCCTTGGATGCTGGGGTTCTGTGAGTTAACTTGAATCTGGAGGGGATCTGGGACAGAATTTCAATAAACCAATGTAACCTAAATCAGTTAAGTCTGATACTACATCCATCCAGGTTTATCTTAAACTGGTTTCGGCCATTTTGAAAGCAGTTTATATGCACTGAACTTCTGCCATGTTATAGATTTAAACTGGTTTTGAACCACTTATACCAGTGTGTGTGTAATTTCTGTCCCTATCCCAAGTTTCATCCACTCAGCAGCAGATGGAAATTAGCAAAAATTGTAACCGATTTAACCTCAACCTCATCCTCCTTACTAGTGTTGTTCTTGTTTTCCTAAAGCAAGAAAAGATTTAAATGGCCTTTTCTCTTACTGCTTTCAGAGAGCCTTTTCATGTACGATTGCTGCTACAGCAGACTAAACCTTCTTTTTGTGTCCAGTTTTCATTTACACTACAAGGAAGGAGCAACATTTAACATTTTTAGTTTTAATGTAAATTCATAATTGCTATGTCTCTTCTCATATTGTCCATACCCCAAACTATTGTAGCCCAGCAGCCAAGACCCATGGTGATTTTAGTACAGTTCTCACATGTGCTTGTGACTAGCTTGCTTGAATAAGAGGCTTGAACTGTGAAATCCTACAACATGCTTACAACAACAAGCTAATGACAAAAATCCTATGTTTACCTTGATTAACTATTCTTATTTAGCAAAATGACAAACTTGGATCAAATTTAGGCCATGTACGGATGTAACACTTGAAGCAGTACAAAAGCAAGCAGACAGGCATGCACACCCCATGAACACTTAAAAAATTACCGAAGTTCTCTGAAAACAACCCTGGAAGAACCTTTTGAAGACTTTCACTTTTAAGTGTTTCCTATTGTATGTGCTTGCTCTATAGAGCATGTCAGGGATCACTCAGTCCTTCAGCATCACCCCGTGCTTCACTCTCCCCCCTCAACCCACAATGGGAGTAGTTACCAGAGAGCCCAGAAGAAAGCAATCATTGATAGAGGTGCACCGATACATCAATCTGATATCGGAGCGGTACCAACATAAAGAAAATTGTCTATATCGGATATTGGCCCAATGGGACTGATAATTTGGCCAATAAATGCAACACAGCACAGAGCAGAGCCAGCATCGTGGAGAACTGCCTCCAGCTGGTAAGTCAGAAGGGGAGAGGGAAAGGACGTTGGGGAGGGGGGGGGCAGATCGGCACCCCCCCTCCCCGTGGTGAAAGAGGGGGCAGGGGCAGGTGCTGCCCAGCCGGGGGGAGTGGGGGTGCAGGACAGAGGTGCAGCTCGCAGGACGGCTCCCGCTGCTGGGGTGTGCACCCCCAGATCTGCATGGCATGGGGCAGGCTGCAGCTTCAGGGTGGAGCCAGAGCTGGCGCTACGCAGGGCTTTTATGGCCAGGGGCTGGGCTCAGAGCAGGCTCCAGTGGCAATGCTAGATAGATAACATTCATTTTGTTCTCTATCTCACTTCTGTGCTTTCCTCATGTCTCTATCTTTTCTCTTTCCTTCTCAATTCATTTAAATCCATGCATTTTAATCTCCCTTCAAAAAACAAAGATGGCCTCTGGATTAGATAATCAGAACCATCAAAGTTTCACCTTTGGAAACCTCTCTGAAATGCTTGGTGCAGTTCTCATAAAAGAAACCCAAGAGTTAGGAGAACTAGTCTCATGCTTAACAAAGCATAGCATAGTTATTGCATAGCATAGCAGTTATACAACAATACACACTTTAAACAAAATTAATCCATTTCATTTAGAATGAGTATCTTTCTGGGGTGTTTATATGAAATTTTAGTCTCCTTGTTGAAAAGTTAATAGCTGTAAAATATGAAGGACTGTATTTATCTAACTTCTAAAGAACAATTTAGAATTGTTACAAAAATTTTATACCTCCCAATGAGCTGTTTGTTAAAAGGAAAGTCAATCATTTATAGCCTCTCTTTTTAAATTGAATTTATTTTATTTAAAAAAGTGTAAGAATTTTAGCTAGAGAAAACTATTATGGATTGTGATATTTCTTTTAAAAACTGTCACTGCGATCATAATGAAAGAAACACCGATTTAGTGCAGAGGTTGGCAATAGGGCTGTGCGAAATGCCTGTTTCGTTTCGGGTTTTGAAGTCAGCGTTTCGGAGGGACAGCGTTTCGGAGAGCTGTCCGAAATGGCTGTGTTTCGTTTCGGATTTGGCATTTCACAGGGACAGTGATTCATTTTGGTGTTTCGAATCACTGTCCCATTGTGTTTAAGCTCCGAAACTGTTTCGGAGCTGTTTTGGCCATAGATTACAACGGGGAATCACAAAACTGCCTATAACTTTGTCATTTCTTGCCTGATTTGGATGAAGCTTACAGGGATGTTAGCCCCTTCTGAGACCATGAAGCCTGTCAAGTTTCAAGGAGCTAAGTGCAGGGTTTTTTATGAAATTGCACCTCAAACTGTTCAAAGCAAACACATATCACTTACCAGCAATGGCAGTACGCTGTCATCCTGCACACGGATCTGGGGGCTATGCCCCCCTGGAGGAGTCTGGCACAGCCCCGCAGCCCTCTCAGGGAGGTGGAGACCCCTGGATCTGTGTGAGAGAAGACAGCAGGCTGCTGCTGCCAGCTTGGGCCAGCGCCAGCACTGGGTTCTTCCTTGCACTCGGTGCGGGCTGCTCCAGACAAACTCAGGTGCTGGCGCTGGCCCCAGACGGCGGCAGCAGCAGCATGCTGTCATGCGCAGGCGGCGAGTGCAAAGCTTAAAAAAAAAAAAAAGCAGCCCCGCACTCACTGGCTCTAGCAGCGGCGACTGGGGCCATTGAGGGCTCATGGCAGAGCCCCCCCGCACAGCACAGGGTAGTGGGGGGCAGCAAGGATCACCCTCCAACCTGGCACCCACGCGGCAGCTGCCCTATGATGCCGTGCACTGCCTGGAAACTGAGACTGCTCCAGCAGTCAGCCAGCACTCCTGGTTTAATCCCCAGCTCTCTGATCATTCCCCCAGCCCTTCCTGGGGGGTGCAGGCCCCCGGATCCGTGCAGGGCTTCAGCAGGCTGCCGCTGCCAGCTGGGGAAATAGCCCAGAGCCGCTGCCATCGCCAGCTGGCAGCAGCAGCCTGTCATCCCGCATCATCCAGGGCCTGTGCCCCCCCCAGGAAGAGATGGGGAAAGCAATGGGAGAGCTGAGGGAAAGATTGGGGAGCTGGGAAATCCAACCAGAAATTGGGGGAATATTCAGGGACCTGAACATTCCCCCAGCACTGGGATTAGAAGGGACCTCAGGGACACATCCTTGTCACTGGCCAGCTACAGACGTCAATATCAGAGCAGTCCTCCCTTCCCCCTAACCCCACTTTCTCTGGAAGCCCACCTCCAAAACAGCTCTGAAACATCTGCATCATTTTAGAAAATTTCCGAAACACTTCGGATGGCCTGTTTCATTTTGGAGCTGTTTCAGAGCCCTGGTGTTTCATTTTCAACTGTAAAAACATCCACATTCAAAACAAAACGAAACAGCCACCAAATTTTCGCACAGCCCTAGTTGGCAACGTACAACCCCAGGCATGAATCTGAGCCATGGAGCCAATGGTTCCAGCCTAGAGACCTGAGGCTTCAACAGCATTTGGTGGTGAGCATCCATCCCCACTGCTGCCACAAGGACAAGCACTAATGGTGGCCATGTCCTAGTGCCCACCCACTTCTCTGCATCTGATCTAGTAGTTTAGCTACTGAACTGGGAGTCAGGAGACCTGAGCCCTGATCTAGAGCTAGTCACTTCAGGTGTCTGTAGACATGCTAGGAGGCTGCTCCAATGCGCTGTAATTACAGTACGTCGGATCAGACCTGATTAATCAAGCCAGCCTCTGCATCTCACATATCAGCATCCCCATGCTTCAAAATGGCACCAGGGGCACTTTAACTAAAGTTTGTTGAACAAACTTTAGTTAATGCGCCCCCACTGCCATTTTGAAGTGCAGGGACATGGATATAAAAGACACTGCAGGTGCTTTAATTAAAGCAGCTCTCAGTGCCACTCTAATTAAGTGCCCTCCCTGCACCTGCCCGAAGCACATGTAAAAACACCCTTCATCTTACTATGACTCTCCTCTGGATATGTCCATATAGTTTATAAATAGTTCGTTTAAGGTGTCATCTTTTCTTACAATCTTGTTGGGGTCTAAATGCAGTATTGTAATGCAAATGAAGAAATGACTTGCTAAGCAATATTTTTGTAAACATAGATGTGGAACAATATAATAGAAAATATCTTGGGACATGTACCCTCTCTTTCTTAACTGAAAGAGCAACTTAAAACAATTGCTAAGGAGGAAAAGTAGTTATTTTTAGGTATTCTGCTTACTGGCTCCAGTCTGAGGGAGGCTCCCATTTCCTCTCCTCTTATAGCAGCAACTCCTAGTAGAGGCAGTTAGCCTGGCTCTTTTCCTCAGTTGTGTTTACAAGCATCTAGGCTTGTCCTGACCACAATGGTCTCTCTCCACTGAAGTTAGCATCAACAAATACCTTGATTATTGCTTCAAACTTGACACACGCACACACACACGCCATGGCAAGCTTGTTAGTACTCTAATTTTTAAGCTATCTAACCATTTAGAGGCTACAGTTTGAAGCTTGATTACTGCTAATAATCTCACTTGTAAGTATGCAAGGGAACACAGCTCCTTGGTGCTGCTAACAATCATTCTGTGCTGTTCAAGCATTATTCTGCAGTGTGGTTGCTCCAACTTCTGAGCTAATTCAATCTATCGAAGCTTGAGTTAACACTGCAGTGAAGACAATCAATAATGGGCATCTGTGAAACAGCAGCATGGAAACAATCATTTATCATATTATTTGCCAGCTCCTGCCTAACTACAAGCAAATATCCTGTGGATCAGTGCTGGTCTATGAAACAATTTAAGAACTGCTGTACTGAAGAAGCATTAATAGATTAAATGCATCACAGAATAATTATTTCTCTTTAACTTTAACCGAATTTTTTTTTTATTTGGAGATGAGAGAGATCCTGAACACTTTTCTTAATGGATCTGAATGGATTTCTATCTTAGGGGACAAGAAAGAACAAAAGAAGCCCATGCAGCAAACCCTTATTCCCTGAACACAAAACCCTGTTTTGGAGGTCTCTCCTTGTTCTTGCATGCAGGGAAAGTTTTTAGTTGAGGAGGATGCTTATATCCATAGTTATGTAGCTATGATGCAGAAAAAAGCCTAAATGAATAGGTTAGCACAGTAGTCAGAGGCTATTCCAATTAGGACCAAACACTGTTCCTATCAGTTTTGTACAATATGGGCCTTTAATAATGTATAAACACTTAAGAAACAAAGTAGCCAAGTCCAAAATAGGTCTCCTCTAATGAAAGAGGTAGAGATCCTGTGAGGAACAACAGCATAAGATCATGTCATTAAAGACTAGAATGCATGCATGCAAGGGGACTGTATTAAGACTGCAAAGATTATTTGAGTTTATGCACTTAGTTTTTGAATGCTTGACTCCTCAATCTAAACATTCTTTTAATATACCCTTTTGTAAGTAATTCTCACCTTAGATGTTTTCAAGCTGGCAGAACCAGACAGGATGCACCCTAGAACAAGGGTGTCAAAGATGCATCCTCCAGGCCAGATCCAGCTTATCAAGTTCTACAATCCGGCTCATGGGTCTCAGACCAACCCTGCATGTGCAACAGGAGACTGACCTGTGACACCTTCTCCAGACTGACCCTCAAGACTGGCTATGGAGCCGGTCTGGACTGGGCCCCACAGACCAGCCCCACACACCAGAGCAAGCATGCAAGACAAGCTTTTCCAAGTTTTGACTCCTGATTCTGACTCTGGCTTCCAATCCTGGTAAGACTCTTGGTCTTCCTTGATTCCAGTTCTCTGCTCTTGATTCTAGCTCAACCTTCAGCTCTGGCTTTCCACTCTAGTGAACCTCAACCCTTTGGCTTCAGCTTCTGGCCTCAGCCTGTCCTGACTTTAGCTACAGCTTCTGCATCCACTTCTGATGCCAGCTCCCTCAGGACCCCAGCTCCCTGGAAACTGATCTGGACTGCAGTGTCTAACCACTAAGCCAGATGGCCCATGCCCCAGTGCATAACAATATCCTGGTTTTGGTTTTCTCAACAAATAAAGCAGAAAGAAAAGGGAATGTTAAGAGTTACCAAGAACTTATTTTTCTCCCGAAAGCCAGTTACTGATTTCTGCATCAAGTTTCTGTTCATTTAATCTTTACAGCAGCTTCTGCTAGTTTTGTCCAGTACCTGAAGTTCCCCTAAATGCAGTCTGTCACGAGACAAGGTTCTTTGGGTAAATCTGATACATTTTATTAGGCCAACTACAATAGTTGGAAAAAACATTTCTTAGCAAGCGTTCAGGTTTAAAAACCCTTTGTCAGGATAAAGAAGCATCTGCAGTTGGTGTGTGCTCTTCCTGGATGGAATGAATAGTAAAAGAAGCTAGAGGCTAATATGCGTACAAGAAAGCCAGTCAGTGAAGGCGCAAATTGAGGAGTCAGTAGGTGAGAGACAGGCTGCGGTGGGGGAAGATGAAGAAGAGGGATGAATATAGCAGATAGATAATGGAGAGGTACCTGGGGAGTCAGATGTCAGGCAGGTTATAATGTCATAAATCCAATGTCTATATTTAGTCCATGATTTTTTGTATCCAGGAGATTGACAAAGTGAAGTTAATAGGCTCATCTGTGGAAAGTGTTTGTAAATTTCCTTTGAGGATTAGAACTGAGAGATTGGAGAGAGAGTGGTTTTCCTGTGAGAAGTGTGCCCCCACCAGTAATTGGATATTCTTGTCTTTAACAGATTTCTGGTGTGCAGTTGATGTTGGGTCTCTTGCATATTTTATAAAACCCATTATAACCCCTCCCTCTATCTGTGTGCCCAACATTAACAAATATATCATTTGTGGAATATTCTAACAGAATAACAATCAACAAGCTACACCCTAGAAAAATATGTAATTTCTATTGTAAATACATCTATTGTATATAAAATGTATAATGGACTCAGGAACTCTGTTACACATGCAATGCAGGGAAATGTTAGAAGTCTAATACAATGGCAGATTGGGTATTAAAAACAACTTCAGCATCTTAAATAATTCTATTCACTATGTGATGCATAGTAAGATGCTTCTTCATCCAATGCACTCACTTAGTTTCCTAGTGTCTATTACACTAGTCCATAAGCCACAGCAAGATGTGGTTGTTCATAAAATGTGTGAGGTGTTACTTGTCCATGTAAATGCAGCAAGAAAGAGGGAAAAGCCTTACGCATTCAAACAAAAATTGATACCGTGAGGGTATCTACATAAAAACTTCATAACAGGACTACTTTTATTCTTTTCAATTTAACTGTGATAAAAATACTGGTTTCACACAAGTGATCAGTGTCTATTTTGAACTGACATTTCAACATTCTGGAGGTTTACTGCTTTAACTTAAGAGATACTGGACACATCTACACGTATGCGTAACTGCAGGGTTGACTAATTAGCTCCACAGTAGTGTCACAATCTATACATGTGGGGACCGTTAGGATGCATTAAACTAATCAGCTCCACTCTAAGACAGTACTGCCCAACATAAGTACTATTTTACGGTGGAGTACTCTTGGGCACTCAAATGCACATCTAGACTGTGACAAGGGCTGACTGGGGCATGAGGGTGCTGCAGTGCAGGACCTGCCTGCTGGCTAGCCCTGCACTGTAGCACCCTTGTGCCCCAGCCAGTGCTTCTGCCACCCAACACTGTCATCCAGACACAAGCATGGGCAAACCGGGCGGCTGCCCAGGGCCCAGAAAGAAAGGGGGTCCGAAGATGAAAAAATTACGATTGCAATAAACAGTTTTGATATTCGAGACTGGCAATGTTATCAATTGAGAACAAACTAGTTAAAGACACGGATACCATGAATGTGATAAAGACTTTATCAAGACAAAAATGTCGCAGAGTGGAGGCAATTTAAACATTTGATTTTACATTACTTCAATTCATAGTCTATTAAAATTTATAAAAATAGTAATTTTTTTTCCATTGTCTGATTATTATCATTATCTCTGGCAAAGAGAAGCCTGATACTAAAAGTTCGCTTGGGGCTGCTAGGAGTCTAGCTACAGCACTGCTATCATCCCGAGCTGGGGGCTGACCCCCTGGGCCCCCTGCTCTGGATCAGCTGCTCCCAGGTGCAGCATCTTCACGTGCACCCAGGACTGCCCCAGCTCATTAGCTGTGGTCCCAGGTGCATGTGAAAATGCTGTACCTAAGAGCAGCTGACTCCAGCACAAACGTGACAAGAGTTTATTCAGGCTCAATAATACCACATGTAGATGCGTCCATTGTACTGCAATTTAGTATGAAAAAAATTGTAGCATCCATCAGATTATTTCTATACTGCCTCACTATATCACTGATATCTGACAAGGAGAAATAAGAATGAAAATGTATAGTGGAGAAGTGGCAAGCTGAAAAAATGATTAATCTTTTCAAGAAGATGCTTCCTATACAAATAAAGCTGATTATGTAAGTATTTATGCCAAGTTTTTTTATACATGTAAAAGAAAATAATTCTGGGAATGCTGGGTTTCAAGTGCAGATTCTGCATTAACAGATTAAAATAATCAAAAGCATCAAAAATAAAACTGTGCTATATTTTTGGTGTTTCCCAAATTTAGACTTTAAATATACTGAAGCACTAAGGAACACAGTAATAAAAGCAAGGAAGGACTCAGACTCTAAAAGAACTAATTAAACTGAGAAAAAAGGACATTCTCTGTGTTTATCATTTAAAAAAAATTGGATCTTGAAATAACATGAGACCATTTGGGCATAAAATGAGTACTTGCTGCCAAAAGCCAATGAGCTACTTTTACTGTAATTTTTCTATAGAAGCTCCACAGCAGTTACCAGTGTGTATACTCTCTCTCCCCCTTTCTCTTTCTCTGCAGGATACCATAAAAAAAGGGAAACTAGTAGTTTACCAGTCAGCTTGGCAATGTTATTAACTACAATTAAACCAGGTCATCACTAACAGGAGCAACAAAGGATTACAATAAACAAAATAAGAGCAGGTGGCTGATCTTGCTGTTCCATTCTAGGATCAGTGTTATTTAAAAGTTTAGGAAAGCAACTTGGCAAATTTGGAAATGACAGAGTTATTTAATAAGGCTAGCAAAAAAAATTGAGAAACTTCACAAGAATTTAAAAGGCCATATTTGCTCTACTTACTGAATAGCTCAAATATTGGGAGACTTGTTGCTGTCCCAAGAGATCAAGTGGCATACCTGGCTCTCCAGAAGTAAAAAAGAGGCTTTTTAAACACAGCATACCTGTGTTATACTGTGTCAACCATGCTTGGAAAAATATTTTGCTTGATAAGAAATAAATCAAACCCAGTATTCAAAATAAGGCAGGCTAGAGAGCTAGAGGCAGTGGCAATGAAGCATCTCAGTTACCCACTCTTGCCACTGCATTACTGTTTGGGCACAATGCACAAAATAAACCCGATTGCTACATTACAACATAGAAGTAGATTTGGTTTGTGCACAGAAAGATGAGGTCATCAGATCACATTGCCAATGCCAGATAGCTGAAAACGAATGAAGTATGGCATTCTCTAATACAGTGGTTCTCAAACCCTTTTTGTACCAGGACCCATTTATAAACATCAATGACCAATCCAGACCCAGCGCCCCTCACTCCCAATCAACTGCCTTCAGGCCCCAGCCCCCCAGTGTGTAGGGCAGGGAGGTATGGGTCAAGGACGAGGCGTGTCCGGCATGGGGGGGTCCCATGCAGCCCCTTGCCGTCTGGAATTCTGCCAGCCTGCAAGGGAAAAAGATACATTTTCCCATGTTTTTCCTCCTTTTAAGAAGAATCCATTTTTTAAAGTTTGTTCACAAACCTTTCATACATTCCTGCTACCCACTTTTGGGTCACAACCCATGGGTTGAGAAACGCTGATATAATACATACTTATGTGATGTGACTACAGTTCTAGTTGCCTCCACACTCCGGTGTCCTCAGGCCACAAAATTTACAATTCAGACAGGATAACTGCTTTTTTTTTTTTTTTACCCTGAAACCCTAACACATGTACAGCATAATCAGAAAACTAAATACATATGTACATATCCTATTTATGTGATCCCAAGTGGAAGTTTTACCCCCCAGCACACAGTTACCATGAGGTAAAACAGCCCCTTGTCTTGGAATCTAGCACAAGATGGTTGGGGAGGAATGGGGACAGGCAGCTACTGAAGCAATGGTGCTGGCCCTGACCCAAGATCAGAGCCAGAGCTGCAGATGCTGCTTGCCCCTGTGTTGCCTCTGCTCCACCCCCACCCACAACCCCATCTCCAGACTCAGGTCTTTCCCCACCCCACCACTTACCCTTGTTTAGCAGCCGGTAGGCTCCAGCCCTGCTCCAGCGAACGTGGAGCATGGCCCCAAACCAAACCAGCCTGAAGTGGCAACTCTGCCCTAGCCCTGCTGGGGGCATGCGCCAGGTCCCGTGCTGAAGTGAAGCCTACCAGCACCCAAGCAAGGGTAAGCAGGGGTGGGGGGGAGCAGGCAAGGAGCAGATAGCAAGGAGGGGCAGGCAGCAGGAGTTAAGCCACCTTCCCTTCCCTACTGCCTTCTCCTTTTTCCTCCGCCCTACAGCCTGTTCCCTTACTGCTTCCCCCCTCCTACAGTAGTTTGGGGGGGGGGGGGAATTAATTTAAGATGACCCTTCAATCATTAGATTCAATACACAGAAAACTATAACTAATTTTTAAAGTTTTCCATGTCTAGAATCTGATATTGGAGTCCTCTTAAATTCAGAGTAGTCTTGGATTCAGGTAAATACAGCAATACCAAGCAAGGAAATACCTGTGGTCAACAGTGACTGTACTGCTGCTATTACTTACAGCCACTTAAGTCACTACCTGTGATGACAGCGGTGCCTAGAAGTGCACTAGTTGTTAGCTCTCTTATTCTGCAGCTTGCTCTGATTCTGAATAACACATTATCAAGTTTTCAGGAGGATGCAGTCTCACATACTGCCCTAAGCTTCCATAAATTCACTCATGTTTCATAGTTTCAGGCTAATAACAAAGACAAGGGTAAAGGGGAACAATACTGGAAAAGTCAGTATTTGACAGTAACTGGAATTTTTGAAGACGATAACGTAGATGAAAACATGGAACAATCTGTATCAAAACTAAGTAAATAAAGAAGACAAATTAAATTCAGTGATTAAAAACAATCAAAATAATCCACACTGGAAAGAATAAAGGTACTCAAAGATATTGTGGACCCCTAAATTAACTGAATTAGCCAAGTTACTCAGAAATCTGATAGCAGCATTCCTGTGGAAAGTTCAATGCAAAACCCTGCTTAATGTGTAGTGAGGGTCAAAAAAACCCAAACAAAACAAGCAAAACATTAAGAGGTTTAATGGATGGAGTAAAAGATACTAAAAAATATTATGCTGAAAAATAAATGCATGGTTTGTCACTACCTGAAATGCTATATTCACCATCCTGTCTGATAAAATATCTACAAGAAATAGAAGGGGGCACATGTGGTCACTGAAAATTAGTGACACAAAGAGATCTCCACATGAGGGATCAAAAAAACAGCTGGAACTGGAGATGGAGAAGACATAAATAAAAAACATGACTAGTAGCAGGCAACCATCGATCTTTCTGGAGGTCACCAGGACCTTCGATGAATGTGCTTAGGTAGGAGTACGGAGGAGCGGAGTCTGCCAAAACCTTCCACTTCCTCTCCTACTTAAACCACTGAGCCAGAATCCAAAGGCCAGACAGTCCGGCCATCTCAGTGGCTGTAATTATATGCGCATCCAGAAGTCAAACTTGGGTCTCCCATGTGGCAGAAGAGGATTCTACCACTGAACCATAATAGCGAGTTAAGAAACATAAAATAAAATATAAATTATTGAAAGGAATACAAAATATAAGACACTTAAAATTTAGGGTACAGGCAGTGTACACTTAAAGTGCGTCAAAAGAATGTAGTTTTTAAAGTGCTTTTAAGATGTATGGTAATAGGAGCAGACAGACATACAGTCCTCTTCCACTGAAACCTTTTTTTTTTTTTTTTTTTAAAGAGACTAGACATAGGGGTAAGCAACACTTTGTGGTTTTTTCAGCACTAGCCAAAATGTCAACCTTGGAAGGTGCGGGAGCCTGGAGCAGCTATTTGCAGCCTCCCAGCTGCAGACAGCCCATGGAGCCTGGTCTGCATGCAGCTGGGCTTGCAGCCTCCCAGCTGCCTGCTGGAAGCAGCCTGGGCTCTGTGGCTAGCAGCAGCTGCTTAGAGCCCGGACTGCCGGTGGTGTGCCGAGCAAAATGGCCTTGCATGCCATGTTCGGCGCACGTGCCGGGGATTGCTGACCCCTGGTAGAGGAACAACACTGCTTAACTGCTACGTAACTGGAGAGCAAGAATCCCCACAGCCTTTTTAGCCATGATTAAAATTTGTTCCTCAGGTTTCCAAAACTTTTTTGGCCTTGGCTTCCGGGAATCTAGAGCAAGTCAGGAAGACTGACCAGATTCAGTTTGATTTCATTCCAGAAGCAGGAGAGAATGGATATCTTTCACCTTCTGGCCTTGTAGGCACTGAGTAAGCAGTACTGTCAAGTGCTGGCACTATCAGCATCAAGGCAGAGTCCTCTAGCACCTGACCAAGCCTGCCACTGTGTTTGAGCATCTTCACCAGCTGCTTTGACAAAGTATGACATCTCAGAGTTCAGTGGGCTCTGACATGGGAAAGATACTTCCTAGAACCATGTTCTGAGCTGGGTGCAATAATAAAATGCCAAAGGAAGAAATTTAAAAAATTCCAAAAGGACAACCTTCTGTGAGGTCTGCACACTATCTACTGCTGCTTCTAAATCACAAAGACAAATGAAGACTAATAGTTGATTGCACTGAGGATACAAGATGAGTGGCATCAGAACTTCAGGATAAGCAGGATGACAAAAGGCAGTCAGGACTGATCACCTGAGCACTATTAGAGTGCTGCTGAATGTGAATCAGTAGGTGGCAGCAATCATTTGAAGATTAGCAATCCACAATAGCCTCCTCTAACTCTCCAAACCATGAGAAGACATCATTAGATTTGTCCATATGTAGGTTCTGAAGTGCACCAGGGACAGTGATGGCATGTACATTCTCATCCTTTGCCCTGACCATCAAAGCTCAGAGCACACAAGCAGCCAGGGAGCACTGCGGACCACTAGGGAGAAATTCACGCACATGACTACTGGATGGTCAGAGAAACTCCACAATGCCTCCAGGAACTCAAAGACTTGTCCCCTTGATGATGTGGGGTTTTGGAATGGATGATGTGAGGTTTTTGAGGAGAGCCTTTATGTCATAGCACTTGTAGGACCTCACCAGTACTCAGAATGCCCTAAGTTACCACCTAAGATCTCCTTCCCCATTATTATAACCTGCTGTTCCATCTTCCTGCTGTGTTAAGATTGAATCCTGTGATAGCAGTATTCCTTGGATGCCCAACTGTGCGTTTTATGTGCTGAATAAGATGGCACTGCATGTTTCCAGCAGTACTGTTCAGTTGTTGTGGGAAGGGAAACAGTGATTGTAAAGAGAAAGAAAACATTTGTTCTTTACCATCTTTATGTGGTCCCTCTCATTTTCAGGAGGTGACATGTTTTTTCCTCCCTCAGGTACCCAATCAGAAAACAGCTGCCTCCATCTTTACTTACAAGCAAACTTTACTGGAGCTGCGGGGGGGGGGGGGGAGGCATTTCATGGGCTACTGTCGGGAACTGCCACCCTACCCACCAGTCCCTCCCCAAATGTCTGTATAAGCAATGGGGAAGGAGCAGAAGGAGATGCACATCAGTTCCTTGAACTGCCAATCAGTAGCATACAGTGGGTCTCACGCACCCAGGGCCCAATGCTTGCATTTGCAACCACCCCCCCACCCCCCCCATCTGTGGCCAATAAAAACTGGAAGTGCTGCCAGGGACCAAGTTGGAGGGCCAGGCCAGTGCCCAGGGGCATGCCTCACCATCAATACGCCACTGCTGCCAAAAGGCCCTCATTGGAATGGGGCATCCAATGACAGCTGAGAGTAGGTTGTCTGGATGTCACTTTATCAGGTCTTCAGTTTCAGAGAACAGTTATTCATCAAGTAAAGTGCGCTTGATCATGTGGGAATTCTTTCTAGTTGACTCTAGTCTGGAAAATGAGACAACGCAAAACAGATGGGCACCTGATCCTTACCTTTTTCTATGTCGCTGGAGTTGTCTGGTCCCAACTGCTGTGAGGGACCGAAACCACAGCGGGGACTCTTCCTTCTTCTCAAAATACTGTCATCAAGTAACTCTGGGTCAGCCTCTGATCAGTGACAGAGCAGTGTTCTATAGAATCATCCCAAGTGAGGAACCACAATAGTCCTTCAAAGAAAAATACACGTTGTCCACCAGGTGCATGTGACCTGGTTGGCAACCCATGTCCTCTTGTACTGGGACTTAAAGACTTTGGCCTTCACCCAGTATTGATGCTGGTAATGGCTACGACTGATCTGCCACCTCCACTCTGATCCATTCATACCTGGCTACATTCCTATGGCTTTTGGCAAAGGGACTGTTGAGTGCTCCCTCTGCTCAGGTGGAGAGGTGATCAAGGACCTCTAGGAGTGTTTCATGGACTCCAATATCATGAAACAATGTTCATTTGGACACAAGAGTATACACTGCTCTCAAGTAGTCCTGTGCAGGAGGACAGAAAATAAGAATGATGAGAGATAAAGAAAATATGACCACTGAGTACAGATTGAAAGAACTATGTCCATTTAGAAAAGTAAAGATAAAAAGGGACTTAACAGATTTCCAATACGTTAAAAGACCATATGAAAAGGACAGAAATCCACGTCCACTGAGGGCAAGACAAGCTGTAATTGGCTTAATTTGCAGCAAAGATTTAGTACAGATATTAGAAAAAACTTTCTAATTATAAAAATAGTTAAGCACATGAATAAGCTAGATAGGGAGACTGCAAAACCCCCTTCCAGGAAGGTTTTTAAGAACAGGTCGTTAAGCAAACATTTTTCAGAGGTTGTCTAGCTATACTTATCCCTCAGATCAGATGACTAGCATAGGTTACTTCTTCAGGTGCATTCCTGCTTTACATTTCTGTAAATTCCTGTGTTCCAAATGCAAACAGACCAATGTATTCAAAAATATTTTGTTTGATTATTTTAACAAACAAAGTAATTGCTATTTCTTTTCAAGGAATTTTTAAACTAAGCCAATGTGAGAAATGTAAAAAGCAAGCTATTTCATGAAAGCCATAAAACACTTACTAGCAGATGTAGGCCCTGCTCATATTCCTACCAGCATCCAAAAGGATTACTGTTGGTTTCACTCAAGGCAAAACATTTTGTTCTCAACAGGATTTACACTATCATTCATACAAGGTCCTGTCAGCACTGGCTGAGGAAACTGTATTAGCACCTTTCTGGCAAGATCCATCAACTTTAAATGTAGCCAATTCTAAAGAATTCAAACTAGCTCCAGTAATACTACCTTTCCCTATAAAGAAAGGACATAAAAATTAGTAGAACACAGTCATTTATTTACATTTTAATGTGTTCTTTCATCTCCGTGTGAAAGCCAAGAAGGGTAATAGATAACTTACACATCATGGAAAACAGTGACACTGCCTGAACAGGGTTCTGACAAATGCATAGAGAAACTTAAGTACATTTATAAGATTCTAGAAAAATATTTTAACTGAAATACTACTAAATAGGAAAAAGTAGACAAGAGATAAGCCAATGATATCCCTTCAAACAGTATTTTCTAGAAAATTATTAACACAGGACCAAACTCCCCTTCATAAGACGTGCACACCAAATGTAAGAATAACTCCAGTGAAAGGATACTCAGCTAAGATCCCTTATCTATTTGTAAAGGGTGAAGAAATAAGTTTTGCCAGCCATCATCACAGTAGAACAGGCAGACGGTTCAGGATTCCCCACCCATTCCTCCATCTCCCACCATTACTTGCAGGTCTCTAGAGAGCTGCCTTTCCAACAGAAGCATCCTTTCCATGCCACCTTAAGGCTTCTATGTTTTAGCAACTCGACTATAGAAGCCTTGGCTGCCTCATGTGAGCAGAAAGCTCCATAGAAGACAGTGCAGGTTCATTCAAAAGAGTAACCTAACAAAAGTCAATGAAGGACTCGTCTGATGTAAGGACAAGACATATGCACGTACAGTATACCAATTCTGCCCCACAGAGAGAGTCTACCTTTTTAAATAGTCTTTTGTTTAACAACCATGATTTTGGATTTTCTGATTATTGCTGAAATTCATGATGGGCACCAAGTATACCTCTGGCAAAGCAACAGGCATTTGGAGAAGACAGAATCAAGGAAACACTTTTATATAAAAGAAACAGAAATCTATGTAAAAGGAGACCACCCTGGATCACAAGTCAGAAACACCAATAACAGAACTGAAATGAATGCCAAAGAAATCCTTGGCCACCTCTCAAAATGCCACCTTTGCTCCTTCTTTACAGCCCTCCTTCACTCCTTGAAACGACTCTTTTCATTTACATGTGGAGTTATATACAAGCCATTGGTCTACCCATTATTTAGCTCAAACTGTGTCGGTTTCCTTCCCAGGCCTAAGGAAAAGCACTTAATGCCCAAAAGGTTTTTCACAACTACTACACACCGGTCCTATGAAAGATAGCACACACAAAAAAATCCTTGCCTTTCACACTTGTAATAATGCTTCTTGAGACATTCAGGAAACTATCCTGTTCTGTCAAGCAAGTTAAAACAGTCTCAAATGATTCATTTTTAATTAAAGCAAGTAATATAATTGTCTTTAACCAGACTTCAAACTCCAGCCACTCCAGAAGTGGTCTAACTTCATATGTTGAATAGCTAAAGAAACGAATATACAGATACAGCCCAACAGATAACTTAAAGTGCTCTATAAAGGCACTAGTTTGGTTTTCTTTTTTTCAGTAAGTATTTATTTCTGGATTTTTCTTAATTGAGTTTTTACATTAGAGATGGGAATCTCCATGGTTGGAGTCTACAAAGTGAGGAAGAAATAGGTTTTGGATTATATATCCCAGATACCCAGAAAGTAAAACATGGTTATGTTAGAGGAGAAATTACATTTATTAAAATTGTTAAATAAATGTTAACATAATTGTTCAAAGATTCAACAAATACTCCTCTTCAATTAAGGTCCCCAGCTATGCCAGTTACTGAGGAGGTCTCCCAACATAAAAGGGAAAAATATACATGCTAGATACCTCTAAAGAAAGATGTTACATGAGGAGAATTTTAAGCTTTCTTCTCACAAAAGAAGGAAGCATAACGTGGCACAAATTCAAATTTCTGGCATTCATACATCACCTTTAAGGGCCCTGCCAACCTTTTATCTTGACCATTTTCCACACAGTAACATGGCTCTTTAGGTGGGGACATGCACAACTTTCAGAAGAGGATACCCAAACATTTATTTTTAGATCTGAAAAGGATTTGCTGAGGAAAGTGATAAATTTTCCCAGGCAGCCTATAGGAAGAATTTGAGTCTCAAGGTTTTCAAATGTTCAGCGTAATTGAGTCTCAAGGTTTTCAAATGTTCAGCATAAAGAAAATCCCTATCCACCATATTTCCTGGATTCTGTACAGATTGTAAATTAATCCTTTATTTTTAATGACACTATAATATTTTCCTTTACACTCCCCATGCATAGTCAAAAAGGAAAGGATGTTACAAAAGATGCCTACATATTTTTTCAGTATTAGTCCTGTTAACTTAAAATCATACATTCAGGTTTCCCGCCCAGAGTGCATTGCTTCATGACTATCAATACTGAATTTACCCTGCCACTGAGTTAGCCTTTCCTATATGAGATGCAGAAGCATGTTAATTGAGGATCTCAAATCTGCACAGGGTTAAACTGTTGCACCTATACATGAATTACAGTTTTACTTCAGAGGATAAAAGGGTTCGTTCATGTACATAAATGGGCAGAATTTCACCTTAAAGTGGTTTCCCATGTATCAGTATTTTTCCTTAATATTCACAGTTAAAACTTACAATCAAACTTTCAAAAAATTACTTTAGCCCAGTCTCAAAAACATTAGCAACCATCAATTGTGAACAAAACATTTAAAGCCCAGGTTGGATGCATATTTTTAATAAATTCATAATGTAAAAGCAAATCCCTAGTCATACATATCACAAGATGACTAAAAATACTGGCTTTGCTATTGTTTCTTTACAAGACATACCCAAGTTAGAAATAGCAAGAATGTTCTTAACGGGTGAAAACCGAGGTCAATTGGCAAAATGGACTGAGTAGGCTTATATGCAGTAGGTGCCCATTGCCTGCCTAGCTCAAATCAGTGCTCACTCCTTCAATAATCCTTCACGCCCATCAGCACAAAGAAATATCAACCTGCTGAAGTTTTACTGACTAATTAAATAAAACACTACACTTCAACTTTCATGTTTAAGGGACAAGTTTAGATAATGTGATATTCTAGGGTCATACATACATATTCATACCAAAGCTTTTGACCTTCCAAGATCCATTCTTCAAAGAAATCCTCTTAAATTACTACACAGACACTGTATATATATATATATATATATATCCTTCTGTAATATCAATGATGCAGTCAAAGGTCATGCTGATGCAGGCAAATGTTGCCTACTTACAATTCAGTTCACTAGTTCCCTCAAGATCTTTAAAAAAAAGAGAAGTGAAATGAACGCGGACTATCCACAATGGAGAAACTGATAAAAATGTGACCGATTCACAGAGTGACTGGTTTGAACATTGAAAAAAAACAAACAAACAAAAAAAACACCTCAAACTTAAAACTACTCATGTGAAAAGTTGTGTGCAACTATCCTAATCTTATTGTTTTCACAAGAAAAATTATTCTTTGTGCGTGTGACTAAGATACACAGCCGACTAAAGAATCATGCTGAAAAGACTGGGTATTCTAAACTGGCTTTTGAATATAAGGACAGATATCGCGGTGCCACGAGTCTTCCAAAGCTGCCGAAAGAGCATACACAAGGGAGGAATATGCATTAGTACTTAATAAAAGCTGAAAAACCCTTCAGAGAAGAGCTCCTCCATTCTCAGCCGATACAACGACCAAAAGCCAACAAGGCCAGAGCCATATCAACTGCTTTTCTGAATTCATAGAAAACTCTTCTTTCTATTCCTCTAAACCTTAGCTTCAAAAAAAATGAAAAAGGATTCAACTGCTTGAAATAAAGAAAACGACGCTTCCAAATCATTAGGCATTTCGATTGCTATAAAGTAAATCTTTCATGCACTGTATTCACACACCTTGCAGCTTCCTCACCAGCTTTCTGTTTTATCGCCCTGTGATCGCAGGTAACAATGAAAAATTTTCACTTGGGTTTCAAACACCCAGGAGAAAAGGCGCGGTGGACTAGCAGATATCCCTAAAAATGCACCCGCCCTTGTAGATGTAATGCCTCTCAAATCACAGAGGCTGTTAAAATTAAAAATGGCTGTGCCCAAAGATCCCACCAGCAAGCACGCACAGCTCTGCTGGCAATAGGCTTTTTCTTTTTTCTTAGATGTGTTCCTATGTCACACATCACCAAGGACGAGGCTTTCAGAATAAAAAGGCTGTATTTCCTCTCCCCCCATGACACGAAAAAGCCATTCAGCCAACAACAGACAAAGTGAAATAAAGCCCAGCTGAGGGGTGGGTCCAGGTAGACAATGAAGCCCGTTTTCTCCTCCAAGGGGGTCTGGTCTGCAGCTGAGCATTTGAGGGCATGGGGGCATGTGGTGCGGGCAGGGGGATGCTGTAGCAGGGCCCCCTGCCGCTTTGAAGCCCTGGGGGACCCCACGCCCTTCCCCGTCCCAAAATGGCTAGCTGCCCGCGCCCAGGGGCTACTTACCAGCCGCACTGCCGAGCAGCGCCGTGGCACCGGAGAGCCAGAGCAGCAGCAGGAGGCGCCGCAGTGAGGCCGGCATCCCGGGGGCAGAGGCAGGAGGCAGCGCAGGAGAAGGAAAACGCGGATCGATGCAGCCGGTGGAGGGTCCCCTCCCAGTCTCCGGGCAGCGCTTCACGCGCCCGGCTGGCAAGGCAAATGGCAGCCGCCAGGAGCCGCCTGCCTTGCTGCTCCCGCCCGCATGGCTGCGGCGCCGGCTTCTCGCGCAGCCCCGCGCCTCAGCCTGTCAGCCCGTGCCCGCGAGGCGGCGGCGGCGGCTCGGCGACGCGCCCCCCTCGCGACAGCGGCTCTGCATCCCCCCCCGGCCCGGCCCGAGCTCCGTGCGCGGCCCCTCAGGCGCCGGCCCGGCCCCGCGGCGGCATCGCGGCCCGGCAGCCGCGCGGGAGGGAGCGGGCGCGGTGCGGCGGGTCGCGGGCAGCGCCAGGCCCGGGGCCCTGTCCCGCCTCCTCCGTTGGCAGCTGCCCCCGCTCAGCCCCGCCGCATCGCCCGGAGCCCCGGGGGAGGGGGCCACAGGCGTCGCCCCTCGCACGGAGCCGCTCCGAGCCCGGCCCAGACACAAAGGAGAGCCACGGGGAACTGCCTGTCTGAGCGCAACGGCCGCGGGGAGCCGCCTGGCCCCGCCTCCGGCCCCGCCCCCTCAGCCTGCCGGGTCTCGTGCCTCGCCCTCCCCCGCCGGATCATAGAGGTGGCCTCCAGGTGCGTAGAGAAGGGCTACGTCGAGTGGCACCGCCCCTTTCCCCTCCCCGTGCCGGTGTGCCGGAGGTTTGCGCGCGCCGCCCGCACCTCCATGTTGGGGACAATCGCGCTGTTGCCAGACCGCGGCCTGGGCGGGAGCTGCGTGGGAGGGCGCCTAGACAGCGGGCGGCGGCTGCCAGCAGCATCGCTTCCCCCCCCCCCCCCCCGCGCCTTAAAAGAGCCGTATGGAAAAGTGCGGCTGCTTTTTCCAGCGGAGCTGCCGCCTGGATTGGAATCTAATCATGATCGTGTCGGGCGATGGTCACACGTGCATTGTTGCTACAGGGGGAGAGTGTGGGGAGCCCCCGCGAAACCCCCGCCGGAGACTCCCCTCCCGCCGCGGGGAGAAGGGAAAAGCCAGGCCGGGTTTCTTCAGAAGCCAAGCCCCCAGGAAAAGATGTTACTTAAAATCTCCTGTTCCTCGCCCATCCTGCACAAGCACCGATAGAGCAACACCCCTTGCTCGGCCCCTGGCGCCGATGCTTCTCACCCAGGGGGTCGCAGCACCCTGGGGTGCCCAGAGATCCTTTCAGGGGTGCCATCGTGCCATGTCACGTTAGTGCTGGCATACACACAGGGTTTGCAAGATCAACCCAGAAACTTAAAATAGGAATCCGTGGCATCACCACCACTGTGCCCTGCTGTGGGCTTCTTGAGATCTTTGCAACAGAAGAATTGCTCTTGCATTGTTCTGTAGTCACAAAACAGGTGAAAACTAAGCACTGGCATTTTCTGAGGGATGCTTCAAGTCTAAAAACATTGAGAACCACTGCCTTGAACGCTGCCTCAGCTTTCAACCTTTAGTGCTGGCCTCCACCACCTTTGAAGACCTCCCCTTCTCCTTATCTGGGAACAGCAGTGTTTCTTGTCACATTCCCACTGCCAACGCTCTTTTCTTAGTATTCTATTTCTTACTCCTCTGTTTCCCTTGAAGGGGGGTTCACAAGAGGATGTTAAACTGTTCTCAGTGGTGGCAGATGACAGAACAAAGAGTAACCGTCTCAAGTTGCAGGAAGAGAAGTTTAGGTTGGATATTAGGGAAAAAAAATCTCACTAGGAGGGTAGTAAAACAGTGGAACAGGTTACCCAGAAAGGTGGTAGAGACTCCATCCTTGGAGGTTTTTAAGACCTGGCTAGACAAAGCTTTGGCTGGGATGATCTAAGTGGCGCTGGTCCTGCTTTGAGTAGGGGTTGGGCTAGATGACCTCCTGAGGTCCCTTCCAACCCTCATTTTCTATGATTCTTCCTTGCTGCTCCATCTCTGCATTAATGATGTTCCCCACCAGTTCACTGCATTGGCACCACTTTTTAGTCACTATTAAAAATATTTCCATGATGCATAGAAGTCAAGAGTATGATTTCAAGATAAAAAAGCCAAGCCAAACTTCTTTTGTTTTTTCCTATCTCTGCATATCCCTGTGTACTCTGGTTACAATTCATTTTTTGTCTGTGGGGTAGTGTTGCCCTTTCAACTCCAAATTAACTAATCATCACATTATTTCATAGTTTTCACCATTAATAATAAAAAGAAACATTAAATGCTATATACATTTATTTCACATTATATGTGCATTTAGAAATAATTAAATTAGATCATAGATATGAAGGAAATTCAGACAGAGTCCAGATTTCAGATGAAACCAGTGTACTCCCATATTTTTGGGACTAGCAACAGATCAAGCAGACAGGCAGCAGAGAAAACCACAAGAGTATTCCACAGAAACCAACAGCCAAACCAGTGCCACACTAAAGATATAGGTCATCTTATTGTGCATACCTGAAAAGAATAACAATTTCTGGTGCCATTTCTAGTAGAACTGGGATTGAAATGTAGAGGTCTAAATTAAAATTAGACCTCTATATTAGACCTTCTAAATTAATTTGACAGGGAATGGTACAAAAAGCCCCTTAAAAATATACTGTGCACAGGTGAGGCCTCCCTGTAATTGTTTGAATACCTGTCCAGTCTCAAGATTTATGTAACATACACTGAGGCCAAAATATGTTGAATTAAAAAATGGACTAAAGCCATTTTTGCCCTCCAGCCATTTCTATTTCATGTTCAAGGATTTCGGAACTGAGAGATATAGATCCCCAGCCCAATCTAATACCTTAAGTCTTACAGAAATATCCTTATGCAAAAATGCTGCTTCTTTGCTGTATGTACAAATTCAGAATGGAATCCCCTGATTTTAGTGATAATAAATTTGTAACTATTTCTTTTCACTCCTCATACCCCACAGAACCCAGCAGAGATAAGACTGAATGGACTGGATCTGGCTCATATGTTAATCAACAGAATTGTTATTGAGAGAAGTTGTGGCATCTCCACCACTGGAAGTTTTTAAAAGCAGGTTAAACCAGTGATTCTCAGCCAGCTCACCATGACACCCCGGGTTGATTTAAGATCCTTTCAAGAGTGTTGCAGAGTGCCAGGCAACATTCACACTGCTAGGTTTGCACACCATTCACAAGATATTCACAGAGATTTCAAATAGGAATTCATAGTGTTAAAAATATTTTGATCCGTTGTGGTCTGAATTCTTCGCAACAGAAAAAAACTGCTCTATTATTTTTCTGTAATCAGAAAAACAAGTGAAAACTAAGAGCTACATTTTCTTAGGGGTGTATTGAGTCTAGTGAGTGGTGTCTTGAGTCTGAAAAAGTTGAGAACTACTGGTTTAGACAAACACGTGGCTGATCTGCCTCAGAAAGGGGTGATCCTGTCTTGTGTGGGGAGTTGGATTAGATGACCTCCTGGGTTCCGTTATACCCATTTTTCCAGTTCTAAGCTCCAATTGTTTCTTTGTTGGCAAGACACATGCCAACAACATAGGCTGATTTTCCTATTTCAAGCTTGCATGGCTGACAATTAGAAAAACAAAAAATTCAATTTTTACTTCTCAGCTGACCATATCCAATATTCTCTCTCACTTCCACACAAACAAAACTTGAGATTGTCATCTTATTGTCACTTTTCAGAGCCATAACCACACATTAACCACAAAAGCATCCTTCCTCTTATTTCAACTGCTAAGAAATAACCTAAACAAAACAGTTTTATCTTCAAGAAAGGGGGAAAATATAAACTATTTTAAAGGGACAAAAATGCCATGTTCTTTTTTAGTTTAGCAAAGGCACCTAACTACACAGCATGCCTTCCACCCCACTATATCAACCAATAAAACAGCAGATAGCTCCATCCTGCTCACTAAAACAATTAACTCAGTAGTATGGTTTGCATAGCACATTTTTTGCTTAGATAGTTAAAATATATATATAAAATGTATATTGAAAGAGTAGGTCCTGAACCTGGTGCTGTTCAAGTAAATCACAAAAATGTCATTGATTTTAAGGGTTGCAGGATACCCATAAGCAATTGTATAAACAATGTTTCTGGCCTGGGATGTTTATTTTTCCTGTGATTTTGTATCTAATCTTCAGGAAAAAATAGAGGGGGTTTATTTTGTTTAGTTTAGTTTTGGTTTGTTTTTTATAAATAATAAATATTATTTTATGCAATGAAAAGCATCAGTTTGACCAAACTGACAGGAGGCCTGGGACAGGTGTTTAAGACAGGACTGCCTTGGTGAAAATAGGATATATGGTCACCCTATACACAACCCATTTTGCAAATGTGTAACAGTTTATGGACAAGGTTGATCTTTGTCCAATTTGCCCAATGTGTCTACATGAGGGAACACAGTGCTGCCTTACCAGCCTGCACAGCTTACCTAGATCACACAGCACAGGGGGTAAAACATTTAAAGTTGCTGATCCCTCAGTTTCTGTGACTGGGGAGTAGGTAGACAAGGCCGGGGGCCAGCATGGAGTGAGCCTTGATTCCACCACATGGACGTGCTGACCAGCAGAAAGGGACCAGCTATCCTGTTAGCAGCTTTCTCTCCAGGGGGAAGGGACAGGGAAGAAGAGGACCAGGGTCCAGATAGAAATTCTCAGAATCATAGTTCATTCTCTATGTTTCTTGAGCAGCATAGCTTTGCAACTTCCCTTATTTTAAACAGATTTGAGGTTACAAACTTGCCTTAAGTTTTTACCGCATATTCTTTATAAAAAATATTTTCCATCCTTTGCCCTAGTGATAATGAATGCATCCACTCCACTTCCTATATCAGCTGCAGCCCATGTTCATACACAAGCAGATGGCAGGAGTGACTCAAAGGTTGACCAGGGGAAGGGTATAGAGGTGAGGAGTAGACACAGTAGACTAGAGATTCATTGTTGTAAGATCCCTCTGACCTCAAGCCAGAAATGTAAATTAGGGGTACCCTTGTGCCCCTTAATTTGTCCTTGAGTTGGGCAGCTTTGAATCAGGACCATAGCTGTAGCTGTCCTTTGCACTGCATGCACAGATTGGACACAAAAAAAATCAAGGTTGGTGTAGATCCCTAAATCTACTATCATCAAGTGATGCTGATACATGCACACACATGTCTTGATATTAGAATAAGACAAGACCATAGATAAATTCAATTGGCTAAGGGTGTCCTTAGTAGTACCAGCTACACCAAACAGGGAGGTTTTTAAAAAAAAAGGAATATTACCAGACATATGAGGGAAACATGATGCTCAAGTTTCCAAGAGAGTATTATAATCAACGGAATGCAAAAAGCAATGCAACATATATATATCAATCAAAATAAAAATGGAAGATTTAAACATATAGTATATTAAGAACACAATTTCCATTAACTTAAAAAGGTTTCCAGATCAGTGTATTGTTTTCCAACATTTTCCTTAGTGCTGAAATCATATTATAGTTGCCTTGTTAGGAGTCTGGAGAACTCCCTTTATAAAAGGGCTTTCATGGTATTGACAAATCACTTTTAACTATGCAACCACCCATCTGCTTGGTCAGTGTTCTTACGGTGTTGTCATAGATACTGTTGAAACAGGGAACAGCAAGGCCCAATGTTCATTGTATTGTTTTCCAATTTTAACAATGTAGCCTTTAAAATTGGCTTTAATGCATAAACATATATTAAGCCAATAATAACCAAGATAAAAATCATCTTAAAACAAAGACTGTAAAAAATAAGCAAGCTCCATCTTCCTTTTCACCCTGGCAAAAGCTTTAGTAAATGATTGGCCTTCAATCATACCCTGAAGTCTCAATTTAGGCTGTATATGATTATTTTGGGCAATGATTCTCAACCAGGGTGCCCTGATATCCTTTCAAGTGTGTCACTGGGTGCCGTACAATGATAGCACTGTTAGGTGTACAAGGATGATTCACAAGATAAAGCCAGAGATTTTAAACAGTGTTTAAACCATTTCCCTGTTGTGGTCTTTCTGAGCTCTTTGTAACAAAATAATTACTCTTTTTTTTTCCTGGAGTCAAAAAGATTTTAAATAATGGGCCAGTATTTCTGAGGGGTGCCTTGAATCTAATGATGAGTGCCCTTGCATCTAAAAAGGTTGAGAACTACTGCTTTAGGGGAAGTGATTTGTAGAGTTGAGCCCTCTACTGAAAATGTCCTAGGTTGTAAGACCTGTTGGCAAGATCAGGTCAGCAGATCATAACTACTGTAATTTTGCAGAGAGAGAGAGAGAGAGGTGACAAAGATTAAAATCTCATAGAGGTTTTATAGATCATTAGCATCTTGAATGACAGCCAGAATGAACCAAAAGGCACTAGGGTCTGCAGTGTAAAGTACTCCTTACAGCCAACTGCTGAGCTAGCAGATGGAAGCTTCAGCTGAAGCAAAATGCAATGTAGCCAGTAGTTTCATGTAGAGGTCATTTCAATTTTATTTATTTCATTTGTTTATGCAGGCTTTCTTATGGGACCCATCAGTATAATATCTAAGGCATTACACACATTAATAAAATTATCCTCACAGAATCCCTCTGAGATAGTCGAAGGTCACAAAGGCTGGGACAGTCCATATTTAAGAGAAATGGTCACAACCATCATATTAAACACAAAGGGGGGAAAAATAATTATCTTGGACTTGAGGAGCCAGAAGTAACTCCCAACTATGAATCCCAGTGAAGAGGGGTAGGCACATTTCCACAATAATAAGGACAGGCATCTCAGATCACCATACTCTTTAGAGGCCTTCCTCAAATCAAGAAGCATAACATCCACTTTATCTGAATATAGCATCTGCCTGTTCTTATTCTTTCTTATCTCCCCACAACCTAACATCGGAAATAAACACTGCACAAACCTGATCCAATGAGAGAAACACAAAGCCATCACGTCATAGTCAGAGTGATGGCGCCACAACCCAAACTGCTATAGTGTTTCTCTAAGGACTCTGTAAACTGATTGAATAGACTCTGTAAACTGATTCTTTCAGACTAGAACTCCGAAGGAAACCTATAAGATGGATAGGAAATACTCTTCAGTCTTTTTGACAGGAAGGAGCCAAACCATTCAAAGCAAACCTCTCTTCCCTGATGTCAACAAAACCTCATGGTACTGCCATACTTGAGCAAGCTCTCTCTTTCAGAAATCTACCACCAAGTTTAAGGAAGTGATGGATTGATTACATCTGAAGGAGTTCACTTCTCTGTTATTACAGTTAAATTATCTGTGCCAAAGGTTACTTTTGGCCCTTTGACTCAGAAATACTTTAGAAGAGTTGTTTTGTACTGTTTTGATTTGGTTTGGCTTTGCAGGGGGAGATTATTTTTTTTGCCTTTGAAATGCACCAAGGTGCAAAAATTCATTAAAAAAAAAAAATTTTGGAATACACCAGAATGCAGAGTGCATTTTCAAAAAGAGATCTCTTGTGAGTATGAATTCATAAATCTTTTCAGATGTGGACTCTTGCAATCTGTACCACGTGGTACAATAAAAGCATTGTGCAATTTTCAGCAAGCTGAACCTTAACTCTGCAACACGTTCCTAAATGTCGTGGCATTCTACTATAGCAAACTAAAGTTTGTGACAGCTTTGCTCTAATTTAAACAGTAGGCTTGAGTACATTTAGTGTAAAGCTGCATCGTACTTTCTTGGGGGTTTTTTTTAATATTAAATACAACTTTTGTGCTAACACCATATTTTCAGTTTCCAGTATGTCAAAGGTTTTTGCACTGACAGCAAGCAACTGTTTTAGAGAAATTATCAGAATTGACTGGAGGTGTTAGTAGCTGCATAGGAGAAAAGAGAACCAGGACCCTTCAGTATCTAAGGAGGCAGAAGAAAAGAAGGAACTATCCCAGGGGTTGGCAATATTTTGGGGCAGAGTGCCAAAAACACCAACAACCTTGATTTGTAAGATGTTGGCATGCCAGGGGTGGATGGCAAGGGAGCCAGGAGGGGCCCAATCCTTGTCGTGGCAGCACAGCTCCAGTCCCTTTCCTGCCATCCGCCCCAAGGTGTGCATGCCAAGCAAAATGCCTTCACTTACCACACAATGGCACCCATGCCAGGGGTTACCTACCCTTGCATTATCCAGTCTGAGGGAGTACACAGTTTAACCCTCAGAAACATTTACCCTGCTTTTTTATTTTGTTGTTGTTCTTTCATTAAAAAGAACTGTCACAAGACAGACAAATTGGATAATGGTCTTGAAGTTTTGGACTTAAAAAATGCAAACTTCAACAAACTTAGGTCACTAGGAGGGAATGTGCTGAGGGGCCAGGGACCAAAGGCAAAAGGTGTGCATGAAGAGTGGTCATTCCTAAAGGACATGATCCTTGAAGCACAAAGGAAGTCCATTCCCATGTGGACAAAATGTAGCAAAAGGGCTGGGAATATACTCAGTGGAAACTAGGGACAGCCCCAAAGGAGGACTATATAACTATGGCCCACATTTGTAGGGATCAGATTAGAAAAACTAAGGCAGCTACTAAACTAAAATGAGCAACAGGAATCAAGGACAACAAGAAGTCCTTCTTTAGGTAGGGAATTGGAGGAAAATGAATGGGAGTGTGGGACCATTGCTCAACAACTCAGGACAGCTAGTCACTGCCACTCAGGAGAAAACTCCTGAATGCCTACTTTGCCTTGGTTGTCCACCGAGCCAAGGGGAAAAATCACGTCAGCTAGGGTACAGAATGAGCAGGGTTCAAATGACCACCTTCCTACTATTGCTGTAGAACTGGTGTGATCAGTTAAAAAAAATGGACATATATAAGTCAGCAGGACCAGATGAACTTCATCCGAGCGTGCTAAAGGAGCTGGCTGAAGTCATTGCAGAACACCTGACGAAGCTCTTCCAAAACTCATGGTGCTCCAGGGAGGTCCCCGAGGACTGGAAGAGGGCCAATGTTGTGCCCATCTTCAAGAAGGAGAGGAAGGAGGACCCAGGTAATTTAAGCCAATTAGCCTAACTTCAATCCCAGGGAAAATCCTGGAAAAATTCATTAAGGAGTCTATGTGTGATAAGCTTGCAGAAGGTAGGATTCTGAACAAAAGCCAGCATGGCTTCGTCATGGGCAGGTCTTGTCTTACCAATCTCTTCTCCTTTTACAATCAGGTGATTCACCACCTGGATAAGAGAGAGGAGGTTGACATTATATACCTCGACTTACAAAAAGCTTTCGATCTGGTAACCCACAATGTTCTTGCAAGAAAATCAGAAGACTGTGGGCTTAACTCTGAGACAGTCAGGTGGGTAGGAAACTGGCTGCAGGGTAGGACCCAGAGAGATCTGTGCTATCTTGGCAGGAAGTGGCCAGTGGTGCCCCCCAGGGGTTTGTGTTTGGCCCAATGCTATTCAACATCTTCATCAATGATTTGGATGTGGGGGTGAAGAGCTCACTGGCCAAGTTCACAGATGACCCCAATTTACGAGGGAGCGTGGTCACGCTTGAAGATAGGCTGCAGATACAGATGGACCTAGACAGGCTTGCAAGTTGGGAGGACCAGAACCAGATGAAGTTCAACATTGAGAAATGTAAAGTGTTCCACCTGGGAACAAACAATCCCCTGCACACCTACAGGCTTGGCAATGCCAATCTGACCTGCACTACGAATTAAAGGGACCTGGAGGTAACAGACCACAGTATGAACATGAGCCGGCACTGCAACGCTGTAGCCAGCAGGGCCAACAATACCCTGGCATATATCAATCAATGCATCTCCAGCAACACCAAAGTTATTCTCCTGCTCCACTCAGCATTGTGGAGGTCGCAGCTGGAGTACTGCATTCAGTTCTGGGTGCCACACTTTAACAAGGATGTGGTAAAGCTTGAGAGAATCCAGAGAAGGGCCACCCATATGATCAGAGACTTACACAGCAAGCCATATGAGGAAACGTTGAGGGATCTGGGACTCTTCATCCTGAAAAAGAGACAGCTGCTAGGGGACTTGGTAGCAGCTTACTGCTACATCAGGGGCGTACATCAACGGCTCAGTGAACAACTGTTCACCAGGGCACCCTTGGGGAAAACTAGGAGTAATGGTCAAACTCCTGGAAGACCGTTTCAGACTCAACATTAGGAAAAACTACTTCACAACTATGGTGTCCACACTGGAATAAGCTTCCTTCAGAGTTGGTACAATCACCTACCATGGAAATCTTCAAGAGGAGACTGGATGGGCACCTTGCTGGGGTCACCTAACCCCAGTTGTCTTTCCTGCTTGATGCAGAGCGGCTGGACCTGATGATCTTCCAAGGTCCCTTCCAGCCTTACAATCTATGAATCTATAATACCTCTGAGAAATATCTCCCATCATGTACTGAGTCTGGTAGGAAAGGACTCTAAATTTTTGCATGGATCTCTTTGCTTATGCATCATAATATTAAGCGGGAAATTTACTCTTGAGTATCTGTTGAAATATCACTTACCTGTTCATACAGTTCAGAGATGACCTAGTCAGAAGTAGAGCTACAGTAGTATATCATTTGTTAACCTGAACCTCTGTTAACCAAATGGCATGGTGTTTTTGTTACTAGCTTTTAATTGCTGATACTACATAACAAACTGTTTTCTTTAAGTTGTATTTAATACAGTACTGCATTTATCTTCTTAAGATTGATAGATTACTGTACCCTGTAACAGTTGGTATAGCGTTCTCTTTCAAGCTTATTCAATGCAATATTGTATCTCAACTCTTAAGTAACTTGTAACCATTTTACTTATCCCAACAAATTCAACTAATCAAACAGCTTTTCAACAGGTGGTTTCCAGAGGGGTTTAGATAACTAATTATGCAGTATACCCTTATGTCAGAATTCACTCTCTCATTCTTAACAAAAGGGGTTTGCACTATCACAGTCACCTTTCAGATTTTCATTCTTGTCAACTATTATAATATTTTCACATTTGCTGTGGACTGTTGGGAACTAAAGCTATGGTTATCATCAACAGGATCTCCTGTAATTGTTACTTTACTTTTTTAATCTCTCTTCACACAAACTAGTTCACAGTGAAAGGGCATGTTTATTTTCCAGTGCTACCCTTTCTTTTTGTTCTTTAATTCCTCTTGGACAATTAGACATAAAACTACTGATATAATCAAAATGAGCTGTAGAAGAAAGCTAATAAAATAGCTAAGGAAAAAATTACCCTTAAAGAACAAAACCAAACTGCATGATTTAACCTTCACAGAAATTCTCTCAACTTGAGACTGAGAAAGAAGTAGGCCAGTAAGAAGAAACATGCATGCATGTACAATCATGCTGCACTGTCAGCTTGACAAGGAGTTTGGGGATTGCCATTCGTATGTCTACTGGAGCTATTTTCCCTTGAGAGGGATGAGGCTTACGCCTGTCACAGCACCGTGTTTTTAGTAATATTACAAAATGTGACGGTTGCTTATTATTTTAAATAACATATTTTAAAGCAAAACAAGAAATTCCTTCAAAAATGTCCCCAAATATCTGAGGTGTCACTAGTTTCCATGTGGCCCAGATGCCAACTTTATTTCAGTGTCACTCAAAGAAAACTGTATTTTTCAAGGAGTGGCCTCAGGCTTTGTACTGAGGAACACAGATTTCTCAGCCCTTCCCAGGAACATCCCATATATGACAGCTGATGCCAATAGTTCCTGCCTTCTGATGTTACGTAAAATGTAAAAAGATATTTACCCATATTTGCTTCAATGAAAAAGTCCCAAGGGGCTTCATTGCTAGGTGCATTAAAAGTACCACATTTCACCATTGGGATGTCTCCAATCACTAGGGCTCTAAAATGATCAAAGACAGTGGGGCTCAACAAGGACGACCTCTGCAACTCCAAGTAGGCTAAGCCCTGAGAAGGGTGAGGTAGAGCTGCTCTGACTCAGAGGAAGTACCAGGTGATGATATTCTGCCTCAGCTTCCCCATCACACTAGTGGCAAAGTCAATTTGCTGCATTTCACTAAAGTGTGCAGTATAGTCCCAACTGTGTGGCCAGGAGTAGAGCTGTGCCCTTGTTTACTGCCTCTTTCCACTGCTGCGTTGGGAAGCTGTTCACAAGGGAAGAAAGATCAGCAGCTGCTACTATCTTCCACAAAGTGACAGCCTGGTAATGTAGGCAGCTCTCACCTGGACCACACAAGAATGGGGTTATCCTTATTCTTATCTTGTCTGTATGCATGTATAAAGAGCAGCCACAATTTAGCCCTTATATTTTTGGGTTTCCCTTACATCATTGTTATTTGCACCATCACATTCAAAAAAAGGGGGGGGCGGGGTCTGAACATAATAGAAAAAAGAATCTGAACATAACATGTTGACATGTTTCAGGTAGGTTATCTTTTAACAAGGAAAGGATGTATAATCCTTTAGTTGAAAAAGACATTTTTCAAGAAGACAAAAACAAATATATAAAAAGAGAGGCTAGAATAACTCCCTGTCCCCACAAACACTACAGTGAAGGGTTGTCCTTGGCTGCAGAACATTCCTTTCAAAGACACAGCTTTGAAACTAGTCTCTTTTTTGTTTCTAGCTTGAATATAGTAAGAGAGGCTCCTAACTCCCATCGAGATAAAAAAGTTAAATATTTTGTTTTGTACTGTACCAGGCAAATTAGATTATCCATTCCTGATAACATAAGAACCTCAAGGTCTTCTGATTAGAAAGAAGAGGCTATACGATTCCCTTAAATGTCTCTCTCACCCATCTCTCAGCTCTTCCAAGGGTCATTATATCTCACTTGAATGTTTCCTCCTTCCAAGTTCACATTAGGGGTTCTGTTTAGTGATAATATAAAATGGACTATTCATGCCAAAAAGGATGTGTGTATGGTTCCATATTTGCCCTCTCTAAGCCAGGTTGTGGTGGACTTTAAAGGTCTAAAGTGGAATGTAGAAGCTAGTTGTAGAAGGAAATTATGTAATTCCTGAATCTTTGTCTGCTCTGAAAACTGCAAAGAATCCAACAAAAATAACCCTCTCAAGCAAGGTCATTCAGACAACCTGCAAGTGCTTTCTGAGGTATAGCTGCAGGAATGATGGTATTGTGTAGGCTTGGTCGCATGGCTTTCTACTTGACTCATGAAATCTGTTTTGTAACATTTTCAGACTTTCCTTTTTTATATGGACAAGAACCTCCTAGCCTATAAAAGAAACCCTCTATTGGCAAATACAAATTCATCATCACAGGCTTATCTAGCCTCTACAGAAATATGAATTATAATTGTAACATGAATCCCAAGCAAACACTGTCTTCAACCAAACAACCCTAAATGCATCTTTTTATCATACTTAGCACAGAAAAGTGATTTTACCAGCAAAGATGGCTGTTGGTTGGAAAGGTACACAGTCAGCTTAACTGAAACAATCACTCCCACATTTTCTAATGGCATTCTGCATTTCAGAGGTCTAAAAGCTCTGATTCATCAAAAAGAAACATTGATCACCAAAGACCACTTTCAGATCAAAGCAAATTGACCTAAGTCTAAGATACATAATTAATAAAATATCATCCTTTGAATTCCTGAAGCCACCTTCCTTCTCTTCTTGTTATTTAAAGTAAATGTTTATGTTAAACTGGACATTTATTTGTTTAAAGATTAAACAGAGCTCATCTATGGTTTCTAGGTCAACAGCAGGTCTCCATCTTTACTTGCTCCCATTCACTAGTTACTTGCCCTTACCCATTTTTGCAGTGGGAAACAACTTGAGAGTGTCTGAATATACATGCAGGAAAAATTCAATGCCTAATTTTCTTAGTATAAGCTTTCCAAAATGTAAAAATTATCATCATAACTGCCAAACAGGTTAGAGCTGGTAAAAAAAACAAAACAATTCATAAAAGCTTTGTAGTCCTAAAAAAATTACAGAATGACAAAAGAAAATATGAAAAAGGGAATTAAAAAACCCTGTTTCCATCATTCTCTTGCAGAACATGGTAGAAGGAAAGTAAAAAAAACAAACACAACAATTTAAAAAGATTTTTTTTCTCTAAAATTATTTTGAAGAAAACATTTTGATCAGCTCAATAACAGGCATCACATATTAAGACAAGGTTGCTTTTTCTATTGTGGGACAATTAGAAGTTCTGATTATGATCCTTGCAAACCTTCACAAAAACGATCAGAACTCTAGGTCTAACATGTAATAAATACTGAGTCTTTCTGTAGCTTAATTCTTTGTTTTAAGGTAGTTACATTTGTGGTAGGAAAATCACAAGTGACAAAAATATTAACACAGTAGTGTTTATATTTTTCCATATATATATATATATATATATATATATATATATATATATATATATATATATATATTACTATCATTGCAGCTAATATATTTATCTGAAGGAAAAGGAAAGCTTGTAAGTTACTTTCTTAAGTCCCTCTAATATTTTGACATGTATCCCATTTTGGTCTGTCCAAAACATAGATTACTAGAGTGCAGAACAGCTGGTGGGAGATTTTGTCTTGCTTTTGAGAGTACCTCATTCCAAGATTTTTCTTCCCTAGTTTCTGCAAAAATAATCTAATGGTACCTGATTCCCCACTCCCTTGCACCTACTACTACATCTGATGGTAGCATTTGGACAGGAACAGGCCATTATAAAAAGCAGTGGAGAACTGCCTGACAAGAAAAAATTTTTAATGCAGAACTAAGAGGACCCTGTGGTTCCCTTCTAGAGTATTGGATTAAGTGACACTCAAAGCTCTGAAAACCAGGAAATGAAGAGTTAAGGAACATGCATACACAACCTTAACTCTGCCCTCCTGCCAGAGTTGGCAATAGCCACTAGGAATTATTTGCATACATTCCAGCTGTCCTAGGTGTAGCTGTATTGAACCATCTGGAGCAGTAGCAAAGCTGGAACAGTAGCAAAGCTTGGAGAAGTTTGGCAAAGCTGGAATTGTGTTACGAAAATATTTGGGGATTAGTTTGAGGAGTGTGGCAGAGATCTAACTGTGATATGTGGAAATCTGGAGGTCCTGCCTCTTTGGCTGGGTCTCAGACCTCCTACTCTGTCTCCTGCCCCCAGTTGGGTCTTAGACCTTTCTCCCCCATGCCTGTGATCAATGCAAAGAGGTGGGTATGCATCTTGAAGGATCCTGTGTGTCTCATTTCAGCAGGGGGTTCTATAAACTGTATCAGTAATAGGAAAATGAAATGGGATATGAGAGTGGTCAGGATTTTAATGATGGGTAAATTAAAGTCTAATGTTAGATGGCAGCCTGTTGGTGAATGTGAATGAGTTTTAAAAGGAGATAAGGAGGTTGTAAAATGTAAGAAGTCTAGGGCTGTTTCTGTGGAGTGGGCTCTTCTGTGAGCATAGGGCAGGTATAAGTACCTTCTCTTCAGTACAGTTCAGCTAGGCATACATTTTGCTGTAGCAAAGTGAAGGCATTAGACTGTCCCATGGTTATTATGTGCCCTGTTCCCTGACTCTTCTTTACTACCTGCAAAGGCAGAGTGTGATTGTATGTTATGGTTGTATTGAGATAATGTTCAGAGGACAGTTACAGCTTCATTAGCATACATGTTAGCTCTCCCTTTCCTGATTTTCAGGTTTTTGAATGTCACTGAAAATGAAGTTCTAGAAAGAGACAAGACACCCCAAGCAACTTTAATTGTGTATTAGTGAAGATTTTTCTCAGTGAATATCCAAGTATTTTTAGCAAAAGGATAAATGTTTTTTGTAGGACTCTTCTGGTCATTTACATACTTATAGTTATCACATAATTTGTAATTGGCATACTACTATGGCTGGATAACACTTTGCACCTATAGACTTCAAAGCACTTCCAAGGGAGAGCTATATTACAGCCATTTTCCAGATGGAAAAAGACAGGCACATAAAGATAAAGTGATTTGCCCATCGCCAGTGGCACAGTTAGGAACAAGAAGTGATATCTTTTATCCTAGAATGTGTTCTCTCCACCAAAACACACAGTTAATATCTGATGTTTATAGACTTATTCCTCACTTCCCCTGCCAGGTGGTAGTAGTGGAATACAGAGAATGGCCATACTCTGAAATGTTTGGATGGTGTAGTTGCTGATAGGGCAGATGAGACAAATCATGGATGCGGTCTACATCTCAAAACCCTGGCAACATTATTTTGTGGCAGTTATGACAACTTTGGGCATATCTACATCATGGTGGCAGAGTGCTTCTGATGGGGTAGTACCCCATCCCTTGGAGCCATAGGTGGCTGGTGCCTCTTGAGTCAGGGGGGGCACGTGTCCCCCCGACACCAGTCAGTGACCAGGGTGGGGTCCCCTGTAGCCAATCTCACTGACCAGGGGAGGCGTCCCCCAGTCCCCGATCATACTGACCAGGGATCCCCCCCCTGGCCTATTGCGCTGACCGGGTGGGGTGCCTAGGCTGAGTGACCAATGTGAGCAGCCATGAGCTGCTTCCAAGGTGGTTCTCTGTGCACCGACCTGTGAACTGGGTGAGGCCCCAGCAGATGTGAGCTGCTCCCAGGGCCAGCTCTCAGTGTGCCGATCTGGACACCGACAGCCCAGCTGCTTGCTGGGTTCACAGGCTCAAGATGCCTTGAGTGGCTCCTAGAGCCTGATCCCCATGTGCCGATTTGCGCTCCGCTGAAGCTCAAGCAGGGTCCCGAGGATGACCATCTCTGGAGGTCCTCTCTCCTCACCATCCCTCTTCATTTCTCCCCACCCTGCTGAGCACACTTCCCTTTTATACTCTTCAGGGGCTCCACCCCCGAAGTTCTCTGGACCTAGCTGGTGCAGTTCCGATTCAGGTCCAGATGCTCCTTGCCCCCTCCCTTTGGAAAAGGGCGGGGCATTGCTTCCCTTGTGCTGCCTTCACGTTGGTGGGCAGGTTCCACCAATCAAACAGCAGACCCTTGATCCTGGGACTCAACCCAAGCTTGAAAAGGTAAGCTTGCTACAGTAACTTACTTCAGTAACTTACTTTTCTCCTTCAAATAGTTGTCCACATGCAAATTTTGATTAACGGGCGACTCCCAAACAGTGCCCACACATACCTGGAGTTGGGTTCCATAGGTGAATAGCAACTGGAGAACCATCCTGTCAAATGAACCATGTGGCTGGGAGACTTCCACAATCACTTCGGGCTTAAGGACTAAACTCCAAAGGGGCTGTTTTACAATGGGTGGCAATAGGGTGGGCTGAACTGTGGTGAAGTTGGCATATATCACAGAGGATGAGTCCACTTCGGTAGCCTCATAACCAGGGATCCTGGTTTTCTTTGTTTTAAAAAAATTAAATTAAATTAAAAAAAAAAAATCACATATTTCACTGATTAAAAACCTCAAAATCCACAATTAAAATGAAATGCCACTATATATAGGTACCAATTGAACACAATGTTTTATTGATATATTTGCAATTTACAGCAATTTGGAAGCCTACTAGTGCCTCAATCACTATAATAAAATAAATTCTAAGTACCTATAAATGTTGGTATTTGATTTGGGGCTTTTTATCATGGAAAAATCAGAGCTCCCCTCCTTCCCCCTGTGCTCACCTGGATGCAGGTCCAGGCACCTTACTCCCCACCCACAGCCCCCTACCTCCCAGTCCTGCTGGAAGCAGCCTCCAGCTATCAGGGCTATGGGTCAGCGTCTACAGCCCTCTGTCCCCTGCAACAGCATCTGAGCCCTGGCAGCTGCCTGTGAGAGGTGGTGGCTGCTGTGCTGGAGTGGAGTGCGGAGCCTGGCTCTCCCCCATGGGCAGCATAGTTAGAGCAGAGCCCATTGTGGGGCAAGTGTGGATTGGCTGATGCAGGCTCAGGCTCCCTGACCTGCTGCCAGACTTACCTGTAGGAGCTGCTCTCCAGGCTGCCTGGTGGCCATGTGCACGTGTGAGCATGCACATGCACATGGTGCCCCCTGCCTCACTGCCCTTCTCCCACTCCCCACAGCCCCTTGCAGGATGAAACTCTGCCAGGCTGCAGAGAGCTCTTTGCAAAAGTAGATAATCCACATGTTTCTCCGCTAAAATGAAAAATCTGCATTTTCTTGGTTAAAAGGGGAAATCAGTGTTTTTTCTGTTTTCCCATGGGAAGTGGAAAACCCAGATCCCTGCTCATAACACAATCTGACACAGCCTGAAATCCATTTGTGCAGTTTCTGAGACTAAATTGCTGTGCCTTTTGATCACTCAGCTATGGAAATATAGAGCTGAGTTATGAAACTTTGAAAAGGCTTGGACGTGTGTAATTAGTGAGCCAGTGCCCTGTTAACATTGAATGATTGCAGGGATTCTCTTAATTTAAGAAGAATGGCACTTTGGAAACAACATCAGCAGGGAGACTTACTGTCTTAAAACTGGAAAACAATTTGGGAAGAAACTTAGGGTGTGTTTGTAAAGTCACTTTTACTGAGTAGAAAGTAGTGCAAGAGGAATCTGCCATCAAAGGTTTGGATCTCATCCACTCACCTTGCTGAAATGCTGAAATGATATGATAGCAACCAGAATGACTTTTCATGGGCAGGTGAAGCAGGGAGTACAAGGCCATATGCTCAAATGGTAGACCTATCAGTGAAATACAGGTAAAATTTAGGTCCCACTGAGAAATAAGTGTCTTTTACATAGAAAAATACCTTGGCTAGATCATTAAGGAAGCTACATGGGATCAGAATTTAATAAACAGCAGTGTAACTAAGGTAGGGTGACTGGGGCAGTCACTTTGGGTGCTGATTTGGAGGGGAGGGCCACAAAAAACAAAAAGAATGCTGCTGCTGCAGCCATACAATCACACCAGCAGCAGTGGCACTAACCAGAAGTCACTGCTCCCACTCTGTATAGCAGCTGCTCCAGACACCTGGACCTGTTACACCACTGGAGAAAATACTGGTTTGACTGTCAATTTGAAGATGATGTGCCAAGATAGCTGCAAGGTGCTCTTTGCCTGAGTTCATGGATCAGTTGGACTGCTCAAGCTCTAAGAAGCGGTTGAAGATATGAGGAATGTTAGGATTATGAGAAATAAGTCATGATTTATACCACTTAGAAAATATTTGCTCCTTAAAAAGTAGGCACCCTTAATGGAATCTTTTCTGCTGTGGATAAGGATATTTTGTAACTGGACATAACCTATATCTGTAAAATTACTTGAAATAAAAAAAGACAATATCTGCATTCCTTTAAAGTAGGCGGAAAGCTGTAATTGAACCGATACCTTTTGCCTTCTTCTAGAACTGAGACTTCCACTGTGCTCTTTCTTTCTTATCCTAATAAAAAAAGAAAACACCCAACATGCACTTTCTGCTAAACATACATTGCCTTTCTATCAGGAAAACCTATGACCTTGTCCTCTCCTTTTTGGAATTTGGTGAATCCTTATCAGCCCTCAGAATGACCTCCAACCAGCTGCACTGCAATCTCTGAAGCCAAACATGTGTACAAATAATTTCAGGGGCAGCTGTTGCTACTGTGTTATCTCCTCTTGCAATTTCCACAAATATAAGCAGTTAATATGTGTGGTTACTGCCTCAGCCCTTAACCTCCTCATGCACTAATAAATGTCTTCCTTTCTAAATTGCATTTGTTAGGATCAAATATATCACAACAAACAGAGTTTCAATTCAGCATTAGTCCATGCTGTCAAATCTATTTGATAAATTCTTGTTTGCAAATTTGGAATAAATTGGGAGTCTAAAACAATTTCTTTCAAAAGCAAAGAAAGAAATACGAAAACAGATTCAAGGGTTTTCTTCAGTTTAGAAAGTTAAAACTTGATCATAATGCCACACACTTGAATTCAAATCAAATCAAGTACAAAAAGGTCTTAAACTTGTTCAATAGCTGTATAGCCTTGCCCCTTCTTCCTGCCTGGTGTAATACTATGAGTGGCTGAGTTTGTTAGTTGCAAAACAAGCAATTAAAAATGCAAGCCTATCCAGAGGTCATTCAATCCTAAGAGCTGCAATTACTTGCTTTCAGAAATAGTGTTCCATGGGAGAGTATTAAAAAATGCTTTAGTAAAACTAAACCCAGACTGTACAGCTCACTCCAACTGGTACTTAGTGCCAATCCCCTGTTTAGAAAAACAAAGGATTTGCAGGATTTAGGTCTTATCTATATAGGAAAGCTTTTTTTTTCCCCGCCAACACAATTCATAGGTAAAACTACACTGAAAAAGTACATTCACCTACTTCATTTCAACTATTTTTTTTTATGAGCAACCACATCTCACAAAGCTGTGCTTACATGCTCTCATGCTTTAACCAAAATGGTGGTTGACCTTTGGCAAAGAAATGCCTTCTTAAAAAACACAGCTCATAACTGAAGCTGAATGAGGAAAATAAAACAAAGTTTTAACTAGCCTGAGCAAAAATTACGTTTCACTCTTCCTTTTGCTCTTTTTAATCAGTTCTCAAATCATCAGATCTTTCAGCCTACAGAGGACCTTGATTTCTAAAACAAAAAATATCCTTAAAAGTAATTCCCTACACACTTCAGATAATTGTATATATAATGAAGAAGCAAAAACAGCACAACTCCAATTTTGTTTCTCTGTGCAGGTTATCTTTTAATCAGCCAACTGTAGAAGAATTAGTAACCTGGAACACACCAGATCGGGAGAGAATGGAACCAAATCTTCTTCTGACATTATTGATATTACAAAGGTGGCTTGAAAACAAACACAGTTCACCACTTGCAATATTATAATGCTATGTTAAATGTCCTTACTTCCTGCTTCAGATAACACAGAAAGCAAAATTTGCTGTCAAGTCTTTCTGAGAGTTACACACTAATAGCAACCATTTTAGTACTGAAAAAGATGACTTAGAGAGCTAAACCAGAAGTGGCATTAATTTTTATTGAGGAAGCACCTGCATTCCTTAATGAGACAATATATTCAATGCCAGGCTTATTTGAATCTTTTTAAAAAGATGTCCTCTAAAGCTATAATTCAAGTCTATACCACAATTAGAGCAGCCAGCAATGATTAAATTGATAGCTAACTACATGGTCCCACTGACACTGAGCCAAGACATGTGCTGGTGATTACAGAAGCTCTCAGTGCTGCTTTTATAGGAACAGACTGTTGATCAAAATATAGGAGACACTGAGAGAGACAATACTAGTGAATGGGGTCACTGTCTCATGAAGTTCTGCTCTAAGAATCATCCTGTTCTTGGGAACACTTTTTGTAAGTATCTCAGTAGGAAACTACAAATGCAGCTTTCCAGACCAGCTCCGCAGGAATCAAGTTGCATTACTATGCTAGAACCTTGCAGTATACAGCTTTCCACCAAAAAGTGATTTAGAAATAATACCACCCTCAAACTCACACCAACCTTACGAGGTGAGCAAGAGATGGAATTAGTCACCTAAAAACACTAAGCAACAGTATAAATACTTTAAGAAAAGAAAATAGGAAGAATATTTATCCACTTGAAATTGAAAAGTACATTTGTAATTAGGCAGTAACGGACAGTTGGAAAGCAGCCGGAGCACTGAGATTAACAGCGCAACAGGATGACATGGTAATCCTAGTGACACAAGCAGTCAAAAACTCATTTAAAGATCACCTCTGACAAGTGGTGCTTCCTCTCCTAAAAATCAAGCTGGAGCATTTCTTCTGGACTGACTCAGAAATGAGTATCACCTGTAATTAACCCTTCCGGCAGAAAAACAGTGATGTGTGTAGGTTTGTCTCCATTTACTGATCGTCTTTGTTTCCTGAAGGCTGGTGGGATTACAGCACAAAATTATCTGGATTAAGACTAGTCTATAATATTATATAACATAATATAATATAGATATTGGACAAATGGAAATGGTGGATCTAAGATAAAGTTTTGAGTGCTGGAAAAGTGTAGTAAGATTATGTGAGCCAACACCTCAGTGAGGACCCTAGAAGGAAATGTCCTAACAAGTATGCACATGCAAAACCTGGAGTCTAAAGAGCTATGAGACATTGAACAGTAATAGAAACTCATACTGATGTAACCACTGGAAGACCTATGTTTTTTTCCATTATAGTGAAAAGTCAAGAAAGGATTGCATTAAATTGAGCAACAATAAAGGACTGAAAGAAGCAAAGAAAATCCAAAGCAAGTACTAGTACCTATTAATCTTCATTACTGTAAACTCTAACATGAAGCTTGATGGGATACTTGACTACACAATCCAGTAAAAAGTTCTAGTTTCCACCAAACCAAAACTGACAGGGTCAAGGAAGACCCTGATTTTATAAGAGGATTCAAATTTGCAGGAATGTCCATGTATGTCTATGGGACTATGCTGGCTCCAGTTAAGTGAACCCAGTGGAAGACTACTGGTTCTTGCCTAGGCCAACATATCATTTCATTGGTGTCCTTCTTTCTTTTCCTTTACTCCCATCAATCAGCTCAGCAGTGAAAATGCAATTAATTTGATTTCTGTTTTAGTATTTGCCAAGTGTTCAAACATGACTGTGACTTGTATCTGTGGGCGCGTCCACACATGCAAGCATGTGCGCTTGCAGCAGCTCAAATAGAAGCGGTGCAAATTTGAGCCGGGGCTTTTTGCCTCAGTGCATGTGCTTGGACATGCACTTCGTTGTGGAGCAAATTGTGCCACTTGGGGCAAAATAACCCTGCCTGGCTCCTTCCAGATGTGCAGCCAAGGGGAGCCAGAGCGGGAAACATTTTTTCATTCCTGCACGTGCCTCTTGACCTGCCTCAAAGGAGTTTGAGATAGGGCAAGAGGCACGTGCGTGCTCATCTGGACGCGCCCTATAGTATCAGTGCAGTCTCCATCCCCAAGTACTAAGCAGGCCTAGGACTGGTTCGCAACCAAGATATAGTCTGGCTGCACATCCACTGATATGTTCAGCAGGAGGAAGTGTGTTGGGGGGGAACCCCCTTTTTTTTTTTTTCAAATGTTAGTAAGGGTAAGATCAGTCAGTCCTTACCACAGATATATTGGAAGAGAAATATCCTGCAATTCCCTCCTCCTAGTCACTGGACTGGGGTTGAGGAGTTGGAGAACTATTGTGTGTAGGGAAAGGAGATCTGAAATGATTGAGTGGAAGCTGGAGTGGAATTCTTTGGAGTGGTAAAAAACTAAGGAATGATAAGGGGAAAATTGTTACGTTCAACCCTGAAGAGGCTGTGTCTAGGAATGAGCAATGGCTGCATAGCTAGTAAAAGATAGCACTCATTTCACTACTCTAAGCAACAGAGCTGAAGGAGTGTGAAAATAACAGAATGATATCAGCCATTTCTCATGCAGCTCATATATTGCCACTGGTCACCATGAGACAAGTGCAGATGAGAAACTTTAAAGTGGTGCCAGAAAAAACAGGCTACAGCCTGGGTCGAGGAACATGGGATCAGACTCCTTGTTGTCAGCAGTCTTAGTATATACATTGCTAAAAACAGATGCAGTGCCAGGAAAATCCAACTCCCAGCATGAAAAAAATAACTCAAGAATGATAATGAGGGAGGTAACAGAGTACAACCAGCAACTGCAAATGTGAATTAGTGATTATATAAAAGCTTTATCTTAAATGAAGCAAACTCTGAAGTCCTTATTCAGCCAAACTTTTCCTTAAGGCTGCCTGGTCTATCCTGGGGCTTTCTAACTTCTTAGTGGCCAGGGGCCAAATACCCCATGGACTGCATCAGTGTAAGCCACAAGCTCCCCCAGGCCACATGACATCCTGACACCACCACCCATAGCTGCATCATACACCTGACTACCCCTGTGCAGGCCCTCCTGCCCATGGCTACACTTCACATATGTATTCCCCATCCATGTTACACAATGCACCTGTGTCTCCATCCAAATCTGTACCATGTATCCACATTCCTCTCTCTCCAATATTGCACCATATGCCTACTTGGCCCCAGACTTACCTTCAGCTCACCTGGCCATCCTGTGCTGCCCTGCTCTCCCAGGACAGGGTAAGCTGTGAAAGCTGGAGGAAGGAGGGGGAACCTGGAGACTCCAGCTACCATTGCAGCTGGAGCAATCCGGGGAGGGCAGGGGGGCACAATGGCTGGGCAGGAGCCTGGAGCCCATAATTTAGCTTCTCATAGGCCACATATGGCCCACTGCTGCTTGTTGGACAGCCCTAATCTAAACCAAAATAAACACCCCCCCCCCCCCACAAGAAAAGGTTTTCTTGTGCAGCAACTAAACCACTAGATGATGGCCAGTAACTCAGAATTCTCATCAAGCTTCTCCTGGGTAGCAAAGGTCCTTAATGTTTGAACTCTATACTCTGTGTAGCCTAAATACTGTATATTGCCATTGAGATTTGATCAATGGTATGGTTAATCTACAATTAAGGCTTAGTCTATACTACACAGTTTTGCTGGAATAGTTTTGAGGGTTAGAATGTGAAAAGATTGCATCCCCTAGCCAACAGCCATGCCAGCAAAACCTCTAATGTGGACATAGCTATGTCAACATAAGAATACTTTTGTCAGCTTTGCTTGGGTTGTTCTGTGAGTGGGTGCTGTTAGAATGGCAGAAAGCCTCCTTTTGATGTTTTTTTTGCATCTATACTAGAAGACTCTGCCATCATAGTTATGCTAGCAAAGGCTCTGTAGTGTACATTAGTCCCAATGATAAACAGGAGATTGAACTGATATGCAACTGGACTATATGAATAATCTTTTTAAAGCAAGTAAGGCACTATAGCTATTGCAGTAGCTTCTACCTGGACACATCTAGTTGCATTAATATCCTATGCCTGTATAATAGAAGCCATAAGGATTTGGGATGTCACTATAAATAAGTAACTAAACACTTACATAACACATTACATGTTTCAAGGACTCTAGAGATATCAATCAATCCTCCCAGAACCCTTGGGAGGTATGTATTAGCAACTGAGGCCCTGATCCAGCATATGGTAGAACCCCATTTTACACGTATTCGACTTACCCGAGTCTCACGTTTATGCGAATTAATATTAGCACCAAGCAGAAAAATATACCCCAAGATGCACGTCATTTGCATATATACATGAGATGCGTAGATCGAGGCAAATGAAGTCACGCGCAGCTTGGGTTCCCATGCAGGATTCTGGATTCAGGATTCAGCCTCAGTGTCACCATTGTATTCAAGATGAGTGCTTCTAATATTGATTCTACAAGTGCTTCTGCCTCTACAAGGAAAAGGAAAGCTATATCTTTGGAAGAAAAACTTGAAGTTGTCAAAAGATAAGAAAGAGGTGAAAAGACAAAGGACATTAGGTGTGCTACAGGGCTCAGTGAGTCAACTCTCCGTACAATTAGGGACAATGAGGAGAAAATTAAGGAGTCCTACAAGAGTGCTACATGTTTATCTACTTCCTGTGTTGCATTAACAAGGTTGGCCATCATGGAGAAAATGGAATGCATGTTGACAACGTGGATTAAGCACCAGAATCAAGAACACATGCAGTTTTCAACCCAGGTGATTCAAGTAAAAGCATGCAGCATTTATGAAGTGTTAAAGTGTGATGATCCTGAAGCCAAGCCATTTAATGCAAGTGCCGGATGGTTTGATAGATTTAAAGCACGCCATAGATTTCATAATCTGAAACTGATGGGTGAAGCAGCATCTGCTGATTAAAGTGCTGCAGATAAATTTCCTTCAATCCTACAGGCTGCCTTTGAGGAGGGAAGCTATGAACCGAGGCAAGTTTTCAACTTGGATGAAACCGGACTCTTCTGGAAATGGATGCCGAGTCACATGTTTATCTCAGTTGAGGAGAGAACCGCCCCAGGGTTAAGGCTGTGAAGGATCACTGCATACTGCTGCTCAGAGCGAATGCAGCTGGCGACTTCAAGCTCAAACCGTTGATGGTTTGCCACACTGAAAACCCTCAGGCACTTAAGGGTTATGCAAAGGGGCACCTGCCTGTTTATCGGAGAGCCAACTGGAAAGGATGGGTTACTGGATCATTGTTTGAAGATTATTTTTCCAGTCTGCTGTATTTGGAATTGAGGACTTATTGTGACAGGCAAAATCTGCCTTTCAAAGTTCTACTCCTTGATAATGCTCCAGGAAACCCCCCAAGCCGTGGCAACCTCAGCGAGAACATTAAGGTGCTGTTCTTGCCACCAAACACAACATCGCTCATCCTGCCCAGGGATCAGGGTGTTATTCAAGCTTTCAAGACCTATTGTCTATGAAGGACCTTCAAGAAGCTCATCAATGAGACAGAGTCAAAAGAAAAGGCAAACGTCAAAGAATTTTGGAAGGCATTTAACATCAAGATGGCCATAGACATCTTTGGAGATGCCTGGAATGATGTTACATAGCGGTGCCTTAATGGTGTCTGGAAAAAATCTGGCCTGATGTTGTGAATGATTTCTGAGGCTTTGCTGCTGACGAATTTATCAGTAATGCAAGGCATGAGATCATTGAGATGGCTAAGAGTGTGGGCTTTAAGCAGGTCAACAAGGAAAACATGGCTGAGCTGCTCAATTCCCATTGGGAGGAACTCTCAAATGAGGATCTTCTTGAGCTGGATAGGGAGCGCCATGAAGAGGAAGAGCCCATGGAAGAAAATGGGCTTCCCCCGCGTTCTCACAATGAAAGGCATGGACGATGTGTTCAAACTTTTGGATGGTTACCTAGCCTTCTTCGATGAAAACAACCCCAATTGTAAAAGAAGTGCTAAGGTTGCCAGGCTGATGAAGGAAGCCAATGCCTGCTACACGGAGCTTTACAGGGAGAGTCGGCACTGCTCAGTGCAGTCTTCCTTGGACAAGTTCTTCAGGAAGCAGGACAGCACTACTCGACTCAATCAACCAACTCTCAGCCCTTCACTTCTGTGGGGGAGCCAGCCACTGCCATCTTTTGATGTGTTCAACCTGGATGAAGACTTGGCTCCCCATTGATGGATGGATTGAAGATTGTTGCATGCCCATTTTGTATTTTTTTATTATTTAACTTATAATGTAAATGAATAAATATGTTTGCAATATATTTTTGTAACATAATAAATAAAGTATTGTTTGAAAAAGGTTACATTTGGTGGTTTTGGTGTCATAAATGTGAGGTCCAAGGAATGCAACCCTTGACTTTTTAATTATTTCCTATGGGAAAATTCACCTCGAGTTGCGCAAATTCGCGATATGTGAAGTTTCTCAGGAATTCCATATACCTGTAAGTTAAGGTTCTGGTGTATGCTTATATGTTGTCAACTAAATACTCTAGACCCATCCCCCTGAATTCAACATCTCTATTTCTTGTAAAATTGTATGTTTAAATCTCTGAAGAATTAGAATTTTATGTTATGTTATGTTTCAGCTTAGCAGACACAAGAGCACATTTTAAAGTTATTTTATCTAATTTAGAACTAGTATACTGATAATGGGCATGTTAAAATAGCCTAAAACAATGGTGGTCCAATTAAATTTCTTCTTTTTGTCTTGTGTTCTATTAAAATGCACCACCTGTAAATGGCAGAATTTTAGTGCTCTGCACACTTTCAAATTAAGCATCTGCCAGTTACAAGATCCACTTAGTCTAAGTCAAATTTAGCATTTGCGTGCAAATCAATTCTACGCAAAAGTGCTTTGGCATTTTTCACTTTTCAAGGACAGCTCTCTTCTTTCTTGTTTGATGGATATCAAGCACATTAAAATTCCCAGCCAACCTGTTTGCTTATGTTACCATTATTTTTTTCACTGCCAAGCCTACAGTTTTTAAAGGGGTATCAAAAGTAACTTGACAAAATAATGAATATTTTGAACATTAAATATTAATTGTTAAAAAAAGATGAAGCCCTCTAATAGCCCAGCTCAAACCAAGAGAATGTATCCAAATGCCTGTTATAAAATATAAACCTAGAATGTTTTCTAGCCAAAAACATTGGACATAGCTCTTTGAGGATATGTAAATACTTAGATTAATAGATTCATAGATTGTAAGCCTGGAAGGGACTTTGGAAGATCATCGGGTCCAGCCCCCTGCACCAAGCAGGAAAGATAACTGGGGTCAGGTGACCCCAGCAAGGTGCCCTCCAGTCTCCTCTTGAAGGTTTCCAGGGTAGGTGCTTGCTAGGGCTGGGTGAGGCTTCAGACAGAGCTTCGGATCCAGAGAAGCTTCCCACGCTTCGGGGTCCAAAGCAGCACGTCCGGGTCGAAGCGCTGCCTCGTTTGGCTTCCCCGAGTGGTTCGGAGCCGCCTCGGAGATTCGGCCATAGGGTATAATGGGGGAACAATAAAATATCTATAACTTTGTTTTTTTGTCCGATTTGGATAATGTTTTCAGGAGTGGTAGACTCCTCATAGAGGATGAATCCTGCCCAGTTTCAAGAAGACTGGTGCAGAGGTTTGGGGGGAGCGGTACCCCAAATTCTTGAAAACAAAACTCATGTCTCGTCTACGTGTTACAACACAGGGGGGTGAAAACTGCAGGGGTGGTAGCTCTTACTGAGGCCACAAAGCCTGACAAGTTTCAAGAAGATCGGTGCAGGGGTTTGGGGGCAACTGCCCCTCAAGCTGCAGACAAGCAAAACTCCTGCCATGGGTGCGAGTGGGACTGACTGTGTCTGTCTTGGGGCCTGGGAGACACTATTGCAGTCCTGGCTGCTAAGCTACTGTGTTGCCAGTTACCAATCAATCAATCATGATTCACTCAGGGACCAGCTCAATACACAGGACTTAGCTACTACATAACGACTTAACAAGCATCAAATAGCACCTACAGGACCAGGCTAAGGAGAGAGAAGAATCAATACAATCAACTGCCCCAAGACAGAGACAGTCTTGGCATGAGTTTTGCCTGTCAGCAGCTAGGGGTGCAGGGCCCCAGAACCCCCCTGGACCGATCTGCTCGACAGCTGGCAGGCGTCACAGCAGGGCCACCACCCCTGCAGCTGTCACCCCGCTACACCTTAACACACACAGGGTCACCCATGGCACGAGTTTTGCCCAACTGCAGCTTGAGGGGCAGTTCCCCACAAACCCCTGCACCGATCTTCTAGAAACGTGGCAGGCTTTGTGGCCTCAGTAAGAGCTACCAGCCCTGCAGCTTTGACCCCCTGTGGTGTAACACACAGCCCTGACAGGAGTTTTGCTTTCAAGAATTTGGGGTGCAGTTCCCCCCAAACCCCTGCACCGATCTTCTTGAAACTTGGCAGACTTCATGCTCTCAGCAGAGGCTACCATCCCTGCAAGTTTAATTCAAATCGGACAAAAAACAACAAAGTTATAGATATTTAATTGATTCCCCCATTATACCCTATGGCCAGATCTCTGAGGCAGCTCCGAAGCTTCAGAGCTGCTTCGGCCGGATCGAGGCAGAAACCCGGTCCAGAGCTCCGGATCGGATTGCGTTTATCTGAAGCAGCCGGATCCAAAGCCAGAACGGATCACTGCCGACTCACACAGGCATAGTGATTGCACCACCTCTGGACGGAGCTTTTTCCACAGTCTGGACACCCTGATTGTGAAGAAGTTTTTCCTCATGTTGAGCATTAATCTTCCAGGAGTTTGTGACCATTACTCCTGGTTTTCCCTCTGGGTGCCTTGGTGAACGGTTGTTCACCGAGCCCTTGATGTACTCCTCTAGCTACCATGTCCCCTCTCAGCCTTCTTTTCTTCAGGCTGAAGACTCCCTCAGCCTTTCCTCCTATGGCTTGCCTTTTAAGACTGATCATACTGCTCTTCTTTGGACTCTCTCAAGCTTGTCCACATCCTTGTTAAAGTGTGGTGCCCAGAACTGGATGCAGTACTCCAGCTGTGCACCAGTGCTGAGTAGCTCAAAAAAATCACCTCCTTGGTTTTGCTGGAGATGCATAGATTGATACATGCCAGAGTACTATTTGCCCTACTGGCTACAGCATCACACTGCTGGCTCATATTCATACTGTGCTCTATTATTACCCCCAGGACCCTTTCCTTCACAGTGCTAGTCAGTTTGGTGCTGCCAAGCTGGTAGGTGTGCTGGGGGTTGCTCATCCCCAGGTGGAGCTCTTTACATTTCTTGACATTGAACTTCATCAGATTCTGACCTGCCCAACTTTCTAGCCTGTCTTGGTCTGCCTGTAACTGTAGCCCATCTTCAAGTGTGACCACGCTCCCCCAGACCTTGGTGTCATCCGTGAACTTGGCCAGTGAACTCTTCACCCCCACATCCAAATCGTTTATACAGATGTTGAAAAGTACCGAACCAAGCACTGACCCCCATGGGACACCGCTGCCCACTTCTCACCAGGATGACACAGATCCATTCACTATGACTCTCTGGGTCCTATCCTGCAGCCAGTTTCTTACCCACCTGACTATCTCAGAGTTAAGACCATAATCCTCCAATTTTCTCATGAGGACATTGTAGAATACTAGAGCAAAGGCCTTTTGGAAGTCAAGGTATACAGTGTCAACCTGCTCGCTCATGTCCAGGTGGTGAGCTACCTGGTCATAGAAGGAGATGAGGTTCGTAAGGCGGGACCAGTACACGATGAAGCCATGCTGGCTGTCACTCAGAATCTTACCTTTTGCAAGCTTATCACAGATAGAGTCCTTGATGAATTTTTCTAGGATTTTCCGTAGGATGGAAGTTAGGCTGATTGGCCTATAGTTACCCAGGCCCTCCCCCTCCTGCCTTTCTTGTGGATGGGCACAACATTGGCCCTCTTCTAGTCCTCAGGGACTTCTTCAGAGCACCATGAGTTGTGGAAGAGTTTTGCCAGGGGTTCTGCAATGAGTTCGGCCAGCTCCTTCAGCACTCTTGGATGAAGATCATTCAGTCCTGCTGACTTGTATACATCTAATTTTATTAATTGGTGTCGCGGCACACTTCACTGCCCCGCTCCTAAAGAGGGGAAAGCTGCTGGGGAAAAGCCCCAGCAGCCATAATGAGTACAGCTGCAGGTTGCCAGGGCGACTAATAAGCATCAGCTGCCTGTAGGGGGCAGGGCCTGGCTCCTATAAAGCTAAGAGTCAAGGCCAGGCTGGTAGTTGCCTGCCAGCAGCCAGGGAGGTAGGAGCTCTGGGAGTGAGGATGTGGAGAGGAGCCTAGCAGCAAGTACTGCTGATATGGAGCAATGTTGTTGGAGCCATAGGGCTTTGAGTTTAGTTATAGCCAGGCAGCTTGAGTTTGCGTTTGTGTATTTTACACCGGAAGCTTAGGTGAGGCTGTAGGGGTTGGAGGAGACCTCATAGGGACCCCATAGGGGCGGGGAAGGCGCAGCTTGCGCACCAGTGGAGGCGCAATTGATTGCAACCAGTGGGTTGCAGGCGGGGAACTGAGACCCCGGGTTGGGTGTGGGGTGCATAGACCCCAGCCCCAGAGAGGGGTGTTTTGAGAAGGCCCAGTGTGAGCACAACGAACCCCAGGAGAGGGCACTGCTAGGAAGCCCGAGCGTGGGCATGGTGAGCCCCAGGAAAGGGGGAGTGCATTGTGGAGAAGCCCAGTGTGGGCACAACAGGTCCCAGAGAGAGGGACGATTTTATTAGAGAGCCCAGTGTGGGCACAGTGAGCCCCAAAGAGGGGGCGGCACTACTAGGAAGCCCAAGGCAGGCACAAGGAGCCCGAGAGGGGCGTAGCGAGCCCAGTAATCGGCTAGCGCTGCAGGGAAAAACCCAGGACAGGGGCAGGGTGCTGCGGTGGACCCAGACAGAAAGGGTTAGCAGCACAGTGCCCCAAGAGAAGGACAGGGTGTTGCGGTGGTCCCCAAGGAAAGGGGATAGCAGCACAGCATCCTAAAAGAGGGGAAGCAGCGCAGTAGGCCTGAAAGACCGGAGGCTCGAGGTAAGAGTCCCAAAGTGGACAAGGGTCCCTAAGTGGGATAACACTTTTAGAAGAGGCCCCAGAGAAGAGGGGCAGTGTGAGAAGAGGCCCCAGAGAAGGGGGGCAGCATTTTAGGAAGCCCAAGGAGGGCACGGCAAGCCCCAAAGAGGGGGAGTGCCTTGTGAGAGAAGACCCCAGAGAGGGGGCAGACTATATAGAGAAGGACACACCAACGTCAGGTACATCAGCGAGGCTTGGGGCGTGGTATTAGGGGTGGTAGGAGCCATGTGTAGCCCACAAGGCTAGGGTGCTTGAGTAGCACCCATTGTATGGGGAGACCTACGAGGGGTCCAGGAGTTTACGTGCCCGAGGAGATGCAAGGCAGCCTCCCTATTACATTTTCCTTAAGAGCAAAGACGTGGCGGGCGAGTATGGAGGGTGCCCTTGGGCCGAATTAACGTGGAGAGAGGGCCTTGAGGAGATCACGGCCCTCCTGAAGGACCTCGCTGTGACAACTGGTCATACACCAATTCTATAGAAATAGTAGGAAGGTGATTCTTCCTACTGTGCTCATCCTCTACTCTACCTGGCATGGTTTTCCCCTTGGTATGGTGAAAGACAGAGGCAAAGTAGTCATGCAGGAGTTCAGCTTTCTCCTGGATACTGGTAACCAGCTCTCCTGAGTTGTTGAGCAATGGCCTCACACTCCTATTTGTTTTCCTCCTGTTCCCTATGTACTTAAAGAAGGACTTCTTGTTGTCCTTGATTCCCATTCCTAATCTAAGTTTTGTTGCCGCTTTAGCCTTTCTTATCTGTTCCCTGCAAATGTGGGCCGTCGTGGAATAGTTCTGCTTGGGGCCTGCCCCAAGCTTCCATTATTTATAAGCCTCTTTCTTCTTCCTTTAAAAAAGAAGGTTTCTGAATGGAGAAATAAATGGAGATGGCTTCAGGTAAAATCATCTTTTACACCAGCTGGCAGAGATAAAATAGATTGCTTAGGTAGAAGGACAGACGGGGCTTAAGGCCCTTCACTATGCCTCCAAGTGGCACATGACAACATCACCCTCAGTATGTTAGTTACATGAAATAGCTCATCAGATTAAACCACAGCATTCAAAAGCCACTTATATGAATCTTGCAGAAATGGTCTTTAGTTCTCAGTGAACTATTATAAATGCAGAGTAAGACTACTAAAATTTCTCTGCATTTACTAGTGTAGAGCAAAGAAAATGTTGTCCTTAAATTGTGGGCTTAAGTCAGTTTAATTGCAGACTAAGTGGAGAAAAACTATCTACTGACACATCAAGGTTCAAGTGGTGCCAGTTTTGCAAATCTTTAGGGACAACAAACATTTTCTTCATGGAATTAATAAAACACTTCAATGACAAGCTAATTTATAAGAAAGCACTAGTATCACATCTACAAAGACTATGTTAAATGGGAATTTTGCATAACAATTTCTATTACCAAATTTTATTGTGCTTTTTGATTTAGATTTACTTAAACAATTGATGCAAACAACACTATAAATAAAAAGTGTTGCCAGATTTTCAGAAAAACTTGAAGACAAAGTATAGGAATGTGTTGTTTTGTTTTTTGTTTTTTTTTCCCTTAACTGTCATCTTGGATATGGCAAATTAATATTAGTACAAAAAATTATTCAGAGTCATAGAAAAGTAGGGCTGAGAGGAGCCTCGGGAGGTCATCTGGTCCAACTTTTGCCTAAGGCAGGATAAATTCACTCATGATTTATTCACCCTGGGTTAATTCTACCAACTTTTGTTGATAATGGAATTATACCAGGAGTTAATTTGGCCCATAGGTCTTCATCAATTTTTGAGCTAATGTGGAGGCAGGCACAAATTAGGAAACCCATTTTTTAACTTAACAGATCTACCAAAACTCTGTTTGAATGTTTTATAGCTGTTAATACTAACAAACTTTTATAGTCTGTATAGACTCCCTCTGGTGGCTAATTCAAACCAGATTTATCATGTCATTGTAGGCCCCAAAACTAAATTATTCTATACATGGTAGGGTACATACTTTTTACACCATGTATGTCTTTGATTATAGGTACTTTTATTTTAATGGAGTCTTTGGAGCACTGACTACACAAACATATACAGAGAGCAATGACCCAACTTTTTGTTATATCTTTTATTTACAATATTTTTCACAGTGTTTCTTGATTGGATTTTAAACATGGTCCTCTCCTGAATGTATAATCACAGTCATTAAAGGCTTATCTCTCATTCCACTGAAATTCAATGGCAATTTAAAAAAAATTAAGTCAATGGAAGCAGAAGCCTTCTCTTGCTCTGTAATACCGCTAGGATAAACAGAAATTGCTACAGTTGAGGGTTTGGCTTGTTAATTTATACCAGGGGCAGGCAATTATTTCAGGCAGAGGGCCACTTACTGAGGTTTGGCAAGCCATTGAGGGCTGCATGATAGGCAGCCGGAGGCAGATAAATATTTTCTAAACTTTTTAGGGGCCCTGTGGGCGGGATAGAATGGCCCAGTGGGCTGCATCCAGCTCACGGGCTCCATTTTGCCCACCCCTGATGAGAGAGAGAGAATACAAGCAATTTAATTTTTGTTTAGAAATGCCAGCTACTCTGTTAGGACTATGAATCATCTGAGGTTTCATGCCTAAATTTCATTGTTTACGTGAATATTTATTCTAACATTTTAATTTAACAGGGTCTTGGAAAGAAAAAAGGTTTTCTACTTTTTTTCTTTAAAACATAAAAATTAATCTTGAAAAATATTTTTATTTTTGGTATCCTTCCTGCTTCATTTTAATCAATATAAATGGAAACATTTTCTACTCTGCTTTGTGAGAGTCCATGGATGACCAGAGTAGTAGTGGGAATATGCAGTAGAGTAATGAGGGGTGGACAACTGGGCACTAGCCCTGAGTGTCCACTTAGAAGGGACACAAGAACAGCCAGCCTGCCCTGTGGGAGCCTGCTGATGCCTTGGTAGGCATGCCTCTGGGATTATGCCATTGCAAATGCAAAGAGAGCAAAACATGAACAGTTGAGAGGGGTGGATATTATTAGTCTGAACTGTTTAAAACTCTTTGGGCATATCTACACATGCATTTACATTTCTTAAATTTACTGAGCAGTGAATTACTGAGCAGTAAGTGGGAACAGGCCAGCGTCTATACGTGCAGGTGTTAAAGCATCTTAATGCTGTTTGTGGTCTGACTTGGGACTAAAGTTAGTCCCAGGTCAGTCCACACACACAGTGCTACTGCTCGGTAAGGCGTCTACATGTGCGTTACTGCATGGTAGCTAATCGGGCATAAATTTGATACCTGCATAAATTTGATACCTACACTCTAGTCAGTGCAAGTTGCTGTATTTACTGCACAGTACAGGCATGCACTACTGTACAGTAATTTTGGTTACTGCACGGTAAATGCATGGGTGTAGACGCGCCCTTTGAGTCTGGGTGTCTTGTCTCAGGTACCAGTTTTGTCTTGGTACAATGCAATTAATATTAATTAAATTACTTTTGATTTACATTAGTGGATATAACAGGAGAAGTGAACTTTTTGTTTCTTAATGTTTGTTAACACATTTGACTCATTTATCTGAAAACAGGTGAAAAAACCTCCTTGTTACAATTACAATACCCATTCCAATTAAATGCAGAAAAAAATCATATAACAGTTCCCTGGAGTCTTCTAAGGGGTGCTGCAGGGAAAAAATTGGACTAAGTAGTCCTTTGAAAATGATTTGAAGACTCATTTTACCATATTGAAGTTGGGAGGGAGGGGGACTTCCTTTGCATGTCATCATTTCTTCCATGCTAGTGCATTTTGAAATGCTCACATCCCATTGAGCAATGGCCCAGTATCAAATCCTATGCGGAAGTTATAGTTTTCAAGGTACATTTTTGTTATGCAGCTTACTTCATGGAAATATGTATTCAGGATCAAATCCCCAAGCATGCACAACCAGTATCTGATCCAAACTGTGTTCTAGCCATTTGCATAATGACTGGAATGGGAAAGAATGGCCCTTCCAGACTGCTCTGCAGCTGCACTATGCTCAGAGTGGCCAATGAAACTATATCTGTATCTATACCCCATGGTTCTTCCCTAGCCTAGCTGTCATACACACGGTGGCGGTGGGACTTGTAAGTGGTATCCTACCCCAAGTCGAGGGTTCAGAAACACCAGTGGTTCAGGACATTTTACAGTTACGCATTTTTCAAATGGTTGCACTTCACTTCTGCAGACCAGAATAATCCATCTGGGGGATTCTCACAGAAGTCTGCTCCCATAGAGAACCTTCCACAAGAGGGAACGAGATGGGCCACAATGCATGGGTACTATCATGGGAAGTATTTCATGTGCACTTAGTTTACTGTGAGTGAAGCAGCAAAATCCAGACACTCATAAAAAGACACTCTTAAAAAGAGCCCCAGGTTTTTTGGAATCCTAACTATACACATTTTTAGTTATGATTATACCAACATTAACTGCACTTATTTTTTAAGATTGCATCAGCACAGGATCATTGTCAAGGCCTGAAAGAAAAAAGAAAAGTCCAAATGTTATTACAGTACTTGTAAACTGAGCAAATGTGATTGAGAAATCACTGACTCATAGTAAACATTAATATGCCATTTTCAGTCTGTTTTCAACAGAAAACAACATTCCTAGGTTTTTTTTGTTTTGTTTTTAACTATGTTCTTTCTTTGCCACATAGTGGTTGCATAGTAATCTATATTAGTGCAGGCTACTCATTACTTATTCTGACTTTAATTGTATTCTGTTTTCCTCAAATGCTACTTTCATTTAAACAGTTCCCAATCCCCATGGTTAAAGAGAAAAGCCTGAAAAATAAACACTACAGTCATACATGTGGGAAACCAATTCAAAAGAATCTCTCTTAATATAAGCAGTTCCTTGGCCCCTTTCACTAGTAAAACAACATGTACAAATTGGACTAAGGAAACAAAAGGAAACAATCTACTACCATGGGTTGATTTTTATTCAGTAACTAGAAAGCAAGAAAACACATGCTGTTGCAAAACAAGCTATCTATCACTCTTAATTATTTCTCAAGTGCATATTGCCATAGTATCTAGAATGTTGATCCAGCTAGCATTAAATACAACTGAAGGATTACTATTGATTTTAATAGTAGTTAGATAAGGTCCAAAATGCTGAAACTAGTCATTTTTAATTTCCCAGAGCAGGTATTCAAAAGCATTAACATTGTTGTTAGGTGCATGGGCCATTATAGTTTCTATAGAAGCTTTGCTAAACTCATTGCATTGAAACAGCAGCATTTATATAACAATTAAACATACCCTTGACTAGAAATCCCAGCCAGTTCAGGATATTGCCACTATCTCTTTCTGACCATTGCACCATATGGAGTGTTTCTTGTCTTGCAAGATAGAATCAACCATGGGGAAGAGCTATTTAAAAAAAAAAAAATTATAATAGTGTTATCCTCTTCTATCTGTACTTTAATAGTTTTAAGTTAATTAATATTTATTTAAATGTACATAAAAAAAGCTTTCTGTCTACCTTCCCTTGTGGGCTTTGGAATTTGGCTCTTCTTTTGAAACATATGCAAGGCCTTTTCCCACAGAAACTAGAAAAAAAGAGCCATTTTTTATTGTTATAATACTCAAAACTGAAGCCTTAGAAAGAAAGCGCTAAAAAGAAAAATGTTCATATTGTCTTTCCCTCCTCCTACATAGCAGCACCAGAACAAAAGCCAAAAGGCTTTAAATTTAAATGAATAAGCCAAAGCAAACAAGACTCACGCAATTAATCATATTAGCTTCCAAATATGACTGACAGTGAAAACCACTTGGTGGACTATTGAAAAAGCACAATTGTGTGTCTCAGACATCTTTTATTCCTGCATTAAATGCTGGTTTGTTACATTAGTAAATGTATTCAGGAAGACAAAACTGCTCAAGTTACTGAATAAAGTGCCTTATATGCTCATTCTTAATTGGAATATTCTTGGGGATAATAAAAAGGATGCACCAAACACAGGTTCCTATCCATCCAGATATGTAACTACAAGAGGTCCCATTGAACTCAATGAACTGCTCATCCTTGAAGAGAGGTAGTTAGCCATTTAGTCTTAAGTTAGGCAGATGGCAGGGTAGAGTGGCACTTTATACACCAGCTAGCCAATTGCCCATCAAGAATAATGGAGTGGGGGCAGAGGGTGGGGATGGAGCATTGTCACCCACTGCCCCACGCTGCCGCTGCTCTGCCTCCAGCCTCGTGCACCCACCCCTGCCGCTCCAACTCGTGGTGCCATCACCTCCCAGGCACAGGGGAGGGGGAGAAGCTTGCATGCGGCGGCCGCAGCCACCACCCAGCACTCCACACTGCCACCACTGCGCATCTGGCTACACACAACCCTTCCCCTCCGGCTTCCCTCCTTCACAGCTGTTCTCAGGGCCTGGCAGCGATGGCAGGGCACCACAACTGTGCCCCCCCTCCCCTTCCCATTTCATTCCCCATCTCCTCTCTGCCACCTCCCCTTCCCTGATGGCTTTTGTCAGGGCCTGGCAATGGTGAGGCTGGAGTGGGGTGGGCAAGGCCATCATCTCCCTGCTCTGTCCCCTCCATCCCCACCATCATGGTGGGACTCTGCCAACCCAGTCCGTCACTGCTGTTGCCCATCATGACTAAAAGTGGGGGGCAGGCAAGGATGGAGTGCTACCACCCAGTGCCCCACAGTGCTGCTGCTCTACCTCTGGCACATGCATCGTCCCCACGCCCCATGTCTGGCCCTGTGCGCCAGCGTGTGTGTGTGGGGGGGGGGGGCGAGGCCAGCACTGCACTGCCAGAACCCTGCGCTGTTGCTGCCTCCAAGGAGCAGGGCTGTGGGGGGGAAGGGGGAGAAGCAGGCCTCACCCCCTGCTCCAGCCCCTCAGTCCCTGCTGTCATGGTGGCGCTCCACCTTGTGTGTGTGTGTGTCTGTCTGTGCAGAGCACTCTGATTGGTTGTTTCAGTCAGCATTGTGATTGCTTACCATGACAACCAATCAGAGTGTGATTAATGTGTTATGGACAGACAGACAGACTAAGGCTTTCATTATATTAGAACTAGCCAATTGCCCATCAAGAATGATGGGGAGGGGAGGGGAGGGGAGGGCTGGGATGGAGTGCTGCCACCTAATGCCCCATGTTCCATTGTTCTACCTCTTGCAGGGAGCGGGGTGGGGGAGCCAAGGCCTTGGCTCCCCCACCCTCTGCCCAGTCCTTGGTGTGGCTTAGGAATCATGGCAGTGCTCCCTCATGCTTGGAGCACTCCGATTGGCTGTTTCTGTCAGCCAATCAGAGTGCAAATAAAGCATTATGGACAGACAGACAGACAGACTTAGCCTTTCGTAATATTAGAATTCAGAGGCATACGCTTTCATAAGCAGGAGCTTACTTTGTCAGATGCTATGCTCATGCTTGAAGTTAGGCAGATATATAAATTCATAATTCAATTTATATATACATTTGTTAGATGGGGGCTCCACACAGGTAAAAAATAATAGAATGTAAGGATGGTGGTAAAACGAAGATAATATTACAGGTTTCCCTCACTTTATGCTGTACATACGTTCCTGGAAAATGGCGCATAACTCAAATTCGCATGAAGGGAACCCACTTTACAATGTAACAAATAGGGATACGTTCCAAGACCTCGACTGCACTGAACCCCAGACACATTTCTACTACTTTTACAAGACAATTTTGATACTCACCAACAGCAGACAGTACACACAAGCACAGGGCACTAACATAATGGGGGGGATGGCAACTACAGAAATGCATGTCACAGACAATGAGTGAGGAGCACAGATCCACACAGACTATTTTTCTGCACATTACTCCCACAATGCACTGCACAAAGCAGATGACTGTGGGCTTCCACCACACCGATCACATAAGAGTGAATGTACCTTGCATATAACGAATTTTTGGTATAAACAGGGTCAGCAAATTTGCACATATAGAACCTGCATAAAGCAAGGGAAACCTATATCTTGATATCAGAAAAGTTGGAGATCTCCTTGTTAGAGCTTAAGGAACATTAAGGCAACCACAAAGGATTATAAAAAAGACACTCTACCAGACTTCCTTTTTGCAATCTACAGTGTTCAAGAAAGTCTGAGCAAGAATCACACTGCACTTAGTAACAAATTATCATCACATCAGGTGGCCTAATTGCCCACTTTCAGGAAGTACTGAGAAAACAACTTGGTGAGAGATACCTTTTGGTGAGAGACGCTAAAGCTCCTGGAGAAGAGAAGGATGGGGGGTGAGGGAATCTGGGGAACAGGCTGGGAAAAGAGGTGGGCACCTCTCCTGGGTCCCTCACCTTGTGCTGCTGCTTCCACCAGCATTACCAGCTCCTAGAAGTGGAAATTTGCCTGAAAAACCTCACACTACTACTGGATGTTGATAGACAGACCTTCTAAAATTGTCAAAAACACCCTCAAATGGTTTTCCAAGTATTATGTCAGAATGTAGCTGGCACCTTTACTAAGGGCCACCTCCCTTCTGCACACTGATAGACAGTAGGCCCTATAGGGCATAGTGACCCATTGAGTGGCTTAAGCTAACATTTTCTTAGCCAGGAGGTAGGTAACCTCCCCCATCCCCAAACAGTTGTACCCACACCCAAAAAATGAATGTAGTCCAAGGAAGCTGTCAACTTGTTTAAAAAAAAAAATTAAAAAATTCTAAATTAATCCACTTGTGACTCTCCTCCATTCCTCCTGCCCCTCCCCATACTGCCATTTTCCCTTCAGGTATTTGAAGCTTTAGGGGGAGTGCACACTTCTAGGTCCCTTGCTGCTCCTCATTCTCCCGGTGCCCATTCCACAGGGGCTCTGCTGTTCCTTGAGATCCCTGTGGTCATGGAATGGCAACTGCATTTGTTGAGGGAAAAGTTGGGGCTATGTGCAGCTAGATTGGAGGGGAAATGGAATGCGTCTCACATGCTTTAGTCCTATCAATAATAATGGGGGAATGCAGCCATTTTAAATAAAGGTAAAATGAACCCCACAATTCAGTAATGTCTCTCTGAAAGTTGCTGTGGTCTGCTGTGAATATCACTGGATTTCTTGCTAGTCATTTTGTCACTGGGGATCCTGAATAAGTGGCTAGACAGAGCATCAAAATCAACAGGTTGGCAGCACTGACCTCCAATCTGTAAACATCTGGGATGTAGGAGAAGGGTGAGGGAAGTAGTGCTTGACTGCCTGCTTATCAACAGGCTATTGGCTCTACGGGTCAAAAGGCAAAATTCCAGTAGCCTTCCCGTAGCCCAGCCAAATGCATGAGATTCAGATAGAGATGTACCCAGAGGGGAAGGGCACAGAGATGGAGAACACTGGGTAGCCATGGTTAGCCTCAGCTGTCTCAGGATAAACCAATAAAAGCCAGTTTTAGACTGGAAAAAGTGTCCTCCTGGCCTTGAAGTCAAACCTTTAAAAGTCTACTTTAAATTAATAAACCAAAATAAATTTGTATTAATTTGTATATAAACAAATAATTATTCCTACCATGCATGACTAGGGGAGAAAAAAAAAGCAGCAGGGACTTTTAGGAAAGCATCTTGCCTATCACATATAAGCAATTTTCATGTGTTTATACTATAATAAAGTGTCTGAAATAGAAAAAAAAAAAGGGCAAAAGAAGCCCAAAGCATGAATGCCACGTTCTCCCACAGGCTGGGGGGGGGGCACCCAGCAGCAGTGGTGGTGGTGAGTGGGGAGTTCCTGGAGGCAGCAACAGCAGTGTTGGCCGGGGGGGGGAGGGGTGTGAGCACCAACTGGCGGTTGTCGACCACCTGCAGATGCCGCTGGCAATGGTGGTGGTGGTGGTGGGGAGTGGTGAGTGGCGACCACCCGCAGGTACTGCCGGCAATGTCTGTGGCACTTTTCGCAGGGGCACACTGCCAATCTCAGGGGGTGCACGTGCACCTCCGATGCATTGCCAATGGCCCAAAGCACTGTGTTTGGAACCCGCTGGCTTCTGCAGGGCTGAGAAAGAAAAGTGGACAGTGCTAAAGATTTTATTTAATCTGTGCTCAGAAATAGAATAATCTCTTAAATTAAAACTCTGAAGATTTAGTACCAGGAGTAGTAAGGTCCCACCTCAAGCATTGCTAAGTATCTTTACTATTTATTAGCCCAAGACAAGTTATCAGAATTTCAGTCAAGTCCTGCTGAAAGCAATCCCAGCCTGGTCATGAATGACTACAGGGCTCTGGGAGCATGGCTCAGGGGGTTGGGGGCACAGGTGCTTTTTCTTCAATCCATTCAATTACTGGTCATAGGCTGAGGAGGGAGAGATGAATTGAGGCAGTAAATAGAAGACTGTGGTGCTGGTGCCATCGTGAAGGCTTCGACTTCTATGACCACAATCCACTCTTCGGTGAGAGAGGCAGTGGTCTGTTGGGAAGAGATGGCCTCCACCTCACTCCATTGGGGAAGAAGCTCTTCTCAGCCAGAATGGCTGACCTGCTCGACTGGGCTTTAAACTAAGCTCACCGGGGGATGGGCAGACAACCACCAGAGCAAGCTCACCAAGCATCAACCACAAAATCAGCAGGTTAGGATGCTCAAGGGAACCCACTCCTACCCCAGCCCAGGAATAGAGCTTCTCCATGAGAATAAGGAAACCTAAGGTTTCCCACAGCATACTTATTTGCCTGTACACTAATGCTAGGAGTTTGGGGAATAAACAGGAGGAACTGGTCCTTCTGCTAAACAAAAACAACAACTATCTCATAGGGATAATGGAGACCTGGTGGGACTCCTCTTATGACTGGTCTACAGGTATAAATGGTTACACCCTGTGCAGGAAAGATCATGTTGAAAAAAGGGGCAGGGGTGTAGCTCTCTTTGTGAAGGCGAGCTACACGTATCTGCAAGCTAACTGGCACCCAAGGAGGATGACTGGAGATCCTTTGGGTTAGGATATGAGGAAAACATGGTGAACGGGATACAATGGTAGGAGTCTACTACAGATCTCCAAATCAGGAACAAGAGCTTGACCAAGAATTCGCCAGGGAACAGGCTGAGGCTGCACACTCTTGGTGCATGGTTGTCATGGGAGACGTCAACTACCTGGACATCTCATGGGAAGAGCACTCAGCCAAATTTGATTGGTCTCAAAGCTTCTTTACATGCATGGCTGAGCTCTACCTGTCTCAAGAAGTTTATGGGCCGACAAGAAGTAAGGCCCTGCTGGACCTGATACTAGCCAAAGGGGATGATCTAATCAGTGACCTAAGAATCCAAGGGAAGCTGAGTGACAGTGACCATGAGTTGATCACTTTCATTATCCATCACAAAGCTGGCAAGTCAGCCAGCAATGCAATAGTCCTCAACTTTAGGAAAGCTGACTTTCATAAGCTCAGGAGAATTGTTCTTGAGGCCCTGAGAGGCCATGATTTCACAGGGAGGGGAGTTCATGAAGAGTGGTTGCTCCTTAAGGAAGCAATCCTAGAAGCACAAGGGGAGTCCATCCCAACCCATAGGAAAGTTGGTAAAAGGGCTCAACAGGAAATTCATGGACCTCCTACGTCTAAAAAGAGAGGCTTACAAAGGATGGAAGACAGGAAACATCACTAATGAAGAGTATTCTGCAGTGGTCCGCACCTGCAGGGAGCAAACAGTTACAGCCTTGGCTTTCCTAGAACTTCAACTAGTAACATGAATCAAGGACAATAAAAATTCCTTCTTCAGGTATGTGGGGAGTTGAAATAAAAATAATGACAACACTGGACTCCTGCTAAACCAGCTGGGACAGCTGACTACCAACACCCAGGAAAAAGCCAATCTGCTTAATGATTACTCTGCGTCATTTCTTCACCAGCCTAAAGGACCACTCTGCCTAACATGATGCGGGATGACCAGGGTGAGGGTGAATATATGCCCACCATTGACATGGATCTTGTAAGGGAGCATCTTGAGAGGCTGGACCCCCATAAATCAGCTGGTCCAGATAGATTGCACCCAAGAGTGCTAAAGGAATTGGCAGACATCATAGTCCAACCACTGGCAAGGATATTGGAGAACTTGTAGTGCTCAGGCAAAGTACCTGAAGATTTTGGCAAAGTACCAGGAAGATTTTAGAAAAAAATATCAAAGAAACCATTCTTGACAGGCTAACAGAAGGCAACATCCTGAGGGATAGCCAGCATGGGTTTGTTGTGGGTAGGTCTTGCCTGACCAATCTCATTTCCTTCTATGACCAGGTGACGTATCACCTGGACAAAAGGGAAGAGGTTGATATCATATATTTGGACTCTAAAAAGCCTTTGACCTGGTGTCCCATGATGCCTTCCTGGAAAAATTGGAAAACTGTGGCTTTGACTACTCCACAGTCTGATGTCTGGAGAACTGGCTCTGAGGTCAGATCCAGAGAGTGGTAGTTGACAGAACTGAAACAGCATGGCACTCAGTGACTAGTGGCATCCTTCAAGGCTCCGTTCTTGGACCTGTACTCTTTAATGTCTTCATAAACAAACTGGACACTGGTGTCAGAAGCAAACTGGCTAAGCTCACTGATGACACCAAACTTTGGGGAGGAGTATCCACACTTGAGGATAGGCTGGTGATCTAGGCTGACCTTGATAGGTTTGCAAGGTGGGTGGATGAAAACCTGATGGCATTCAATACAGAGAAATGCAAGGTGCTCCACCTTGGGGAAAAAAGCCAGCATCACACTTATAGCCTTGGCAATGCTACACTTGCTAGCACCATGACTGAAAGAGACTTGGGGGTCATGACTGACCACAAGATGAACATGAGCCACCAATGCAATGCTGCAGCTGGCAAAGTGAACAAAACTCTGGCTTGCATCTACCAATGCATCTTGAGCAAGACCCAGGATGTCATCCTCCTGCTGTACTTGGCCTTGGTGCAGCTGGAGTACTGCATCCAATTCTTGGCTCCACAATTTAGGAAGGATGTGGAGAAGTTTGAAAGAGCCATGAACATGATCAGAGGGCAAGAGAACAGGCCTTATGAAGGCTGCGAGCTATGGGACTCTTCACACTGGAGAAGCACAGACTCAGGGGTGACTTGATGGCAGCCTAAAAGTACATAAGGGGTGTGCATCAGGAGCTGGGCAGCAGCTGATTGCTGACTGAGGGGAGGTGGGGGTCCCCCAGAAGTGCTAGCAGCAAAAACAGAAGTGCTGCCAGCACTTCTCAGGGGGGGCACCAGCTGGTGGTCCATGATCCCTGGCCACCAAGGGCCAATCTCAGGGGGGCACATGCCCCCCATAGCTCCTCTACCCATTGCCTATGCTGGACACTTTAAAGAAACAGTTGGATGCTTATCTTGCTGGGATCCTTTGACCCTAGCTGACTTCCTTCCCCTTGTGCAGGGGGCTGAACCTGATGATCTTACGAGGTCCCTTCCAGCCCTAATGCCTATGAAAGCATTCTGGCTAAAACTGAGGTTTCAGTATAGGATGCTGATTGCCTAAGACAAAGCATGAATCTATGGTGATTATAAAATGAGTCATTAGAAGGGACCATGACAGCAGAAAACACAAATCATCCCCATTGACTATTTTACAGGAATGAAAAGAAACCGGATGTCTAGGAATGCTGGAGCATCAGTAATGACGCAATAATAGGAAGAACTGCAGAGAGGGAAGGTAACACTATTTTCTCTTTTATGGAAGATTTCTTACAAAACTTTTTTTTCTATAGGTTTGATTGCAGCCTAGTGCTTATGTAATTATAGCAGGGGGAATGCCCAGCTGATGCCCACCCTAGATACTGAGGCTAGAGATAGGACAATGACTTTCCTCCCTGACTCACAGTATTGAAATGGTTTAGATAAAAATCAGACTGTTTGGGAAGGTGCCAGACTATTATTTTGTCTAAATTAAAGCCTTGAACTGCTGGAAGTTAAAAAGGATTTCCTCTGGGAAGAGAATGTAAGCACAAGAATACTCTAGCCAGCTAGTCTCCAGGTTTCGCATGGTGGGAAGACAACTTCTGGCGGTGGGTCATTAATGTCTAGACTAGACCAAAGGTGGTGGTGGGGAGGAAGGAGGAAGAGATGCTAGAGAACAAGTATATGAACACATTTTCTTTTCTTTTCAGCCAGCCAGCAAAATTATTTATCTTAAACTTGTGACAAATTGTTTATTCACCTTATTATACCCTCACTGATATTACCTCTTCTAAGGTTAAAATAGGTGGACATTAATTACTTGCAGAGAGTCATTGCTGCTGTAGCATTATAAAAGCAGATAAGAAACAAAGACTACAATTCTTCCTGGTTTCCACTGACTTTCTATAAGGGAAAGTTACCTCTGTAGAAAGGGCAGCCCAAGACGTGTGCGCTCTCTAGGGTCCATGTAAATCCTATTTTGAAAGCGTACATAGAACTTAGTGTACAGGCTTTGACCTGGCTTTCTGCACAGAAATCACCACCCTGAGACATGGGACACAGCTCATGGTACCTTCAACTAAATTGGCCTAATAATCAAGGTGCTGTGAGACTTGTGAAGTATGTTGATGTTCTTGGATAAAACTGTGCATAGATGAGATGGTTATTATGCGCCCCATTTGGTGAGGTGTGCTTTTCTCTTCTGTGCTGCCTGCTGACAGTTTAATAACCAATGTAGAAAATGGTCACAAAGGCCAGATATTGTTTCTACATTCTCCCGTTCTTCCCCTCTCTCCAGAAATGACGTAGATGTAATGCTAGAGGAAACATGTTCAGTTGCCACATTGTGGTCTGTTATTGCCTCAGTCTGTTGCAAAATATTTATTGGGTAACAAGTAACTAGTTTTTTCTTATCTTCCATGTTGTGATGTCGCATTCATAAGTGTATGAATAATAACTTGCCTTAGTGCTTACAATTTGTTATGAGCTCTCTCATAACTGAGTGAGAACACTGATAGAACGGGAGTCATATTTCACTAGAAGTCTGCCCCACTGGCCAAATGCAGAAATATGTTAAATAAATGACACTTTAAAAAGTAATTCCAGCCCATGATTGGAACAAGCCTCCTTTTCTTAATACTCTACCACTTATTCTGGACAAAAAGAAACATTACAAATTCCAAAACAGCTGTTTGAATTCCCTTTTCTGAGAGAAGGAACCTGAGACGATTAGCCTGACAGACTCCAGCAGGAAATTTGTAATAGAAACAGCTTGATCACACATTGTGAATTCTCAGACTTCCTCCTCCCCCTCCATAACACTTCTACAGCATGTCCTATTTAAGGGTCTTAAAGTATCTTACAAATACTAATGAAGTAAGCCTGGTACCCTTCTATAAGCTGGGAAGCATTATCTTAGTTTTAAAGGTGGGTAATTAGACATGAAGTGGTTTGCACACAAGATCATTAATGAATTAAAGCAAAAGCAGATAGGCCTGACCAGTAGTATAACAATGGGTGGGCAAGCAAGGCATGAGTCCTGGAAGTGAGGGAGGGTGCCTCAGACATTTATTTCCTGCCTATCCTCCATCCCCGTCTCCCCTGCAGTGGCTCCAGCCCAAACAGCACGGAGGGCAGAGCAGCAACGGTGTCTGGTATAGGAACTGTTGTCAGAGGTTCACTGGGGAAAGAGGGAAGGAGTGAGATGTCACCTCCTTTTTTGCTGCCAAAATCAGTGTTGAAATGATTGCTTAATACACATCAGTAGCAAAAGGAGGTGACATCCTCCCACTGTAGCAACCAACTTTTGGCTGCAGCCCCTCCACCATGTGCTGCATCTATCCTAGGTATAGTACTAGCCAGATACACCTCTGCACTCAGTCCAAATAACAGGATCTGAACAGCTCATAACCCTTTGTATCCAACTGGCCCAACTTTACTCCTTTGAACCCCTCTCCACACCTTAATTCTCCCAAATCCCAGTCCTATGCTTAATGATTCTTAACCAGGGTGCTGGAGGGTGCCACATAATATTAGCACTGTTGGATTTGGGTCAGAGGAAAGAGATGGAAACTATACAGCACTCATTCCAACATTATAGTAGCTATAGAATTGATTCATTTACTATGGGAAGGGAAAACGAACAATGGAGCAGCCCTTGAGAGAAGGGAAGGATAGGACAGTTACCTACTCACTTCAGAGTTTATAGCCACCAGGATTATGGAGCAAGAGATGCCTATACAGAACAAGTGCTTTTCAACTATGGCTAATTTAAGTGAAAGAAAATGTAAACATGGATGGGATTTTTGAAAATGCTTAGCACTGACCCCCATGGAAGCAAATTTACTGTCAATTTAAATAGGAGTAGAATTAGGCCAACACTGCATGCTGCTAAAAATTCCCAGAAGCAAATAGCTTGACAGAAAGATGCCCTTTTAATATATAGGTGCATATGAAACACAATGCATGAGAATAAAATTGCTATTTGAATTGTAAAATCATCTAAGAATGGATATGTTACATTTTCCAAGGAAGCTTCTGAGGCTGCTACCAAATAGTCTTTTGGTTGTATGAAGATAACTCTAACAAAAATTCAAGAGCCTCTCTTCATGTTCAAGTTTCACTTAAAGATAATCAAATGCAGCAGAGTCAGAAGCAGAGTCCTGATTTTTTTTCACTTTATGAACAACACATCCATTATGCAGTTGTATGTATGTGTATCTACATATTTTTAATAATTCTAAGATCTATAGTCTCTTTTTCACAGTAGTATTTTTTTGTGACTGAAGGCACCACTGGTATTTGAAGCAATGTCCATTAATGTATCACAGAGCAAGTCTAGACCAGGGGTGGACAATTATTTGGGCTGGAGGGCTACTTAGAGGGAGTTTAGGTAAGCTGTTGTGGACTGGGTCAGGATCCCCACTCCCACCCCATAACCATGCACCAAAAATCCCTAAGTGGCCCTCTGGCCCAAATAATTGCCCACCCCTGATATAAGGGCAGAGAGAACAAAGCTTAGGGGAACCTAACCTTTGTTTCCCACTTCCCCCTGCACCCTCTTCCCTACCCCAAGTCCCCAGCATGCGACTGGGCCAGTGCTATGCTGTATTCTTGTGTACTGCCTCAGGCCAGATGGGCACAACTGGCACGGCTGCTGCCTAACCCAGGGACTTGGGGCAGGGGAGGAGGTGCAGGAAAAGTGGGGAAACAGAGCATGGCACTGGCCCAGCTGGGCTTGGATGACTTGCAGCTATTGGCCCCCTTCCTCCACCTTGAGTCCCTGGTACACGGCTGGGTCAGACAGGAGCCATGCCAGCTGTGTCCACGCGGCACAAGAAGTGCACAGGAACACAGTGTGGCACCAGCTCATCTGTGCGCCAGAGACTCAGGGCAGGGGAGGGGGTGCAGGGAGAAGGGGGCTGGGAGCTGCAGGTTACCTGGGCCTGGCCAGGCTAGTGCCATGCTATGTTCCTCCCCACTCCCCAATCTCCCTGCACCCGCTCCCCCACCCCAAGTCCCGGGCACGTGGCTGGGTTAGACAGGCAGAGCTGGCTCCTATGTGGCCTGAGGCAGTATGCAGGAACATGGCATGGCAGCATGTTAGCAGCACCCACGTGCCTACCAGGCCCCAGACTGGCACAGCTGGGATAACCTGTGGCTCCTGGCATTCTTCCTCTTACACCCTCTCCCTTACCAGTAGGGGGAACCTTACCTGAGCTTTGACTTGCCAGGGGCCTGCTGTCTGGTCTGCAAATGGCCACAGGATTGGAGCAGTGCAGACAGTCTTGCCAGGCAGAAACCTGGCCAACAGCTCAGCACCCCCTACCCTGGAGGTACACTGGGGGTTGGGGGGCAGGACAAGGCTGGTTGGCTCAGGAAGGGAGTGAGTGGCTGTTGCTGCTGCAGCTGGTTGAAATGGGGAAGGGAGAAGGGTGAGAGGCACCTAAAGCCAGGGCAGCCAGATACAATTTTCCTTCCAAGGAGCAGCTGCAGGCTGGATAGAATCATTTGGCAGGCCAGGTTTGCCTTATGGGCTGTATTTTGCCCACCCCTGGTCTAGAGTACTGTAGAGTATGGTGAAAATGGTTATGCAATACTAGCACTCCTGCTTGCTAGCACCATTTCCCTTGCTTTTCTCTGCCACCAAAGGCAACACTAATAGACAAAGTCCCAAAAGACACTACACTGTACAAAGTTAAGATGCATTGGGATGAAAAATTGCTCTGGATAAGACAAAGCAAGGACCTGAACACAAGTGGACCTCTTTTTAGGCCAGCCCACACAGTATGAGTGACACGTGCACCCAGACATGCATTTCCCAGAACAGTTTGAAAGGTTGTTTTCATTCCATGTTGTGGTAGAACAAAAATGTCTAGAAGTCATCACAAAATGGAACTGCTGCTCTTCGGTCAGCTCAGATTTGTTTTTTCCAGAGCTCCCAGATTAGGTTAATTGAAAACTAAGTTGTCTTTCTTCTATCAGTTTAACTTTATATGATGCTTGATAAAGTTACACAGCCAAACTTCACAGACAATAGCCCCATCAGCAAAATCAAGTTGACACTTCCTTAAGCTATAATGGATCTACAGCCCTAACAAGGTGGGGGGAGAACCTTGTTTACAACATTATAGTAATGGGCCAATTATCTCAAGGGAAGGGGGGTGGGAATGCGAGGACCAAGCAAATGTTTAGTAAAATCAGCACTATTTTTCTGGGGTTGTAATTGTATCCTAACTCTTTCCTTATGCCTTGGTACTAAAGACCAAGTAATGATGTTATTCTCAGGATACTGAAAGAGAAGGGACAGAGCCACATAATTCCAAGCTTCTTTTCTGCGTTTTCCCCTCTCACGCAACTTTTACAAACTAAATTTGAAAAAAACTTCCTGTAAACTGAGTCATTCTAATAGAAAGGAAAACATCTGGGATTAATTTTGGACAAGTTCTAGCGCTCATGAAATTGGCCAGAACAATTCTCTATTAGAGAGGAACAATGTATTCATTTTCAAGTGATATGACATGACAGAGGCATCAGCAGTGCAAGCTGGTTACAGGAAAAGGGATCATTGGTTTATGTCATCGTATCCCATTGGCATCAGCAAATAACGAGAACTTGCTGCAAGCCCCATGTGCTTGCTTATGCTTTCATATCAAAAACAAAGGGGGATATTACAGTTCTCCAGACTTTGGGAAAGACAAAGCAGGAAATCCCACAGAACATACCATGGACATTACCATGAAGTCGTATATGTAGATACCACAGTACTGGGGCTATAAAAAAACCCAAAAGCAGAATAACCTTTTACTGTAAGTCTGGGCTTAGCAATAGCATGAATGAAGGGAAATAAAAAAGGATAGAGAGCCTAAGCTAATAAATGATCCCATCTGTACTTTTTTGAATCTGTACTTTTTTTTTAAAATGTCTTCTTGAGCTAAGGGGAAAAGAGGGCTACTGCTAGCCTATACATAGGATATATCAGGCCCCTACTACGTATTACACTTATGGCATGATTAACCAGTTAATCACATCTTAAGTTGCAAACTAGACACAGGTTAAAGCAGGGGTGGATAAAATATGGCCTGTAGGCCAGATCTAGCCCACCGATTGGATTTAGCTTGTGGATGGTGCCTGCCAATTGATTGATATAGCCTGTGGCTGCCCCAAGGGCAGCCTGCGCTGTACTGCCACCCATGCAGATGGCCCCAGCCCTAGCCTGTGCACAGTTCCCCTGAAGGGCTCCTCCTGGTGCAGGTGCAGCCACCCAGCTGCTGCTCAGCTCCCCCTGCTTCCAGCAACTCCTCCTCCTCCTGCCCCTGCTGCACCACTCCAGGGAGGGGGGAAACTGCAGCTGGGTAGCTCCTGCCCCTGTGCACCGGGCTTCAGCTCCAGACTGCCTTCCACCTGCTTAGCTGCCTGCAGGGGGCTGCTCATCACACTGGGCAGGCAGAGTGAGTAGAAGGCAGCCAGGAGCTGGAACCAGAGCCCTGTGTGTTGGGACAGGAGCTGCCAGGCTACAGTTCCCCCCTGCCTGGAGTGGCGCAGCAGGGGTAGGAAGAGGATCCATTGGAGGTGGTGGGGAGCAAAGCACTACCTGGGTGGCTGCAGTCCCACTAGGAAGTTGTGTGTACTGGACAGGGCTAGGACCATCTGGCAGGAGCGGGCAAGAGCACAGCACAGCATGGGCTGCCCCAGGTGGGCTCAGCCCCATGTAGAGCACCATGAACCAGTTGGAGGGGGAGGGCACAGAACACACCTGCACTGCACTGCCCCAGCAAGCTCTGTTGCATGTGCCCCCTGCCTCCTCTCAGCCCCTAGGTTCTGAGATCCTAGCATCCAGGCAGCACCCCCACATAACACAACATACAAGAGTTAGACTTTATTTTGAGTACTGCAATTGACTCTATATATACACTACTCAAAAAAGCACAATCAGGACAAAAGAGATTTTTTTAAATAAAATTAAAATGTTAGAGTAGATGTTTGATTTTTAGCATGATTTTATCTATAATTTGTTAAAATGGTATCTTCTAAAAGATTGTGTGTACGGCCCTTGGCAGTTCACTAAAACTCATTAAGTGGCCCTCCAGCTGAAATAACCACCCACCCCTGTATTAAAGCACAAATAGCATCATAAAACAAGGAATAAAAGTCACAAAGTCATTCCACAAAAAATATGTAATAACTTTGTGGCTGATTCCTAGGATGCATTAACTGAATGCATAGCCACATGTACTCCCATGACTGGGAGCCCAGATCAGCTGACAGGGCTCCCAGCTACAGGAGCTTAGTACTTGCCAGTGCAGGGGGAGGACAGGATCCTGATTCTAGGCTCCCCCTGCACCAACAGCAATGCATGATAGGATCTGATGTATGATTCCACAATCATGCCTCCTGTGATTGTGTGCATCGCACATCAGATCCCACCATGCCCTGACCATGTATGGGGAGGGAGGGAGGGAGGGGGGGGCTTCGTTCTGACACCTGAATAGGCAGTTACCCATACCTAAAATATATATATTGCCTATTTATTTCCTGCTTCATTTCCCATGTCAATGCTAGAGTAACAAATCCAGCAGAAAGGAGCAGGCCTTGCATCCGTCAAATTTGTGGTGCTAATTCTAGATCAGTGATTCTCAACCAGGGTGCTGCAGCACCCAGAGGTGCCTTGAGATCAGGATGCTATGCAACGTTAGCACTGTTACATGTGCAGAATGGGTCACAAGATAAACCCAGAAGTTTAAAATGGGAATTCATAGTGTTAAAAACATTCTGACCTGTTGTAGTCTTCCCAAGTTCTTTATAGCAAAATAATTGCCCTATTACTTTTCCATAAAGTTAAACTAAGAGATGGAATTTTCCAAGGGGTATCTGAAGCCTCTTGAACAAATGAAGAAGGATGCAAGTAATTTTGGGTGCTTTAGTTATTTGGGGAAATTAATTGCAGAGAAAAAAAAAAAAAAGAAGCAGAGTTTGTATTTTCCAGCAGGTAGAGAGAATATATTTTCCATGTTGGGTAGATAGATAAAGGATTTTCATGTGAAGAAGTTGGCCACCAATTTGAATAAATTGAGTTTTAAAGGGTTTGCCTCAACTTATTTTAAATCCTAGGACAGGGCCACATATGGACAAGAGAAGCTAGCAAGTCTCCCCTAAGTCATAAGATTTCATTTGGCTGCAAGGCAACAGCATGTTAGTGTACAGAAATCAGTTAGTCTAACCTAAATCAGAATTCACTTTCAAGGTTGCTTGCAATCGCACTGAAAACTGCTCCCCTCTCTGGGGCAGCTGACGCTTTTGGGTCAGTAACTTTTACTTGTACAATTTCTTGTTGTGATGATACCATTAGATGAGACGCAGCAGCTCACTCATGACACTTTCAAAAGTAAATAATTTAACATGGTCCTTCATCCTACGTAGAATAGCCTGCATAGCAATTAGGATTGAATAGGCTAGTGGGATCCCTGCAAATTGTTATCAATTTAGACAGGTACAGAGATGCAGATTCTGTACTGAGGTGTACCTAGTCCATGTTATTAGTTTAGTTTCCTTTTACTTTATAACACATAGACAAGCTGAGTGGCCCATTTTCTTAAAAGAGAAGTGGCTCAAATCCCTTCCCAGAGACTATATAATTTCATTTAATTATCTATAATATGGGCTCTCTATAAAATGCGATTACCCTGCTGCATAATTCCTCTTAAAATTGCTGCAGAATTAAAGCTTGAGGATTTGATCTTTCACTGTAAAAAACTGAACGGTTCAGTTCTTCACTGCCTTGCACCTTAAAATAGTTACCAACACCCCTATAAATCATATACATACAGTATTACCAAACTACAGAAATAAACCATTCTACCAGGTGCTGGACTGTGTCAATTCAGGTCTTCAGTCCCCCACACTTCTGCAATTATAAACACAATCTTAAAAAAACCAAACCTTCAGCAAACAGGTCAGTTATCTGTCTGTACTGATCAACACCTTCATTCAGGTATGCCAACTCTGGAATATAATGATTATAGGTTTGGTGTCACTATTAGTTTCACTGACCATTATAGAAGAACTATCAAGCTAATGCACTTATCCAAATAAAAAAAATTATGTAGAATGCTGTTTTATATGGTTACATAAAAACCTGCAGCATTTTTTAAGATTTAGGGCAGTAGTTCTCAACCTTTTTAGACGCAAGGCATCCCCTGCATACCTTTTGTGAAGTGAATAGCACTTCATTTCAAAAACTGATTTATTAGTGTTTATCCTTGCAAAGGGGCCTGGGTGATGCAGGCAGGGGAAAGGCCAGGAAAGGAAGCCCGTATCTGTGCTTCTTCCCTAAAACCTGCTCATTTCTTGTGGTTATCTCCTTATCTCAGGGCACCCTTCAAAGGATCTGGAGGCACCCTGGGTGAAACCTGGATTCAGGGACAGATTAAGGTAAATTCTATTTAATTTGATTCACCATCCTAGGAGGAAAGGCAGAGCCAAACAATTCCAAGATTTTCTGCATGACTTGGCAGTAATGTGTTGTCTTGGATGGTGGAGCCTGGCTTTTAAATGTTTCACTGAAACATGTTAAATAAAAGAACACAGATAAAACACATTTTTGCTTATTATAAAAGTAATAAGATTTAAGGAAAACAAAAAAAATGTAGCAGCACAGAATAATCTTTGTAAAAATCCTGATCTCTTAGACTTCTATTTAGCCACTGAGATGTTCATAGCATTTTTCTCATTGGGATGAATTATCTAGGACAGTTCCTGAGCAGCACATACATAATTTATCTCAGACTGTTGGGGAAGTGATTATATTAATAGTGAAGAGGATATTGAAGCCTCATGCCTGTAAAGATTTGTATTTGAAAATACATTTTTAATAAAAGAGACTAAGGGCATCATAACCAAGATTTCCATCTTGTCATGGATAATTGTACCTGTCTGCTGATTCAGGTTTATTATACAATTTTACTAGGCCAGCAAGAGAACAAATGGCCTGTAAATTCTCAGTATTTGTATTGGCCAAGAGTTCCATTTGCATTGAGGTCTTGACAGTGAAAAAACAGCATGGGCTACACCAGCTTCACAAATACCCACCAATCCTGACCTACCAAGGAAAAGCAGTGTGCGCCACACAGGAATATGGCCAAAAATGGGACTCTGATATACTGAATCAGAGCATCTCTTGAGCAGCTCTGTCCAGTAGGGGCACCATACCTCTTCCCATAGTGGAACTTTAAAAGGTGACTATGGTGTTCTCCAGACAGTGAGGGGGAAGGGAAAGGAATACATTTTACCTCTTCTATACCAACATGGTGAACTACAGCAATTGTTTAACATTTTCATTATAGAGAGTCAACATATCTGTTTACATTGAACCAATTAAAATGTATGAATGTAGTTAAATGGGAAAAGCTGGACAATAAATTATCTGATGCAGAAAATCATTATAAAAACCTACAGCTATCATAAGATAACAAATGTCTTCCAAGCCAGACAGAGCACCTGTCATCTTGGTTAAGAAGAATATAAAATGGCTTATAGAAATAATAAGAAAAAAGAATGCATCAGGTTATAAGCAAAAGTAATCTGTACTAAGTGGTGGGAAAAAAGATTAAGTTTACTTATCCGTTGTAAACTCCATATTTCAAGATCAACTATTAGTCTTCTGAAATCTCATGCTAATATATCTACTACCCAGAAACAATTACATTTAATAGCAGAAATAACTCAAGTAATAATTCTATAATAGGAAAAAGCTTTCCTTTTTTAGCTTATTCATTAGGCTGTTGATGAATATGATCCTTTGTATTTAAGTGGCAAAAAACTGAGTTACTCTAAGGCTTGGTCATGACAACAATGACAATCTGGAAGGTAACTCCTATTACTTCAAAACACATGCATCTCAATTTTGTCAGTCATTCTGTAATCATCACTTCCAAATTCCAAACGTTTATCATGACCATTGCACTGTACATAGCTGAGAAAGTAGCTCATCCATTCTATACATGCATTTTCCCAAAATTCTTATAAATAACTATTTACAACGTTAGAGCAGGAGGAGCAGTATGACAGGTTTTGAACCCATCTTTATAGACAATCACTATAAGAACATTTAAGCTTAAAAAAAAAAAAAAAAAAAGGTTGAGAATACCAGATTTTCTTTTCTTTTACTGGTTATAAACTGAACATAATTCAATGAATGTAGAAATGTTACAGAAATGAGTTACGTGCCAACAAACTGGAATAAGGTAAAACAAAACTTGGCTCAAAAATCTATACAAAAGGCAAGTTTTTTTATTATCACAAGAAATGACTGTAAGAGTAAAGGACATATTGTGACCTCATCAATTAGAGGAATTATAAAAGGTTAGTGGCCTTCCTAGGAGCAGAGACAATTGAAATACTCTGTTCTAGGAAAACACAGGAGATGGCTGTCAAATTCATCTTCCACTTGCCCTCCCTCTCAGTACAGGAAGGTTCTGAAGAAGAACTTAAGGGAAACTGTTCCAGAGAATAGTATGAGAAGCAGAGACCAAAAGGGTTCAATTTTCCCTCTTAGTCTTCTTGCTCTTTGATTTTCTTCTTCTTCTTCTTCTTCTCTGAACTCTGAAAATTAAACAAAAATATTGATATAAGCAAACAATAATAGAACAGATAACAAAGCACAGCAGTATGCACAAGCAGGAAGAAGGCTCATGTTTGAAGGGGCTTAGTAGGCATTAACAGTCATTAGGGACACACATCACATTAATTTCCTTCCTTAAGACTTCAAAAAGTATGCTCACAAAACTGTTAACCTTGGGTTCATGTAATGCAAAACAGGGCATGATGAAGCCTGGAACCAAATCAGGGCATTTAACACTTGCAAAACAAGACACTCTCCTCCTAAACCCACATGGGAGTAAACTGCCAGCTATAACATCAATCTGTCATTTAGGTTTTGCCACATATTTCAGAACTTGGCAGAACCAGAGCTGGTTTGTAACTCAGGCTATGGCCACAGGAACATTCTGAATGGTACCATTTACAATTCTAGCCTACACTGTGCATTACGTGCATTTACATTTAGGTGGCTGCATCATCAACATTCTCAAGCCTTCTGATCCACAGCGCGCACACAACGATTTTAAAAAAGTCATCTTTTCTCCAGTTGCTGTTCCTCCATCCACTGAAGTACTAGAGAGCTGTGGGATTTAGGCCACAGAAAGAAAGATAAAGAATTTTGGGATTCAGGGTTCCATTGGGGGCTGCAGTGGAGTTGGAGTTGCAGCCTCGGTGGTGCTTCTCTTGGCTCTGCCCCTGCTTGACACTGGGATTCAAAAGTGCTGTGAAAATGGTCTGGATGCTGTGCCAGGACTGCAAAAGTGGAGGCAGCCTCCATGATTTAGGTAGGTCCCTACTTATAGCTCTCAAAAATGTCTTATCCCCCACGGTGGGAGAAACTGCTAGCACAGGGGTAGGCATGGCACACAAAGGCATTTTGCTTGGCATGTGTGCATCAGGGTAAACAATGGGGGGACCTGCAAGCGGCCTGAACCTTGTGGCAGTGCAACCCCAGCCCCATTGGTGATGCACAGGGGGTGCACACAGGTGCATGTGCACCCCTTGTGAAAAGGCACAGCTGACACTGCCAGCAGCGCCTGTGGGCTGTCGCTACTTGCCACCCTCTGCCCCCTCACCGGGTGGTGGAGGGGTGTGTGTGTGTTTGCCACTGGCTGACGCTGCTGACGCCATCTGTGGGTGGTCGCCAACCGCTGGTCAGTGCTCCCCCCCACCCGCCCCCCCAACAGTGCCGTGGCCGCCTGAGGGAGCTTACCGTGCCCCCCCCCAGTCTCCAAGGGCACTTGGCATTCATGCCTAGCCCCTTCCCTGCCACGACGTACGTACACACTCACTGCCAGCAACAAGTGCACCTCAGGGCAGACAGTGGGCAAGGGGTCAGGGCTGCACTGCCACAACAAGGATTGGGCCTCTCCCAGCTCTCCCCCGCACCTGCTCCTGGCATGCCAACATCTTACAAGTTGAGGATGTGGATGTTTTTGGAGCTTTGCCCAAAAACGCTGCTGACCCCTGTACTAGTAGCTCACAACTTTAGCTAGCATGGGTGCCCGAAACAGATGGAAGGAAAATCCCCTTTTAAAGAACATCATCTACTTAGTACTTCAAAATTCTGCAGCTAGATCCATTCAGTGGCTGCACACAACTACCATTTAGGAGACTAAAGGATTCACAGCACCATGTACTTGCACTCCAGCTTGAGGGGTGCAGGAATCCTGACTAATTTAGAGATGCCTCATTTGTTCTGGAGGATGCCCTGCCCAGTCATCTCAAAGAAAGGTGGCCATTACACCAGGCTTAGAAGGTGGAGTTGTAAGTCTGGGAATGGGATGTAATTGTATGGAAGAAGAGGAAAAGATGTTTTACTTGGAGACGATCTTGAATTTCTTATATTTTACTTTCTAACTTGAGCCTTCTAGTATGCTACAAGACCGAACATTACAAAATAAAATGAACAAAGGAACAAACAGCCCTCTCCACAGAGCTATGGGTATTCCCCCTCTTCCCCATGTTTTGGGAAGAATATCTTCCTGAATTGTACCACAGTAAGCATTTAGAATAATTCCCATCTCACCTCAACTTCTGTACTAGTGCATGGCTCCTCAGCCAAAGCGGCCTCTTCCTCAGCTCTATGTTTTTTCTCTTTTTTCTTTTTCTTCTTTTTCACAACTTCGCCTTCTTCTGCATTTGCCTGTTCTGTACCAGGGAGAAAAGGAAAAGGAGATGATATCAGTGCTCGTGAATATTTTACAGCAGAAGGATAGCTTGCATTCTCTGCTTGAGGCTCAAACACCCCAAATAGATCCGCATGCCTTTACCACTTATCAAAGTACTTCAACTTGTTTTTGAATTATCCTGGGGGCACAGTCCTTAACAGGAGAGGTCTTCCCCAGCATTAGGAGTTTAAGACTATTTTGACCACAACTATAATCAGCTGAAGGACACCAAAATCCAAACACAAATTCACTGAGCCAGTAGCAGATTTCAACTGAGTCCAGCATCAAGATATAAGAAATATACCAATGCCTACACATTAAAGATAGACAGGAATACTTTAATAACAGGTGGACTTACACAAACAGAAGTATTTGCAATTAACATTTCAACATTTTGCTAATGTGCAAGACTGAGCAAACCTAGAAATACGTCCCCTGTTCAGACAGAATAAAGACAGGGACATATACTGGATATATAGTGAAAATTCTATTTACTAAAAATGACCTATAGGATGCTGGCTAGCCCAGGTACACTCTTGCCTCTCTAATTTAACCTTTCATAGTTCATGACACCAGACTCTGGAATAGACTCCCCAGGGGTCGGGAGTGAGGATGTGTGCAAGCACCTACCCTGAAGATCTTCAAAAGGAGACTGCTGGGTCATTTGACCCCAGCAGTCTTTCCTGCCCAGAGCAAGGGGTTGGACCTGATGATCTCACGAGGTCCCTTCCAGCCCTAAACTTCTGTGAACCTTATTATTCAGACCCATCTTCCAACAGTTATCTTATCAGAATACACAGGCAAGTACAGTATAAGTTACTACTAGTGACAACAGAACTTTAGGAACCTGCAGATAAGCAGAAATTATTGCTGATCTGACACCTTATGTGGCACTTGTGCTCCAACTGGCACCCTACCAAATCACATGTTTTGCTTAACTAAATCAGACTTGAATACTAGGTTCCATAGTGTCACACCTTGCTATGCATAAGTTCAGGATGCATCAATCAATTCTTCATCATCCACAGAACTGGCATGCTGACACCAGCAGCATCTGTGATGCTGTACAGATGCTGCCAGAAATGCAACTTGAGGAAACAACACTTCTCACAACACTCTCCAAAAAGTAAAAAGAGAATCTATTTTGAAAGCATAGGAGAGCTAACACATTAACACCTGCAAAAGATAAAAGCAAGCCTCACACACAAAAAACCCAAGTGATAATACACGACCTTCTATTAGTTCTGCTGCAATTTCACAAATTTAGATCCTCAGAGTAACAAACAAGACACAGAACTCAAAAAGACTGCATCAATATCTACCTCAAGTCCAATCTTAAGACAAAAATAGCATAGGTAAACAAAATGTTTGGCTTTGTCTACAGCAGAACACAGTTAATATCTGCACTTTTCCAACATAAAAGATGTTTAAAGCCACATTGGTTTTAGAGGGTTCCAGATTAAGGAATTAGTATGTACAATATATTAATGTTATATTGTGCGTCAGCCAGGTAAGTCCAGCATGCAAATACACGGCTTCTAATACATGCAAAAACAATCATAGGATCACTTGTGACTGTTCATAACATGCACAAAGAAAAACCTGAAACAAATGGTATGTGTACAATTATTTTGGTATACATTGGGGGCATACATTATTTTCTGAGTCACCATTGCTGTACTGCAAGTTTTCATTCATCTGGACTACTAAGTGAAAGAGCGTATTTTCAGACACAGTGCTGGGTGTTACCTTGGAAAATGAGCCTGTACTATTACTGTGCGTGTCATCAGCCTGACATACTAGGCAAAGGGAACCTGTCACACAAATTACTATGGGAGCTAATATATTCAACACTCGTGAGCCTTGTCAAGTTGCTGGCGGAAGGCTGCCTTCATAAAGGTTTAAACTACTTGTTTCCAGCAGAGCTCATCACAAGATTTCAAATGTTTGTACCAGGACAGAGTAAAGATAAAGGCTCCTGGGACTCTGTTCTTTCCCCCCAGTCCAGCACTTAAGTCATTCAGCTCAGTGGGGTTTCTTTGCAATACACGGTAGTTGACAAGAACGCCAAACACCTTTTCCATCAGGCACTGAAACTCAACAGCACTGCAATAACTGAGCTTGACTAATGTCATTACACTGTGCTGGGACTGTACCCCAAGTTCCATTCATGCACGTCCACTGTTCAGTCTTTTAATAATACCCATTTACATACCAAGCTTTTGTATATAGATCATTTCATTTCTTCCAGCATGCATGACAGGTCAAATGGTATATGGCTAAGTACACAACACTATGATATACAACCCTGTCATTTAAAGCTGCATACCCTGCAGGGTTCACCCCATTAATTTCTTTAGGATGACAGTTCTCTCTCAAAAGTCCTGTCTTGCAAGCAGAAGTCATACCAGTGTACTATATGAGCTTTAATGAAAGCAAAATGCTTTACTGCAAGTGCTGGCTAGCCCTAGTGCTAGCAAGAGCCTCAATTATTCTGTCTAACCATGTAAGCTTCTAAGGATTCATACCATTTTCCCCCCACTGGTTTAAAAACAGGCTGGTGTTAAAGGGACAATAACAATTAAAAAGTATTAGAATTTAGCTCAGGTATTGCCCCTTCCCCTGAATATCCCTGCCATCCTTGGGGAATTTAAGAGACTTTTAAAAAAGGTTCTTCCCAGTGTGGGTTATTAAGAGACAAGGACTCAAGTTGGTGTCTGTATAATGCTGGAACACAAGAGAAAAAGAATTAGACTACTACATTTAAAAAAAAGATTTGAAAGCCCAGAGAACCCTAAATGAACTTCCTGAATGTGCTCCAGTTTTGTACACTTTATGACACACAACTATTTGCCAAAATTGTGAAACTGTTCTCTACTGGAAGAGAGTTATGTCAAAGTCGGTCTAGAACGCCAAAATTACATTTTAGTGGATGGTCAGATGGTAAAGTAGAGAGAATTTACAGTGGATATCTAGTTGAATAGACTGCTGAAAGGAGTAGGATGTACATTGAGAAAACAAGAATACAGGTACTTTTCTAAGCAAAGATCTATTTTGTAATTATACACACAGAGAAGACAGTGATTCTTAGTTTCTAATAGTTCAACGGTGACTTGGAAGTGTGCATTGTGAAATAAGTAGACACAAAAGGTGAGTATTAACATTATGAGTGTGAATTTAAGAAGCATAAGGCAGTGGTTCTCAACATTTTTGAATTCGAGGCACCACTCGGAAAACACCAGCTTTTAGCTTTCACTAATTTTTTGACTATGGAAAAAAATAACAGAGCAAGTCTGTTGCAACGAAGAAAAAACCACAACAGGTCAGAATGCTTTTGACACAATGGATTTTTATATGAAATTTCTGGGTTTATCTTGTGAATCATGTTGGCATTTGCGCACCTAATGGTGCTAATATTGTACGACACCCTTGAGAGAATCTCATGGCACCATTAAGAGAACCATTGGTATAAGGGGACAATGAGAAGGGACTGGTCTGCATAAAAAAGGTAAACAAAACCTTGGAAACTATGACTGCCTTGGTTTGTACAGCACCCAGCATTTTAGGGCCTCAGTTCTCATCTGAAACAAGAAAATAAAGACAGCTCGTCTAAATGGAGCTGACAAAAGGGTTAGCTGAAAATGGTAGGCTTGTAAACATTAGTGCAAAACCTATACACTGCTAATACTGGCCGTTACAAGAGAAGTACACCTTTATTTTGGTGAAGGAGGAGAGAAATAAAAGGATGGCATGAGACAAGTTTGAAATGCCCTCCACTTTGTGTTCCAATATCTCAGACTCTTTGTCTACCTTAACTTTTTTTTATTTACTTTTAAGAACATTTTAAAGAAATTCTTCCTAAAAAAATCTGTCTTTAGTTCTTGTTTAATAAAATTTGCCTGGGGATCATCCTAGCTTTTAGATTGTATATCCAGCTATTATTTCCCACTTCATTGGGAACAAACAGAACTCTCTCTGCCTTGTACATGGGATTATGAGAAATCCAAGGGCCCTGGTCAGCACAACTTAACTTTGCCAAATCACTCAATCAGCCTGAAGTCACTCCTGCCCAGGAAATTCTTGGTGGTTCAAGTTTTCCAGTGGCTATAGTTAAGCTCTACACACTCCTCCAGATGCTGAAAGAGGCACCAGTACTCAATGAGCCTAAATCAAGCTGACAGATACAGTGTTTCTAACTGAAGGTATGACATTTATTAATATGCTTGTGAACAATAAAACTCACCTTCCAGAGCCCACAAATATTTACACTAGAACTGCAAATATAATTCCAACCCCCAACCCCCACGAGGGATTATATATTGCAAGAAACATCTGCAAGGCAATACATTTTCGGAGGAAGTCTTGGGGAAGAGGTATAAGGATGTATAAAACAGGTTTTTATACTATAGCATTATTTCCATAATCTGCCTTTACATGAAAATAAGACTATAATCAAGAGAGTTAATTTGACACTGGGAACACATTCAGAAGGATCTTAGAAACAGCAGTGAGCAGAAGACTCATGTACTTCAAAAGCAAATCAGAGTACATCCTTATTCTATCACAGGGGTCAGCAACCCCTGGCACATGTGCCAAGCATGGCACGCAAGGCCATTTTGCTCGGCATGCCATGGCCAGGCCTGGCTCTGGGTTGCTGCCGCCAGCAACGGAACCCAGGCTGCCAGCTGGCAGCAGCTACCCAGAGCTGGGGCTGACTGCAGACGGGAGGCTCCAAACAGCCGTGTCGAGCTCCAGCATCAGCTTCCTACTGGCGTGTGCGTCCATGCCTCGGTGCGGGTGGTAGGGGAGGGGCCTGAGGCAGTGCAGCCCCAGTCTCTCCCCTGCTCCCAGCACAGAGGTGATGGCAGGGTTCCGGAGCCCGGCACAGCTGTTTGGAGCCTCCTAGCTGCAGCTGGCCCTGGGTAGCTGCTGCCAGCCGGGAGCCTGGGCTGGGGGATAAAGAGAAGCATCTCTGTGCTCTGGCAACACTTATAGGCTTTGCCAGCTGGGACGAGCAGTGCAGTTGCTAACTTAACTTGAAGCAGCTCACAGCCAACCTTAACTCAAACACATGCAAAAGTGAGTGGGGTTAAAGAGATCTCTTTCCCCTCCTGAATTACTGTGTTCTCCTTTGATACAGAGAGGATTAAAACATCTATTTTGAGTCTTTACATGCATATGTGCATGTCTGCATCCATGCACGCCTGGAGAAAATGAGAACTTTTTAGTGGCACCCTGTAACAGGGAGCCTGGGGCTCTTGTCACTTTAAGAGGAGAGAAAGCTGCAGTTAGGACCCAGGGCAGCTGAACAGAGTCTAGCTGCAAGAGGACAGGCAGCCAGGAATGCCGGGAGCTGCATTAAGGGGAGCGGAACACCTGCAGCCAGTCAAGAGACTACCTAACTATTAATGAACTGGCCACCAGCAAACAGACAGGCAGCAAGCTGCAGGCAGACCTGCCCTCAGAGGGTAACTTCCTTGGGGAGAAGCAGCAGAGTAGCAAATTGTACCCAGACAGACAGGTAAGGGCCCAGAAGCAAAGGACGGCTGGCTACTGAGCTAAGCCCTCACTGAGAAAGCAGGCAGGTCAGACACAAGAAGGGAATGCACCTTTTGGGAGCTGCAGAGTTGCATGACTGGTCAGGGCAGGGCTCAGCAGGTGCATAAAGCCAGTGCTTGACAGCAGACAAACAGTCTGGCCCTGCAAGCTACTATGCATGGAAGAAGCTGTGGACCAGGAAGTCTACAAGGGAGTGAGTGCATGGCTGGCTGCTTTGGAGCCATCAGTAATGCTCTGAGGACTTGCAGCGAGGGGAAGCTGCCCAGAGTAAGGGAAGCTTTGTTCATAGAGCCAGCAAGCTGGGGGTTATGCTAAGAGTCAGTGAGGGGGACTGTTCTGGGTTACAGCCCAAGGGCTTTTAGTTTAGTTACTGCTGGAAGGCTTGCCTTTTGAATATATTTAGATGTTGGTTTGGGCTTCAAACTATTGGGGAGGTGGAGATCCCAGCTGTGCCTGAGGGGCACATGACTGTTGTGAGCCCAGCCAGCAAGAGTAGTGAAGAAAGGGCTAAGGGTCCAGTGGCCAAATAGGGTGAGAACTAGGGCCAGTGACCTGTAGCCCGAAAGGCATGAAAACCAGGGATCAGGGACCTGCAGCTCAAGAAGAGCAAAACAAGTGCCCAACAGGGGTGAGAACTAGGGTCAGGGGCCTGTAGCCCAAGAGGGGCAAACTCATAGCCCAACAGGGGCAAGAACCATAGCCCAGGAAGGAAGAGATCAGTCGTCCAGCTGCTCAGAAGGGCAAATTCTGGGGCCAGGGGCCCACAGCTAGAGAAAAGGGCTAGAGGCCCAGAGATCCCACCAACTGACAGGGCTGAAGGCAAGAAGGCTGGACCTGAATCACTGGGCCAGGGCTGAAGGCTTGCAGCCAGAGAAAAGGTGGAGGCTTCTACAAGGGACAGAATGGTATTGAGTAAAACCTACAAGGCTTGGGCACAGCTGTAGCGGAGGTTTCATAGTAGCTAGGGTCAGGAGGGACCCAAACAGATCATCTAGCCTGACCCCCTGCCACAGGCAGGAATGAATGCTGGGTTCACAAGACCCCGGACAGGTGATCATCCAACCTCCTCTTGAATATGTCCAAGGTAGGGGCGAGGACCACTTCCCTGGGAAGTTGGTTCCAGATTTTGGCCACCCTAACTGTAAAATATTGCCTTCTGATCTTGAACCTAAACCTATTCCTCCATCAGCTTATGACCATTGTTCCTCGTCACTCCAGGTGGTGCTGGGGAGAAAAGAGCTCTGCCTATTTGCTGTCGATCCCCCTTGATGAGCTTGTAGGCAGCCACCAGGTCCCCCCTCAGCCTCCTCTTGCTGAGGCTGAACAGGTTCAGGTTCTTCAGTCTCTCCTCATAGGGCCTGTCCTGCTGCTCTCTCACCAAGCAGGTGGCCCTCCTCTGAACCCTCTCCAGGCTGGCCACATCCCTTTTGAAGTGCAGTGCCCAGTACTGGACACAGTACTCCAACTGCGGCCTGACCAAAGTCGCATAGGAGAGGGAGTATCACCTCTCCGGACTGGCTTGAGATGCACCTTTGGATGCATGACAAGGTATGGCTGGCCTTGCTGGCTGCGGTCTGGCATTGGCGGCTCATGTTCATCTTGGAGTCAATAATGACTCCGAGATCCCTTTCCGCCTCTGTGCTTTCAAGAAGGGAACTCCCCAGCCTGTATGTATGCTGTAGATTCCTTCTCCCAAGGTGCAGCACCCTGCAGTTGTCTACGTTGAACCCCATCCTATTCTCATCTGCCCACTTTTATAGTCTGTCTAAATCTAGTTGCAGCCTCTCTCTCCCTTCAAGTGTGTCCATCTCGCCCCACATCTTAGTGTCATCAGCAAACTTGGACAGCGTGCTTTCCACCCCCTTGTCCAAGTCGCTGATGAAGATGTTAAACAGTACAGGCCCGAGGACCGAGCCCTGGGGTACCCCACTGCTCACACCTTGCCAGGCTGAGTACAACCCATCCACCACTACTCTCTGGGTGTGCCCCAGCCAATTTTTTACCCATCCAACTGTGCAGGCATCAATGGCACAGTCACTTAATTTATTGATGAGGATGGGGTGAGAGACAGTGTCAAAGGCCTTCTTAAAGTTTAGAAAGACTACGTCCACAGCAACACCATCATCCAAGGATTTAGTTACTTGGTCGTAAAAGGCAATCAGGTTGGTCTGGCAGGACCTGCCTTTGGTGAACCTATGCTGATTGCCCCTGAGCATGATCTCCCCTGCAGGCCCCCTGCAGATATGCTCCTTGATGATCTTCTCCAAGAGCTTCCCGAGCACCGAGGTGAGGCTTACAGGCCTATAATTACTTGGGTCCTCCAGGTTGGAGGCCCCGAATAGCCATTAAGGTAACAGGTGCCCTGAGGCACGTATGGGCCAGGACAGCTCATCTAGTGAAGGGCTGAATTTGGGCTAGCAGGGTCCAGGAGGGGAGTTGCTAACGAAGGTAGGACAAGGGCTCTGGGGCAGCTTTTCTTTGAAAAATCAATTATTACATCAAAGTGTGGCAGGAAAGTGTAAAGGGAGAGTATCTAGAGCTAGTGCAGAGCAGTAGCCTTTGGGACACCAGGGGCATCATGGATTTGGGACACCGGGGGCACCTTTATTATAGAAACTAATGGTCCCACAAAAATTAGAATCCAAGGTCTTTTACCTGGTAACTCATGACAGAATGAACTGGTAACTGTGTTTAGATTTATCACTGTACAGTAGAACATATATATTTGTTCATTTTAAAACACGTCTAGGTGCAAAATCTCCTTATAACATTTTTATAGGTCCTTTATTTTATCTGAAATTCTATTTTTTCTCTATTTTGGACATAGTCCCCTGGCCACTGGATAATATTTATCCATATTAGTAAAAAAAACACACCAAAAACAAATCTCCCACATTAAAACCTATAAAAAGTTAGCACACTGATGTAATTCTGTAACTTACAGTCAAGGCCAGAGTTTTAAATCCCCTCCACCCAAAAACACTTCAATGCTACAAAGAAAGTACAGTTTTGTATGAGCAATCTAATTACAGTCCATTTTTAGACCATATTTTGGTTTTTCCTTTTCTTAAATGTAATGTCTATAGACTTTGGAAAACAAATGCAAATACTGACAGGCTAAACATCACCCTAAATCTCATCATAAAATGCATACACCAGAGAGATGCAGACACCAACCTTTGGGTTCCAGTTTGATCTTCTTTGCTTTTATTTTAACCTCTGTCTCCTCTTCTTCCACCTCCTCAATTTTGCGCTTCTTTGCAACAGTAGGAAGCGTAGAGTCACCAGATGGGTCAAATGTTTTCACTTCACTGGAATGAAGAGAACAAAGTCAGTTGTTAAATTAAAAAGGAAGGAAGAAAGTGACAGCATAACAGATGAGATCAAAGAGGTGACATGCTCACTTTCTACTGCCTATCAACATTATCTCACTGGAAAAGTCTCAGTGAAAATGGCATAACTAAGAGTCAGAAGGACTAGTGGTAGCCAGGTCTGTTTGCAGAGACAGGACAGCTACTGGGATTATATTCTACAAAACACAACTTTCATTTGCAAGGAAAGGCCCAGTTCAAATTAAAGTAATTTTTGCTTGCATTAGAAGGGTCAAAGATTTCCAATTCTACTCTGATCAAAGAGTTCAAATGACCCATTCAGTTGATTTCTAAGTAGTTAAGGCTTTTCCCTTCACATAGATTTCTAGAGTCGGAAGGGACCTGGTAGATCAGGTCCTCTGCTTGGTAGCGTGCACAAGCATTCCCAGAAATACAGAAAGGACGTGCTGTTGTTTAAACAAGGGAGAGATATGCAAAGTACAATTAGATAAGCCATTCCAATCAGAGCCCAGAACTATCCTCCCAAATACTGCAGGTCCTCCCTCTGACAGCCTTTGCTTAGTTCCAGCTTCTTTTAGAACCTTCCAATACAGCTACCCACATTAGCGCATGTCCACAATTCTCTACCCTTCCCACTCCTGTTGTCAGACATCTTCTATATTACAACATCTTTTCCAACCCTTGGAGCAATCAAAGGGTTATCTTAACTAATGGCAGGTACTTGCTAAGGTGCCTCGTCTGAAGACAAATCAGTTAGCAGTAATTTCTACTGACTGACCTGTGGTTTAAACACAGAATCCCAAATTACATAAAAGGAGCTATGTTAAGAGAACATAATGCGTACAAAGTCACGCATTCTAAAGTAAGGAAACACTGGAATTAAGGTACAGTCATAATTCAGGCTCTTCAGGCATACACATTACAATACATTTATATGACCACAGAAGTAAAGATTGTTTTTTCAACCTGTTCTGGAGACCAATATAAGCTGCATACTGAGGAGGCTCTGGCCTCAATAACTGCAGAAGACAGAATGCATGCAGCAAATATTACATGGGTTACAGGTACTGAAGGGCAGTCTCACGATTCAAGCAGATGAACGGTGCACTAGAGAAATGGATTCTAACCCATCACAGAGCACATGCTACTTAACTGAAACTTTTCCAAGGCAGTTATGAACTGCACAGCAATTACTGTCTGGCTGTCCATGCTGAAACCCTAAGGAAACATTTGCAGAAGTGCTGAGCACTCACAGCTGCAAATGAAGTCAATGGAAGCTGTGCTTTGGCAATCAAAGTGCTACAAAACAGCTTTGTATTTGGAAAAAAATAGGGCCCCAGGTGTTTCAAACTAAACACCCAAAATTAATACTTCAGGCCTTAATCTCTGTACCTCAATTTTATCACTGTAAAGTGGGAATAAACACTTCTCTCAAAAAGGTGTTTGAAAGAGATTAAGTGCTTCACATATATCTATTACGACACTGGTATAAATTAATGCAGTTCATGAGGAAAACAAACAACCGTTTTCAAAGTGTGGTTTTAACACAATGAGCAGCAGAGTACACATTTTTTCCTCCTCTGTTCAATCCGCTTATTAATTGATGACTCAATGTGTCACGGGTCCTGCTGACATAACAGCATGGTCCTGTGATTAAGGACTACATGTAATGCACACACAAAGGGGATCAAATAAAAGTGGCATTGGAAACCTTGATTCTGGCATTTCCCAACCTCTGACTGCTTGACTTGACAATCATAATTCTCTTGCAGCACTTCTACATTATCCTAGACTTTTAAAAATGTAAAAAGCAGCTTTATCAAATAGCATGATACTGACAGACTAGCAGGTCAGAGAGCTGGGTTCCCCAGGTGGATCTTCTAACCTTAGTGCCGTTCCCTACCCCACCTCCATCTGTCTTTTCAGAGTTCTCTATCAACAACCCAAATACTTGGCATCTTCATCTCTCATAGGAAAGGGAAAGGGAAGATGTCCCTCATCCGTCACCACCCCCAGCGCTCCTCTGTGATGGTCTCAATTTGGCAAGATAAATGTTCCCTTTAGCTTTATCCCACCAGTTAAACAAAATACTTTGGCTGAAACTTTTCCCCCAAAAAAACATCCCACAGCAGACACCCAGCATGGAGAACTTCAGCCAAAAAAGCAGTTTGACAAAATAGTAAGCAACTGAAATCAGGGTCTTACGTTGGGTAGTGTCTGGCAACCTTATTGTGGAGTGTGTAGTGCTGCCTATTGCGTATATCCAGTATATATTTTTTAGATATGTACACCACTTCTGCCTAATACAACCTATGCTTCACTTTGTGAAAACAGGAAGAAAACAGATTAAACTAACCCTCTTCTTGGTCATCACTACAGTGCTATTTACAATCAATGAGCTTTAACCTGCTATTACAGATGGTCAAATTTAACCCCTTGTAAGGCTCCCTCTGTCCTTTAGAAGGACATGCTTGGATGCTTTATCTGAAACCCACCTCAACTAAATACATTAGGACTGATTTTAAGATTCACTGTATGCACATGGGTGCCACAAGAAACAATTATGGATCCACTCTCAAAAGAAACTGTACTCCTACTGCTTATGGATAACTGCACAGTGGCAGTATCATAGCCCATGAGGCTTGGCCGAGGCGCGATTATTGCTAGTTGAACTTTCATATAGCAGAAATTCTTGTCATCCTAAATGAAGTGTGAAAAGGGTATTTCTGAGGAGACTAGCCGTTGCCACCTTGCTCAGGAATTAGCTGAGCATGACTGGGAAGACAGGGGCTCTGTCAGATTATAACAGATGCTCATATCCTGCTTCAACATTGGCTCAGTTGTGATAAGAACGATCACTTAACACTCCCAACACCCAGTATCCAAGATTCTTTCTGCCAAACCCAGATTACTGCAGGGCAGAAGCTGATTTGCAGTTTATGGGCCTTGAGTTCCTGCCATGAGAAATGCTGTTACTTTTCAGGAACATGGCCACCTCTGAAGAAAAAATTAAGGAACACTGTGTTTCAGAGTTTACTCATGAGATATGCTTCTTACAAGCATTTTGAGATGGTGAGACTGAAGCACAGCTGGAAATTATTTTGAGCACCTCCATCCTGTCTTGGAGTCCCTTGGCTAGTGTAGACAAGTTCTGCAAACATATCATGACAGAACATCGAGAGACCCTTTTTCAGTAGGCTATGGTATACTAGGATCATATCATAGGTATCATTCCCCTTTAAAATCCACTGATGTTTCACTACTGCTATGGCTGCATTTTCAAAGGCTTCTCTATACTTCAAGTCCTACCATAAATCACAATATGAAAACCATCACCATCATTAGATATGCTACTGGTGGGGTTTTGGAGGGCGATGGGAGTCTTTTGCCCTGGGTTTTGTTTTTCTGAAGATTTGCAGCTTTTGCAGACAGGACTGGGGCAGCTGCTTGGTGACTGCACATGGGTGTAGCATCATTAGTTAATTCCTAATGGAACTATTCATGCATTCATGCTTCTGCTACACATATGACCAATGGCCACCTGCAACAAATGATCCAACAGAATAAAAACGCAAAGTTTAACATTAGTTTCTATTACTTTTCCTTACCTCGCATGTAAAAATCTATCTAGTGTAAACCCTTTTTCACCATCATTTCCTATATTTAGATGTTCAGCCTCCTGAGCTACAATTTGCTAACATCACTAGATACCAGAAACTGAATGTTTAAACAATGTCGTGTCCAGCTTCCCACCACGTACTGCCAAGGATACAGTAATATTAATTGCAGAGTAAACCAAAACAGAAGACAATGATAAGGGTTTTTTGGAAGTGGTGCCCTGAAAGCAGGTTTCCAATGACACTTTCAAAAGTGGCATGAAGTACAAAACCAAGCATTTTTTAAAGTTTAACTCATTCCAACTTCCATTAAATAAAAGAGTAATGCATTACTTCCCAGAGCTATGAGACTTTCAGAGCAAAGGCCGATAAACCTTAAACGTGCTGTTTGTTCCCTGAGAATGTGAGCAACCTGCACTGAGAGTATAAAGCAGTTACCCTAACCCAGCTGTTTTACGATACTTACATTATATATACATACACATATACATGCGCAAGCACACACACTAGATGGCATTTAACAATGGGAACAAAGTCAGTATTTGGAGCATGGAAAATGTTTCCTGGAACTGAAGTCTACTCAGCTAAAAACCTAAGTCTGTGTAATAAAAATAAAGATTTATACTAAGCCAAGCTGAGCAGAAAACTACCCACCTCTTGTGCTGATATTTGTCTGCCCTGGCCAAGGCCTTTCCTGTGCCACTTATTCTTCTTATCTGAGACAAAAATTTAGAAAAGAAAACAAATTACTCATAATGAAAACAATTGAGAACACAAACTCCACAGCCCTTGAAAGGAATTAAAACTGGGAAGATAGGCATGCAATGCCTGGCAAGAAACTAGATGCTCTCAGCTACAAATAAAGCTTAACACCACTTACTTTTGGGACAAAGGTAAAAAGCAAAAAAAGCATATAATCTGGGTCTGGAAAAGCAGATACCAAGTGCACTTCGTTTCCACAGGGACTAGCAATAATCCAGGACATACTCCTGGAGTGCAGAGGCCTATTTTGCACTTTACTGGTGCCTTCACAGAACTTCTGACCTCTAGTTGGTGTATCCAGTAAAGTTTAACAGGTCCACCACCTTGGGGCAGCATGCAACATTCCACCCAGAAGACAGTGATCTCTGCATGAGTACAATGCTTTGTACAGATATATGCAATACTATTGTGAAGCAAGGTGATTAGTGCTCAGTGGTGGAAGATTACTGCTCAGAAGAAAGGTGATTAGTGCTCAGTAGAGGTCTGCATGTCTTCTTTGGGCAAGAGCTGCACTGTTTATAGGCTCCAGAGGTATGAAGACTAAGTATGGTTGAGCACAATGGAAGATGCTTAGAGATAGGAGAAGCCAAGTGGGAAACACTTGATGAAAAGGTCCTCAAGCTCCAAGGAGCTTCCTTCCTTGAAATAAAAGATGCCACAGACCATCAAGCTGCCCTTTGCAATTTGTTAATAGAGGAGTGATGCAGTGTAATGTAAGGGTGTCTCACTTCCTCTCTTGCTAAGAAATAAAGCTTTCCAATGCATCTAAGTATAGATAAAGAAAAGCTAAAACAAAGAGAAGAACAGGGTCAACTTGAAATTCCCCACCTGCTCCAGCCAGTACCTCAGGGTAAAACTTTACAAAGGAATATACTACAGTCTTACACGGGAAACACATTTGGAGTTTATCTGAAGAACCACAATCTGAACACAGGCAGCTTTAATGTAGTTACCCTTACAATCCTGGCATCCCAGACTCACCCCCTTCTCTTCTAATTGTCTCATTCTGGTCTCTACTTTTAATCTGCTCTCAGCTCCCAGTTCAGCACTGCTGTCTTCTCCAAGGGCATCATACCGAATAGACAAGGCTGTTTTGGCTGCTAGCATTCGAGAGATCTGGGGGGAAAAAAAGAAGAGAATGTTAAATGCTGAGACTGAACACTAGGTGATAATTCACTCTGCACACGGATCTAGAAATCTTGCCAGAAAATAGAAGACTAGACTGCCCCTTAAGCAGGAGTGCTTTGTCCAAGAAAACACGATACATACCATGTGACCTTTACTTGTGTGCTGAGATCCCTGATAAGGTAATTGTGCATTTAAATGCTAAGTTAGGACATAGTGAATGCGGTAAACTGTTTCTAGTCAGGTTGTCTTGATCTGAATGAGGTGGATGGTGACCAATCTGCCTTTCAAATATGACACTGAATAACTTTTTCCACTACGTGAACACATCCTCCCCACTACTGTATTATTAAAAACACCTTTAAAATTCCTTGTGTCCTATAAATATAAGAAGCGAGCTCCAGTAAGAGTAGGAGTCTGATTTCAAGGATTTCCTCTGAAATCAAGGAAGCCTAATGCTCTCACCAGCTTATTTTATATTAAATTTCTTCGGTACTGTTTGTAACTCAGTTCTGATTATGACATAGTGGGAGTATCTACGCATGCCCCTACAGTGATGTTGTTACTGCGCCGTCATTTAGTATGAAATGATGGTGCAGTAACATCCCATACTGACCTGTGTGTATAGCGTGTGGTTATTTTTAGCTGCTACATCAGCCTAGTGATGCAATATACCGAGGGACTGCGTCATTATGGTAATGCATCTGCAGCGTCATGGTTTTTCCCCATGGATGCTACGTCACACAGACGCGCCCACTGAAGGGAGGATCAAGGAGGGAGCGCAGTGGTGCAGCTGCACCCTCCTTGGATTCTTGCTCCACCCAAACTTTAAAACCAATTGCCTGGGAGGGGTAGTGGCATTTTTATTCAGGCAGCAATGGAGTCAACTGAATTCATGGCTCATTATAATCTCCCCAATTCCTGCCTTTGGCTCTTCATTCCAGAGGTGTTGTTAATGACCATCTATTCTTTTTAATGGTCTTAATGTTTCACTAATCAAGCTATCCTTTCATCTGCAATTTTGCTGCTTGCAATGTCACTATTCTATTTCACAGCCCTGTGGACTGTTTTGAGTACTAGCTAAAAACCTTAATTCAGGTGTAGAAATGACAGACAGCAAAGTATTGGAGGTGCAGTCAAGATGTTCAAGACAACTAGATTTTGTTTTACAAATTTGAACAGGAGATGTACATTTAATCATAATGACTACAGGACTAATGAACTCTTGACTTTTGACCATTTTTTGCCTAGTTTCCTGTGTTTTTTAAACTTAATACATAATCAAACAAATTAATGAACATTCCAATAAAGTTATATTTATTTTTGCTTTGATCTTAAAAGAGAATACAGAGCTACACCCACAGCTCTTATTAGTAAAGCTTCTAGTTTCTCTAACTGGAGAAAAATGTGTGCTGTTTATATCTGATGATGCACCATACCATTTATACATACCTTTTCAAAATCCTAGATTCACACATGGACATACCCACCAGTAATATATCCATCACCATCGTTACTCAGTCTTCCATACTGACAACCCAATTCCCTTTATTCCCACAAAAGAGGAATGAATGGCAGCTGAATGAACAAGCTGACCTGCAGGGGATGGTCTACTCATGAAAGAAGCTATAGCAACCCATGGAAAAATCCTCCTTAGAATTCTTAAATAGTTGATCCTTAATCTTTGGAGATATTCATCTATTCAGGGGGAAAAAAGACAATTAACAGAATGAAACATCCCAACAACTCACCTTTCCTTTGTTCTTGGGTGTTGTTTGACCCACAAGGGAAGCATGATAGATGAGGCCAAACTTGGGTGTGTCTCGCTTAGACTTCAAGGCCCGGAAGAGTGCTTTCTCAGCACCCAGAATCTGAACAGTGGAAGCTGGGTGTTTCGCCAGATTCAAAAGGGAACCTAGGGCAGAAAAAGTTACAGCATACTGGAATACAACCAGTCTAAAGAGGGAGACACACATGACAGACACTAAAATATGACTGAAAAATTGGTAGACAAATTTCAAGCTTTGATGGCCATGGTTTTCTGGGCTGATTTACAAGTCTCCTGAGAGGAGAAAATTCCACTGATCCTCTGCTCCTTAAACAAATTCTGTATTTCTGGGCTGGATGGGGGAGGAAAGATTATCTTAACACAAACCAGTCCACAGGATTAATGTTTTGTACTGACAACACTCTGCAGTAAGAATGCTGACACTAGCACTTTAGAAACGTGAGAGACAGATAACACAAGTCAATCTGTCTGACCACACAAACTTATACCCAACCTTCTAATATAATATTTTAACTCTGACATGATTGAACTGTTGGCAATAGGCTCAGAAAGCGTCTCAGAAGAGGTAGTGACTGAAGTTGCCCCTCATGTTTTCAAAAAAGATTCAGGCCAACTGAAACAGATATCATCACTGACAGCTTCTGTGCTCATGCCAACATCTTCTGCCTTTTCTTAAGAGACCTAACAGCAAAGTCCTACAATGCTTTCCACTGACCAGATCCTTAGCAAGAGCTGTTGCTTGACTTCTTTCTTGAAGCTAATTCATATCTAACTTACAAATGTACTTGAATCAATATGTAGCAACCTACCTGCATGTGCAATAAGCCTTGCTCCAACCAATTCCCCAACCATGACAGTGAGGTTAGGTGCGATGGCCATCATTCTGTTCTTCAGATAGTCATACAGCTGTGTACGGTACTCTGAGATTTCAATCACCTGGCACAATCACACAGGAAAATCAGCAACAGGAAATAATAACAAACAAGCAACTGCACGAGCATTAGGACAGTGGTGTCAAACCTACCTGGCCCCCTGGGCTAGCTAAATTGTGTGGGGCTGGATTGGGCCCATAGACCCCCCCCCTCAGAAATAACTGATCTAGTGGCTTTCCCAGCCAGTCTGGGACCTGCACTGCAAATCCTGGGGCAGCTGTAAAGGGTGCTGCATGCAGGATAGTCTGGCCAGAGCAGCAGCAACACTACATGCAGTAGTAGCCCCAGCCAGACTGTTCTACAACTGGTGCCTGCTCTGGCAGCTCCAGGACTGCGCTGCATGTAGCACCTGCTCCAGCCAGTTTGGGACTCGCGTGCGCTTGCAAGTGCTTTGCTCAGCACAGGTCCTAGACTGGCTGGTGCAGGCACCATATGCAGAATGCATCCCAGAGCAGGCACCATGCGCAGTTCAGTCAGGCCACTCTAGAATCCATGCTGCACACACCATGGTTCCCAGACCAGCTAGAACAGTCACTGGATCAAGTATGCTGGCGGAGAGGGAGGGAGCCCATGGACCACATTTGGCCTGTGGACTAGTCCTGTGCCATGAGCATATACTGTGCCCTGGATGGGGTCTGATAAGAACCAGGGGGAGCATCAGGGGCCAGATGGCAGGGCTCCACAAGCCATATATATGACACCCCTGCATTAGCAACTCTGTCAAAAGCAAAAGAATGGAGGATTCTGATAAAAGAGGCTCTAGCTAAATTAAAGAACAGGTTGGGCCACACAACAGGGTATGAAATGCCCAGCAATTCAGGAAGGAGAGTTAGTGGAAAGCTTTATAGAAGCAACTGTACAAAAAGATCTACATGAATGACAGGCTGAAATCCTATACATTAGGTTCTTTATATGACTCATTTTCTCATTAAAACTCCTGATAAAGGATACCTACTCAAACCCCCTAAAAGAGCATAAGGAACATGACCATGAGGAATTTAGAAAGAAGAAAACAGAAGGCATGTTTCCATATGAATGTTCCTGAATCTTATCTTTTCACATTCCCTCTCTTCTTTTTCACTTACTTGCTCATCTCTTCTCCCTGATATCAATCTCACCCTGAAGAATGATTTGATTAAAAAAATTAAAAGAGCAGGTAGTGCTGTCCAGAGAACCACAAACAAGACTACAAGCAAAGAGCTTACTACTATTAATCATCTCAACCTTTTCATCCCTTGAATTGACTTTGATACAGTAGTAAAAACACATATTAAAAACTTATTCCAGTGTCTTCCCAAATAATTCTGGAGGAATGTGGAGCAGGACATAAAACACAACAATTTCTCCAGAGGAAATGCTGTTTCACCTTTCACCCTGGTTATGCAGAAGTAGAGGGTAAATTACTCCAGAATAATTGTCATGCAACAGCACCCTAGACTACGAAGGGGGACTTAGCAATACTGAATTGAATTTTACATCAGACCTGAATTCGAGCAAGACTAGGACCTTGGCCTCTGTTTTCATCCTACAAAAATGGGACTACCATCACACTTTTGCAACGCATGATACTGTCAGTTGAAAAGTGGTGTATAACTAAAAATGTGGTAGTTTCTTCTATGGATCTTAAACCACTTTAAGAAATACTAAATTAATACTTCTGCCCCAAAAATCACACCCAACAGACTCCAATTCATTTAGAAACGTCAGCAATCTAAGACGGCATCAGATGAGGTAGTGACTGTGCACCCTCATATCTGTACATCAGGAGAGCAACAGTATAGGTATCATCACTGCCATCAAAAGAGTGTACTGAAATTGCTATAGAAAAATCTACAGAAGAGGAGCCCCTAGTATCACACACTTTAGATTCAAACTACAAATATGATGCTAAATATTGTCCATGCCTATGTACCTGCTCACAGAGATGCAGTATATTGCTTATGTCTTCTTCTGATACTTCTGTCCCCATGGAGATCTCTGCAGCAGCCTTCACATCCACCTCAATCTCCTCAGGCAAGATGTCAGAGAGGTCAGAGGAAGAAAAGTTTTTTCTGTCTCCTGCAGGGTGAGATTGATGCCAGGCAGAGAAGACGAACAAGTAAATAACAGAAGACAGGGAGTGTAAAAAGCCAAGATTCAAGAGCATCAATATAGAACCAAGCCTACCATATTTTTTTCTAAATTCATTATGTTTAAAATCAGCAGGTAGACCAATGAAACAAGTTCAAATTGAAATGCCTACCTGTAATGATTTAATACATCCATTAACTTTACCTTAAAAAGCTAGCAGATAGTGAAAGACTAAATTATCTTTCTGCCACAGAATTATGAAATGATTAGGAAGTGAACAAATGGCACCAGGATTAAAGATCACCCACAATGACATACTCCAGCATTTTAAGATATGGGCTCAAGCTCTAAACAAGGAGTGAGCAAAATATGGCTCATGGACCACATCTGGCCCCCCAGACTTCATCCAGCCTGTGGGCAGGTGCCCACCAATTAATTGTATCCTGCCCAGCTGGCAGCTGCCCCTCCTGCACTCACATGAGGCCCGAGCCCCACCCACTCCCGCTGGGGCAGAGTGCTGTGTTCCCACCCGTGTGCAGGGGACAGCCCCGGCCACCACATAGCTCCCTGGTGGGGCCACGGGATGGATCCCTGTTCAGCTTCCCTGGTTCCTCGTCATGGCCCTGCTGCAATGCTCTGGGCAGCAAGTAGGGAATCATTGAGGGGGGAAAGGAGACAGGGGCTCCTTACGGTTCATGTGCGGCTCCTGGGACCTGTGTACCACCGGAGGGGGGGGGGGTGTGAGTGAGTGAGTGAGTGAGTGAGTGAGTGAGTGAGTGAGTGAGTGAGTGAGTGAGTGAGTGAGTGAGTGAGTGAGTGAGTGAGTGTAGTCCTGTGCGATGAAGCTGCTGGCCTTTGCTGCTCCCTGCTTCCACGTGCAAGTTCCGGGACTCTGTTGGAAGTTGTACGGAGCCCCATGCAACGGAGCTAGGTCAGCTCAGTCCTGCTCCCTGTACAAGTCTTGGGAGTTGCACATGGTGGCAGGCAGCGGGGACAGGCCACTGGCTCCACTGCATGGGGTTCCCCCTGTGTGGCACATCTGGCCAGGTCCTGGGAGCTGCATGCAACACATGAGGAGCCTCATGCAATGGAGGCAGGGTAGCCTGGCCGCGCTCCCTGCCACCATGTGCAGTTCCTGCAAGGGGCCGGAGCTGTATGCTGCTAGCGGCTTCACCTGCATGGTGCTTGAGTGCACCGAGAGCCTGGTGCTTCCTCCTGCCTCTGGCAGCAGGGGCTGTGCGCCACGTGGGGGGGGATGCATGTGTGCACACCCCTCACAACCACACCTGCCCATACCCCTCCCCCACAGACCATATCTGCTCATGCCCCCCCTCCCATAAACCCTACAGGCACCCACACACATACACACAATAAAATCTTACTCTTGTGTATTTTTGAGCTAGTAGGCAATCAAAGCGCCGCTATATACACTATGCAAATACATGTTAATTTGGACAAAAATATTTTCTGAAATAAAATTAAAATGTTATAGTAGATGTTTGATTTTTAGCATATGATTTGCTTTCTTTTTTTTTCCAGTTCCAAGATGGCAACCCTCCCCTGCTTCCCAAAAGGGGTACTTCTGGGTAAGGCAAGGGACTTCTGGTCCCAAGATGGGAACCAGGAGCAGGGCATGTCAAGGGGTGGGGCTACACTTGCAGGCCTCGACAGCTCACCAAAACTTAGTAAGCAGCCCTTCAGCTGAAATAATTGCCCACCCATGCTCTAGACCCACCAGACAAAAGGAAAATTCCAGGAAGAGTTAAGTCAGTTTACCACTAACCCATTCTACTTTATTTTACTCAGATACCACTATATAAAAGTCTTTTAAAGCCACAAGTTTTTCTCTGTACAGCAAACCTGCCACACTGCTGTAACAATCAATAAAAAATGGTTACAAGTTGCAAAGCAAGTGCCCATAAGAGCAACCATTACTTCTGCTCCAAGGAATAAATATAACCAGCTGTGGTCTCAGTGAACACCCACAAAGAGCCAGCTCAGCTTTTATCTTGACATCAGTTTTAGCTAGTTCATTCCCAAGGTGTGGTCTGTCAACTTATGGTGATCTAAAGGGGACTTGCTGGTAGTCTGCAGAAAGCTGGCATTAGCTGGTATTAACCCTTCCTTGTTTCTGTACCACTAAATTGCATCAAAATGGGAGTTGGGGGAAGGGAAGGAAAACTATATAAAAGCCATTTCTTGAATTGTCACTGGAGCAGATGTGATGAAGAACAGTAGGACTGGTGTACATAAGCAGCGAATAACAGGTTAGCGGATCCACATGGCACTATTACATTGTGGTCTGTACTAATGCTCAGCATTTGACCACACAAGACCAGCATTACTCACCGACTTTCTGCACACATTTACAGTATGTTAAGTTATCTGTAATGATCTTGCCCAGTTCAGGGAAGTGCCAGCCATACCATTCCCTACAACGCATGATATAGTTATTCAGCTCTTTATCCAGATCATCAAGAAGGGCTGTGGAGGACAAAACAACAGACATGGTTTAAACCCCCCCCAAAAAAAACAGAGTTAAAGGAATATGGCAATTCAAGTCAATAGCTCTGAAGCTGCAAAGGAAATAGAGGCGTTTCACAGCACTTCTCTGATATGAAAAACTGCAATTTTAAGATTGGTCAACATTACTCAACAACTTTTAAATTACTTCAGAATCTTCCAGAAAAAACATATTTTAACCAGTCAAACTGCATGCAAAGAGCTATGCTAAAAGAATATTACTCAGGTTGCACTCAAATGTTTGGAAATGGTGGATTTGAAGCTGGACAGGCACATGCATGATAAAACTCTCCTTCGTGACATGATCTCACACTATTTCCACAGGACTCTTGCCTTATTCAACACAGAAGATGGGTGGTACTCCCTTCAACAAGCCAATAGTCAGTATTTTGTTTTCTTCTCATTCTTTGGTGTTTCCCCATATCTTAGCAGTATTCAATTTAAACCCTGCTCTGAAAAGAGTGTATAATTCTGTCCTTAAATGGCAGAGTGCCACAGTAAAGCTGAGTGCTTCACAAGTAGTGCCTTAATTTTCAAACAAATCTGTGAACTGAGAGCAGACTACTACACATTTTACAGATAGGTAATTTAATTTATGGTCAATTAATTTGAGGTCAAAAACCAAGATCTACCAATTTTGGGATCCAATTTTGAAGGCATCTAGCACCTGATCTTTTTAAGCATATACAGCACTATACAGTATTTTACACAGTTCAAATAAAGCTTTAGTTGCAGTCAAGAGCACACCAGTGTTCTGCCAATGAGAATTTAAGGTCTGGATCCAGAGGACAGAAAATAAGAAATACCTACCCCTGATAGATAAAGAGTTTGGTTAAGGATCTTAACTAGCAACACAAAGCTTAAGCTGGTCGCCGTAAAATCCAGTTTGCTAAGGAAGCATTTAACTGCTTTAACCACAACACCATTTTTTTTTCTGCTTCGTTCACTGCATACCTTCCATCTTCTGCAACCAATGAGACAGTATGGGTTCTCTGGTCTCCTTACTACACAGCTCTAGTTCAAAGCTGGGCATTGTGCATCACAGAACACGTGGATCCCATGGAATGAAACAGTGGTGGCTGTTAAAACTACACTGACAGCTGTAATTCTGGCCTGTCCCAACTCCTTACCGCTTGTTTTTGCAACCTTAATAATGTTGATTCAATGTAATTTTTGTTATGTAATTTACTAGATTTTCAACTAGCACACTGAAAGTACAAGAATGACATCAGGTGACAAATATTGCAACCTGCTGGCCATCCAGTACAAATATCTTAGCCAACTGAAAGAGCAGAGCAACCAAGTTCACATGCTGTCAACAGCAAAGGGAAGTGGGGCACACACTTAACCAGAGTTTCAATTAGACTGTTCCTTTGATGTCAACAAGGTTTTGAAACCTAGGCTCTATTCTATGCTCTAGAGAGGAAAGAGAACTCTAGCGAATCAAGTATTTATTACCTGCAACAGCTCTACCAAGTACATGGAAAATGCATTTTTTCAAAGTCTTAAAACTGGCAACATTTGGGTGGATTTTCTTTGGTATAGCAGAAGTTACCAGTGACATGAAGAATCATCTTCCTGCCAAATTCTGCATGCCAAGTCCAACCCAAAAAGCAGTAAACTACTCAAAAGAAACAAAAAGATTATCAGAACCTTCTCAAGTGAGGGAAGGGAAAAAATCCCCAATATTTTTCATTGGCTTCATCTCAGGGAGGGCCAATGGTTCATCCTAAGTAGTATGTTTGGCAAAATTTTAAGCAACTGAAAACAATCAAGCACATTTAAAGGTGGGGCTGCCATGCCTGCCAAGGTAAGATGTCAGTTTGTGAAAAGGAAGCTGAAATTGTAGGAACAAGGAAAAATTCCCAATAATTACTTCATTTGCCTTTCATCTTCAGATAAATTATACTGCTGGAACCAGGTATTTTTTTCCAAGATTAATTTTATTGGGCCATGTGCACTACACTGTTACACACAAAGCTACTCTGAAAGACATTTTGAAAAGTTTAACTGGTGTCAATGGGCTTGGCACACTTCACCTAGAAAGAGTTCCATTTAAATGTGCAAACGGGAATTCAGAATTATGAACTGCATTCTATTCTTAGCCTGTCCTGCTGCGCTTTGGTTTTATACTTCTGAGAACAAATGATCACCAAGATAATAATTTTTATTACTTTTTAATCACAAGGGCTCGGTGGTGGTAGAGTGATGCTGTAGTTGTGATAATCAAAAGAACTATGCAAGAGTCAAGGATTTTTGTGGAAAGAAACTTTTGAATAGAAGGCAGGTAGGTGACCTAATGCAGAATGTCTTACATTAGAAAGCTTGTCTAATTATCCCAACCATGCAGTTGGTCTAATATCACCCACAAAAATCCTTGCCTATCGCAAGGGCTCATCATGCAAATGACAGGTTTTTTCTATGTAGGCTACAATGCATCTCCCCATTGGTGGTAGCAGCAGCATTGAAAATTTTGCTCCTCCTTTCCTTATCTGGCAACTGTCAGGCAGGCATTCAGGAGGATAGACTAGAAGCACCTCAGGCACCTCAGGTGTAAACTGTAACAATTTAATTGCTTTGAAAAAAAAAAAAAAAAAAGGATACAATTGCCAATAGCTACCCTCTTCCACTACTTGATATATAAATTATACTGGCACCTTGAAGCTCAGAGGAGGACTTGGGCCTCTCTGACGTAAGATACTGTACAACCAGAGATAGATACAAACAGTGGAAGGGTATTACAATGTTCAAGTTGCTATAAAATCAGGGGTGGGAAAAGTTTGGCCTGCAGGCCAGATCTAGCCAGTAGTAGACTCTATTTCCCAGCAGCCCCTGTCCACGTGACTGAGGCAGGCTTCCATGAAGACCCCAGCAGTAACCACTCTGCTATAGTGCAGGGCCTGGGTTTCCATGGAGACCAACCCCAGCAGTGCTGGCAGGCAGCTTTTCGGGGGGGGGGGGGGGGGAGGGCGTGCTGCAGGCAGAAACAGGGTGGGCAGCAGTGGCACCACTGGGAGAGGTGGCTATGGGGAATTTTGGGGTGACTATAGCCCCCCAAACCCTCCCTCCAATGCTGCCCCTGCTGGCAGGGTGCAAAGCTGTTCTGCAGCCGGGCTGGGATCTTGGGACAGTGACAGTGTGGTCCAGAGCTGGGGCAGAGTCATGATCTGCAGCCTGTATGCCCCAGGCAGGGGTGTGCAGGCTGAAGATCACAGCTCTGTCCCAGGTCTGGACTATGCTGTCACTGCTGCAAGATCCCAGTCCAGCCGCAGAGGAGCTCCACACCCTGGCCAGCACTGCTAGGGCCAGTCCCCATGGAAACCCTGGCCCCACACTATCGCAGTGCAGCTGCTGGTGGGGCTTTCATGGAAACTAGCCCCAGCCATGTAAGCAGGGGCTGCTGCGAAATGGAATCCGGCCGCCAGCCAGATTTACCATTTTGCCCACCCCTGCTATAAATGAACAGTAAACTATTTCCAGGCATTTGCTTGGCTTCAATGAACCGTGTTCCAGATTAAATTCAAGTCACAATTTGTGTCCAAGGTCAGCAAGAAAAGATCACAAAAGCTTCAAAAATGTAATTATGAAAGTAAGAGCCAATAAAATACTTAGCTGTCAAGATGCCAGGTTTAAGTCCATAGGGGGGAAAAAAGTTTTTAGCTGTGATGACTGAGTCATGTGAACTGATTTAAAATGGTAACAAACAAGAACTAAAGCAACAGGCTCCCTTCTCCATGTAGTGTCTCTTCAGTTAGCAGATGAGTTATATTCTTATTTACATTACAACAACGTAAAACACTTACTGCATATATTCCACCTAACTCCCAAGGCTACAGCATTTTTTTTTAATTCAACACCAGCATTCCCATGTGTTGTCTCAGTGGTAGTGACGAAAGGCTGAATAACATCATTATTTTCAGTTGAACAAGATTCCATCATTGACAACAGTATGGGTTTTGAAGTGCCAAACAGTTTCATTCAACACTGCTTGACAATGCATACTTGTTTCGTGGATAAAGGACAATGGCTCCCAATACTACTCAACTTGTACCTTTGCAAGCAAAAACTTTAGCTTAGTTGAGGCAAAATGCCCAGGTGTACTATGTTAGTAGAAATTAAGACATTAACATGATATGTAGCTGTCCTCAACAGAATCCTGAAACATTTAAAACCCAAATGTACTCACAGATTGCCTGGACGATCATTGTATCCACTTTGTCTGGACTGAATTTCAACTTGTATCGGGAGAGGCTGAGAACAAAGCAACATTTATTAAATTGCATCCTTTACTGCCCTGGCATTCCATTAAGGAGACCATATATTTTCCACCTGTTTCATTTTGAATGAATGAGTCTAGCTGTAAACTGATTCACACTTGCTTAATTTTATACCTTGGATTGGCCTCTGCTGTGCAATGCAAGAAGCTTGGAGAAGAACTGCTGCTATCTGCTCCCACAACAGCTGCTGCATACACACAACAGCCACTGTGTATGGCAGAACCAAGCCTGCCTGTACTATGCATGACAGTGGCAACAAATTTGTTGGCCATCTGTTCCTGCAAATGTTGTCACAAAAATTAACTGACAGCACTATATCCTATTCTGCAACAGCTTGGCTCTATCCACAAGAAAAGGTCTGCACAGTAGTGAAACTAAAAAAGTATGACTGAGGCATTCCAAGACAAAAATCAACATCTAAACTTGTGAGTTACTCTGTAGAAGCCCTCTCCACCACTAATCATTGTTTTCTCTGTTAAAAATCCAAAATTCTCTGATAACACCCCTGTCTACTTTTCTGTGATTAAAATGAAATGCCACCATATATAGAAATATCAGTAAAACCATTGTGTTCAACTGATACATTCACAATTTTAAAGTGATTTGGAAGTCTACCAGTGCCTCCTCAATCATTACAATACAATAAATTCTAAATACCTATATTTTGGCACTTGATTTTCTATTTTTTAATCATGAAAAAAACAAAGCTCTGCCTCCCCCCCTTCATTCAGCAGGATGCGGGCCTAGCTGTGACTGTCTCCTCCACTGTTTTGTGGTGCTGAGTAGCCCTGGTATACTGTTGCCCCTCAGTCCAGACTCAGAGTCCCCCATCCCCTCCAGCCTAACACGCTGCCCTCAGCGTGGGAGGGTGGAATGGGGTGGGGAAGCTCGAAGCTGCCACTGCCACCAGAAGCTCCTAGCCTGACAGGGTGAGGTGTCCCCTGCCCACACACCAACGGTGCACAACTTTAAATGGACAACTTTAAAGGACCATTAATACATTAAAGGCAGAGTTCTTGCAGAGCTGTAGTTTTGCACAGAGAATTACAGGTGACACAGGGTATCTGCTTCAGTTTAAATTTTGAAATGAAACTAATTACCTCTCTCACTGAACCATGGATTTTCCCTTCTAAAGAAGAAAGCCAACTTTTTTCTCCTCTAAAGGAGAAAACTCATATTTTTCCGCAGGAAATGTGTAATAGGCTGGGCTTTTAGGGTTGGGTCTCAGTACTGGCCGCCTGCTTGTTCAGGGCTAAACCTCTGCCTTGCTCGCCTACCATGCCTTGATGAAAAATAATAGGATTACAGGAGGCTGCCCATTGCTCACCCTTGATGCCAAGGGCCCTGGTACATGCTCCAACCTTCCCTTACACATCCCATGCCTTGCTGATATTGATTTTCACATCCAGTCTTCCCATATTACCAGCGATCACATCCAGTATTTCCCTACTTCACAATTCAGTAATTCTGCCCCTCACTAGGGCCACTCATCTTGACTGCCCTCAACTGGGCCACTTCACTATCGCTCGGCCCCACTCTGGATCTTCTGTCCCTTCCTAGGGCCACACAGCCTCACTCCAGGCCACTTCTGTTGCTCAGCCCCTCTGGGCTGCTTCACTGTCACCCTCCTCACTGAGGCCACTTGGGTTTTGCACCCTGTGAGGATCAGGTGGCTGCCGCCATGCCTGGCCCCACTACTCTGGGCTCAGGTGTACCCCTCTGGGTTTGCCTGGCCCAGGTTTCTTCCCTTGTTGGTAACCCGCCCATAGGCAGGGGCTGAGGTTTTCAGGAGCCCCTCCTTGCCTTTCACCAGGGAGATAACTGGCCTGGCATTTCCTTGGGACTCCCCCACCACAGGGAGTCCCACCAGGCCACCCTTCCCTGGCAGAGTGCAGTTTCAGGTCACGCCCAGGACCAGGAGCCTCCAAACCATCCCCATAACTCCTGCCCTTACCTCCAAGGTCTTCCAGGAGCAGCTCAGACTGATGTTGCCTCCTTGCCTGCTCAGCTCAGACTGCTGCTTCTCTCTCTCTCTCTCTCTGAGGGCCTGGGTTAAAATGGAGGCTGCTCCACCCCCCTCAGCCAAACCCAGGGTCGTGTGCTAGCCTTGATGAAGCTAGCACCCACCTGCCAGCTGCTCCACTGCCAAGTACAAACCTTCAAGTGTCAGGCACTGCAGGTGCCCTGCCACAAAATGGAAAACCCAGATCTCTGCTCATCACATATTTGGGTTATGTGGAAAAAAATCAACTAAAGCAGATAGATACTAGGTCTGTTCGAGCCGGCAGCAATCCGATCTGGAGCTCTGGACCGGGTTTCCGCCTCCATCTGGCTGAACTTTCGGAGCCACGTCGGAAATCCGGCCATAGGGTATAATGGGGGAATCAATGAAATATCTAGAACTTTGTTGTTTTTGTCCGATTTGAATGAAACTTGCAGGGATGGTAGCCTCTGCTGAGAGCACGAAGCCTGCCAAATTTCAAGAAGATCAGTGCAGGGGTTTGGGGGGAACTGTACCCCAAATTCTTGAAAGCCAAACTCATGTCACGGCTGTGTGTTACACCACAGGGGTGTCAAAGCTGCAGGGCTGGTAGCTCTTACTGAGGCCACAAAGCCTGCCACGTTTCAAGGAGATCTGTGCAGGGGTTTGTGGGGAACTGCATCTCAAACTGCAGACAAGCAAAACTCGTGCCATGGGTGACCCTGTGTGTGTTAAGGTGTAGCGGGGTGACAGCTGCGGGGGTGGTGGCCCTGCTGTGACACCTGCCAGCTGTGGAGATCGGTGCAGGGGGGGTTCTGGGGCCCTGCACCCCTAGCTGCTGACAGGCAAAACATGTGCCAAGATTGTGTCCATCTTGGGGCAGCTGATTGTCTGTACTGATTCTTTCCTCTCCTTAGCCTGGTTTTGTAGGTGCTATTTGATGCTTGTTAAGTCATTATGTAGTAGCTAGGTCCTGTGTACTGAGCTGGTCCCCAAGTGAATCATGATTGATTGACTGGTAACTGGTAACACAGCAGCTTAGCAGCCAGGACTGCAGCAATGTCTCCCCTCCCCACCCCAAGACACAGTCAGTCCCACAAGCACCCATGGCACCAGTTTTGCTTGTCTGCAGTTTGAGGGGCAGTTCCTCCCAAACCCCTGCACTGATCTTGAAACTTGGCAGGCTTTGTGGTCTCAGCATAGGCTACCACCCCTGCAGTTTTCACCCCACTATGTTGTAACGTCTAGACGTGACAAGAGTTTTGTTTTCAAGAATTTGGGGTGCTGTTCCCCCCCCAAACCCCTGTACCAATCTTCTTGAAACTTGGCAGGATTTATCCTCTCTGCAGAGTCTACCACCCCTGAAACTTTTATCCAAATCGGACAAAAAAACAACGAAGTTATAGGTATTTTATTGTTTCCCCATTATACCCTATGGCCAGATCTCAGAGGTTGCTCCAAGGCGGCTCCAAACCACTTTGGGAAGCCTAATGAGGCCAGCGCTTTGACCCCGATGTGCTGCTTCAGATCCCGAAGCATCGGAAGCTTCTCCACATCCGAAGCCTCACACAGCCCTAATAGATAACCTGTGCCACCTGTAATTCTCTGTGTAAAACTACACAGCTCTGCAAGAACTCTACAGAAAATCATACAAATTAAAAGAAGATATTTTGGGTTAAGCCTAAACAAATATGTATGGGCCATGTATACACCCATGGGCAATAATCACCATTAATGGCACAAGCACTTGCTTCCAGAGCATAACCCTATATATCAATGGGCTTATATTTAGGATCAAATCCCATGCTCATCCCATACCCAAGATTCACTAATATCTAAGGAAGCTTTGGGTACACAAAGACGTAGAAGTGGGGCAAAGATAGTGGAAGGAAGCAAAAATTGCCGCCACTGGCAACTCACCTGTGTGCCAATCCTAGGCACATTGCTGCCATTTCCCGTGAAGGAAGGCCTGTGATAAGCCCCTCAATTTGTGAACGTATGCCCCTCATCAACTCTGTAACCATTGGACTATGGATACAACTTAAGTTCAGTTTGTCCTAAAGAATGAAGGATAGGAATTAACCAAATGAAATCCTGTTAAAAGATTTTCCCTTTGGAGCAACATTAGATTCTTACAGTTGTTCCCCTACTGGAGTACACTGGTTACCCAACTACACAACAATTTCTCTGACATCAGAGACAGCAAATAAACAACAAATATCAACATTCCCAGCCCTGTATGTGCCAATGCCTCAGTAGTTACCAAATTTTCTGGACAAGTGGTGGCCCCTTAAATTACCTGGGAATCATCATGCGCCCTTCTCAAACTTCACTGAAAACACTAGAAAGGGAAGCAGGACCCAGTGCAATCACAGACTAATTACCATGGCCTTGGAGACCATCAGCAGTTGTGGAGCAGTTTAGAAATACTTTCCCTTCCTCACCTCAAGATCAGATTCCAGGAACAAGATCTATGACCAAGGTCTTAGGTATTCTGCAGATACCCAGAATACTGTAGCCGATTAGAAATTTTCTGGCAAGTTATAAAAGAAATCAAAGGGATTTAATTTTTAATGGATTATGAACACATTATTTCAGTATTCCTTGTGTCACTTGATTCACTGCCTACAATTCATGATAATTTTCGGTTTCTACAGATTTTTGTTTTGACAATTTGTGGAACCGTTGCAAACCAGAATAGATCAGATAGCAAGCACAAGGCTTGGGCATCAGGGTTTGCTGCTCAGTAAGGCACAAGACAGTCTGAGGATCCAACACCAAGAATTTTAGAACCAGGAAACCAGTGCATCTCCCTTTACTTCTTCCATTTTGTGGGCAAGGATTGGAGAACATATGATATATTTAGCAGTTAGGTAAGGAGGTGAACTCCCAGTAGACCTTGCCATAGCTAATCAACAATGAACAGTGTAAATATCCAGGCTAATGTTCTTAAAGGATAAACAGAAAAATAGTTCATATTGACATTTGCTAGATTAATGAGTTGAAACCATAATACAATGGCAAGTTCACTCACATCAATCCATTTCCAGGCTATTCATTCACACACAAGAAAACAATGTCTTATCCGTCTAAATTCAGTTCACACATGGAAGTTTCTCTCTCCAAACAGGCTGGAATTTTCTTTACACCAAAACCTAGCATCTGTAGCACATTACATGGCTACATTATTGCCAAACACAAGGGTCCTGTTCATAAGATCTCAGTAGCACAAAAAAGGAATATTACAGTAAAGCCAATTTTCACCTTTATGACACCTCCAAGTTTGGCATCTGCTATAGCCAGTTGCTCATGGGCATCTTTTGCTACTATCTTCTTCAGAATTTTCTTCAAGTTCTTGCTGAGTTTGCCTTCTACCAGAGCTGTGGATGCTGTAGAAGGGGAAAAACGTACAAAGATGCAACAACAACAGCTTTCTAAAATCTGCTAAGAATAAGTAATGAAAAAAAAAATTTCAGATACAGCTTGACACATTCCCATTCACCCTATTGCAAAACACAACAATCAAAATCTCAGCTGTAATGATTTTTGCCCTGTGGTGGCTTAAATGGAACAAAGAAAAATAAAGTAAGATGCTTGCATGGCTGTACTTTAATTCAAGAATAGTTCTCCCCCACATCCTTAAACTATCTATATAAAAAATCATGCTTACATTCCAATTCTGCCAAAAGTTTGTTAAAGGGATTCTACAAACACTTCCAATATACTTTAGCTAGATCACGAATATTCAACGAAACCAGTCTGGGGTATCAGCAAGTAATTTAATTGCCCAAATCCTTTCCTGCTCTTTAAAGTCATGGTCATAAACTCCCATTACATAAGATCTCAGTTAAAATTTTTGCTGCTTAATGTTGCATCCTCCATGAGAGTTTACTGAAGCGTGAAGTTTAATTGTGGTAGAGCAGAAAACAATCAGATATAGACCTTGTTAATGTATGTTGTGTTGATTTGAAAATGAAAGGCTTTTTTAAAACTCTACAAATATTAATAGAACTGTAAAAGCTTGATAATCCCACACTATATACTTTAAGAAGGCACTTACACAACTCCCTTGACAGGTGAGCTCCATGCTCCAGTGAAGTTCTTTGGTTGATGTGACACCCCCAACATAACTCATAGAAAAGTTAATGATCTGTGATTTCAAAAAACCTTAAAGGAACAGAATAAAATCGAACTGCTTTGATCAATGTCCCGCTGACCAGTGCTATTTGGGATACTGGCAGTGCAGCTTTTATGCTGACCAGCAATTCTTAATGCACTTAATAATATTTAAGCAGTGCTTAACTGCATATATAATATACCTAAAAAGCAGTTTACAAACTGAATGCTAACAATATTTCTGTGAGATAGATAAAACAAGTATCCTTTATTTCACAAAAGTAAAAAAACTGGAAAAGAGGAAGTGGATAAATTATGCAAGTCAGTCTGTAGCAGACTAAATGATCGGAACCCTAGGACTGCTGGTACCATTCTGGATTAGGTACATCCAACTTACCCCGTCCAAACCTTTGGGGGCTGGATCCAGATGCAATGGCGATTGTGGAGGTTAATGCAGCTATCATTCAACACCCTCCTCAGGTCCCCACCCCGCAGCATAGCCTCCCGACTGGCTTCTATACCCTGCCCCAAATTCCAGACCTCTCTGAGCTCCATGCATAGCAAATTCAACACCTCTGCTCTAGATAGTCTGCAGAAGGATACGCAGGAAAAAAAGAGCAACTTGAGCTTCTTATTTCCTTGCATCCCAAGTGTAAAGGCTTTTTAATATACTTCCCTTGGTTTATTTTTTTAAACTTATCCCAACTACTCCAGGGCAGTGAGGACTCACTGCCAGATATGCCATTTAATCACCAAAACATTTATCAACTGAATTTACATAGCACCACATACTATTCAAACAAAAGTCAGGCCACAACTAAATGATCGTTTAGCCTGTGTTCTTTCAGGACTTGATTATGCAGTGTCTGTAATATAAAATTCCCCAATTACTAAGAAACAACGAAGTGCCAGAATTTGCGCGTGGCTACAAATAATTTCAGAATGCAACTACCTGAAGAGAATTAAGCATTTTATACACTAGCCTAACCTGTACAAAATGTACTCCCCTAACACAATGACATAGCAGTCCTATTATATTTAGGACAGTATTTATCTGTTGTCTCAGTGGTAGTGACGAAATGTTGAACCAAATCATTTAGAATCAGTTGCAACAATAATGCATCATTAACAACAGAGTATAGAAGAACACACAGAACATAGTTATCCAAATGTTCTTTCATTGATTGTCTGTGTGCTGCCTGGGCAATTGACACTGGAGCAAAAACTAGACTTCAGTATTGTTTATCTAGCTCCCAGAGGCTTGAGATTGGCCTCATAAAACACAAAAAGAAGAAACAGACTATTTTCTAAAGAGTTGCAACTTAAAATTAAACCTAGACAACATAAGGGGATAAGAGGAAGAATACCTAATGGGCATTTATTTAAAAAGAACCCACTGAAAAGATCACAGTCAATTCTCTTATCTGTACTTACCAGCAAGTGCTTCTGTTGTATCCTGAAACTTTTCAAAATGTTTCAGCTTCACTCTAGATCAAAAAAAAAAGTTATTTTAATATTATAGTTGACAGACTAATCTCTATTTAAACAAGCTGCATCATCTTTCCTATCCTATGCATCATAAAAGAAATGGATGAGGTATCAACTTCCCTGATTCCCATCAAATATGTGGGATCCTACCTCCTTCTAAAAGCACAGGAGGTAGAAGTCTGAGTTTTGCCATCTCCCAACCACCAATTAAGGTGGAAGGGGTGCTCAGTCTTGACCTTCCTGATCAAGCTTCAGACTTGTATGTTTTCATCACCCAGGTCTCTCCAAACAACGTCCTCAGATCTCCAAATAAGAGACCTGCGATCAAACATTTTTATTGGAAAATCACAAGGAAGCAGGGGGGAGGGAAGGGGGGGGGGAGAAAAACTTGAAGCTGTGCTTTCTATTTGATAGTTCACAATGAAAGACAGGCATCAACGATTTAATTGCAACACTGGTCCTTTGATTAACTTGCACCCTCATTGTTGACTGACAAGTGACATTTCCTATCTCCCTAACTTTTAAACCGAATACTCTGCCTCTAGAGCAATTTAAGTATCAGGTAGCAAAGACACAATGTAAATTCTGACTGGGTTTATTTTCACCAAAAGATTTTAAGCATGAACTACATTTTCACACACAGATGTCCCAACTCTTCCCAGCAAAATAGATGTTTGAATGTATTTTCAAACTTATAGCTCAAAACTGGGGACACACTTTGAGTTCATGTATAGAAAAGATTTCCTATCTTCTCATCCATTTACTCAACCCAGGCAACATATGAACAACAGTTCTTAGCTAAATTACCTCGTTAACTCCCCAGATTCAACCTCCTCTCCCTGCTCCTATAATCATCTTCCTCTTCAGTATCTAGAGAATTGCAGTTAAGAAGCCATCTCGACCCAGAACAATTTTATCAGGGCTCTAAGCCAGTTGTGATTAAACAGTTCTTTCTGAGACAGATATCCACAACAGAAGCAAGGTCATACCCTCTAGAGTTACACTTGCATCAGCTCAAGGATTACGCTAATGCTCTCTCAGGAACATAAAAAAGACTGAAATCCTTAGTGGATCAGACCTAAGGGCCATCTAAGGCAGCAAGGGATGTGGTGATAGCTCAGTGGATAAAACTGCTTTCTGACTTCAGAGGATCTCCTAGCTGGAAATATAGCAGATCTGATTAACGAATGGGCACCTGGAGACCTGGTCGGTCTGTTCAGGGCTAAAAACCCCAGAAGACCCAGCACCTGCTCTGTTAAATTGATATTCACTATTGGTATCAGCAATGACACTTTGGGAAGCTTCCAGTTCACTGCAAGTGTGATAGGATCTAAAACCAAACAACTAAAGTAAATTTCTTGAGAAGCAGAAACCTGGCTTTTTGGTCAGCTCCAACTATAATGTTGGATATTGTTATCTGTATAAATATCTGCTCCCTTTTGGAACACTCTTAAGTCCTAGGCCTCAGCTCCTCCAAGTGGCAGCAAGTTCCACAGTTTATTACATGTTGTTGGGAAAAGTATTTCTTTTTATGGGTTTTGAATTTTTGCACTTATTTTCTCATACACCCACATGGTCTTGTTTCAGATCATTTCTTTCACACTGAAGAACCTCAAACAATACTGGAGAATATAATAAGATCTGCCCCACAAATCTCAGATGTACAGACTTGCTTTTCCAAAGCCAGGATGCTACTGCCTCATGGAAGTGCTTACATTTTGTTTGCTTTTTCAGGAGTTTCAAATTCTTTCCATAAGCTGTCAACTTCTTGGAGCTTCTTCTCATCCAGGACCTGCAAATAAAACAATTCTATTATTAAACTGATTTTTTTTTCAGACTTTGGGATCAGCATTCATTATAGAAGCCCTTTTCCTGTGCCTAAAAGCTATCATTAATGGAGTAAATAATAATTTTCATTGCTGATAAAGGCTGGGCCTCCTCTCAACTAGAATGTTAAAGCAATTTGATTTTCTTAAAAAAACCCCCAAAAAACTATACTCAGTTCAGTCTCTTTTTGGCAAAGCCTTCTACCCAATGTCCTGGAAACAAACTGTCTACAGATTCATGAATACTGGAACTCAAAACAAGTTGTCTTCATAACAAGAGAGGCCATTTTTAATAACACATCTTCCTCTTAACAGCATAATATAGATGTTAACACAACACCCAATCTGATTTCTGAAAGCACTTGATTTAGGTAACCAATACCTCAGTTTAGTTTTTGTACAAAAAAGAATTCCTCTGCCCTTTTACTACAAGAAAACTTTATTAAATATCTGTAAGCTCGCTTAATTTGTAGCATGCTGTCAATTCCTATACCACCACTATGGATCACAGCACTGTTTATTTTTTCAAAAATTATCAAAATACAACTCCTTAACATACTGTTTAAAACCTCTTGAGGTTTGTCCCCACAACTAAAATACAGAATAACTACAACTGTCAACTACAACTTGATTAATCAAGTCTACTGAAGCATGTTAATTTGCACGCTCCAGCAGTCTTGCCGTCACATGTATTCAGTGCCCCCGTGCTTCAAAGTGTCCACTCCTCCCACCCTGAGCATGTGTAAAGATGCCCAGAGTCTGTGATCTTTCTTACAGACATACAAAGAGGTAGCAATAACACAATGACAACCTAAAAAAGGAAGCAGCAGCCACCAGGAGAAAATTCAATAAAATCCAAATTAGAGGCAACTCAGAGATTAGTTGGAGAAGCTTTGTAGAGCTACAGTTGTGATGCAGGGTGAACTGGATACTTCTCTACCTGACCCCTGTGAGATCCCATAGGAAAGCAATAAATAACCCTGAGCCCAGCCTCACTTCACAGCTGCACTCTCTGGAGTGACTCATTGGATACCAGGGGTTTTCTTGCCACAGGTGGTGTCAGCAGTCAGGTGGAAAATGAATGTGATCTGTTGATTTAATGGAAGCTAAGTAAAAGTACAAGGGTAGGTGGCATCATGTGTATAAGTCACCAATCCTATATTGCCTTACTTTCAGAAGTTTCAGTTTTGCCAAACTCTTGAGATATCACAAGGGACCATACTTCTGCATTAACAGTTGTTTTAGTAACTATTTTTTCTAGATTTATTTTTAATGATATATATTTATTATAGAAACTGTCATTTATTGAGATGTAACTATCACACAGGTTTGTAGTTGAGGCACTAACACAACTAGGTAAAGGATACTCCGCAGTTCAAGTCCTCCTGACTATCCTAATGCTTTGCTCTGACAATGTGGGTGGGCCTTGTAGTCATGCACTGGGATGCTTGAACTGTGCCACTAACTAACAGAGCCAAGAAGAGAAACTGTTTTGTCATATTAAAAAAAATTTGACCAGTTCCACTAGGCCATACTTCTCAAGCCACAAAAGTCTTCAACTTTTTGCTCGCAGTTCTTTGTAGAACAGGTTAGCATTTTTTTAACTACATTAATTGCACTGTGTAAAGAACATGAATAAGATCATGCATTAGGGCTCCTCTGTTATAACTCTGTCCAACAACCCTGTAGGGCAGCGTTTCTCAACCTGTGGGTTGCAACCCAGAAACGGGTCACAAGAATATATGAAAGGGTTGCAAATAAACCTTAAAAATGGAATCTCCTTTAAAGGAGAAAAATGTGGGAAACCATGGTTTTTTCCCCCTTGCAGGCTGGCGCACTCACCCACCTCCTGCCTCATACATGGGGGTGGGGGGCTGGGGCCAGGAGGCAGAGAGCAGCTGGTTGGGCTTAAGGGGCACTGGCAGGGCCAGGGGGCTGTTTTCTACTTATTTACTGGCTTAGGATTGGCCACTGATGTTTACAAAGGAGTCTTAGTACAAAAAAGGTTGAGAACCCCTGCTCTAGGGTGTGCTATTCCACCCCCCTCCCCCCAGCTCTTAAACAGGAATACTTGTACTGCAGTTCACATGAGAGCATATATGCTGCTGTGGCTCCTTGGCTAATACTGACAGCTTGCATGGCTCCTGAATCATGAGTTCTTGAGTGTTATAAAATGGTAGTTACACTTGCTTTAAGCAGAAGATTGACATGCTTTATTTTCTCTGCTTGTGCACACTCTGCCCCATCCCCCCTGCAGCAATTTCTTTTGACAGGTCAGCCTCCTCCCCTTTCCATCTATATTAAACCACTAGAAAGAAAAAATCTGGCGCCCTCTGCTGCCTCCTACAGATATCAAAGACAACATCTTACCGGAAGGGCACACATACATACACTTCCTTGGTTGCACAGCTCAAGCATAAAACCAAGCCTTGAATCTCCACCAGGCCCCTTAAGATGAACTCTACCTCTGATCCCAGTTTCAAAAAGCCTTTTCACTCTCTCCAGACAATTCACCCCACTATAAGCCAGCATGACACAAACCATATAACTGTACTCTCTCGCAAACAGAAATTTATATCTGAGCTAAGATGCCATGGATACTGGCACTCATGAGGGAGGATGGAGTAGGGGTGGAAAGAGAGGCCAGATCTTAAGCAGCAGGCTTGCAACAATTTGTAGAACTCAACTCTTTGCTGAAAACAGTCAAATATGTCATAGCAGGTGCTATGAACTGGCTAGGCTAAGTGTTGAATAATCAAGACTCCCAAGGTCCCAATCAGAGCCGTTATCCAGTTTCCTAGGTGTGTGCACCCCCCCCCATAACAACAGAACAACACACAAAACCCCCTAACCACAAATGTCAACTTGAAAAAAGTGTGCTTTTTCTAGGGGTGCACCAATAGAGATTTTTGGGCTGATACTGATAGCCAATATTTAAATAGGCATATCCGCGGATACTGATACAATTTCTGATACAGCTGCCTCCAGCTGGTCAGTCCAGTGTGGTGGAAGAGGGGGAGGGAAAGGGAGGGGTGTGTGTGGGGGGGCATAGATCAATGGCCCCCATGGTGAGGGAGGGGGCAGGGGCTGCCCAGGCAAGGCAGGGGCACACCAGAGCTGCAGCTCTTTTGGGGGGAAAGGGGGGGGTGGAAAACAACATGCAGCTCCTGCTTTTGCTTGCACCCTGGGAGGGTGTGGCATGGGCCCCCCAGATCCACGCAGGGGCTCTTCTTGGTGGGGGCTGGACTCTGAGTGGGCACCGACAGTGCTGGGAGGATGCTTCATCTATTCCAAATTTTGCTGCCGCTCTGCTCCCAGTGCCACTGCCACCAGCCATAGCCCCGGCTCTTCCCTGCACGTGGGTGGAGGTGAGATGTTGGGGCAGGGCTGTGCCAGTTAGCTGGCAAAATTTGGGGTGGATGCAGTATCCTGCCAGTGCTGCCAGCACCTGCTCCAAGCCCAGCCCCCACTGAAAAGAGCCCTGCACAAACCCAGCTGCCCCAATCGGGAGGGGTGGGGGGGAAGGAGGACATGGCCAGGACGGGGACAGACATGCCCCTCCCCCACAGCCCTCCCAGGGTGCAAGCAGCAGTGGGAGCTGCCTCCCCCTGACAAGCTGTGGCTCTGGTCCCACCCCTCTCCCTCACCACAGGGTAGGGGTGGTGGTGGTGGTGGTGTTGATCTGCCCCTCCTGTCCTTCCCCTCCCTTCCCCCTCTCCTTCCACCACACTGGACTTCCCAGCTGGAGGCAGCTCTCCACGCTGAGGGCTCTACTCCTCTCTACTCCTCGCTGCCTGAGTGCTGTTCTGCGGCTGCGAGCAGCACGGGCATTTATCAGCCAAGTTATTGGCCCCATCAGGCCAATATCCAATAAAGTACCGATCCAATATCAGACTGATGTATCGGTGCACCTCTAGTTTTTTCGTCTGAGAACACTTCATCTTATTCAAATGGCCTACAGTTTGGATCAGCATGGGCATATATCTACACTACCTCTGTGACAAACCTGGGAGTCCTGCTAAAGAGGATTACCTATCCACTTGCTCTCACTCGCCATGCACCAAAGACCAGAAATTATGCCAAGCCTAGCTGTGTTAACAGAGCCCGGAGAATAAGCCCAGAGCTGCTTTCAGGTTCTGTCTTGGAGGAGCTTCTTGGTTTATGCTCATGCAAAGGCAGAGCAGAGCTGCACCTTGTAGATTAGTTAAACCAGAGATGCATAAGCTTTTTTAAACAAAGGATTTCCTTCATCAGATGATATGAACAGACTGCAAAAAGCAGAGCTTCTAAATAGAAAGCAGTGATTCGAATAAAACAGATACAAAAGAGAGGAAAATGGAGAGGGCACTGCTGTAAAAAAAAAAGTCACAGAATAGAGAATAACACAAAGCAGTTAACTCATTACAGGACATGGGGTTATAAATGCTAATCCAGGTAATGGGACAACAGTCCCTATTTATGCTACCCAATCTCTGGGCACTGGTGCTTTCTGAGCAGGTTGGAGTGGGAAGGATTTGATGGACAAAAAAAAGAAGGTGGTTGAAGAAAAATTTAGTTTTCTTCCTCTTTTGAGGAAGAAAAGAAAAAAAACCTGTTCTTTAAACAGAAATAAGTTTCTCATTTCAACTTTAGCAGGAAGCCAGCTCTGCTCTGAAGGGGTGAAGGCAGTTACCAAATTCCACATGAGATTAGCTCAGGAAGACCCTAACGCAGGTCTGAACCCCTGCCCAGGATCACAACACAAAAAAAGATCCAGCCACCCAGGAACCTTGGTTATCCACTTAGGAGCAATGGTCTCCCATCTTCACTGACCCTTCTCCAAAGGACATCATTTGTCTCGTCATCTCCTCAACCTGTTTTCGCTTTTTGACTTTTTGTAGCTGTCAGGAATATCGGACAGCCTTGCAGGCTCCCATGAGGTATGGGTTAGGGCCCACTGCTTATACACCGAGATACAGATGAGGCCACATGCCAAATAAAATAGAAAAGGGAAATATAATCTTTTCCTTGAGTGTAACAGCAGACTTTGTCACCACTACCCCAGTTTTTGTGTACCATTTTAACAGGCACAGATACTTCTCCCAAGCCAAAAGCCTTTTATAGATCATTCATATTCAATCTGCTCTAAAAGTCAACATGCCTTGTAAACTTGTGTTTTGATACCACGCGTGCCTTACACTTATTTAAAGACAACAGGTGCAAAATATCCCTCCAGCCTTTTTAAGTGCCAGAGGCTTGCTACACCCAGGCTAAGAACATTGCAGAAACATACACTGCACGGACTTGGGGGAGCCTGCAACCAAGAGAAAGAGAGGGAGAGGAAACAGGGGGAGGACAATGAACCGCACTGGTTTTGTAAGTACTGCGGGTCGGGGTGGCGGCCCGCGGGCCCGGCGGAGGAGGGAGCGGCTGCGTGGAGCGGCGCTGCCCCGCGCGGGACCCCACGGGCTGCGAGCGCGCCGGGGGGTGGGGGCAAGGCCACCCCTCAACGGCGCTGCCTGCCAGCCAGCGCCCTCGCGGCGGAGCCCAGGCCTGGCACAGACACCATGGCCACGTGCGCCCGGGCCTGGGCCCGAGCCCGGGCCCGCGCCAGGCCGGTCGGAGCAGGGCCGGCGCAGCAGGCGGAGAGCGGGAAGTGGGCGCCGGCGCCCCGGCCTCCGCCCACACGCGGCGCAGGAGGAGCTCGCCACGCCGGGGCATCAGTCAATGCGGAGCCGCCCGCACCCCACGGCAGAGGCCCCGGCCCGAGCGCGGCGACAGCGCTCAGCTCCCGGCTCGCCTCCTGCTGACCTTGAAGATAGCGTAGCCGGCCGCGGTCTCGAACAGCACCAGCATCGTGCGGCCACGTGTCCAGCCGCTGCGGGCTCGGCTGCATGCGAGCCACAGTCCGGAAGTGCGACGGCCGGAAGTGAGCAGCGCGCGAAGCTGGGGTGGGGGCGGGGCTGGGTGTAAAGTGGGCAGGGGGTGGGGTGGGGAAGATGCATTTCCGCTTCTTCCGCCTGGGCCTAGGCTTTTCCCAGCTTACGTGGCGGGAGGTGGAGGGTGGTGCTAACGTCACGGCCCTCTGAGAGTCGTTAGTCTCGTTCCCCTGAAGGCGGGGCGGGGTTTCGGCGCCGCCTCTGCAGCCGGAGGACGAGGCGTTGTCCTTGCTTGTGGCGGCGCCCGGAGGGCCCCGCGCAGCTCTCGCCCTTCTCGTCCTGGCCGTGGGAGTGGGGTTTGGGTCTCCCCTCATAGCCGTCTTGGCCCACGCGCCCGCTGCCTGTAGCTGAGACCAGGGCAGCCCAGCCCTCCTGCCCGCCCCCCTGCTCCCCCGGGTGGTTTTGCTTTAACGCGTTCAGATAAAAATGGCTCATTTTGGCTAAGATCAAGTGTACTCATTCCTGGCCTTTTATAAGCTAAGAGCACGTGTAGTCCACGAAGGCTCAGGACAAGCCTAGCGGCTTCTTAACCTGGCAGGGGAAATACCACGTAACTGTTCAAGTAGGCAGCTTTCCTGGACTGCTTCACAGGGGTACTGCTCTTCTGGCATGGTCCAGTCCCTGCCGAGCTGCAGCAGCTTTAAGCCCACTTCATGGAAATGGGAGTCTCCTCCTGTTTGCTCTGAGGGATTTACGACTGAGGGCAAGCGAAACTCAGGGGCATCCGAACCCCAAGCCTCGGGGCTTGGGCCTGCAAGTAGGATGCCCGCTGCAGGGTTTGGAAACGTCTGAAGCCCCAGATGGGGATGGAGGATATTTGCTGGTAGTAGGGCCACTTATGGTTTTGGACTCTTGGATTTGAATTTGGTTTTGGCTAATTCGGCCTTGGATACAAATTAAATAAAAATAAATAAATAAATAAAAAAATTCTTACCTGGCGGAGGAAATATAATCACCAGGCCTCTTGTGGGCTAGCAAGTGGTTTTCCGAGGCCTGTCCCTTGTTGCACTCCAGGCACCCCCAGACCCCTGTGAGTTTCCCTAAATGTAGGAGACTTGACTGCAGAATCTTGTGGTAAAGGGGGACTGCTTTTTTGCTTTCCTCCTGGTTTGCTCCTTGACTTTTTGGCTAAGAGCAAGCAAAACTAGGATGCATCTGAACCCCAGGGTCCCTGGGTTGGCACATACCATGTTGGCTACAGATTTGAGGAGTATCTGAAGCCCAAGATGGGTGATGTGAGGCTAGGAAGGAGGATACTTGCCCAGTGGTAGAGCCACATGGACTTGAATGATGGCTCTGCTCAGTTGAAACTTGGAACTTGACTCTTGCGTTTTGTCCAATAGAATTTGGAACTGATTTGGCTCTTCTTCCGTATGGCTTTAGGAGCAAGAGCTGTCGTCACCATTTTAATTCCACATTTCCCAACCAGACCAATGCCCTGCTGGAAAGTAAGTGCAACTCCAAGACGTCTTCCTCAAACTTGTATCTGGGGCAGGATGTTATTATGTGCTCCATGGTTTGGTCAGGGTTTCCAGTCTCAGCCAGGGGAGGTTTTGAGGTGCTTCTACTTCAGATGGCCACACCAGCCAAGTCTAGTGCATATCCTATTAAGGGTTGTCCATGTGCTCTATGGAAGGTTGAAGCTTGGTTGTTGCATTGTTGGGTTGGAAATGAGGTGTTTGTTTAGGAAAGTGTTTTCTGCCCATGCTTTCCTCCGAGGTTCTTCAGTGTTGTGGTATAGCAGGTGCTCGGTTAGTGTCCAAAAGGGTTTTTGTGAGATCATGTGACAAGTTGGGGGATCTTGAAGGATGATCTCTGTGGATGGGAAGCTCCAGATTACTATTGATACACATTATTTCCCTGTATATTGCTGCATCCCATTGAACAGAGGGAGGAGTAATGTATGAAATTACTGGCAGCCACTGCACTGGAGTTGATATCAAAATTCCAGAGATGGTCCTCGTTACTGAGAAGAGTTGTGTGTCGGTGAATTTGGTATGTCAACTTGAGGCCCAAATGGGTGCACGGTACTCAGCTGTTGAGAAGACCAGGGCTTTGGCAGAAGTGCAGAGGGTGGTGGCTTGTGCACCTCAGCTTGTGCTTTTGTTTTCATGGCAGTCTTTCAGAGATGATAATGGTAGGTTAGGAAGCAGTCAAGGTCTACCCAAAGGTAGGTAGGAGTCAGGTTGTGACGCACTTTTTCTTTACAAAAGGTGACATTGAGGGTGTTATGTGCCTTGTGATTGTCAAGATGGAATGTGGAGACAATGAACTTGGTTGGATTTGGTTGTAATCTGCACTTGTGGAAGTATTCAGCCATTATTGATAAATCAGAGTTCAGTGTGGCTTCGATAGCCTGAAAAAAATTTGCTTGTGTGGTCAAAGTGATATCATCGGCTTAGGTACATTGATGATGTGTAGGGCATATCACTTGTATAGATATTAAAAACTATCGGTGCCAGAACACTACCCTGTGGCAGGCTGTTGTTGAATATTCTTGGAGTCAGGCTGACCTTATCTCATAGGTAGATCTTCATCCTTCTGTTGCTCATCAAAGTCAACAGCAGCCGAAGTAATTTGTCACATGGTAGTAGCAGAGACAGTTTGAGCATCAGTCCATGTTCCCACACAGTATCATAAGCTGAGGAAAGATCTGTGAAGGTGGCCCCAGTCTTTAGCTTGTGGTGAAAACCAGTCTCAATGTAATGATGGCAAGGACTTGTTCGCAGCAGCTACAGTGGGGTCTAAAGCCAGCTTGCCTGTTCTTGGGGGAGAAGTAGGTTGATGATGGGGCTGATTCTTAGAAGGATGAGCTGCTCCAGGAACTTATAGGTTGTGCAGAGCAAAGAGATGGGCCTGTAGCTCCCAGGGTCATGTACTAGCTTTCCTAGTTTTGGCAGGGCTATCACCATTGCCTCATGCCAGATTTGTGAAGTATGGCCATTCTCCATCACAGTTGAAAAGAGCCAGAAGCCATTGTTTTGCCAGTGGGTCAAGATGGTGGAGGAATTCTGGTGGAATACCATCTTTCCTAGCAGCTTTGCCCTTCTTTGTGGATGCTAGGCCAGCATCCAGTTCCGCAGGAGTGAAACGGGGTGGATAGTGACAGCCTTGTTATGGCCCACCCTATTAAGCAGTTTCTTGACTTCTTTAATTTCTTGAATCTCTGAATTTTTTAATTCCTGAGTCCACAACTAATGTCACTGGAACAGCAACTGAATGCTTTTAACTGGCCTCCTGGTCAGTGAAGCAAAACTAAACACTTGACATGATTACAACAATCCCTTTCAAGACTAAGCACCCCCAAATTTTGGCCCTTGATCCAAAAAAAAAAGAGAAACCCATTTTCTTTGTTTAATTGAATGCTCCTGTCATGCAGCTGTTTAGTTCTTAATTATTTCTCCTTTTAAAATGTTCAAATTGACCTTCAGAATATCTTGTGTCAATACATGCTCTTGGGCCCCTGCAGCACGTAACATTTGTTGCACAATAAGCTGGTGAGTCAGTCACGCCATAAATTTATACCAGATACACAGGCAAAATAATTCTCACACCAGAAAAATGACTGTCCCATTATAAAAATAGCTGACCAGCTGAAAAGCTAGTGCTTGAAAATGTCTAGCAACTTGATAGCTGGTTTCTATCCAGAAATAATTTGAAGGTATAACAGTGCCCTGATGTATGTGCTTGTGTGTGTGTGTGTGTATTACACTGCAGCAGTCTGGTTCAGCTTCATTGGATGACCAGATTGGCATGTCCTGAGTTGACCTTTTGGCTTAACAAGTTACTGATATGGAGTTGCACTTCTCTTGTTAACAGGCAATCCAGGTGAATTTGTGTATGGACTAGAAATACTTGTCCTAGTTTTTTTTGCTTGGACATGGTTACATTTATGCACATTCAGATCTTGAGTGTTAAGTTGTATGTGAATGTATGGCTGCTCTTCCTGCACAACCTGTAAAATCAACATGCTTTTTCAGTACAGGGGAATGTGGCCAAATTGGATTGCTTTCAAATGTTCATTTGTTCCACCTAATGGTTCACTGTGAAAGTGCATCCTTACTATGTATGATGGTACTTGACCTACTTTCCTATATGCGTTGAATAATTTAAAGGCTGAGTATTAAATGATAAAATAGAAGGGGCCTAAATCAGCCCTTGCTTTAGGTTACCTCCCTTGACTTCATCTTCAGTATTACCTGAATAAAGGAAAAGATTGGGTTCCCAGTACAAAGGGAAAATGAAGGAAGATGGGTTGGGGAGGGGGAAGAAGTTAAGAATCTTAAGAATTGGGTCATACTAAAGGTTGTGTAGCTCAGTGGCCTGTTTCTGACTATGGTGAATACTGGATACATTAGAGGAAGTGTATAATAAACAGCATAGAGCAATCCCTCCACTTTCATACCTTCCAGTCACCTTAAATAGGTTGTGTCCTTGACTGTTCTATTTAATAGACTCCAATGAAGCTATCATCCCTAAACTCACCTGTTCCCTTTGCACTATTGCCCCCCCTCCATCAATGTGGCAGTGAGTTTCACATGTTAATTATGCAGTATTTTTTAAAACCTGTTGCCTGATGATTTCACATGCAGTGAGGCATAGTAAATAACAGTTCCCTATTTACTTCTTCCATACCGTTCATATTTTTATATACCTCTTTAATTTCTCTCCTTGGTCTTCTTTTTTCCAAGCTGAAGAATTGCAGGCTTTTCAGCCTCTCTTCAGATCCTGTTTATCTTCGTTATCTTTCTTTTTTACTTTTTCCTGTTCTAGCATGCCCTGTCTGAGATGACGTGGCAAGAATTGCATGAAGTATTCAAGAGGTGGGTGCACCATGGATTTATATAATGGCATAATGGTTTTCTGTTTTGTCTTCCATTCCTTTCTTAATGATTCCTAACACTTTATTTGCCCTTTGGATCAACACTGCACACTGAGCCAATATTTTTAGAGCACTCTCCACAATGGTGAAGAGTTCTTTCTGATCCTATGATAACTTAGTCTCTTTGCTTTTAGTTAGTGGTCCTCGTCAAAAAAATATGAAAATCTAGTACATTATATAAACTAAGTGGAAGTGCTCCCACCTCCAAGTATCTCTGTTGTGAAGGTAAGTTAATGGATGTTTGCACTTCTTTAGCAGCTTCCATATCTGAATTCCAAAGTGCCTTAATAAACTACTGCTGTTTTTGTATGCATATGTGACAAGGATAAGAAACTTCTGGAAGTGTTAACGTTTTAATCATGACCTGTCCATTTTACTCATACAGGTAATGTTGCTGGAGGTAGAGCTCTCTAATTATTCAAGCAACCACGATCTGTCTCCTCGTCAAAGGGGTTTTAATCACTCCGGGTATGTTAATTACTTATTATCCAGAAGTCTGAATTTGAGTGAAAGAAAAATAGCTAAGTATGTGAAAATAGTCTGAAACAGCTTCTCCAGAAAAGATCAATCCCAAGGTTTTAAAGCCAAATAACTGATAGTCCTCTAGGTCTAGGAAGAGAGAGGTAGTTAGCCATATTAATTTCTTATGTGCCACCCTGCCCTACCTTCTTAGGTCTAGGAGAGGTGTTTCGGTCAGTTGCAAAGAGGATTCACCATCCTCCAAAGGTACACAAGGTGTTTCTATCCCTGATGATTCAGAAACTTTTTAGTGTAGCCCTGCCAATAGGTTAGATCTGAATAGTTCTCATCTCTGTCACCTAGTTTTGTGCTGCTACCCAACACTGTAGTGTTTAAGCTCCTCACTGGTTAATAGGGTGATATGTTAGCTACCACTTGCATAAATGGTGCTGAATCATATGGCATCAGACAGTTGATTTGAATTGAAGGTGAGGAAGGAAAGGTGATATGAAATGCCTTAGAATGAAATGGAAGAGGGGTCATAGGTAGAAGTATCTTTGGAGAAAAGATGCTGTCCTCTTTGGAGGGTTATTTTGCTCTTGCCTGAAAGAAACCCTCAATAGGTATACTTGGGTCTTAAAACACAGACTATTTCTGTTGTATTTTAGTTGTATTTTATATTACTGAAGGTACTTGAGCTCTAGCTAAGGTTTATACTGGTTTATCTACTCTGTTTTATTTGTATCATTGTAGTTCCTAGAGACCCAACTGATATCCAAACCCCATTGTATTAGGATTGATAAATATATGGAAAAAGGCAGTTTCTGCTCTAAAATATTTACTTTGTGCGAGCAAGATGAACAAACATTAAGCAAAAGGGAGGTGGTATTATCACTAATTAAAGGAGAGCAATTTGAGATACAGAAAGACTGAGTGACTTACCCAAGGTTATACAGATGGTAAATCTGAAATGAATTTAGATAATCTCAGTCCCAATCTGGTCCCAAAATAATAACAATCGCCCCATAATAATAACCATGATAACCTTGCCTCCACAAGGAAGAAAAACTGAATATACAGGGCCACACTGAACTTTTCTTCAGACTTGCCCTTGCAACAGTCAGGGCCACAATTAAATAGTCTTTCCTTCCCTTTTAATTTTTCATCATATAAGCAATTTTTTTGGAGGTGACATACTGCACCCTCCTCTTGACTGATGGATGGCTGTCCCTTGGTGCAGTTATTTATAGCAGACATGATTAGTGAAACCTAGCACTGCAGATGTAGAAACAGTTTCTCTGTTGCCCTTCAATTTTTGTGTTGCACCAAGGTAAAGAAAGGATTATACAAAGGTATGCTGCATCAAACTTCTTGTCCATGGTATTTGCCTCTTCAGTAAATAGTTGTTTCAGTAAAGTTAAAAGTCTAGCCAAATAGGAGAGATCTATTCTTATTTTTTTAATAGGAAAAAATTTGATATCTAATTTATTCTAAAATGCTTCCAGGGTCCCTTCCCAATCAGTTCTTCCTACATGTAGGCAGGACACAGTAGCATCTTAGAGACAAGCTGCTTCAGAGATGCACAGATTTTTGTAGGCGGTAGCCTACTTTTATCAGATGCATCTGACAATGTAGGTCAGTGGTCGACCCCTACTCCTGCGTCCAGGCGTTTTGTAACCTGGTCATAAAAAGGGACTAGATTAGTCAGGCATGATCTACCTGCTGTGAACCCGTGCTGGTTTCCCCTCAGCATAATTCTTCCTGCCGGGCTCTCGCAAATGTGAGCCTTGATAATTTTTTCAAAGGCTTTGCCAAGGATGGAGGCGAGACTGACTGGCCTATAGTTGCCCGGGTCCTCCTTCCTCCCCTTCTTGAAAATGGGGACCACATTGGCCCTTTTCCAGTCCTCCGGGACCTGGCCCATGTGCCCCGAGTGTTCAAATATTCCCGCCAGTGGCTGCGCAATGACGTCAGCCAGTGCCTTCAGTACCCTCGGATGGAGCTCATCCGGGCCTGCCGACTTAAATGCATCCAGTTCCTCCAAGTGACTCTGCACCATCTCAGGGTCTACGCATGGTAGTCTGGCGTCCTGCTGCTGCCTCTCTACAATCCCAGTGAGAGCCTTGTCTTGCCCCTCACTTAGGAACACTGAGGCAAAGAACTCATTGAGGAGTTCAGCCTTGTCCCCCCTGTCCGTCACCAATTGCTTCTGCCCATTTAGTAGGGGTCCTATTCCACCCTGGGCCTTCCTTTTACTCCCTATATATCTAAAAAAACAATTTCTTGTTATCCTTAACTTGGGATGCCATCCTCAGCTCCATGGTAGCTTTGGCCCGTCTAACTGCCTCCCTACAAGCGCGAGCAGAGGAGGTATACTCCTCTTTAGTAATCTCTCCCTGTTTCCACTTTTTATATGCTCCCCTTTTAGTCTGTAGGCTGCTCTGGACTTCTCTGGTCAGCCAGGGAAGCTTTCTGGCCCCTTTCCCTCTTTTTCCTTGCATCGGGATCGTCTCCCTTTGTGCCTGAAGGATCATTTCCTTAAGGCACAGCCACCCTTCCTGGGCTCCCATCTCTTCAAAACTCCTACTCTGCAGTGCGTCCTTGACTAATCGCCTGAGTTCATTTAAATCAGCTTTCCTAAAGTCTAGCACTTTCACCCTACTAGTTACCTTACCCACTCGGCATCTTATGATGAATTCTATTATTTGGTGATGACTGTCCCCCAGGTGACCACCTATCTGTAGGTCCCCTACCATGTCATCCCCCATTGCCAATACCAGGTCCAGTAAGGCATTCCTCCTAGTGGGACCATGTACCTCCTGCAGCAGGTGGAGGTCCTGTACACAGGATAGGAACCTGCGTGAATGGTGGGACTTTGCTGTCTGCATCTCCCAGCAGATGTCTGGGTAGTTTAGGTCCCCCATGACTACTGCCTCCTGTTTTTATGGTCTCTGAGAGCTGCCTCAGGAGCCCCAAATCTAGCTCTTCCCCTTGGTGTGGGGGTCTGTAGCAGACCCCTACCACCAAATCCCTTTCTCCTTGACCCCCATGTAACCTAACCCACAATCCTTCTACTTTCTCCTCCTTCGATTCCATCTTGATAAGGGTTGATGTGTATTGCTCAGTGACAGATCCTAGTGTCTGAATCCTAGAGAAGCAGTGCTGCAAAGGGACCCCCAGAGGCATGGGCGACTAGCGCAACCTTAGTTGGGAGTGGGGTGGGGGGGTGGCGATCAGTCAGTGACTGGGTGGGGGGAGGGGTCCCCTGTGGCAAAACTCACTGACTGGGAAGCGGCCATGGCGCTTCCAGAAGTTGCTGCGGTGCTAGAGCGATACCAGTGCTCTTGCCTGCCCATTGGCTAAGCGGAGAGCATGGCTAGTCAGGGCGTGCACCAGCGCTCTCAGGGGATGCAAGTGCACCCCCTATTCATTGCCACTGCCCAGAGGTCATCTAGTCTAGTAGCTCTCAACCTTTTTTTGGCCCAGGACCCATTTGTAAACATCAATGGCCAGTCCTGACCCGGTGGCCCTCATCTCTGACCTGCTCCCCCCCCCCCCCCCCCCCCCCCCCGGCCCCAGCCCCCCAATGTGGGGGGAGACATGGGGTGGCCCTAAGCAGCCCCTGGCAGGCTGGACTGCTGTGGTTTCTCACTTTTTTCTCCTTTAAAAGTGATTCAATTTTTAAAGTTGATTTGCAACCCTTTCATGTATTCTTTTGACCCACTTTTGGGTCACGACCCACAGGCTGAGAAATGCTGATCTAGTCCAGGACCTTCCCTGTCCAAACCAGCCCCGACAGCCCTCATTTGCACTGTAGGGAGGGCTGCCTTTGGCCCTGGGAGGTTTCCAGGGCATGGCGTCTTGTGGCAGTCCAGGGCGCTGTTAAGTCTCCTCTGGGAAGCTCGGTGCGAGGCCCAGCTCTGCGCCCGCTCTGGCGGGGTGCCGGGTTTGCAATGCACTTCACCATCACTAGTGTCGTTGTTTATTATGGCAGCCGCGAGGCCCTTGGGACAAGGTATTCGTAGTTCTGGCAGGCGTGGCGCGTGAGGCCAGGCTCCCCCTCCGCCAGCGGCGCGGGCAGGGCTCCCCCCGGCCCCGGGCGGGCTTCCTGAGCCCCCCTGCAGCCGCGAGGGCGGTGACTGTAGGACATGGGGCAGCAGGAAGGCCGCGCTCGGCGTGTGGAAGCGCGCAGAGAGGAGAGGGTTAACCCGCGGGGGGAACGTTGGGGGCGGCGGAAGTGACGTCAGCCGCGCCGGAAGTCCCGGTCCTGGCCTGTGTTGTGCTGTGGGGGACAGAAAGGAGCCGCGATTCCCGGGGCCGCCCGAGCTACCGCGACTAGGGGCGAAGCCATGTCTGATCAGGTGCGCGCGGGCCCGGCGGGGCGGGGCCAGGCCGCGGGGTCGGCGGGGCGGGGCGGGGCGGGGCGGAGGAGCTGGGCGAGGAGGCCTGGGTCAGGCCCGCGCCCCAGCCTCGGTGGCAGCCGGAGCCTCGGTTGTTCCGGGCCGGCCGGGGAGGCGCGGGCTGCGGCTTGAGCCGGCCTGCGGGGTCGCCTTCCCGGGCTGCGGCTGGGTGCGGCCGCGGGGGGCAAAGCCCGGCGGCGTTGGGGACGCGTGGGCGCCTTCCTCCTAAGCGGATCGGGGAGACGGGGGCGGTGGGTCTCGACCTCTTTACACTGTGGGTTCCCCGTTTGAAGCCCTCGTCAGTGGACTTATTCCCCACAACCCTCCCCCAGCCCCGTGCCCCTTTCCCTCTTCAGTCTTTTTCTTGTAGCCAAAAAATAAAATGACACAAAAGTGGTTTTCTTGCAAAGAGGTGGGAAAGCCCACGGCAAGGCAGGGTGGTTTTAATGCTCTAGATTCCTATTTAAAATCTGTGGGGTTCGTCTTGGCCATCCTGTTAGTGCAGTGTGCCGGGCCAACATGGCATAGTCCCGTGCCCTCTGAGAGGGTCTGAAGGCATCCCTGGGTGCTGCAGTCCCTGGTTGGGAACCACTGCCTTGGAGACTAATTTGTGTGGAGAGGCCTGAGCTTTCACCTACAAAAAGCATATAAAAGCTCAGGCCTCTCTGAACTAGCTAGTATATATGGTGCCATCCTGCCCTGCCTGTCTTCCAAAAATTTGAGAAAAGTAGGGAAGGAAAGCACGGGACATCACCTAGTTCCCTTCTCTAGGCATAGTCATCTCTGTCTAAACCAGAGATGTCAAGATGTAGCTCATGAGCTGCATCAGACTTGTGGAGCAGTGTCATCAGGATATGGGCTGCTGGAGGGGCTGGGACTTGGGGGTGAGCCTACCACTGAACTCTGGCATCTGGAGCTCCTTTCAGGATGCATTTCAGCAGTAGTCAGGTGAGTGACAGCTGTGTTAATCCCTGCGTCTCCCTAGCTGACACAGCAGTTCAGGAACGTGTGCCAGTTAACACTGCTGTTGCTTTACTGCACTGCCAGAGTTGGGTCTGAATCCAGTTTGCAAGGCTCTTCACAGCCCAGATCAGACCTGAGGACCAAGAGAGTTTGACACCCCTGGTCTAAACCATCCCAGATAAACATGCGGCTAATCTGTTCTTAAAAACCTGTAGTAAAAGAAATTCCACAACCTGCCAAGGTAATCCATTCCAGAGTTTCGCCACTCTCATAGGTACAGCTCTTCCTGATATCTAACCTACATCTTCCTCCTTGCAGTTTAAGCCTGGTATTTTTCTGTCCTGTCTTTTGTGGCTGAAGATCTGATCATCTTAATAGGTTTTAAATAATAATAATAAAAAAAGATAATCTAATGAAATACAAAGAAGTGTTATAAAGAGGATGGTGAGTGAAATGGAAAAGCTTAGAAATTCTGTTAGCTTGATTGTCGGAAAATTAAAAATGGTCAGAAATGAAAAGTGAATTTACCAGGCACCATTTTCTGGATTGAGAACTTGTTCCAGTTATTGTCTCTGCTACCGATAGTGTAATGTCCCTGTTGTGGATAGGGAAAATGACTATTTATGTAAGTTGACTTTACCTTACTTTCAAGCTGAAGAAAACTCATCTACTACAAATAATGGCATTCCTTGTCTTTGTTAAATGTTTGTGCTGGTACAGCTGTGTTAGGTGGCTGTCTGTCAGTGGTTGTGGTGAGAACAAATTCCCTATCCAGACAAGGCTCAAAGAAAATGCCGGAATATAAGATAGCATTATAAAGGGGCAAGAGGGGGAAAGGGCCAAATTTTGTAAACTTGTTTTCTCATTTTCTTTACTTCTGTAAATCGTTCCACTGATGCTGATTCCACTGCTTTAATGAATAAGAGCTATTCAGGTTGTTAGTAGTTTCCAGGATTCAGCCTTATTTTAAAGATTTGTTTTTTCATTTTTAATTTAAGGCTAATAAAAACATGGATAACTTGCCGGAGGTTTTAGTGTCTCAGTAAATCACTATGCTTCATTCATTAGATTCTAACTGTATCTGCTCTGAATAAAGCTTTTGTTGTCTTACAAACAGCAGCCTTCAGTAGGTATTCATTTCTAAGGCACAGGTCTTGCAAAGACTCATGTGTGTGCTTAATGAGTAGAAGTACTTATAGTGCATAACATTTTAGAATGCATGTAATATTCTGCAATTTAGGGTATGTATGACTTTTCTACATGGTAAACTTACTGTATTTGGGATCAGTGCTCTCAAGCATGCAGTTTTGCTCCTGTTGGGGTGTCTCCAAATAAAAGTGATGAGCTATGCCCACATGGCACATAAGGTTTACTCCTTAGAAGAGCCAGTTAATCTTCTTTCACACTAAGTAACTTGTAACTGGTACCTTAGAGGTGTGGCAGCACTAGTTTTGGTCCAGAACAGAATAGTGTGCTTGAAGAATCTGCTGCTGGACATAGTAAGTTTACTATGTGGGCATGGTTTAGGGCCTAAATCCTACAGACATTTAAGCCTATGCTTAATTTTACTGTTTTTAGTTACTGTCATTTAAACCAGTGACCACGTGGCCGGAGTAAAGCCTCTTCTTGATGACAGCAGAAATACGGTTAAGTTGTATTACATTTTCTTGGAATTAGCTACGTTGCTTGAAAACTTACAGTTATTCCCTTCATTTGGGGAGTGTGTGCACATGCTAGAAATATTAAAATGAACCCCCCCCCCCAAAAAAAAAATTCTGACTTGTATTTTTGAATATGCAATAAAAATATGAAGTACAAAAGTTTAGTGTGTTGGGAACTAAGTTATAGGTTGATTCTGCATATAAATCGAGTTCATTTTTTTACAGTTCATTTTGAGGAAAAAATGTAGGCTTAGAATAATAGTAGTTAGTGTTTTATGGCCTGCCTTAATGTAAACAATAGGATGTAATTGGCTTAAAGTTATTTTTGTTTTGCTTTTTTTGTTGCGGGGAGGGATTGTGTGTGGATTTTTTTTGTTTTGTTTTTTGTACTGGGGAAAGAAAAGACCTCTTTCCTAAGAAAAAAGGTTAAGAGCAGACAAAAAGTAATAAATATATGGATCTTAGCTGTGATCCCAGAATAGTGAAAATAAAGTTCTAGGGGATAGGTTTGGAGACCACTAGTTCCTAGTTTTCCCAGGCCCATGGGCAACAATACTGAGCAAGGTCTAGTTTACCCAGCAAAGTTTTGCCACTACAGTTATGTTGGCTATGGGGTACAGAAAGATTGAATCCTCCGGTGTGATATGCTGTACTTCTTTCTGTGGGATGGGGGTGGGAGCTTTGTAAAAGTGGGAAAGAAACCCTTCTGGGCCTCCACTAGGGGGCTCTGCTGACATAGCTATGCTAGCATTGTTGTAGTGGCAGTAGCTCCATAATGTAGACTAGGGGTGGTTAACTTGTGGTGTGCGTGTCATAAGTGGCACAAACAGCCTGTGTGTGTGGTACCTGGTTCAAATCGGGGAGGGGATAGGCAGCAGCAGGTATGACAGGGAGCAGAAAGCAGAGCAAGAAATTGGGCAGGGATCACAGGGAAAGGAACAGAAAGCAGAGCAGCTGATTGGGCAGGGGAAGGGGATTGGAGTGGCATTTGGGGCGGGTGTGGGGCAAAAAAAGATTGACCCTCTGTGATGTAGACAGGCTTCAGGTAACACTGCATCCCTGTCCCTGTCAACCTTAGTTTTAACTTTGCTCACAGTCACAGGAATCTGTTTTTAAGGGCTCTGCAGGTTTTGTACTGTCTGAGTTCTGGACTGGGGATTACTTGGGCAGAGGTAATTAACAAAGGGAAAATAAGGATTTCAGAGGATCAACAAAAGCAGCTTTATTTCTAAGAAGAAATGGATGAATCAGCAAAATGCTTGCTTCAGGGAGCATCTTTTTACCTGTAATATAGCAGACTGCTAGGAGGATAAGTAAAATGCATAAATTAAAACACGTGAGCTAGTTTAAGTGCCAGCAGTTGCAGTGTGGCAATCAATCTCTTTATCATGGTTAAAGAAGAGAGTCTTTGTTGCAGATGTTAATTTTTAAAACCAGAAATTGAACCTCAGATATCTTAAAAATAAACAAACAAATCCAACATCCCCTTACCAGATGAATACTTTTTGTTACTGGCAAATTAAGTTACAGCATCTGGTAATGTGTTTGTGGTTTTATTAGGTGCAATAATAAATACTTGGCACTTCAATGCCTTTCATTCAGTGACCTTAAAGTGATTTGCAAACACTAATTAATTAAACTTCAAGATCTAAGTCTAAGGTAGGTACTGGACTACTTATTCTTGTAGCCATTATTTTACAACAGCATAAAATTTCATGACCTTATTAAGAGGTAGGAGTTTGATTCAGAGGGTTGTATTTTGGGATCTCTCTTGCCACTTTTTAAAGTTTAATATTTAAACATAAACACTTTTTTCAATAATACAGTGGAGAACACCTGGTTTTCTAACCTTTCAATTTGAAGTGATGGGGACTTGGATATAAACCACTGATTGTATGTATGAACAAAGATTTAACTGGGTGGGGATAACATGGAACAGTTGAAGCACTTGTAACTGTTCATGTGCCTGGAAGGATCTGTGATGAGTAAAAGCTAAACTGGGTTGCCTTCATCCTAAGTGAAATGCCGGTAAGTTCCCCAAGTTCAACAGTTATGTTGTGATTGCAGGGGATATGAAGAGTTATCCCACTTCATTCATTTGGCAGTAAGTCACTGTCTGTATTAACTCACTTGTTTATATTAATTGTATACATCTTGTGAGATGTTAATATGCAAATGAAGCATATTTTTTGGTTACCCTCAGTTCTAAATAACATCACGTCCTCTACTCAGCTTTTCTACCTTTAAAATTCATGACAGGTAAATGTCTTCCAGATTTTCCTGCTCTTGTTTGAAGCATTTAATGCCATTATTGACTACCCCAAAACTTCATCTATGCTATGGCTCTAATTTGATGGATTGTGTGGTTGCCTAAGACTTGAGTCTTCCATTCTTTGTGTCAGACTGGTTTAACACTCAGCTTCCAATTCTTACTCATTCAAAGATGTGAGTTTTCTGGAAAATTTTGAATTGAAAAATTTTCCAATGCCCTAAATAGTGCGTGATCTGATTTAACATGTTTATTTGACTTGTTTGGTAAAAAGAACTAAAAAAGTACCCCCATGTTAATTTTGTCCTAATAGCCGCAAGTATTTGAACTGAAATATTCGATTGGGAAAAAATTAAATATAGCACACTTAATGTGGTTTAAATGTTATATTCAAACAAATTCAAACCTTTATGTGGAAAGAAATTATTTTTATTGGAATACTTGTAAAAATGTAAAGACAGTATACAATAGCATGTACTTCTCTTACATTGTTTGCTTAAATTTAAGAACCCTCCCCCCCCCCCGAAGGCACTGAAAACTGTTGACACACTAATTTTAGCACACTCAAAGAACTGTGCATGATATGCCGTGGTTGCCCACTCATCTACTCCACTGAGGTCATTGCAGCACCTCCAGTTTCACTGTCACTATCTGGAGAATCACTTGCATTACTTATTAGTTCCATTTCAAAATCAGGTTGAGGCAAATCTGATTCAGAACTACTTGAACCACATTGTCTTTTGCTAAAGGATGGTTTTACCAATGAGTCTATGGGCAAGGGCAACTTATCTTCACACTGTATCTTTTTCACTAATTATGCTTCTGACTGATTCTCCAGAAGCAAGAGATTCTGAGACTTAGAAACAAGTTTAGCAGTACGTTCATTTGTTAGTCTATTCCTCTTTTTTGTCTTGATTGAGCTGAAAGCTCTCCAGTTCCGTTCACAAGAGGCTGCTTTTGGTGGAATGCTTAGGATCCTTAGAGCAATCCTGGACAACAGTTGGATGTTACAGTTTCCCTTCTGCCATGTGAGAGGAGACATATTCTCTGCTGCAAATGTCTTTGCTCCAAAGTTTTTTGGGGTTTTTTTTTGTGTGCGGTACTCGGCAATGTCAGTCATCACAGCTATTGGTATCCATTCATTGTTACTAATGAATTTTATGAAAAAATGAATTTTTAGAAATGGAAAATTTCCCACAGAAAAATAAAGCACTGGAAAATTTTCTGGAAATCTCTGCTCTGTTTGCATTTTGATTTACGTCGCTTTACTTTACTTTACTGTAGCTGTGGCTGGGTATTGAGTCTCTAAAGATCATTGCTTTCCACTTGTATCATCCAGAGAGGGCTGTCATGGTGACAACAGTACTTTATGATACTTCATGCAAGAGCTCAGACACTCTGAGGAGAGCTAAATCAGTAGGCTTGTTATAAGAGTTAACCTATTTTGATCCTCTGTCTGGTGATAAAGTCCTATGTTACTAGGACAGAAGTCTGATTTGTCATTAAGTTTTCCTCTGTAGTAAACAGAGGTAGTATTATATACAGCCTGTTAAATGTGATGAGCAGTTGGATATAAATAATTTTGTTAGGTTTTTGTTAGCGTAAATGACAAATAAGCATGAAGACCTAGGCTTTAATGGGAATGTAGAGATGATTGTCTCCCTTTTAAAAAATGTTAGGGTCACAGGTTTCTAGAATTCCATAGCTTGCAAACACTCAGAACACTCTATTCCTGAAGGAGAACGGTTGTAAAGGATATATGTGATGCACATTTGTTGTTATGGTTCTTTTAGAGCCAAAAAAGAGGGGGGAGGGCACAAGAGCCAAACTATCTTGTGTCTCCTATAAGTAGTTCCTTGAAATGAGAGTTGATGCACATTTCCAGTGTGCACAGAGATGGGCGACATGTTAAAGAGGACAAAGGAGGCTTTATTTCTGAAGAGGAAAAATCTGGGATGGATCTTGTAGATGTTTTTCTTGTTTTTCCTACACTGCTAAGTAGCACCAGACTGAAGGAAAGGGTTTGAAATATGATCTAGAGTCTGAGATTTTCTTCTCAGACACTTTTTGAGGCATTTCTCCATTAGGCATCTGATTGAACTTATTAGGCATTGAGTAGGGGTGTAATTGTTTTCAGTACCATGTTAAATTGCACTGACAAGAATGTGCAAATTTGCAAGCATCATTCAGTGTATGCAGTGATGTGCAGGATGGGACTAGATGTAAGGAATTCTTTGACTTGTATCTAACCTGTCAGTAATTAATGTGAAAACTTCTGCTTAACACACTTGGTAGAGTTATTTACCTTTTCGCTTTTGTTGAAGAGCTTATTGCTTGAGTTAATTCATCAGACTTGCCTGTAAAATGTCATACTTTTATCGAAAGAGAGATTAAAAATATTTAATGATTAAGAATGTTAAGTCTGTTTTAAAATATATAAGTTACTTAGCACAAAAAGTCGTAGGCAAGGTTGCATGATTAGCTTATAATGAGCATGCTATGACATGCTATGACATTAGCTTATAATGAGCATGCTGAGTTAGTTGGGGAGAAGGCAAGTATTCTTAGTGCCACAAGATTTAAACAAAATTGGTGTTGGTCTTACACTGCTGTTACTGCATGCAACAATTTTTTTTTCTGCTGCTTGCTTAGTTCTTTTTTTTTTTGTGTCAAACAACGGAGGTCTTCTAATACTTTCTCCACACTTCTGTTTTCCGAGTCTTTCTTCTGTGGGAGTTATACTTGGCTAAAATTGCACTTTTTTTTTTCTCTCTATTGGATTTCTCCCTCCTCCCCCCAACCTTTTTCCTTTTCTCTTGTTCATTCAAAGCTGATATGGCTATAGTCACTGTGGTGTTTCCCCACTCACTGAATTAATATATCAGAGTGAAGACAAGCATCTTTTCATGGTATTTTTGCTGCCAATTTCATGGATAGAAGGAAAGTTTTTTGTGCCTTTTTGTAATTTTGATTTATTGTAGTAAGAGAGGTTGTTGGGTTACTGTCCAATGAAAATAATGAAGAACTAGAATTTATCACTATCTTTGTGGAATGTTTTGTTTCTTTTTTTTTTTTTTTTTTTTACAGGAAGCAAAACCTTCTGCTGAGGAGTTGGGGGATAAGAAAGAGGGAGAATATATTAAACTCAAAGTCATTGGACAGGTGAGTTTTTACATAGTTAGTTACTGGTGGTATTTGGTAGTTTGAGAATGTGTAGATGAATGATTTCCTTGTTTTACATGTGAACACAAATTTTGACACCTACACTATTTTAATTTGTAGTTTTTCCCCAAAATTACCTTCCTTAACTTACCAGTGATAGCTGTCATCTGAGGGCATCTCAGACTAATAAATTTATTCTTGCAACTTCCTGGTTGGTTTAGTATTAGCCTTGTCATACAGATAGGGGCACTAATGCACAAGGCCATTTGAGTGGTTGTCTCAGATTGGCCTTGTGCCTTAGGACAGGAATAAGATGCAAAAATGATCTTGACAAATTGGGAAAAATAGACTTATGTGCAAAATATAGCATATAGGAGGAATGTAGAAATGGAAAACGGAGAATGGTTGACTAGGCTGTAATACTGCAAAGAAGACCTGAATGTTATAATGGACAGCATGAGTCAGCAGTAATATAGCTTAAAAACACTGCTATCATACTGAGATATGTTAACAGGAGTCCTTTATGCAAGACATTGAAGGTGTTTGTGTTCTTCTGTTGAACATTGGTGAAGCATCACCTCATACTGTGTCCAGTTTGGGGCTACTGCATTTCAAAGAAGATGTGTAAAAAAACGTGGAGAGTCTCTTGAGCGTAAGTGAGCAAGATCAGAAGCCCAACAAACTTACAAGGACAGGTTGAAGAAATTAGTATTATTCTAGAGAGCAGTAGTTATGTCTAGAGGACATGACCTTCAAATAAAAACGGGAATGTTACAAAAATGATGTTGATCGATTATTAGTACCCACAGGGGAAAGGAGGAAGCACAACTTGGAGATAGGCGTTAAATACTAGCAAGAATTTTTCTAACTGTGAGGATGGTTAAGCAGTGGAATAGACTCCCTAGAGAGGCTGTGAAATCTCCATCACTGGAACTCTTTAAATACAAATTAGGTAAACATTTTGTTTGGATGTTTTAGACAGCTATTCCTGCCTGGTGTAGGGAGTTAGAATAGATGACCTTCTGCAGTTTCTTTGTTTTTTATGATGTGCCCAGTCACTTCCTCCTTTTGTCCTTGTGACAAAATATATAGTAGAATTTGCAAATTTGTTGGAATCTGACAGGACTGCACTGTGAGCATTTCTGATACGGCCTTGTGTTTTCAGCCTCTGGGCTGTCAACCATGTGCCTTAGCATCTGTGCCACCCCCACCCAGTCACTTAGGAAGACCAAAGACAGTAACTCAGTTCCAGATTTCTTCACTCTGTGTAGGATGTTTAACCAGAATGTGTTCCTATATGTGGATAGAGAGAAGCAGCCGTTTGTTGATTACCAGTTCTGGGGAGAAGAGTCTGTAGGTGGCTATTCTTTCCTCTTGAAGAAAAGCCTATAACTTTAAATAGTTCAGGCAATGAGAGTCTTGGGATCCTTGAACTGAAGTAATTCTGCACAAAGCCACAGAGTGCTGCTTCACCTGCTAGTTCATTTAAGGTCTCTTAATATTGTCTGTGTTAGACTTGTTAGCTGGATAGCTTGTGGGCTGGAATCTGGGAACCAAATTTAGTTCTGGCATAAGCTGCCTTAACTCCTATTAATATAATTGGAAATTACCATTGCATATCCAGCAGCTGAATGTAGCCTGTCGACCATAAGAGCAAAAGGTTTTTTAGATGTTTGCATTTATAGGCATTTTTTCAATCTTCAACTTTTCAATGAGGGTTTCTAGATTTGTGGAATAACAAATCCTTTCAGGCTTCCCTTTAAATTACTGTTGTATTACTGAGTCGGCCGGTATCTTAATTTATTCTAAATAAGCAGGGTTTTAGTTACATATTTTGGAGTGTGAGTTTTAATTTCTCTCTTGGTACCTGAGACCAGAGATCATTTGTGCCTCTTTCTTCTTTAGTAGGTGCATCGGCTGATAAATATGGAAATAAAGACTTATGAACTCAAGTATGGTGACATTTAATATTTAAAAATTCAGAATGTCTGATGAACCCCAGGCCATATCATACTATCTGTTTTAAAAATAGGACTCCAGGTGAATGGAGGGTTTCACTTACATCTGTCATAATATAATCCTGTAATAGGACAACTTGCTGTGGGTTAAGATAAACACATCAAACTGTCAAACTGTAATAAAGTTGGTGTTGGGCAGGTTTTGTAATAGTAGGTAAGTGTAAAAATTAACACCTATTTCAAACAAATAAGTTATTAAAAAGGAGGATAACTTCTTTCTGCTCTGTTCTTAGGACAGCAGTGAAATTCACTTCAAGGTGAAAATGACGACGCATCTCAAGAAACTCAAAGAATCGTACTGTCAAAGACAGGTTTGTGGAAGAAATGGCTAAATCTCATTACAAAAAATAATTTGCTTTCCATGCCTTTTTCCTAAAGTAAAAGCATTTTGGCAGGCTAGGAAGACTCTTAGGAGCATGCATGCATACAATAGTCCAAGTATGGTGGTTTGCCTAAGTAAATTGACATACTGGTATTTACACAGGACAGCAAGGTGTGATCTTGTCCAACTCCAGTGGGGTTGACATTTATTAGTTAAAATGATCTGGCAGCTTTTAGAAACAGCAAATATTACCTTTTTAATATGCTCATACATGCACTTATGGCTACTGTTAAGGTAAAATTTCCTTACAGTTGTGAAATACTTAAATGGCCATGTAGGGGTAGAGTTGGATATGTACCTACTATCGTTAATGACATGGCAATAAACTAATACTATGTAATTTGATATGTGACTCCTAAGTCCATTGCATTAAATGCTTACTTTTGTTAAATAGGAACTGCTGCATAGTACATGATCAGATTTTGTTGAAATTACTATTGGACCACTGGAAAAGTATCTTGTCTCATTTGTGGTTAGCTTTTGGATTAGCTGCTCTTCCACTGATAGTGTTCTTCAGGCTTACTTTACCAGCTTTGACCTTAATGAAAACTTAGTTTGTTTCAACAGTGAATAGAAAAAGGTAAGTGTGGAATAGCTTTTCTTTACTTCAGTTATCTAATGTTTTCATTTCTTTGTGCATTTGGGGTCAGTATCATGTACTGTACATATATGATGTACTGCTACACGAGCTAAAAAGAGTATCCTTAGTTTGCTGCATATATAGCTTCAAAAGTATTATAAGTAATTTACAGGCTAATGTGAAAATCTTGCCAGGAGGAGCTTAATTTTAAGGCATGGTTGGGTAAATCTTTTCCATGAAATAACCCCACTGAATCTCTAGTATACATGCACAAATAATGTAAAGCTGTAAAACAACTTTTTGGTTTTTGTACCAGCTGAGCTAAAACTTGGCCCCATAACTGGAGTCATTTTCAAGTTTCTTTATTCAGCTGCAGTTGCAGGCCCATGTCACCATCCCATTTCTATGGCAAGAAGATTTTTAATATAGTTTCCTCTAGGCCAGAGGTTCTTTGACCCCTGGAGCTATGTTATCCAGCCCAAGGGGCTTCCCATAGGTCCTGAATTTTGGAAGCAAGTGAGCAGCACTGGGGGGTCTGAGGCCCGATCCTGGCACACGGCTCTGGGACTCAATCCCGGTATGCTGGGTTGAAACATTGAATACCGCTACTCAAAGCAGTTCAGAAGGAATTTTACACTACAATGACTGTAGCCTCTTTTGAAGATAACATTTCAAATTTTATAATCAGAAACTACTTAATATTTTGTTGATGGCCTAAAACAGAATATTGGAATGTGTGTTTGGTTATTTGGTAGCTGCATTGGCATAGTTACAGGAGAGTAATAATACAAGGAAGGTTGGGTTCAATTTTGTCGTTACTGTTCAGCCCACATGGAAAAGCGCAGTGCATCTGCCCTCAGTTTTCAGCATACATTCTCCATAGGAAGCTGGGATTTTTAAAGATTTTGAGGTAATTCTGCTAATTTTATATGTCCCAATTGTTAAAATTGGCCTTAAAAAATTTATAATCTAGTCCATGATTTTATTTTTTGTCCTTCTCCAGCTTAAAGACTACAAACTAGAGGAAAACTGAAAAAATATAGATAGTATAGGTTTTTCTCTGGACCCATGTAATTTTTTTCTCTTAATTAGTGCTAAGCACTGTAACCAGCCCATTATGCTTCAGGTAGCAGATAAAGCACACCATTTGTCAGCTCCTGTACTTTAGTATGATGTGACAAAACATTTTTTTGAACAACTGAGGAAATGCATCCATAACTAGTACAAATAAGTGAACAAAACTAGATTTTAGTACTTTTAGGGTAGTGGTTGGCAGCATTTTTGAGTGGTGGGCTAGAACAACCAAACTTGGGTCCAAGGCAAGACAGCACTTCTGACCCTGTGGCTGTTGCTTCTTTTGTGCCATGGCCAGGCAGCAGATAGAGAGAGCCCCCGGCTGCTAAAGCCTCCCAGTTTTGTGGGCTGGATCCGATGGGTTTGAGATCTGGACCCAGCCTACAGGTAGGAGTTTGGTGCTCTGCTCCTCTCCTCTCCTCTCCCCCCCATTCTAGAGCATTTCATTACTGAACTTTCTCGCTTTGAGAAGGCAGTGGCTTCTCTGAACAATGGGGTGTCACAGTGGGTGTGTCTACATGAGGTGCTTTACTGCATTAATCTAGTCTGCACAGTAAAGGGTCACTGTCTACTTATGTGCAGCAATTACTGTGCAGCAAATTAGCCTAATGCACAGTTCGCTAGTACCTGTGGATATAGGTACTAGATTAACCGCAATTAGGTACTACTGCGCAGTAGTGTATGTATAGACAGCTGACTGGCAGCAAATTGCTTCTGGTTAACCCGGGCAGCATGGGATGGGGAGCTGCTTCCCAGCTGCATGTCCTGATCTGCATAGGGACAGTCCCAACAAGGGAGGTTCCCTGCCCCATGCAGTTTGGGGTATGGGTCTGGGAGGCAGCTCCCAGGGAGCCTGGTTAGCTCCCTATTCCCTGCCTCATGCAGGGAATATAGGGGTGTGGGGCTGGGAAGCAGCTGCTTGGGAGACTGGACAGCTTCTTCCTCCCCTGGGAGCCCAGGGCTGACCCCTGTGCCCCCTACTCACCCTGGCTGCTGTAGGGGGACAGAGCAGAGCAGGGCACAAGCAAACCTGCACAGAACTGCTCCCACAAAAGTTCAAAATAAGTGACCTCTAAATAAAACAAGCCCAAAAAATCGTAACCCGTGACACTCAAAAAATTAAAGTGACTTAAAAAAAACAAGCCCACTTCCGCTTATAATAAGCAGACTTGGCAACCTTGGTTGTGCTGTATCTAGCTGATTTCAAAAACTTAACTTAGATTTCCAGAGCAAACAAATTTCTATTTTTGAACCCGGTAGGAAAGATGCTGCCTATGCCTATTCTTAATGCCCCACTGATGCCATGAATCATCCTAATAGGAGTGTCAGGTTTTCCAGTGCAGGGAGCATTTATGTTCTGTTTTAGGTGAAGACTACTGACCAAAACAGAAGACATGAAGACCTCTTTCTGATACAGGGTCTCTTGGGATGCTTGAAGAGTTCTTCTGTGAAAGTGCATAGCTTGCTGCAGAACAGAGGTCCTGAACTAATTAGGCACTTACACAAAGATCAGGCTTTATGAAATTGCCAGCTGCTTTGTTGGAGGTTTTGATTTAATCCTGGGGGGGTGATGGTATTAGGAAACTCATGCAGACAACTGTTTTGTATTTCACTTAAGGTTGGTTTGTGCATAACATATCAAAATCACAAAAGGAAAAGAAAAAATAACATCTTTAACCATTCATACCTTCTGCTCCTACAGTCATACACTTAACCACTACCACAACCACATTGATTGGATGACTTAACTCGAGTGGCCTCCCGCACTGTTTTCTACCAAAACTGTGTGCAACTTCCCCCTCTAGGGGAAGGCAGAGGGATATATCTAGTCTATTTGTGCTGGTTTTGAGCTGGGAATGGGAGGAGTGCAGGAAAGCACATCATTGACATAAAAATCCTGCTCTCATTTCTTATGGGTGATATGCAGGTCAGAAGGAACCCAATCCAACCATCAAATCCTAGGCTGAATTTCGTGGGGGAGGGTGGAAGTCTTTAAAAAAGCCAGCTTGTAAACTGAAAAAAACATCATCTGGTAATAGAGAGGACTTCAGAGGTCTAGTTTGATTTTGGAGTAAAGCTGTGATTTTAAAGGTAACATTCAGCTTAACCAGTGTATTTGGTGTGCAGTAAAACACAAATATTCGAGACCCTTGCACATCCAGGGGTTGAGGCCTCATCTTCAACTTTCATTAGAAGCAAGGACTTGGAAAACTTATTTATGTACCAGATGGGCTTTACTAAGGCTTATTTGTTTGTGTTTTGTGCGTGTGTTGTTTTTTAGGGAGTTCCAATGAATTCACTCAGGTTCCTCTTTGAGGGTCAGAGAATTACCGATAATCATACCCCCAAAGAGGTGAGTTCCTTTTCTTTCTGGAAAATGACAGGGGACAGTTTAAAAAAAATGCTCCCCAGACATAACTAGAAATAAAAAAGGTACTACTTATCTCTAGGGGTTTTGCTTTAGCTAGTGCCTTCATTCTTTTGTTTGTTTGTTTTATTTATTTTTAAAACAAGCAGATGAGTCATTTTTATCATAAAGAAATGTATACAAACACCAGCTCATTTTCTATTCGTTATTCATATGATTTGTATCGTGATTGTTGCAAATGTTTTTTTCTGTTGTTTCAATATTTATACCATAACACTGACCTTTGGGGATCAGAAATGGGATGATATATTGTCAATATAGTCATTTTAAACTTTCAGTTCACTTGGGGGAAGAGTTGGAAACAAGTTATTAATTGAAAACTTTAGATTTCAGCTGAGGCCCTAGAGGTGAAAATGCTTTGTTACACAAGTTAGCCAAATGGCTCTGTAACTTAATGGTTTACGTATACAACAGTTACACAAGAAGAATAAAATTAAAAAAGTAAATACCTATATATTGCATTAATAGGTAGCAAATGTATGCATATAGCAAATGTGCTCTTGGATAATGCTGTTTACTGCTCTGGAAATAGATTTGATCTCCCTAGACAATGTTGCTGACTTTGAACTAGATGTACTGCAAAGATGAAACATGGGACTTAGGGAAGAGGACTAAATCAACTCATTAGTTTTGGCTAATGAGATACTGATTCAGGATTATATTTTTTTTTCACCCTTTTGTCCTTTGAGGAAATGTTTTCTTCCTCCATCCAATCATTTAACACTCCTACCTTGGTTCAGATTGTCTGTAGCTCCTTGACATATATGATTGGTAACCATTTTTGTGTTTTTCCCCCCCCTTACTCTTACAGCTGGGGATGGAGGAGGAAGATGTGATTGAAGTCTATCAGGAACAGACAGGAGGTCATTCAGCAGTTTAGATCCTTCTGTTTTGTTTTTTCTTTCCCCTTAATCCTTTTTTATTTTTAAATAATAGTTCTTTTGTAATGTGGTGTTCAACACTGAATTGAAACTGGCATCCCATCTCTGGGAGTTTATTTGCAAAGTCTGGTATTTTGAATTCTCGTGCTCATTATACACTATCATTTCTGTTTCTCATTGTGTTGAACTCTTGTGATCCGGCTGCAGCCCTGCCTCCTCCCCCCCACCCCCAATCTGCCCACCCTTTTAAAAATATGCATACACACATGCATTTGTATATTCACTGGGAGCGTGCGTTTTGGGCACGATGGTTGTAACATCTACCAGATGTGCAAGTGTTCTTAATGACTTCTGTATCGGCCCTGAAGTTTTGATATGTGACTGTTTCACTCCTGGACTATAACTTTCAGTGGGAGATGAAGTTTTTCAGAAAATCAAATGGCGAAGAAATTGTTTCCATAATTCAGCACTGTTTTCCTTAAATTGTGCTGATGGCCCAGGAAAGAAGACTGTTCAGTTGGAAATGGAAAAGTAAGAACTGGTGTCATCTACCTTATTCCAGAGATGGCTTCACTGAAGACAAAATTGAAAATCCTTAATGTTGACAGAGGAGCCCAAGAAAGTTCTAACTTCCATATAGCAACTAATACACAGGCATTCATGCAAGAATGTACACAGCAGACAACTGGTATTATTTTAGATGCTTGTGTTTGTACCTTTTGGCCTGGGACATGGGTTTTGAATGGACATTGTCTGTACCAGCTTCATTAAAATAAACAAGAAAAAACAATTTTATAAACAGCAACAATTTGCATTTTCTTTTCAAATATTTGGAGATGAGAGAGCAAGAGACTAAGTGGAAAACAATAAAAAGTGGAACATGGCTGTCTAGTAAATGAGATCAGAACCAGAAAATAATACAACCAGAAAAATTTACCCTGTAAACTAATATTCTTTTGTTCCCTGCTCTCTCCAAGTATTAACTTCTCACTAATTGTTTTAAACAGTAATCAGCATTCCTTTTTCTTGAAACTAACTGTTTCTATACTGCTCTGATGTTAAAAACATATGTAAATATACACACTGCAGCTTCATGTTAAATTTTAAAGTTTAGAGGTTAGCTTGTATCCTGTAACTTGGGAAGGGACTATTAAACACATCATTAATATCTTACCTCTAGGTCATTGCATCTCCTGGCACAAGTCAGTAGTGTCCTAAATTAATTACTGTCAGATGAGTGAATGTCTCATCTAAAATGAGATGTGAGCTTACTGCAGTTTCTAACCAGGTATTCATCTTTGAAGAGGTACCACCATAGTGGTTACTCCTATTGGTACTCTCAACAGCTAGACACAATCATGACGAGGCATAGCCTGAACTGACCCGTATCAGAATGGGTCCTAAAATTCAGGAAGGTGGGTTGGCTTGACAGTGCAGGAAAAAAGTGCACTGCTGTGCTTCTGCTTAGTATATCCCACAAATAAATGGGACTTATTTAGTTTAAAAAACAAACGTATTAATAGAATTCTAAACTCACTTTAAAACATGTATTTTAGCAGTGGTAATACTCATATATTAGAAGTGGGTTTTGAATCAAGTTTCTTACAGTGCTCATTGTAAAATTATAAATGGACTTCCTTTCATGCTTGTGGTTTCAGTGTCCCATTTCTTATCTAGTATTACACTTCTTTTGTACACATAGTCGCACTAAATCATTTTTTTAAAAATTAAAATTTTTGTTTACAAAATTTCAGAGAATATGGGATTTTTTAAGTGTTATGTTTAACCAAAGCATTCTTACAAGGGAAAAAGTATGTATTTGCAACAATTGACCACCAATATTACACATGATGGGGCAAAATACCATTTCCTTGGAGGATTCAGTGTTTGTTTTACAGAATACCTAAAATAGATACATTTGTCATATACACAAGTCATCCTTGCCTTGGGATTTGAACACCTCTCAGTTTGTTTAATGAATGTATCCTCACAACATTGCTCTGAAATGGGGTGGTGGTGAGATCCATATGTAGATGGGCAACTGAAGCACTGGGGATTAGACCTGTGTCTCAAGTCGCTGGCTGCCTCCATCACTACTAGACCACCATACTTGGTTTCTCCAGCTTCCCCCTTCTCTTCTGTTTTACATGGTGAAAAAGGATGGCATGGAAATCTCTCAGTAGTTTGGTGGCTGGCAGGCTTACTGTTGAGGTATTTATGGAATTGCAACTTCAGTGGGATGCTTGTGAGAATGCCAAGGTCCTTTCTTTACTAGAATTTTTTCCTAAAAAATTGACTGTTATAGACATGCTGGTGGCTAACCATAATTTATCCACTCAACTTGCTCTGAACTGTTGGATAGCCTACTATTTAGATCTCTACTTGCTGCTCTATAGTAGTGCATCTTTGAGGATTAGTCAAAGTAATGCATCCTATTTTTTTTCCTCTTAGCCAGGTATTACTGAAAAACATTTAAACTTGCATGGAACATTTGTATGTCATCAGCCAGGGACATATTGAATTCACAGCAGAAGTGGGGTGCTCTGTGGCTCTTATGCCCCCCAAGGCTAAAACTGTGGTTTTAAATATGACACCATTTTTGCCTCGTGCCACTGATGGGCACCATATGGCACTGCTGTTTGTTGTTAACTGGCAGGGAGGCAGAAACAATGCCATGTTAAAAGTCACAGTTTTAGCTTCCCTGATGAGCAGGAGGGAGTGGTGGGGCCCTCCATTAATCAGCATGAGGGGAAAGGGCGAGGTGCATATGGGGGAACATGCAAGATTAAAGGAGCTGCCATGCACTCTACTTCTGCTGTGAATTTAGTAGGTTACTAGAATCATCACTGACCATACTGCTGTTTTTCAATGCAGTCTTCTCCTTAAATTATCGTTTTTCCATGAGTGAACAAGAGCCTATATCTGATTTAAAAGACCTTGTCCTTATTGTGTAGCCACTGTCCCATTGCTCAGTCACCCCCAAAATGTTGTCTCACAGTCTGTCCTTCATTCTCCAGGTTGTACAAAAGATGGGGTAGTACAGTCCATCAAGACAAAGGTATTACCTCTGTTGTATGCAAACTGCTGTGTGGGCAAGTGTGTGCAGAAGCAACACCTCACTCTTGGAGCAGGTTCTTTGAATATGATATTTTAGCTCCTTCAGAAACTGATGGAACTTCATAGATCCCTGAGTTTACTTTGGCCTCAGACAAGAAATGAAGAAAAACACACTCCTGTCTATGGCTGGCTCTGGAGATAAAAATTAGCAGGCATTACTTTCTTACTGTCAGACAATGTTGGGATACATGCCCTGGTTTGCAGGTGGAGGGGCGGGGAAAGGCCGTTGAGGGAGGAGACTAAATTGAAAAATAGATGTGGGCTCAGTGATGATGTACAAAGAAGGCTCAGATCAAGTGTTTTCTCAGTAATATTGGTTGAGGCATTACTTTCTGACATGCTGTAACAGTGGGAAACTTCAGGTAAAAGACATAACTGGAAACTGAACTCAGACTTCTTGGAGAATAATAGGTTGCACAGACCCATGACTAACTTTAATGGTGATTATCCTTTTAAGTATAGTGACAAAATCTGCATTTCCAACACCTATGACATATACCTTATGCAGACATTTGAAATCTCTTTCTGGAAGGAATTAGTGTCTGGATAGAAGCATTTTTTGTCTGAAAATATGATTCAGGCAGTCCTGTTAGCTGAAAAGAGGGGCTGGCCTTTGCAAATGCATTCTGTGGGCAGGAACAGAGGGGGGGGGGGGAAACAATTTTAATCTGACCTTTCAAAAATGTCTATCTTGATATGTACAAGATATGCATTTTTCTTGTAAGTCTGTAACATATTGCATCCGTAGTAGAATATGAATGGCGCCTGTGTATTAGCAGAACTACCAGTGAATCTGATGGAATAGCTTGCAGTTGTATATGTTCTTTTTCATTATAATTTAGTTGAATTGAAAATGAGACCAGAGAGCTATCCCTACTGAGTTTGCTCCACAAAGGAAGGAAGCTAATTTTTCTTCGCTGCCATCTGTTAAGTTCTATTAATAATTACTATAGTAGCACCTAAATGCCACATCTTTCAGATTGAATTGCATTGTTAGGTGCTGTACAAAAATAATATATCAGCTGCTGCTCAAAAGATCTTATGGTGTTAAAGGATCTATAAGTTTTTATCATTTTGTGATTAAAGTTTGACCTTAAATGTGTCTCCTTAAAGTAGTGCAGTTAAGCACATGTGAAAGTTTGCAAGGTCTGAACCACTGTTAGAACAACATCCAACACCAACTCTTGGATGCTTGAAGTAAGATCTCTTTCTACCAGTTGTTTATCTTTTGGAAATGCTCTGTATACTTGCTGCACTTCTCAACTTTGCCTCAGGCATTTAAAAAAAGAGGGTTTTTGTGTATGTATATTTGTGCCAACCTTTGTGTCCACTGCCCCTGTACTCGGAGTTACCTGTATACCACCAAGCACATGTTAATGAGAGGAGGTTCAGCTGCAGGCAGTCCATGCGCAGAGTTGAAGGAATTATGTAAATTAGGACAAGTCCTATAAATCCATTTATTTTGCTTCTAGCACCACTAATTAGTGCATATTTAATTTGAATTAAAATGAAGTCCGTCTCCAGTTCAATAACAGCATAAAAGACTTAATGATTATAATATGTAGGTTTTTTCTAAATGTTTTGAAATTGTGCAATATGGTTTGCATTTAATGTAATACTCTCTGACAGCATGTAGCAAGAAAAATAGTACAGAAGAAAACATGACAAATGTGATTGTGGGAGCAAGAACTTGTCTCTCTTGGCACTTTTCCAATCTTTATTTGGAGTCTTTGTTGGCTTCTTAAACATTGCATGGTGCTGATAGGCATAAACATTTAAACTTTTGAATCAGTAACAGCACAGGTAAATCTGTAGGCTGGGGATCCTTCAGAAAGTAAATCCTGAGGCTCTTGTGCTTCTACAATTCCTGTGTGGAAAGTTTCCACACCGTCCTTCTACTGAACGTGGGAAAGAGGAAATAACACAGGGTAGAAGAGGCCCACTTACGGGTCTCACATAATTGTATGGCAAGTTTGGACTGCCAGAGAGATTTTCTACCGGCTGATGAAACATCTTGTTTAAGGTTGAATGTTTGTTTGTGTTACTGTTTGTAGGAAAGTGGCTTTATGAGAAAAAAGAGCATTTCCCAAGTAAAGGAGTGGGGAACCACTAGGTTCTGTTTTGGACTTCTCCTTAGGTTACATTAACAGAAACTTCTAACTGGATTTGAGGAATTGCAGTGGGCTCTTCCAAGAACTCCCCTTCCCCCAAGTATCCGAGTATTATTTGTTCTCTTCTGTTGTCTCCAAGCCTAGTATTTGGAGCAGCTGAAAATAAGAATAAACCCATGGCCGTGATATATCCTGTGTATGTTCTAGTCCAGTGGCTTCCATTAGCAGTTTCTGCTGGAACTGTAGGTGCTTCTCCAGAGCTGTTCTTTGCCTACAAAGTGAGAATTCAAATATTTAAAGATGAAAAGCCATTACAAAGGCAGATAATATTCCTTATCTGTATCTTGACAAGGAATACTATATGCCAAGAAGTCTGACAAGCAGCAGGTGAATACACTGCAGTCTAAAACCACTACAAAGTAAATAGGATGAAGTCCTCTAAGCTGTAATTTCTTTGATATCATATTAGGGAAACCTGGTTATTATGTTCTACTTTGTAGTAGGTGGGATGTTAATTGTGCTCTTGAGGTGTTGTAAAGTCTTTGATATAAAGCTTGCGGAGCTTTAGTATAGGTTGGAGATACAAGAAAAGATGGTTGAATTGGGTTGGTCTAATAAAAGAGATCAAATTCACCCAAGGAACCTTGTCTGTGTTATAACTTGGAGTTGTTAGGAAGATCTTCCAATTAGTAGTGTGAGTCACTGAAGGTAACTCATGCAGAATAAAATGGATAGGAAATGAGTTGCAGCCTTATAAATATTTTTTGTTTGCATTGGCACCATGTGACTAGTATTAACTATTAACCTGTTGGTGTTCAACAAGAATAGTTTCCTTTTCTGAATAAGTCTATGTACCTGGCTAGAAGTTGTGCTTGTTTCTTGGCCTCCTCCAAAGCTAATTTAGCTTCTTCCTCTGCTTTCCTCCTCTTCTCCTCAGCATCACGCCTTGCCTGCTCTTCTGCCTCACATTTTCTTCTCTCATACTCTAGGCGTTCCTCTTCTGCCATCTCTGCCAGTCGTTGGCGTTCTTCTTCAAGCCACATTTCTCTTTCTTTCTGTCTACATTTTTCTGCCTCTAGGGAACAAGTAATCAGACAATTATTATCTATTAACATTTCCTAATTGAGAAATGAATTGCTAATGTGCTAAAACTAGAGATATCGCTGTCATAGTAATGTTGCTCTAAACATTTTAAAACGTCCTAAAAAAAAACCAACCTCACCATGCATACCAATTTAAAAAATGTTTTGGTGTCTTTAGCTGTCAGCTGGTTGTTCAGCATTTAGGTTTTATGTTTTTCAAATTTTTTCTGCAAACATTGGGGCTAGAAAGTCCCTGCTGCAGCCCCCTCTCCTTTCCCCGAAACAGATTCTCGTAGTTATCCCAGAGTAGAGAGAGCTAGTTAGCTATGTTAGTCTGAAGTAAGACAAGAGTCAGAGCAGGGTGACAAATTATAGACAAGTTCGGGGAAGCATAAGCTTTCATAAGCAACAGCTTGCTTCTCATAAACTTTTGTAAGCAACAGCTTGCTTCATCAGATGTTTAACTTCATCACAGCATTCTGACGAAGTAAGTTGTTGCTTATTAAAGTTTATGCTTTCTGAATCAGTTAGTCTACAAGGTGCCACTCTGCCCTGCCTTATGTAGTTATGTTACTGTTTAAGACAAAATACCAAATGTCGTGTGAACTGCAGTGAAATCACAATGCTTAAGACTGCTATTATCATTGGGATATTAAATGACTGTCACTATGCAGTTTTGAAAGTCACCTGCGGCAACTTCTGTGGAGACAACTAACAGGATAGAGCAGGGGTGGGCAAAATGTGGCCCGGGGGCCGGATGTGGCCCACCAGGCCATTCTATCTGGCCTGTGGGTCTCCTAAAAAAATTAAAAAATTAATATTTATCTGCCCTGGGCTGCCTGTCATGTGGCCCTTGATGGCTTGCTGAAACTCAGTAAGCGGCCTTCTGCCCAAAATAATTGCCCGCCCCTGGGATAGAGCCTTTATTCTTTTTGGCTGTTTCCTTGTTGTTTAGCTTGTAATGGTGGTTGTAGGTTTTTCTGATGCTTTATAATATCCGGGATCAAACCCAAATTCTCTGTATTTCTACATTGTCTTTCTTCCAAGCATCTTAATATTTTACACACTTTAATTAAACATATTACTCTTTATAATATTTTGTGTAGCAAAATATTAATTTTCTTCTATTTGTCTAATGGGGATGAGGAGACATGGTTTAAGTGAATTGTGTAAGATTGTAGCAAATGAGTGGCAAACCCAGGAATAGAATCCACACGTTTTGATGAAGCTCTAGAATAATTCCTTCTCATTGTCATGGTAAGGACAGAACAATGGGCTCAAGGACATAGTCAGTAGAACTGAACTTATGTCCAGTTCTTCATATGTTTCTACAAGAACCTACACTGTAAAAAGGGAAGGCCTATGTGGCAAAGTTTCTTTCTTTACCATTTGTGATCCAGGAGTTACTATTAGCTACATAAAGTCCTCTCAAAAGCCATCACTTCACTTTTTGTAGGAAAAGCTGAAGTACAAACAGAAGGCAGGGCTTTTTTTGCCCCTCACCTTTATGCTGTTGGCAATTTCTCTCACCATCAGAACAGAGACAGGGAGAGTTTCCTTGGAATGCAATATTCTGAGAGGGAGTTTGTAGCATGTTGTCAGGTAACACTCCACAGTCTATTTTTCTGGGGCAAGCTTGCCCCACAGGAATCAACATAAAGTATGAAACAACAACTATGTAAACAATAAATGGCTAAACCAAATTTTGCAGTCTTTCCCCAGACCCTGAGTAGTTGGCTCAGTGCTGCAGCCTCTCGCCATGCTGCCTTCCCTCTCTTCCCTGGGAGCTTTTAGCTTCCTCTGGGCCAGCCAATTATCCTAATCAACTGGCCCAGTTCTCCTAGACAGGCTTGGCACCTTATTGTTGGCAGTTGGGCTGCAACCCCTGAGGTGTACAGCCTGCTACAGAGTTAAACGTTGGATCCTAACTGGTGGCTGAAATAATTGTATTGAACCAATGTGGGATTTTATGTCTCAGCAGGCTCTACTTTATACTTACTAAGTGGGACTGCTTAAGAAAGCTCCCTGCAATGAGACTGTAAGCTATTCCTGCTGTGGTTCATTCATTACAATAACTATAAAGATATTTAAAGAAGCTTCTAAGTATTTGCCTTACCGTAGGATCTAAAAGCCTGAGAGGAATTAATTTATTCACTCTCACTGTGTTTGTGTGAAGAAGGGGATTATCATCATCATCGCCATTTTACAGATTGGGATGTGAGCCACAGATATATTAAGAACTTTGTCTGGGGTGTCAAGAATTCTATGACAGAACAAGGAACTTTGGAGTCTGAGTTGAGTGTCTTATTCTGGGTAAGTTATTTGTAGATACAGTAAGCACCTGCCCGCTCTTGCTCCTCTTGCTGCTTTTTCTTCTGTAGTTCCAGAAGTTTTCTGCGATATTCCTCTTGCTGCTGCCGAACACGTTCCTGGGCTGCCTTCTCCTCTTGTAACTTCCTTGCTGCCGCCTCCTCCTGGCGCTGGTGCTCTTCTTCTAGCTGTTGTTTCAGTAAACTAAGAAAAAAATAATTAACTGCAATAGTATTGAAAGTCTGCTGAGTGCTTTATAGACCAGATGAAGAGTTGGTTTCCAGCCCAAAGATCTAAGTAGCCTGCACAAATGAAGATGGGATGGAATTAAGAAATAGCAGATAGGGTGTTTAATGATGCTTAATTTGTATCCTGTGTGGTTTGAAAATTTTATTTTATTTTGAAAATGTATTTTATTGTGCAATTTTATCTTTCCTTGAGAGGTTGCAGGACAAGGGTTTTAAGTCTTCTAGACATAAGTGTTTTTAAGGGAAGGATAGGAAGCAGACAGGGCTAAGGAGGTAGTTGCAGATGCATGGGCAGTGTGGAATGGAAGGCATAGAGGTACGTGTGAGGAAGACACCTGGGGCAGGTCCCAACGTGCAGAGATGTGTGCTTGTAGCCACACCCCTGCACATGCACTTTGGCATGCAGCAAATTGCCCCGGACAGAAATAGGGGAGGCTGGGGCCAGCACCTGTGCTGGTCCCAGCAGTACTACCTGGTGTCCTGGTACAGCAAGCGTGTAGATTTGGTAGCTCAGAGCCTGGCTAGCAGCCAGAGCATTGCAGCCAGCCCTCCATTTGTTCCAGTGCGTGCTACTGATGTGTACTCTGCCACTTTTTTCCCCAGAGTTGTTGTTTTTGCTCCTGGGATTTCCTAGTAGCAATTTTTTCCACCATATTGCAAATTTGCATGTCGTTTGTGGTGTCATAAACCGCACACCCTTGTATGTGGGGACCTGCCCTAGGAATCGGTTAGGTATATATCACAGAAATCTCAGCAGGGGCAATGATTATGGAAATAGATGGAGCAAACAGAGACACAGACAGACTGAGTTGTGTAGGTGCTTGAAGACAATTAAATTAGGGCTTTAAATATGGTGCAGAAGGCAAAAGGATCACAGTGAAAGGATTTGAAGAAGATTTGGGTACAGTTAAAGCAACAGACAAGCATTTTCTGCAGCAGGATTTGGATGAATGTGGGAGGAGTTAGATAGAAGTCCAGAAGGAAACTTCACAAGTCAAGGTAAGAGGTAGAGCTTGGGCAAGGGCTTGGACTGCGCAGGAGGAGAAATGGCTAATGGACAAAAAAAGCAAACAAAAAAAATCACTGTTAGGGAAGAGACCTGTGGGGGTTGGTTTTGTTCAATATTTTCATCAGTGATCTGGAAGTTGGGATGGAGTGTGCCCTCAGCAAGCTTGCAGATGACACTAAACTGTGGGGAGTAGTAGATGCACTGGAAAGTAGGGCTAGGATTCAGAGACACCTAGACAAATTGGAGAATTAGACCAAAATAAATCTCGTGAAGTTCAACAAGACAAGTACGAAGTCCTGCACTTAGGACACAACAATCCCATGCACTAGTACAGGCTGGGGACCAAATGGCTGAGCAACAGCTCTGCAGAAAAGTGCCTGGGGGTTATAGTGGACAGTACGCTGAATATGAGCCAACAGTGTGCCCTTGTTGTGAAGAAGGCTAACAACATACTGAGTTTCATCAGTAGGACTTGCCAGAAGATTGAGGGAAATGATTATTCCTCTATTTGGCATTGATGAGGCCACATCTAGAGTACTGTCCAGTTTTGGGCCCCGACTACAGAAAGGGTTTGGTCAAATTGGAAAGTCCAGTGGAGAGCAACAAAAATGGTTAGGGGACTGGGGCACATGACTTCTGAGGAGAGGCTGAGGGAACTGGGCTTATTTAGTCTGAAGAAGAGAAGACTAAGAGAGGATTTAATAGCAGCCCACAACTATCCAAAGAGGATGGAGCTAAACTGTTCTCAGTGGTGGCAGATAACAGAACAAGGATCAACAGTCTCAAGTTGCAGCAAAGGAAGTTTAGGTTAGATATTGGGGAAAAACTCTCATGAGGAGGGTAGTAAAGCACCGGAACAGGTTACCCAGGGAGGCTGGGGAATCTCCATCCATTTAAGACCCAAGTAGACAAAGCCTTGGCTGAGATAATACAGTTAGGGGTAGTCCTGCTTTGAGCAGGGGGTTGGACTAGATGATAACCTGAGGTCTCTTCCAACCCTAGTTTTCTATGATTCTATGATATTGTAACTAGTTATTTCTGATAGAGGTCAGTTCTACCTAACTGAAGAAAATACAAAACCTATATGAAATCCCCTAGCTAGCTATGCAGTACCATGATGGTTGCTTGGGAAGGGGGAAGAAAAAACAGTTGTTAATATGTACTGATGTTTAGACATTCATACACTTAATCTGCATTTTGAGTTCTTATAATTGCAGATGATATTCAGATATTCAGTTCCTAATCAATTTCTGAAGCATATTACACTATTTGTCTCAACTTCCTACCATAGTGAGTTCCACAGGTAATCATATATTGAATTTAAACATGTTCCCTTTCCCTTTTTTTTTTAAGGTACCTGTGTTCTCTTGTTTTTGCATTATAATGATTTGCATTGTAACAATAACCATTTGTGGGGAGAGGGGAATGAGTAATAAGAACAAAGCCAAGGGTAAAGATCTTTCTCGCTCTTATATGGTGATTTTTTTTTCATTGCCCTATTATTTGGCAATCTGGAGTACAAGTCAGTTTGCTGGTTCCCTAGCACTGGGCTAGCTGATTATTTTCCTGATGTCACCAGGAAGATACTTGCTAGTTTATCCCCAACCTACCTCTGTTTCAACATGAGAAAACATAAAAGTGCTGGATGTAATGTTTCTTACACAGTAAATAAGCAAAGCAAAAAACAGGGCATTCTATGTTTTCGTTTCACCCAAACATTCCCCTGTCCGGCTAGACTCTTGTTTCCAATTACCGCATCTCCTCAATTCTTCTCTGTTGTTCCTGTTCCAGTTCTTCCTTCATTTTTTCCATTCGCTCCTGCTGCTCTTGCTGTTTGCGTTTCTGTTCCTCCTGTTCCCTTCTTTTCCGCTCTACCTCTAGCCGTCTTCTTTCTGCCTTCTCTGCTCGCATTCTTTCCCGTGATGATTTCTCATGCTGGTTTTCAGGCAGATTCTGACCATATATAAAGAAAGGATGGTTACTTAATGAAGTCTGGAGTCTTCTAATAATTTATGGCTTGAATCTGGTCCACTGTTGTCAACGAGATTCACAATCCTTGAAATGGAGGCACTTACAGAGGTATGAAATGGATGCATCACTGTCAAAAGTGATGGACTTTACCTATGCTCTTTTTACAGTAAATATACTTGTCATTCTCTTTCTAGCAGATGCTTGCCCTTGGGACATTGGAGCATTGCAATGCTCTCCCTGGGCGCATTCAGACAAGTACAGTCATGCAGTATGTGGCACTACAAATATGTATGCAGCGACACATACCGTGTTCTCCATGTTGGATATCCAGGGATCAGAAAAACCCATGGAAAAAAAAATGGTGCAGTGCACGCTTGGGCAGCAAGCACTGCTGAAAAGCAGAGCCAGGCTGCCCAGAGCCACACTGCTGCCAGCCAGGCTCCGCGCAGCAGAATCACTGTGCCTGCAGACCCAGGAGGCCCCCAGGACTCGAGGTAAGGCTGCTGGGGCCAGCCCAGTGCTGCTGAGACCCCACCCAGGGCAACTTTATCCTGACTTTTTTTCTGCACTGTTGTATACTGAATCCTATGACGTTTTTCTCAAGCTCAGATACGAACTTTAGTACCTTCTGAATGCTTTACCTGTTTAATATGTCGAGAAGGAGCAAAAGAGATAGTAAAAGTTTACTCTGAGACTCTAACATTGTCTTGCAATGTGGAGAAACTGGTAGGAATGGTGTTTCATTTGCGAGGCAAAAAATGTTAATAAAAGAGCAAATGTAGTAACTAAATACAATCATTGTAATAAAAGTAGGAGGACATAAATATTTTCTGTATAGAAACTCTTCCTGCTTATGCTCTTAAGTTACAGGATCTAGATGGATTAAGCACTCTGCAGCAACATGGAATCCAAGGAGTCACAGTACTAGATGGGACCGTTGTCTTAGTCTGCTAGCCCATTTCTGGCAGGAGCCAACATCTAATGCTCCAGAGAGACTCCCTCTCTTTACATAATACACTTCCCTTTGTGCATTTCTGTACATGCTCAGGGAGAAAGAAGGCTTTCCTGAGCCTGTGATAATGTGACTCTTTGAAGCATGATATCTATTAGCCTGGGGCGGAGCAGTTCTTTTGTGGGCTTGAGGTTCAGTGTTGGCTTGTCTAGGGGCCATGTGCAAGTGCTTCAGAGGAGGAGATGGAGAGGCCATCCAAATCTTGAAAGGAGAAACTGAGCCTGCTTGACCCTGCAGGAGGGGATTAAGGGATTTGGCTTGAGGGCCAGTTTACCTTTCTAGCCTTAGGAAGGGCATCTTGAAGCAGCAACTGCCTCAGCAGGCCCTGCTGTGGCTAAAGTGTGACCGATAACTTACTGCTTTGCTAACAGACCTACACATGTTGCAGCTGGCCACAAGCACTCGGACATTTTAAAATCTCATCTTACACAATTTAAAACCCTGGCGCCATGTGACCATAAGGGCCACAGGCTGACTATACTGCTGCAATCTCCTCTACTTGTTTATATCAACCGTATAACTGCTTGTGCTATTAGACTGGGATTGCTACCAGGCAAATGACCTGCTGAATTCATGGTAAATTAAACATTCTTGTCAGAGGATGATATGGTCCTTGCAGCGGATTTGGGATCAGCTGCACTGGTGCCAAGCGGTGTGAGGAGCGAGGATGAGAACTGTGGGTGGCTGTGAGGAGGCCCGCAGAGGCAGAGCAGGGCAGCTGGCACTTTGGTCAGATGGGGAACCAGGGGAGTAGGCAGGACAGCGGGGAGTTTCGAAAGAGGCCCTGGGAGGGAAAGTCAAGGTGGCTGAGTGTACAGTGGGGCAGCAAGCCCAGTTGTTCAGGGCTCCCATGTGCAGGACTCCACTGACAGCCCTGAGCCCTTCCTGGGAGGGCTGAGAAACTGCTTCTGCTGCCACCTAGTGAGGTGCTGCAGTGAGCACAGCTGAGGAGGGAAACATGGAGCCAGCGGTCAGGACCCAAAACAGCTGAAGCTGAGCTGAGGGCTGTAGGAGAGTTGGGTGACGGGGGCGCACGGAGAGCCCAGGCCCTCGGGAAGGAAGGGCTGGGACTGTCTGACCAAAGAGCACTCGTCCTGATCCCTCGCTCTGGGCTTTGCCACCACAGAAGAAGCCAACTTGTGGTGTGGCTGGAGGGCTAGGTCAGCAGAGCTGCGACAGCTGAGGCAAGGGGCGGACACACAGCCAGACCAGGTACGTCCCTCTGTCAGTCCTACAACATAAAAGGCAGTTCAGTATCTGTCCCTCTCTCCAACCATAAAGGAGGACTCCAGTTCTTACCTCTGAGACCTCCCTGCTTTGGCCCCCCATAGATTCAGTGTCACACACTTTGGTGATCAGAGGAGGGGCTGGAGTAAATCTCTTGTCAGCAGGAGCTGAACCAAAGGCAGGAGGATAGCTGCAATCCTCAGTAGAAAGCTGGTGGCCATCAGGAGGATGTTCCTGGTCTTTAACAGAAGAGTTGGAAGGAGAAAGGCTGCTGTCATCTCCTGCCTCTTCATCTCCAGCAGTAGCAGCACTGCTCTCATCTGTTTGCCCTCCTGCTTCCTGATGCGACTCGTGGGTGGTCTTTGGTCTTTTGATTCCTGTAGCCTTTTTCTTAAGAGAGACTTTTCTTTTCTCATCAGCTTTTTTCTCTTTTGGTTTTCCTGTAAAAACACAGTCCTTTACAACTCTAGATTTGTTTTTGCTGACGTAGCCAAACCACTGCCACCTGATTATCACTAGTCATAGGGTGCATCTACACAAGAAGCTTTACTGTGAAGCAGTGTTGTTTATGGCACAGTAAGCATGCAGTAAGCAGGTGTGTCTACACATGCGCATGCTTACTGTGCAGTAAACCTCACTAATCGAGTAAATTTGCTACCTGCAAAGGCAAGTAGCAAATTTACTTGTGATTAGTTACTGTGCAGTAGACCTCATATAGATGCCTGACCAGGAGCAAATTTGCTCTTGGTCAGCCAACCACCAGGGGGTGAGAGATTGCTCCCTGCCCCCAGGAGCTGTCTACTGCTGGGGTGGGGGTCTGCCACTGGAGCCCAGGCAGGGACCGTGTCCCTCTGCCCCAGCAGCAGGGAGCACCAAGCCCCCTCTCTGAGATCGTGATCAGGGAGTGGGGGCTGGGAGATCCTTATCTCCCAGTCCCCACTTTGTGATACTGGGGCTGGCACTGGAAAATCCTTATCCCCTAGCCTGAGCCCTGTGACCATGATCTCAGAGCCAGGGGCTTGGTGCTCCCTGCTGTAAGGGTAGGGGGACATTATGCCTGCCCAGGCTCCAGTGGTGGCAGCAGGCAGCTCCCTAGGGGCACAGAGCAATGTCCCAGCCCTGACCAGGACGCAGCTATCTCCTGGCCCAGTGCTCCCTGCCAGTCCCTGGGCTAGTGCTCAGAGGAAGCCTAAAGCTCCCCCTGGTGGTGGCAGAGGCCCACTGTAGGGCCCCAGGAAGCAGAAGCAGTTTGCTGCCAATTAGCATCAAATCTGCTCCAACTTCCCTACATGTATAGGTGCCTGCCCAAGAGTGTTTTTCATGAGTAGTTTACTCATGAGTAGTTTACTCATGAGTAAACTGCTCCCGGATCTAATGTTATGTGTAGACACACCCATAGAGAAGCAGGGCTGGAAGAGATCTCTAGAGGTAATTTAGTCCAACCCCCTGCCTGAGCCAGCATCATCCCTATCAAAAACATCCCATACAACCATAATTTAAACTCTACATGAGACTACCATCAACCCTGATACAACATAGACTTAACACCCTAACCTGCCACAGGTAAAGCTGGGGAACCATGGCAGCCAGGGTCCTGCTTCTATAAAATGTTGTCAAGAGGTATATAAAATATATGCTCAAGAGGTCTCTGGTAGAGGGCCATGTCCCACATTACAGAGGAAGGCAAAGCCCTCCACAGTCCACGTTAACCTGACCATGGGATAAAATTCCTTCCTGAACTCAAATATTGTGATCAGTTTGATCCTGAGTGGAGGGGAAAGATCCTCTAGCCTGAAACCTCTTTGTTCCTAGCAGAAGAATCTGCACACCCCAGTTGAAGTCCCTTGCTTTGCTGTAACCAACACCTAATGCCTCTGGGAAGGTTTAAAAACACCTGACACATTTGCAGTGGTACATCACTTACACTGTAGGTAGCTGTACAGACATATACAACAACATCTATCTCCCACTGTCTGAGTACCTAAATATAGAGGTAAATCTGTTCCTTGTATTGATACTGTAATTGTGGTAGTTACAGCATATTTGTGATGGGCAATAAACATTGAAGTTGGAGAACATAGTAGAAATATTAGGTATAATAATTTTATCAAATAATACTTATTCTAAACATGAAAATAAAACTGCTTATCCAGAGAATTTGGTGAATCCAAAAATAAGAGTTTGGTGCTTTGCCCTTTTTTTGGTCTGTCTTGGTTCCTGCTTAGCTTAACTTAAGCACTAGGACTGTGCAAAGCTTGTCGCTGATTTGATTTGGTGGAGATTTGGCCCAATTTGGTGGCCAAATCTCCAAATCCAAATCAAATCAGGAGACCCTTTAATCTGTCCGAATCGAGTCGGAACCCTCCAAATCGATTCGGAGAGATTCGGCAATTCGGACATAGATGTAGCTTTAAATGTTTTTTCTACATACCTCAAGGTAGCAGATGGCTTATGATCGCTGCGATGCTGGGCTGCATAGCGCATCCCACAGGAGTGCAGGGGGCTTCTCAGCGTGGTCAGCAGCAGACCTGGAATGGACCAGAAGGACTTCCGGTCCACTTCTGGGTCTGCCAGAGAGCATGCTGGGAGTGCCCACCACACTCACCTGTCTCGGCAACTAGTGTCTCTTAGCTCTGGAGCACACCTGGGGTCCCCCCATGGCTGATTGCTGAGCCAGGGGGCATGGGAGTGGGGGGGCCTGCGCACTCCCTGGTGGACCTGGAAGTGGACTGGAAACACTTTCAGTCCACTTCTGGGTTCACCGCTGAGCATGCAGGGTCCCCGTCCCCCCTCCCCCCCCCGTGCTCCTGTTGGGGACGCTCCAACCCCCTCACCATTTTAGCATTCATGAGCTGTGCCTGGTACCTTGAGGTTTGTAGAAAAAACATTTAAAGCTGTATCTATGGCCAAATTGCTGATTCTCCGAATCAGCATCAAATCTTCAGATTCAGCTGAATACAATTAGGGACAGTGATCTGAATCAATGAATTGAATCACTGTCCCTGATTTGGGCTAAATTTGAATTGAATAGGGCCCATTTTGCACACCCCTATTAAACACCCCAAACATTATGCCTTTCTTTGACTAATACAATTCGTTTGAAAATTAAGCTAGCTCTGGCAATGATTAGGTGAATGTCTACAAAGTCTTCTAGATTTTGAGACTACCAACTGTAATTTAATATTTAATGACAAACTTCATACAAAACATAGAGCTGGATTTAGGTTTTTCCCTCCTCTCCTCTCCCTCTTCTTCTCAGGATAAATTTGTGGCCTTACTTCTCTAGGTAAAATGTTACAGGAGATGTTGAGATTGACTTGTTTTTCAGACGTGTTCTCTTTTGATGTCAGAAAGCAGTGTGGTCTGGTGGATGGGACATTGGACAGAAACTCTGGGATCCTGAGTTCTATGTCCAGCTCTGCCAATGACCTGTTGGGGTGCATACACACATACTAAGTCAACTTAAAATAAGGTGACTTTAAGTCAACTTAACTAAATTGACTTAAGTTAAGCTTCTCGGAACATACACACATACAGCTCCTTGACATGATGGTGACCATCTTGTGAGCTAAGTTGACTTAACTAATATGACTCAGTATACCTCGGGGGTGCATTATCTTGTGCCACATGTAAGTGCTTCACATGTGTGTGTATGCTCTGATAGTTAAGTTGACTTTAAAAAATTAAGTTGGCTTAGCTGTCAGAAAGTTAGTATGTGTGTACACACCCCTGGTTAGCTTTAGACAAGTCAGTTCATCGAATCAACTTGAATCGTGCTGTGTTACATCTGTCAAGGCACAGGGTCAGTTTCTAAATGAGTTCAAATTTTTCCCAGGAAAAATAGGGCCCTTGGCTTCTAAGTACTACTGGAAAACAAGCAAGCAATAAAACAAAATCAAAACAAAATGTCTGTTGCTATATGTGTACATATTTCATGTGTCAAGTTTTTGGTTTGGGGTTATTTTTTGCTTCACCAAAATTATTTTTAGAGGGGAAAACTTAGTTACAAACCCTGCCTATTCATATAACTACATATAATTTTTACTTACTTGCAAACAGACAGATTTTCCTTCCAGGCAAGCATAATTACAATGTATCCATCTATTACTACACTAACTACTGCCCATATTTGATTCCAGGCTAAATAACAAAGTAAATTAATACAAGCTGATCACACATTTAAAACTAACACCTGAATGCCAGAATTTCTCTTGGACTTTTGATCTTCTGATACTCTCCTGGTAATACTTCTATTACATCTCCCATTGATATAACTTAATCTGTGGGTGTGAGGAAAGCAAGTTAAAGAAGTTAAAGCTCCTCCGGCTGGCTTTAAACTAGGCTCATCGGGGGGAGGGGAGTACGAGGGCAGGGGAAGCTGTGGACCACCAAACCATGTGGCACCCACAAGGACAGCCCAGCCTGAAGAAGGAGAACATTGGAAACCTGAAAGCCATGGGGAGACCAGCACTACAGAACAGGTAAGAAACAATGGGCCCCTTGGGACTCAGAGTGGGGGGGCAGCAAAGGCACCAGTCGCAGGGCTCAAGTGCCTATATACTAATGCTAGGAGCATGGGGAACAAGCAGGATGAATTAGCGCTCCTGCTTGCACTAAACACCTATGACTTAGTGGGGCTAAGAGAGACCTGGTGGGATTCATCCCATGACTGGGCAGTACATATTGAGGGCTATAGATTGTATAGAAAGGACAGGTCGGGGAAGAAAGGGGTGGGGGGGGTTGCACTTTATGTCAGTGAGCAATATACATCAACCCTCATCAAGACAGAATCCAAGGTTGAGGAAGTAGAAGGATTGTGGGTTAGGCTACATGGGGGGCAAGGAGAAAGGGATTTGGTGGTAGGGGTCTGCTACAGACCCCCACACCAAGGGGAAGAAATAGATGCAGGGCTCCTGAGGCAACTCTCGGAGACCATAAAAGCTAACGAGGCGGTAGTCATGGGGGACCTAAACTACCCAGACATCTGCTGGGAGACGCAGACAGCAAGGTCCCATCGCTCACGCAGGTTTCTAACCTGTATACAGGACCTCTACCTAACACAGGAGGTGCATGGTCCCACTAGGGGGAATGCCATACTGGATCTGGTATTGGCAACAGGAGATGACATGATAGGGGACCTCCAGATTGGTAGCCATTTGGGAGACAGTGATCACCTAATAATAGAATTCTAACATAAGACGGCGAGTGGGTAAGGTAACTAGTAGGGTGAAAGTGCTAGACTTTAGGAAAGCTGATCTCAATGCACTCAGGCGATTAGTCAAGGAAGCACTGCAGAGTAGGAGTTTTGAAGGGATGGGAGCCCAAGAAGGGTGGCTGTGCCTAAAGGAAATGATCCTTCGGGCACAAAGCAAGACGATCCCCGAGCGAGGCAAAAAAGGGAAAGGGGCCAGGAGGCTTCCATGGCTGACCAGAGAAATCCAGGGCAGCCTAAGGGCCAAAAGGGGAGCACATAAAAAGTGGAAACAGGGCGAGATCACTAAAGATGAATATACCTCCTCTGCTCGTGCTTGTAGGGAGGCAGTTAGGCAGGCCAAAGCTACCATGGAGCTGAGGATGGCAACCCAAGTAAAAGACAACAAGAAATTGTTTTTTAGATATATTGGGAGTAAAAGGAAGGCCCAGGGAAGAATAGGACCACTGCTAAATGGGCAGAAACAATTGGTGACAGATAGGGGGGACAAGGCTGAACTCCTCAACGAGTTCTTTGCCTCAGTGTTCCTAAGTGAGGGGCACGACAAGTCTCTCACTGGGGTTGTAGAGAGGCAGCAGCAAGGCGCCAGACTTCCATACGTAGATCCTGAGGTGGTGCAGAGTCATTTGGAAGAACTGGATGCCTTTAAATCGGCAGGCCCGGATGGGCTCCATCCGAGGGTGCTGAAGGCACTGGCTGACATCATTGCAGAGCCACTGGCAGGAATATTCGAATGCTCGTGGTGCACGGGCCAAGTCCCGGAGGACTGGAAAAGGGCTAACGTGGTCCCCATTTTCAAAAAGGGGAGGAAGGAGGACCCAGGCAACTATAGGCCAGTCAGTCTCACCTCCATCCTTGGTAAAGTCTTTGAAAAAATTATCAAGGCTCACATTTGTGAGAGCCCAGCAGGGCAAATTATGCTGAGGGGAAACCAGCATGGGTTTGTGGCAGGCAGATCGTGCCTGACCAATCTAGTCTCTTTCTATGACCAGGTTACGAAACGCCTGGACACAGGAGGAGGGGTGGATGTCGTATACTTAGACTTCAGGAAGGCCTTCGATACGGTATCCCACCCCATACTGGTGAACAAGCTAAGAGGCTGTGATGTGGATGACTGCACAGTCCGGTGGGTGGCGAATTGGCTAGAGGGTCACACCCAAAGAGTCGTGGTGGATGGGTCGGTCTCGACCTGGAAGGGTGTGGGCAGTGGGTCCCGCAGGGCTCGGTCCTTGGACCAATACTCTTTAATGTCTTCATCAGCGACTTGGATGAGGGAGTCAAATGTACTCTGTCCAAGTTTGCAGATGACACAAAGCTATGGGGAGAAGTGGACACGCAGGAGGGCAGGGAACAGCTGCAGGCAGACCTGGATAGGTTGGACAAGTGGGCAGAAAACAACAGGATGCAGTTCAACAAGGAGAAATGCAAAGTGCTGCACCTAGGGAGGAAAAATGTCCAGCACACCTACAGCCTAGGAAATGACCTGCTGGGTGGCACAGAGGTGGAAAGGGATCTTGGAGTCCTAGTGGACTCCAAGATGAACATGAGTCGGCAGTGTGACGAAGCCATCAGAAAAGCCAATGGCACTTTATCGTGCATCAGCAGATGCATGACGAATAGGTCCAGGGAGGTGATACTTCCCCTCTATAGGGCGCTGGTCAGACTGCAGTTGGAGTACTGCGTGCAATTCTGGGTGCCACACTTCAAGAAGGATGCGGATAACCTGGAGAGGGTCCAGAGAAGGGCAACTCGTATGGTCAAGGGCCTGCAGACCAAGCCCTATGAGGAGAGACTAGAGAAACTGGACCTTTTCAGCCTCCGCAAGAGAAGGTTGAGGCGCGACCTTGTGGCTGCCTTTAAGTTCATCACGGGGGCACAGAAGGGAATTGGTGAGTATTTATTCACCAAGGCGCCCCCGGGGGTCACAAGAAACAATGGCCACAAGCTAGCAGAGAGCATATTTAGATTGGACATTAGGAAGAACTTCTTCACAGTTCGAGTGGCCAAGGTCTGGAACGGGCTCCCAAGGGAGGTGGTGCTCTCCCCTACCCTGGGGGTCTTCAAGAGGATGATAAGCATCTAGCTGGGGTCATCTAGACCCAGCACTCTTTCCTGCCTATGCAGGGGGTCGGACTCGATGATCTATTGAGGTCCCTTCCGACCCTAACATCTATGAATCTATAAGAGTTTTGTGTATCAATGCCAGTGTGTTCTTACATACTTACCTACAACAAATTCTTCCCTGATGTAGTGTTTATCTTTGTTACTACTCTCTTTCTGTGTAGTGGATTCTGGGTTCATCTTCATGAACTTATTTCTCTCTCTTTTCATGGGTTTGTTCTGTGAAACTTCTGTATCCTGGAAACAGAATTGAAAGTAAGAATTTACTTTTTTATGAACTAAATAAAACTTGAAAGTTCTCATACCTTGGAAACCCTGTTCAAAAAGCAGTCATAGAAAAAAGCCCTTTCCTTAATTTTGGTGGGGACACTGGTACTTCACTACAACTGCAACAATAACATATGTTGTTCTTGGAGCATCCCAAATAAAGGGATTTCCTATGTCACTATTCAAAAAAAAAATCATACTTTAACCAATTTAAAAATGGCCTTACCCTGTAAGTTTTACCTGTGTGCTGCTGACAGTTACCCAGTAGGATCTAGGGGAAAATCGGTTCCACCACAAGTTGTTTCTTGCTAGTGCTATAAGCAAAGCCATATACTTATTATTTGGGTGAAAACTCTGTCAAAAAAGATGGATTTACTCTCAATAGTCTCATCCAGAGGTGACACTGGCTAGTACTGTGCCCTGAGTGGCAGCAGCACATGCTGCAGCAGCCAAAATTATGCTGCTGCTGGGGGGAATGTCACCTCCTTTTTTGCTCCTGAGATGCATGTTGAGACACGGTTTTTGGGTGTCAAAAAAGGAGGTGCCATCTTCACCAGCAGCAAAAACCCTCCATCTGGGTGCCATCGTCGCTTCTTTGCTCTCCTTGCTGTTGGAGCTGCTGCGAGAAGGTGCAGGGCATTGGGAGGGAGGAGAGGGTGAGTGAGGTGCACCACTAACTTTATTCTGGTTCTGCCCCCCTCCCCCCACAAACGCTTAAGTAGTGCTGAGGGCTTGTGCCCTGCTTGCCCACCCATCATTACACTAGTAGCCTCCTCATGGGTGATTTCCACTAGTATTAGTAACTTTCATCATCCCTGGTACTCTGCCCCTGATGTTTTACATCACTCTGCCCTCTTTCAACAGCTTCCTAAATCAACTGGAGACAGTATGGAAAAAATGGAATTTTTTTTTGAAATGTTGGTTCATAGCACTCACTTGTTTCTCTTTGTAGTATTTTAACCAGGTTGCTTGGCCTCAAGCAGTGCACCTAGACATTAGTGTTGGATTATAGGGCTGGAAGAGGGATTCTATGAGGTCCTCTAGTCCAGTGGTTCTCAACATTTTTTGTACTAGGATCCATTTGTTAAACATCAATGGCCAGTCCTGACCCAGTGCCTCTCACTCTTGACCCACTACCCTCTACTCCCAGCCCCCTAGTATGTGGGGCAGAGGGTGGGTGTGTAGGGCAGGGGATGTGTATGTGGAGTATGGGGGGCCCCAAGCAGCTCCTTGCAGGCTGGAACTCTGTCAGCCTGCAAGGGAAAAGCCCAGTTTCCCATGTTTGTCTCCTTTAAAGGTAAATCCATTTTTAAAGTTTGTTCATAACCCTTTCATATATTCTTGCAATCCACTTTTGCGTCACATCCCACAGGTTGAGAAATGCTGCTCTAGTCCAGCCCCCTGCTCAAGACAGGATCATCCCAGACTAAAAGCCAGCCCAACCAAGAGTGTGTCTAACCTTCTCTTGAAAATTTCCAGAAACATGACATTCCACATCCTATCTAGGTAGCCTATTCTAATGCTCAATCACCCTCACAGTGAGAAAATTCTTCCTAATCTCTAACCTAAATTTCCTTTGCTGCAGTTTAATGCCTTTACTCCTAGTTCTGTCCCCTATGGCCACAGAGAATAGTTTACCTCCATCCTCTTTTATAATCACCCTTCAGGTATTTGAAGATTGTTATCAAATCCCCCCTCAGTCTAGGTCTGAGTTCTTCTTGTTTGCCCTTTGTTTACAGTGGAGATAATCTGGAAGTGGGCTAGGTTGGCTTTCCTGATTCCATTCTGCAGGGTGTAAAGCAGGGTCTTACTTGGTGACATCAGTCAGAGACCACTTCTTATACTACAGTCTGTTTCTCAGCTATCCTGTAAGAAGTGAAATCAGCGTATCTAATTTAGTTCTAATATAATTAACTACAGTTAACCACATTAACTCTCTTAAACCCATTCCAGGAGGATGGTGCAATGAGTTCTGCTACTGGAACAGTGGCCTGTGATACTTACAGAACTGAAGCTGGCAGCAGTTTGCTCACCAGGCTCCTCTGGCAGGGTTGTCTCTTCTATCTCTGTTAGAAGCTGTTTTTCAGAATGACTCTCACTTGCTCCAGCCTTCTCTTCTAGCATCAACCCATGGCTGGGAGGTCCCACGATTTGGTTTCCAGATTCAGAGGCTCTAACCCTCTTAGAGGTGCTGTTGGGGAAGCATTCAAATAAACTGGACCAAAAGACTTCAGAATCTCAGTGATAAGATCTCTCCTTGGACTGGAGTAGGAAAAGCTGGAGGTTTTTCTCTTTTGTTCCTCTGTAAGCCCTGAAACCTTTACAGCAATTTGTCAGTGCCATATAATGAAGAACAGCTCATGTAATTGTAATGGCCCCAGCAGGTAGCTGCTTTTCTCCTCAGAGGTCTCATCTCATTACTGAGGAAAGCAAGTACTATTTTCTCTCATGCTGCAACAAAGATCCCAGAACTCATTGGCAGGTGTCTTGCATATTTAATAATAAAATCATAATTATTAAATTATTCTGTGTTTCTGTAACACTTATCATCAAAGGTTCTCAGAGCATTTTACAATCATTAATGGCCTGACATTTTTAGAAGTGCCATGCACCCATAACTTCCACTGAAGTCAGTGGTAGTTGTAAGTACTCAGTTCCTCTGAAAAAATAGGACACACAAAACCTCTTAGTATTTCTGTGACAGAGGTTTTTGTATATATTTTCTGAATACTTAATTTTGTTTGTAAAACCTTATTGTATTTGATGCATTTGGCTACCCTGCAGATAAGTAATGCTGCACATATCTGAATTAACAAATTAAGGGAGAGTTAAAACTTTGCCTAGAGTCTCATAGATAAGATTCTCGGCTCTCACACTGGTTCACCCAAGACACATGAATCCAGTCCATTTTCTGAGCAAAACTTACCTAATTCCACATTTCAGTCACAGAAATTACTAATGACCATTTCTAACAGATGTAACAGTTACAGCTCAGCATAGGTGTTCCATGTTTAAAAATATTTTTTTTATAAAGGTGAGGGGGCAGGGCAAGGATGAAAATACATATTAGAAAAATGACAAGCCATAATGTTAAATTGACATACATGCAGTGCAATCTTCTTGAGGCTTTTTTCTCTGAGCAGTGAAATACTGCCCCATCTTTGCAATTTTATGTATCTAGATTCTTGACAAAAGGCTAAGTAAGTATCTCAAGCCTTTTCTTTTTAAAACAGATTTATTGTTGGTTCCATGTGGTTTTCACTACTTCAGTGATGCAAAACAGCCCTAAACCTGGTTTAACTGATCTGCTAAGACTAGTATATAGCCACTTTGCATTACCAGAGCTGTATGATTCAGACAGAATGTACTGAAGTATTTCGCTTTTTAACTAAGCTTTTTATAGCACTACTCAAAGTTTTTGGTTAGGTTCCAGTAACATATTTTCTGCACAATCCCCCATTGTTTTTGTGTGCTCTCTCTTATTTATGAGGTTTGTCTAGAATCTGTGGTTTTGTCTTAGTCAATCAAGTGACTGCATCTAGACAAAGACTCTGACTTTAGCTGCAGCATATTATGCGGACTGGAGAGAGGAAACTGGATACCAAAGAAGGGGAGGCAGCAGCAGTCTACCTCAATGCTTGTAACTTACACTACAGTAGGGGAACAGTCATCTTAACCAGGAAGTCTCAAAATTCTCAGTTCTGCTTAAGATAGTTCATTGCAAAAGCTTTAGAAACACATTTCCAAAGCATATTCATTATGCAAAGATCTGCTTGTACCTTGCTTACTTGGATAAAGGTAAGAGTGAACCGAAGCTCCAAAAATCTATGAGGAACACTTTTTTTCAGTCTGACAGCAAGAGAGTTTGCTTTAGTGTAACCTTGGATGATACATTAGTGTCACAGAGGCAAAGGGTTAAGTGCAAGAGAAGAGTAAGGGGTGTTGGTGTCTTAGGTAACTCTATAATCAGGCAGGGAGGGGACAGACAGGGGCAGCAGCCCTGGGCCACTGCCTTCGTGGAAGGGCACTAAAAAAATAGTTACACCGGGAAGCACCAGCCAGTAGTATCACAACTGCCTTGCCATGCCTCTGGCTGTAATATAGTTGGTCAGGAATTTAGCAACATAATGTGTTGCACTGCAAAATGTTGATCTGTTGAAACTGAAATTTTTGTGGAAATCAGCAGATTTTCACAAAGCTTTCATTGGAAAGGTTTCTAAGGTATAGGATGGAATTTCTGGTCAAAACAGAAAAGAGACCTACCTAAGAACAGCCAAAAACCTAGTAGTTAGCTGAGCCATTTCTCTGAGATGTAGGAGATGCAGGTTTATGTCCCTGCTCTGAGTCAAAGGCACGATAGCCTGGAAGAACCATTAAATATTACCATCTACTGCAGGTAGAGTAGAGGCTATACTTGTGTTTCCCATATCCAGGTAAGGACATGGACTATTTTGGGACAAATGTCTCTCCTCTGTCCTCTCCTCTTTTTCATGAAAAACGTTTCAAAGGTCTGGCATTTTTTCCAGTTTAGCTTGAAAGTCAATGTTAAAAGGTTTGTTTTTTTCACAGTTAAATTTTTGTTTTCTGAAAGCACTGATTTCTAAGACTCCTATTGCTTTGGTATTGAACTGCCTGAACTTTAATATTATCTGTCTATTTGTGGCTGACAGGTACCTAGAATACCCAGTAACTGTTATCTAAGCACTTCTGAGTTAAATTAAATCTGCATATGAGGTAAACTTAATGGATTCTCCTACTTTTCTCCCAGTACTAGTTATGGGACAGTCATATAGCATGCCCTAAAACTTGTCAAACCCTGCAGTAATCTAATAGTTTCTGGGTGTGTCTACATGTGCATTAGATCTGGGAGCAGTTTACTTGTGAGTAAACACTCCTGGGCAGGTGTCAACACATGCAGGGAAGCAAGAGCAGATTTGCTGCTAATGGCAGCAAACTGCTTCCACTTCTTGGGGTCCTTCAGTAGGCCCCTTCCACCACCAGGGGAAGCTCTATGCTCCCCCTGAGTGCTAGTCCATGGTCTGGTAGGGAGCACTGGGTCAAGAGACAGCTGTCTCCTGGCCAGGGCTGGGACATTGCACCCTGCCCCCAGAGCGGGGCTGCCTGCTGCTGGGGTGTGAACAATGTCCCTCTGCCATGGCAGCAGGAAGCTCCTGGCCCTGGCTCCCCAGTCAGGAGCAGGGGACTTGGAAAGAGCTGCTGGGGTGAGTCAGGTCTTAGCCCCCTGCCCCATTCCACTGGTGGGGCAGCTAGCAGCTAGCTTGCTGCTAGCTGCCCCACCAGCAGATCAGGGCAGAGGACTGGGACCTACCCCACCCCTGTAACTCTTTCCAAGCCCCAGTTCTTGAATACCCAATTGGGACATAGGGCTAACCAGGATAGCCTCTGACCAGGATAGTTTCCAGGCCCTGCTCTGTGATTGTGGGGTGGCAGCTGGAAAGTAGGCCTGTGCAAAGCGGCAAGTATTTGCTTCAGATTTGGATTCAGCCATCTCAGAGGGACAATGATTTGATTCAGAGATTTGAATCAATGTCTCAATGTCCCATGGCTTTATGAGCACTCATGGTGCTCTGGTGATGTGCTGCAGGACTGGAAAAGGGCCAATGTGGTTCCCATTTTCAAAAAAGGGAGGAAGGGAGGACCCAGGAAATTATAGGCTTATGTCAGTCCTGGGGAAGCTTTTTGAGAAAATTATCCTGGTGCATGTCCACGAGGGGCCAGCAGGGGAGACTATGCTTGGGGCAACCAGCATGGGTTCATTAGAGGCAGGTCCTGTCAGACTAACCTGGTGGCCTTCTATGACCAGGTCACCAAATCCCTGGATGCAGGTGTCGCAGTGGATATAGTCCTTCTAAAGAACTTTAGGAAGGCCTTCGACACGGTCTCTCACTCCATTCTTATTAAAAAACTAGGAGACTGTGGGGTTCGTGCCTCCACAGCCAAATGGGTCACTAACTGGCTGAAGGGCCTCACCCAGAGAGTGGTGGTGGACGGGTCATTTTCGACCTGGAGGGATGTGGGCAGTGGGGTTCTGCAGGGCTCGGTCCTCGGGCCCGCACTGTTCAACATCTTCATCAGTGACTTGGACAAAGGGGTAAAATGCACCCTGTTCAAATCTGCAGATGACACTAAGATGTGGGGATAAGTGGGCATGCTAGAAGGGAGGAGTAGGCTGCAATCAGACCTAGACAGGTTACAGGGGTAGGTGGCTGAGAACAGGATGGGTTTCAACACTGACAAGTGCAGGGTACTGTACCTGGGGAGGAAGAACCAGCAGCAGACCTACAGGCTGGGGAACTCCCTTCTCATCAGTGCAGAGGCAGAGAAGGATCTTGGAGTCATTACTGATGCCAAAATGAACATGAGCCGACAGTGTGGGGACGCGGTCAGAAAGGCCAACCGTACCCTGTCATGCATCCACAGATGCATCTCAAGCAGGTCCAAGGAGGTGTGACCCTCCCCCTCTATGCGACATTGGCTAGGCCACTTCAGGAGGGATGTGGACAGCATTGAGAGGGTCCAGAGGAGGGCCACCCGAGTGATCAGGGGGCAGCAGGGCAGGTCCTACGAGGAGAGGCTGAGGGACCCAAACCTGTTCAGCCTCCACAAAAGAAGACTGAGGGGGGATCTAGTGGCCGTTTACAAACTAGTCAGGGGGGACCAGAAGGCATTGGGGGAGTCCCTGTTCCCCTGAGCACTACCAGGAGTGACAAGAAATAACAGTCACAAGCTGGCAGAGGGTAGATTCAGTCTAGGTATCAGGAGGTGCTACTTCAGTCAGGGCAGCTAGGATCTGGAACCAACTTCCAAGAGAAGTGGTGCTGGCTCCTACCCTGGGGGTCTTTAAAAGGAGGCTGGATGAACACCTGGCCGAGGTCATTTGACCCCAGTACTCTTTCCTGCCATGGCAGGGGGGTCAGACTTGATGATCTGCTCTGGTCCCTTCTGACCCTACCAACTGTGAAACTATGAATTCGATTCAGCTGAATCGGATCTGAAGATTTGGCATCGCTTCGGAGATTTGGCCACAAACTAAACAGGCAGCAATCCTCACCATGCTGGACACAGCTGCCTCCAGCTGGTAAGTCTGTTGTGGTGGGTGGAGAGGGAAGGAAGGGGTGTGGGGAGGGATTGGGGCTGGGGCTGGGACAAGTTGTCCAGCCAGGGGTGGGGGGGCATGGGATGCAGGTGCAGCAGTGCTGGGAGCGAGGGCTTTGCCTTGCTGCCACTTGCCCCCTTGTGCCTGGAGTGAGCTGTGCCTGCATCACACCCCCTTGCCCCAGCTGGGCAAGCAGCAGCAGGGCACAGCCCCAACACCCAGCCCTGCTAGACCCACATCCTGTGCCCCCCTGCCCCAGCTGGGCAAGAGGCAGTAGGGCATAGCTCGCTGCTTGCCCAGCTGGGGCAGGGGGGTGTGCAGGATGCGGGTGCTGCTGTTGGTTGCCCAGCCAGGGAGCAGGGGTGTGGGATGCAGATGTGGCAGTGGTGGGAGTGGGGGCTATGCCCTGCTGCTGCTTGCCGCCTCCTGCCTGGAGCAAGCTGTGCCTGCATTGTGCCCCCTCATTCCAGCTGGGCAAGTGGCAGCAGGACATAGCCCCCACTCCTACCATGACCATGCCCCAGCTGGGCACCCTGCCTTGCCCCGGCTGGGCAAGTTGCATAATGGCATAGCCCCCACTCCCAGTGCTGCCGTGCCCGCATCCCGTGACCCCCACCCCCCTCCCTGAGTCCCATGCCCCCCTGCCCCAGCTGGGAAGCCTGTCCCAGCCCCATTCCCTCCCTCCCCCACACCCTTTACTTCCCACCTCTGCCCACCACAAAACATTTACCATCTGAAGGCAGCTGCGTCCAGCATGGTGAGGACTGCTGCCTGTTTAGTCTATAGCCAAATGTCTAAAGCGGCGCCGAATCTTTTCTGAATTGATTCAGAGGCTTCCGATTCAATTTGGACCTTTTAATTGGTGTCCCAATTCAATTTGGATTCAGAGATTCGGCCACCAAATTGGGCCGAATCTCCTGCATTGAATCGGCTTTGCTCAGCCCTACTGGAAAGCCTGTTTCCCACTCAGCTCTGTGATCACAGACCAGGGCAGGGAACAGGCTCCCCAGCCCTCATCAGCAGGGAACTCCCAGCACCAGCTCCATGGTCATGGGGCTGGTGCTAGGAGATAAGGATCTCCCAGTGCTGGCACCCTGACAGCCCCCTGCTTCTCAAATGTGATGGTGAAGTGGCAGTTGGGAGATAGGAATCTCCTAGCCCCAACTCCTTTGTTGTGATCTTGGAGCAGAGAGATTGAAGCTCCCTGCTGCCAGGGCAGGCGGACATAGTCCCCAGCCGGGCTCGAGTGGCGGAGCCCACCCCGGTAGCAGGCAGCTCCAAGGGCAGGGAGTAATCTCCTGCTACCTGGTGGCCAGCGGCCGGGAACAGATTTGCTCTTAGTCATGTGTCTACACAAGCGCTACTGCACAGTTAGCAATCGCAAGTAAATTTGCTACTTGTATTTGCAGGTAGCAAATTTAGTTGCAATTAGTGAGATTTACTGTGCAGTAAGAGTGTGCATGTTTAGATGTACATACTTACTATGTAGTAAAATATGCTACTGCACAGTAAAGCATCTTGTGTAGACACACCCTCTGAGTTCTGCAATCATCTCTCATCTCAGGAGAGCTTGCTATACAGGGGGTAGGGTGTGTCCCTTATTGCTTCCAGCACAGGTTTCACTAACTAATACGTTAAAGTCACAACTGTAGAAAAATTCTACCTTCATATTACATTGCTTGCTGAAAAGTAATTTAATGATAAGTGTCCAACTGTAGATAGTTTTTAGCTTCTTGCATTTCTCTTCTCAGAATAATGGAAAGGATACTTCACTGAAATCAAATTTAAGATGCAGAAAGAGGAAACTTAAAAAAAAATTTCTTATCTTATGAACTTACATCTCTTCAATAGGGTTCACTGCATAGGCAAAATCTGACCCCAGGTGTAATATACTGTTGGATGGAAGTGCTCCATCCATCTGCTTATCTGGATCTGTGAAAGTAAAGAACATTTCTTTTGTGCATGTCGGACTGGAATCAGGCTTACACTGGCTAGTTTCCCCATCACCATTATCCCTACCTCTCATTTTCAAACTAAGCATTAGCATGGCTTGAAGTACCAGTCATAGTATCAGATGAATTCCCAGTGGACAAGTGTCCTAAAAACACTGGGGAGAACTAACTTTGCCAGACTTAGAACCTACTTTAAAATAAGGAAATACACATTTAGAAGAGGACTATGAGATGTCTCTCACTGCCCCCTCCCCCCATCCTCACTCCCACCCCTGCCCTTACCTTCCATTTTCAGAACAGAGTGGGATCTTGTTCTCAAAGAGTTCTGGTCTGTTTCTTCCCTTCTCAAATGTTGTTCCCTTTGCAATTCTAGAAACAGAAAAAAATTCTTTCAAATGACAGCTATTACTGTTTAATAGTAAATAACTGAACACATCCTATTTAGTTAAAAATGGGAAGATCAAGCCTGCTTTCACACAGCAGTGTAAAATTTTAGAGTAATTGCACTAACTGGTTTGGATCAGGGGGTTTAGACTTGACCAGATGAAAAAGTCATACCAATACTCTGAATTCCCCCAAAGCTTGGAATTGTTTGTGAGCGGTAGTTGGAGGAGAGCTTAGATCCAAAGGCCTAAATTCAGACAACTCTCCAAGTTTGAGTCTTGAAAGTCTTAATACTTTTGTGAAATCTAGAAGCCAACACCAAAACCTGGCATCTACCTTTTTGCTGCATACTGTTTTAAAACATACAGAAGTGTAAGAGTGATGTAGTTGTAACAGTCCAGAAATTACGAAGTATGAGTTTATTAAAGTGATATCTCCATTGCCACTACTATCAACACTCCCCATCAAAGAAAACATCAGAATCTATGGTTCCTGCACATGCCCTTTCCAAAATGTGATATGCCTGATCCAATGTACCAAGTGCTCTCATGACAACTGTGTGAGTGAAATTAAACTGCAGCTATGCACTAGAATGACCTCTCACAGAAAAAATATAAAGGACAGAGACATACACCCACCATTAGGAGCATGTTTCTCACAGAACAACTGCTCCCTCTCTCACCTCACTACTCTCATGCTCAAGGGAATCTACCTAACTTTTAGAAGGTGACTGGGAAACAAAAATTCATAAACTGGCTGGACCTAAGAACAAAGGTCTAAACATTGATATTGGGTATATGGCACATTATAATTTATCCAACTCCTGAATTCTTTCCACACAAGGAAGGTGAGATTGATCTTCTTTCCTTTTGATAGATCTTGATCTCCCAGGAATCAGCTTCTTTTCTTCTGCTGGTTGTGTCTGCTTTCCTGAGAATTTCTCAGTCCCTTCTCTCTGCTGTGTTTCACTATGCTGTGCCTTGCTTCCTGTGATCAGAGTTACCTGAGGAAGAATGCTTTGCATTCAAAATCTTGTCTAACTTTATCCCAAATACATAGTTGGTCCAGTACAAGATATCACATTACAAGATTCTTGCCTCACAAAAAATACAGAAGCATTTTGCAGCTGACTGATTTCTCTCTGTCTCTTTCCTTCCCCCTTCCCCTCCTCTCAGGGGCTGAAATTAAATTACTGTATCCACATTTTGAATTAAACCTAATGAAATCCAAAATCTTACATATGTAAACACTGCTGGAAGTTTTGTTGGTAGTATCAGCAGACAGCTTAAGGACAGAATGGCTAACCAAACCCTCCTTTTCCCCATGACAGCTAGTCTCTCAACTCAGGGTTAAGGCAGTTGAAAAGGATAGTCTTGGGAACCATATGGTTCTGCCTCTACTACAGGAGGACTCTCATGTCTGCAGAGGGAGGGACAGGATTTTTTTCTGAAAAGAATAAGCTGGTGTAGCAAAGATCCACAGCACATTTCTCTGTAGAGCTGGCCCTCGCTACAGGCTGTTAAGGCACCAGTAGAGAGAGCCCTTGTTTCAAACATGCATGAAAAGTCAGACACTTGTACTTGCAGTGACTTACAGCATTCTAGGAGGCTGTGTGGTTGCAAAAGGTTATTTGTTTTAAAAAGAAATAAAAGTTATTCTAGAGAAGAACCTTCCTTGCCTTGGGTATCTTTCACAGAAATATCTGGGGAAATTTGATCCAGGAGCTCAGGAAGCAGATATGGATGCCTGTGATACAGTAAATCCACTCCCTTGTTCTTCTGTGCACACCTCTGCAATTGTAGCCTGTAGTGACTTACTGCCTCATATAAACAGAAGGGAGGCTAGACAGTGCCTAGTTAGTCTGAAAACAATCCAATGGGCCAATCTCTCATCTCAAACAATTCAGTGTGTCAAAAGCTTGTAAACAGTTTAATGTTTTAGTCTTTTACTAATTTATGTTCAATGGATGTGTAGCTTATATAACTTACAAGTGCTGAAGGAAGCACATTCAGCCCCAGCACTGAAGGTTGCAGTTCCATTGAAGTCAACACACACAGACCAAACAAATGCTGGGAGGACCCCTGGATAAGGTACAGCCGTCAAGGAAGGGAGTTGGCCTGATTTCATTTTCAGCTTTCTGTTTCTGTTTCAGCTTTCTGTTAAACCTTCCTTTTACAGCATCTAAGTTGGGATCATTTTGCACATCCACTAAATACCAATTACTTCTCTCTGCCAATGGATCTTGTGACCAATTTATATTTGAAATCTAACTGGTTCCATCCTGTCACTGCTGCATGTGGTCCAATGATTTCCTTGAGTGATTACCTCAAGCTACACTGGGCTGAAGTTATCTTTGAGTCTGCTGAAGATTAAAGTCTCCAGTCCCAGTTCTCATGTTCCTTGTGACCCTTTTCAAGACTGAGAAATGTAGTGTTCTGGATGAATGCATGTTTTGGCTTTGTATAACGGGGAATGATCAAAACTTTGAGGCTTTCAGAGCTTGAAGAAATTTTAAAAAATCAAATGAAATCTCAATTAAAACTGAAAAGTCTTGCCTTACTTTGTGAAGAAAACACACTTAAAGATTAATTTAATGCGACTGATACAAATCCATAAACTGGGACAGGTTGTCTTTCACCTTAGGAAACCTCTTGATGAGCTTGATGTTAATGAAATCTGAAACCAAGTGAGTTTACGCAGTTCTGAATTTCACCATAAAAAGTTCACTCAGTTCTCATTCAGTGCCTTGGGGAACTGAGCTTTGATAGCTTTGTCTATAAAGAAATGCAGTGTCTGCTAAACTCCCATATGCTGGCTAATCTGCTATTGGCTGATATTTTGACTTAATCATATATGATTAAATCTCTACAGCGTGTGAGTAGTATGAAGAGTACATGGCAATCCCAGTGGTAGTACTTGAAGGGTATGAGGGCTGTTTGTAACACTAGTGCTAGATTGTGGTCAGTGGGGGATATACAATGGTTACACCTACACTCAAGTTTTTGGGAGAAGTCTCCCACCATTGTAGCTCCATTGTAGTGATAAAACAATAGGAGATTAGCAACCTTCTTAATAGTGTCATCTAAACCTGGATATAGCATAGTGGATATAACAATGGTAGCCCCTGTTAGCTGCTGCTCCTGCTGTTTCTAAGAATGGTGAAGCAGCAGCAATGATGGAAAGCTTCTTCCAAGTTGTGCGATCTGGTTAAGACCACTGGATCATAAAACATCTTGTAAAAAAACACTCTTTTACTTTAAAAAAAAAAGAAGATGCTCTAATTTCATTACAAAGATCCTGTAACATATTGGGGATTGCTAGCCCTGAAATATATCCCATCTTCCTCTGTCTCTTCTTGGTAGCCTCTGAGACTTTTCACCCCTTATGCAACCTTATTGATTTATGAGTTAAAACCTTCAGGAAATTCAGCTCCTTCCACAGCATCTGCACTGCTGGAAGCAGCACTGTGCATTGAAAGATCTAGGGATTTTTGGTAGGTGGTTGTAAGGAAACGAAAAGAAAAAGAAACTAACATAAAAATGAGCTCTATGGATTCAACTCCAGGGGGAGTTTTCACAACTGGGATCGTATAGTCCTTATAGGCTTACTAACAAGAAATTCCATGTGTGTGGAGTTCAGAAGGAGAAATCAACGAAGAGATAAAACCCATGCTGAGTGAAAAGGTGTGCTTTAGGAACTTCCCTGGTGTGAGCAATGGGTAGCTGGGGGAGTTAAGAGGTTTAGCTAACAGATGCTGGAGAATCACAGAGAAGAGAGTGGAACTCCCCTACTAATGCACTGCTCTGTTTTCTTTAGTGTTACAAACAGCAGGAAAGAGCTGGTATTGCTCAGTTGTAGCAGTTATAGTTTGGTACGTGCAAGGAGGTCTTGTACTTGTGAAATGCAGAAGAGAAAAAAATCAATGCCTCCTATCATTTCCCTTTCTTAATCTATTTTTTCCAGGGGACTTCCATCTACTTGATGCCAGGTCTACATTACAACATTGCCAGCTTCTAGGAGTGCCTGTATAGGAGAAAGGAGAACACACTATGACCAAACTTCAGTGTGGGGAACTGTACCTGTAAGGCTTGGGCATAAGCCAGATAGCACTGACTGGCATATTATGTAGAGGGTCATGTTAAGCAATGCCAATCAGAAAAATTCAGACACTGAATAAAGTTATCCTGTCAAATTCCTTGGCTCTGAACAACCCAGCAAAATCCATCCCATAGACATAGCTTGTGCCAGGAAAAGACATAGTTTTGTTAGTATAATGTTTGTGTTTAGAGAAAAAAAGTTTACTTATACTAGCAACAAAATTGTTTTTGCTGACATAAACTGTGTTTCCATTGGGTGGTTTTTGCAGGTATAGTGATACCAGCAAAGCTAGTCTAGGGCAGTTCCTGCAGTCAGCAATCCTGATCGTGGCTGGCCTCTTCCCACTGGGAATGCCCGTTGTGCTCTTTGCTCTCTTGTGCACCCATATGCACCCGGTCATAATCTGGTACTTTATTTTAACTGAATTAAATTGATTAAGGTCATTACTTTTCTACTTGATTTTCCCCTGACCTCTTAGGCCCTGGTATCTTGTGTTATCAGGCCTGATTCTTCATTGACATGCAGGTCTGTAATCCTTTAAACCTCTGCAAATTTATAAAGGCTGACCAGATCCAAATGGTAGTTCTTTATACCCAACTGTCATAAGATTAAAGGGCTGCACAAACTGGAGGGCAGTGAAAAATCAGAGCCAGATTTCCTTGCCATACATTACACTAAGGAACTGTGAACACATGAGAAGTCACAGAGTATCTTTGCCATCTCTGTTCGGTGAGATTCCATGCTGGAATGTTGACCGACCTTGCAAGAAGTAACGGTGACTTGAAGTTCCGGACTGGAAGATACTGAGAGAAAAGTTAGGAAGATATTTCCCAGTTTTTAGTTCACTGATGTACATGCTCATCTGAAAGCAGCTGGCAGTCTAACAGTCCCTATTTGTGCACTTGAATGACAACTAGTGAAAGCATAGCTCCAGGAAGAGAAGCCAATGTAATGTTAGCTCCATCCACTAACTGTTTACCCCAGCCAACCATTCTTATCCAGACTAAGCTTTCAAAAGCTCGTTATCACCTGATCTCTAGCACAGACACTCAAAGCATACTCGGAGTTGGATAAAATGGAGATATAAAGCTGTCACAGTCAGTTCATTTAGTAAGGATCAAGATAGGACATAACCTAATGTTTGTTATTGAACCATTTGATGGGGTTCATTCAGACAGGTGGTATTAACTGCAATGGCTGCATTCATTCTTACTACTGATAATACAATAATAATGCACAATACTTCTTGTGCTTGCTTTTCAATCTGTTCTGCTGGCTGCCTTTTGGAGAGAAGGGATTCTTAGTGCTCCGTTGCTCTAGGCTCAGTCAGCTAGCAAGGATGTTAAAGAGCTCCCCACTGTATCTATCAAAACATGTTGCCGGTTGAGGCTACTCCCAACCTTGAGAAGATGAAGTGGTGATATTGGGTCAGTGTTTTCACTCTTGCATTATACCTACTGCTTTTACATCATGGCTTTTCCCTGTTGTTATACTGGACTCTGGATGCTGCCTCCTTTTCACAGCTAGCTAGTACTGCTCCCTGGGGTTTGGATGCTATCTACTCTTCCTGCCTCAGGGGATGCTACCCCCAGGGCCTCCTCTGGCACTGTCACCACCCACTCACTGCACGTGGGGAAATTCCAGAGCTATGTGGCCTGGTTTTGGATGCTATTGGATGCTACTATCTTTTCTTCTTTCTTCTCAGTGGGCACGTCTACATGTGCACACTAGTAATGCACAGTAAATATAGTGACTTATGCTGACTTGAGCATAAATTTGATACCTGCATCATGCAGGTGTCAAATTTACACCTCATTAATTACTATGCAGTAATGCACATGTAGATGCCTTACAGTGCAGTAACACTGTGTGTGTGTGGACTGACTTGGAACTTGAATTCCTAGTCACTCCACACACAGCATTAATGCACTTTAATGCCTGCATGTATAGACAGCGGCTTATTCCTGCTTACTGCGTAGTACATTTAAGCCAGCATAAATGCATGTGTAGACATGCCCAGTATGACTGTGTACCGCTCGCACTGGAAATGGAATTTTGGACTCACATGAATAGGTCTAAAAGGCTTGAACCAATATTCACTGATTTTGTTCTGTTACCTCTGTGGTGCCGTGAATCAGACTTTGCCAAGTTAATCCATTTTGGACAGTGAACACCTCAGAAAATGCTTTTTAGTGGAAAGCTCTGAACTATGTATACTGAAAATTGTGGAATACTTGTAACTTTGATCCTGTCTCTGAGGATATGTAGCAGGAGGATGGACAAACATAAGTGAGTAGAATTCTAGGCAGAAGCACTAGAAACAAGGGAGTTAGAGAGAATAGTATCTTATGGTTTAATAATGTATTCCTTATTTCTATTAAAGCTCTTTCTTAGAAGAAAGTGACTCTTTCCGGTATTCTTTATCACTATCACATGCCAGATCTTTTATTTGATCAGGCTGTATAGTAATGACACTCAGGTTTGTGACAGTGAACAGTTAATAATATAGCACTACATGGCACCTTAGGCAAGTGGCCCTCCGTCCCCCCTTCAAGTAAATAAGACTTAATTTCTCTGCAACAAGAAAGAAGTCTGCCTGAAGAGTTTTTAGTCTTGTCCAGAACAGCACTGAAATAGTCATATAGTAGCAACTTTCTTTGGCTTTTCTATAAAACGTCTATAAATGGACTCTGGGGGCCAAAACCAGCCTTGGGGTAAGAGACTGCTAATCCACTGATGAAAGAAGAACTGCACCTATTTCCTCCTGGTCTAAATTTTGCTTTGAGCATGGCCTTAGAAATTCAAGGAATCTGGGGAGAGGGATGAGAAAGAATTGTATATATGAAAAGGGGATAAAGTACACTCTATTATGATCCAAGAATCTGGGAAATGAATTGAGTATTAAAATAGACCTGTAATGTCAGGCTCTCCAGACATACATGAGTGCTACGAGGCTTGACAAGAAAAAGCACAGGAGCAGAATGACAGTTTCTCACTGATTCAACAAGAGCTATAAAGCTATTTCTACACTGCTTTCACTTGCTCATTAATGACCTCTTGCACTATAAAAAGAACTTCCCAAACATTCTAAGCCCTTGAGAGAATATTTTATATGGTCTTTTAGAGATTAAATACTCTGTTTGCAGAAAAGAAACATTTTTTTGAAATACTAATCAGCAGTTCTGCCTCACCCACATGCCTAGACAAGAAGATATGCATGGTTAAATTGTCCACTTCAAGATAAACAACTGCAGGTGATACACTGAGCCCCAATCATTCACATCTGCACTTGATGCCAGACTGAATCCAAATCAGTTTCAAAGTAATAAAGTCACAGCTGTAAGTAGCTCAGAAAGAAGATAAAGCTGTCAAGTTCTCTACGAACGCCACCATAAGTAAGTGAACTGTCTGGAAGGAAAACGTGTTTGTCATTGGCCCGTGGTTTTGAATAAGAAACTGAAACTCTGCTGGAAGGAAGTTAAACAAAGTAAAATGGATCAAGCAATTCTTTTCTTTATATCCAGGCTAGAAACCCTGAGGGGGGAAATGGATATCCCTGAGTTAGAATCTGAATTATTTTGTGCATACACAACCAATTTGCTAACTTGATGCTTAGTTCTGCAAATATCACACTGACCAGTACTTACTCTAACAGTAATCCCAAGTAGTAATCACAGGGTTACTCACATTACTGCTGCTCAACATGAGTAGGGGGACTGTAGAATAGGAGCCTAAACTTTTCACAGTAGGTTACAGTTATCTCTACTGTAACTTTTCTGAATTCAGTGGAGTAATGCCAGCCTCACTACCATTCAGGAGAAACAAATTCAAAAGTGACTTTAGTACTGGAGTTGTGTGCAATGACTGCAATAAAATCCCAAGTCATGTGTCTTTTTCTTTTTAATTTTTTTGATTTGGCGTGTCATTACAAATTCAAAACTTGACAAACTGTCAATGAATGTTACATCAAGACTCAAACTTCTTGGTGGTTCTCAGCTCTGCCACTAGTGATCCAGAGTAGGGTTGCCAACCCTTCAGGATTGTCCTGGAGTCTCCAGGAATTAGATATTATCTCCCAGGAGACTGCTGAGAGTCACCTGGGAGATAAATGATAGGGCATTCATTAAAATAAATATTAAATGTTGAATCTAATTTATACAGTAGTCCAGTGGGTTTTTAAAATGTAACAGTAATGTACATTTGCCTTCCTGAGCGCAGTACACTAGATCAGTCATTAATGTCATTACATTATGTGACGAAACCTCCTGGAATAGATTCACACAGAGTTAGCAACCCTAATTGAGAGCCAGTTTATGATTTTGTATCAAAACAGTACAAATTTTGAATGTTGATTGCACTTTACTTTCAGCATTTGGTTTGTCTGAATCAGGAACTCAGGAGCCAAATGTTGCTTTTATACCTGTACAGATCCATTGGGCCAAATGGTGTAAACACACTCAGAATGAAACCAAAAGAAATGTACGTACAACACCCCCATTGAACAGAAGCAAATGGTTTGGCCTAACTCAGATCTCTTATCTTCTAAAATGGAAAGTTTGCAGGTATAAAAGAAACAGAATGTCATAATAGACCAAAACCTGATTTTGATGGGAGAACTCAGTAAGGGCTGAGTTAGGACATCAGGGCTTGGTTCCAGAGCAGCAATAAAAGAAATCAAACTTTTTATTTATTGGGCACTCAGACTTGAAGACTCCCAGGTGCCTATGAGTCTAAGGGCTTGTCTGCACAGGAAAGTTACAGCATAGTAAGCAAGGGTGTGATTATCAGCACACTAACTACACTGAACTAACTCCCTGTGTGGATGCTGTCCATGCCCACTAAGAGTCCCTTTGTGTGTGGTAGCTTACTCTTTTTTCAGAGTGAGCTGCCTTGCACTGTGTGTGCAGTAAAAGTCTCCACATGGGCAGTAATGGCTCTGTAAATTCACACACTTGCTTCTTGTGCATTAATATTCCTGTGTAGCTGAGGCCTGAGGATGGAAAATGATAGGTAATGTGCCAATTTACTGTCAGCAAAGGGGAAGATTAAGTTCTTTCTTATTTTAAAATGGAAAAAGACAGAGGGCAATCTTTTTAAAAGCTCCTATGTCTCATTTTCAAAACTCTCACAGTCTTGGACAGTTTGGAGCGTGTCTAATGCACTTGGGCTCTTTTAAGAACTTTACCCAGAATTCCTGTCATGTAACATCTTCCCACAGAGACCTGCCAGTCTGAGGAGTTTTAACATATGGATTCTTTTACATTTATAACCCTGGAAGAAAATAAGTCTGCAATGATCTTCAAGCTAGCACATATGATACAGAAACTTTTAGTATTTCGTCTAACTCTTAGCTGCCAACTGTAAGAAAAATCCTGACAACATATTGCTCTAAGCAAGAGCCAGTTGTGGACCTCATACCTTTCACAAAGTCACCGTCATCCTGCTGCTTTGCTCCAGCTGTCTGTGTTATGATGTCGGAATACAGCAGTGAGCTAGTTGGTTTATCTTGTGTTACCCTGGGATGTCCAGAGATAATTTCTTGTCTTTGTTCCCCTTGGAATTCAGGCACCATACTCCTGCATCCTAAAAGAAAAATGGAGGAGGGATTACTAACAGTTTTTACTCACACAGCAAATGGCAAATCAAAAATTAAAGTGAGTCAAAAACGAACTTTACCTTGATCATTTCGTATGCAGAGTCTGTCTTCTTGCTCTGTTCTAATTTCCTGTTTTTTAAAATGAGAAACAACTTTTAATACAAATACTAATGACTAGAGCCTTTCTATACATATTAGAATTAGTATAATATAGCTAATTATATTGACAGGTGTGTAACTTTCTCCTTAGTATGTTAATGGGAAAATCAAGGCAGAGAGTCTTGTAGATACATACTGCTTTCTTTTGTGGCAATCATACTAATGTTCTGCTGCTTGGTGGGGAAGGCAGGTTTTCTGGAGACATGTATGAGATCCATACATCATCCTTTATCTAGAAAGCAGTTTTCCAGGAGCTCCCTCTTTGTCTCAGCGGAATGAGGTTGTGGGGTAGAGAGTAGGAGACTGCAGGAGAAGCATGGTTCACTGTGACCATGTCTTCATTAGATAATTTCATCAGGTCATTCTGCATTATTTCTTAAGGCTATGTTATAACATATAGGGAGGGTGTGTCTACACAAGACAGGGTCTACACATGCGTGCCTTTAATACGCATTAAAAATGGTGAAATTAAGCTAATCATGCCTACATTTGATACCTGCAAATGCAGGCGCAATTAGTTAAAGTGCATTAATGCATGCGTAGATGTGACCCAGCACTAACTTTAGTGCCTGGTCTGCCCAGCCACTAGGGGCACATAGCAGGGTTGCAGGGACTTGTCACTAAAATTAGTGCCAAGTTCACTAACTTTAGTGCCAAGTACCTGCATGTGTAGACACTTGCCAAAAATTGTTTAATATATATTAGTTTAATGCATATTATATTTAGTCATGCTTAAATGCATGTGTAGATGTGCCCATAGTGAACTCTGACTAATTCACCTTTTCAAGGGGAATACAAATAATTGCAAATTATTCAGTAGTGAGCAATTATTAGGCATTGATTGCTGGGAAGAAATTCTGTCAGAACATTAGAACAATGGTGAAATAAACCATAGTAGTGAATTATTCCACAGGCAAATTAACCAGAGTTTACTGGGGTGTTGACAGCCACTTTGCAATCAGTGCAGAGACACACAAGTCAAGTCCAGCACTGACAACTGGCTGTAAGTAAACCTTAGTCCACTAAGATTTACCCAAAACTAGCTGACAGTGAATGTGGCTTGTCTTGTCTATGGGGACAGCAAGATCGTACTTTTGACTGTGTTGATTAACAAATTCTCAGGCTTGTGTTTTAACTTACTGTAAGTGCTTTGTGAAGATCAGCCCAAACTGACCGTTGTTCTCTGCACAAATGTGGCACAGCTGAAGAACAGGATGCTATGCAGTGTTCATAGAGCAGTATAGGAAATTTTCTTCCATCCTCATGGAACATTCCCTGTGCTAAGCCTAAGTACTTGGGATTTGGGAGGGAGGAAGGGAAGAAGGATTTGACCTTAAGTGACATGTGCAAAGGCAGAGAAAGAAAGATTGTCAGGTTATGTCTTGAGTTTCTGGCTCCCAATTCTGTGCTTAAGTCAGCAGACATTAAGTCTCTCCATTTCATGTTGAATGAATTCTCAGATAGTACCAAATTTCCTTCCTTGAATAATAACCTTTAATGAAAAGGAAAAATGAGCAAACAAGGTAGTGATAGACATTGCAGAGAGACGTTGGAAGGTGAAGAAAGAAATGTCTGGGAGCAACATCAGTACTGGTATTCCTACTTAATGATTCAAGAGCTTTCTGACATCTACAAATGCACAAAGGGCTGGTGCTTGCAGCCAACAGAGATTGAAACAATACATAAAACCAAAAACTGAACAATAATGGCAGGTTTATTGTTCAATGTGGCACACAGAGCTCCCTCCTGCAAGGTGTGGGCAGTCTGTGGGGTGCTAGTTGCTCTCAATTCCCACCTTGCAGGTTTGAGCCTGTGGGTAATTAATTTGAAACTTTCATATCTGAAATTAATGGTTAAAGGGGTCTTAACAATATCCAAAGCGCCTGATCCTGCAGACAACAGACAGGCAAAGTATCTATTAATTTCAGTAAGTTTGAAATTAAGTGCCAGGACTTCAGGATCAGGTCCTAGGCTTTAATGCACCTCAGATTCTGCTGCTGTTTACACCCAGGCAAGTAAGATAAAATCTATTCTTGCATTAACTACCTTCATATTCTTTGGCTGTGTGCTAGCTATTCTCACCTTGGACGCTCTCCCTCACTCATGAGATCAGCAGGAATCTATTGCCCATACTGTGTTCTACCTGGGATGGGCCACTGAGGGCTGCTGATTGGCACACGGGGTTAATTGGCTTGCTTCCTTCCCTCCAGTTGCTGAAGGAATCTAGCCTCAGGTAGAATTACTTAGTCATCATACCACTGCTGATATTATTGTGCAAGGCAGAGTTCTAGTTTTGTCATGGTAAATTGGAGAGAAAAAAATTGCTCTTTATTGTGGCAAAATTAATGGAACTGTGGTTACAACTAGTAAAAAGTAACATGGACAAGTGTTTTTTAAACATGTGCAATATACAGGCATATCCTAAAAAAGAGAAGTTGGGAGTCTTTTCTAGGTTTGTCTGAGTTAATTACATTATTTCAACTTTTTTTGTGATGGGATGTCATCTCATTTTACCTCCCTTCTGACTTGCTTAGGAATTCACACATACTCTATCATCCTGAGTTTCCCCTAAGATCCTTTATATTTTTGGATTTTTCTTGTATCAGTTTATGTACATTTAAACACAAAGCAGGCAGTTGTGAAGGGAAAGAAGTGGTACAATGGGGAGATGCTGTTTAAGACTGTTAAGAGCCCAAGGCTGGAGAAGGGAAAATTGGACTTTCCTTTTTCCCACTATTAGCTATCGTGATTTTTATTTGATTTGATTAAACAAAAAATTAAAAACTAGGACCATGAAACAGTAGAGAGGAAACCAGTCTGCTCATTTGCCTTTAGTGGTGCATACTAGGAAGCACAGAAGCTTTGGGTCCTTTATAACATAGGCACTTTGATATATCACTCGGTGCTAGAGAAAGCAGTATTGTAAAATGAGTTGTCCCAAAAGCTTGGGTAGCTGCAACCTACTGGAGATGTACATACAATTGCAGTCTTATTACTAGGCATCTTTGGGGAGGGTGGCTTATTTTTAATTTTGTGGCTAGGGACAGAAATTACACATAAACCAGTATATGTGATTGGAAACTAATTCATGTCTGTAATACAACGCAAGTTCAGTGCACTTTCTGAAACTGGTTTAAGATAAACCTGGATGGATGTAGTATCTGACTTAACTGATTTAGGTTAAATCGGTTTATTGAACTTCTGTTCCAGATCTCCTCTGGACTCCAGATTCAAGTTAACTCACAGCCCCCCACCATCCCAGGATGCTTTGTACCTCCCCTGAAACCCTTCTTGCCCCCCCCCCCTGCCTTGCAGGGTGGGCAGGCTAGCCTTGGCCCAAGCTGTCTGCTCCAGCTGAGCAGGGAGGTGTGCTTTAGTGCTCCCCAGCTTCTGGCCTGGGCCAGTGCAGGCATGTGGCTGCATTTCCAGAATCAAAAGTGAATGTCTATTTACCTGCTTGTCAGTTTAGTCTATGCAGCTTAGACTAACCTGTGAAGATTGAAGTGATTCAGCCTTGGGCTTGTTGACTGTTTGAACTTAGCCACATGTCTGCTGATTCTTTTCAATGCTGTCTGCAGTGGTCTATGCTGTACCCCGCTCTCATGCTGTGACCAGTTCAGCACAGTTTTTTTACAATGTAGAGGACACTCTAACTATGCTTGTACAGTATAACTGGTTTGACCAGTCCTCCCCCTCCTGCCCTTGAGGAGGATTCATTGTGTAAGTTTGTGAGTAGCCAATGGGTTAATTCACAGCTAAATCCACTGCTGAGTGGATCAGGGCACAGTAAGTCATAACCTTATTCCTCTCCAAAATTCTTATGTCAATCTGTGGAGCCATCTCGCTCATATTTTTGCGTGCTGAGGTTGAAGACCATGTTCCTTATTTCCACATGTATTTTCCTAAGTGCACAGCCCATTTACTTGGTTTACTTGACTTGCTCAAGGCCTTGTTCCAAAGCCTTTAAATACATTGTGGCAAAAATTCATTCTAGTTTAAATTTACCAGCCTTCTATCTGTACAAGCTCCAGAATCTCCTTTTTGGGGGGTTGCTGCTTTCTGCAACTGACTGGCCTCCTGTGGAAATAAATCTCATCAAGCATTTCATTTACACTTAGTGCTACAATAGGTATTTAAGCTATTTGACTCCATATCTCATGATTTCAGCTACTGAAATAAGAACTACGCTAAAGAAAGGAAAAGCTGTCATACATTGTGTGAGATTAGGGATATTACAGTTTATGAAACAATATAAGTGTACCTGTTATCTTAGGAGCAAGTTCTATTCCAAAGAAGTTAAAAGAAAAAAATCATAATGCTACAAATCTTGTTTGGGAAGTTCTTGTCACCCAGATAGTGCACCAGGGAAAGAATGGGGATATGGTTACTTGACAATTTGCTGTTATAAATGCTGAGGGCTTGCAGGGAAAGTAGACTGAGGGTAACAGTAATAAAACTGTGAGACTGTTTTGTCTGGAAATACAAGTCATAGAGGTTTTTAAAACTCTTTAAATTGTATGCATGTACAAAACTTATTTTTTGAGAGAACATTAGGGCTTGTAGGTTTCATGGAACAGAGATTGTTTTTATTCTAGGAGAGGGTAGAGCCATGGGGTTGAACTAGATGACCTCCTGAGGTCCCTTCCAATCCTAATTTTCTATAATTCTATGATAGATCAGTTTAGGAAGGTAGGCCCAGAGTCTATTATCAGGCGTAGCTAAACTACAAAAAGAAAATATTATTTGTTATGGTCTAACTCAAAGGGCAATAATGTGTGTAACATCTTGTAGAAAAGTACGGTAACTTTTATGTCCATGGCTCCATGAACTTTATGGCTGAAGAATTTACCCCATGCCACGGAATTCTGTCTCAGAATCACAGACTTTGCTTTTCAAAACTGTTTCTAAATGTAATTATTTTTACAAAAATATTAAAAATGTGAACTATTATAAAATAGTCCAGAGATGCCTACTTGAGCCTACAAACAGCCTGAAACCATAAGCTGCCTTACTCATGAAATGGTGAGTTAACTCAAATTTATTTATTGACCAATTCCAATCTCAACTTTTGTCACTTCAGCAGAAGCATCCAATAGACTGGGACTCCCAGGTGGTACAAAGAAGACATGGATTCACTTCTGCTTGATGCTGTTTCCTCCCTTGTAAAACAGGGATACTAATAAAATGGTCAAACTAGATGATCTACTCATCCCCTGTGGCTCTGCAATCTAATACCCTTTGCAAAACACTTTTTTGAGATTAAAAATAAAGCAGCACTTAGACAAGTGCTAAATATCATTATCTCTTGGGAGTTTCTATATGTTTTAGGCTATCATCTTCAGTCCCAATCTTGCAATGAGCTCTGTGTTCACACAGGGTTCACTGCAGGGTTGAATTCCCTTAAGCCATAAGATTTGCTTAGGTCAGGATGTCATTCCTCTTGTTTTCAGTGTTTAATACACTCTGGGTGTTTAACAGATAATAATCTAGCTACAGCAGGACACCAAGTTACCTCGAATTAGCAAAAAATTAGTTTGGAAATGAAACAATGGGATTGTTGCCTGTCCCACTTCACCTATTTTTGTCAGTCAGCATTCTATATCTTTATATAAAGATTTTTTTTGTTTCATGACTTACATAAAGGGTTTGGTCACTATGAGGATGCATCAATGGTGGCATATCATCAGGAACCTGGTTGCAACACAAATATCCAGTCAGACTGGTTAAATGCATAGTGAGCTTTTGATATCTTTTGAACATGTCAATCATGGATGCTTATGAGTACAAAGTCTCATAAGCATCCAAGTTTCCTTTGCTTTATGCTGTACATGTGGTCCTGGAAAGCAGCACATAACTTGAATTCACATAAAGGAAACCCACTTTATAACATAACAAATAGGGATACGTTCCAAGACCTCGACTGTACTGACCCCCAGACCTATTTCTACCACTGTTACAAGACAATTTTGGTACTCACTAACAGCAGACAGTATACACAAGCACAGAGTGATGGTGAATGTTTAGTTGGTGTGAAGAGAGGGTGGTGAAGTGTCAGACTCCACATCACTGGCAAGAGGTACAGGCAGGGTACCATCTATAGGATAATCAACAGGCATGGGACCTTATCACCCTCCAGCACCAGTGGGGTGGGGCTGGGGGTAGCTGAGTGAGGCTTCAAGAATTGGAACCTGGTGCACTGCCTCACCAATCATTGGGTCTGGGCATACATCTCCTTGTAGAGACCAAGGAAAGAGTTCAAATCATGCTTGAACTACAGGCTCCTGGACAGGCTAGTGTCCATATCCAGAGCAAACTGAGCAAGTCTCTCAGCCTGTGCAAAAAACTCTGCCAGTGTCTTCATTGTCATGTCCTTGACCTCGACGACCACCTCTTGCTCCTGTTCCTCCTCTTCCTCATCAGCAGCTGCAATCTCTATCAGTTCATCAACGCTTAATTCCTCATTGTGGGAATTGATGAGCTCCATGACATCTGCCTCCTCAAGGTCTGCAAAGCCATCTCCTTCCACCTTCCATCCAAGATCAATAACCTCTTGGACAGTTGAGCACAGTTTGGGGGGAGCCCTTAGCGTCCATAACACATTCCTTTCAGAGAGTCTTCCAAGCGCTATTTATGGTGTTGGGCTTCACTTCATCCCATGAAACCTTAATGTTGTTGATGACATCCCTCACATTGTATGCCTTCCACCACTCATGGATTGTTGGGTCTGTCAGTATCCTCCAGCACCTGGGAGATGCTCCTTCTTAGGTAGTAGGCCTTGAATGTTGATATCATGCCCTCATCAAGAGGCTGGATTAGTGAGGTCATGTTAGGGAGCAGGAATATGATTCTTACATTGGGGTTAATAGTTTCCATGTGTTTAGGGTGTCCAGGGGCATTGTCAAGGATGAGCAACACCTTAAATGCAAGGTTAGCCTCCCTGCAATAGTGCTCTGCCTCCACGATAAAATGTTGAGCAAACCAGTCCTCAAAAACTTGGCCTGTCACCCATGCCTTCTTGTTTGCAGGCCAATGTACAGGCAACATGTTCCTACTCAGTCCTTTTAATGCACGTGGGTTTAGGGAGTGATAGACTATCAGTGGCTTGCACTTAAAACCTCCAGCAGCACTGCAACACAGTAAGACAGTCAGCCTGTCCTTCGCTGCCTTGAACCCACTTGCAACCTTCTCTTCCTTGAGATGTACGTCCCAGATAGTATCTGTGCCCCATCTCATCTACAGTGAAAACTTGCTTAGGACTGTAGCCCTCAGCAGCTATGATTGCTTGAAGCACCTCAGGAAACTTTGCAGCAGCTTCATGATCAGCACTTGCAAGTTCCCCAGTCATCTTAACATTGTGCATGGTCATATGCTGAAGGAACTTGTCAAACCAGCCCTTACTAGCCATGAAGGGCTCTTCAGGGCCACCATGCTCTTGAAGCAGACAGCCATAAATTTGCAGGACCTTACACCTTATTGCAGCAGAGGAAAGATTAATTTTCCTCTGGGTCTGATCTTCCACTCACACCCCCAGCATCTTCTCCAACAGTAGGTTCCTTATGTTCATTGCTATCTTGGCAGCAAGTGGTGTAGAATGCATCACAGAACTCCTTATGCTGTCAGCATTCTTCTTGATGGCATGTATGGTTGATTCACCCAGGTTGAATGCATGACCCAGTGCAGAGGGCCGCTCACCATCTTCTGCATGGTTCAAAATCTCCACTTTTGTGTCTCCAGTGTTAGCGAAGTTCTCTTGTGCTTCATTGATGGACCAGGGAGAGGGGTAGGAGATAAGCTAGTGGGATGCTTTGAAGCCATAATGGGGATGGAAACTACAGAAACATGTCATAGACAATGAGCAAGGAGCACAGATCTGCACAGGAGATTATATTTTGGTGTGCGTCACTCCCACAACGCACTACACAAAGCAGCTGACTGCAGGCTTCCACCACACCAATCACATAAAAGTGAATTTACCTCACATATAATGAATTTTTGGTATAAAAGGGTCATTGCATAAGAGCGATTTTGCACATACAGAACCCACATAAAGTGAGGGGAACCTGTACTATCAATTTACAAATGGTAACAGTTAGAATCATCCCCTCCCTTCTTCCCCAAGCGAGTACATATTACAGTGTAGATGGCTCTAAAGTTTTCTCTTAAAACTGAAGGACTGTCCTGTCTTGTCAACTAGACAGCACAGCAAACTATTACTATTGGGTGTTTAAATTTAAAATATAAAACAATGGGCCAAATTAACCCTGGTGTAAAAGCTTGCAATTCTGACTACTATTAGCTTTGACTAGTAACTTAGGATGCCCAACAGGAGGTGTTTTTAGATGTCAGTCTTCTGAGGAAAACAAAGCTTACAGGGAACATAATTTGTGTTGCTGAGTGACCAAACCATTAGATCATCCACAGTACAGCACAGACTTGGTCACATTCCTTTCAGTTGGAGAGCTGGTTCATGTAAAGCAACATGGTGTATTTGAGGGTGCCACTTCTGGACATGGAAAGTTTGCCATCTGGACATGGCCCAAGAGTTCTGTGACCCAAAATCTCTGCATAGTTTTTGCCATCAAGATGCAGGGGTTGGCAACATTTTGGGGTCATTTGACACAGTTTATATCGGACTGTAGGCCACTTCCAACCTGGCTCATGCTGCCACTGATGCAGCTATAATCACTGCTCCCCCCTGCAGTGCTGCTGCCACTGCTCCTCACTGCTTTCTAGCCACTCCTGTGGGTGAAGCCCTCCACTACTGAAATGCCATGCAAGCCCCCAGCTGCCAAAATGTTGCAGAGGACTTCTTGCTCTGCAGGCCGGATAAAATGCCTTCAGGACTGAGTTTGGCACACGGACCATAGGTTGCTGAACCCTGGGTGTTATAACTTGGTTAATCAATTGATCTGCTCCAGTGGTGCCCAACCTTTTTGCCCAATGGGTTGGATCCAGCCCCCAAGATGGGGGCAGTGGGCCCCATCTGGCCATGCAGAGGGGTGCGGAGAGCAAGCTAGTGAGGCCCACAGGGGAAAGGAACTTTACCTGGCCCTGCAGGGATATGGGGGAAGGGGGAGAAGGGGAAGGGGTATGGCCTGACCCTGATCCAGAAGCAAGTAAGAGGGCATAGCTCAGCCCCAGGCTGTCCCTGCAGGGGATGGGGAAGGGGGTGTAGTCTGGCTCCAATCCAGAGTCTGAAGGAAGGAGGTGTGTCCCAGCCCCTACCTGGCCCTATACGGGGTGTGTGGCCTGGTCCCAATACAGAAGTCAGGGGAAGGGGGCATGGACTGGTTCTGTAGAGGAAGGGAGTGGGCTCAGGGTTTGAGGTTTAAGAATTGGGCAGGGTGTGGTGGTGGCTGTATTAATGGCCACCACTCCCCTGCTGGCAAATTTCTGAATCCCCACAGGCCAAACAAGATAGCTCTGTGGACCACATTTGACCTTCAGGCCAGTGGTTGAGTGCCCCTGATTTACACTAATTATCACCAACTAAGCCTCTTACTTTCTGGATTACAAAGCTCAGGCATGATTTACAATTAGTTTCTGGTAACCTCCCCACAAACTACCTTAACTATGTAAATATCTTCAGTAAGGTCTGAAAAATTATTTTGAAAAGTCAAATTTGTTTGTATTCCTCTGTTGGATTCTGCCCATGAACTTGTTACTGAGAAGTTAAATAGCTTAGAAGATTTTTTTGCACAACTGTACAACTAAAATATTATTTTTTTAATACCATGTTAAGTAATATCAGTAATAGCATATCAGACATTAGATGTGGAAACCTTTTTCCTGTTTTAACATACCAGCTTTTTATTTATAAAACTCTGAGGCTCTCTGTTCTTCAGGGTAGCTGCCTCCAAGAATTGTGCAGTTTTCTACGTAGATAAAATGAAGAATTTCAGAGGTATGCCCTACAACAAATACTATCTGATACTGCAAATATTCCAAAAATAATTTTTATAACTGAAAATATTAAATGTCAACTCCTGAGTGTAGTCTTAAAGTAGCTAAAACTGCTTTTTGCTGTGTTTTGGACCAGAGGTGGCTGTTTCACTGATGGGTAAGGCAATCCCCATATATTCTGCCTTTTATCACTGGTGATGTCATAAACAATCTTTGTAAATCATTTTTAGACTTTTGAATGATAATTCCTAGAACTGCAAATTATACTCTACATTTTAACCTCTGAAGGGGATGCCTAGCTTGTTTATGCAGGAGAATTGAACGGGCAGAATTGCACAATTGTAAACCAAAGGTGTAATGTGTCTATTTTAAACAGTGCATGAATAGAAAAACCCAGTTACTATTTTGTTTACCTTCATATCACAAATCCATCCATGAGGTATCCCCCAGACCTCAAGTTTTTCCCTGCTGTCCTGCTGCTTGTCCCAAGGGACAGACCAACATTTGCCCTAGGATAATTCCTTATCCCCACAAACAGCTCCACTGCCCTTACACTAGACCCCACAGCTGCAGCAAGGGAATCTTTGCCAGCTCCCAGGTGAGAAAAGAATTTCCTTGGGTTGTGAAAAAAATGTAGTTCCCTCACTTCTGTAGAAGGGACTAGCCTTCACTAGCCCCGAGATCACACTTTACCACAGGTAATCATTAAGGTAACAGAATAACAAAAGGAATCATTGCGTAGAAAAGAATTGTACATGAAAAGTTGACCACATTGCTTGAAGACAAAACAAAAAGACAATTACTTACCCTTTCATTTGGCTACAACCTAATCCTTCTGGGAGTCCTGCCAGTATTTCTAGAGATCAGACTTTCTGTTGATCCTGCCAGCCCTGACTGCTGAGGATCTGGAATCATTCTAAGGCCTGAGATCATCCAAAGACAACCACTAGCTCACTGAAAGCTCCTAAATACCTCCAAGATAGCTTCCTTTCTCCCCTATTGCCCAGCAAGCCTTGTTCACTTCTTTGGAAAGTCTCAGAATTCTCTAGAAAACCCCTTCCTTCCTGGGTCACCTGGAGGTTCCCTAGCACATGGCCCATTTTCCTGACATGCCTTTATTACTGTGAGACTGAGTTTTCCTATTATAGGCAGACAATACCTTGGGCACCCATACCAACAACAGCCCTTCCATCCAGTGATAAGAATTATATGAATGAATACAACTTATTACCAGTTTTTAAATGGGGCCAACATGAAATCCATCAAATCAAACTTGGGACAGATGTCTTTATGGAAGACACTTTAAGCCCCCAATTCATTCCTGCTTTTGGGGTGTGTTTGGGACAGTCCACTCAAGCTCTACATTGCAAAACTGTTCTGAAGTTAATAGATATCCAGGTTGTAGCCGTGTTGGTCTAAAGGATAGGACGTTTATCCCACAGATCCTGGCATAGCTTCCAGAAGTAGTAGTTTCTGGGAATTTTGAAAGCCTTTGTGTGATACTTCAGGCAGTCTGTTATAACTGGGATGAAGGACACATTCAGTGTACTGAATTTCTCTAATGTAGAAAAAGACATAAAAAGGTTCAGGCCTCCTCATGCTTGTTTTAGCTACACTTTTTGTTATGGACACACTTTTATTTATCCACACTTTTGTTACTCTTCACCATTGTTATATCCACACTTTTTCAATCCTGAGTTGGTGTTTTTACTTTGTGTTTTATAAAGTGCTGTGTTTGTAGCATGGGTACTAACTTGCAGAAAAGTAATTTCTTTGCCAAGTGATGCTTTCACATAACAATCATCACTATTTATCACAGTGTTTTTAAAAGCATTTAAATATAAAACTACCACACAATCTGGATCCACTGTTTATTCAAGCTGACTGGCAGCCTTTACTTAAAACAGGGCCAGAACTGTTGCACATTAGCTAGGTTGTTGCACATTAGAATTGAGTTGGATTGGCATATATTTATGAGAACTTGTTTAATACAAGTTCTAGCTGGTGGTACCAGCAACTTATTTTCAGGAGCATACAGCTTAATTTCTCTGTTATCATAGAAACTTTCCATTGTGTTACTTGGATAAAGTAGATCTGTGAGATTGCTTTAGATTTAGCCATGCAATTGTTCTTTCCCATACCTTTTATTAGTTTATCTCTTGTATTTACCTGTCCAGTCAATGAACTTTTTAACACTTCCTTTTTTTTAAAGAGACAGTAAGGGCTTGGCCTTTGATAGCATTTATGAAGTCAAAACCTTCCTGTGGGGAAAAAAAATGTTTTTCAGCTGTAGAATTAATTGCCTATTTGAGACTTTCAAGAATTGATTTTTGGTTTTATATATCACATCCAGATGCCTCTGAATCCATGAGACTAAATAATAGTTGTCTAATCTTAGCTGACTACTAAAAAGATAGAGTCAAAATTTTCAGAAATGACTAATGGTTTGGGAAGCCCTACATAATTGCCCTTATGGTTGCCAAACTATCCTAAAACATCTTGATCACCTGACTTCTGAAAACAAGGTTCCTTCAAGGTGCCTTAAAAGGGCATGCAGCCTTTTAAAAAAATCTTGGGGATCAGAACTGAAGGACAAGATTGTCCTGTTTCTGAAGGACAAGATATAACCTCTGGACCTCAGTTTCACCTAGTTAGTTGTTTTGTTTGTTTGTTTTTTAAATGGCATACTTTCCAACAAAGGCTCTGGACAACTTACTATGAGAGACAAAATAATTTATAAAAACAAGCAGATAAGGTATGAAACAAAAACTCTTTAAATGATATCACAGCTTAGCTTGCTAAATGCTGCCCACATTGAAAGGTCTTGCAGCATTTCCAGAAGATGAGGGTCTCAAGAGGGAGGGAGTTCCAAAGCTGAGGACTGACTACTGAAAACAGTCTCTCACATGTTTTCATCAACGATCTCTCATGTTTTGGTGTACTCTTGGTACTTACAGGAAGTTGTTCTTAGCTGACCTTAGGGATATGGATGGGGCATAATGAGACAACAGGATTGGCTACACAGCAATCTCTTCAATGAACTAAAACTCAAAAAGGAATCCTACAAAAAAGTGGAAACTTAATCATAGTACTAAGGAAAAGTATAAGAGCATCACAAGGGTGTACAAAGAGAAAATTAGGAAGGCCAAGGCATGATTTGAAGGGCTACTAGCAAGGGACACAACAGGCAATAAAAAGGAATTCTACAAGTATGCCAAAAGGAAGAGGAAGGCCAAAGAAACCATAGGTCCCTTATTGAATGCAGAAGGTAATCTAATTATGCATAATGCAGAGAAAGCTGAAGCGTTTAAAGTCTTTCTTACTTCAGACTTCATGAATAAAGTCAGCTATCATATGACAAGTGCAATTTGCAACAAAGAAAGGGAAGGAGATAAATAGTCTAGAGTAGTGGAAGAACACATTAGAGATAACTTAGATGCTTTCAAGTCAACCGGTCCTGGGGTACTGAAAGAATTGACTGAGGTCATTTCTGAGCCATTGGCTATCCTGGCTATCCTCTTTAAGAACTCATGGAGGTTGGGTGAGGTCTCCAATTATTGGAAAAGGGCAGATATAGTGCCCATCTTTAAGACAGGAAAGAAGAAAGATCCAGGGAATAAAAGCGCAGTCAGCCTGAACTCAATATCTGGAAAGATTATGTAGCAGATCCACAAAGGAATCTATTGTGAAGCACCTAGAGGAGAATAAGGTGATTAGGAACAGCCAGCATGGATTCACCAAGGGCAAGTCAGGCCTGACCAACATGATTTTCTTCTGTAAGGCTCTGTGGATGGGGTAAGAGCAGTAAATGTGATATACCTTGATTTTTGCAAGGCTTTAACACTGTCTGCCACAATATTCTCATTAACAAGTCAAGGAAATGAAGACAAGATAAAAGTATTGTGAGGTGGATAAACAACTGGTTATTTTATTATGCTCAATGAGTAATCATCAGTGGCACTGTGTCCAGCTGGGAGGAGTTATCAAGTGAGATTCCCCAGGGGTTTGTCTTGGGTCTGGTATTGTTTAATATCTTCATTAATGATTTGGACAGAAGGATTAAATGCATGCTTAACAACTTTACAGATGACACCAAATTGGGTGGAGTTGCAGATGCTCTGGAAGGTAGGGCTAGGATCCAGAATGACCTGAACAGATAGGACAGATGGTTCACAATCAACCAGATTAGATTCAACAAGGACAAGTCCACAGACCTGAATTTGGGATGGAATAACTGCATGCACAAATACAGAGTGGGAATGATTGGCTAGGCTGCAATACTACAAAGACCTGGAAGGTACAGTGGACCATAAACTGAATAAGAGCCAAAAGTGTGCTCTTGTGGCAAAAAAGGCCAACAGCATACTGGGTTATATTAACAGGATTGTCACTTGCAAATCAAAGGAAGTGATCCTTCTCTATTCAGAACTGGTTAGGCCTCATCTGGAGTCCTCTGTCAAATTTTGGGCCCCACATTTCAAGACAGACGTGGATAGACTGGAAAGAGTCCCGTGGAGAGTAACAAAAATAATTAGAGGCCTGGGGAACAAGATTTGTGAGGCGAGGTTGAAAGAACTAGGGTTATTTAGTTTGGAGAAGAGAAGACTGAGTGGGGATTTGATAACAGTCTTCAAAAACCAGAAGGGCAATTATTAAGAGGATGGAGATACCCTTTTCTCTGTGGCCATAGGGACCAGACTGGTAACCACGGGCTCAAACGTCAGGAGAGGAAATTTAGATTGGAAGAACTTTGTGACTGTGGAGGTGGTCAAACATTGGAACAGGCTACCTAGAGATGTGAAATGTGCATCTTTGGAAGTTTTCAAGAGCAGGTTAAACAGACACTTGGCTGGGCTGGTTTAGCCAGGGATGATCCTGCCTTGAGCAGGAGGCTGGTTTAGATGACTTTGTGAGATCCCTTCCAACCCTACTTTCCTATGATCCTATAAGGGAGAAGGCAATCCCTTAGGTATTTAGGGCCTTATACATCATAACCAATATTGTGAATTGCATCTGGAAAACTATTGGAACCTAGTGCAGACTCTGGAGCATGGGAGTTAGGTGCTCCTGGTGACCTACCCCTGTCAGAAGGTAGGTTTCTGCATTCTTCATGACCTACAGATTCTAGAAGGACATCAGGAGCAGTCCCACATCAAATGCATTGCAGGAGCTAGACTTGAGGTTATGAAAGCATGGATGATGGCAGCCAGATCCAAATCTAAGGTTAAGGTAATAGCCTTTTCACCACATAATGCTGGTGAAAGGTACTCCTAGCCACCAGTACCACCTGAAGATCCAGATGCATCAGAGGATTCAGGAACACTCCAAAGCTGTGAACCTGAGTACCAAGGGGAGGCCAAACCATGTCACCAATAGGTATCTCAATCTCCTTCTCTAGGTCAAGTGGTCTGCTCACCACCATCACCTCTGTCTTGTCTGGATTTAGCTTCAGTTGGTTCACCCACATCCAATCCTTAACTGCAGCAGGCATTGAGAAAGGACTGGGATTGTGGGGCCCAGGTCAGAGCAGAAAGAGAGACAGAGATGAGTGTCATCAGCCTACTGATGACATCTCAATCCAAATCTCTGCATGACCTTGCCTAGTGGCCTCATATAAATGTTGAACATTAGTGGTGACAAGATGGAGCCCTTGGGGATTCCACAGGAGAAGAATTAAGGGGGAGACAAGCACTTAGTCATCAATGCCTTCTGGCATCTCCCTGATAGGAAAGAGTAGAAACAATTTAGAGCAGTTCCACAAATCCTTACCAGGTCAGGTAAATACTTTTATTGATATCTCATGATCAACTGTAGACAAGGATGCTGAAAGATCTAGTAAAATCAACAGGGCAAACTTTCTCCTGTTTATCTCCAAGTGAAGATTGTTGATCAAAGCCTTAAGTGCTGTCTCCATGCTATGCCTATTATGAAAGCCAGATGGATAGGGGTCCAGGAATCCAATAGCATCCAGATGTCCGGGAGCTGTTGGATGACCACTCATTCAGTGATATTACCCAAGAAAGGGAGGAGGTTGGAAATAGAGTGATAGTTGGCAGGGGATTCAGCATCAAGAGATGGTTTCTTGAGGAAGATCCAGACAGTTGCTGATTTAACATCTCCCCCCCTGACCTCCTGGAGGGAGTCACCGACAACCTCCACCATCAGTGACCCATCTCCCCTGGCTGGCCTTTGCAAATGAGGATGGGCACAGATCCAGTTTACAACTGATTGTTTGCATGCCCCAAACATCCTCTGCATCAGATGATGTGTTTAGGGGAATCTGGTAGATCAATTATGAACTGGACCTGTGCCAATTGGTTGTATAACCAGTGTTATACTTCTAATATTATAAGAGCCTAAGTCTGTCTATCTGTAACACTTCAGTCGTGCACTGACTTGTTGATGGAAACAGCCAATCAGAGTGCTCCAAGCATGGGGGAGCACCGCCATGATTCTGAAGCCGTGCTGAGGACTGGACAGAGGGTGGGGGAGATGAGATCAGCAGCGCTGGCCTTGGATCCCCCACCCTGCTCCCTGAAAGAGGCAGAACAGCAGCAGCATGGGGTGTTAGGTGGTGGCACTCCATCCCAGACCCCTCCCCCCCTTGCTCCCCATCATTCTTGATGGGCAATTGGCTAGTGGCCCAAAACACACTGAATGGATCCAGTCCATGCCCTGACAAGAAATGTTAAACTTGCCAACATATCTCCACCTCCCTGCACCCCCCACTCCACCCCCCCCCCCCCAAATTACTACATCCCACAACAGAACCATCACCATTTCTGGATCTTATAGCTGCACCTCCAGAAATGTTATATATCTCATCCAATGCACTAAATGCCCTGATGGAAAATATATAATAGAGACCAAACAACAACTGCATACCAGAATGAACTCACACCAGAAATCTATCAAAGACAAGAATACCTAATTACTGGTGGGGGCACATTTCTCACAAGAAAACCACTCTCTCTCTAATCTCTCAGTTCCAATCCTCAAAAGGAATTTACAAAACACTTTTCACAAACGAGCCTACAAACTTCACTTTAGCAATCTACTGGACACAAAAAATAATGGACTAAATATAGACATTGGATTTATGACACATTACAACCTGCCTAACATCTGACTCCCCAGGTACCTCTTCACTATTTACCAGCTACATTCATTCTCCTTCCACACTCCACACCCCAACTAGTCTTCTACCCACTGACTCCTCAATTTACATCTTCACTGACTGACTTTCTTGCATGCTTATCAGCCTCTGGCTTCTTTACTATTCATTCCATCCAGGAAGAGCACACACCAACTGCAGATGCTTTGTCAGCCTGATGAAGAATATTTTGTACCTGAAAGCTTGCAAAGAAGAATTTTTCCAACTATTTCAGTAGTTCTAATAAAAGATATTAGATTTACCCAAAGGACCTTGTCAGCTCTACTAGTGATAGCCTACCTTTACATGATAATTCAGATGACTGATGGATCAGAAAAAGCCTACAGTAAAAATGAGGTACCCCTGATGATTGTTTAAAACATAATATATAAAAATGTTTTTTTTCTGTTGAAATGGAAAGGGAAACAAATGTAAAGTGAGCAACTACTCTTACTGGAATGATCTGGGGTTCCCTCTCATCCCCTATGGTCTCTATGGGTTTTTTTACTTGCCTAAGGCAACGGGAATTTCATGGCCTTTAAATACCTACTTAAAACACCAAGCAAATCTTACTGTGTTTCCATTTTTTCTTATGACATTTACAGCTTTTCTAATTAATGTATTTTCCTGAAAAATTGATCTTAAATATAATAGAAAAAAAAATGTTTCATTAGATAAGACAGTTGGTTCAGCATAGTCCTGGTCCCAGTGGTGGCCTGTGTAGGGTATGGCAAAAGAAGGTGAACCCTTTGATAAATTGTACAGTACATTCAATAGGAAAGCTGTACAAATCATAAGAGATTCTAGGAAAATATAATCTAATACTCTACTCTCTGAATGTGAAGCAATGAGCTTATGCTTAGCCGAAACAAATATTTTGTGTACTTCATCCTGCTTTGGTATAAATTTGTATAAAAATATCATGGATCGCACCTTATCACTTCTCTCTTGAGTCAAGGAGGTTTCATGGGGATTTGTGTGAAGATTGGTTCCTGCTTCAAGGGGTAATCCACAGTCCCCTGCAATGAAAATGACAGAATCTTGGTCAGGATATATTTGTCTTTCAGTTTTTAGAGTGTATTTATTGTCCTAGATTGACAGCTCTGAAGTCCAGTTTTCTCACTATGACAATGTAACAGCATGAGCAGCCCACATCTCATCATATACTGCAACTGTATATCAACCTGAACCATTTATTGATGTAAAGATGATGTGGGGCCCATACATATTCAGTCCTGTGCTCCTTTTTTAAAAACTATTTCTAATAGAGTCAATTGTAATGGTGATCCAATGGCACAAATATCTAGATACTGGAAAGCTAATCTAGCACTGGTAGGTTAAAAGTTACATATCAGAAGTCCATGGAGTCTGTAATTTTGATCTCTTGCTCTCCTTTGTTTATTTGCTTGAGCAGCATAATGTGGTAGGATTTTTATCCTTTGTGGGTCAGTGTCATTTGGGAGGCAGATTCAAGGGATCTGGTTATCAGGTAAGAGAAAGCAGCTGTCTCCTGTTCTGACTCCTGTCAGTTCCTGGGTACAGGTACTTAGACAGGTAGACTCCACAGTTAAAAGACTGCTGCACAAATGGTAGCAGCACAATCACAATATCTTGCAGAAATGTCCTAGAAATGTAGAGGACTAAATTTGCATGTGGCATTCCATTGTCAGGAGCTGACCCTCTATCCTTTTCTGCTGAGAAATCCTCACTTCTCATCTTCTTGTTTTCATCTATGGCATCTGGTGTGGTGATTTTGAAGGGCCGTTTTGAAATCCCAGAAATAATGTGTAAAACACACATAAAGTTACCCACAGTGTTTGCTGTTTTACTAGTAAATAGTTTGCATAGACATGTAGCCCTTCAAGTAACATACTGAGACTGTCTGGCTTTTTATTACCTGAATTCTAAACAAGAAGGTGGAGAGGTTTTTAATAGTAATAAATGCAAATAACTTTATGTATAGTTTTGTTCCTTTTCAAGTGTTTATACTTTCCACAATGTCCCAACATAAATGATTATCATACAGAAAGTACCCTCTGTTCTCATTATAAACATTTTACAATTCAAAGGACTATTCTAGTAACCTTGAAATCTCCCTCCAGAGGATAAATGCTAAAAATATTTCACACGGTTTTGCTGTAATACCCAAGATGACTATATAAGTGCTTGTCCTGTAACAGTAAATATCAAGTTTCTATTTTATGGGAGGGAAATCCTTGATATTCTTACAGACCAATAATGTGTATATTTTTGTGTCATGGGAGCCAACTTGTTCTTCCATGACTTCAGGTATTCTGCTTGTTTTTAAAACTTCTCATCCTGAATCTGTGGGCTTGAATGGAAGAAAGCTGCAGCAAGATGCAATGAAGTCTTCTTGAAATTCAAAAAGTATTGTGTAAAGATTTTCCTATCCCAACTTGGAATAGGAAGACTTGTACCTGGATTATGACTAGTCTGCAGCTCAGCTAATCTTAAACCATCAGATCATGACAATCTGTCACAAAACTCATGTTAAATATATAAACAAATCCCTATTTTTCCTGACTAAATACTGACACAAGCATTCAGGTCCAACAGGACTATGCTTAATAAGGAATTTTTTAATTTAAAAAAAAATAGTTCATGTTCCCTTTTGCCATCCCTCAGCTTCCACGCCCCCCCCCCCATGCTATAATTAATCAAAAAAGCCAAGGAATCCTGCCAAACACAAAACTTCATTCCTAGGGAAGGGATAGGTCCCAAAAGATTCTCTGGTGTGAAAACTGCTCTCTATCCACATGCAAAAATTCCTAAATTAGTACACTGAAGTGCTTTCTCTTGGATAATGAAATTTTTCTTCTCCTTGGGAACATGTCCAGTAGAAAAGGCTTCTCTGATTTAAAGAGTTTTTCACCCATGAAAACAATCACACTTTTGCTCATTAGTCATTGGCTCTTGCAAGTATGAAACAACCTTTTGCTGGAGAACATAGTGGGTACGTCCACATGAGACACTTTACAGCAAGTAAAGCATCACTATTTAACCGTGCACTAGACTACTGTACAGTAACATTTCATAGATTTCATAGATTTCATAGACATTAGGGCTAGAAGGGACCTTGGAAGATCATCGAGTCCAGCCCCTCACTCGAAGGGCAGGAAATCAGCAGGGATCATAGGATCCCAGCAAGATAAGCATCCATTTTGCTCTTGAAGGTGTTCAATGTAGGTGCTTGAACCACCTCCGATGGCTATTCAGACAGTAAAGGGGGCTTGGACAGTAAAGAAATTCTTCCTTATGTCTAGCCTGAAACGGTCTTGCAGTAGTTTATAACCATTCAACCTCGTCATCCATTGGGGCGCTCTGGTGAACAAACGTTCCCCAGATACTGATGGGCACCCCCGATAAACTTATAGGTGGCCATCAGATCACCCCTGAGCCTGTGCTTTTCCAGGCTAAAGAGCTTCATAGATCTCAGCCTGTCGTCGTAAGGTCTGTTTTCCTGACCTCTGATCATGCACGTGGCTCTTCTCTGGACTCTCTCAAGCTTCTCCCCATCCTTTTTGAATTGTGGGGCCCAAAACTGGACCCGGTACTCCAGCTGCGGCCTCACCAAGGCCGAGTACATGGGGAGAATGACGTCCCGGGATTTGCTTGAGAAGCATCTATGGATGCAAGCCAGCGTTTTGGTTGCTTTACTAGCTGCAGCATTGCTTTGAAGGCTCATGTTCATCTTGTTGTCAATGATGACCCCCAAGTCTCTCCTCTGCAGTACTAGCCAGCGTAGCACTGCCAAGCCTATAAGGATGCTGCAGGTTTTTCCTCCCAAGATACCTGAGGTTTTTTGATAGTTTCTAGTGACAGTGACTATGACATCTTGGAATGGGAGTGGTGCCCCTCAGGCTTAGGATAAACAGTTGCAGAGTAAGAAACAAATCTTGTCATGACTAAGAGAGACACATGCGCATGCACACACATAGACTCTCCTTCTCCCTTAAAGTCACTGCAATTATCATACAAAGTTAAACAATAAGTAATCTGATGAGAAAATAAATATTTACACATTAACCTTTGTCTATTTTATCTGATTTTGGTCTTATGTAGTTTAACTAACTTGTGTGAGTTTGAATGGCAATATTTGTCATTCTTGGAATATGAACAAAGATAATCATGCTTAAATAGCAAGGGACATAGGAAGAAAGAGAATCTGAATCAACATGTTAATTTAGGATTCTGGGAACAAACACCATGGAATGAAAACTTCATTAATGTTAATTGTTGCTTGTAGAGTTCAAGGGTGAAAGCTTTAGAGAATGAAAAAAATGAGAACGGGCATTAATTATTAAATATGGTGCCTGAAGACATTTTCTAGACCAAAAAGTGAGATAAATTGCATAATAAATGTTAATTTTCTCTTTCAGAATGAAGAGAATCCTTTAAGAAAAACTATGATAATGAAGAGGTAAATACGTATATCTATAATATATATATATATGTGTGTGTGTGTGTGTGTGTGTGTGTGTGTATATGTGTGTGTGTGTGTATGTGTGTGTGTATATATATATGTATAAACCTAATAATCCCTGTAAAGAGTATTACAGTTGTACATATGCCTAGCATTTTTTTGACAACTTAAGTCTTGCCATATATTATGTTTCTGTTAAAACTGCAGCTCATGGTTTCCGGTGAACATGAGAATTTTGACTTTTATAGTACTAAGAAAAAAATCTAGCTTTCATGACTCTGCAGAAAACTTTAAACACACAACCTGTGATAATTCCAAACACAACCAGGCAAATAAAAAGAGGCCAAATGTATTTTTATTTATAACGCTTCATAAATAACCTCCACCCCAGAGTGCTGAGGGAATTAGCAGAGGTCATTGCGGGACCCCTGGCACGGCTTTATGAGCACTCGTGGTGCTCTGGTGTGGTGCCAGAGGACTGGAAAAGGGCCAATGTGGTTCCCATTTTCAAAAAAGGGAGGAAGGCGGACCCAGGGAACTATAGGCCAGTCAGTCTTACCTCGATCCTGGGTAAGCTTTTTGAGAGAATTATCCTGGTGCATGCCCGCGAGAGGCCAGCAGGGGAGGTTATGCTTAGGGGCAACCAACATGTGTTCATTAGAGGCAGGTCCTGTCAGACCAACCTGGTGGCCTTCTATGACCAGGTCACAAAATCCTTAGACGCAGGGGTAGCAGTGGACGTAGTCTTTCTGGACTTCAGGAAGGCCTTTGACACTATCTCTCACCCCATTCTCATTAAAAAACTGTGGTGTCGACACCTACACAGTCAAATGGGTCGCTAACTGGCTGGAGGGCCGCACTCAGAGAGTGGTTGTGGACGGGTCATTTTCGACCCGGAGGGATGTGGGCAGTGGGGTCCCCCAGGGCTCGGTCCTTGGACCCGCACTGTTCAACATCTTCATCAGTGACTTGGACGAGGGGGTAAAAAGCACCCTATTCAAATTCTCAGGTGACACTAAGATGTGGGTGGAAGCGGTCACGCTAAAAGGGAGGAATAGGCTGCAATTGGACCTAGACAGGTTACAGGGGTAGGTGGATGAGAACAGGATGGGTTTCAACACTGACAAGTGCAAGGTGATGCATCTGGGGAGGAAGAACCAGCAGCATATCTACAGGCTGGGGAACTCCCTTCTCATCAGTGCAGAGGCAGAAAAGGATCTTGGAGTCATTATTGATGCCAAAATGAACATGGGCCGACAGTGTGGGGATGTGGTCAGGAAGGCCAACCGCACCTTGTCATGCATCCACAGATGCATCTCAAGCAGGTCCCGGGAGGTGATCCTCCCGCTCTATGCGGCACTGGTCAGGCCGCAGCTGGAGTACTGCATCCAGTTCTGGGCGCTGCACTTCAGGAGGGATGTGGACAGCATTGAGAGGGTCCAGAGGAGGGCCACTTGCATGATCCAGGGACAGCAGGGCAGACCCTATGAGGCGAGGCTACGGGCCCTGAACCTGTTCAGCCTCCACAAGAGAAGGCTGAGGGGGGATCTAGTGGCCTGTTACAAACTAGTCAGGGGGGGCCAGCAGGCATTGTCGGAGTCCCTGTTCCCCCGAGCACTACCAGGAGTGACTAGAAATAACAGTTGCAAGCTGGCAGAGGGTAGATTTAGACTAGAGGCACTACTTCACAGTCAGGGCGGCTAGGATCTGGAACCAACTTCCAAGAGAAGTGGTGCTGGCTTCTACCCTGGGGGTCTTTAAGAGGAGGCTAGATGAACACCTTGCTGGGGTCTTTTGACTCCAGTACTCTTTCCTGCCATGGCAGGGGGTCAGACTTGATGATCTGCTCAGGTCCCTTCCGACCTTACAAACTATGAAACTATGAAACTATAATCTAAACTAGGGCTGTGTAGCTGAGAGGTCATGGGCCACATGTAGCCTGTGAGTGGTTTAAGTGCAGGGGGCTGATCAGTGCAGTTGTCAGAGCCACTGTGTTGGTGCAGCTCTGGAACACATGAAATAAATGTCGCTGCCACTCAAACTATACCCTTTTGCCTGCCACTGAATTTGGGGTCTTTGACCGCGGTTGGTGACTACAATTGGCAGTAAGGGAAAAAGGAGGGCAAGTGGCAGTAGCATTCACCCATGGGATTCTGGAGTTACAACAACAGCACACAGCACCGGACCTAGACTCCTGGCAGCACTGGGTGAACTTTTAGTATTGAGCCCCCCTTTGCCAGAGATAATGGTAATAATAATTATTATTTTCAACATTTTTAGGCCCCTGTCCAGCTGGGCCCTGGGTGGATGCCTGGTTTGCCCATACCTGTGTCTGGCCCCAACAGCACAGTAGCTCCAGCAGCCACACCAATAAGCTGCTCCCCTCCAGCCTGTGAGAAGACCCATGGTCTACATCTAATGTACAGAGCCAAATGAGTTGGACACCCCTCATCTAAACTTGGGTTTTCTGGAGGTCTCATGATTATTTTGGTTGCTTACAGGTATTGCATTTTTTAGGAATTACTTCTCCAAAGTTACTTTCCTTAATTGTCCCCCACCCCGCTATGTATACGTAAGGTGATTGTTTTAAATTAAATGAAGCAATAAGCCACTGCAGAGTGTGTACCTGCAAACAAGCAGTGAGGATATTCTGCTTCTTCCTCTGTGCCTCACAATACACCTAGTATTTGGTTCTATATCCAATTAAATCCATAGTAGTCCTATCCTGAGGGATCATATCACTGTAGTCTCACATTTGCACATCCTCTTGTGGCTTATGGCTCTGATTTAAAAAACATGAGCGTGAAATTTTAATTTTATAGGCTCTAGTAAAACTAAGTTGGTTTGAGACAGGACCTCTGGCAAAGATTCAACAATAGCCTTATTTAGTATCTTCAATCAACATCACATTCACTGGCTATAAAATGAAATTAGTAAACAAATTAATACAGTGGGACCAAGCTTTTTGGCAAGTGCCACTAATTAGCCCTGTATCCTCCTCGAGTGCCATTCCGATCCCCTTCCCCTGTCCAGTCTGCTGCTCTGCTTTCTACTTCCTGCCTTATTTCCAACTGTGCTGCCTGTCCCCTACGTGGTCTACCATGTGCCACACACAGAGGATGCCTGGCCACCCCTGAACTAATAGGTCAGACACTCAATCATACACCATTCTTAAGCATGGTTTAAAGTCAGTGTAGATGGGGCCTTGGGAAAGTAACTATCCTGGAAACAAAGTTCAAATTTTTTTTTTCCTCTCTTTTTTGAGTAGTCTGGTTTATATAGTTCACATACATGTGATATGATTACACAGTGCATTATATCAGCTATATGCCTTTTAAAGAGGATACTCTAGCTCTAGCACTTTCTAGTATTTTAAGCTATCATTTATGAGGCCTTTTCTTCATAGCAAAAGAGACCAAATGAATCTTGATCTAGGCTAAAATCCTTTCCTCTAATATAATTATAGAGCTTTGTTATCTTACCCTATGCCCAAAGGAATGCTTGGTGGTCTATAACATGATAGGACTGCACTCTGAGCTTCTTTCCCAATTATGTGTTAGGCTTCTTCTACATAAGAGAAATTACTTTCTGGTGTGATACCCTCAGCATAACAAGGTATAGATAAGAACAGCATCTCATCCTTTGTTCATTGCTACATCAGGCCTGCAAACTCAGGGCTGAACACTAAAGGCAAGTTGTGAACATCCGTCCTTCTACCACAAAGATTCTAGAATCAAACCTAAAACTGCAACTCTGACCTCAAAAGAGGTTAAGTAAAAATGGCACCTTTGGAATCAACAATTCTGCTTTCTATGCATATTCACAGCCACATTTGCTTTGTTAAGTGATGTATTTGTGCTGCCTCTTGAAGCCCTAAAGAGCTAATATAGCTAAGAGAGTATGACTTGGATTCCATTCCTTCTTGTATAGAAACTTGACTGTTTAACTGCAACCTGTTACACCTGTGCAAACTCACTGGTGACTAGAGCTAGATGCATGTAACTAAAGGCCTAACTTGCCCTTCAGGTTTCTATATTATTTATGATGATGTGAGAGGATGTAAACCCAGCTTGACTTTTGGCTGACGGTGAATTTGCAGGATGGGCAATCAAAGGAAGCATCCTTTTACTTAGAACAGTGGTTCCCAACCTTTTTAGACTCGAGGCACCCCTTGGAAAATGCTAGCTCATAGTTTTTGTTTGTTTTTGATTATAGAAAAGTAATAGACCAGTTCTTCTGTTGCAAGGAACTCAGAAAGACCACAACAGGGTGGAATGTTTAACACTATGAATTCCTATTTGAAATCTCTGGTTTTATCTTGTGAATTATGTTTGCACACCTAACAGTCCTAACACTGCATGGCACCCTGTGGCACCCTTGAAAAGGTCTTAAGGCACCCCAGGTTTCTACAGCATCATGGTTGAGAATCACTGACTTAGAAATATGCAGCTGGCTTTTGCTGTATTGTGGACTTGACTGCAATACTGTTAGGGAAAAAAAATTGTTTCTTCCAGTAAATGAAGTAGATGACACAATGAAAGCACACTGATGCGTTAACAAGCAAGTACAAGAGGGAGAAGAGAAAGAAACAGGAAGTTCAGTACCATCTTTGATGTTGCCTTCATTTGGGATAACTAAAAATGACTTTGGCACTCTGTAAGCTAAGAGCATCCTGCCAAGTACCCAACTGCCTGTGGCTTCTGGGGAGAATATCTGAAGTACAGCAGAAGAAGGTGTCCTATGGCAGGGAGATTTTCAGTATATGGACCCTCTACACCAAAGATGGGAGCACAAATAAGTCAGCAGTGAATTAGGCCATTGAGGTAAGAAGCTGTAGTACTTTCATTGTAAGAATTAAGAGATAATGTCTTAACTGGGCAAGGTATGGAGCCCTTCCCCTAGGACAGGATCTAGGTTTTAAGATAAAGATTAAACAGGGGACCAAAGGCTAATGTATGGTATTTACTGGTCAAATGGCTTGGGTCCTTTCTTTACTGATATGGGCCAGCTGCTTCTGTAGTAACCTTCAATTTAACACCCCCTCAACTCTCCCTTCAACAGATTGTATCAGTTTTTTTTCATTAAACACTGCTTTGTTGCTGTACACTTTGCAGTGGTTGTTGGTTTGGCAATACCATCTTTGGACTTCTTTCTTTTCCTTCCTTTTTTTCTTTTCTGTGAGATGGCCCTTTCCCAAAACAAGCCATTCTTCTTTCCCACAAGTTAGCATGCCAGTCAGTTTTTCAAGATTGCATAACATGTCTGTCAGAAGATGATTCACTTTGGCTGGCTGAAGCACATAACACAAATACCTGAGCAGATTATAAATTAGCTGCCTCCTCCTTTTGAAACTCACTGTAAAGGAGAGAAATATATTGTTTACATTGGGCAAATTCCAAAGCAGCTTTGAAAACCTTTTAAAAATGCATCTGCACCACGCAGTACCCCCCCACTCATAATACACATTTCATGATCTCTTCTATTGTAGAGCACAAGTAAACTTGCTGTGCAAATATTAGCTATCCTGTCTGAATGAAGAAAAATGATACTGTGTCAATAAGAAGAGGGAGGCAGTGATCTGGGTCTAATTTTTTTATTTGGGTTGTCTGAACCTTTGAAAGTTATAGATGCAATTCCTCTGTCTTAGAAAGAAAACTGCGTCAGATAATGTGTTCTTACCTTCACCTGGAGTGAAGTTCAACTGATTAGGAACATCAGCATTTTGGACAGATTCCAAGAGAGACAGACATATGATTTCTCCATCCGGACCCATTATAAGGCTGCCTAGTGAAGTGCCATTATGACACTCTGGAAAGCATAAAAATGAGCAACATTACTGACATGCTAATTCACCTCAAAATCCATTGAAATAGAGAAAATTAGAGTTATGATATTTCTATGAAAATATATATACAAAGCTACTGAAAACTGTGACCATATTGTCATAGTATGATTCAGGGTAGGCTGATGCTAATGAATCATTTTCCACTACAGGGGATGGGACAGAGCATAAAATTAGGTCTAGATTTTGAAAGTCATCCCCACAGTTCATATGCATTATTTCAGGATTTTGGTTGTGCTCTACATAAAGACAGTCCTCAGCTGTGAAATTCAGATCGATGTCAGGAGTTGGGTTCTGAACTCCATTCCCACAAAGCCCGTGGGTGATCTGATCAAGGGTAATTATTACACAGTGTTCATATTTTCTGGACATGACTATTTATACTGAAGTGAAAAATAGTCTTCAAATAAAAATCGCTAAGAGTATTTTCCTTTTCCCCTTGCTGCTCTATTCTATACTCTGTAAAGGGAATTGTACTTTGGTGACAACCCATTATCTTTACTCTTTCTGATATAGCAGTAACTTTAGAAACTGCTGCTACTTGGTCATTGCTTTTGGATGCTATCATTAGCTGGCATATAGACAAAACAGTGGATTAGTAAAAGCACATGTTTAATTGGCATGGGATCAACTACCTCTTTGGTATAAATGAGTATTTTTTCATTGGCTTCAACTGAATTGCACTTTCTTACAATAGGTCTTTCGAGATTAGTGACTTTTCTCTGTGAATTATTAACTTCATATTTAGCCAGCATGCCTGTGAACAAGCAGATGGTATGCTGGCTTTTTGTCATGTATATTTGTTGCTGAGGGTAGCTAACTCCTTCCCACTGGATACATCATCTATATGATTTGTTGTCTCTTCCCTTTTTTGTGTCTTAATAATCCATGTTATAGTGCATGCTTTTCTAATGGCATTTTATAATGGGACCTTTCTTTTCTCAGAAACATACCCATCAAATATTAAACAACTCCTGAAATTCACAGTGCTGCTGCTAAAAGCAGCATGTTTATTTCTGGCTTTAAAAAAGGAGAAAAGATCCATTGTGCCTCTCCAGTATGTGCCATGTGAACAGAAGAAGATATCTGCAGATTCCATGCATAGTACAAACATATACAGTTGTGACTGTTACCCCTCAGCTCTTCTGGTAGAGCACCATGAATGGTTCCCATGGGGAGAGCCTGAGAAGTACTGTTTGTGAATATGCTGCTGCTAGGAGTTTTTAAATTCTCTCTGCTGCTCTGCGTCACTGGAATCTTCTTCCCATATATGCAGGACAGCAGACCTAGTGTTGGGGCTGCATTTTGGGTAACTGAATCATCATCTAGGAAAAAGCATGTAAAAAGTACAATAAGAAAGGCCTGCATAAAATATAATATTCTGCAGAGAAACAGATACACACACACACACACACACACACGCACAAATAGAAGGGACGGGTCAAGATGAACGTGCATGTGTGGTATGCACTGCAGACCTGTCTGTGATGCTGCACACTGCATGCGTTGCACATGCAGGTGTTCCCTGTGCTGCTAATTTGCAGTGCAGTGAGGGGAGAGGGGGTTTGACACTGGGAGATCCCAGTGTCAAAAAAGCCTGGGCAGTGCATGTGGCAGCAGTGTGCACTGCCTGAAACCAGAGCATGGCTGGCCAGGCCCCCTGCTGCTGGATTGCATGGCTGCAGCCCCCAGAGGCCCTCAGGACTCCAGGTAAGGCTGCTAGTGGGGATGTGCCCAAGCAGGGCCGATAAGTACAGAGAGGGCCAAGGTTAAATAGTGACATTTCTTTTGCCTATACTGTCAAGTTATTCTTTCTAATCTTTATCTTCAGTGTCAGGATTTATAAAATGCTACATATGCTACAACATGTTGATTGAAACAGATAAGCATTTGTATCAATGTAAACAGAACTTCATTAAATGTTTATCAGCCCATTGGTACTGAACCAGAGAGTCTGCTACAGAACTTAAGTGAAAGGTCCTATACCGGAGGGCATGTCTACATGTGTGCTTCAATGCACATTAGCCTATTTTAATGCACATTAAAGCTTAAAAAAAAAGCATGCTCTTTACTTAATGTGCATTAAAATAGGCTAATGCACATTTTTCTAGTACCTCACAATGGAGGTGCTAGATTTAATGTCCACTACCTGAATCGCATTAATGAACATGTAGACTTGCCCAGAATTACAGTGATTATGACTAAAAAGGTCCCCTATGGCATTATAATTGGGAAACCCTGTCTGAGAGGTTTTTTCCCTTCTGTACCTAGAATAGGATATAACTCTTGTATTTAAGATTCCACTGGACGTCAATGCATAGTGTATAAATTTTGAGTTGTTGATGATGAGCACTGTAAACTGTAGTAAATATTTTTAGCCCAAATGGTTTTAATAATATTAAGATATAAAGTTCATAACTATGTTTTCTACTGCTACATGATTATTTCCAGTTAGCATTTGGGCTTGACGAGTTCCAAAAAAAGCCCCAAAAAACAAAAAACCCAGCTGCTGCAGAAAGGCAGCACTGATTATTCATTAAGGAGCACTCTTTCCACTTAGGTTATGTGTACTCTGGACTCACAGGAGTGACTGCAGCTCAAGGTAGACATAGTCAAGCTCTCTCAGGTAACTGGGAGCAATTTAGCTGTAGCAGTACTGAGCTCAACCTGAGCCAATTTACCTAGTCTCAGTGTCACAAATCGTGTTGTATCATGATGCTAAAGGAATGATGTATTTTTGAAGGTGCCATCTTTCACATAACATATAAGGTGTAGTTGATGAAGATCCCACTTTTATCAATTTTCTTTCCTGGAGGAGTGAAACTGGTAGAGTTCCAGTTATATAAGTGCATTGTGTATACCCAGAAGTGCCCCTGAAGTTTCTGTAGGTACAGATATACTTTTGTCTCACTCCTAAATTGTGTAGCAATAGTATGCACTGTTTAAAAGCTGTGATGTTTTCCATATCACAGAGGCCAGGCTTCAGTCAAAGACTAAATTAATTCTGTTAGAAAAAATTAAAAATCTTTCAAAACTCTTGGGATCCTTGAATGAAAAGTGTTAAAAAATGTTAGTGGTTGTGAATTAACAAAATTCCACTATAGCAGGTCTCTTACAGTGTCTTCCAATGCTATCAAACCAATGACAATCAGATATGTTTATGATCATATTCTGTTGCCAGAGAGACCTTTAGTAGGCAAATAGCTAGGAACAGAATTAGGGTTATAGCAGAGATTATGTTAAGGGAGTTAAAGTATGTGTAGAAACTATACACATTTGATTTGTATTAACTGATCGCTCTTACAGTGGCCTTCCTTTCCAGCATTAACTCTGCTTATTCCTGCCTTCCTCCCTTCCAGAATGAATTTCTGATTGCTTATTGGAGGTTGGGAACAGCTACCTTGATGTGACTCTGTGTTTCCTTCAATGATCACCTGGTCCTGCTCAGTTGCACCTTCTGTCCCAGAAATGAGATTATTCAGTGAAGTGGCCAACAATGTCTCACAGCTAGCTTCTGATTTGGGTGCATAACAAGAAGCTCCTGAAATGAGAGAGGTAAATGAAATGGAGATATCAGTCAGTTTTTGCATGACTTTTTTTTTTTACCAGTTTCTTTGAAAAAGTTTCCAATTGGCTTTATGTCTACCTGTTGTTCTTTTGTATTTTGAGACCAGGCTTGGCAAAGGCTGGACACACAACTGCTATGAGCAGCATTTTTAAACTCTTTTATTAATGTCAAGAAAGTGATAAACTTACAAAGGTAATCTATTACCTTAGCTGAGAGTCTGGTACAATCCCAGAAGGGGAGAAACTACACTACTAGGATGAATAAAAAAAGTAGGAGCATGCTGTATTGTGGAGATGAATAATTTCTTCCACTACTGTCTGATCTACATTTGCCCTTAAAGTAATGTAAGGTACCTATAGATGTACTTCGACGCACTTTAATTAGAACGCATTGGAGCAGACTCAATGAATCGAGTCTGTTCCTCATTCTAATTAGAACATTCCAGCATCGCTTCACTGTCATATGTATTAAGCCCCTGTGCATTTCACAATGGCCACGGGGGCACTTTATCTAAACCTTGTCAAATAAACTTTAGGTAAAGTGTCCTGTGGCCATTTTGAAATGTGTGCAGGGCCAGATTAACCCTTTAGTGGGCCCTAGGCAAACAAACTCGTGGGCCCCATGTTGGTTGAGACTCCCCTTCCTACCCTAGCGCTGCCACCTGCAGGGAGCAGGGCTCAGAGCTGCTGCTAGGGGGTGGCCACCACCAGTGGTGGTATTAGGGTTGTTGGGGCCTTGGACAAGAGAGTCATTTGGGGCCCCTTAGAGGCTTAATTTTGAGGACCTATAAGCAAGTAGGACATTTTTAATTTCACTTTCACTTTACCTTATCTATGAAACGGCGATGAAAGTATCTTAATACAATATTGATAATACAAAGAAAGAGTTTTTTAATATTGAGCTATATTCTAGGTTCATTCTAGGTTCAAAATTTTGGGGCCCCCCCCAAAGTGTGGGGTCCCGGGCAGTCACATGGTTTGCCCTCCTCTAAGGCCACTACTGTCACCATGGCAGTAAGGCCAGCAGAGGGAGGGGAAGGGAAGTGAAGGGAAGGGAAAGAGAGAGGGCCATTTGCATCACCACAGAGGGAAGGACCAGGACCCCCACATCCCACAGCGCAGGTCCCTAGGCATATGCCTAGTTTGCCTATGTGTTAATCCAGCCCTGAATAGACGGAAGCTTAATACACGTGATGGTGATCTGTTTTAATTAGAGTGGCTGTCCAGGAACTGCTCTAATTAAAACAACCCCGTCCCCCTACAAGCCTTGACCACATGCATAGACAGGCATAGAGCCTATCTGCCTGATGATGATATGAATGTTTTAATATAATTTAATTTCTAGACTCTCCAAATAAATTATTTTCCCATCCCTCAGGTATCTCCAACTAGTGCACAGTAGAAGAGTATCTCACTTAAGCTAAGATTCTAGGCTAGGGTTGGGCAATTATTTGAGCTGGAGAGCCACTTAGGGAGTTTTGGTAAGCTGTTATGGGCTAGGTCAGCAGTCCTTCTCCCCCCAACAGCTCACTAAAACTCCCTAAGTGCTCTGCCCTGTGCTTAGCCAGGTGGATGGGATACGGCCACGGGTGGGTGGGGAGTGGCATCCTGAGCAAGGTGGGTGACTGGAATTGGGATTATGGGGCTATGACAGCATGAGGATGGGGCCCGGGGCAGAGCTGTGATCCACTCCCCACACGCCCACTCACAGTAATGTGTGGGGAATGGATCGTGGCTCTGCCCTAGGCCCTGGCCCTGCGATCCTGATCCTAGCTCAGGCCCTGGCCCCAGCCCCAGCCCCAGCCCCAGCCCCACCCCCGCCCACCCATTCAAGCTGGTCTCCACCCAGCCATGGCTCTGTCCATCCACCCAGCTGAACACACCTTGCCTGTGGGGGTCCTAGGCTGGTCTCCATGGGGGCTCTGCTCGCCTGCTCCATCCAGTTTCCCTGGTGGTGGGTGCAGAGCAGACAGGCCAGAGTGCCCAGACAGTGGGGCTGGGGCTGGTAGTGGCAGCAGAGACTGGCAGCAGTAGCTGGAAAAAGCTACCACTGAGGGGGACACTGGGAAGTGAGTCTGGCCACTGTGCCACCCCAGACCTGCTGTGTGCTTGGGGGTGGCAGGAATGGCTGCATGCGCTATGGCCCAGGCTGTCCCCCATGCCTGGGCTGGGGTGGGAGCCACCATGGGCATCCTGCTAAAATCCTTTAGCAGGTCAGATTTGGCCTGCAGGCCATATTTTGTCCTAGCTAGAATCTAGGTTTACGGGATTGATATTTACCCTCAGATACTGGTATGTAACTCCAAGAAACTTAATTGGGATTTATGTGCACTTATACACATGCCCCAGGAGTGGGGGGAGGGAGGGAGCGTTTTAATTAGCGCAGCTCCAAGAGCCACTTTAATAAAAGTGCCCAGAGTGTCTTGTGTATCAGCATCCCCGTGCTGAAAAATGGTGGTGGGTGTGCTTTATCTAAAGCTCATCAAATGTGCCTCTGCCACCATTTTTCAGCATGGGGACGCTGAACATGAGATGCTGGAGTCTAATTATCGCAGTACTTATTGCGCTCCAGCAGACTTGATTAATCAATAACACAATTAAGCCTTGCTGCTTGTGTATAGGTGCCCTATATATTAGCAAAATTTGGCCTTAAATAGCTAATAACAATGCTTATTTTTTAATGAGAAAAAATAATGTACTTCTAATCCTTTCTGCTGTCCTGAAATGCAGTTTAGTTTTTATCTCCTAGGTTTTCCAATTTGCACAGGAAAATTATTTGACTGCAGTAGAAAATGATATTTTTATGTGCAATACTACAATGATTTTTTTAAACCATGATCCATATGAGGGTGTTAAAATCAACAGACAGATAGAAAGCAGTTACTGCTTTTTTCAGTGCTGAGTCAGTCTGAGCAAACCTCCTGGTGACAGAAGAAACCTTGTGAAAGGCACAAGAAAGGAGGATGACCAAAATACTATGGATTATGTTACACAGGTCAGACTGGGACTAGGTTCTAAAATCTATTAAAGCAAACTCATGGAAAAGAAGAATTGAAAAGGAGGTAGATAAAGGGTGAAGCGTGGTAAACCAAGAAGGGAAGTTGAGAGCTGATATAAATGGAGTGGTAGAAATATATGGAAATATCATCCTTCTGCTTAAGCTTTGCAAAGTCTTTAGATTTTGCCAAGGTTTGACATCTACACCTCAAGAGTCACTTTGGTGAAAGATGAGCAGTGCTGAAAGCTGCTGCCTTTTCAAATTCTTGATAAATGGAAAAGTTTCTGAACTTTCTTCCTTCCCGTTTAAAATGTATTTAAACATAGAAATGGATTCAGACAAATCTTTTAACATAGTTCTATTATTCTCTGACTTTTAAAATACTTTCCATATGGGATTATAATTTCTAAAGCCTGTTTCATACTAACCATTTGAAATTCAGGTTAAGGGACTAGCTGTTACTGTTGAAGACAGTGGGACCAGGGGAAGTAAGAACTGCAGGAGTTGCTGATGTTAACCAGGATACTTGTGCTATCTACATCTACAGACCATATCTTATTTAGTTAGTCTATAATATAAATGTGCATATCTACCCTGCCTTTTTACCAGCATGATACCAGTTGACAGTGTTTTCAGATGCTGTGATAAGTCATGTTGAAGATTGTTGTGGATCACGGTGACAAAGGATGGTCACATGCTCATGTTTTTCTAAGGGGCAGAGGAGAAATTCTGGGAACACTTTCTTCCCACATTTCCCATTTCTCTCCCTAACATTGTGAAAATCCTCTTTTCAGGCAAACATGGTGACTATTTCTGTATCTCTCTGTATGCATCTGCCATTGGGCCTTATTCCATACATCTGCCAGAAAGCCTAGGTATTTATATTGGGTATTTCTTTCTCTATTGCCTCTGTAGCATCAAATCACAGAAAGTTAGGGTTGGAAGGGACCTAACGAAGTCATCTGGTCCAACCCCCTGCTCAAGGCAGGACCAGCCCCAACTAGATCATCTAGCCAAAGCTTTGTCTAGCTAGGTTTTGAAAACTCTCTAGGATGGAGCTTCCACCACCTCTCTGGGTAACCTGTTCCAGTGTTTTACTAACTTCCTAGTGAGAAAATTCTTCCTAATATCTAACCTAAACTTCCTTTGTTGCAAATTGAGACAGTTGCTCTTTGTTCTGTCATCTGCCACCACTGAGAATAGCTTAGCACTATCCTCTATCGAACCCTCCTTCAGGTAGTTGAAGACTGCTATTAAGTCTCTTCTCAGTCTCCTCTTCTTTTGACTAAATAAGCCCAATTCACCCAGTCTTTTCTCATAAGTTATGTCCCCCAACCCCCTCACCATTTTTGTTGCCCTCCACTGGGCTCTCTCCAATTTGTCCACATCCTTTTTGTAGTGGGGGGCTGAAAACTGAATACAGTACTCTAGATGTGGCCTCACCAGTGCTGAATAGAGGGGAATAATCACTTCCCTTGACCTACTGGCAACACACCTACCAGTGCAGCTCAGTATGCCATTAGTCTTCTTGGCAACAGGGGCACACTACTGGCTCATATTCAGCTTATGGTCCACTGTAACCCCCAGGTCCTTTTTTGCAGAGGTGCTGTCCGGCCAGTCAGCCCCCAGCCTGTACTGGTGCATGGGATTGTTCTATCCTAAGTGCAGGACTTTGCACTTGTCCTTGTTGTGCCTCGTGAGATTTCTTTTGGCCCAATCCTCCAATTTGTCTAGGTCACTTTGAATCCTAGCCCTACCCTCCAGTGTATCTACTGCTCCCCCCAGCTTGGTGTCATCTGCAAACTTGCTGAGGGTGCACTCTATGCCATCTTCCAGGTCGTCGATGAAGACATTGAACAAAACTGGCCCCAGGACCAACCCCTGGGGGCCCTCTGTCACGGCGGGGTCCTTTAGGAGGGCCGTGATCTCCTCGAGGTCCCTTGCTCCGTGTTAAGGCCGGCCCAAGGCACCCTCTTATTCTCGCCTGCCACGTCTTTGATGTTTGTATATATAGTTGGGAGGCTGCCTATGACTCCCTGGGCATGGCTACTCGGGACCTCTATCCCCGTGTGTTCCTGGACCCCCCCTGGAGGTCTCCCGGTGTAATGGGTGCTCCCCCGGCACCCTAGCCTTATGGGCTGCGCGTGGCTCCTACCACCCCTAATACCATGCCCCAAGCCTCGCTGATGTGAAAGACGTTGTTAGGTCAAACTACACGCCTGCTCTCCCGGGCCTCCTCTGTGATCTAGCCCGCTCCGGGCTCTCTCCTCGGGCTCACCGCACTGCTATCCTCTCTCCTCAGGGACAACCGCAGCACCCCGCCCTCGTTACTCTCTCCCCGGGTCTCCTCCTCTGATATATAGCCCCTCACTGGGACTCTCATCAAGCCCGCTCTGGGCCTTCTCTAAAATAACCCAGCCTGCTATGGCACTCCCTAGCGAGTCTCCGGTCCTTTAGGCCCACCGCCCTGTTACCCTCTCTGGTACGGGCTCACTGCGCTGCTATCCCCTTCTGCTGGGGACAACCGCAGCACCTTGCCCTTGTCCTGGGGTTTTTCACAGTGCTAGCTTGTTACCGGACTCGCTACTCCTGTCCTGGGTTCCTTAAATATTGCCCCTCTTGGGCTCCTCAATATTGCTCTGCTCTAGGGCTCCTCAGTATGGCCCCTCTCGGGCTCCTCAGTAATCGCCCCTCCCTGGGGCTGGGGTCTATGTACCCCGCAAGTAACACCCTTGCTGGCATCTGCTGCGCCTGTCCTGGGCTTCCTAATATGGTGCTCCCCCTCTTTGGGGCTCACCGTGCCCACCTTGGGCTTCTCAATAGACCAATATGGCGCTCCCCCTCTTTGGGGCTCGCCGTGCCCACCTCGGGCTCCCTGATAAAATCGAGGCTCAGCTGCTCCTCTCTGAGGTTAACTGACCTCACGACTCTGCCCTGTAACTCTCAGGGCCTAGCGCGCCCTCACTGGCACCGGGGCCTCACACACCCTTGTGAGTCCCCAATGAGGCCTCCTTCAACCCCTACAGCCTCACCCAAACCTCCAGTTGTAATACCAACACTAACCAAACAAAACACAAGCCTCCTGGCTGTAACTTAACTTAAGGCCACCTGGCTACAATAACATAGCTCCTGCGCCACAGAGCCACCATCCTTCAGCCTGCTCAAGCATTACTCATATCTTAGCCCCTGTGAGCTCCTGCCTCTCTGACTGCTGGCAGGGAACTGCCAGCCTGGCCTCAGCCCTGGGCTTTATAAGGGCCAGGCCCTGCCCCCTACTGGCAGCTGGCTCCCCTTAGTTGCTCCGGCAACCCGCAGCTGCGTTTGTTACCCTGGCAACCCTCAGCTGGGCTCGTTATAATGTGCCAGGGCTCTGTCTCTCTCTCCCTGGCAGTTTCTCCTCTCTAGGAGCAGGCACTGAGGTGCCCTGCAACACTCTCCATTTAGTACTGGCTGCCAACTAGACATTGAGCCATTGATTACTACTCTCTAAGCCTGAAGTTCCAACCAGTTTTCTATCCACCCTACAGTCCATTCATTCAGCCCATACTTCCTTAGCTTGCCTATGAAAGTTCTGTGTGAGCCTATATCAAAAGCTGTGCTAAAATCAAGGTACACCACATCCACCAGTCTCCCCACATCCACAGAGTCAGTCACCTCATCATAGAAGGCAATTAGGTTGGTCAGTCATGGCTTGCCCTTGCTGAATCCATGCTGACTCTTCCTAATGAACTTTTTCTCCTCCAAGTATTTAGAACTGAATTCCTTGAGGATCTGCTCCATTATTTTTCCAGGAACTGAGGTGAGGCTCAGGTCTGTAGTTCCCTGGATCTTCCTTTTTCCCTTTCTTATATATGGGCACTATATTTGCCCTTTTACAATCATTTGGGACCTTTTCTGATTGCCATGATTTTTCAAAGAGGATGGCCAATAGTTCTGCAATCACATCAGCCAACTCCCTCAGCACCCTTGGGTACGTACATCCCATCTGGCTCCATGGACCTGTACACATCCAGCTTATCTAAGTAGTCCCTAACTTGTTCTTTCACTACTGAGGACTGCTCACCTCCTCTCCAGATTGTGCTGCCCAGTGCAGTAGTCTGGGAGCTGCCCTTGGCTGTGAAGGCTGCGACAAAAAAGGCATCAAGTGCTTTTCTGCATCCTTTGTTACAAGGTTGCCTCCCCCATTCAATAAGGCAGGGTTTCCCAACCTTTTTAGATCGAAGACTGGCAAACTGCAGACCGGAACTGCTGGTCCACCGTATATCGGTGACTTCCAGTCCACAGTTTGCCGGTCTGTGGTCACTTCTGGTGACACTGCGCAGGACCCCGTGGCCGGAACTTCCAGCTGAAACAATGGTAAAGACACCTTCACATGGTGGGCAGGAGGGAAGGACCAAACCTTAACCATGGCAGCCACCACTGCAGGATAGGATGGGCCAGCCCTCCTGTGGACCGGCAGCCAACCCTTTGTGGCCCAGCACTGGGCCATGGCCTGGGGTTTGGGAACCCAGTAAGGGATCTACACTTTCCCTGATACTCCTCTTGCTACCAACATACTTGTAGAAACTCTTCTTCTTACCCTTCACATCCCTTGCTAGCTGCAACTCCAATTGAGCTTTGGCCTTCCTGACTTAATCCCTGCATGCCTGAGCAATGCTTTTATATTCTTCCCTAGTTATCTGTCCAAGTTTCCACTTCTTATAAGCTGCCTTTTTGTGATTTAATTTCATTGCAATTACATTTGTGATTTAATTTCATTGCATCCCTTTCTGCTTTGGAAGTGCATATTACAAATTTGTTCCTTGTTTTGGCAGTACATGTTTCAGACAAATGATGGGAGGACCATATATGATCTATATATCATGTGCCCTGTAGTAATCTTCACTTTAATACAGAGATATGGCATTCAAGAACTACAGATACCAACAGGCAGTGCTCCATCTTGATTTGATAAGAAAGCTCTGGGATCTATATGTGCACTGCATGTTACAGCCTGTAGTCTATATGAGCCATGTCTCTACAGTCAAAGGGAGAGTGGCTGCTATCTGTTCCAACTAATGCAAAATAGTCGCAGCTCTCTAGCTGCAGGCTGATTCCTCCTTGGCCCATAATTTTAATTAACTGTTTTTATTTTAGATCCAGTTTTGCATGTCCTTGATTGATATTGACATAAAACACCTTAACCTTCATTTTGAAAATGAAGCTCTGTATTGTTTTCTGGGTGCCCTCAGACACGTTTTATTTACATTTACTAAGTTAGCCACTCTCACAGGCTGAGCAGGAATGAACCTTGTAGAACTGGCAAAATATTGTAAGGTCTGCTTTTGTGAGATACCCAGCCTTGTTTTCCCATATCAAAGTGGCTGGCTCATTCAGATGACTTTGGGTAAGCAGTCTGAATACTGGGGTGTTTATCTGATCCAAAAATGTTGACATTTAGAATCACAGAAAATTAGGGTTGGAAGAGGGACTGCAGGAAGTCATGTCGTCCAACCCAACTAGATCATTCTAGTCAGGACTTTGTCAAGTCGGAACTTAAAACCTCCCAGGATGCAGAGTACTACTTCTCTTTGTTGAGTACTACTAGACATTCTGCCTAGCTCTGATGTTGTACTGAAATACAGGGCTCTGACTCATCACTGGGGCATGAACGTTGTGGAATCCAAAAGGAAACTGTCCCAAATTCCTTCAGTGAGAATGCAAGAGTCCAGGAATGGAAAATTCCTTTTTTCTGCAATCCTCATTTAGTTCTTGTATTGTATAGTTCTTAGTTCTTGTACAAGTACCTTGAATTACACAGATCAAAGTATCTTCCATCTACAGCTGATAGTACCTCTTTGTTTCTTTGTTTTGCTCTTGGTGTGGTTCTGCAACTGAACAAGCAAAGGAAGGATTAAAAGTTCTTCTGGAGGTTTTCTGTGGGTCCTCTGGGTTCTGGGTGTTTCTTCTGAAACTGAAGGTAACTTCAACATCTCTGACACAAGCTGTAAAATATAAATCTAAGATAAAAAATGATGGAAATATTTGGGTACTTACATTTTTATTCCATTCCAGAAGCTTACCTCCAGGTGGCTTGGTGGTTCAGTAATGTATTATAATCTCCAAATCCGAATTGAATCAGGAGACCAATTAAAAGGTCTGAATCGATTCAAAGCTCTCAGAATCAATTCAGAAAAGCTTTGGAGAGCTCCAGTGATTTGGGCAGTCCCTGCCTACTGCAGCAGGAAGCTGGACCCAGACTCTATGCTGGTAAGTAGTGGGCAAGGGAAGGGGGGGTCTGGAAGAGCAGGGAGGTGACCATGGGGGACCCCTGCCAGGCCTCATCCCTTGCCTGTTCCCCCAGCCCCACCAAGTGCCCCCTGGCCCCCACCTGCTCTCCCAGCCCCACCATGGCTCCCCCCTGCCCCAGCTCCCGGTTGTTTAAAAAAAAGCCCCTACTCACTGGGTGCTGCCACCACTGCCCCACGCTGCATGTGGGGCTCTGCCACAAACCTCTCAACTCCCCCCTGCTCCTCCAGCCCCGCCCTCATGGCTGCCCTGCTTGTCCCAGCTCTGACCTTTTAAAAAAACAAAAGAAAACCAAAAAAACCTCTGGCCTCACCAGCTGCTGCAGTGGCCTCAGGGCTTCTAGGGGCTTGTGCAGAGCCCCTGAAGCAATGCAGGGAAGTGGAGGGCAGCAAGGATTGCTTCCCGCTGGGCGGGAGCCAGTGAGTTTGGGTTTTGTTTTGTTTTTTAAAGGGCTGAAGCTGGGGCAGATGGGGCACCATGGCGGGGGCTGGGAGAGCATGTGGGGGGCTCGTGGCAGAGCCCCTCACATGGTGTGGGGCAACAGGGGACAGTGGGGATTGCCCCCCCACCTGGCAGCACCCGGTGAGTGTGGGCTTTTTTTTCCCAAAGAGCCGGAAACTGGGGCAGGCGGGGCAGCCATTGAGAGCGGTGGGGGATGAGGCTTGTGTGATTTTTGGAGATTCAACTGATTTGGCAGCAGACAAATCTCTGAATCAGATTTGGCCAAATCGATTCAGAACAGTGATTCGAATCACCGAATTGAATCACTGTCCCTGAATTGGCTGAATCCAAAGTGAATACTAGCTGCTTTGCACAGGCCTACCATCCAACCCCAGCAGGGTGTAGTTTTAGATCATTCCTGAGGACTAGGAACCTCCTCCATCCCCATAGTTCCTACCCTTGACCTTCAGGTGTTTTGGGAACAGCAGTACTCTGGCTGGGAGATGTTCACTCTTCAACTCCCCAGTTGCAACCGGCTGGCCCTGGTTCCTGGGCCTGATTCTATACCCAGGGTTCCCAGCCCTCCACTAATCAGGCGGCCTCCTGACTATCATGTGACCTCCTGATTGGGCCTGCTCCCACCTGCAGGCTCCTCTACAGCCTGCTTCAGCTCTTAAAGTGGCAAGCACCCAAAGGTGATCCACCACAGCCACCCACCAGGCAATATTTCCTGTTGTGGAGAAGTCTAGTGTTTTGATAGCAAGGGTTCTTCTGGCTAGGATTGAGGCAGTAAAGAGAAAATCAAAACATCTCTTGCTTTATGTTAAGCCTGGCTCCAAATGGTGGTGTAAGTTTGTTATTTTTACAAATCATGCTTCAGTGGTGCATTCTGTTTTCCAGTGAAGTCACAACCAGAAGCAGAAACTGTTTTTACAGTATCTCTTCACATATAATGTAAACTTCAATTTCCAGCAGCTGTTTTTTTTTAAAAGGTGGCTGCATCTACACCAACACTTACTGCACAGTAGCTCATTACTACTGTGTAGTAGCGTTGTGTGATATGAACCATGACACAATGCTACTGCGCAGTCAGCATCACCAGGATGCTGTGATGCAATAATTTCTATGTATCAATCACTGACTAAATTCATATTATGACCCAAAAAGTGAGACCACTTTATATACTATCCCAGCAACTGCTGTGTTTTTCTAAAAACTGACCTTTTTATGCTCCCCCCTGACTGTATCTTGCCCTGAGTTCATGCCAGGTGGGAAAGGAGGGAAAATGCTAGTTTGAAGAAGGGATTCTTGTTCTTGGCCATCCTGATTCTTCAGATGTCCTCCTTTTACTATGAAAAATGAGAGACAATATAAAAAGAATATGAAATAACACATATTAGTAGCATCTGATAAGGAACAGCACTTAGGCTATCACTGAATCTGCAATGGGGGAGAAAGGGATTATATTCAATGACTGATGCACCCATGTTTCATAGGAGAAGAAATATTTCCCCATGTGTTTTGTAAGTGCTACATTGCTTTATGGTTTTATTTCCAATTAAATTAAAATGTGGCTTAAGTGATAATTTTTTGTGGCATTTGTCCAGAGGTGACCACGATAACCATGGTCATCAGTGTAACATTTGCTTATAGCAGCTCCAGCCCCCAGGCCAGATCCAGCTGCTGCTACCACTACCCTGCTGCCAAATTTCTAAGCCCCATGGCCAGATGACATAGCCCTGTGCACTGGATCAGGCCAGATCTGGGCAGTGGGCCTGATCCAGCAAATGTAGAGCTGGGGTGGCAGCCCTGATCTGGCACATGCAGGGCCAGGGCTGGGGCCTGATCCAGTGTGCTTAGAGCCAAGACTGGGGCTGGGGTAGCAGGCCTGATCTAGCATGCAGAGTTGGGGCCCCATCTGGCAGGGCGGGAGCCATGCACAGGTCTGCAGCCATGCTGGATCGGGCTTATGGATTCACCCTGTGCCACTCATCTGGCCCACAGCCCAGAAAGGTTGGGCAATACTGATTCATACAATAAATCTCCTAGGTACCCTGTCATTGCCGAAGCATTCCAGAAACTCAGTAAAATCATTCCTATGACTTAGCATATAAAGTTAATGTTAATTCTTACCATTGTAGGACTTCTTTCTTCTAGGGAAATAGCCTCCATAGAAAGTCATGTGGGATTTCTCACTTAGAAGCTGAGAAGAATCAATAGCAGCTTTCCTAGAAGAGTTCTCTGCAGTGTGGTTTATCTTTATACTGTCCCCTTGACGGCCTATATGGTTTGCCTTTTCCCTGTGCCACTGGCCCTCCACTGTGGAGATGCTATCTAGCTGACCTTCTGCCCCTGTGCTCTAGGAGACAGAAAATGAAAACATTTATGGTAGAATGGGACTGAAAACTTATTTTCCCCACCCTGTTGCTCATGTCAACAACATGGGGGAAAATTAATGGAAAAATTAATGATTTTGTCCAAAAAAACTAAAAGCAGGATTTTTTGTTTATTTTGGGGGTTTTGTTTGTTTTTGACAAAACTTTCACTTTGACTGAAAACTGGAATTTTGTCTAAACTGTTTTTCAGCAAAAAGTTTTTCAACCATCTGTTCTTCACAGGTGCATACTTATGAAGAGCTTTTTCAATCTATCTTCTAAAATGAAACAACAAAGTCGGGATCTGTAAAGGCAAGTAGGAACCTAATTCTTACTTTGAAATCAAGGCATGTAGGGCACCCTTGTGGATTTGGTCCTCAATCCTGCTCTTTGTACTTATCATATGTTCTTTCAATGTAGTATCTAAATGCTTAAATATATGTTCTTTTCTTTTCTTCTTTTTTTCATTTATATTTTGTTATTTCCTGTAGTCTAAGGGCCTGCCCTTGCTCCCATTGGCTGGATGTGGAGCCATGAGCCACTAGTGTGGCCATGAGGTATGTGGTGCCGCAAGCACGTTTGCGGGGCCACACTGCACATTTAGATGTTCTCTGTGCTGCAAGGGCACCCTGCCCGTGTGTGCGCTGCTCTGCTTTTTCCCCCCCAGGCTTTTTTAACCGCTGGATATCCTGCGGTGAAAAAAAAGCAGAGCAACACACATACAGGCAGCATCCGTGCTGCTCAAAGGCGGAGCTGGGCTGCCCAGAGCCAGGCTTCAGCTGCTGGCCAGGCTCCATGTGGCAGAATCGCCATTGCTGCAGCCCCAGGAGGCCCCCACGACCCCAGTTAAGGCTGCTGGGGCCAGCCCAGTGTTGACTCCAGCCTCCCCTACCCAACTGGGCGTAACTTGCCACGTGCCAAAATGCGCATGGCACAGGTGTTTCCCGGGAACAAGTAGCTGCGGTGCAAGGGTGCCGCTGCTCCTTGTCCCTGGGAAACAAATGTCCACACTCATCTTGACACGACCATTGAGATCAGTGCTAAAACTTTCACTGATCTTGGTGATGCAAAATGAAACCTTAAAGAGACTGAGACCCTTTAACATGCATAACTCTTTTGGCTACTTCTCTTCAATTGTGTCTTTGTATCTGCAATGATTTTTGTATAGTTTTCATGATACTCAACAATTTTTATGTAATATAGATAGGTATACTTTTTATTATAATTAATTTTATTCCACAAATCTATCTTATGCTCTTTCATAAATTTTAAGAAAAAGACATATTGCCAAGAGGGTCATGCCTTCACTTGCATTCTTTGCATCAGTTCAGTACAATACACACTTTGTTCTGTTTTGTAGAGGCTTGTATAGCAGGATTATCACAATAGAGCCTGAGCATCTTCCAAAAGTATGTTAAGCAATATAGATTGTAAGGCTTGAAGGGACCTCAGAAAGGTCCAGCCCCCTGCACCAAGCTGGAAAGACAACTGGGGTCAGGTGACCCCAGAAAGGTGACCTCCTAGTCTCCTTTTGAAGATTTCCAGGTTAGGCAATTGCACCACCTGTGGAGGGAGCTTATTCCACAATCTGAACACCCCAGTTGCAAAGTAGTTTTTCCTAATGTTGAGCCTGAAATGATCTTCCAGAAGTTTGTGACCATTACTCCTAGTTTTCCCCAAGGGTGCTCTGGTGAACAGCTGTTCACTGAACCCTTGATGTATGCTTCTGATGTAGCAGTAAGCTGCTACCAAGTCCCCTCTCAGCCTTCTTTCTTCTAGGCTGAAGAGTCCCAGATCCCTCAGCCTTGCTTTGTATGGCTTGCTGTGCAAGTTTCCGATCATATGGGTGGCCCTTCTCTGGACTCTTTCAAGATTTACCACAACCTTGTGAAAGTGGGGTGCCCAGAACTGGACGCAGTAGTCCAGCTGCAGTCTTACCAATGCCAAGTAGAATGAGAGAATCACTTCTGGCTGATATCTGTCACATGTGAAGCCAGAACTCACACTAGCAAAACAGTTGTAAGAATAAGCATCCAACTAGTCTTGCACCAGTCCCAAGGGGAACTAAGGAAACTGACATCTGGGCCAGGTACAGACATTACACTTTTACTGGTATAAATGACCAGAAATTGGTCTATAGGTGTAACAGAACAGAAGTTCAGCATATAAAACGGGTCTGTACCTGGAATAGAACAGAATTTTGGCACATGTAGACTGGATTAAAAATGGCAGAACTCAGACTAAGATGCCCCTCCGCTCCCCATCACAAGGGCAAATGTGTGTTCTGTTCACTACCAATTTAAACTACACCACTTACAGAAAACTGTGCAACTCAGATTGATTCTGCCTCATGTTTGTTCAATGTCTGCACCTGCTGGGGGAAAACTGTTCTGAAGATATAGTGAAATGTGGCAATAAAGAGTTGGTACCTGTGGGACCCATGTGCATGCTGCATGATGGCTCCAGGTGGTGTCCTTTGCAGGCTGAGGTCTCAGTTTCATACCTAGCTTTCTTACTGAAACCTGAATGGGTGCTTGAGCTCTCCTTCTGCCATGTATTTCCACTTCATAGTTTTCTGCCAGCTTTCTTCCCTTCTCAGGCTCCTTTCGAAACAGGTAATTCTGCCCTGCAAAACAGGCTAGTGTGTCAGAACTGGAGCTTTCTGTGAAATGACTTTCACTTCAGAGGGGTTCTACCTTATTTAGTGCCAAATTGTGACGTTGAACCACTAAGCCATGTTGGGAGCTGTTCCATCCCAGCAGAAGTATGGTTTTTGTGATGGTCTCCCATGCTCTCACTGAATGGTCTCATGACGTTTGAATAACATAGACTGAACCATCCTTTGGGAGCAGACTGGTGTGGAGGAGAGCAGTGGAAGATTAAGATTTCTTGAGGCCCTGGACAAACAGAAAATTGGAGGCCCTCCCCCCATGCCCCATTATAAACATGAATGTATCAAGCCATTCCTCTCCTGCAGCCAGGCCCCAGGTCCTGGGACCTGGACTCCAGCTGGGGAAGGGGCCCCTTCCCCTCCTGGTGCTGCCACTATGAAGGCCTGGGCGAGCCTCCTTGCCCTGCGAGAGAGGCAGAACAGACCCAGCTGGGCTGGGAGTGGGGTGACATATGCCTTCCTCTCCACCCTGCTCCCCACCGTCCTCCTCCCTACCACAGCCAGAGCAGAGCTAAGTGGGGTGAGGTGGATGTGGCCTGCCGGCCATGGGCTTGGGGCTCTCCACTCTGCTGCCTTTGCCCTGGTAGCCCCATGCTGGCCATGCTCTCCCTGCCTGCCCGGCAGGACAGGACACAATTCACTGCCTCCACTGCTGCCAGGTGGGCAGGGAGCATGTGGCCAGCATGGGGTTCCCGAAGGAAAGGAAGCAGAGCGGAGAGCCTCAAACCCACAATGGGCAGCCCACATTCACTAAACATACAAATATGGGCAAGGGGACACATAGCCTCCCCATGCCTCCCTTGGCAGGTGTGCACAGCAGTGGGGAGCCACCCTCCCCCCCCAATGTCCCCTGGACAAGCTGCCTATGGCTCTGTCCCACTCCCTGCCCCAGCCTCAGGACCCATGCACTGCCCTAGTTGAGCAGTGTCCCCAGCCCCTGCCTCACCCTCTCTCTCATTGTGGGGGCCTCAATCTGTGCCCCCATGCCCCTTCTGCCCCATCAACTTCCCTGTAGGGAGCTGCTTTTCATGCTGCCTGGCTGTTTTCCTGGCCACATACAGGTGTGAACATATATGGGGCGCCCCCTGTATCTCGCTCCCGGCAGCCCCAAGCAGGACCCCTTGCAGGCTATAATGCTACAAGGGGAAACCTGCCATTTTCTGAGGGAACCCAGGCATCTGGGGGCCCCTGATTGTCAGGGGCCCCTGGGCCCATGCATTAATCCACCTCTGGAGGAGAGTGAGGCCTTGACCACCTGCATGCCGGGATAGTGATTGTGAAAGGTCCTTGTGCACTGCATGGAAAGGGGAAAACTGCCTTGTATGCTCTTCATGTGTCTGGGCCTGTGCCTGTAAGTCAAAATTACCATATTTACTAGCATACTATAAGCAACTTTTCCCAAAAATCAGCCCTCCAAAATTGGGGTTTGTCTCTCAAGGGGAGAAGCTGATTTTCTTTGCCATAACTTCACTATATGGAGGTATAGAAGGACAGACACTGTGTGACCAGATGGCTGCTGGCTTCTCTGTCCATTCCCAGAAGCAGAATGGGGTGCAGTCAAGTGTTAACTCTTTCATAGCCACTCTCAAATTGCCACCAGTTTTTGGCAAATTTTATTCCATAACAAAGGTATGGGGAATATCTAGTACTAAGGTGGCAAACAAGCCCCAATAGTCCTAGAATAGTCCTGACAGAATAGTAATCACCATCAGGGCAAAGGAGAGACAGCTATGGATTGCTTAAGTATGTTAAAAGAGTATTCAGAAGGCTGATAATGAGATATAGAACTTTTCTTCTCTAAACCACTGATCTGAATCCAGACTGGGAAGTAATGAGTAAAAGTCCCTACCATATGAGGAGTTTTCAGTAACCTGTGTGAAATGACTTGTTAGGACGTTTATTGAAAGCTACCAAGCATGCCTGACAACAAATATTGACCTTGCTGATATGAATATAGAGGCCATTAACAATAAGGAAACAAGCATGAAGAATGCCCTACTCTCTCATTCCTACATCTGGCTCCTCATGGGCAGGGTTGAGCCATGTTTTTGCAGTTGCTTGTGCTGTAGCTGCTCATGCTTTGAATAAAGGCAGCTCCCTTCTCTTGAGACTCCCAGTTCATGCCTCTCTCAAGAAGCACTAGCTTCAATTTAAAAAGTTAACGTTTTAAAGAAGAGCTTCACATTTTCTGGGATATATCCAGTTGTGGCTCCACAATTAAAATTGACCATTGAACAAAAATCAGTTCAGGGGCTGACATAGCAAGGGGACTGACCCTGACATATTACAGTCTTTACTAATTTCAGTGGGACTTCAAGGTATTTAGTACCTATTTGGATCAGGCTTTAAATGAGTTTTGGAACCATTAGGGCAGGATTCAGAAGCGGGTCACCAGCACCACAGAATACCATGGAAGCAATGTTACATATGTCACAGTAATAACATGGTGCTTCCTCCTTCCTTTTATATAGTGAAATAAACATTAGAGACATGCCTGGGTTCTTGTAGCTGCAAATGTGTTATGACTGTCTTGGCACTAAAAAGAAGACTAAAGAAGTGAACTTTCAATGTATAGGTCCCTTAATTGTAAGCAAGGGTGTGCATGTAAGTCCTCCTTTCTCACTCCTGGTAGTACTGCTTAATCATTCCTTTATTTTATCTATGGATCTCATTGAAGGATTCAGTAGGTTTTGGTTCTGTTCTTAAAATTCTGATTATTAATCTTTGAAGTATATTTCTTCTATGAAAGCTCCTAGAAAAGAAACCTATCTCAAAGATGATCATTTTAACAAAAACATATTCCTTAAAAAAAGACTTCAATATTTACCTGATTTGCCTGGAGGCATACACTGATGCATAGAACCTAATATCTTCCCAAAGTAGTTAAAAAAATACATTACCTTCTACTGTATCTGGATGGGTATTTTGGTCTAGTTCTGCCCAGAAAGATGGGAACTTGGGCAGCAGGTGATATTCTTCAGGTATAGCTGACAAGTTCTGCTGTCTCTTTCTGCAATCTGGGAAATTCTCCTGAAGCAACAAAGGGTCCCTGATATAGCCTGAAATGTAAAAATCGCAGGGAAAAGATATCACCTGGCAGAGGACAAGAAATTATTTTAAATATATTGAGTAGAACTAATTAAAAATGAAGAATTTGAATGTAAGTTTTAATAGATTTTGAAAATGAGTTTTTCATCAATTTTTTTCACAAAAGGTGTTGGGTTTTTAATTTTTCTATTTCAGTTTGACGTTGTTTCTCTTTTTTCCTCTCCTGCTTTTCCTTTTCTCTTCTGCTTGTGAGAAAGGGGAAGAGGATAATTGAAGGGAGAGAAATCCCAATGAAGCAAAAACTAGAAAAAGTTAATTTTTCCATGTATTGTAAAATAAAATTTGATAAAATGAAAACTGCTAATGAAAATGTTCTTTTAAACAAAACTCCATTCTACCATAAATACTTTCATTTACACTCTCCTATAGCACATGGGCATAAGATCACTTTTTTTTTTAGAAAAACGTATCTGAAACAGTTTTTGATTTACAGGAATATTTAGCATCTAATACAGTCTAGTTCACACTCCAAGTTGATATATTGTGTATCAGCTATATATTAGATTATTCAAATATGTTTGGACTGAAGTGTTAAAAATACATATGGAGCTTGGATCTCTATCTATGGAAGGTAATATAAAATAAAGTCTAGATTAGAGTTTAGCCTAGACCAAGCTTGCAGATCTGTATCACCCTGCAGTGGTAACATTTAGTCTGGAAACTTCTGGATCCTGATCCAAACTTGTAGGTGTACTCTTTACGACCAAACCAACAGCCCCTAATTTGGAGGAAGCTGATACCCGAATCAAGATATAAATTTTGTAGTTTGGGTCCGGCTCAGTTTTGACAGGTTTGTCAAGCAAGGGGGAAGGGGAGTGAATTTTACAAGTCAGAACAAGAACATATGTTATTTTCTCATGTTACATATTATATGTTTTGAAGTTATGAGCACATCAGACCTTATTATTTAGTACACAACACAAGAGTTTGGACCTGATCCAACTCCTGTTGTTGTCAATGTATTTCCTTCCATCGTCTTCCAAGGAAGTTGAATCTGGCACTTAAAAGTTAAGTCCTTGATTTTAAAATAAGGTACATTCAAGACCTTATTTTAGATATTTATGCTATTTTCCTTTTGTTTAGCATTTAGGAAGATCTTTTCCTCTTCTTTCCAGGAGTAACAGAGTGAACTGAATCTGTTCAATCTCTGAATGGTTAGTTTAGAAATATTATAGTAGTTTTGTTTAACTTTAGGCACTACTGACCTGCACACTGGAGCCTGTATATTATGTTAGGATCCCAGGTTTCAGAGAGTTTGAAGAGGTACCTCTTGGCCGAATAGCCTGGGCGAATCTGTCGCTCAATCTGGTTATCTGGTTTGTTCAGGAAATGGAGGTATGGCTGACGAGCTGTCTCTCTGCGATCCTTCTGCAGTGATAACATGCAGGGCAAGACATGAGTTGCTTTAATTTTTAGATCTTCCTGAGGCTGATGAGTTGGAGTCAACAGATGCTAATCAAAACTTGAAAACTCCCCTGAAGATGCCTGAAGGCATAGTAGAACAGGCATCTCAAGTCAGTAGATTACATGGGGAAATCTTATTGTGGTGAATTTAAAGCAGTCAGGAGGCAAGGAGCAGGAGAAAATCTGGAAATCACTGCCTCACCACCCCCCAAATCTTGAAACAAAACTATTCAGAACAGTTTTTGCTAGCTAAAACTGAATAGGCTAAAAAGAATCTGTCCAACAAATAAGTGTTGCTCACTGGGCACATCTACATGGGATGCTAACTGCGTTGTAGCCTAATAACACTGTGCAGTAGTGTCTCACAGCATGGACATTGCTAATACGCAGTTGCACAGTGTTATTAGGCTACTATGCAGTAGTATCAATAAAAAAATGTTCGCCAAGACTACTGTACAGTAAATCTGGTTATTGTGCATTTATTTAGTACTTGATTATACAAGTACTAAATTAAATGTGAAGTAACCACTGCACATTATTGAATGAGTAGACCCACCCACTGGAAATGGGTAAACTAATCCTGCTTTTTGATGTTCATAGATTCCTATTGATTTCACAGACAGCAGGACAAGGCTTTGGATTTTTTTTTTAAATCTCTCACTAGCTACTGGAGGAAAAAAGATTGCATCAAATACAAGAGAAACAAAAAGGACCTGAACCTTAACCCAGGTGCTCAACCAAACTCAAGCTTTGATGGTATTTTGAAACTTGAAAAATGTAACTAACTTTTTAGTCCTTTCTAATTTTAGCACTCCTTTCTACTGCTTGATATTCTCTGAGGCTATGTCAGTATGCATAATGTAGCATAGTATAGAGCTACCTGAGTTGGCTCTAAATGAACCAGCTCAGCTACTGAAAGAGCCCAGCCACTCTGGAGCTCTGCCTGGACTTATTTATCCTGCTGAGAAGAATAATTTACCCTGAAAGCCTTAGGCTAATGCAGTTAGACCCTTTTCAGTACCCAAACTGGCTCATTTAGAGTTAGCTTGGGTATCTCTGTATTGAGCTGTGTACACATACCCTCGTGATGTAAGCATAACTGCCACACTGTAATATACTGTAAGAAATGCAGTTATTCACATATTTCCAATTTACACAAACTTACAAACTACCTGAAACTTCAGCAGAAATGTGTGTTTTCATGGGACTTCCAACCCAACTTACATTTGTTTGTATTTGATGGGACATCTAATGCTATAGGGAGTCATGTATGGGTTTGAATGAATGAGAAGTTTGGTCTTATGGTATTTCAATGATTAGAAAGTGGAAATACTAAGAGGAGATTCTAACTTAGGTTATTTTAGCCCAATAAATGGCTTTCTGAGCAGAAAAAAAGACCATTAAAACCTTAAATGCAAGTACAAAGGTATTTTGGCTTGTGAGTTCATTTAAAGACCCCAACATTTTGTTTTATTCAGCTTCCTGTAGAAACAGTCACAGCTGCATTCCCTTTTAAAGGTGATTATTCAGGTAGCTTGTCCTTTCTTCCTTCTACCATAATGCAAAGCTTACAGAGAAACTTCAGTGACTCTGACCTAAAAAATATGTAAGAAAAAGCACATGTAGCCACTGCTATATCATTAACCCCTTCACTGGACTTCAAGAACCATTTTGCAATAATCAAATCTGGTTAAGTCAAAATGAAAGGGTATTTAAAAATACTTTTGTTAATTAAAGTCCCTATGTGCCATTTAGATTAAATATAATGAAACCATTGTTTACTATCAAATAGATACTGATTGTTTAAAACATCTCAATATATGCAGGCCATACATAATACTGAGCTGTCCTGTCATTTGCGAAATCCATGTTTAATTTTTAACTCCATTTCTGTTTTTCTAGAAAAAAATGCCATACTCCCAAAGTTGCTAAACTTACATTCTCACTGACATCCTGTCACACAATTTTAGCTTCTCTCATTCTTGTTTTCCTGATCTCCTACTATTTCCTTTTTTGCAGACCACTCTCTTTTACCTCTTTCACACTCTTTTTTACCTTGTATTCTACCACTGTGAATGGTAGAATACACCTTTGGCCTTTTTTCCCCCTGCTTTCTTTCCCCTCCCTTCCATACTTTACCTTTTGTCTTTCTAATGTCTACCTATTTACATTTTGACTGACATCCTACCACACTTTTAGCTTCTCTCATTCCTTGGAGTCTCAGAACACCAGCCTCTCCCTATGCCTGAAGAAGAGTGACTGCACCCAAAAGCTTGCTAAGAACCTTTTTTCCAACTACTCAGTTGGTCTAACAAAAGATATCACATCTACTCAAAGAACCTTGCCTGCCTATACTCCCTAAATCTATTTTAAGACAGAGGGATTTGGCTTCAGTGTGTTATAGTTCAGTGTAGTGAGGTTGTCAAATATCATGGTGTCAAAATACCACAGTCCAATATCACATTAGGATGCTGCAGCAACCCTGAAAACAATTTTGTGATCTCTTTATGACTTATGAGCACAAAGTACCTGAGGAGGTGCCATGCTTAGTCTCTGATTAGTGATTAGGCAGGGAAGATGCTCTTCCTTTTTCTACCTTAATCACTCTGATTAGCTAAGAAGCACCACCATGAGGCCTATTGTTTCTCCTGAGGTGGAAAGATCTGGTTACTCCACATCACACCAGGAAGGAGTGCGAAGTGGAAGAAATGAAAATTGGAGCAGCTCTGCAATAGCAGCTCTGTAGCAGATAGTCATCTTGTAATATAAACACTAAGGATACAATTCTGGTCCTTTGAAGTCAATGGCAAAAATTGAATAATTAAGGAATTGTAAACAAAACAAAAAGTAGCATTATGACCTTTTATAAGTCTATGGTGGGTACACCTTGACTACTGTGCCAGTTTTGGTCCCCACACCTCAAAAAGAATATAGAAGAATTAGAAAATGTACAAAGTAGGGCAACAAAGATGATCAGGGCACCCATATGAAGACTAAGGAGGTTAGGACTTTTAGCTTAGAAAAGAGAAGCTTGAGGGAGGACATGATAGAGGTTTACAAAATATTAAATGGTTCAGAAAAAGTAAATAAGGATTCATTATTTATTCTCTCGTGATACTAGAAATAAAGGACATATAATGAAACTATTAGGTTATAGGTTTAAAATGACAAAAGGAAGTTTTTTTTCACACAGCATGTAATTAAGTTGTAAAACTCATTGCCACAAAATGTTGTGGAGATTGGTAACTTAACCCAGTTCAAAAGGAGATGACACCAATTCTTGGAGGGAAAGTCTATCTGTATATATTGAATATAGTAGATAGAGGTGCAACCTCTGGATCAGAATTGCCTCGACTGCTGAATTCTGGACATGCACTTTTCACTCTCTCCTTCAGCATCCATTCCCTACCGCTGTGTGAGACAGGATACCAGCTAGATGTAGCAGTGGTCTTTTCTAATATGCTTATGTTCTCTTCTTTTGGCTTCAACAAAGCTGGGATTCTAATTATGTTGATATTTTAGAATAAATAATTTAATTGATTTATTATTAATTTTAAGGTAAATTAAATGGAAGTTAGGGATCTTAGTTTAAGGTATAAACATGGATACCATAACAATTAGCACATTAAAATACCTATGTACATAGCTATCGATTTAGCAGTCAGAGGGCACATCTACAGATGCTATTAATGCACTATGAACCTACTGCACAGTAAAATAAGACACAGTAAGCTTTCCCCTGCAGCTTGTCTACACATGGGCCTGAGATGTTCAGTGCAGTGCTACTCCTGCTTTGTTCTGCCACCCTACAGCAGCCAGGGGGAGCTCTAGGCTCCCCCAGGTGCCAGCCCCAAGCTGGCGGAGGGCACCAGAGTCAGGCCTAGGCTCCAGAGGGTGGGGGGAGATGTTCCATCTCCAGGGCAGCTTCCTCCCAACCCCGTACCCTGACTGACTGATTGGGGCACAGGGCGGGGAAACTGTCCCCTCCCCCAGCAGCTCTTCCAAGCCCTGTGCCCTGATCATAGGATGGTTACAAAGAGGAAGGAGCTAGACTGTTCTCAGCGGTGGCAGATGACAGAACAAGGAGCAATGATCTCAAGTTGCAGGAAGGGAGGTTTAGTTTGGATATTAGGCAAATCTGTCACTACGAGGGTGGAATGGGCTACCTAGAGAGACTGTGGAATCTCTGTTCTTGAAGGTTTTTAAGGCCCAGTTCAACAAAGCCCTGGCTGGAATGATCTAGTTGGAGATGGTCCTGCTTTGAGAAGGGGGCTGGAATAGATGACCTCCTGAGGTTCCTTCCAACCCTAATTTTCTGTGATTCTATGAAAATAATAAGCAAGTAAATATAGTTCTTTGTAATATGCTCAGAGGAAAAGTGAAAATATGGGGGAGAAACGGGGGAATATGTTAATGAATGAATGAAAACACAGATATTTGGTAAGATGAGAACACAACATACTATTGCTTTTCTAGGCATAGTCATTGCAATTTAACTAGAGTATATCAGAAACTCCACTTCCCTTCAAAGCCCTGCTTTAGGCTGAAAGGCTGGGGTTTTTTTGGAAAACTAGGATGGCATTAACTTTGTCCATGAACTCAGCAGAGCCTTGGGTCCCCAAGTACTCCTGAACTGCAAAGAAGCAATTCATCAGATTTGAGATATTATAAAAACTGTGATAGAAGCTGAAAAAGGAGATATCCACAACTAAGACCTCTGTCCTTCTCTCTTTTGAAGGCAATGGCTAAACTCCCATTGACTTCAGAGGGCAAGATTGGCCTTAAATTCAGAAGAACTGGCTACTCTAATAGTGTGATAGCAAAACATGCTAGTTAGTCAAAGTTGATAGTTGACTTCATTTCTTCATTTTCACTTCACTGAGTTATTGGCACATAGAGTAGTCTATTAAGAAAACTGCCAAATGCTTCATATAATAGTAGGCAGGTTGAGACCTGTCTGTTCTTTGGCACCATAGCTAGTTCCAATATGTGATCACTCTGTTCCTAGGTCCTTGTGCACACACTTCTCCTCAAGACTGCTTGTGCAGGCATTTCTTCTACCAATCATAATGAAGCCAGGAAAAGGAACAGCATCACTTTTTTCTTCTTCTTCTGTAGGTTACCTCCACTCCATACCAATACCTCCACCATAGCAATGAAGTTTGGCACCCAGGGCAAAGCCCTCAGTGGCAGCCCACCCCCGCCCCGTGCACAGATCTGGGGGACAGATGTCTCCCCCATGCTTGCCTGGGAGTGCACACAGTGGCGGGAGCTGCCCTCTGCTGTCCCCACAGCCCCCCAGTGAGCCACTCATGGCTCTGTCCTGTGCCCCACCCCAACTGGGCAGTGCCTGTTGGCACACCTTCACTTTGATGCCCAGGGTGGTCACCCTGCTCACCGCCTCTTGCTACGGCATTGCTTCCACTCTTACTTAAACTTGAGGTTTTATTATTATCATTATTATAGAGTTGTCACAAGAATTCTTTGTGTGCCTCTGGCCCTTTAGAGGTCCTCCTTGTATTCCTTCCTGTATTATGTATCAGCTAATAATGCTGTTTTCAAACTGTATTTTGTAGCGGCATGCTTTTTGAACAAAGAGAATAAGACAGGCCTTCCTTTGAAGCCCCTCAGTCCTGTGTCCTTCAATGCCACCCCTAAATTGCACAGAGGGATTGATATAATGTTACATGAGGAACTCCCTTCCTCAGAGAAACAGAGTATAGGACCTCCGTGCTATCAGAGTCCTTTGCTGGGCAAAAACTCGCATGGAGGTCTCCTAGGTTGAGCATTAAACACAAGTTGCTGGCTATCTGTACCTTTCATATTCCTCTTCAACTTAGAGCAGAAAAAAACTTTATATTGTTGGAGGGTCACAACTGAACATTTTTCACTAATAGAATGTTGCTATAGCTGAGGATGGCACGAAGAGTTAATCACAGCCCAATTTCCTGGAGTCTCCTGCGGCCACATGATTTGTGAGTGCCTGAGCATACCCCTGCTCAATTCTAATTTTTTGTGGCAGTCAGTACATGATTTTGTGTGCTTGGTCACAGCAGTATTCATTTTCTGCTCTTTTAATCTTTGATGACTGTTGCACCTGGTTTCACTGATGTAGCTCATGTCACAGTAGGCAGTGATTTCCTATAAGATGTTTTGTCTTGACTCTAGAGGTGTGGAGTCATTATGGGATGGCCAATATTTATTAATGGCATCCCAGGGCTTTGTAAAGAGAAAGCTATATCATAGACTATTAGAATCAATTTAATCTATTCCAAAATGCCAGATGCATTAGGTAAGAGCAACCTAGAGTGTACCGATGTTTTCCTCATTAGTTCAGACTCGTTTGGAAGTTTACTGAGGGTTATTTCACTTTTTTATCCCTAAAAGATATTTTCACTCAGTCATACATGAGGGATCTGGATTACAGCTGATCTTCTCACATTAAGGCTACTACTGAAGTAGTGTTTATACACAGGGCCATAATCGGAAGCGAGCAAAATGTTCATTTCTTAATAAGAATGGATTAAATTTCCTGGGAATTTTCTAAATATCTAATGGGGCTTATCAGTATCTTGTGTCTAAGGCTACACTTTCATACTATATGCAAAGCAGTAGGATTAATGTTTTAACCGTAATTTTGGGGCTAGGGATCACAAGGGTTTTGAAAGTTCTTTGTAAAGAATACTTTGTATCTGAGATAATTTTAAGAAGACAAATTGCTTCATATTCCTTAAATCATCACTCTTGCTATTTATTCTGTGCTCTGTTGAGTATAGAAGAGTTGCAAGATTTGAGGTTTCTCCTCAGCTTTTATCTACTAAAGTTATTAAGCAATGGCATGTGTTTTATGGTTTTTTGTGTTGTGTATACAATGCACGTGACAGTTTTATAAATAATTGTGCAATAAGACTATAAGCTTTTGGGTGTATTTTCATTGTGTTTGTATAACTCCCAACAGAATGAAGATGATGCCTCTAGATGCTAATGTAATCTGAATAGTTAATAAGCGGGATTTATTAAAAATAAACTGTAGACATCCATGAGACAACTACTGGAGCTTCTAACATTTTTGCAAAATATTATTAATAATGATTTGACACTTTTTTTCTCACCAGTGTACTTGTAGTTAACTAAGTATGAATGGCTGTATACATTTGTTGTATAATTATAGTAGTTATCAACTGAAAACAGCATGTAATAGAGGACTGGATGGCAATCAAGACACTAGTAAATGGGATCTAAAATGTTTTTACCTGTAGGTTGCTGTTTCAAATCAGGATTAGATTAATAATTACTGGGAGTTTCCATAAATTGATGGTTGTTCAGGCATGTGTGTGTGAAATAAACTGGTGATCTTGGTCCAGTTCCTCCTAGGAGCTGACTTGAATGCTTATTGACAGACACAGAGTGGCCACACTTTGAATGGGAGTAAGCTCTACACTACTTTTTCCAAAGTTGTCCTTCATGTCCCATGGGTTTCTTGGATCTTTTGATATGCTGAGAATAATTTCAGGTTTATTTTTTAAACAACAACAGAAGTTTTAGGTTCATTACAAACTCAACCATGCAGATCTGGGCTGGTTGCATGGCTGAAAGGTTAATGATAGTGACTTTTTCTGGCCATGGCTGTTCCCACCACAACTACCTTGAGCTGCCCTTTGCAGTCCACAGAGTGAGTAGCCAAGGGTTCTCCAGGGGGAGCTCCTGGACTGATGCAGAGTTGGAGATTGGGCCAGCTGGGTTGTCATGAAGGATACTTAAATTTCTGTGAGCTCCCTTCTGCTTCCTTCACTTAGCTGCATGTGAGCTCTAATCATAAGGCAGGGGGAAGATTGCTTTTTTTCTGGTTAAGACACTGAATCAGGAATCAGGAAGTCTAGCTGTAATACTCAACTCTGCCAGTGACTCCACATGTGTCCTTGAGCTGGTCACTTCCTCTTTCCATGCCTCAATTCCTCATCTCTGAAAATGGAATAATCCTGGAATCATAGGGCTGTGGGGAATATCAAGGGACATCAAGCTCAACCCCCTGCACAGATTCAGGATTTTCTGTTCTTCAGCCTTCTTAGGTAGATGGCCATCTGGCCTCTTCTTGACTAGCTTCAGTGAAGGAGATTGTACAACTTCCCTAAGCAATTATATTTCCTGTCTGCCATCCATTATTGTTTCTTTTTCTACTTATCCTGTACTAAGCTCTTTGGGAGAAGAACAGTATGTGTGTATAGTGATTAGCACAAAGAGGCCCTGATCTTTTTCAGGCTTCTACATGCCATTTAAATAATAATAAACTCCAAAGGCAGGTAGGCAGAATATGAAGGATGACAAAAAGACCCTGGCCCTTCATGCATGTGCCCTCAGTACCCCTATATATACAAAAAGTGTCAGATTGTAAGATGCCCAAGGACTATTCTCATTCTTCTTTTCCAAAGCTCAAAGCCTATCCTCACACTTGCAGTTGATTGTTTGACAACAGTGTTGAGGCATACTACTAGTAAGGGAAGGGAGTTTGCACTACTGGGATGCGTCCAGATGAGCACTTATGTGCGTTTCCCCAGGGACAAATAGTAGTGGCACATAGTTGTGCCACTACTACTTGTTCCTGGGGAATGCCTGTGCATGCATGCTCTGGCATGTGGCAAGTTACCCCAGATGGAGTAGAAGAGGCAGTACCTGGGCTAGCCCCAACAGCCTTATCTAGAGTCCTGGGGGCCTCCCAGAGCTCTGGCAGTGGTGATCCACAGGGCTGTGCGAAATGGCATTGTTCCGTTTCGACTTGCGTTTCAACATTTCAACAGAACAGAGTTTTGAATTTTGTTTCAATTCAAAACTGCTCTTCTGTTTCGTTTTGTCAAAACAGTTTCATTGTTTCAACGTTGTTTTCACATTTCGCCCATGGGCTATAATGGGGAAGCTCAAAACAGCCTATAACTTTGTCATTTCTGGCCTGATTTGGATGAATCTTGCAGAATTGGTAGCCCCTTCTAAGGGCATGAAGCCTGCTAAGTTTCAAGGAGATAGGTGCAGGGGTTTCAGGGAAACTGCACCTCAAAGTCTTGAAAGCAAAGAACTCATGTCACGTGTACGTTAAGCCACAGTGGGCATCAAAACTGCAGGCCTGCTAGTCCCTGCTGAGGCCACGAAGCCTGGCAGCTTTCAAGGAGATAGGTGCAGGGGCTTCTGGGTTCTGGGGCCCTGCACCTCTGGCTGCTGACAGGCAAAACCTGTGACATGGGTGCTTGTGAGACTGTATCTGTCTTGAGGTACAGGGGGGTGAAAACTGCAGGCCTGTTAGGACCTGCTGTGGCCACAAAGCCTGCCAGCTGTCAAGGAAATAGGTGCAAGGGGAGTCTGGGTTCTGGGGCCCTACACCTCTAGCTGCTGACAGTCAAAACTCATGACATAGGTGGGTGACAGTGTGTGTGTGTGTTAAGGTGCACCTTCACTCAACTGACACCAAGGCAGAAAGCAGGGCAGTTCAGACAACGTTGCCTTTTATGCAGTTTTTCCATCCCTCCCCCAGAGCACTGGGGTTGAAAGGGACCTCAGGAAAGGATGACAGTCACTGGCCAGCTACACAGTCAATAATGAGACCACTCCTTCCCACCCCCCCTTACTCTAGTTTCTGTTTCCCTGCAGGCAAGCTCAGCTTGAGTTTCGAAACTCGAAATGTTTTGAAAATTTTGAAATGTTTTGACTTGCCTCATTTCATTTCAAAGCTATTTCAAAGCTCTCTGTTTCACTTCAATTTCACTGGTTCAAGCTCAAAACAAGTTGAAACAGCATCAAAGTAAAACTGCTGGTGAAATTTCGTACAGCCCTAGTGATCCAGTGATGCAGAGCCTGGCCGGCAGCTGGAGTGTAGTTCTGGCCGGCCAGGCTTTGGTTTTGGGTGGTGCATGCTGCCACCATGTGTGCCATCCCACTTTTTTCTGCTGCAAGTTTTTTTGACACTGGGATCTCCTGATAAAAAATCTTGCAGTGCTGCAAATTAGCAGTGTGGCAAATGCCTGCATGTGCTGCATGTACAGTTTGCAGTGCCACAGACGGGTCTGCAGTGCCACAAACCGCAGGTGTGCGCTTGTCTGGATGCGCCCCGGATGACTAAGATATACTCATATGGTGGATAAGCAGAAGGTTTCAAGGTTTCCAATGCTGTGTATTTGCTACTTCTCTGCGGGCAAGAAATTTGTGTTATTAGAAACACAATTTATTGTAAAATGAAAGAAAACAAAATAAATCTGTGAAAAAAGTAGAGGCTGGGGGAAAAAGTGCTCATGGGAAGGACTTGTGAATATGGGATCCAAACCACATATTGTGACAATGCCTTAGACTCTATGAAGTGGGTTTATCTGAAGTGTTTTATTTCCCAGTTAAGTGTCATATTCTGTCTTCTGAGACACATTTTCAAGAATTAATTGCTTGCCAAAGCTTGATTTTCAAAAGTACTGGAAATCATCATGTGCCATTGACCTTAGCTGGAAATGTGACTGTTCAGCACTTCTGAACATGAGGCCTGAATGGAACCTGAACAGTAACAGATGTGACAGCTGGAACTTTTGTGGTCGTCACTGCACTCCTGGCATGGAGAGACATGGACTATTGATCTATTATATGGATGCTGAATTTGTAACATATTGGGCTTGATCTTCAACTGAACCAAAGCAGCATCCAATGCAGCAGAAATGAAGTGTTTGGTAGCAGATAGAAAGTGTGCAGGAGGCTGTACAAAGTGGTGTCTCTGCTCATTCCTTCATACCATCCCTGACTCTAAGTTCATCCTCCCAGAATCTATTCAGCAAGTTTCCATCCACACCTTATGTACTTGTCTCTACAGAGGTACTCCTATAGCATTACCTGCAGAAAATAAACATGTTTGCCACTTAGTGAACTGAAAACTTTGGTGTATCAAGACACTGAATCAAACCTTTGGCTCCACTTTGCCCTTTTTTGCATTGCTCCAGAGCCACAGGGGAGTTGGCCTCCTGATGATTTCCTCCTGATGTTCTCCCCAGTACACAGGAGTTGCCAGGAGCTATAGAGCCTGGGTAGGAGTTCTATGTCCATGCAGGCCTTCTCCTCCAAGTTTAAAGAGGATTAGCCTAGTAAAGAGGACATGACAAGGAAGTCCCTTCACTCCACCAGTCCTCAGGTGCTGGAATAGCCTCCCAAGGCTACACGTGAAACCTACAGTGACCTCAGACAGTTCTAAGTCATGTCAAGGGCTGAACCAGCCTCTGACTAGCCTCAGGATCAGGGAACCACAAAGGTGGAATAGTCAGACTTACAGTTCTCTCTGCTGCACTGGATACTGCTCTGGTATAGCTGGCAATCAAGCTCACTATGGATCAACTCAGCATCCATAGAATAGATCCATGATCCACAACTCCCCATGCCAGAAGAGCAATGACTGGATTGTGACTAATCCAGGAGCAGAAGGGCAGAACTGAAGAGGAAAAGCTTCCCCCCTTAACTACATATACCTTGGAAACCTGCCTATACACAACCATGGAGCCTGCTCCAGTGAGCTGTAATTACATTGGAGCAGACTCAATTAATCGAATTACATTGGAGCATGGTTGAATGAGCTGGTTGAATGACATTAGTTCAAGTGCCCCCACTGCCATTTTGAAGTGCAGGAATGCTGATACATGAGACATTGTGTCACTTTAATTAAAGTGGATGTTGGAGCAGCTCTAATTAAAGCACTTCTCCACTTCCCCCCAAAGCACGTGTAAAAGTGCTGGTAGTTGCATAATTGAGGCCTAAGTATAAATCATTCAGTTTCCAATATTTAGCACTATAGCAGAGTACATGGAAAGCACATACTCAACCACTTCTTGGTTTAGCTTGGTCAGGTCTGACTCCTTTTCCAAGGAAAATACAAGTGGTATTTAAATCTTCATCAGAGAGCATGAAAATATACATTGGACGATGATCTCTGCTATCTGATCTTCACTTATTAATAAGCTGCGTTGTGAACAAAGTACGGTAATATAGCACGCGGGTGTTAAATTTGAAAACCTTGTCCATACATACAGCAATACATATTGCTGTATAGTTAGAATTTGTGCTATGAAAATTTTTATTTCCACAAGTTTGGGATGAGCTCACTACTTCATGAGCAGTGGAGCCTAGAGTGAATTACATAAGTTTCCCCAGACAAGTGGTAGTAGCAACTACATGGTGCATCATAGCACTCTGGCACTCTGTTTTTTTTTTATTGCCAGCTACTTGAAGTGTTTGTTCTTTTAAGAACATCTGTCTGTTTTTAACTCTTGAAGTAGCCTGTGTCAGTTACAACATAGAGATGTGTCATTGGCATGGGTATAACTTAGTGGTGTTTAAAAATCAGATTATAAAACTTTGAAATATACCATCTCTTGGGAAATACAAGTTTATGTAAAGTGGGATGAGAATGGCTAGCTGATGCTTTCTTTTCCAGTTCAAAGATGAAAAATGCCATCACTTTAGCATGGCACTGGAGTATTTTTTCCACAGAAAATTAATAGTGGATGTTTGCTCCTTGCTGAGGTTCTTAGACACCAACTCCTTGGATGAAATCCTGACTTCACTGATGTCAATGACAAAAACCTATTGATTTAATGGAACCAGGATTTCACCCTAGGCTGGCTTTAGGGAAAAGCCTGCCTCCTGTCCTGGATTACAGATGTATGCAGTAGTTGACCCTCTATGATTTGCCCAGACAGACCTCAGGAACACTTCAGCCCCATTTAATCCTCAAAACATGCACAAGTAAAAATATAAACCAATAGTTACATACATCAGTGACAGTTTAAGGGGAAGTGCAAAAGAATAAGGTAGGAATGTTGTTTGTAATATTGCCTGAATATAGAATCTGGTTTAATTCTACTGGCAGCTTTGTTTACTTCAGCCAAAAAATAGCAGTTACCAATTTATTGTCAGGACTCCTGGAGTCTAGAAGAACAGAATTAACTTTTTAAGGGACCTCATATAACTGAAGCTCTGGGATTGAAAGCATCATCTTTTATTCTCTTACCTGGTTGCCTCCATATGCCAAGATGGCTCTTGTCAGATCTTGGAGAGTGTGCAATTCTATCTGTAATTTCTTTCTTCTGTGCCTGTGGCCTTGTGGGCCCTTCCTCCCTCCTCTCTGTTTCCATGAGGGTTCAGCCAGATCTTCAGAATAGAGCACCAGTGCACCTGTTCTCGTGCTGTAGGTTTTCGGAAGATACAGACCCCAACCGTCCTTCATGACACTCCTCTCAGTCAGTGATTTGCTAACATGGCGATAACTTTCACAAGCCTTCCAGTTCAAATAGTCCTAGCAAAATAAATAAATAAATGAAAACGTAAGATGGACCCTGGAAGGGGGGAAAAGTCACAGATCTGGAGTTTAGAGTTTGTGGTATACCAAATATGCAGGAAATTATTCTTTGCTTACTGGCTTTCACTGCTGTGGCTGTATCTGATGTCACCAGAAAATGTATCAAATGTAGCTTTGTCTTCTGTACCTAAGAATTACTGCACTGCACAGCTAGGTTCTGAACTAATTACATTCTCAAATAATCCACTGATGTCAGGAAATTCTCCTGAAAACTTAGTGTTCACAGTGAGCCAAACCTTGAATGGCTTACAAAGGTTTTACTGAATTCTTACTCAGACAGAACTTTCTTTGATTTCATAGAGAATGTTCACTGGCTTCTCATTTCCTTTATGGGGATTTAAGAATGAGGCCCAGAGTCTTTCTTGATTCAGGTTAAAGGAGGTTCCCCTTCAGAAAAGTGTGGGGACATTTTAGGATATTTATCTTTAGGCTAGCAGATCTATTGGGCTGTAGGTTATGCTCAAATGATGGAAAACCTCACTTAAGACTGCTCAGACTGGAATCGACAAACACACTGCCAAATGTCCTGGATGAACTGTTAAGACTTCTCCATCTCTAACTTTTTGATTCACCACAAGACATTTTTCTTAGTGTTTATACAAAGTAAATAATTAAAGTGACAGTACAGTACAGGTTTCCCTCACTTTATATGGGCTTTGTATGTGCGAATTCGCTCTTATGCAATGACCCTTTTTATACCAAAAAATCATTATATGCAAGGTAAATTCACTCTTATGCAATCAGTGTGGTGGAAGCCCGCAGTCAGCTACTTTGTGCGGTGCATTGTGGGAGTGATGTGCACCAAAATATAGTCTCCTGTGTGGATCTGTGCTCCTTGCTCATTGTCTGTGACATGTATTTCTGTAGTTGCCATCCCCATTATGATAGTGCCCTGTGCTTGTGTGTACTATATGCTGTTGGTGAGTACCAAAATTATCTTGTAAAAGTGGTAGAAATGGGTCTGGGGGTCAGTACATTTGAGGTCTTGAAATGTATCCCTATTTGTTATATTGTAAAGTCGGTTCCTTTTATGTGAATTTGTGTCATGCACTGTTTTCCAGGAATGCATGTACAGCATAAAGCGAGGGCAACTTGTATGTAGTGTACTGAGAAAAGTGACAGATGTCTGATGATAAATTATGAAGCCTAAATTTTATTTATAAACTAAAGGTGTTGCAATGTGAAAGCTACTTTTTTGTTTCTTAACTTCTTTCCTTCCTTCTTGGCACATCTGCATATACATTAATGAGTTTTTCCTAATGCACATTAAATTTAGTACCTCCAATGTGAGGGCATCTATACACGAGTATGGAGGCTGCTCCGACACGATGGAATTCCAGTGTGTCTGAGCACACTTGATTGAGTCTGCTGGAGCATGGTAATTACCATGGCAGTGGGGGCACTTTAACTAAAGGTCCCCCCAAAAATGTCTTTTGTCTTCCTCTCTGTTACTGCAAGTAAGTCTTTACTGGTGGAATAGTAAAGCAAGAATTAGTTCCCTATATGTACTGTAGTAACTAGGCTAGGGACAGAAATTACACATAAACTGGCATAATCTGTAACACAACAGAAATTCAGTGCATGTAAACCACTTTCAAAATGGCTAAATCAGACTCAACTGATTTAGGTTAAATCGGTTTATTGAACTGCTGTTCCAGGTCCCCCCCCAGATTCAAGTTAACTCACAGTCCCACAGCATGCTTTGCACATCCCCGCCACCCCCATAGGGTGGGCGGACTAGCCTTGGTCCATACTGTCTGCTCCACCTGAGCAGGGAGGCGTGCTCTGGCCTGAGCCATTGCAGGCATGTGGCTGGATTTCCAGAATCAAAAGTGGATGTCTGTTCACTTGATTCCTGGTTCAATCTATACAGCTTAGATTAATCTGTAAAGATTGAACTGATTCAGCCTCCGGCTTTCTGACTACCTGTACTTAGCCTAGACGATGGTCTAATTTGGGGATTTCTTCAAGAATGGGTATCTCTCTTAAAAACATCCATTGGCTGTGTGGCAATGCAGACCGATATTCCAGAACAACAATTATGATCATCTTCACTGGAGGAATGTGTAAATGTTGTGAACACTGGATGTGTTTAAGTTGGCAGGCCCGGATGATCTTCATCCAAGAGTACTGAAGGAATTGGCCAGTGTCATAGCAGAGCCACTGGCATGGCTGTTTGAGCACTCTTGGTGCTTAGGTCAGGTCCCAGAGGACTGGAAAAGGACCAATGTGGTCCCTATTTTCAAGAAGGGGAGGAAGGAGGATCTGGGTAACTATAGACTGGTTAGTCTCACCTCTATCCTTGGGAAAACCTTTGAAAAAATTAAGGATTATATTTGTGGGAGTCCAGCAGGAAAAACAATGCTGAAGGGCAACCAGCATGGATTCATAGCAGGTAGATTCTGCCTTACTAACCTTGTTTCTTTTTTATGACCAGGTCACAAAATGCTTAGATGCAGGAATCAAGGCAGATGTCATCTACATGGATTTTAAGAAGGCCTTTGATACAATATCTCATCCTATTCTCACAGATAAACTGAGCAGCTGTGACGTAGATGATTACACAATCAGGTGGGTGGCAAATTGGCTTAGGGGTCACACCCAGAGAGTGGTGGTGGATGGGTCAGTATGACCTGGAAAGATGTGGGCAGTGGAGTCCCACAAGGCTGTCCTTGGCCCTGTGCTGTTCAATGTCTTCATCAGTGACTTGGATGAGGGTGTGGAAAGCACTCTGTCCAAATTCAGAGATGATACCAAATTATGGGGTAAAGTTAACACACTAGAGGGTAGGGAACAAATCCAGGTGAATCTGGACTGGTTGGAAAAGTGGGTGAAACAGAATAGGACGCAGTTCAACAAGGACAAATGCAACGTACTACATCTAGGGAGAAGGAATCACCAGCATGCTTACAGGCTGGGGGAGGACCTGCTCAGCAGCATGGCAATGGAAAGGGATCTTGGAGTCATTGTTGACATCAAGATGAACATGAGTTGTCAGTGTGACCAAGCGACCAGTAAAGCTAACTGCACTTCATCATGCACTAGCAGGTGCATGACAAACAGATCCAGTGAGGTGATACTTCCCCTCTATGCAGCACTGGTCAGGCCGCAGTTGGAGTACTGCATCCAGTCTTGGGCGCCACACTTCAAGAAGGATATGGACAACCTCAAGATGATTCAGAGGAGGACCACTCGTATGGTTTGGGGCCTGCAGGCAAAGCCCTATGAGGATAGACTGAGGGCCCTGGATCTCTTCAGCCTTTGGAAGAGAAAGCTAAGAGGTGATCTTCTGGCCACCTGCAAATTCATCAGAAAGGTAGAGGAGAGCAAGGTATAGGAGATGCTCTGTTTACCAGGGAATCCTTGGAGTAACTAGAAACAATGGCCACAAACTGACAGAGAGCAGATTTAGGTTAGACATCAGGAAGAACTTCTTTACAGTAAGAGTTGCCAGAATCTGAAATGGGCTTCCAACGGAGGTGGTGCTCTCCCCCACCTCAGGGTCTTTAAGAGGAGGCTAGACATGCACCTGGCTGGGATCATCTGACCCCAGCACTCTTTCCTGCCCAGGGCAGGGGGTCGGACTCGATGATCTGCTAAGGTCCCTTCTGGCCCAAACATCTGTAAATGTCCAGAAAATCTATGCTTTTCATTCTGAGATACTTCCCCAAGCATTCCGATCCTGCTGTGATGGATGCCCTTGAAAGCACAGGTAAGTTAGATAACAGGCTCAAGATTTCTATCCCTTAGCCTGCCACATATGGAAAACACTGTTTTATCAGAAGTCACAGGTCATTCAGGGAGACCTGGAACACAACCGTGTAGCCATTTATCCAGCAAAAACTTTGACTGGGGTAAAGTAAGGGTTTCCAAATCCTTCTCATAAGAACAGCATTCACATGATATTGTTGATGTAAAGCTACAGTTCCTTGCTTTGGCTCCAACTACAAACATTTTCATCAGTCAGTAATTACACTGAACACTTTACTGAAAGCATAAGAGTTCTTGATTTCCCTGGATTGTACAATAGCAATTTGAAATAGCAAGATCAAGTTATTCTACACAAATAATCTTATATAACGCACAGATAAGGTAATTTAATCAGACTCTATTCTGAGTCTCTCTGGTCCCAACTCTGCTGACAAAAAGAAATGAACTGATATAACTGAGAGGGGAGTTTGGGACAAATTTTGAGCCAAATCATACAGGTGTAAATCTAAAGTAACTCCACTCTACCATGTGAAATCAGAATATAGCCCCCGCTCTTTAAAAATAATTATCCAGTTGTAGTGGATCATGCCCAATTAATTCTGAAGTCCTGGAGCCATTTTGTTCACTACTACTGAAATATATATGCTTCCCATTACAAAAAGAGTGGTGCTCCTTATTAGCCTGTCTAAGTGCTCCTCATTGCTCTGGCATTGGTTTGGAATGTGCTATTTCTATATGCTACATAAAATATTATTTCAAATCAGTGTAGAAAAATTTAGCAATTATGATTTAAGCTCACAACTGCTCCATACAGATGCCAGAACTGTGTATACCCAGGAAACAACTCTTCTAAGAACTAAGAAACAAAGAAAATGAACAATAAGTATTTCCCATCCAATCTATTTCCTTGTTGGATTCTTTACAGAACCAAGAATCCTGGTTCAAGATTCTCCACTTTTAATTACAGCACACATGTGCCTCTTACATTACTATGGCAAATTTAATTTTAACTACTAATGAGCTCCTGAAAACAAAGGTGACTGAACAGTTACTTTTATAACAGTTAAAATGATAGAACAGAAAACAATTGTGCTGTAGAATCCTTAATAATTTGTTTGCCACATATTTGTAAATGTGACTCACCTCTGGTTCAAAATGCACCTCCAGTTTCTCCTGGGTTTTTTTGACCACCTGCCCAATACCACGGCTTAACAGCGAGAGATTAGGCATTTTTTGTTTGTGACTGAGCAACTTCAGTGACCTATCATCTTGCCTCTAAAATTGTAAATTTGTTTTCAGAGCAGTCAACCAGACAGTTTTGTAGACATGATCTTTGTTATGAAATATACTAAATCATAAATCAGCTTCTTATCAATGCACAACTCCAAATAGCAGAAGAGCCGGGTTAGGGTCCTGGAGTCCTGAATCTCCTTCACAGTTTTTAGTGGAAACAGTTACTTTTTCTCCTGCTTGTCCTGCGCACTTGTTCTTTCTGTTCTGGTTGCTTTGCAACATCTACTGATATGTGAAACACCACCATCCTTTTTACTGTGATCAGAGGTTGTTACTCGGTTGCTATGGCAGCAAAGGAAAGTTGCTTAAACTAGCAAGAGGGAGATAGTGTGAGAGAGCAGAGATTCAAAGGGCCAGGCTCAGGTTTCATTATTTGTTAACCCAATCTGACAGAGACAGACTGGTTAGTGCTGGAAGGGACCATTACCTGGGCCATTTTATATAATACTCATCACTCACATATTTGTGTATGTGTCCATGTACAACTCTGCTAACTTCATTTTTTGTGGTTTTCAGCTTTTTATTTATATAATGCTGTAATGTTAGAATAGGAAAAAATTCACCTCTACATTAAGCCATAGAAGAGGGAGGGACCCCCAATGTGAAAATTCGTTTTCTAGACTAGAGCCTATAGTTGTGATCTGTCTGCTTCTTCTGTGTGTACATACACAAATTTACATACACACATTCTTAAATTCTTTGTCCTTCATTCTGGTGCAGGTTTCTGTTTCTTTGACTTGTTTATTAAGGTACCCAACTTACATTAGGAATTCAACAGGAACCAGAAGGCAGGGAACAATCATTGGGTAAAAGTAAATTCTACTTGTAGGAGTTGGACAGTGTACATATTGAATCCTCCAACAAGGGACTAGGGCATAGGAAAGGGAAATGAAACAGGTACCTGGAGCCAGTAAGTGTGGTAAAGATCAAGATCAGAGGAGGGGCCTGAGGGGCGATTTGGACTGGCTGGAGTGACAAAGAACCACAGGGTAAAGGGAAAGGACTGAGGGTTGAGGAGAGATCTAAAGAGGATCTGATGAGGTTCTGGGGGAGAACTGGGAGTGGCTTGTTAAAGAAAAGGATCAGGTAGAGATACTGGTGTGGAATAAGGAGTCTGAGGAGGAAGATTGGAACTGGGAGCTCTGGAGCAGAGGCAATGATAAAATTCACTTCCTCAGGTCATCTGTCTCAACCATGAGACCATCCTTTCAATTCTGCACACCCGTGCCTTATTCACACCACTACTTCTATTCTCTTCTATTATCAGCAACAGTGGGTGCATCTATATATGCATTAATGTGCTTTTCCTAATGTGCATTAAATTTTGTACCTCCAATGTGAGGTACCAAATAAATGCGCATTAGGCTGCCCTAATGCACACTACCAAAAGTGTACTTTTTAAAGTGATGCTTCATGCACAGTAGCCTATTTTACTGTGTATTAGCATAATTGCATGGTTTTTATGTGACACTTTAATGTACAGTAAAATAGGCTACTGTGCATTAAAGTGCACGTGTAGATGCACCCAGTCTCTTTCACTATACCATCCTGGTTCATTTTCAGAGAACATTTGCTTTGTGTCCTGAATGAGGTCTATGGAAAAAGCAGTATGTGCTTATATAATTGAAGATGGTATCATAATGCCCACATACAAGGGGAATTGAAACAATATTAGAGGGATTATTATAATTCTGACATTTTCTATCACTTGATTTTGCAACTTTAATAGTGTTCTTTTAATTTGGTTTTTATGCAAAATAATTTATACACTATTAGGTATGTGCTTAAAGTCTTTGACCAAGAGCAAAAGAATATTTTGGGAAGTTGATAGGGCCAACTCTTACCTCACTCTTCAGTCAGACAAGTATAGCATCATTTGTGGCACTGAGGCTAGATAATTGGTGTGTAAGATCATCTAACCCACTGAACAGGATGATGTCTGCTCAACACCCTAAACACAAAATCATCCTGAGGTCACCTGAAGTGTTATTCATTCAATAAGTGGCATTTTTCCACTGAGATCCCCCTAAACTGAGATCCTGTAGTCATTAAGGGTTGTGTGGGATCCATGACAAGGCTGGGCTTTATTTCTGATATGCTGCCAAATTCTGCCAATTGAAATTCCTTCTGTAGATGCAAGCTAGAATAGTCCTCACTGCTTAATCTTAACTGTTTTGCAGCGTATAGTATTCACTGTTTTATTGGAATCACATAATGACATTCAGCTCTGGAAAACAGTTCTTACACTCCACTTTTGAGATGATTGTGCAATAGGGCTAGGTGCAGCAATCTGTGCACGTGCATATGTGTATTCACCTGAAGGAACTAATCCTGTGGTTAGACCTTAATCAGGCCACTCCAATTGCCTGCAATAGAAGTTTTCTTAAATTGGAACTGAGTAACAACTCAGTATAAACTGCAAGAGTTTGGTCAAACAGTTGGAAACTGTACGGGACAGAAGGTGCTCAATTTTAAAGGGTATGTTGTTTAGTACTACAGTATGCTGTATGCATTTTGCCAACTAAAAAGTTGTTCTACTCCTAGAGATGCACAATATGGCCATGAATAATTATTAACAGGAATTCAAGAGGAGTCTGACAAATGACAATTAATATTATAGGCCTCACTAAACTAAGAAGCACTCCACTTAGAATGTTGAATGGAAACATTGGGTTTGATTTTCTGTTCTCTTTTTGTGCAGGAATGACACAGGGCTTTAAATTCTTACTGTTCTGTCCCTCTTTTGAGGTCAACTCAAGCCATGCTGAATCCCCAGAGTTGGTTAAGATGGCCCACAGGGTACTATAGGTCCAGATTGCTATAGTCACAAGGGGATTTCTGACAGCTGGAGCACAGCTGTGATCTACATGTGCCCTATATTCTTTTGACCACAACCTCCACATTTACGGACTGTAAGTACAGCTGTTCTTTTGGCTTCTTGTATTGAGGACTCCCTGCAGTGGTAGAGATCTCTAGTGGCCAGATACTCTGGAGCAGAACAAAGGAGCAGTAATAGAATATGGAACCCGGTGTTGGTCCTTTGGGAATTCTGCTGTTCTCACCTAGGCTACCAAATGGGAGCATCTAACAACCTGTACTGGCTTTGAACTGGCAAGCTGGGGGTGAAAGTGTCTATGTTTCATCCTTGCCCCTCCCAGAACTCACCAGACTTCCAAACGTTATTACTTTAAAAGAGGACAGTTAGGTTCCTGGATCTGAAAAAGGTTTGATTAAATGATGCTCATTTAATATTAGTCCTTATGAACTGACATATGGTAGACATGATTTTTAATCAAGACTTTTAGCTCTGTTTTACTGCAGAGCACTATGGAATTTACATTAAGAAAAAAATGTGCTGTCAGTATAGTACAGGACTGCCTAGTAATCAGAGTGGAAAGTCAAGTTTGAAACAAATTGGCACCTGATCAGATAAAAATTCAAATTGGTAACATTTGTGCTGGAAAATAAGTCAGATCTGGGATAAATGCGATCCAAGTTATTCTATTTTATTCCTTTTGCAAAGGAATTAAGTTTAAACAGAGCATTGGACTTAATCTAGGCCACCTTTACATGAAGGTTTATCTGCACACTTCTCTGATCGATCATCCTCATAGCTATATCTGTTTAAAATGAAGAGTTACTTGGAAGAGAGGTCACATAATGTACATTTTTTTCAAAATTGCTTTGCAAATCAAATACTGGAGGTTAAAATGTTTTCTATTGTTGTTCTTCTGGCTCAGTATGGTTTAATATTAGTAGGTGCTTTGATCCTCAGATGTTTTTGTAATAGATTACCCCCTTTCTGACTCATTGTGTGAGCTCTATCAGGTAATGAAAGAGTTAACAATATGTTTCAGGCCTCAGCCACCACATGCACTTAATGCTCCATCCAGCTCTCACATGGTTTGTATTCTTGCACTGCGGAGCAGTGTGTTCATGGCATCTGGTTCCCTGGCAACAGCTTTCATTAGCTCAATCAAAGCCTTTTCTTCTTAAGAAAGCTCCCACTGTGACACCCTACTACCACCACTAATCACCATCTTAACCAAGTGTTTAAGGTGCAGCTGGTACAAAAAATAGTGCTTGTACATGTGAGAAGATTAAGAGGCTACCTTAGAATACACCTGCCCCAAACAGTGCACACACTGGCTTGTCTGTACATACTGGAAGATATTTGCCTTTCTGCTGGAAGTGTTGGGGGCCAGGACACAAAGTCTCCTTAGACATGATCTGAGGCACAAATCCATAAGCCATTGTGTTTAGTGAATGGCTGTTTCCTGTTTTAGTTGGGTGGGGTTTGGGCCTCTGCGGACCAGTTTGGACCAGTTCCAACTGGTTTGAACCGGTTCCAACCGGTTTGAACTGGTTCTGACTGGTTCCGATCAGTTTGAACCGATTCTGACCAGTTTGAACCAGTTTTGACTGGTTCTGACTGGTATGAACTGGTTCCGACCTTGTTCCGACCAGTTCTGATCCAATTTGGACTGGTTCTGACCTGATTTGAACCAGTCCGAATGGTTCTGACTGGAACTGGTCCTTTCTGGTCAGAACCAGTCTTTACTGGTCGGAACCGGTTCAATTAGGTTGGAACCAGGAAGAAATCTCCCAATGTGTGAACCAGAGGACGATGGAGCCTTTCACATGTCAAAGAGGTTGGAAAAGCTTTTATTGGTGGCACAAACAAATACCCCATCCCCTTTGTGTAGAACTTGGGGTTCAGATTGGAGGCCCAATTAATAAACAGAGAAATTAACACTCCCTTTAGCATGCTTCCCTCAGAAAAGTTCTCTCTGTCTAATGGGATAGATGCTAAAAAGTGATAATTCCCCTTTTTATTCCAGGCTTGACTGGCAATCCAGGAAAGTGACTCATCTTCTGTGACCCCAAACAGAGTTGCACTTTACAGGACTGACCCGCTGGAGAGACCTGGCCTCACACTGAAGAGGTAGGCAGGGAACATTTTCAGCAGGGTGGCTCCAGTTCTGAGACTCCCTGCCAGAAGCAATTAGACTGGGCCTGTATCTGCTTTGACTGTTTCTAAACATAAACCATGCCTTCTTGAGAAACCGTCTGCCTAGGACCATCCACCACTTCAAAAAGTAAAATGAATCCACATGCTCCTTTAAACCTAGGGAAAGAAAGGAAGAAAACTCATTTTAGAGTGTTGTACGCTTTGTTTTCCCTAGTTCTGCTTGGCCTTGGGATGTTAAAATGATCAGTCCCTGAGAGAAGAGAGGAAGACCAGTTTTGAGGTTACATTACTAGATTGAGGCTTAGGAATTTGGGGTTAATTTCTCAAACTTGCCACAGGCATTCTGTATGACCCTGGAGAACTCCCTTAATTTGTCGGTTCCCCATTTATCCAGAATATAAGATCTTTGATTAAAGAACATCTGGGTTTTTTTTCCTCTTTGTTCTACCAGCACCTAGAACAACAAGACCCTACTCCATAACTGAGGGTCTCTAGATATAACAGTATTACCCAGCTAATTTCTCAGTGAATCAATTTTTGATAAGTTTGAAGAAACATAATTTGCAAAGTTATAAATGATTGAAAAAATATATTTATCATATGCAGTATTTAATTTATTACTGCTGTCATTCCCAATTTATAACTTTTTATTTTCTTCTCCTGAAATATCTGTTTGGCACCCATTGATCCTTCTGGATCATGGTATATATATGAGAGGTCACCCAGACCTTTGATGTATATGCTTAGGAAGGAGATTTTTTTGGATGAGCAGAGGCTGCCCAGACTTTCCACCCCTGCTTAGGCCACTGAGACAGAATCTAAAGGCCAGACTGAGTCCAGATGTTTGGTGCTTCCATGGCTGTATTTGTATATATATTAACCTAATAAGATATTCAGGGGAGTCTGTGGTAGAATCCTTGCCTGTCACAAAGGAGACACTGGTTTGCATTCCCAGATGCTTATACAAATACATACACACATACATATATTATGGAGAAGAAATTAACAAGTTATACATTGGGAATAACAGCAGTAATGAATGAAATACTGCATATGACAAATGTATTGTTTTCAGTCATTTATAACTTTTTAAATTATGTTTCTTCAAACTTATACATTACAATGTTGAATTTGATATACCTGCTTTTGAGGCTTGGAACAATTTTTTTCTGAAGATGTAACTGCTATACTTTTTCATCACTTTCCAAGCTTCTGCCCTGTGGGAACACTGTGAACATTTTGCTGAATATATCCTTAATACATCAGGTACTCAACAAATTAACAAATGTCCTAGGAAGGAGGCAATTACCATCCCTACTTCTAAAAGTGCTAGCAAGTATCTTTATATGATTAGTGAAATTTATGCACAGCAGCACTGATGGAGAAGCAAAATCAATTTTCTCTCCTGTCCTTAGGCAAGGCAAGAATTTATAAATTAAATTTAGTTTTATAAAAAAAGTTGTATTTCTTTTTTGAAAAATTTTTGGACTACATAAAACTCCTACTTCCAGAGACTTCAGTTGTCTAATTTTCTTTTCAAAACATTTCCTGTTCAAAACATCCAATCTGTTCTTTTTGCTGCAGAAAAAAATGCATTTCGAACCTACCAACGTTATTTATGAGCACATCATCAGTTCTCCATTGGAATACTTAATAAGCCCACTAGCACTCTGAAATGGCTAAGCCTCGGCATGACACTATGCTGCCTGCAGCCAAACCATGAGAACTGCTAGGACTGAAATCAAGCCTACATCACAGATGGAGGCTGCAGAGGGAAATGGCCTCCATGAGTTGCCTCCAGTATCTGAGTTCCTATTGGAACTTTTCCACCCGTCATTTTAGAAAACAGCAGGAATTGAGTCTTTCACACTAGGAGTCAATTAAAGAAACCCAAATTATTGCCATTTGAATAAACAATTATTTCTTTTTCACTCTCACAGAAGCTCGGTACAATAAACTAAAAGCCAGAACTAATTAAATGATCTGATAGTATAAATCCTATTAGAAGTGTTTCATCTGGCTTAATTAATTCTTGCCTGAAATCATAGCTACTTTTAGTAAATGCTAGATGATTTTTTTAAAAATGGATCCAATTTATATCTGTTTCCAAGACCGTTAATTTGCTCAGTCTTGGCAGATAATGTGGAATTATTTGCAGGATTGTTTACTCCTAGAAAGAATTTCTACCCTACAGAAGGTCCAAATCCTAATGCATGAAAAATATCTTACAGGTCACAAAAGTAGACTTAAAAAAAAAAAAAGAGTTCAGCAGTAAGATAAACCAAAGCTGGAAAATGCATTGCAGCCAATTAATTCATGGTAGAGTCACTGTGGGCTGACCCTTCTCATTAACAGTTACATTGCTGGTCATGAATGCATTTATGTGCCTCATGTCAACTAGAATAGAAAATTGGTCCTTTCTGGGGGGGTTTTGGCCAAAACTTCATTCAAAACTGCAAGTGTATCTGGATTAAGAGATTTGAATGTGAACCTGTGAAATTGGAAGAGGTTTGGATGCAAGACCCTATCTTTTAGTCCATCCCTTGACATCACATTATAGTAGAAGTGGTACTCATCACTTGTTTATATTCAGAGACTGGAATAACTGTAAATCCTGGACTGAGGCTTATGACCTTTTTGTAATTAGGTCACCAAAAGAATGTAAATCATTTAGGACCTATTTTTTATTTCTTGCTTACCAAAGATTCCTACTCAAGTTGAGAGGGGCTGTAAGTGCTCCAGGAATGAAGACATAATACACAATTATACATGTACTGTAATGGTAAAGCTACAAGTAGCTGTGTGCAGCTGAACAAAGACAGTGAATGTGTATTCCTACCAAGAGACCTTAGGTTTGCTTGAGGGCTTGCTGCTGCTTTGGGAGTTAAAATGGAAGTAAAAAGATTGATATTTTCAATCTTACAAGAAACAGGTTTTAAAGTCTGTAGCATTATTAAAGTAGTATAAAATGTACCAGTAAAATAATAGAATTAGAGGGTTGTTGAAAAGAACCTCAGGAGTCCTCTAATGTGACCTCCTGCACAGACATAGGATATACTGTTCATAGATGTCAGGGGGTGGAAGGGACCTCTTGAGATCATCAGGTCCAGCCCCCCTGTGCTTGGGCAGGAAAGACTGCTGGAGTCAGATGACCCCAGCAAAGTAAGCATCCATGTATTTTTTGAAGATCTTAAAATGCACGTATATTATGTACATATTTATGTCAGCAAGATGACACTGCCACAGAATAATGGTTGACAGCTACTCATTATTGAAAGCTGAGGGAAAAAATATGGAGACATCAATATAGTCCTCAATTTCTCAGGCAGTAGAAAATGGGTGGGCATACACTAAGAAGGGCATGTGACTTATAAGAGAACATCTCCGGGTACACTGTTACATTACCTTTTTGCTCCAGTGAGCCTTGTTTTTTGTACACAGTGCTGTCCTGCTTGGGCTGAGACTGTAACTCGTTATTCATTAGTTTGCAAAGGTTTGAGTTTTTCTGAAATCATTGTTCTGGACAGATAACCATAACTACATTAATGAAGCTCTTTGTCAGTGAATTTACTAGAGTTTTGAATTTTGATCAGAAAGATTTCTTGTAGCAGTTAGTGTGCACTTAGGCAGTTCTTGTTACTAAGTAACTTTGCAGTTGAGATGCTACTGTGACCAGGTACGGGCAAAGTATTCCTCCTATACACTTTGTTATTGTGAAATGAGATAATTGTTGTACTTTGAAATGTTTGGAGGGTGGATTTTCTGACAGGGTAGGGAGAGAAATCACAGACATGGTCTATGTCACCAAATATTGGCAACTTATTAAATAGTATGTATAGTAATTTTAAGCATATGAAAAAAGACTGGTATCTCTCTTCTTCTCAGCTCTTCTTCCCCATCCATCCAGCTGCAATTTAGTTTTACCAGTATTTCCACCTAACCTTCCACTTCCAGCACTATTGAGCCATTGGCACGTTGAAAATGTTGCCTTGCTATGTAACACTCTGCACATGTACCATAGGTAGCATGTTACTGGATGGCTGCACATACTTTCCCTGCCTGACACCTGTCAATCTCTCTGCTCAGCTAAGCCCAGTACCCCTGTTCCCTCTCCATCCAAGTCCTTGCCCCATCCAGTCTGTTCTTCCTCCAAGCTGGACCTCTGTACTACACCCCACAAAAATCTTTTTCCATTTTCAGGTTTTTAAGGGGGGGGGGGGCACTACTGTTTAAAATCCATTTTAGGTACATTTCAAAACTTTTAATTTACAAATATCAAAACAAAATTCTTTCATACTTTCCATCCCCTCCCCATATTTTTTCAGCTGAAACAATTGAATATGAATTTTTCAACTTTTGCAGTTACCATGAATAAGCATTTTATTAATAAAAAGAAAACACTGCCCAAAAACTTTTCCCAGCTCTACTGTTTAACCTTACCTCCAGTAGAATTGGTGCTCTCCCACAGTTATAAATAACAATTTAAATGTCTTTCACTGCTGATCACTTAGAAATATCCAATGAACTGTTTTCTCCTTGTTGAGGAACATATTCCTTTCATGAGCAAGCCTTCTAATTGCCTGTTTTTTTGCTGAATGGTAGGCCAACCAACAGTCTGTCCCACCTCTCTTCACTGCAGGTATTTTTCAACACCTAGGATCACTCGGCCCATGTACATTTTTTTTTACAACCAAAAGAAACAGGCAGGGGAGGTCATGCAATTCCAACACCCATCATATGAAGAGGCCTACAGAGTGCATTGCAGTGAAGTCTTTAGAAATGGTACACAAAAGCCTAAGTGGAGAGAAGAAATACGTCTGCCCAGAGGCAAAACACTGCAGCTGGGCACTCAGGCAAGGGGCAACTTCTATTTGCAACTTTGCCACTGGCATAATCATGTAGCTGTGACAGATTTTTTTTCTGCCCCCCACCCTGCTTCCCAACACTGTAAGCACCTAAGGCAGGTGCCGAGTCGTGGTCACTTCATCTGAGTTACATCACTGCCTTTGCCATAGGTGGCAGGAGAAAATATTATTTGGGAGGGGCTGAGGAGCATGCGGTGGGGGTGCTGGACACTGCACTGCAGTGGCGAGGCATGGCAGTGGCACTGGAGCAGTGGAACCGTGTGGAGCTCAGCACGCACGGGGCACTAGCCTGGCTGCACGCCTAGCAGAGCTGGGCACTGTGGTGCTGCTGCTGTCACTGACCACTGTGAAATTAGTTGGAAGAGGGGCTAAGCCCTATTAGCCCCAACCTTCCACCACCTTTGATCTTTGCCCCTGCCTTTGCCCTTGCCCCTGCCCCAGGAGGAGGATGAAGGGAAACACAACTTAGCCATGTCTCCATTTAGCCACTAGCATTTAGTAAGTTCCACAAACAAATTAAATTAATTTGTCACCCAGGCCTGTCCTTTGTCTCAAAACTGAGACACTATTGAGCTGGAAACTGCATATATATACACAGAAGAGATAGTAGAGGCAGTCTCTGCCCAAAGGGTATGCATCCTAAATAGACAGGCAGGAAGGGACAGAGAAGCACAGATAACTGGAGTAATGTACAGATCAAGAGAAGATATGGCAATAAAATCTAGGTCTCTAGACTCCCAGTTCAGTGTTCCATCTACTGGACCATACTGCATCTCAGCTACTAATATTATTTATGCAAAGCTAAATTTAAGGACAAATTAAACTGACTAGTTACTGTTCAGTGAGTTTATGGGGGTAAGACTTAACATAACCTGGGATAAGAGTGAGGGAAGGCATGGGACAGGTCTTTGATTTCAAGGGTTCTAACAAAACCATCATCCCCTATACTTGGTTTTATATGTCCATCTTGTTAGCTCCTCTTAATAGTTTTAACTGATTAAAAATATTAAAACTTGAGGATGGTTGGCCAAATGCAGGACAGGTCAGTTTTGTTAAGGCAGTTGTGAATTTGATTTGTATAAAGTTGGAAGATGCTAGACAGAAGCATGAAAATGGAACTTAAGTATCCTGAGATTGTTCTGTAAGAGTATGTTGAGTTCTTTTATTATTTGTTTAACTCCATCCCTAAGATCTTTAAATGAAACAAAAGACTAGAAATAGAGGAAAAATGTTAAAATAAATACAATGGCAAAAACTTCAAGGTGCACTGAAGACAGAAAACAAAATATGTTTCTTAGCACAGATATAAACCTTTGCATCTTGAAAGCATAGCACATTAATCCACCCATTAATCCACCTGTACAAAGGGGTGACTTCTTACTGAAAAAGGGAAAAGTTTTCTTAGAAAGAATGAATGCAAAATATAGATCTAGATCTGGACTTCAAATCTTCTAAAGTTCAGATCCAGGATTTTGATTTAGCCCATCATAGAAGTAGAAATGACCTGTGGAATTTGGATCTGGATTCTGAAAACCCTGCCTACCTTCCTTCTCCACCACCCCACCTCTCAATTAGAACAAGACCATTTAGATCAGGGCACTGCTTAATGTCTTCTATTAGTAGCCAGATTATGAACCAAATTTTGCCTTCAGCTACTTTGTGCACAAGTCTTTTTGACTTAATAAAAGTTGTTTCTTCATATCCAATGGTTCTGTTACTATCTTTAGGTAAGAGAGTACGTAAGGAAAAACAATATGAGTAAATTCACTTTCTAGAATGGCTTTCTATCCACTCACATAATACCACTCAGTTTCTGACTGGTATGTGTAATTGTGTAATGGTATCAAATGACATCTGTTTTACTGGCTGTTGGGCTCAGTGGAATGTTGCTTTGTACATCTCATACAGTAAGTACAGGAAATGCAGCCTGAAATTTTACAATTTGCTGTTAATTAAAAAGAATTGAGAGAAAGGGGGAGACAGACAAAAGACCATTACAAGAAAGAAATGCTCGTTTCATCATGGTTAAAATAAAAAAGATTCTATCTTTACATTTAGTTTTCATGGTTTCTAAAGTCTGACTCTTGCTTTAGATAATCAAAGCTGGCTTTGAACTAGCACACACAAAAAATCTTTTTTTTCTTTAAAAATAGCCCTATAGATGTATATACATATCACAGCCTTTCATTCCTTTTATAGATCACTTCATTTTCTGCAAGAATGTGGAAGTTCTGAGCAAACCAAAGCTCACACAGGCGCCACAACAAACACAGGGAATGGGATCCAGACACATTACTGCAATTAACACCAATGTTTAATTAGCAGCCAGCTGCACTGGGTAAGAGCCTTTTGATTTTCATCTCTTTGCTGTGTTTTTGAAGTTAGATTTACCTACTACTGTAGCTCTCTTAGTTGTTATACTAATGCACATGCAAAAAAAAAGCCTCTCTCGGAAATTTTTGGAAGGGGGCCATAACAGACACTTGATCTGGTTCATAGCTTAGGTAAATAGTTAGGAAGCAGTTTGCTCTGACTATTCATTGGGAAAAAAAAATAAAGGCTTTATGGCCAGGAACATGCTTTGATACGTTTAAAGAAAAGAAAAGAAAGGAAAGGAAAAGAAAAGAAAAGAAAAGAAAAGAAAGCTATTCAAGGATAATTAAAGAAAGTGAGTGCTATAGGTGCCTTGGTCCAAAGAGCTATATCAAGGTAACATGCAAAATTTTTATCCAAAACAGCTTTGATTTCTCTGTTTTATGTCACAAGCAAAAGAAATTTCACCGCTGCATGGTTTTGCCTGTTGCCAAGGCAGGAAAATGCGTGAACACACTCCTAATTCTCCTTAGCCATTTCTGCAAGGGAGAAACCAAGAGGTGACATTAACAGTGTTGCTGTAAGTCATGGTAATATCTGTATTACAAAAAAAAGTGTTCTGCGAGACCTGGTAAAACAGCACTAGCACAGAATGTAAACAACATGTATAAGAATTGTGCTAAAACCTTGGACACCCCTAGGGCTTCCTAACTGAATATAATCACACAAACCATAGCTAAGCTTCTTCTAAACTACAAGTTAGAAGTTTTAAGACATTTTATAGGACAAGAGAAGTGTAATCAGATCCTTTGGTAGTCATTCATTCTGTAACAGAAAGGACCTAAGACTGAGGCATACAGGAAGTACTGTGTACCTCCAAACTAGCCCACACAAGTCTGAATCCTTATCTCAGTTACACATATACAAACGTGTAATTGAAGACAGAAATTAGCATATTATACTTGACTATAACCAAGTGATATATGCCTCTCATGATGCATGCTTCAGTTCAGCTTACTTTTCTAAATTACCTCGCTCAATTTTTCATTTTTATTTTTTACCTTCTAGCACTTTTTATTTGAGTCCTGACTCTCCTGTGCTCAACTTGCCTAATTTAGATAACTTAATGGAAAAGGCCAAGCTGGAAGTCTTAATTTGACTCTCTCTAGAATGGGACCTATTCACAAAATGTGTAGCCTTTGAGCAGACAGCTACCTGAGGGGCTTATGGGTCCACTACTCTTTTTCCTAGATGTCTTTCTAGCCCTGTGATCCATCTTCCATAATGATTACTCCCCTAGCTAGTGTACACTGATTTTCCAGCTATAAGAACAACATGCTTACACAAAGCTAAAGCTTCATTGCAACCCAACCAAGTTCTGACATGGCTTGGCCAGCCAGCATGAACGTGTTGTTGCTAGTAGAATTTCCTGACTAATATAGAAAGGGATTTAAAAAAAAAACTATTGTTATTAAAAACATGCTGCAGGCCCTGCCTATATATAAACAGGCAAGCTCTGTTGTTTCCTGGCTCAGTTTGGCTGGTGTCAGATAGAGGACCAATCTATGTTCAAATAGTATGGACTCACGACACAGTTTGCCTGTCTGATTGGGCCAGCCATAATTAATTAGAATCCTGTTTGGCTGCAACCATAGTGAAATTGTGCATAAGCACAGTCTTTCAACACAGTTGAAAAACTAGTATAGAATGTACCCATACAGCAGACTGGCTCTAAAACACATGCAATCTTTCCATACTGAACAAGGAAACCCTACTTCCACTAATCATGTTTAAACAGGGTTGGAGTCCTCTCAGTTCTGTTCCATTATGAAATAGTAACTATCTGAGGATACCTAAAACCTGACAAACATGGTTTACTTTCAGAGCTTTTATATTTTGTGTATCACTTCAGTTGAAGTGTATCAGTTTTAAGTGGGACATTTGGGATCTTCCCCCAATCTATATTTTTTCCCAGTCCTATATTATACAGCATCAGAGCTAGCAAAACCACATACACATATTAGCAAGAAACATTATCCTCATTTATCTAGAGCAAGATCTTGGCAATAATCTCCCTCAATAAAGAGTCATAATACTGCAAGATTGCCTTAAAACCTTCCCTTCAGATTCTTACCTCTCCAAGAAACAGATTGAATTTTCATCAGTGCATGGTTGACAGCTCAGAGGTTGCAATCTCAAGGCCCTGCCAGATTCCAACAAATCTGTGAATTCTGCTAAATACCTTCTCACAAGGACATGAAAAAGGAAAGGAAAGCTAGATTCCTGGTTTTAAATAACAGGAATAGGTAGCAAGTGTGAAAAGTATGCAGTATACAAGGTTCATATAAGGGACTGAAAAGGAAAGAAAATGAGATGCAGAAAGGAGAGACTTCCAGGGTACAACCAAGCGACTTTGTTTCTCAGCCCATGAGAAATTTCAAACAACGTTTACTGTTGCCAGTTGTGTGGGTTTTACTTGCATGCACAGCTCTTGGTTGTGGATGGAACACTTTGAGAACCCCCTCTTTCCCCCCCCCAACCCAACCCAACCCAACCCAACCCAACCCAACCAAACAAAACAAAAAAGAAGCAATCACTGGTATGGTAATTTACTAACAAAGCTGGCACATTATAAAAGCACATTTTTACATGTAAACAGAGATACCCTGTTGCTCCTGCTGTTTTTAGGATTAAAAAATGTGGAAGGTCTTCCACTTCACTAGTGCTTCAGGCATATTCTTATTTTTAGTACAGCAATTCTGAGAATTCAGGGAAAAAAAGAAAATATTTTGCACATCATAAAAAAGCAGTATTCTGCACCTACAGGTACTTTGGGATCTTTATCAATGATAATCATTACCTGCTAAGGTCTTAAGGGAGGCATGAAATCCTACCTACGTGAAAACTGAAGAGGATGAAATAACTAAAATTTCTACTGGAAGAGAAACTAGGAGATGAAAAGTGAAATTGCAGGTCAGACACATTGACAATGACTAGCAAAGGACTCCCCCACTGCTCCCCTCCCCTGCTGCTTTCCAGGTCACTTCACAAAATATCCAAGTTATTTTTAAAACCCCTTTGTTTCCATTACAGAAGCTAATGCTGCTTCACTATGGCAAAACTGAGAATGTGTTCCTGTTTAACAACATCCTCATTGCCAGATTACAAGGTAACATTGTAACACTTTTCCCCCCCTCCAGCATTCAAGGTACCTTTACTGCCTGAAATGTTCATGGTTATTTCCATTATGAACCAAATTCAGTCTTGATGCTAGTCGCATCTATTTAAAAGGTAACGGGAGCTGTCATACAATAGTGTTAAATTTCAGTTTTAAAAAATCTCTAAATTTAGGGAGCAAATGAAATCCAAGGGAATGCCTGTTTAGAGGGTTATAGGGCTTGCTGTAAGCAGATTCAAAGCAGAAAAGTGTTTAATAAGAAATAAACAACTGCTTTATTTGTAATGGTTTCTAGAGATTTTCTTCTGACAAAGAGCTAAAAAAACCTGTTACCTAATGCTTGTGTCTGTTTATTAAATTTTCCATCCAGTTTCTGGACAAAGAAAGTTTTTGCCTCTTACTGCAGTTTCACATGTCTGAGTAACAACTTAAAGGTTGGCCAGTCCTCTTGAGATCTTAATTGGAAGAGAGGAGGAGCAGGGAGCTAGTCTAGGTATTGGGCCTGTTGAAATTGAGTCATTAGCTGTTTGACACATTAAAAATTAATTGCATATTTTGCACCAGAACTATGAAAGAGCATGCCATAGGTGTCAGTTGTAACATAACTAAAACATTCCCAGTTTTTCAAAGTCCTGACTGCTGCAACCATTACATCAGACAGTAAGTAATGATGGATTAATGGGAGGAAAAATGTTTATAGAAAGCGTCAGGTTTCCTTAGTGAACAGAGTGAAACCACCTTCAGCAATTATCAATGAGTTCCTGTCATAGGAAGAGTTTGAAGAGGCCTGACTGAGCTATGAAGCAAAGGTCTTTTAAAAGTAAATCTGACAGAAGTGAATGATTTTGGTGAGCAGTTAGTGATGTCAAAAAATGATAAAGGTGGCCTTTGTAGAAAAACAGCATAAATGGAGGCTGCTCTGAAAATGATTTGAAATCAATATTCTGTGCAGAAGACTTTAAAACTGTTTGAGAGTACAGTGTTCACATAAAAAAAGTTTAAACCCCCCCCCTCAACTGTATCTATCATGGGACAGTCAGTAAATAAAAGATCTATCCTGTAGGGCTATGGGGCCTACAGTGTGAGGTTAGAAGATGAACTCCCATCATGAGAAAAATCAAAAATCTAATTTAAGAATAACTGGCACTGCTAAAATCTCATCTTTGATCATGGACAAAATGAATCAAAATGCAGAAGAATCCAGGTTGGCTGAAATTCTCTACTTCGTTTAGAAAAAAAAAATTGATTTAATAATTAGTGACAAAGTTGTGGCTGCAAAATCAGTGTCAAATCAACTTGCTTTATCAATTTCCAGACAAAGGCCATACAGTTAGGGTTCTGCAGTGTTCAATTTAGTTAAAAAAAAGTTTAGATAGCACACATTTAATCTTATAAATGTTCATATCACTGTAAAGAAAGAAAGCAAAACAGAAGCCTGATTAGAATATCAAATAATTAAGTAAACTCCTGCCCCAAGAGTTTTGAAAAAATCAGAACTGAATACAGGGAAGGGTGTGGGGAGAAAAGGCAATTCAAAACATTTCCAATATGAAAGATATTCAAAAGAAATGTCTTTTCAGCCACAGGTTTCAGAGTGCTACATGGCTGGGAAAGTATCCTCCTCATCAGCCCTATTTTACATATAGGGAAACTGGGTAATCAGCTTGCCCATAGACAGGAGCAGAGCCAGGAATAAGATCTGGTTGGGATACAAGGAAGCACCTCAAGGAGTTCAGGGACAGCAAAGATGCTTTTAATCAGCCTGAACAGGTGATATAAGATGCTAATGCTTCAGAAATACTACTTTCTGAGCCATATTCAATTTCTGATTAATTTCGTATATATTTGCCCAGCTAAACTCCCTTCTACCCATAAAACCAAAGCATAATTTGAGGGATGGGAGAAAAAGTAGAAAATAAAAAGAGCTGTATTCCTCTACACATAACATTAAGAATATACAAAACAGAATATATAAATCAGTATATATACATGCAGAATATACAAATAAATCATTTTTGGAATAAATAGCTTTGAATAAAAAATCATTTATTTACGATCTGTACATGGGATAAAGTGGGGCCTCATACAGACCTTCAAAACAAACAAAAAAGTAAAAACATAAATATGTATTTTCTTACAAAATGAGACATTTACAATATATACATACTGCATTGCCTTACTTTTCCATGTGCACATTGTGAAAGACAAAAAACAAACCCTGCGTACGTTTGAGATCAGGAGAACTGAAAGATTTGACTCATGGGGCGTTCTTTTCCCTGGCCCCCCCCCCCTCCAATTGCTGCATGCTCTTTAGACAGCAAGCTGGCTATCCTCACCCTAAACACTGTTTTTTAAAGTTTCCTTCCAGTTTACTGCTCTTCATTCAGGGAAGCAAGAGATGAGAGGGGAAGAACAATTTATGGCAGGGGGTGGAAAATCTTATAAAAAATCCAGAACATCATTATTTATCTTTAGGGAAGAAACAAAATCAAACCCTTTAGATCATATCAAGCTAAAAAGTAGTAATTTCAGAAAGAAAAATATTTTAAAAAGTTACGTTATAAAATTTAGCATGATTTAAGAACAAAAAAAAATCAATCACAGTTTGGAAGGAATATGGCACTTAGAAGTTTAGTTTTTTAATCAGTTAAATCAGTCTGAAAATGTGTCACTTGTGATCGCTGGGAACTTCAGTGTTTGCACTTTTATTTAGAAAGTACAAAATTCCTCACACCCACAATAAATTGACCAGATCAATTAAAAAAAAAAAGTGTGTGGGGGGGGGGGGAATCACTGTACCATGATGCACTAACGTGCCCTCTAGGGAAATAGGATAAGGCAAAGGGGCAGTTCCCAATCTAAACTCCTGTCCTCCAAATTCAGCTGCTCTTTTAGTGGACCCAGGGCATCCCAAGAAAGTGGGCTTGTAGGGAGACCAAGTGGTATGAGCCTATCTCAGCACAGCCTGGCCTGTCAGGTGTTCTGAATTACGATTTCTTTTTAAGTCTGGCTTTTCCCTCCGCTAGAAAAAAGCAACCCAGACTGAGGAGCGTGGAAACACCCCGCCACCTCCCTCTCTCATGAAAGGAGCCTGCATCTGCAGGAGCTAGTCCTCACCCCACCCCCCTCCTCCCCAGGCTGCACCCCAACGACTTCTTTTTGTTAGCTTGCCTATAAAAACTGATCTCCTGCCCATGCCTTTCCACGGAGAAAACACTTTTGTTTCCCCTTTGTCTCCTGTAACAAAGGCAAGGGGTGGAGGGGCGGGCTGAAAAGCAACAAGTCATTTCTTTTCAGGATGTTAAACACCAGCCCGCTCCCCCCCCCCCCCAAGCAGCATGGACACCCCACGCGAGTCGGGATGCGGTGTGATCTCCGAGGCAAAGGCAGCCCCGTCCCGAGCAGGCGTCCAGCTGCCAGGGGATCGCTCTGCCGGGCTGGGCTGGGGATCGGCCAGGAGAGGAAAGCCGGCCCGGCCGCCGCCCCCCTCGGGAGATCCGGCTTCACCTCCCGCCCAGGCAGGGCTGCCCGGGAATAAAACAATGCAGGGAGCCTGGAAGGGCACTTAGTCCGTAAGGCCGGGCCTGAGCCCCCGCGCCGGGCGCCACCAGGGCTTCCCGGGGCGCCCGCAGGGCAGGGCAGGGCAGGGCAGGGCAGGGCAGGGGGCAAGGGAGGGAGGGAGGCAGGCTTGCCCTCATACCGCCGTCTCCCCTTGGCTGCCGCTGCTGAGCCGGTGGTAGAAGCGCCGCCAGGACTGCAGGGTCTTGCCGGACCAGATCCAGAAGCCGGTGGTGATGCCCACGATCATGGTCATGAGGTACTTGATCATGAAGACGGTGAAGTCGGGGCTGGCGGGCGCCACGTGGCCGGGGCAAGGCACGGCGTAGGTCTTGCAGGTCTGCAGCAGCCAGGTGCGCTCCCAGGCGGGGCGGAAAGCCTGCTCGTAGAAGTAGCAGGCCAGCACGATGGTGGCGGGCACGGTGTAGAGCACGCTGAAGACGCCGATGCGCACCATGAGCTTCTCCAGCTTCTCGGTCTTGGTGCCGCCGTGCTTCATGATGGTGCGGATGCGGAAGAGCGACACGAAGCCGGCCAGCAGGAAGGACGTGCCGATGAAGAGGTAGACGAAGAGCGGCGCCAGCACGAAGCCGCGCAGCGAGTCCACGCTGTAGAGCCCCACGTAGCACACGCCGCTCAGCAGGTCGCCGTCCACCTGCCCCATGGCCAGGATGGTGATGGTCTTGACGGCCGGCACGGCCCAGGCCGCCAGGTGGAAGTACTGCGAGTTGGCCTCGATGGCCTCGTGGCCCCACTTCATGCCGGCCGCCAGGAACCAGGTGAGCGACAGCACGACCCACCAGATGGAGCTGGCCATGCCGAAGAAGTAGAGGATCATGAAGAGGATGGTGCAGCCCTCCTTCTTGGTGCCCTGCGCCACGGTGCGGTAGGCGTCCTCGGCGAAGCGCTCCGCGCAGGCCGCGCGCTCCTGCAGCACGAAGCCGGCCACGTGCGCCACGGCCACCATGAAGTAGCAGCCGGCCAGGAAGATGATGGGCCGCTCGGGGTAGCTGAAGCGCCGCATGTCCACCAGGTAGGTGAGCACGGTGAAGAGCGTGGAGGCGCAGCACAGCACGGACCACACGCCCACCCAGAGGCGGGCGAAGCGCACCTCGGCCTCCTTGAAGTACATCAGCCCGTCGGGCCGGCCCGGCTCGCACGGCGCCCCGCAGTCGCGCTCGCCCAGGAAGCGGTAGCCCAGGTAGGGCGGCACTTTGAGCTGCCGCGGGCACGAGAAGGCGAAGCCGGCGGCGGGCGGCGGCGTGGCCGGGGCCGGCGGGGAGCCGGCGGCGGCGGGCGGGAGCCCCGTGGCGCCCGCCCGGCCGCCCCCGCCGCCGGCCTCCGACGTGTTCTGGCCCACGCAGATCTCGCCCGCGCCGTGCACCGGGAAGTGCTCGCAGCGCAGCCGCTCGGGCCACTGAAAGCCGAACTTGTTCATGAGCGCCTCGCAGCCCTGGCGCGCCCGCTCGCACAGGCTGCGGCACGGCGGGATGGCCTGCTCCAGCACCGTGCACACGGGCGCGTACATGGAGCACAGGAAGAACTTGAGCTCGGGCGAGCACTGCACCTTGACCAGCGGGTAGAACTGGTGCACCTCCAACCCCGCGTCCTCCTGGCTCGTGTGGCCCAGCAGGTTGGGCAGGATGGTCTGGTTGTAGGCGATGTCCGTACACAGCGGGATGGAGATGGGCTGGCAGAACCCGTGGTCCGGCACCGAGATGCCCTTCTCGCCGTGGTACTGCTGCGCCGCCGGCACGGCCAGCAGGGCGCCCAGCAGGGCGGCCAGGCCCCGCCACATCCTCAGCGTCGCGGCGGGGCCGGGGCCGGGGCCGGGGCGGGCGCGGCCTCGGCTCCCCCCGCCGCCAGCGCGGGGCGCGGGGCCGGCGCGCTGCGGGTCAGCGCTCACGTCCTCCCGCCCCAGGCAGCGGGGGCAGCAAAAGTTCCCGGGGACGTCACCGCCGCGGGGAGGAAAGGCACGAACCCGGCAGAGTCTCCGCGCGGCGGCTCCGCTCCCGCCGAGCCCGGCCTGCGGGCAGCCGTCTCTTCCGCCCGGGGGCTCCAGTAACTTTTACAATCCGGCGGCGGCGCGGCGCAGCGCGGCGAGGAGCGGACGGCCGCCGCGTGTCTGCCCCCTCTCCCGGCGATAGCGACAGCTCCGGCCCGAGCTGGGCGCACAAAAGATACACACGGCTCCGTCTGCCGCCCCGCCCCGCCGGGCCCCATTCACAAACCGCGCGGCGGGCGGGGCCCCGCGGCCCAGCCCCCGCCAATCGCGTCCCGTGTTGTCCCCGCAGCGCTGCAGCGGATTGGTGGTCGCAGGGGGAGGGGGGAGGGCAGGGCTAGAGGAGGGGGCTGGGTTGCGATCAGAGGAAAAGTTGAGGAAAAGTTTTCCCCGGATCTGATGAGCGGCGGCGCGCAACTGCGCACCCGGCTGCGCGGGGGGGCCTTGCGCGGAAAGCTTTCTCTCTCCGCTCCCCAGAAACACCCTTCCTGCGAGCGCCGGGGGTGCGGGGCTTTCGGCGAGCTCCTTCTTGCAGCTGTGGAGCTGCGAAATGAAATAGGAAAAAGACGTCCTCTGGGAGCAGGATTCCGAGGCTGCCCTCAGAGTAAAGTACCATTCATTGGACAATTCATTATATATATATTAATGCTGCTGGATAAATTATCTTGCCACAAAAGAACTGAACTTCACGCTGTAATAGCAACTCCAATCCACACTTATAAAACACAAGGCGGCTTTTTAAATAGGAGCAAAGATTACTCCATAAATGAGCAGGGGGTGTTGAGTTCTATTTTAATGATCCTGGGCATTTATATATATCAAAGGGATATATCATTTATATCCCCTTATATCAAAGGCATAGATAGATATAGATACATATCGAGATATGTATGTGTATATATATATATTGGGCCACTAGAACACACACACACACACACACACACATACATATATATATATATAACACCCAGGATCATTAAAATAGAAATCAGTGGTGTTGATTTCAGGGGGTGTTGATTTCTATATCTATTTGTATATATACCTTGATATATATATCAAGGGTGAGTATGTGTGTGTGTGTGTGTACCCCCTAAAATCAACACTGTCATGAAGAGGTAGACAAAGATGTTTATATATATATATGTATCCCTTGATGTTTATATATAAATGCCCAGGATCATTAAAACAGAAATCAACAGCCCCTGCTCATTTGCAGAGTAATCTTTGCTAGGATTTTAAAAGCCACCTTGTGTTTTATAAGTGTGGGATTGGAGTTGCTGTTACAGCATGAAGGTTAAGTTCTTCTGTGGTGTGGCAGAAGAAGTGAATTTATCCAGCAGCTTTAATTTTAAGACAGATTAAGTTGGTTTCTAAATGCTCCGCTCTTGTTATGTATCGCTCAAAAATGGAAAAGCCCAGTCAGTCCTGACAAAGTCTTCCCCACGCCTGCCTTGTATGGTGAGAACAGCATATAAAGCCCCAGGATCTTTAAGGAAAGTAAAAGTTTCTCTATGGAGAAGTTTAGCTTGCCCTTCAGAAAAAGGGTCCAGTGACTTAGAGCATGGGTATTATTAGAGGGCCAAGGGAAGCTGAATACTTGCAAAATTACTCTAAATGTGTGAACATCAAGGGATAGGTTATTACTTCTACATCCATACTTGTGTTTTGAGGTGTGCTGCCTTAGTAACAGTTGCTGGAGATACCCTACCCCTAATGGGCCCAAGAATAGTCTTGTCTTTGCACTTTGAGAACCATTGTATGAATAAAGGGCAGGAAGAGTGCTGCAAGTGACCTAGCCACACTCTGGTAGGATTTGAACACTCCTCAGACCCTGCAGTTCAACCTATCACTTATTTTCCTAAAGGGAATGTGTCTGGTATAAATCCATCAACCTTGATTATTTTATTCTGGATTTATATATGATTACGGTAGCAGAAGTTGTCTCAAGTGGCTCAGATAATAACATTTTGACTGCCACTGGATGGACAGGATGCACTTTTTAGGAGAGGTGGTCCTTTGCCTTTTCCCTCACCTTCTACACAGGCTTAAGAGAAGTTACAATATAGCCCAGCATTGGTGAGGTAATAAGGAGTTTACCTTTATTACATTATATAAGAAAATTAGATACTGTAATAAATGGACATTCAAATAGGGATTTGTTTGTCCAAAAATGTTTGGTTTTTTAAATATGGTGCTGTCAAAAACACATATGTGGCAAAATTGTTTGTTTCATTATTGTAAGAACTATTTCTGGAAAAGAAATCAGTTTTTCCTGTGTTATAGAAGTTTGGGATCATCCCAAATAACTTGAATTCTTTAATTTGGTATAGTTACTTTCCTGGATTACTTATTTTCATAAATCACTGACCAAGCATGGTATTTCAGTATCCTTAATTTAAATTTATTCCCATAACAAAACTTTCCTACAGACTTTCCTATGGCATCATTTGCTCCTTGACTATAACTGTTATTTTTTCTTCTTCTGTCCCATCTTTATCCCAATCCATGAGCTACTCAATCACTTTAAAAAAAAAAAAAACAACTTTCCCTAAAACCTTCTTTTTCTCTTTGGCTTATTTGACTGACTTCCTTTGCAAAGCATTTGATGACAGTCACTGTGAAGAATGCTGTATAAAAAGAAATGTTTCACTACCAATAAATGACAATGCACAGAAAGAAGCTAACTGCAGACTTCCTGCCCCCTGCTTTGCCCACTCTGATTTCTGGACATGAGAAATCGGGGATTCACAGCTGGTGAAATCATTTTGCAAAAGATCCTCTTTTTGTAAAGAAAATGGTTTCAGGCTTTATGGAAAATGTGACAGAAACCAATGATAGTGAACAGCTTCAGAACAGAAATGGACACTTGGTGCTTGAGTGTTAGCATTCTGCCTAGATATGCAAGTCATATGGCAGTTACATCATGGACTAATGTGAAGGTCCTGCTGTACTTTCGAACAGCAGGACAATTTAAAGATCTGGGGTCCATGAATCACTAGGGCAGGAAGCTGTAGAATCCATTGAATTCAATGAAACACCACGCATTAACACCACAGCTGAATTTTATCCAAAGTATTTCTTTTCACATTGAATTCTTGTCAGTTTGCTTGCGATGTAAATTTACAGTTTTTAAAAAAATATTGTAACACTTTTATAAGCTTAAGGGTGGTTTTGGAGGGGTGAGAGAAATGGAAAACAGGAGGCTTAAACCATGACTTGCTGATTGGACCCTTAGATCCTCTTTGCTTAACAGATGTACTTATTAGGCCGCCGCTTCTCACTGTCATGAACTTTGAGAGTTGATGAGGCAACTGATGTTTTGCATAGGAGTCATACAACATTACTGTTATATAGGTTTTACATGTAGGTGCAGACATACCATATTGAAAGCCACTTCAGAATTCAGTACTAAAGTGCCGGAGCTAAGAGAGAAGAAGGAAGGAAAACTGGGGTATAAGTCAGGAAGACAAGAGATCTAAATTATTCCATGAGAAGAGATGAAAAAAGAGCAAGCTTATCATGTGGAAAGATACTGAAAGGCTGTTCAAGAACGTGTGACAGGATATCCTGTGTCCTTAAGACTGAGGAGAGAAGTCTTGAAGGCATGCTACCCCTTTTCAAAGCTTCCCCCCCCTGCAAACACAGATCCTCAGAATGAAGGAAACTACTATTGAGGGAGAAGAATTGGTCTCAGGATGGCAATTTTATTTAGGGAGAAGCCAGGCTGACAGCTGTGTCTGAGGCTCAGTACCAGAGTTTGGAAGTATGGGTAGTTTGAGGCTAGCTGGCTTCACATCCCCACCGCTCAGCCAGAGAGAATCTTATATAGCATAGTCCTAGAGGTGACTGCTATCTGTCCTACACGAATCCTCAGGACAGAAATTTATTACCCTACACTACCTTCTGAGAGGTCTCTGGAGAAACAGAACAAAGCTACCAAAGGAGAGAGCCTTCTCCACCCCCACCATGGGCATATATCAACAGCACTCATGATACATAGCATCAAAGGCAGATGATTGATCCAACTCCTTTAACCAGGGCATCTAATCATTTTCCAGAACCAGGAGGACTGGTCAATCAAAGCGACAAATACCATTTTTCTTCATTCTCAACAAGTCAAGTTTCAAGGAACTCATTATTCAGTTCCTTCTCCACCGTGTTAGCTTTCGCCATCCATGGAAAATGAAGATCTAGAACAAATGGTGGTATGTGGTTACCCCAGCACATTTAGAACCTTATTAAGTGATGTTGGCTGAAACTGAAGTGAGGAAGACTTAGTATCTGCCCTGCCAGACAGTCTACTTTCAGTGATACAGATAGCTCAATCCAAATTCACTAGTTTTAATTTGCAAAATAGCTAACATTGCTTCACAAATGGAGGTATTCTCATTAGCAGCTGAACACAGGCAGCTAGTATTAGCCAAATAACCAACTGCTGAGAACACGTTGCTGAAAAAAACTTTACAGATGCTGAGAAACTGGCCTTTGCTTGATGCAAAAATACAGAAAACCTTTTGGTACAATCATTCATTCAGTGCTCTGTCTTCCCGCTCTGATTTTATGTGCTGTTGTTCAGCCATAAAACCTCAAATCAAAGGAAATATTGATTGGCCCACGACACAAGAATAATTTTCAATCATCTCATCTTTAATGTTAGTGCAGATACAAATATGTGGCCAGTATTGCAATGTGGTCTTTTTATTGTGTGCTAAGGCCTCTGTAAACACTGTAGTTTCCCTTTTGTTGTCTCCTATCCCCTCTGATGCAAAACTCTTCATGCAGGAAAAAACCCCCAACTTGTCTCTCAGTACTTACTTTGGATGCCTCAGGGTGAATGTTCTTAAGATTATCTGGTTCAGGATTTTCAGTCATCATTGCCATTTAAGATAACAAAGACCTCTATTTCCTCACTCTCCATTCACAGTTTGGCAGAAACTTGCTACTATTCAGTGGCTCCCATTGTTCTTATTGCTATTTGTCTTTCCAAAGCCTCCAATTTATCTAGCTGAATTAAGTACTGATTTAGTAAAATAAAATAAATTCCATGACATTTTAACCTTAACATTTCTGAAGCATTTTTTGTGCATTTATACATGGTCATTCATACTATAGAGCAGGGACAACTTGCAATACCCAAATGTAAAACCTACCAACACATCACCACCCCCACAATTACTATACCACACAACAGAACCATAAACATTTCTGGATCTTACAGCTGCACCTCCAGAAATGTAATATATCTCATCCAATGCACCAAATGCCCAGATGGAAAATATATAGGAGAGACCAAACCACAACTGTGCACCAAAATGAACACACACTGGAAGTCTATCAAAGACAAGAATATCCAGTTACCTATACAATCATATTTCTCACAAGAAAACCACTCTCTCTCCAATATCTCAGTTCTAATACTTGATGGGAATTTACAAAATACTTTTCACAGATGAGCCTATGAACTTCACTTTATCAATCTACTGGATACAAAAAATAATGGACTAAATATAGAAATTGGATATATGACATATTACAACCTGCCTAACATCTGACTCCTCAGGTATCTCTTTTTTGCCCCTGCCCCAACCCGTCTCTCACCCACTGACCACTGACTCCTCAATTTACATCTTCACTGACTGGCTTTTTTGCATGCATATCAGCCTCTGGCTTCTTTATTATTCATTCCATCCAGGAAGAGTACATACCAACTGCAGATGCTTCCTCAGCTTGATGAAGGGTATTTATACCTGAAAGCTTGCAAAGAAGAATTTTTCCAACTATTCAAGTTGGTCTAATAAAAGATATCAGATTTACCCAAAGGACCTCGTCCGCCAAAGCTTTTTTTTTATAAGATGCCTTGAGCATGTGGTGATGGTATGTATGCCTACTTAGTATAACACTTTACATAAATAAAGTATGTATGACTATAATATTTATTTCCATGTATATTAGTCTTGATATATTAATCCAAGTCAGTTACTGTTTGTGGTCCCAGTGAGGCCTAGCTTTCATGTAGTGATCCAGGAGAGCATGCTGCTTCATAGAGGGGGAAAAGGATGTAGAAAAGGCCATGTCCCTACTCCTGCCTGCCCCCCAAGGAACTTGATTTGAAATTAGATTAAAGACATGACAAACTGAATGATAAAGAGCATATGGGGAGGACACAGGTGACAAAAGGATGAGGATGCTTGTAGAGTGGATGTGGTTTCCTGTAATTAAATAGTACAGTGCAGCCTGCATCATGGATTTATAAAATATGTTTTAGCCCATGGAATAATACCTTGAAGGATGCAGGGGAAGCTCCATTGCCTCAAAGTTCACAATGAAAGTGGACAAAAACATAGCAAGGGGAACAGCTCTGTGCTAGGGAAGAGATGGATTAGCTGGCTTCATATTTCATTCATCCTTGCAATATGGGCATAAAAATCCCTGAATTTGATATACCTATTCTCGTTCAGTAGTTCAGTGAAAAAGTAAACACAAACTGCATTTAACACTAGAGCAACATTTTGGGTGCCTCTAGTTTTAACATAAATTTAATCTGTTTAATAATTAATCCATTTTTTAAGCTACAATGCCTTTGATATCAAATAACATATAGAAGGTGTGGTCTATTTCCTTGTCTGTGTGCCTTATTGATCACTATATATATGTTCTCTATTGTCTATGGCCTCAGTGAGCATCCTGTTTAGGTCTAGCTGGGCCATGATGTGATGCAGGAATGGCATTCAGAGCCTGTGTAAAAAATGGTGTTCATGACTGCAATTTCCTTTTCATCAAAAGGGAACCTTTCTGTCTGAAAATCCTAATGGTACTTTCACACACAGCTTCCCATCTGCCTCTTTCAGTCACAGGAGGTGTCGCAGGCATGGTAACGCTTCCTTGTGGTAACGCTTCCTTGGCTGGACAGGCACCAGCCTTTCTCATACACTCCCTTGGTTCAGACTCAGGTGCTCCCCCTTCCCAGAAATGGAACCTCATGATCTGGCTTCTGCAGGCTCTAAGGCCAGTGCCCCCCACCCCCGACCCTGATCCACTGAAATTGCTTATGCAGATGTTTTACTGGAGCTCTAGCTGGACTTGTCGCCCCTCTGATCTCCCATTCACTTTTTCAGCGACATTTAATAACATGTATTTTACCAAGATTTCTAGTACAATTACTTTTTACTTCAGATTACCCAAAAATGCACAGTTCCAGATAAAAACAACAAAGCACTTATATATCACTTCCCTGCCTCCCTTCCCTCAATTCTCAGAATGTTCTTCAGAAATCAAGTCAGTGTCATTTTGGGGTTCTAGTGTCTGTTTCTAAGACTCTTGGTCCTGCTGTCATATGTCCCTCTGCCTTCAAAAGCTGAGCCTTTGTTCCACCTGTGGCTCCTTCCTCCAAGTTCCTCAGGCTTTGTGGCTGAAGACTTAGTGCCAACACCTGATCTCTTCATTCTGCTTTGAAATAAATTCTGTTCCTTCAGACCCCAGTTTCCTGCAGAGAATTTGGAAACAGCTAGGTCATGATGCTTACAGACTTGAAAAAAAAATTAAGCACTTCACTTTCAGCTCAGTGTGCCCTGTCACCAAGCGCAGCACATGCCCAATAGAGGAATTGCATCAGTTTGACCTAACTTGCCAGTGTATGTATAGCTCATGCACTTCAGCAGGGGTGTTGGTTGTAGCCATGTTGGTCTAAGGACATAGGCAGACAAGGTTCTTTGTGTGAATCTGATATCTTTAGTTGGAAAACAATTGTTTTCCAGCTATTTAAGTTGGTCTAATAAAAGATATCAGATTCACCCAAAGAACCTTGTCTGCCTATGCACTTCAGCAGGGCTTTTTGGTGCTTTTATCTAAGAGCTGATTCAGTTATTAATTAAAAGCACCAAAAAGCCCCACTGTAGCACATAAGCTATACAGACACTGGGGAGCCAAGTCAAACAGATGCAGTTCCTCTTCCAGTAAAGTGGTTTGTTTTTTTTCCCCAGGTCTATCAGTGCCCATGATGTGATTGTCCTAAGGTATTTCCATTGAATGGGCAGATCATCAGTGCTTAATTACCCTCCATCATTCCTGTGTAGGAGGTATGCCACACGTCACTAACAACAATATTGTGAATTCCTCATGTAGTGGTACTCTAATTTCATAAATCAATCAGGATTTATAAGTGTAAATAGATTCCCCAAGCCATCACAGAAGGCATCACAGCAGTTAGTAGATGTTAAATTATCTCTCACTTTGCATGGTTCCTGAGCTAATGAAAACTTGAGTGATTGACTGATTTATATCATTCATCACATACCTGTTGGACTTTCATCTTATTCCTTGTTACTGTCAGTGACAGAAAAAAGGTGTATTTTCTTTCTCATTTGCTGAATTAAGTAGACTATGTAAGTACTAGACTGCAGACACTTTAGCAAGAGGATAGATGAAATGATATGATGTTGATATTGGGGGGGGGGGGGGGGGGGGGCTGGGAAATAGCACCAACCTTATTGTGCACTAGTATTGGCAGATTCTACAGTGACCAGTGCATTAGAAATCTCTAGATACATATGTCAGGAGGTAGAAAGTAGTTTAGATTTTATTAATAAAGGGCACTAGACACTTTTTTGTTCCATGTTTATATATACTCCCAGTCTCAGTGAACATTAGTTTTCAGCATTTATTATTCTCATTTGTTTGGTAGTCTATTTTAAATCCTAGGAATAAGGTTCTTTTTAATGCGCAGAATAAAGGCATCAACCTGTTCCTTTTTAGTCAGACACTTATACAATGGGAGCAGGACTGGATTTGTCATGAATCATAGAACCCCTCTTCCCTTAAAAGCAGAATTGTATTTGAGTTCAGTGCTCCTATCTGCATGGGCAAAATAATCAGGATTTGATCCTAATAAAAAGATAGGAAAGATCATCTAGTCCCCCGCTTTACTTGTTCCACTGTTTTATCTTGTCCAGTTTTAGAAGCCCTCAGTAGTGGGGCTGCCACCATTTCCACCAAGATGTTTTTCTACAGTCTAAAGATCACCCTGTTAGAGGGCTCTGCCTGATAGTCAAACAAACGATTTCCCTTTGCTTGATTAAAACTTACCAGAAATGCTTGGTTTCCAAAGCCTAGAAAAGTAGCATATATTGTTACTTGATACAGAATTAGCCAGATGTTTTTTAAGGAACTAAGGCATTCTTAAGCTTTTGTTTACTAAATAATCTCTCTCCTCTCCTCAATCCTTAAATTACGAATTGCTGCTACCCTTCCCTGTTTGAGATTAAAACATCCTTAAACAACTATAGTTCCGAAAATTGCAGTAGAAAGAAAACAAATATTTTAATTACTTTTATTTTCCCTCTTCCTGATCAGCTCATCTTTATTTTGGGAAATTAACCTTTGAACTTCACAATCAAGAACAATTAAAGTATTTACTAAATAAACAGATGTCTCACCCTTACATTGATGTATGCCATGCCCCAAAGATGTAACTGCAAAGGGGATCTTCTGTGTTATGGATCTCCCTTCTGTGCAAATAGGGAAGAGGATTGTCTACCACTTCAGGTGCAGTTTTTTTGTATTTATGTTTTTTGTATCCTTCTATCCTGGGATTTTTCTTCTTTAATAGAAGTCCAAGGACAATTGTGATAGGGGGTCCATTGCAATAGGGTTTCAAGGAAATCATTTTGCCATGGACATGAAGGCTGTTGGAGCACACTACTGACCCAAGAAATATGTAGGTGCCATGCAGGAGCTCACTACTTCTTTGTGGATTCTCCTGGAACTGTATCTATAGGGTTTGTGGATAGCAGGAGGGGATCCTGTTTCCTAGAATGATTGAGGAAAAACTCCACAAAGGCTTGCATTTTCATGGGGATTCCATCCTTTAGACCCTTTCCATGGGATTTGCTGCAGGCCAAAGATCCTGGTCCTTTGTGATCAATTTTCAAGAGTCCTTATCTGCAATGTAGAATATTGGGATTATGTTAAGGAGACACCTGTCTGATCAAAAAATGGAATTTGACACAGATGGATGAATCATTGGGATGAGTTAAAGACAGAAGGAGAAAATTACTATTTTCTCCTGGTAGAACAATGGAACTGGCAGAACAATGGAAAATGCCTTTTCTTTAATAAGTCATTGCTTAAACATCACTCATCTCAGTCAGTCTATGTTGACTCCACTCCTTTAGAACTGCCAATGATGAGTCTTGAAGTCATTAAACTGATTTCCCTGGGAGGGACCAAAAGCAACATCTTAAGTAATCTTTTTCCTCTACATTGACTCTGGTGGGAATGAGGGCCCATTTTCTTAATTATATGTTCACTAATATATTTAGTGCTCTCCTCCCTCTCTTTCCCCAGCTCAGCCACCAGGGAGTTTCTGATATGTTACTGGAAAGCTGCAGAGGATTATTTAAATGCCACATACTCTGCTTGGAATGGAGAGCCATGCAGCTTTTCCTGTTTAATACTTTTTGAAATTATTTATGGGCCACATTTCTCGCCTATATAGAAGGTACCTTTCAAGGCTCCTGTGAGTGGTTAAAGAAATAGATTTTTGAACTGAGCAATAATTAGAAGCATATGGAGCAATGGAGTGCATCACAGAACAAGAAAGAAATCCCATTTTGGTATGGAAACACTGCTATCTGAAAAAGATTTCAGCTGTATGTAAAATTCACTCACACAGACTAAAATGAAATAACATGTCTGTTTTGCACCTATTAAAGCCAGAACGTTTGGAATCATGGCAGAAATTCTGTTCTTGACTCAACCTAATAGGGCTTGGCATTTACAATCTGTAATCTTTGAGATACTGTGGCTCTACTGTACCTTGAAGTAGAGCCACAATCCTTACTATGCTTGAAAACAATGGGTTGAGAAATTACAAAGGAATTCAGACTTGGCAGTAACATGTACATATGTGTGTGTGTGAGAGAGAGGGCACATGTGAGAGTGTGTGTGTGTGTTTAATCAGTTTCTCTCAATCTCTCTCTCTCTATATTATAGAATTAGTATACAAAGTCTGTTAGGAGAAGTATATGATTTAGGACTTTTCAGCTCCTTAGGATCTACTGTCCAAGGGCTCAATCCAGTGAAGTGCCACCTACATGCCCTCAGTTCCCTGTTACTCATGGGGGTGTTAAGTGTGCCTTGATGTGATAACCTGTTATGTTATTGACTTGTAAAAGTTCTTACACCATCTCCTGCTCATTGTATTCACCATAGTAGTCCCTTTGAATTCAAAGATAACTGAGAATTCTTAGCATCTCAAAGGAGGTTCTCAAGATCTTATAAAATCAAATCCTAAATCTGGATTTCTGGCTTCTTTTATTCACACAAGTATAGCAGTATCATTATAATGGGTTTGCTGTGGAAATTCTATACAAATGTCTTGGACCATGTCTGCAGGTAAATAAACAGAGTTATGGCCTCTGGACTTTTAAATATAATTCACTGACTTGACATCTACTTCAGTTCATCATAGGAAGCTGTACTTGGCAATTTTTAAAGCCACAGTTTGTTTAGCTGCTGTATAGGTAGTGTGGTAAAGCTATGGATTTAATAAATTCATTGATTTTTCCTTTTCTAAGCACACAAATCTATGCTATCAAATAGTGGGGCTTCAATTTTCAGTTCAAATGAAGAGAATGTGTTTTAAAATTATAGGTGTATATTGTATAACATATATATGAAATCACTAACCTTTCAACAGTGTCTAAAATGTTCAAAACTTGCACTTCTCAATATTTTTTTACACAATTACTTGGTTTTTTGTCCACCCCAAAGGTAATATCTCCAAGAAAAAACAGATTATGATGATTCAATGTAGGGAATAGTAGTGGCTCTATACTGATGTGCAACTGCAAACCCTTATAAAATGTTCAGCTGTTTTGCTTTCAAAACATACTGCTTGCAACCACGCTCTCTCTGGTTGTTATCTCATAGGAATATTGTAAGCTAAGATGAGACTGGTCTAGTCAGCGCTTTTGAGAAGAGTGGTCCCAGGAAAGTCCAGGGTGGCATAGGAATTAGTGTGATAAACCAGTAGGTAGCACACTTATGTCTGACCACATAGCCCAGCATATTTTTATGGGTATGTGTGGTGAAATGTCTTTTAGAGCAGATGTAAAATGGATATAATAACAGCTGGTGGCAGTTTTTGCAAAAGCAGGGGCATTAACCATAGTGTCTTGGCAAAATTTTGCTTATTTTTTTGTGAGAAGGTAAGGCAGGGTTGTATCTTAAAGACTAATTTTTTTCTATGGTGCCTGTTTCAGGGGCAGGCGAATGTTGCAGTGGTAAAGATAAATATTGTAATTAGATATAAGGAAACTAGAAAAAGCAAGAATGAAGAATAAAGCAATACCATTATATACAAGGTAAATGTTTCTTAGATTGCATCTGTATCTGCAGCTAGAAGGGGTAAATCCAGAGGGGATACAGTGGCGTGGCCCAGCCTTCCTGTTGGATCACACCACTGGAGCAGCAACCAGGGACATTTTAAAGTCCCCAGAGCAGGTAAGATTCCTCCCCTACTCTTACCTGCATGCCCAGTGGCACATCCCTTCTCTTCCCATTACCCCACTCACTGTTGCTTCTGTCCCCAGTGTCCCTGGCTGACCTAAGGACAGCGGATGCTCCAGAGCTGCTCCTGTCCTGTTCCAGTCATGTTTGTGGAAGGTCTGGGCTCAACTAGGGACAGTGGCAGCAGCAAGCAGTTTCCCCCTCCCTGCCTGATCCCCCGGGGTGTTCTCCACCAGCCCAGGAGCAGGCACTGGGAGTGGGAATCCTCCCGCTGCCATTGCTGCTGTCCCCAACTAAGCCTGCTTCCCTACTCAGCCCTGCTAGCCTGAAGCAGGATCAGCTCTGAAGTCACCCCCCTTCCCTCCCTCAAACAGCTGGAGGCAGCAGGGATAGCAGAAGCAGTGGGTGGGGAAGGGTGGAATACAGGGGGAATGGAGGGGGTAAGGGAGCGGGGGTGGGCTGGGTTCTTACCTGCCTCAGGAGGACTTTAAAAAAGTCCCCAGCTGCCACTTCTGCAGCACAGTCTGTCTGCCCCTGGAAGCAGGGGTACAGCCATCCCACAGAATTGGTTGCTGATCTTACAGCCCCCTTTACAAAATCCTGGGTCCACCCATGATGGCAAGTGCTAATTCTGTATATCTTCTTGTTTCTGTCAGACATGGACTTCCCTCAGTCACTGACTTCATTGCCACATCAGGTTTTTGACAGTAGTCCATAATGTGTTTCAATCTGGTTTTAGTTTAAATTGAACCAGAAAGCCTGACCTTATGTTCTATATCAATATAGCACTATTGGCTCCAGCACACAGAGTCAATAAGCATCTTATGGATGCATTATAGGTTCATAGATTATAAGGCTGGAAGGGACCTCGGAAGATCATTGGGTCCAGCCCCTTGCATCACGCAGCAAAGACAACTGGGTTCAGGTGACCCCAGCAAGGTCCAGTCTCCTCTTGAAGATTTCCAGGGTAGACAATTTTACCACCTCTGGAGGGAGTTTATTCCACAGTCTGGACACCCTAGTTGTGAAGTAGTTTTTCCTAATGTTGAGCCTAAAATGGTCTTCCAGGAGTTTGTGACCATTACTCCTAGTTTTCTTCAAGGATGCCCTGGTGAACAGTTGTTCACTGAGCCCTTGTTGTATGCCTCTGATGTCGCGGTAAGCTACTACCAAGTCCCTTTTCAGCCTCGTTTTTTTCAGGCTGAAGAGTTCCAGATCCCTCAGCCTTTCTTTGTATGGCTTGCCACGCAAGTCTCTGATCATACAGGTGGCCCTTCTCTGGACTCTCTCAAGCTTTACCATGTCCTTGTCGAAGTGCAGCGCCCAGAACTGGATGCAGTAGGCCAGCTGCAGTCTCACCAATGCCAGGTAGAGTGAGAGAATCACTTCTTTAGTTTTGCTGGAAATGCATCGATTGATGCATGCCAGGGTATTGTTAGCTCTACTGGCTACAGCGTCGCACTGCCAGCTCATGTTCATACTGTGGTCTGTTATTACCCCCACGTCCCTTTCATTCGTGGTGCTGGTCAGGTTGACGTTGCCAAGCCTGTAGGTGTTCAGGGGATTGTTTGTCCTCAGGTGGAGCACTTTACATTTCTCAACGTTGAACTTCATCTGGTTCCGGTCCGCCCAACTTGCAAGCCTGTCTAGATCCACCTGTATCTGCAGCCTATCTTCAAGCATCATCACGCTTCCCCATAACTTGGTGTCGTCCATGAACTTGGTCAGTGAGCTCTTCCCCCTCACATCCAAATCATTGATGAAGATGTTGAATAGCACTGGACCAAGTACCAACCCCTGTGGGACACCACTGGCCACTTCCCGCCAGATGACACAGCTCTGTTCATTAGAACTCTCTGGGTCCTATCCTGCAGCCAGTTTCCTATCCACTTGACTGTCCCACAGTTAAGCCTACAGTCTTCCAATTTTCTCACAAGAACATCGTGGGATACCAGATTGAAAGCTTTTTGGAAGTCAAGGTATATAATGTCAACCTCCTCTCTCTTATTCAGGTGGCGAGTCACCTGATCATAAAAGGAGATGAGGTTGGTAAGACAAGACCTGCCCACAACAAAGCCATGCTGGCTGTCATTTAGAATCCTGCCTTCCACATAGACTCCTTAATGATTTTTTCCCGGATTTTCCCTGGGATTGAAATTAGGTTAATTGGCCTATAGTTACCCAGGTCCTCTCTCCTCCCCTTCTTGAAGATGGGCACAGCATTGGCCCTCTTCCAGTCCTTGGGGACCTCCCCAGAGCACCACAAGTTTTGGAAGAGCTTCGCCTGGGGTTCCATGATGACTTCGGCCAGCTCCTTCAGCACTCTCAGGTGAAGTTCATCCAGTCCTGCTGATTTATATACATCCAATTTCTTTAACTGATCGCACACCAGTTCTATGGTAATTGTAGGAAGGTGGTCATTTGAACCTCGCTCATTCTCTACCCTAGCTGGTGTGATTTTCCCCTTGGCCAGGTGAAAGACCAAAGCAAAGTAGTCATTCAGGAGTTACGTTTTCTCCTGAGTGCCAATAACTAGCTGTCCTGAGTTGTTGAGCAATGGCCCCACCCTCCCATTCATTTTCCTCCCATTCCCTACATACCTAAAGAAGGACTTGTTGTCCTTGATTCCCATTGCTAATTTTAGTTCAGTCACCACCTTAGCTTTTCTAATCTGATCCCTACAAGTGCAGGCCATTGCTATACGGTCCTCCTTGGGGGCTGTCCCTAGCTTCCATTGAGTATACAACTCTTTCTTCTTTCTTAAGAGGACCATGATTTCCCTGTTTAGCCAAGAGGGCTTCCCAGCCCTTTTGCTACATTTCCTCCACATGGGGATGAACTTCCTTTGTGTTTCGAGGATTGTGTCCTTTAGGAACAACCACTCTTCATGCATTCCTTTCACCTTAGGTCCCTGGTCCCTCAGCACATTCCCTACTAGTGACTTGAGCTTGTTGAAATTTTAATTTTTGAAGTCCAAAACTTCAAGCCTGCTGTCCGATTTGCCTTGCGATGGACCATGAATGTAATAGTTTCATGGTCACTATCGCCCAGGCTGCCCTCTATGTTTAAGTCAGTCACCAGGTCATCTCCTTTGGCCAAGACCAAGTCTAGAAGAGCGTTACCTCTGGTTGGACCATGCACCTCCTGAGTCAGGAAAAGCTCTTCGATGCGGGTCAGGAAGGAATGTGACCGATCCAACTTGGCCAAGCGTTCCTCCCAAGAGATGTCTGGATAATTGAAGTTGTCCATGACGACCATGTTCCAAGCCTGCACAGCCTCTGTTAGTTCTTGGGTAAACTGTAGATCAAGTTCCTTGCCATGGTTTGGTGGTCTGTAGTATACACATACAGTTAGATCTCTCTTGCTGTGCGCCCCCCACCCTCCCGCAGCAGCTTGACCCAGAGGGTTTCCAAGCCATTCATCTTCGGAGCCAATGTTGGCCTCCAAGGAGGTGTACTGCTCCTTCACATAGAGAGCTACATCTCCACCTTTTTTCCCTACTTGGTACCTTCTCTGCCTGACATAGTCCTTTATGGCTATGCTCCAATCATGTAAGGAGTCCCACCAGGTCTCTGTAATCCTTATGAAATTGTAATTAATTTTATTTAGGTGCCAGTATGGTGCTTACCTGCTTGGTGCTTTTGTAGACATAGCAATAAAGACATTTACTGCCCAGCAGATCTTGTTCATGCACTAGGTCTTATTCATTAATTTGTGGCCTATTGAGGTCAGTAAGTTTTGCATGAGTAATGTCTTGAGGATTCAGTCCTAAGGTATTACACAGGCACCAAGAGTTATTGCTTTATAACTAATCCAAGCAACTGAGTAATAATTTATTACTAATAACTAGTCATTAGCCTCCACATTTATTCAACAAACTTTCAGAGTAAGGCTCTTTTAAGTATTTTCCAAAGCCATTATTGTTATAGCATCTAAATGCCAAAGATGCGAAGAGGAAAATATATGTTTAGAAGAGACAGGGCCTGATTCTTTAATCAGTTCTCAGATACTAGGTGCATGAAGAGCAGGGTGATGGGAATGCTGGAGACACTGAGCCGTATTCTGAATGTAGACTGGTTTTATGTAAGTGAAATTCAACTGACTTCAATGGAGTTATTCCAGATTTTACACCAGCGCAAGTCAACTGAGCATCAAGACAGTTTATATAAAATATGATGCTAATGTTACTGTTTTGGTATCAGTGGTGTTCCTTTTCACATGGGGAAATATCTATGTAAAATATCCAAGGTATTTCATTTTTACCACATTTGACATAGACCCAGTTATTCCCTCTTCACTCTGTTTTTATCATTATCAGTTCTAAAACATGTTGTTTACTGAAAACCCATTGGGGGGAATTCCATTTTCAACAAATACATTTTTTCAAACATTACATCAAAGGCAATTTTGATAATTTCTGTAAAGTTTTATGTAAAATGTCATAGAAAAAAACTAACATGGAAAATGCAGGTAGCATCTACAATGTTTAATGCAAAATATTTTTTAGAAAACTTTTTTTCATGAAAAATGCAGGCCAATTCTGTTCCAATTTGTGCTAGTGTGATTAAGAGGAGAATCAGATTTATTTTAAAAACAAAATAAACAATTGAAACAAGTGCCTTTCTTCACAAGTCAGAAACTGGACCAAAGCAGGGTGAATCTAAATTGAACAATCATGGCACATATCAAGCTTTGCTTGCCTTTAGTACGAGTTAGTTGCCTGCAGTAATATCACAGCTGCATAATCAGGCCTGTGGAGATCATTTTGTCAGAGCAGCAGTGGTGCAGCAGTGGGGGGATTCTGTAAGCACCAACAATGAATTCCCTTCACTTTTCCAGTGGAGGGCCTGAGTAGAGGAAATGCAAAGCCTTTTTTTCCTCCCCTCTCTATTGAGGTTTTTAAGGAGGAGATGAAAAGCAGTCTGCAGTAAAGGAGCCAGGTTGACACCTGTATCTGTGACAGCTCGGGCAAGGGAAATAGTAGGAAAGACTTTCCTGGCAGCAATTTGAAACTATACTCCTTCCTGACTTGGAAGCTTTGACTGATGCTTTAGCTTTGCACAGCCATATGGTTGAACATCTTGAAGGGGCAACAAAGAGGTGCTGGTGCCAAAGCTGGGAACGGAAATCAAGTCATTATCAGAAACCAGATCTGTGACAGGGAGAAGCTATTAATTCATGGTTTTCCTTTGTGTTTTAATGTCCTGCCTTTCTATGATCAGAACTCAGAGGGACACTGGACAGAAGGTTAAATTCTTCCTTGCAGTTAGAAAGAGTCCTTGTTGAACAGCGGTTAAAAGGAATAATTTTCTTGGTACTTACTGGACCGCAAGGTGTGTTCTATTCAGATGGGCCACTAAATAATGCAAAAAGGGAATGAAGGGCTCCAGGACTCACAGGGGCTTTTTACCATCCTGTTTTCATTCACTAAGAGACAAAATTTGGCTTTGTCACAAACCTGGACATTGTTCTTGCCTAATAAGAGAGACCATGTAATACCAAACAATGTCTATAACATCTGCTTTTCCTGGAATTCAAACCCAGAGGGAGCAGAGAATTGTCTTCTTTAGGCCTCTGTCAGCGTCGTTGAATGATTAACATAATACAACATCAGGCCCATCAAGATAAGAATTCTACGTGCCACAATGGATTCTCTCTTACCCTTTCATTACTTGGTATGTTACAATTGTTTCCAGCAGAGAAGAGTTTGTATATGAGTGGATATGCTAGTAGTGTTGGATTCAGCTCCCTGCATGGTTACGTGGATGGGCTCCAGGGACAGAGATACACTTGCCTTTAATAAGCTCCTCACACCACATTAAAGATAAAAGGAGAAGGGAAATATTTATATTCTGACAAAGCAGCTCTTCCCTTCAGGCTCTTGTTTTATTTATTAGCTTGCTCTGTCCCTCTTTTGTGGTTTTTCTCTCAGTTACAGTGTCTGTAACTTCCCTCTCTTTCTCTTTAATTCACCAATTTTTGTCCCTGAGTGACAATGGCAGTGAAACTTAACAATTGTTGTCAAAGGGATATCATTCAGATTGTGTGTATAATTCCCAGTTGATAAAAACAAACCTTTCTCCCATCTGTGTTTTTAACACATAACACTGATTTACAGCATTTAAATAACTGAATATATCACAACTGGCTTATCCTGATCACTTCAAATGAAGATGTAGGAATATAGTAAGCTATTTTTTTAAGAGTACACAGCAAGTCAGCTGCCTGGATATCCTCCCACATCTGTAAAGGCAACAGTAACCACCATCATTCTTCTCTGAGGAAGCCCTTACTGAGGCATGACACAGCTACACTGAGACCTTTCTAACCTCATTCATCAAACACTTCCTTTCCTCTGAGAAACTATCTCAGGGGATCATTCATTTCTTCCAACTAGTATGCCCAAGTGAAAGGAATCATGAGCACATTTTTTGTGTCTGAAACCAACTCCTTGTAATTGACACAAAGATTAAATAAGATATAAGAAATGTAGAAATATATGTTATTTTATTTCTATTCTGTTTTATACATTTGTATATTCATAATTTGTATATTATATAGAAGTATGTACATGCAATCTAGCCAGTCAGAATGCCCACAGTAGAATGTTGATTGATTTCAGTATCCATGTTAACAACAGTATATTCAAAATTAAGAACAATACTAATATGTCTTCCAGCACCTACGCTTGAAATAACTTCCTTTTTGACCATATTAAAAACACTGCATACAAATTCAAAAGGATTGCCCAGAAATGTAGTTTACAAATATTATTATTGCTACTGAATTGCAAAATATCGGTAGAAAAATAGTGTTTGTATTGCCATTTAAGTGCATTTAGTACAAAGGGATGAACAAATTCGATCTAGCTCTCACACAGAAGATCCCATTTTGTCATTCGTCTTCCCAAATAAAAAAGCTATTGCTCCGTTTCTGCCCTCTGATCAGGAAGCCAAGCAAATATTTTAATTGATTATTCTACCTCCCACCAGTAGCATAACTAAGTGGGGTGACTAGGACAGCAGCCCAAGGTGCTGCCTGTGTAAGGGGCGGGGGGCACAGAAATATCCATGACTGCAGCAGTGGCTAACCATGCCACTATGATCAGCACCATGCCAGCATGGCTGCCCAGGCACACCTCTGCCTCCCAGATCATTTAATGAAGCCATTTTAGGGAAATGCATATCTTCTTTTTCATTTCATTATTCCTTTTGCTTTATCTTAACAAATCATGGCTTCATTTACGGATTTGCAGAGGTATGGAACAGCCACAAATTCCATTGCCGTACCTGGAACTTAAACAGTCAGTCCTTACTTAAACAGAATGGGGTCCTCCTTCCTTTGTGACACAGGTGATAAAAGTCCTTCCCCTTCAAAATACTAAATACATAGATCTCTTCCCCAAAGCACAATTTATGAGTTAACGTGACTTTTGCTGCTGCTTGCCATGATTCAGTGGAGCTTCACTGGAGCAAAAATATTGTTCCAGGGTTGGAGAGGTGCGAATTCTATTGCAACAAGTGCTGGCCTCCAGTGCAAGCCTGCTGCTCTCCCAGCAGGTGACTATGGCACCTTTGGCAGAAAACTAAGAGCTCATCTACATTATGGGTTTTTGCCTGGCATGGCAACAGTGCTGCAAACTCCCTATTGAGATTAACTGCAGCCGTGTAAAGTGAGACTTAATCCTAGTGTGAGGATGCAGCACATCTGCATGAGACATTTAGGCCAGGACCGTAGAGACATTACATTTTACCGATATAAGGAAACCAGTTTATACCTGTTAACAGAATGGAAGTTCAGTACATACAGCCTGATTTAAAAATGCCAGAACCTGGTCTAAGATTTACCATCCCTCCCCCAGCAGAGGGTGGGTGTGTGCTCTATTCAGTACCGATCTAAGCTACACCAGAAAACCACATAACTTAGATTGATTCCACCTAGGGCTTTTTGAATTCCTGTACCTAGTCTTATAAGTAGCACAGCTACATAGGCAGAGGAGCCCACTACAGATAAGCCATACTGGCAGTATGCTATCTCTCATCCTTATCAGTGGCTCCCTGCCAGCTTGACTCCAACAGTATTCCACTGCCTTTCAGGGCTGTAGTTGCACAATCGTTTCCTGTACTTCATGCATATGAGCATCCCATCAGTTTTCCCACTACAGATTAGTTTTGCTGTAACTTCAGAACTACTGGCAGAAGTACAGTAAAGACTAAGGGTACTCAATCCCTAGCCCCCAGGCCATGTCATTTGTCCTGCAACCATCCCCTAGGGTCCAAAAATTTGGCAGCGAGGGAGTGGTGGCTATTCCCTGCATGCTAGATAGAGGGTGCAGGGGCCAGCTGAAGTGGTGTTGGGCTCAATTCAGGTGCGCACAAGCCAGCCAAGGTGGCATGGGCAAGATCTGGCCTGCAGACCAGCTCTGCACCACTCATCCTGCCCATCAGACCAAAAGGTTGAGCACCACAGATTTGAGCTTAAAGTGAGCAGTAGGAAAACACTTACAGTAACAGCTGATTTATATTAGTGTTCTTATCTAATAGAACTGAGTCAAAGTGAACAGGGGGTTTTCTCCAGCCCTCTGTATGTCTACCAGCTTTGGTCGCTCTCAGCTCTATGCAAGGGTACCCTTGGACAAAAAAAATATTCTTCTGATCCAAAACAGAAATAGCAGAAGCTCTTCTGCTCTACTTCTGGTAAGTGTCCTGTAGCAAGGCTTGGAGGCCCCAAAAATGCATGTGAACTCCCCCTTGGAGCAATTCCTGAGAATGAGGCACCTGGCCATTGATAAAATAGGGAAACTGCCTGTGCACAAAGCAAGTCTGGTAGATAAAAGGCTTCAAGTAGAAGTGTCCCTTTAACTGTTTAATTTTATTGTAATGAAGGTGTGTGACTGTACCATGCACATATTCAGGTTACTTCTAGCCTCCTGCTACAGATCAAAGAAGGTTGCTTGAGTTAGGGTCCATACAAAGACCTCAGGACTCAAAGGTCCAGATTCTACTCTATCTATGAAGTGCCTAAATGTGATCCTATTTTACCTGGCTTAAATCCCAGAAAAACTGTTAATGCAGAAGGTTGGTGAGTCCTCCTCCTCATTGTTTTTTTGTGACTTAGCGTTAAAGTTAAGTTGACAGCCTGTTATAAAAATAGATGCATTGGCAGTTTTTCAGATTTGAGGTGGGCGGAATAGGATCATACTCAGGCACCTAGTAGATGGTGCAGGATTTAGCCCAAGGTGTTTTGCAAGGGATGGTTATTCAAGTCAGCAAGGTGAAAGGGAGCTGCAAGACCCAGGAAGGTTTTATGTGAATTCTGGTAAATTTTTGCTCTTATATAGTGCTATATAAACACTTGTGGCCATGCTGACTGTTCAACAGGGCAAATGGCTTTGAATAGCTGGCTTATGGGTGCTTATGTTAACAGCCTGGGTAACAATGAGCACGTCTACACATGCATTAATGTACCGTAATTATGGCACATTAATTTTAGTACCTGTAATAATAGGTACTAACAATGCGTTGTAACTGGTGCTACTGAGCAGTAGCACTGGCACACATCTTTTACTAATTCTACTGTGCATTAGCACAGCTTTCGCCGTGACGTGCTAATGCGCAGTAGAATTAAACTACTGAACTTTTAATGATTAATGTAGATGTACCCACTGACTATTACATGTGTGATCTGTCTGGGCCTTTCTCAAAAAAAATTAAAAATGGGTATATCATATAGTTACATATTCAACAGGTGACAGGTCTCATTGGGCATGTCTACATGTGTTGCTATGGCAACATTGTTACTTCACCATGATTTAGTACTTCCTTTTGGAAGTACTAAATCATGGTGCAGTAACAGCCTGTACTGTGCTGTACACACAGCACATGGTTATTTTTAACAGCTACTTTGCTGTTGTGGTGCGCTATGCCAGGGGAGCGTGTTGCTACGACAAAGTACCTGCTGGTCATGTGCAGATGCCCACCAGTGCTATGTTGCCATAGCACTTTGCTATGTCACTGTAGCATCACATGTAGATGTGCCTATTGTATAATATAAGAATCTTTATGAAATATTTGGAATGACAAGCATCAAAATACACTTGAAATGTTAATGGCGATAGGAAGTGTCCAGAAATCTGAAGTTCAGCATGTAGTTTGTGAATGGAAATCATATTGCTAAGTGTTACCAATAAGTAATCATATATATTTTCCTCTAAAAAATATTCTGAGATGCTTTTCAGACATGCCTTTCCTGATAGAGCTGCCAAAATGCTGATTGATACATTTTCTTGCACAGGTCAGCAAGATTGGAAAATATGTCTGAAGTGTTGTGGGACTCATCACTTCATCAGATCATTTTCTCCAGTACTAATAAGGTACATCCTTTTGATACACTGCACATAATAATTTTAACTACACGGCTGCTGAATATGTCTGACTTGGGTCAGTCCTTGTTTAGAACTGCCTTTTTTCCTCTGTTCTTCCTTTTATTTTTGCCTAATTACTTGTTCTTCTCCTATTATGCTTAAGGGCAACCAACATGGGTTCATTAGAGGCAGGTCTTGTCAGACCAACCTGGTTGCCTTCTACAACCAGGTTACAAAATCATTGGATGTAGGTGTCGTGGTGGACATAGTCTTTCTGGACTTTAGGAAGGCCTTCAACACTGTCTCTCATCCCATTCTCATTAAAAATTTAGGCGACTGTGGTGTCAGTGCCTACACAGTCAGATGGGTCACAAATTGGCTGGAGGGCTGCACCCAGAGAGTGGTGGGTCATTTTTCACCTGGAGAGAGGTGGGCAGTGGGGTTCCCCAGGGCTCAGTCCTCAGGCCCACACTGTTCAACATCTTTATCAGTGCCTTGGACGAGGGGGTGAAAAGCACCTTGTTCAAATTTTCAGATGACACTAAGATGTGGGGAGAAGTGGGCATGCTAGAAGGGAGGAATAGGCTGCAATCGGACCTAGACAGGTTACAGGGGTGCGCGAATGAGAATAGGATGGGTTTCAGTACTGACAAGCGCAAGGTACTGCACCTGGGGAGGAAGAACCAGCAGCATACCTACAGGCTGGGGAACTCCCTTCTTGTCAGCACAGAGGCAGAAAAGGATCTTGGAGTCACTACTGATTCCAAGATGAACATGGGCCGCCAATGTGGGGACATGATCAGTAAGGCTAACTGCACCTCGTCATGCATCCACAGATGCATCACAAGCAGGTCCAAGCAGGTGATCCTCCCCCTCTATGCGACATTGGTCAGGCTGCAGTTGGAGTACTGTGTCCAGTTCTGGGCATTGCCCTTCAAGGGCGATGCGGACAGCATTAAGAGGGTCCAAAGGAGGACCACTTGCATGATCAGAGGGCAGCAGGGCAGGCCTTACAAGGAGAGGCTATGGGACCTGAACCTGTTCAGCCTCCACAAGAGAAGGCTGAGGGGAGATCTTGTGTCCATCTATAAACTTAACCAAGGGTGACGAGCAGAGAACAGGAGAGACCCTGTTCCCCTGAGCACTACCTAGAGTAACTAAGAATAACGGCCACAAGTTGACTGAGAGTAGGTTCAGGCTAGACATCAGGAAACACTACTTCACAGTCAGGGCAGCTAGGATCTGGAACCAACTTCCAAGGGAAGTGGTGCTCACTCCTACCCTGGGGTTCTTCAAAAGGAGGCTAGATAATCACCTAGCCAGGGTCATTTGACCCCAGCATTCTTTCCTGCCCATGGCAGGGGGTTGGACTTGATGACTTGCTCAGGTCCCTTCCAACCCTACCAACTATGAACTATTGCTGCCCCATTTTGTTTAAAATATAAGCTTTGATGTGCCTTTATAAAGTGACAATGAGGGAATATGTATGCTCAGTGTGACAGCATGTATGTAGTAGATGCATACATGTGCATGTTCTCGAGGAAGGAGTCATCCTGAGACCAAAGATGATGACCTTTAGTCTGCCTCAAATTTTTAAAACCCTTCCCTTCTTCTGAGGTTAAACCACTAATGGTGGATGAATAAAAGTACTGCCATTTCTTCCTTACTAAATAAATTTTGAGTTAGCTGTGAAAGGATGGGGAAGGATAGCAAGGCTCAGGTTTGTCTTCAGGTTCCTTTCACTTGGGTGATCATGTGGTGTCTACAAAAAACAAACACCCCCCTCCTCCCCCCCCGCCAAAAACCCCAACCGAGATGTTGCAGCATTTACTTTATAGCAAAAGATGAACATTTAAAAAAGCATTATTTCTGTTCCTGTCCAGTTAATAATAATTAACGCCCCCCCCCAAAACCCAAGGTTTAGAAGAGTGAATTTTTGCCCACTTTGTAATGATATTTCATTAAAAAAATGCCATGAGTGAAAGTATACTTACTGCTGGTGAAAAACACTAAATTTGCAACACTACAAAGTAAAGGCCCAAGACAAGAGTACGGCAGTACTGCCCCATGACATCTCACTCCTGACTTCAAGGGACCATCTCAGAGGCCAAGAAGATGTTCATTTAGCAGAGGTATGAGAAGCTGGCTGGAGGAAATTTGATCAAGACATCAGGGTCCTGTTGGAAGCACTATTGAAAATATGGAGACCTTGGATGGAATTAAAAATCAGTGGGTCTAATTCACCTTATTGGCAGAATTCAACCAGAAGGTTCCTGGCAATGACAACACTGCCTAGAGCTGGGTTATATGAACAGCAATGACGCCATATGGAACAGTAACTTTTCTTGCAGTGGGGATGAGTACCTTCACTGCGTTAGTTGCTCTGCTGACAAATTACACCCTGTAGACTTTGTGTCCCCTAGATTTAGAACTCAATAGCAGGAAATATACCAAAGGTTTTCCGTTACTCTAAATGATTGTGTAACAAATAGGCAATAGAATTTATTATTGCAGGAACTTAGAGGCTCTTACTGGTATTTGGGAAGACCAGGGAATTCTGTAGTTGCTAATTCATGTGTGTCTTACATCTAAAGCACAGAATAGCAAGTAAAGAAATATGGGTTCTGCTCCCAGCTCCATACCTGTGAAACTACTACTGCTGCCTCAGTGTGAAATGTGGTTGCAAATTCTTATGTATTTTGAGTCCTTTGAGATCCTTGTATGGGACATGGTTGTCAGGGAACAACTGGGCACAGGTGGTCAGGGCTTGACTGTAGAGGTCCACAAACCAGGGTATTAGAAGTAGGAAAGGTGAGGGAAACAAAGGTTTGGATTAGAACCAGGGAATCAGGTCAACCATCCAAGTCTAGAAGGCTAGGGACAGACATTACATATAAACCAGTTTAAGTGATCAGAAACTGGTTTAAACCTGTAACACAAAAGAGGTTCAGTGCACATAAACCAGTCTGAAAATGGCTGAAACTCGTTTGAGATAAACCTGGTTGAATGTATATCAGACTTAAATGATTTGGATCAACTGGTTTATGCAATGTTTGTCCCAGACCCCTTCCTGGTTTAACTTAAACCAGAGTCCCCCAGCATCCCAGATGCTTTGCAGCCCTGGGCTGCAATCTCTGCTCCAGAGCAGGGCTGGCCCCACCCCTCTGCCTCCTAGCTGCAGCTCCCGCAGAGACTGTAGGCACAACAGCATCTGCCTGGCTTCCTCCAGTCCCTGCCCTCTGTGCTTACCACTCCCTGCTCAAGCAGGGATTCCCCCCTCCCCTCTCCCACAGCATGGACCATAGCCAGCATGTGGTATGATAGCTAATGCTGAGAGGTGTCTCTGTAAGGCAGTTAGGACAAAGGCAGACAGGACAGTGTCCACTTAGGGCTTTTTGGAGCTAGTCAACAGGTAGCTGGTAACAACCCTCTGTTTCTTCCTTGGAAAAAAGTTGTTTAAGAAGAGTTTGAACTAATGAGAGAGGCTTTTGTTTTCTTGATGGAGTGCTAAATGCTGTGTTATCAACTCCCTGTGGCTGATCAGGAACAGTGAGGGAGGGGAACCCCTCCCTAATCCTGCTGGGGCCTGACCATGCCTCCCCTCAGCTCAGTACTGCCGAAAGGAAGAGAAGGCTGCTGTAGCACCCCTTGGCTTCTAGCTTGAGCCACTGCAGGCATGTGCCTGCATTTTCTCAGTCCAGAGGGAATGTTTGTATGATTGCAAACTAGTATAGCCTAGCCAGATTAGACTAACCTGCAAAGATTGAATCGATTAAGGCTCAGGCTTTTTGAATGTCTGTCCCTAGCCGAAGGGACCAGGACTACGGTAGTCAACTTGGGGAAGAGTCAGGAATAGGAGGCAGGAATTAAGACTGGCGTCACTAGCCAATGAAGTACAGAGGAGGCCAGCTATCACTGTCCAGGACAAGGATATGGGTGATTGCCAAGCCAAACCACAAGACAGGAGCTGGCCATCAGAGGACAGGGGTCTGGAATAGATTCTGGAAGTAGAAGTAGTCAAGGAGCCACCAAGGCAGTCTGAAAGTGCCAGGGGTCAAGGTTTGCATCTGGAACTAGGAACAGGCAGGCAGGAACCAGTATAAAGCTAGGAAGCCAACAAGCAGGATCTAAGGGATAGGAAACTAGCAGGACCAAGGAATCAGACATGCAGGACTAGCCCAGAGGCATCTGTCCTATTGAGTAGCCAACTAGTTACTGAACGGGCTGCTGTGTAAAGCTGGCACCCATACCCAGCAGGCAACAGGAGCCGCTGTCGGTAGTTAAGTCACTGACAGCCAAGCCCACTCAGGTAACTAGGGCCAGCTGGTGGTAATTTAGCTAGCCTGCTGCCCTGGTTCCTGCCAGTGGTAGAGAAGTACAACATATAAGCATCAGAAAATACATTTGAAGGCCTAAATAAGTCAATAGCTTGGGAGAAAAGTATTCTGCCTTCATGTAACCAAGGTCCCCAACCGGAATACAGTGCTCAGTTTCACACATGCGTCATTGTTTAGTCTCTTTCTTTTTCCATAATATTGCTTTTTCTTGCAACTGATCCCTCTCAGCTCTTGAATCTGCCTAATAATTGCCTTTAGGTGCAATGGCTATGGAAATAGGGCTTTGGTTTATCAGATTTTTCTCTGTGCAAACTGGAGAAAGAAGTAATTGTGGACCCACATAACAGAATAATATGGAATGGTGGTGATTAAATCATTTATTGAAAGACTCTCTCCAGTCATAAAATCAAAGTAGGTAGTTTGATCCCCATGTTCCTGTTGAACTATTATTTTTATAATGTATTGGGAGAAGGCAAGATACTATTCTTTTCTCTAAACTTTGGGTAAAAAAGGTATTAATAATTTACTTCCCATATTGAAACATAATTTTTAGAGTTCTATTTTCAAAGTCCTGTTACTAATTGGTTGATCCTAATAGGTGTTAAGTCTTCACAGCATAGATAGAAATCAGCTGGACTTGTGAACATCTAGTGCCAGTTGGAATCAGACTGTATGGTGTAGGGACATATTTATGCATTTCACCTCTTTTAAGTGATTGTGTGTAGCTTAATACAATGGTGTCACCAATTCTCTAACACAAATGAGAAAGGGAAAATTTTCCCTGTGATGCCCCCAGATGGTGGTGCGAGTATCTCCCACTCCCTGGGCCAGGCACCCTGACTCGCCTGCCATGACTTGATGGAAATATACTTGAAGGAGGGGTTCAGTGGTGTTCCTACACTGTCCTGTGGATGGTAATAGTCATGGGGTTGGTGCCATTGATTCTAGGGTTCTGCCTCCTCTACACCCTAGTCCACTCGCCAACTGTGAGGGCTATTGGGCCTCCGTTCTTAATTATGGGTTCTGGCTCCTTATGGCCTCTCTTCGGGCCTCACCCTGTCAGTCTCAGGGGAGAGTGCAGGCTTGTGGTGCAGCCTGGCACTCGTCCCTGTTTCTTGCCCCTGCACCGTCCCTTTGTCAGGTCTGGCACAGCCATGCCCTCTGCTGGGTTGAGGATGGCTGCAGCGACTCCAGGCTCCCACACCAGGATAGCCCAGAGCCCCCCCCGGGTGCTCTGTGTGGGGAAGTGCATTCTATCTTCCCTACACTGGTCCTGCCCTACTCTGTCAGATCAGTGTTGAGGGGAGCCTGTGCTGGCTGGGGTCCACCCCGACGAGCTGGGCATCTCCCATGCTGGTTTCCCTCATACCCGGATTCCAATGGGGTTTTTAAATCTCCCATGGTGGTGGGCATAGCTGACGTTATCAGCCGGCTGCCACCCAGCCTGATTACCAGCTGCTTGAAAAGCTGGCGCAGCACCAGCTTGCACAGCTCCAGCCCTGGTTCCAGTTCCCTCCTGGATAGGTTCCCTGCAGTGTCGGGGTCCCCAGGGCTACCTTTGGGAGTGCTGGGGTCTGTACCCAGCGCCTCCAACCCCTGTGAGCGGCTCCAGCCACTACTTCCCCCCCCACAAGTAAATCACTTTAATAGGAGTGTCATGGTGCTGTGACTCTAATGACCTCTGTCATGGAAATGAAGCTACTGAAATGTGTGATAGAAACCAAGAGTATAACAGACAGTCATATATAACAGTGATACCTGACCTTTTTGGCTCGTGGGCCAGATGAATGGTGCCAAGTCTATCTGTGGGTCAGATCTGGTTTGTGGGCCTGGTCCAGCATGTGGTGCTGTTCCAGCTGTGGCCTGATCCAGCTGCATTGAAATGGTCTGGCAGGGGGTTATGCAGCCACATGATAATGGCTGCATTGGGTTCTGCCTAGGCTGCTCTCACATGACTATATCAGGCCCTGACTTGATTCATCTCCATGGGAATGAGACCTAAACTCTCTGTGCAGGCCTGGCCCAGCTGCATGGGTCTCGAAAAGTTGGTGGCAGGGGAATAATAACTACAATCACTCCCCCACTGCCAAATTTCTAGACCCATGGGGAGGCTTGTGGGCTGGATTACATGGCTCTGCAGGCCGGGTCTGGCCTACAGGCCAGGAGTTGAGCACCCTGATCTACAATATACTGTAGCAGAAAGCCCCCTTTTCCTCTTGCCTGCAGTTGCTCTCCCCTCCTTGGATATGTTTTTCCTCTTCTACCTTTTCTTCCTTCCTCTTTCTTTCACTTTAAGATAAGGAATTGTGTTTTGAGTATGTGTGCATTTTGTATCTCCCCTTGTATTTTGGTATTTTTATCTATTTGTGTGCCATGGCATTACATTTGTAGCTTATATTTTATACTCCTCACCTTTCAACTTTCAACTAAATATGTTTAGTTTCATAAATAAGTTATACATTGTAACAATGTTAACAAGGGCAGGAATCAAACTGCCCTTCCCTGTATCAGGCTGGCCCCTGAAAGAGTGAGTGAATCAGTGATTGAATGTGTAACACGGTAGCAGGTAGCAATTAACACCTAAGAAAACTGCAGATCAACCAACGGAAGAAATCAATAGAAGACAATGTAACAACCGGGAAATCTTTAAACCTCACTGATCAAGGGCTAGAAGCCCTGGCCTGAGTTAATCAACTCTGGGGACCAACTTTTGGGCTGAATATCTCCAAATCGACTGCCCCCAGAGCCCTATTCAAAATTCATCAACGGACTCCCAAACCTGCACGTACATGTGGACGGCCCCTGGGGCTGACAGATGCCATCCAGTAGCCACCGAGGGGGGAAGTCCCACGAGGGTCAATGACCCCTGGATTGGGCAAACCTGAAAACTGGAGAGTCACCAAGGTCTGCCAAGGACAGATAAAAGTCAGTGAAAAGTGACCCTCAATGGTGCCGTCTTGATCTCCAACTCGACCAGACCTGTCCAGCCAGAAGGACCAGCTGGCGACCCCCTTCTGGAGGATAACACCACGCTGAAAGAAGCCTTGACTGGCCATCGATGGCAGACTCCAGAGCTTGTAGGATAGGTACACCGGACTCTTGTAGCTTGCTACTGTGTGTGTGTGTGTGTGTGTGTGTGTGGGTGTGTGTGTGGGGACCAGCCCCAAGGTTTATGAGTTAACTTCATTACAGTGTTTCAATCCGCCTAATAAACCAGAATTTTAAGGATCCCGAGTTGGACATTTGTAGCCAACAATATAGTGTTCTTATTCCCAGAGAAAAACCTGCCAAAGAAGTTACACTACAGTAATGTGGTAAATACAGGGCACCTTGAGAAGAGTTTAGCTCTTAGCAAAGTTTCTATAATAAGACCAGGACAGACAACCCCTAGGGAACAGTTTTATTCTTGTGGTGGGCATGGGTGCTTGTATTATATAAACATGTCATACATGCCCATGGAAGATGTATCACATGCAAAAAATATTTGTGGGCATGCTTTAGTGCTTTTTATTTAAAGGAGGTTATTTATTTTATTTACATAATTATCTCAAATCTTTCAAAACCCCTTTAATATGGCATATATATATAATAGAAATTGTGTGTGTGTGGAGGGGGTGGGGAATGATGATCCTTTCTGCCAGTCAGCAAACCATACCACATATCACAAGTCTGATGTAGTGGAGTTACATTTTTTGGGATCGTAATCCCAAAATGGGATTTTTAAAAAATGCACTGAGGAGAGGTAAATTAGCCACATTCACAGCATTTTAAGTTACAGGAGTACAGAATGCCCACAGGAGTAGAGAATGTAGATTAACTGAAGATAGCCATTATGATGATTGGCTAAATTACTTTTGATATACCAACATCCCACACCAGGATGGCATCCAAACCTGCTTTACATATCTACAGGAACAAGATTACAACTCAGAATACAGACCCAAAGATATCACTGAGTTTATACACTTCATCCTCACACACAACAATTTCACTTTTAATAATCAACACTTCCTCCAGATGATGGGAATAGCTATGGGCACCAAAATGGCCCCACAGTATGCCAACCTTTTTATGAGCCACCTGGAAGAAGACTTCCTCAAGAACTGCACTATCAAACCCTTGCTATACTTAAGATATATCGATGACATCTTCATCATTTGGACTGAAAACCTGCAATCTCTGATTGAGTTCCGTCAGAAATTCAACAATCACCATCCCTCCATCCAACTTTCTCTAGAATACTCCAGCACCAACATCTCCTTTTTAGACATGATGATCAGTATCCAGAATGATAAAATACAGACCATGTTATACAAAAAACCCACAGACCAACATACATATCTGCACAGAACCAGCAATCACCCTAAACACACCAAAAAAGCTGTGATATACAGCCATGCCCTCAGATACCACCGCATTTGCACTGAAGAGAACACCCAGGATTGCCACCTCACCAATCTTAAAAAGGCTTTCACCCAGCAAGGACACTCCTCCAGAGAGACAGATCACACGTTTGAAAGAGCCACGCAGATACCATGTGAAGAACTGCTGCAGTACAGAAGAAAACCCCCCACAAATCACACACCGCTGGTTATGACGTATCACCCCTCCCTTGAACCTGTACAGAAAATTCTCAAACAATTGCAACCCATACTAGAAAGAGACCCTATTCTTAAAAAGATCTTCCAAGAGCCACCCATCCTAGCCTTCAAACAAGCACTGAACCTCGCTAACCTCATCACCAGAAGCAAACTTCCTCAAGCCCAGAACACACCAAAAGGATCCAGACCGTGCCATGACAAGAAATGCAAAACCTGCCAACACATCTCCACCACCTCCACTATTACTACACCCCACAACAGAGCCATCAGCATCCCAGGATCTTACAGCTGCACCTCCAGAAATGTAGTATACCTCATCCAATGCACCAAATACCCTGATGGAAAATACATAGGAGAGACCAAACAACAACTGCGCACCAGAATGAACGTACACCGGAAATCCATCAAAGACAGAAATACCCAATTACCGGTGGGGGCACATTTCTCACAGGAGGGCCACTCTCTCTCCAATCTCTCAGTCCTGATCCTCAAAGGAAACTTACAAAACACTTCCCAGAGACAAGCCTATGAGCTCCATTTCATCAACCTCCTGGATACTAAAAATCATGGGCTAAATATAGACATTGGATTTATGACACATTATAACCTGCCTGACATCTGACTCCCCAGGTCTCTCTTCACTTTCATCCCCCTTCTCTCTCTTCCCCTGCTTCCCCAGCCTGTCTCTCACCCACTGATTCCTCAATCTACATTTTCACTGACTACCTGTCTTGTATGCATACCAGCTCAGCCTCTGGCTTCTTTACTTTTCATTCCATCCAGGAAGAGCACACACCTGTGCGGGCCGGGCCCCAATCCCGCTGCCAAGTGCGAGTCGGGAGGGGCGATCCGCGGCCCGTTTTTGTGCATGCGGGCTGTGGCCAGCAGCCCGGGCACGCGGGGTCAGAGAAAACTGGTGGCGAGCTAGAATTAGTCACAAACGTGTAGTGGTTGATTGAAAAGATTATTTACTTACACCCAAAGATGGTAGTGGTGTAGGCTGGACAGCTTTCCAGGTGCAGCTCCGCTTAAATCCTCGTTGGAGGACTACGGCAAATTCTTTCCCACGGAGTTGTTTAGGCTCCGCGGGTTCAGTTCGGTTCCCTGGTCCCCCAGAGTTGTTAAGGCTCCGTGGGTTCGAAAATTGGGTTTACAGGAAAGGGATACGTCTTGGATTGCGCTCGGCGACGGGGAGAGGCTAGAGGCGGTTCGTTCTTTTGTTCCCCCCTCCGGAGTAGTTAAAGCTCCGTGGGTTCGATTGTTAAGCCTCTATTGCCTGCTTGAGAAAAGCGTTGGGTCCATAAGGATCCGCAGCGCTTAGAGATCTTCACACTGGGTGAAGTTTCCTCCTCCTGGTGTTCGTGGAGTCCTCCAACTTGGGCGGAAACCACTCAAGCCTTTTGTACGGCTAGCAAGCCAATAGCTAGCCGCCACGTGTGCCTACATTTAGAACCGGCCAATAATGTGGCGCGAATCTAAATACAAATGGCGGAAACTCCTTTGCACCGTACATCTCTGAGATGCAAAAGAAATGCACCATGCAAAGAAGCTGCAAATTGGCGGGAAATCTCCCGTTGCACCAGAGTTCTGTCCCACAGCAGAGAACTCTACCATGCAAAAAAAGCTACAATTTGGGTGGGAACAATAATTTAGCGGTGCCGAAGCACACACAAACAAAAACCACAACTTTGGGTTGTGACAACACCAACTGCTGAAACTTCCTTAGCCTGACGAAGGGCTTTTGAACCCGAAAGCTTGCTTAATAATTGTTTTCCAACTATTTAGGTTGGTCTAATAAAAGATATCAGATTCACCCAAAGAACCTTGTCTGCCTTTTGATGGCCCTGCATTCAGCAATGAGCTGTTCATACATGTTTCAAAAAATTCAAGTTTTTAAAACTTAAAAAAAATTCTCTGTGCATCTCTCTAAGACAAGGTGATAATCATCAACTACATAAAAAGCCTAAAATATATAAAAACAAAAACACAGGAAAATCCATGAAACAATAACATTATTCTAACCTAACTGGGTGTTGAAGGAAATACAGCCTGCACTGATTGTGATTATTGTACTATCAGAACGCCTTGGGTGCATGTGAGGCATTGACTGTATAAGTGAAAACCATCTGCATCTAAACTAGTTGTTTTTCATTTTGCTCCATAGTCCAAACATGAAAACTTCTATATAATTGCTTATCTTCATTACTTTTACCCACATCATGATAGAATATTGATTTATCTATTATAACTTGGCTGACAACATTTATTTTGGACTGAAACAACAGTGCCTCAGCTCTGAGCCAGGGAGCAGTATTTGCTTGGCTGCTTTTGAGTCAAAAGGGAACAAAACTAAAATAAAAAGCATCATTTTTTCAGACACTTCTCTTTACTTCTATTACTTAACAGTTGACTTGTGTTTAAATGCAGCATTGGAAGTGATTTGCCTGTCACAGTTTCGATTTTTGAACACAGCTGCTTTTTTAATATATAAGGGTCTGTTTTTCCAGTAAATTGTATACATGCAAACACTCACCCACTTAGGGCCAGATTTTTAAATTAGCTCAAGGCCATATTTTTAAGCACTCAGCATTTCCAATTGGGATCAGATATTCAAGGGCTCAACTCCCATTTAGGTATCCAACATGCTGAGCTTTTTTGAAAAGCTGGCCCACAGTGCATGTCCACAGGGTTTTTGTCCAGATAAGAACCTGTCAGGCCATGTGCTTGCACAGATCTCTCTGCTGTGTCTGCATGCATAATAAGGGACCAATCAAACCTTGACTGCAGGGGGAGCTGAATCAGACCCTACACACCTGCCCTACTGGAGTGGCCGCAGTAACCACACAGTTTTGTGCCGGTGCCTACTCAGTAGTCATCTGTGTTGTGAGAGGAGCTAAAAAGCCTGTCTGTAGCATGTGTACAACAGTTCTCTGCACCTCATCCTATATTCAGGGACTTGCCCAGGGCCCATGAGCTCTCAAACTAGAGCTTGAGGGGAGCATGGGAGTAGAAATCAATTCTAAGAGTTGTCAATCCCAAAACACGGTTTGCCCTCTTCTCCATCTGTCTCTTTGTAAAGTCAGTGTAATTCTTGGTATGTAATATGCACCCCAAAATAAAAAAAATCCCCTAAGTGCCAGAAGCCCAGCCCCTATGAGCAATCAAGCAGTCTGCACTCATGATGGAGGAAAGAACATTTTGCTGAAGAGATAGATTTCAGTTTCAGGTCCTCAAGGGGTTATTCTAAAGCAGCATGAAAATCTTGTACTATCAGAGGTGATTTCTTACCAACAGGCATGGAAGTAGCCCATTCAGCCTCTGTGATCTAAAAACAAAACCATCCTCTTCCATCAGTGGATGTATTTCTTTTTTTATAAAGAGCACATGATAGAGCTTATGGGCCAAATCCTACAGCCTTTCTTCAGTATTTTTTCAGGCAAAGCTCCTATCAGTTTCAACTTTCGTAAGAGTAGAGACAAGAAGATTGGTTTGAGCTCATCTCTTTCTTTTCTTAAAAATATACCTATTTCCCCACCACCTACTACGCTCAGTTTGTGTGTTAAATCTTTTCAGACATGCACCTCATTATATGGACATTCAGTTTTGGAAATCCAGAATTTTTATATAAGTGAGATTTTCATTGTGATTTTTGTACAGGAGTGAAGTTAATTAGGTTGAATCCTTACTCCTCCAGGAAAAGGAGAAAGACCTTTCTATTTATCCCCTTAAAAACAAAGTAATGTTCTTTAGGATTCTAAAGGCATTTGTGACAAATTCCAATACTGGGCTCTGGCAAGCAGCTTCTTTTGTTCATCTCAACATCTGGCTTGCTGTTACACCTGAAGAGGTAATTAGAAAGATAAGTCAGAACACTAATTTGCAACATTCAAGCCTTCCATGGGAAGGTATTGCCATTACAAAGAGAAATAATGGAACACATAGTCCAAGCACAGGGGCAGTAGCCACCATTCTTCACTCTTCCTGGCAGCTCACTGTGACCTTTAACCTCTTCCCACCAGCCTCGTCAAAGAAGCTACAAGATTTAGAAGAGGAAAGGAAAAGTGTTTGCTCTTAGTATGCAAAATGCCCAGTGCATTTATACTTAGAATAAGTATCTTTTAGTCTGATTCCCATGTCCTACATTTTACCCAGATGTTCCAACAATAAAACTGCCTCAAAGAAACAAACCAATCACAAACACACACACACGGGGTGGTTTCCTCTGTAATAATCGAATAATCAAACATGCTTCTTTGCAGCAAGAAGTCTCAAACATCCTTGGCTGTTTTTTTATTATTCTGGTACAATAATTTCTGGCATATCTAGAGCTAGTCTCTCAGTCTACTCAATAACTATCAGTTAATTTAATTTTGCTACACTTGGTGATGTATTTAAATGACACTATCTGTGAGTGCCAATACATTTTGGATGCAGAGCATCCAAACTACTTACACCTGGATAAAAACGGATGTAACAAATTTTGGATGTAATTATAGAAGCTGTTGTTCAAATGTTGCCTTGTTATAAAATGGGGTTCTTCTGTCAATCATTTAATGCCAGTGATCAAAAAAAGTTTGGCTCTGAACTCTTCTGGGCCCAGTATTGGTTGCACTGAAGTCAATTATTTTGGAGGAAGCAAAACCAGGACCATAGAAAGGGTAACTTTGTCAGTAAGCTGGTATTGGTACAAAATTCCTCCTTATCTAGAGCTCTGTTCTTGGGCAAAACATTTTCAGTAGTCATGTGTTAATTGGCAGGAAATTGTTTGCCCTGAGCTCCTTTAACAGAGGGCATTTTGCCTTCCTTTCAGAGAACTCCACGTTTTCGTAGTGTACAACCCTCAACATTCAATGGTGGTGAGGGCATAGATGAATTCCATGAACAGTAAAAACATAACTTTCCACAAAAGCACAAGCAGCCAGAACATAGATATTATTTTCAAAGAGCTCTTTGTCTATAAGAGCATTTGAATTAGAAACTTGTTTAGCCAGAATCTCTTGTTACAATTTACTGATTCATTGGGTGGAGATTTTTTTATTTGGTGGGCGGGGGGAGGGGGAGGGGAAGGAGTATAGAGACAGACAGTTTCAATTATTATTATTATTTTAATTCTGATTCAGGAACAAATGCATTTTGACTCAAAATATCTCCAGAGACAGAGAGGAGGCAAGTCCTACAATTTTTAATTTATTTGTTATAGGGAAATAATTAATATTTCTCCATGGGAAGCTACACAGCTCTCAGAAATGAAATCTGTTGAAGTCAGTGCTGGAATTGGTAACGTCTGTGTGGGAAGGATATATGTGATCTTGCTACATACCTATTTCTTGCTGCTGGCTGAGAAATGAGAGAAAAAGATCTCAAAAACTGGCCTGACACTCCAGTTAGAGCAAAGTGCATCTAAACTAGCTAGATACAAGGAAATAATTTGTTACAATATTAGAAAAAAAGAGTGTCTAATTCTGATTTCACTTCTGTTTTTCACAGATGTGAAATCTTTGAATCAGAATCAGTTACTTCTGATTCAAATCAAAATACATGTGATCAGCATCAGGTCTCCCCCCCCAAAAAAATAGACAAACAAATAAACAGAGTATTCTTTCTGTTTTCTTCAGCCTCTGGCCCTAATTATACCAGGAGAATGACCTTTGGCTGAAAGTGGCTTTCAACCCAGATTTCCCCAGTGTTTCTTCCACTAGTGCAAAACAGTTTGTATGCTGAATTTATAAGGTCCTGAACACACTTTTTTAGATGCTGAACACCATTGTTTCTCACAATTTCCATTTTCATGTATTGTTTCCCAGAAATCTGTTTTGCTCCAGAGATGTCTAATCATTGGAACTGAGAGGGAAAAAGGTCTTGACTGGTCATTGTGTGACCTCAGGCATTTAATTTGTCTGTCATTACTTTGTGGGTGTAGGTTACAAAGAACATAATTCCCAACTCTTGCTGACAAAATGAGGCCTACGGTATTATTTTTCTTTCCCCTTTTGCTTTACAAAAGAAGAGTCCCTTGGTAGCCTCATTTTTATTCTCTTCATGTTTTAATACATATAGATGTGTGTCTGCATTGTCATTATAACACACACAAAAAATCCAATTTTTCCAGAATTTAAGTTGCTGGAAATATTGCATCCCAAAAGAATATATTAGTGATATAAATAATATATACTTTTATGAAGTCCATTTTCATATCACAGGTTTCTTTAGATAAATTTTTCAACTTTCAAGTTTCCTTTTTTTTCCCCCCATCTCAAGGCAGCTTTCAGAATAGCTGTTTCAGTGTGGAGAGGAAAGCTTCTGAGTGAACTTTAGTCAATTTAATAAAACTATAACAAATCAATAAGCCACCCAGGCATCTAATGCTCTCAATACTTCCACTGATGGTTCCATAACATCAAAAAGTATGGAAAATGTGTTTAAGGTAAGTCCTCTGTATTCTGAAACAGGTCCCTAAAGGCAGAAAGATGCAGGTTTTCTTGGCCTACCTGTTTAATACAGGTCATGCTGTGCATTCAGAATAGAATCAGAATTAGGCATGATTCTTCAAAGCAGAAGTGCTACAGAAGTAGTCAGTTCTATCTTGGAGCAGGAGTTGAGAGAGCTGTCTGTTGTTCCACAGTAGGTGTTAAGTGGGGTGAAGGAATTCACTATGGCTCCCCCTTCTCTTCTCCCTTGTATACGAGCGCAGTCACCCCCACAGCTCCAAATCCACTTTGACTCATATAGTTAGAACCCCTGCTCTGTTTTAAATGCATTTCAATTGTGGCTCACACTTGACCTAGTCTAGAAGACAAAATCCTGACCCCACTGTTCCACATGTACTGCAGTAACATGTCTGTGGGCCAGTTGGGGTCCATACCCAGGGAATGATGAGCAAATTCTGGAAGACAGGTCCCACCTGGACAGCAGCTGCAGCAGTGATTCTCAACCAGTGCCTTGCGATCCTTTCAAGGGCGTTGCAGGGTGCCTCCTGGGGTGCCTTGAGTTCCTTTCAAGGGCATTGCAGGGTGTCAAGCAATGCTAGCACTGTTAGGTGTGCAAACATGATTCACATGATAACCCAGAAATGTCAAATAGGAATTCATAGCATTAAAAACATTCTGACCTGTTGTGGTCTTTCTGAGTTATTTGCTACAGAAAAACTGCTCTATTGTTTTTCTGTTGCAAGAGCTGGCATTTTCCAAGGGGTGCTTCGAATCTGAAAAGGTTGAGACCCACTGATCTTCAGAGATGCTTTGTGACCATGTAGACTGCCGAGGAGACATTATGACAGCTGAACAGTCGTCCTGTCCGTTTTCTCATCTCAGAACCAGAGCTGGCTCTGTAAGCAGGTACAGGTGTCTGCAAGCCTGCAGATCCTCTTCCTGCCCCACACGCCAAACCAGAGGAAAGGAAATGTTTTGGGCAATACAAGCCATCAGTAATCCTTCCAATCTTTCCTATTGTGCCCCTGTTTTTGGAGTACCATGCTGAAGTGCCAAATATCTGGATACTGCCACTGTTTCTCAGACAAGCTGCTCCACTCCTCTCAGTAGTAGTAGCTCGTGCATTTTTTGATGTGGGGCAGAGCAGGAGCAGGATCTTCAGAGTTCTTTCTTCCTTGGCTACAAAGTTTCAGAGAAGACCCTTCCTCATAAGTCAGGTTGACTGGATGTCTGGATTGGCCAAATTACTACACAGTTCTCTTCTGTATGAGAAAGGGCTCCTTGGGATTTGGCCTCAGGTGTTTGATGAGGAGCATTTCTGCATTCTGGAGAAACTTCTGAAAGAGGGAAGCTTGGGGTTCTGGCAGGAACTCTATGGCTCATAATGCAGAAAATAAATTGTTTACCCTACACTTCTTCCATGTTCAGTGAAACCCCCCTAAGGCCTGGTATACATTTAAAAACTTAACTGACATAGCTAGGGTGTTTAGAGGTCTGGTTCTTTCCCCAGCACAGCTGTATCAGTGAAAACCCTAATGTAGCCACAGGTAGCATTGATTCAACCATGCCTATCAGGGCTCTGAACAGGCAGTCAGATTTACACTACAAAGTTTTGCTGCCATAATTTGGTTTGCTGGCATAACTCTTTTGGTCTGAAGTTTAAAGAATTGCCTCCTTAACCACTTAACTATGCTGGCAACCCTATGCTCCCTGCCAGTATAGCTTAGTTATTCCGGTTATCCACACCGGCAAAAGAACTGCTTTTGGCAGCATGAGGGGCAGCCTCACTAGATGGTTTTTACCAGGTTAGTTGTACCAGCAAAGCCTGTGTAGTGTAGATTAGCCGGGCACAAACTGTACTAATCTGAGCATTTTTATATTTATATAGCTGCATCCATATTAGGGATTTTGCCTAATAAGTTGCCTATTAAGCTCCACAGTAAATGTTTCTGCATTCACACGTGCAGTCCTATTAGGCCACAGGAAACTAATAAGCTCCACAGCAGGTTAGTACTTGTAAATACAAGTACTGTCCTGCTGTGGAGTTTTTTCATGCGCAGCAATGCACGTGTAGATGCTGACCCTGCTGGCTGAGGCACAAGGGTGCTTCAGTGTGGGGGCTGCCTGCCAGCGAGCCCTGCATTGTAGCTCCCTTGTGCCCCAGCCAGCCTGTCTGCAGCAAGTTGAGCCAGATCGGAGCAGCCCTGGGCTGGTAGGCTGACCCCAGGGACCCCCTGCCAGCCAGGGCTGCTCCGACCAGGCTCAGGGTGCATGTGTAAATGCAGCGCCCGGGAGCAATAAACTCCGGTGTGATATGTGATGGAGTTTACTGCTGCGCATTAATATGCACATGTCGATGCTCCCACTGTAGAAGCTCAGAATCAAGGCACCCTTTGCTTTTCTGTAGTCTGGAAGACTTTCTATCATGTGTACAGCTTTCAAAAGTGATCACTGATTTTGCAGTATCCAGGTTGAGGTCCTGGCCTAATTTTTTTAAGGACTTAGGTCATGAAGTTAGAGAAAGATCTGGGTGCTTAATACCCCTGCCAGTCAAACCCAAGTTTTCTCAAGCTGGGTTTTTTAAATGCTGGCACCCAAAATCCAAGCTGCTTTTGAAAAATGTTGTAGCATGATGCTTCTCTGAGACACCATCTTTACACTGTTATAAATTTATTCATTTCAGTGATTTCCCTGGTTTAAGTGAGAAGACAATTGGTGCCTATGCTCACTCTGTCTCAGCAAATGGAAGTAAGAGATTTCCCAGCTACAAAAAGAATGCTTGCAGTGACTTTAAAAACCAAGCAAACAAAGCAAAACATTGAATTGTGTTTGCGGTGGAAGGGATTTATAGGCATGTGTGTGAACTATCCACTTAGGCCCAGAACATCAATGGGGATGGTGATCTTGGGGAAACACAGTTCCCCTTGTTAAAATGAAATAATGAGTTTAATATATACAGGGAAAGAGGACAGAATAGGAGGCAAGTTCTTTCCCTGTTAAATATTTACCATTTGAGCTCTGCTGAGGCTCCTGCCTTTCTATATCTCTAAAGGTGGTGGTAGTTGTGATAGTCCGATATCTTTCTTAATGTATTCCTCCCTCTAAACCTACCTTGCATGGGAAATGGCAATGGTAACAAAAAGCAGACTGTTCCCTCCTCATGAATATTAATCAGTAAACTCCCCCTGCTATTTTAAATCTGAGGCTGGTGCTAAAACCCTTTTTTTCCCCCCACTCAAACAGCCCCTGAGGAAAACCTTGAAAGTCCTGGGAAAGCCTTGCACAGAGGCTGCCGTGACTAGAGGCCTTCTAGGCAGTGACATATAACACTCTGGGGTCAGGGGTCATGGCAAGAGGAGGAATCAGCTTTGTTTTCGCTATGTGTTGCTGAAAGCTAAACCTTTATGGAACTTTTCTAGCTGCATTTTCGCTATTTAGCTTTGAAAACAAAAGATTTATTTATTTTTTCCCATTCATCTGAGTTTTTGTCCTAAGTTGACAGCGGTGACATATGAAGGATCCTACTTGTTCAGTCCCAGAGCTATGTATGCTATGTCAGCTGTTATTGCTTTGGAACAAATATTATATGATCTTTAAGGGGGTGGGATTAACTATTCCACAGAGGCAATGTAAAGATGCTTAAAATCAACCCAGAGCATTTCCTTCTTTTTTAAATAAGAAAATTAAACCTCTCTCTGCTAAGAAAAACACATTGATGGGAGTATGTAAAGTGTCATGTGATGTCCAAGAATCCAGCTGTGTATTTTGGTGATACAAACAGTTTCAGACCAAACCACAGGAATATTCCCAAGGACACTGGGTGATGCATTCTGATGTTAGATTGCCTGCCAGATAACCCTGACCAATGCTGAATAATTCTTTGAACTAAATATACTTTCTGATCGTATTCAGAACTAACATGAAAGCTTGTCAAACATCCAATAGTGCATCCAAAACAGAAGTGTATTTTTCTAGTACATGTAATGATAAGTTAATGCATATTATTATTGTTTTTCTCTTCAGATCATGTTAGCACTTGCAGTGTGCAAAATGATTTTTGAACCTCAAAGACACAATCAATGACCTGAAAAGCGTGCAATCTAAAAACAAATCTTATCTTTTATTCCAAGATCTCACTAGGTTTACAAACTGATCCTGTTCTTATTATATACAGTAGAAGAAACTAAAGGTGATGAGATTTAGTTCAGGTCACACAGCAAATCAGTGGCAGAGCCAAGAATTGGAACCCAACTCTCCTGGCATCCCTGCTGGTGCTGAGAAGGTTAGTATTAGGTGCTTTAGGAACAGTTTTGATTCACTGGTTAAAATAAAATGTGAGAGAGAAGGTGGATAGTAGAGGGGATTGTTAATGGAATATGAATCTGACTCTGTCTGGTCATAGCAGTATTCTAATGGCTACTGGAAACCTGAAGCAGTTGAAATGAGGTGGTAGTGTCAGTTCGATTCATAGCAGAGAGATACCCATATCAAAGTGACAGCAGCATGCAATCTTTGCCTAGAGGGCAAAAACTTCTCTCCTCTGTCAGCCCTCAATAATTGCTTGACAGGGTAGTGTGAGGAAGCTTGTATCGCTGCTGTTATACCCACTCGTGGCTTTAGGAACAGAGGCCATTCTTCAAGTCTGCCAAGCCAGTGACTTTCACCCACAGTAATTTGCTTCCTTGTTACTGATCTGGAATTTCCTTCTCCGTGCACCCCAAAAAAAGGAACTTTTTGACCAGATTTGTATCTGTATTGCCTAGATAACAGCATGAATGTAGTTACAAGATGGAGAGCTTATTATATAGTTAAGAAGAGATTGGGCAGAATCCTAAGTTTACACTCACTATTCCCGTGCAACTAGAAAAAGTATAGAAATTCTCTCCCTTTGCCTAAAGAAGGGTGTTTGTGCCCAAAGGCACGCAAAGAACAATCTGTTCAACTATTTAGTTGGTCTAATAAAAGATATCACATTTACCCAAAGAACCTTGTCTGCCTAGAAATTCTAAGACCAGGAAGAGCACGTACCAACTGGAGAAGCTTCCTCAGCCTGATGAAAGGTATTCATACCCAAAAGCTTGCAAAGAAGAGTTTTTCTAACTATCTGAGTTGGTCTAATAAAAGAAATCAGATTTACCCAAAGAACCTTGTCTGCCTATGTCCTTAGACCAACATGGCTACAACCTATACCCCTAGAAATTCTAAGGAGGTTACAGAACTAGAGCAATACTTAATCATAGAAGAAACTTCCCTAGTGACAAAATAGCTTTTGAAAAACATACCAGACTACTACTGCACATCAAATAGGAGCCTGAAAGCAAACTTTGGATCAGATTCTGACAGGTGCTGAACTTAGCAGGTGCTGAATTTAGCTGAGGTCTCACAAGAGCTATAAGAGCTCAGCAGCAAGTCTTGGGTCTGTGTATCCCCTTTCCAGTTGAGCAGTGGCAGCACATTTCATTAATCCTATTAACTTCAGGCCAAGAGGCCAAACCTAATCCATTAACAAATGCAGACACTCTCATGTATGTTGCCAGCTGTGCACTGGGGGACAATGGGAGATCTACAGCGGAGATGTTCAGGACTGAAAATGAGACAACCCCAAGTATTTCTGTTCCTAACTTTTGATATTTACTGAATAATAATCTTACTCATCCCATCCAACCCAACCTGTACTTTGTGCAAAGTGTCTGCTTACTACACATTACTTCACCAATACTTTTGAAGAAATAATGAGGAGACACTGGTATACCAGTTGTTAAAGACTGGTATGGGTCATGGATGCAATACTCTCTTTCTCCTTCAACTGAGGATGTTTCTTCTTCAATCTGGATGCTGATTTGGGTGCCAGAGCCAGGATTTGGCTGTGTCTGAGAAAGGTAGGGTCCAGTTGTCCAATTGTGACAACTGGAAGGCCAGGCTTAACCCTGTACCTCTGCTGACAGCAGTGGGGTTCTACCAACTTGTAGCAGGACTTGCGCTGGACAGCATCCTTATTTATGTCTGATTTCTTTCTCTCTCCATTTGCCCTTATGGGCTCTCCACTGCAAGGACTAATCAGACTGACATCTTGTCTGTGACATTCTCTCTTCACTTATCTTTGGTTTTGAATAACTTCCAATTAGTGATGTGTTGTAGAACAATACTTGCCATTCATAGCTGGTGGGCAGTATGTACCCATATCTAGTTTGTCTTTCACTTTCCTGATTGACCTTTTTAACTTTGTTATTTCACAAATATTCAGTCTTGAAATTTTACATGCTTAAGGTACCTCCACGAGTATAGTAGTCTAAACAAACTAGCCAAGTCTTGAAATGACATAATTTCCCTTGAAAGGACAGACATCCTTACAGATAATTGATAGCATCTTTCAGAATATGTAATTTTTTTTTGGATGCTTACATTGAATTAAGTATGTACCATAGATATGTATGATTCTAAGTGATTCTTTTACCATTAGAATAGGGCCTTCCATTGCTCCTTAAATTAATTTCCACATGCTATATGAGTGTCAAATACTAACAGAATACTTGCAATTTGCCTAGACCTGCCTGATAATAATGTTATCCAAGAGATAAACAGTTTATTGACATCGGTGTAACTCCATTTCTAAAATCCTTGATTCCATGATTTACAAAAGAGCCCTGGGATGAAGTGAAATATTTGTTTTATTATTTAAATTCTTTGTAAAAAATATATATGCATACAGTGTGGATTTAAAGTAGTTCTGCACATAACTTGAATTTACATGTATATTGCAATTAATTTTTACATTTATTTAGCATCATTCACTACCAAGATTTCCAAAATGGTTAACTTAGTGTTCATATAATCACTTTCACTGAAAGGTAGTTACCTTTGGGACAGAATTAAAACATTGTTTGCCACTGCACACAATCATACAGAACATTTTAGGGTAGGTCCTGCTGAAGAACAAGGCATCCAAACAGGAATTTCAGGTAGGCAGAATGCAATTACTGACACTAGAATAGCACTTTGTGGTTTGCATTTCTATTTGTGAAAGAGCCCTGGGATGATATATTTTGATTGTAAGAGTGTATTTTCTAATCTCATACTTTATAGCAGCATGATACCCATAAACAGTTAAACAGTTGCTAGCACTGGTCAAATATTTATATGTCGAGAAATGTACTACTCGCTGAATTACCAACACCACTCGCTATAGTAGAATTATAGAATCATAGAAAATTAGGGTTGGTTAGTCCGACCTTTGCTTAAAGCAGGACCAACTATATCATCCCACCCAAGCCTTTGTCTAGCCATAGCCGGGTCTTAAAATCCTCCAAGTGTGGAGATTCCACAGCATCTCTGGGTAGCCTGCTTCAGTGCTTTACTACCCTCCATATGAGAAAGTTTTTCCTACTATCTAACCTAAACTTCCCTTACTGCAACTTGAGACCATTGCTCTTTGTTCTGTTATCTGCCACCACTGAGATCAGTCTAGCTCAGGGGTAGGCAACATTTTTTGGCTGGAGTGCTGAAAAACACCACAGTGCCTACCTCGGAAGGTGCTGGAGTGCCAGCATGGAAGAAAAGCAAAATGAGGGCAAGGGGTACATGGCAGGATGCCCTGCTTGTACCCCTGCCCCCAGCCCTGCTGCCCCTTGCCCCCCACCCAAAGCCCCTGCCCGGGCTCTGTGGCTGCCAGCAGCTACCCCAGCTCTGGGTAGCTCCTGGAGCCTGGGATGCTCCCGGCAGGGCTTGCAGCATCCCAGCTGCCTGCTGGGAGCAGCCCGGGATCCTGACTAGCAGCAGCTACCCAGAGCCAGGAGGCTCCAAACAGCTGTGGTGGGCTCCGGCATCAGCTCCCCACCGGTGTGTGCAGGCCTGCCTCGGAGCGGGCAGTGAGGGAGGGGCCTGAGGCAGTGCAGCCCCGGTCTCTCCCTCGCTCCCGGCACGGAGGTGATGAGCCCGGAGCAGCTGTTCATAGCCAGCCTGGGCTCTGGGCAGCTGCAGCAAGCAGCAGCCGGGCTGCAAACAGCTGCGCCGGGCTGCACAGCTCCAGCATCAGCTCCGTGCTGGCAGCAACTGAACGGGCACCTCAGGGCGGGCTGTGCTGCCCCGCTGTCTGTCCCGAGGTGCACATGCAGTCACCGCCAGCACAGAGCTGATGCCCAAGCTGTGCAGCCTGGCACAGCTGTTTGCACTCTGCCCGCTGCTTGCTGCAGCTGCCCAGAGCCCAGGCTGGCTACAAACAGCTGCGCCGGGCTCATTACCTCCATGCCGGGAGCCAGGGAGAGACCGGGGCTGCGCTGCCTCAGGCCCCTCCCTCACCACCCTCTCCGAGGTGCACCTGCACGCACCGGTGCGGAGCTGATGCCAGAGCCCACCACAGCCGTTTGGAGCCTCCTGGCTGCAGCCGGCCCCGGCTCTGGGGAGCTGTTGCCAGCCGGGATCCCAGGCTGCTCCCAGCAGGAAGCTGGGATGCTGCAAGCCCTGCTGGGAGCAGCCTGGGCCCTGTCACTGGCAGCAGGTACTCGGAGCCGGGGCTGGCTGCCAGGTGCCAAGCAAAATGGCCTCGTATGCCACACTCAGCACACATGCCAGGAGTTACCGACCCCTGGTCTAGCTCCATCCTCTTTGTAACTACCCTTCAGATAGTTGAAGGCTGCTATTAAATCCCCTTTCACTCTTCTCTTCTCCAGACAAAGTAAGCCCAATTCCCTTAGCCTTTCCTCATAAGTCATTTGCCCCAATCCCCTAACCATTTTTGGTACCCTCCACTGAACTCTCTCCAGTTTTCCCACATCCTTTCTGTAGTGGGGGGCCCAGAACTGGACACAGTACTCCAGATGCAGCCTCACCAGTGCTGAATAGAGGGGAAGAATCACTTCCCTCAATCTGCTGGCAACACTCCTACTAATTCAGGAGTACCTTTCATTAACATGTATTTTCTAATACAACATATTTTAGGATCCTAATAGGGAGCAGCTTAGAAGCTTAGCAATTACATATTAGGTCTGTTCAAAACAGCTAGTATTTGCTTTGGATTCCGCCGATTCAGGGGACAGTGATTTGATTCGGTGATTTGAATCACTGTCCTGAACTGATCTGGCCAAATCTGATTCAGAGATTCAGCCACCACTGAACTGGCTGAACCAATGAATCTGTCCTACCCTCTGCCCGCTCTCAATGGCTGCCTCGCCCTCTCTCCCAGCACACGGCTCTTAAAAAAAAAAAAAAAAAAAGCTTCCACTCACTGGCTGCTGCCAGCCAGGGGGGCGATCTCTGCTGCCCCCACTCACCACGCTACATGGGGGGGTCTGCCATGAGCCTTCCTGACCCCCGCCCACTGTCCCAGCCCCTCATGGCTGCCCTGCCCTCCCTAGCTCCTGGCCCTTTAAATAAAAAAAAGCTTCCCCACTGACCAGCTGCTGCCAGGCAGGGGTAGCAGGGGTGATCCCCATTGCCCTGCACTGTGTGGGGGGCTCTCCCATGAGCCCCCAGAAGCCCCAAGGCCACTGCAGCAGCTGATGAGTGTGGGGCTTTTTTTTTTTTTAAAGGACCAGGAGCTGGTGTGGGCAGGGCAGCCATGCAGGGGCTGGGGAAGCGGCCAGAGGCTGGGGGGCACTTGGGGGGCTGGGGGAGCAGGCAGGAGATGGGGCCTGGCAGGGGTCCCCCCATAGTCCCTTTCCACGTCTTCCAGCCTCCCCTCCCCCACCCCCTACTTACCAGCATGGAGTCCAGGTCCAGCTCCCTGCTGCAGCTAGCGGGGACTACCCAAATTGCTGAAGCTCTCTGAATCTTTTCTGAATCAATTCAGAGAGCTTTGAATAAATTTTCACCTTTTAATTGGTCTCCTGATTCGATTCAGGCCTAATCGCCTCTGAATCGAATCAGCACCCAGAGCTTAGCACAGCCCTATTACATATTTGATTTTCCAGAGCATGCTTGGTGCTGGGGTGGACTGGAAAAGAGGACCACAGTTCTGAAAACATCATTCTTCAGCCCTCCTAACTAGGCAAGTGTAGAAGTATTGGAGGACTTGTTTTCCATCTTCACAAAGCCATGCAATAACCATAATTCTTTATATTAATATTTTCTAACAACGTTTTAAACCTTTGGACAGCCATTACTGTGAGTATTAAGACTATGCAGCTTTCCCACTATTCTTTCTTATTGCATGTTAGCATTGGCAGTATGAACTGCAAGGGGAAGTGTGTGACTTGGACAAAATGATCAGAATTAAGTCCCCAGTAATCAAACTAAAGTATAAAGTTTGTTAAAACAAAACAATTTAAGTAAATACAATTATACTGATTCTCTTACAGTCTGTCAGGACTGGCATTAATATTTAATTCAGAGACATATTTCTGTGCATAAAGTTTGTATCCTCTCTCAGCCAAAATCTTCAAATCTACCGCTACAGTCACACATACAGGAAACTGGCCAACCATTTTAAGGGAAAATTAGGCATAGCTGATAAGACCAATCCATTTCAAGCCCTTCCAGTAACTTCTTTGTACTGTTACCCTATCTTCCCTGCCCCGTTTTATTTATTCTGCTCTTTTCTTTCATCTTGCTTAGGCTATAAGCACATTGGGGCAGGGACCATGTCTTTCCTGCATTTTGTGTAGCACTAGCTGAAATAGGCTCTGATCCTGCTTGAGCCTTGGGGGACAACATCAGTGTTAACCATCATGATCCCAGTGCCTGCCTGTGAAACTGAGAAATAGTTTGTTCCTTAAAAGAAAGTACCATAGTCTGGACAGTAGTGGCTCTTGGAAGGGTATGTTGGGTATGGAAGGACAGGGGCTTTTTCTTTTGTACTTTTCCAGAGGGAGCAGATAGACTGCTGGTGCTTCTACTTTGTGAGCTTCACTCACAGGAGTCATAGCAACATTTGTGCTCAGCATGCTGAAAAGAGCAGACAGTCCCTGTAAGAGCCACCCCCTTAGATTTGGTCCTGGGGGGAGCATGTACTGTGCCTTTATAAGGAGTATGGCTCTTATGGCTCCTTTGTGTGCCCTTTTGAACTGGGACTCCACAAAAGGCAAATATGAGAAAGTCAAAAGATGAAAGGAAGTTTAGAATCAAATTCTTAGCTAAGATGCAAGGCAGGATTACTTTGTTACTGAACTGGATTGGACTTTCAAAGGCTCAAAATGTGGAAGTATCTGGAAGTACAATAATGCAGCAATCGTAGAGCCATATCACATGAGGGAGCTGCACCACAGAGGGAGAGGAAGTGTAGAGGCTTGCTTGCCCAGCAGCTTATTCCTGCAGGCTAATGTACAATTTACTCTGTCTGTTGGTGACCAGCTTCTTATCTGGAGGGGGCATTTGGCATTTTGCTAAATCTAATCCTCTCCATTCTTTTCCAGTTGTAATGCTTCATAATCCACTATAAACCCCAAGAAAGCAGTGAGCAAGCAAGCAACCATTTTTTTTATGCAAAAGCCAGGATTTTAGTCCTGCCTAGACTAACAAATAGCTAAACTAGTGCAAAAAAATGGTACTAAGCCATATTAGCAAAATGGCTTTTAAAACAGATTTTACATTACACTAAACTCCCAAGAAACATATTGGATATTCGACCCTAATTTAATGCTTTGTCTTGGGGCCTTGTCCAGTTCACAATGAATTCAAAAAGGGCCTTTCTGCTGAGTTCAGGAAGCATTAGAGTCAATTCCTGAGTGAAGTGTGTAACTCGTAACGATGTTTGAGACTAGCAACATTCTGAAATTCAAATATATGTGCAGTACGTGGAATATGACTGTAAATAGATGTGAAACTTTTATTTAAAAAATGTTGTGTACACAAGCCTTTACAAGGCTGACTGCCTAGTTCTCTTGTTGGCTGAAATATTGCAAGGACGTTTATGTAACCCTTTGCTAAATACTTTTTTATCATTTTAAATATTTGCTCTGTATGTATATACATAACTTTGCATTAGTAACTAAATTGTCTGTATAGCTTGAATTTTTCAGTGATTTGTTCATGTCTGTAGATATATAGATTATGGCTGAGGTTTTTCAAAGCACTCTAGGGGATTAAGAGACATGGAGCTACCAGTTTTAATGGAGGTGGTATCTAAATCCTAAAGCTGCTTTGAAAATCACAACCTAAATTGTTATTTTGCATTCACGGTGTCTTTGGTGTAGGAACTCAGTAGTGTTCTAACTAGAGACTGAATAGATTTCACAGACAACATTTCTTTGTGGTATTTTTCTGTACTCTTAAGGCCTGATTCTTTGGTATAACTTCATAGCCTCAGGGTTGCTCTAAATCAGGGCTGTCCAACTGGTGTCTCACAGACCACAGGCAGCCTCTGAGTGACACCCATGTGGCCCACTGGCCCTTGCACCTTTCTCTTCCACACTGCTGCACAGTGGGGAATGGCCTGAGAGGAAGGCTGCACACTGCTACCCCACTGGGGGATAGTGGGGACAGGGGGCTGTGTTCTGTTTCTGCTGCCTGAGGGGTAGCAGGGCTGTGTGATGCTGCAACTACTGCCTGTGGGGTGGGAGACTGCTGGCACAAGCAGTGTGGTAGGGAGGGAACCCAGGGAGCTGCCCCCACAAGCCTGTGGCCCACATAGTGTGTAGCCCCTGGCCCTGTTGTAAGTTATGCCTGACTGTCCACAGGCCCAAAGAGCTATTCTGGCAGCCAGGAATTGCTGGAGTACAGTGAAGGCTTATCCATGCCTCTGTTCTTCCACTCACAGCTCCTGTGCTAGAGGAGTTGCTAAACCTATAAATCTATAAATTAATATTGATCTGTCCTTGGTTCCTGTCAAAAAAGACAGAAACCAGGGGCAGTAGGACCCAGGGGAAGCCCAGCAGGCTCCTGCAGCAGCAGGGCCTGCCCAGCCCCGCTCCCACAGCCAGAAGCCCCAGCAGGAGCTTGTGGCCTGGGACCATGTAGCTATGCTGGCGCCAGAACCTCAGGTAAGGGCAGGGGAGGGCGGGGGAGGACCGCGGGCAGGGAAGGAGCTCAGGGAAAAGTGGTCCCTCCCCTGCCCTGTGGCCAGCGCTCACTGCTGCAACTGCTTGCAGCCTGCACAGGGCTGTTCTGAGCAGGCACAGGCAGCCCCATGTGGGTTGCGAGCTGCTGCACTGCAGGGGCAGGGCTGCTTTTCCCCCATGCTCTGCACCAGCTTATAACCCAGCCCTGCTGCCAGCCTGGGCCCTGTGCCGGCTTCAGGCTCGCCCATCGGGGCTGCACACGGTGGCAGCAGCAGCGGCCCCCCGGCCCCCTGGCTGGCTGCATCGGGCAGTGTTTGCTGCTGTTGCTGAGCATGGGGGGGGGGGGGGGGGGGAAAGTGGTCCTTCACCCGCCCTGTGCCCAGTGCCCTGCACTGCAGCGGCTTGCAGTCTGCATGGGGATGCCTATGCCTGCTCCAGACAGCCCTGCATGGGCTGTGAGTGGCTGTAGCAGGTAGCGCCAGCCATGAGGTGGGCAAGGGGCCACTTTTCCCTGCACTCAGCACCAGCTCCTTCCCTGCTGGCGAGCAGGGTGTTGGGGCTGCACACTGCCCCCTGCCTGTACCGCGGGGCTGGGGGGCACTGGGAGTGAGAGGTGCAGAGCGTGGGGCTCCTACTAGTGTCTCAGGGCCAGCGCCAGCAGGGCCCAGAGCAGGGTGGTAGGATTACAGGGTCCCGGCTGGCAGGGGCTCTATGGAGCCGGACCAGCTCCCCCCTCTCCCTGCTGGTGCAGCCCAGTCCAGCTCCACAGATCCCTGCCAGCCTGTGCCCCACTCTGGGCCCCACTGGTGCTGGCCCTGGGATATTGGTGGCCAGGGGGCGGGGCACCTGTCAGGGGGCAGGGCTACCCATGCAGCCCTGGATAGCTTGCCAAAACTGGGTAAGAGGCCCTCCACCCAAAATAATTGCCCGCCCCTGGTTTAGCCAGTTGGAAGTGTTGCTCATATGCCTTTTTAAAATCAGATAAAGTCCCACTATGGAACAGTACAAGTTACCACCAATAAATGTAGGGTTTTACACTAGGAAGGGATCTTTGATGCATTTTCTCCAACACAATCAGAAATTGTCTCTTCCTGTTGCTGTTCTGGCAGCAGCCCTGCTTGAGGGCCACGCTACAGTGAAGGTAGTCAGGGCTCCTCTCCTATCTCTGTGTCTTGTGGCTGAACCATCTTTTCAAGTTCTGTTTTCTCTCCTAACCACTATTCTAAGTTGCCAGCAGCTGCCACAGTCAATACCCAGGCATTCTAAGAGCCCATCTCTATATGCAAAGTTGAAGCGGGCAATCTTGTGGCCATAAAGACTTCTTGTGACCCGGTTATAATTAGTTTGTTGTATAGCAGTAACATTAATCATGTTCTCTAATAGTTATAGCACTTGGTTAATGACCCATCTATTCTATAATTTTCAAAAACTTGCTTGAATTCCTAAATGGAAGTGCTTTTGTAACATTTCTTCATCTTAACATTAAGACTAAGTCAAAAAACAACAAGGAGGAGCACCCACTGACCTTTTGGTTAACAGGTTTTCAGGGTCTTGAGCAAGAGGGAATTGCACTTAGCTGCCAAAGTATCGCTTAAAAGCCTATTAGGTGGAATAGGCTCTGAGACCAATGCTTTTTACTTATGTGAACCGGTTTGAGATTATTCACTATTTGGGACTGTGCAAAAGTTCTCCATTAGGCATAATAACCAAGATACCCATTAGGATACAGCCCACATAATACACTCCCTACAACTTCTGTGTGTATAGGCATGGTAGTGTAGTAAGAGCGTTCAAGAGGCATCCACCTTCACATCCACTGCTTCTATATTTCTATTTTTGGGAAAGCCGATGATATTATCATTTATGAGCCATATATTTCAGGGAGGATTTTCTGCATTAATTGCCCTGCTGTTTCCTGCCAAACAGATGACAGGTTTATTATTGTGTGCATTCTAAAAGGGGTGGTGGGTGCTACTGTTTATGTTTTAATCTTTAACAAGTGACTCTCTCAATGTGGGGGAGGGGAGGTGAAATGTTACTGTTGTCTGTTCAAAGGTGGAATGATGCTTTTGTACTAGAACCTAACTAACTGCATCTCAAAAACTGCTGATACAATCACACACACAAACTGGATGAGATGCAACACATTTCTCCCAGTTTCTGCTGCTCACAGTGGAAGCTGCTGGTATTTGATGAACAGTAACAAGCTGCCCTACTGTGAAACCCTGCCAGTGCCAATTGTTTATGCTAAGTATGCTAAATAACCCACAAGCCGAAGAGGCAGAGTCATATTTGGCACAATGAAATCAATGAAATTCAGAAACTCAGATACGTTGCAATGGTAATTTATGATCACTGTGGGTGATGAGAACTCCTCCATAACTTTATGCAGGGAGACTTACGCCTAAAACTAAGGAAGTGCAGAGAGAGAAAAGGAAGTTAAATGCATGTGGGTGTATTTATGTGTATGTGAGTTGGTAAGCTGATGGTAGAAATGATATCTGAAAGCTGCACTTTTTCTCCTTATCCAAAATAACTGCAGTTCAGTCCAAAATTTACATCAGTAGGAAAAATCTTTTTTGGGGTGTGTAAAATAAAGGGGACTTTGGAAGTATATTATCTAACATTAACTAGCTTCACATGCTACCAGTTAGCAAAGGTGAGAGGTTGATGTTGCACAAAATTAATTTTAAATTAACTCCAAAGCCCCAAGGTGTGCAGATTCAGGATGTTGGTTAAGCCCACCTTAGTTTTAAACTTAACTTTATATTTCATGTCTCTCCTAACCCCCAAGTCATGAGTTGTTAGCTCTTGCTCACTAAAGTATACCTGTACATGCTGCTCTACTTAATCTTTGCCAAGACTCTCTCTGTATGTTTGGAAAACCCATCTGTTCTGTACTATGCATAGGCCTGGACAATTCGTGTTCTGCATTACATTGCATTGCCATGCACCTTAATCTCTTGAACATATTTACAGAAATTTAGGAATGCTCACTTCAGTGCTATTTTGGACTGCTCTGTGAATCATCCTGGCTCTGAACATACATACTGCTTGTTGCATATCCTTTCACAGCATCTGATGAAGTAAGCTTCAGCTCATGGAAGCTTGTGCTAACTCCACCCCCTACCACCCCATACATACACTCTCTTACTTTAGTTAGGTGAAAATCTACCCTGCCTTCTTTCTGAACATATATTTCTGCCTTGAACTCTCTCATAAGGGAGAATGGAGCCTTTTTTTCTGTTTCAGTTTGATCCTTTTCTTACCTACAGATCTCCTTCTCCTGGAGATCTGTAGGTATGTACAAAGGGGCAAATCTATATTTATACAGTCCATGGCCTCCCCCCCTGTAATTACCAATTTGTGCTAGTTGTAGTGCAGTTTTTTCTAATGCAGATCTTTGTCTACTGGGAACTGGAATAAGACCATCACTTAAGAGTGCATACAGACATTCAGAGAGGTTGGGGAAAGGATATTAGATCAATCTGAGGTAAGTTGGGATGGGAGAGGCTAGCAAGGGAGGCTTGGAAGGTTCAGGAGGGCAAACAGGATCACAGGAGGGATCAGGGAGGCAGGTGGGGTCCACGGGAGGGGGAGATCGGGGGCATGTGGAGTCCATGGAGAGGTTTGGGGGTGCAGGTGGGGTCTGCAGGGGGTTTGATGGGGTCCAAGAGGCTCACAGGGTTCACAAGGGGCATAGGTAGGTTATGTCCTCCACCCTTCAGAACCAGGGGCTATTTTTAGCACTCCACTGCAGCGAACCAACCCTCCCCATCCCACCCACCCTGACTTACTTGCTTAGCTCCTAGCACTAGCAAATGCTGGTAAAACCAGCACCAGCAGTGGCTTGCAGGATGTGGGGTTTGATGAACTTGGGAGGGAGGGGGTGGGCTGGTCCATAGTGAGGGGGAGGGGGGTTGTCTGGGGGTGGGCAAGGGCCTGCGGGACTAAAAATAGCCTGGTGCCAGAGATGGGGTAGGGAACGCTCAGCTCCAGAGCTGGGGCCAGCAGCTGAGTTTCTCTAGTCCTGGGACTGTGTTGGGAACTGTATAGAAGTTCAGGACAGTTAGGTCAGTCTAAAAATGGCCCACCTGAGCTAAGCTAACTTTACCTCCAAAGTATACTTAACTTCTGTGCTGGAGCAATTTGATTCACTAACTTGCTTTCCTGCCCCTCTTAAAATAGGAACAATCCAGAACAAAGAAATACATTATTTTATTCAGTATCTTAGCGCATATGATAGTCTAGGCACTGTGCTTCATAGGAAAAAGTCATGTGCTCTTTTTATGTATCCACCCAGTTGGTTAATGCTATACCCAAACTGTAGTGACAAGGCACTTGCTAATGAGCTGCGTGAGCACCATGCACAAAAAAGATAGCAACAGAAATTGATCCTACAAGACCTAAGTACCACTTGTGACATGCAAGGAGGAGGAAGTTTTATCTTCAATCTAGAAAACAACAAATGCCCAATATCATCATAGTATTCATCCTATTTCCTGCAAATGAAGATTATTTACTTCATAGAATCATAGAAAATTAGGGTTGGAAGGAACCTCAGGAGCAGGACCAGCCCCAAGTATATCATCCCAGCCAAGGCTTTGTCTAACCAGATCTTAATAACCTCCAATAATGGAGATTCCACAACCTTTCTGGGTAAACTGTTCCAGTGTTTTACTAACCTTCTCATGAGAGAATTTTCCCTAATATCTAACCTAAACCATTGCTGCTACTTGAGACCATTGCTTCTTGTTATCTGCCACCAGATGTGTTGATCCCTAAAAGAAACTCAGTACTGTACAAGACACAGAAGACAGGGTCCCTGCCCTCAAGAATTTACAGACTTAACTAAAAACAGGTTAGCACTCAGGGATGGGACACAGATGCTGTTCTAATTGGTAGAAATAACTGATACTTCTTGACTTTAACTTGAGTAGAACTGACCATTCTTTGTGAAAGCTGGTAAAAAACCCCCCAAAAACAAAACAAAAAAGAGGAGTTGATGTTAATTTTGAATGCTGTTCCCTGCTCCCCTGTAGCAGAAAGCCAACTGTTGCTTCTGGATGACGTTTTATAGAAAGACTCTGGAGAATAACAAAATAAGGACAAAAAGAGAGGGAGCAAGGGGGAGCAGTGAAGCTCTTAGCAAAAGAATGTGCTTTTTCACTCAAGCAAGCAACAAATTCACTTTACTATGGAATTTAAAATTGAGTTAGAAGCTAGCTGGCACCCCACTATTAGCACAGTGACTCCTACTTTGCATACCACAGAAAAAGTTCCCACATCATATGTGACCCCTGGGGAGTCTCTGTGGGTGAGCCTCACAAGTGTACAAACAGAGCACAGTGGGGTGCTGACGAGTTTAATTTGGATTACTCTCCTTCGTAGATGAAACATACTTTGTAATGTCACCTTTAGGCTAAGTACAGACAGTCAAAAAACCCACGACTGAATTGATTCAGTCTTTGCAGGTTAGTCTAAGTTGCAAAGATTGAACCAATAAACATGTGAACATACATTCACTTGTGGTTCAGGAATTGCAGCCATATGCTTGCTGTGGCTCAAATCAGAAGCCAAGGGGTATTACAGCATGGCTCTCTGGCATGTAGCTAGCACGGGCTGTGTATCACTTCCTCTTCCTGCTGCCCCCGAGGTCTCTGGAATTTGCAGTCCACAATCACAGCAGCAGGACTCTGCAGGGTTGCTCATTACTTCCTCTCCCTGCTTCCAGGTGCCTCTGGGATTTGTAGTCTATTGTTGCAGCCAGCACTAAGTAAGCCAGCAGTGCAGGGCATCTCTCTACTTAGGTGAAGGTGAGTTTAACTTCCCTCCCTGGCCCCAGACCCCAGCCAAGGTTTGCTCCCGGGGGGCCAGTGAGCCAGCCCTCACTACTCCAGCTAGGGAGCAGAAGGAAAGGGCCAGCCCTACTCTCAAGGAGCAAACAGTACAGCTCAGCCCAGGGCTGAAAAGCATGCTGGGATGTTGGTGGAATCTTATTTAACTTGAACCAGGAAGGGGTCTGGAACAGAAGTTTCATAAACTGATTTGACCTAAATCAGTTAACCAGTTTTATCCATTTTGAAACTGGTTTATGTGCACTGAACTTTTCTTCTGTTACAGGTTTAAACCAGTTTGTGATCACTTAAATTGGTTGATGTGTAACTTCTGTCCCTAGCCTTGAACATCATCAGAATCACCTCAGTGTCCCTCTGTCAGTCACATGAGCCAGACTTTCTCCTGCATGGAAGCTGCCTAGTTCTTTAAGTCACAGTTCATCCAGGGCTGGATTAATCCTTTAGTGGGCCCTAGGCAAACAAACTTGTGGGCCCCTACTTTTTTTCCACTCAATAATTATAACATGTAAAATAAGCACAACTGGACCCCTTCTTCACTTAGGGCCCTAGGCATGTACCTAGTTTGCCTATGCGTTAATCCAGCCCTGAGTTCCCCCTTCAGAGTTTGTCCCAACATTAACAAAGAGACAAAAAATCAGCACAATTACTCTCTTGCTGTTATGTGCATAATATTTGACTGAAGGAAGCTAGTGACCCTACCTGAGTAATGGAGGAAGAAAAACGTATTCACCTGCAGATTTCACACAGTTTCATTCTGGCTGAACTCCCCTTATCTGCACCTAGAAACACACTGTAGATTTCACTACAGTAATTACTGCTCCTAACATCATAACACAGGGCTAGACCTTGACATCCATAGGCAAAATGTTCATTGATTTCCATTAGAAATGTAACTGAATAAGAGCTTTGACATTTGACCCAGGATGTAATGAAGAGGAACAGGGATAAGAAGGGAAAGTTTGTTTCTCTAAGGAAGAGTACTTGGAGCAGGAAGCTGGAATAAATTCAATTTGATTCCTATTAAATTCCCCATTTTCTTGATTCTAGAGGTTGACTTTGCTGCTTTCCCTTAGCACTGCCGAGTTTTATTAGGTATATTGTGTCCATGGTGACCTAATGATATTTAATAAGGTAAAATAGTGGGGGGTTTTGTGATATGTTTTATTGGACCAATTATATGGTTGGGAGAGATGTTAGTGAAAAGTTAGGGAGAAGTGCCTTTTTTCAGGAAGAAGCAATTGCAGCCTAAGCTGAAAAGCAGATATAGCACACACTAAAGCACCCGATCTATACGGACGCTGTGGAGCCAGGTCAGAGTAACATGCTGCTGCTTCTAGTAGAGTGCATTTTTCCATGTCTGTTAGCGTTGTGTATGTATTAACATACAGTTAAGAGTATAACAGTATATAAACTATGCAAGTCACACAATTCACTAATCACAATCAATATAACTAAAGCTACATCATATATGCACATACTTGTTATAGTATTTTGTTGTTCACCAGTAGTCTGTTACTAATTAAACCTTAGGCTAAGGCTTTCTAATAAGCCATTTCCTGTTATGCCTTTCTTGCTTAATCTTTTACCATTTGCTTAGCTAAATATGTGAATTATCTAGCACTCTGTTGGACGTAGCATTTGTAACACTTGAGAAGTTTACTTCATGGTCACATAAGGTGAGCTTTAGACTTTCTGCTTCTGCAGCATTCCTGCCAACACCCTTAAAAATGGGTAACATAGGCAACAGCTCCATCACCACCATAGCTGTAAGTAATTTAATTACCCTACAAGCAGGATTATTCTCCCCTGCATTAGAATCCCTTAATAATGGTGAGGTGCTCATAAAGCATGCTTATGTGTCCTATTTAAATACTGGCATGTTGTTGGGCATTTGAACAGGCATTAAATTATTCACCTGTGTCCACATTGGGCACCATGTTGAGGTGTTCCATTAGGCAGTGATGATAATGTAATGAGAGTTGACTTTGTTCTGTAGACCAGAAGAAGGGTAGGAACCCTGCCACTAGGAATAATTATCTCATTTTAGTTCAGCTTTTTGTCTCTCTAAAAGACTGCACAAATGCATGGGTTTGGGTTTTTTTTTTAAAGTGAGGGCCTGCATTAACCTAACCTTCTTGTGCCCTACAGCTTTTAAGCAGTCAGGCCCATTTATTCTACCTACATCCATTTGAGTGGTGGATAATACTGGGAATAATTCAGTTTCAAGGGGATTTATGGCTCCTTTCACTTAAGTAATTTTCAGATAAAATATTGTAATTGTTATGGGTCTGCACAGATCAGTGTGATCAAACAACAGTAATTTAGTGCTGTTAATACTGGGAGATATTTATTCAGAAGATAACTAGAAAACAGGAGAAGAGTAGACATTTCACATTGTGCTGTGGAAGTTCCCTGAGTTTCCTTCCATCTTTATCCCTAAAGCTTCACAGTCATTAGGAATAACAAGGTGAGTGGGTCCCAGATACTGTCTATTTCCTATTTTCTTGCCTGCTAGTATTGCTTATATTACCTATATTGAGGCCCCAAACAAAATCATCCCCACATTTTCCCCACTGCTGTTTGCAAGAAGAAACTTATCCTAAATGAAAATCTTAAATTGAGATGAATAAAATGGACACAGATTTTGGGGGAAAGGGGAGCAGATAAGCATTATCACCAAGAGCTACAAGTGCTTCACTTGGAGTGTTATCCTTTCTTTCGGGTGGAGATGTGGCCCATACAAAACTTCTGGATTTGGGTTTGACTTTGGAGCTTAGGATCCAAATGTTGTGGCTCAGGCACCTTTCCAGCTCTGAGAAACAGTAGAATTGATTGGTAAAGCAGGGTTTTAAAAAGATAACTGCCTTTGTGAAATACAGAAGTAACATATTCTCCTTTACCTTCCTAAGATAAATATTACTGACTGATCGGTTCAAATGAACTTCATTCTGCTGGGGAAAAATGCAGCCTAATTCTCTAGGAACCCACAGCACTTATTGATTTGTAGATGTGTAGATACGCCCAGATTTTTTTTCCTCTCCCTGGAAGTTCCTTGGGATTCAACTATTTTCTGCCATTCCCATCCATTTGAGTAGATACTAATGGGGCAATATTCTTGCATAGTGGTGATAAACTGCAAGGCACATAGGTGAAGAACAGAAAATAACAGTGATGAAAACAGAACATAGGAAGAAAATAAGAGTATATGTCAGACTTTTCCAGCAAGGCCCTTCTGCTTAAAGCAAACCCTAGCTTTTGGATGGAGCATTGTTCTGGTCTCTTTCTGTGCTTAGTCATCAAAGGCTGAGAGCGCTCAGGTTTCAGCCTCTCTGTAATTAGAAATAACAGCTTAAATCCCAACTTCAAAAGAGAAGCCACCAATCTGCTGTGTAAACAGAGATTGAATGAGCTTCCCAAGAGGGTCTTTAAAATACGTTCTCCAAACCCACTGCGGGGCACAAGCAGAAACATGGAATGAATGAAGCCCCTCACTGATATTTAGCAAGCAATCAAGCTTGTGGGGGAGATGAGGAGAAGGACCACACATCCTTGCAATATGCATGCACACTAGGTTAAATCACTTAAGCAAGCATGAGTTTTATATTGCTCCTGAGATAATATTATGCCAAACTGTGGAGGCTCTACTTGACTTCCAGTAAGCAAAGAGTTAACACATTAATCAGCCTTAACACAGATATTTAAGGGAAAGTAATGGGGTAGGACCCAGCCCTGAAGATCTAAGCAGTCTTGTATGGGTTGTGAAGGAAAACGTTTGCTCTGGCCTCTTGTACTACTCCAGCGTTGCAAAGGTGCCTTAATGGGTGGGATAAAAAGCTACCTGAATTTTTCCCTGGTATCTGCAGAACAGCTGGTGTCTTCAGTGAAACAAGTATGTCTGTGGCATTGCTTAGCTCCTGTGAGCTATGTTTGCCAGTTAACCTTATGTGGGACTTTGTAGCCAAGCTTAAGTCAGAGCAGGCCTATTGCTTTTTTAACTCAGTAGTTTGGATCAAATTAGTTTCAGGGACAGGTAGCCTCATCATTGGGAAGGGAACATGAGAAACACCTCTGGTATTGGGGAATTTATAAACTCCCCTCCCTACACAGATTTAATATTACAGATTTACTCTTCTGAAATCAGAGGGAGGATTTATTTATGTAACAGCTAAATCAGCATGCATTTGACTGATTTTGAAACATTGGAGAGAACTTCTCCATCAAATCCAAATATAATAGTAGCAAGGGTGGCTGGATGGTTGTGCTAAAATTGGTCTTTCCTACATTCCTTTTTACTTGCCATTTCATCCCCCAACTATTCCTCTGGTATACTGCTTTGTTCCTAAAATACCCATAACAAATCTTTCCATACCCAAATTCTCTAAACAGCTAGCAGAAGGCATTTATGTGTCCATCACAACTTGAAGAGGCTCTTTGGTTCATGATAGCTTTGGTGTGGTGTATCACTCGTACTTGAGAATACACAGGTCAAAACTATTCTCATTAGCCTAGTCTAGACCCTGACAAATCTCTATTTTCAGCTGGGCAGATGGTAAAATGATGGCTCAGATAAACTCAGGTTACCTGTACTGTGTGTCAGTTACTAAATTATATGGTACTGCAGGAAAGAGTTAGTTCTGGAAAAGTTTCATAGGAGTTGGTTTCTCTGTTTTGGATACCCTACCTGTAATGTATTGCTAGGATCATCTTTGACTCTAGGGCTGGATCCAGGCGTGCAGGCATGTGTGGTTCGAGGTGCCACAAACTGCATGCCTGGCATGTTAAATTGTGCGCAGTGCTTCTAATTTGCAGTGCTAGGGCAAAAATTGCTACCAGGATTTCCCAGTAGCAAAAAACCCCCTGAATAAAAAAGTAGTGCAAAGCACACCAAAGTGGTGTGTGCCAAGCCAAACGCGGAGAGAGGGGAGCAGGCAGCCCAGGGCTACCTGCTCCCCCATCTTTGCACGATGCAGACCCCTCCACATGGAGGCACTCTGTGCCCCAGCCAGCCTCTCCAGTTGACCGGGGCACAGTGTGCCTTTAGACAGGGGGGCATGCAGCCGTGGTCTGGCTGCTCCCCTGTCTCCATGTGTCTCGGCGCAGGGGCTCAGCCCCTCACTGAGGCATGCGGAACCCCTGTCTTGAGGCACCTTGTGCCCCAACCAGCTGTGGAGCAGCTGGCTGGGATGCAGTGTGCCTTGAGAAAGGAGAGCAGGCAGCCCAGGGAGCAGCTGGCTGGGCCATAGGGTGCCTCAGTGTGAGGGCTTCACAGCAGTGAGCCCCCACACTGAGGCACACAGAGATGGGAGCAGGCAGCTTAAGGCTCCCTCATCTCAAGGCACATTATGCCCCAATTCCCCCATTTCCACATGCTGCTTGCTGGAGCACAGTGTGCTTCAGCACAGGGGCTGCCTGCTTGCTAGCCCTGCACTGAGGCACCCTGTGTCCCAGACAGCCCCCTGCAACACATGGAGCAGCAGGACAATGTGTACTGCTGCTGCAAAGTGCACGAGCAGGGGCATGCAATGTGCCATAGTGTTTGTGCATACTATTTGTGCAACTGCAAACACACACCCCTGCTCATGTGGATGTGACCAGGATGGCCTACTGCTGCACTCCTGAGATCTCTCCACTGGAGTTATTCAAGTGCTATTTACATAAAACTGGATTAAGGCAATAGAAAACAAGGCACAGTTTTGTTTGAATAAGTACATTGCAATTGTTCTAAAAGATGGGCACTGTCACTTCAACTTGTGTCTGGCATAAAGATAAATGGTAATGTTGCATGCTACAGGAGTTGGTGCTAGGTTCATCCTATTCAATATAGTCAATTATTTAATAAGAACGAATAAATAACATGCTTGTGTGGAGACTTGCAGGAGATCCCAGATAGCAAGAAGTTATCAGGACAGAATCATTCACAAGTACAGAGGTTATCCTTACAGGCAGAAAATAACAAGATTTAACCTGGACTAAGCAAATTAGTGCATCTGGAACAAAACTATTCAAAATGGAAGGCTGTATCAACAGCTGGTGGAAATTAACATGACTCCATTTATATCATCTGAAGACCTCCCTCATAGCAGTGTATTAATTGAAAGACTCCAAAAGCACTAATGTTGAAAGAGACATGAGGATGATTGTGGAGAGCAAATTAGTCTGAGACCACAGTGTCATATGACAGCAAGATAAAATGGCTGATGGGGCTGTGGACCACCTGTAGAATGGCATTAAATCATGGATCAGGGAGAAAATGGTTTCTCTCTGCATCTAAAAGCACATGTAGGATCCCCTACATTCAGTTCTGGACAAGTTTACAGTAGAAAATTCTGGATAACTTGGAGGGAATTCAGAGTGGGCCACTAAGATTTACTAAAGAGATTGGGAATGTAGACTTAACATTTGGGTGTGCATTCCTGAAGGTGCCATGTGGAGAAATCTCCAGTGGGAAGAAGCAACCTCCCCTGCTTGGGACACTTAAAACCAGCCTGGAGAAAACATGCTCCAGTGCCGGTCTCTTAGGTAAATGGCTGATATAGCCCACAGCCCAGATTATGTCGTTGCTTCTTCAAACAAGCAGTTTGATTGAGCTTGTTGCTGAAATGTCTACTGCCCAAGGCAGTCTTCCTGTTACCTTCTAGCTGTACTTGAATCCTTAGTGCTCTGAGTTGGTATAATGTAGCTTTGGGGGCAGTTGATCTCTCAGATCTGCTTGGGAGCAGCATTGACATGGAAAGGGTCAGGATGGAGGAAGCTGGGGTGAGGGTAGAACTTTCTGCAGTAGGGTGTTTTGGAGCAAGTTTTCATGAGTATGCTGCATCACTCAGCTGTGACCCTCTGGCTTGCCAAACATAGAAGGGTGGTACTCATGGATAACTTATGATTAACGGCAGGAGAAAAACTGTGGCAGATAGCATCATCAGCAATCTAGAGAACCTCACAGTGCAAAGAGGATCAAACGTACGTTCATTGTGTCCCACCCAACAAGATGTTAGATCAGCATAGATACACATTCCAAAAGAGGCCAATATGAGGCACTCCAATATTTGCTAGGCTAGCCTATAGAAGGGGTAAATGTTAAAGAACAAAAGATGAATTTCTAACTAGAAACTCTTGAGGGGAGAATAGGGTGTCCTTCAAAGTAGAAGCTGTGAGGAACCACAAAATCTATATTTTATTGCATGTATGGTACAAAAAGGTTATCCCTATAGCTGAATCTAAAGTAAGACCTGGGATGAGAACTCTCCTGAATGTGAGAAAAGTTCATTTCTCAGATTTGTGTCTTGCTCTGTAGTTGGCTGCCCCCAAAGCTTTGGGTTCAAACAGTTTGGAAGAGTTTGGCTGCAGATCTCGAGACTATAGCTGGGTCCATGGCTGGTTTTTACCTTGGCACTCTTGTAAAGGCTTCATGTTCAGCCATAGACTACAGCTGGACCATAAACTGTGGAGCAGCCAGAGCAAGGAGAGCTCCTCCTCTTCTGTGTCTGTAAGTGGACTATGTTAGGAAGGCTTAATTTGAGTGGCATAAGGAGTGCAGGGCAACTAAGGCAACTGCCCTGGTTGCTGACTTGGCTGTTGTCAGTGGCACAATAGCAACTGAAATTTGCTGCTGCCCCTGTGTCCCAGGTGCTCAGCCGCAAAGCTAAGCTGCTGTTTCATTCTACTGGATATGGATAGCTGTATACTGTGCTGAAGGTCTGTACTGTTCTGAGCCGCTATATGGGAGCCCTGGGTTCAGGTAACCTCTCTCTATGTGGGAGCAGCAATGACATGGAAAAGGTCAGGATGGCGGAAGCTTGATGCAGGTGGAACTGCCTACTTTTCTGGTTTCTAAAGACCTTTTCACCTTTCCTTGCTTTCAGGAAAAACAGAAGAGTTGGGGCAATGGGTTTAAAGATCTGTCATAGGATAGTTATGCAGTGGTTCCTGTTTGGTTTGTGTTTTTGAGCAGAAATAAATTAATCTCTCTATAAGCACATGCTTCCTCCCCTCTCCCAAAACCCAAACACAATGAGAAACTGCTGGGAAACAACTTCTACAATTAACTATGAGGTTGCATTTAGTTCAGCACCATGGGCTGGTTAATTGGCTGGTTCTATTACAGTTCTCCTTCTGCTGACTGACATAGCTTCTAACAAGCTGCTTGCTGGGTAATTAATCCTGACCAAGGTTTAGATTCCTGAAGCTGGGTCTGCTTTAAGGACCTGCACCATTATACAGTATTTTCTCTGTGAAATTAGGTCTGCCTCATCCAAAGCTCCTTGAAGAATCCTATTGTGGGTCTGGATGGTGGAAGTGACATGCAGAGACACCAATCTCCTGGAGGAAAGCTAGGCTTTAGTCTTGTAAAAAGATTCCAGACCCTGTATTCAATTTCCTCCTCATGCTTAATGCTGCTTGACAGATCAGTGGCAAGTGAGTACCATGAGATGTCAAAAAAACCCACTGTGCACATACAAATTGTTATAATGAAATAAACCCTAATGAGATGTAATGATTTCAGCTAGAAAATGGAAATAATAAGCTTAAAAACAAACTGTGCAAGGGGAAACAGACCTTGATTAACAGAAGGAAAGAGAGGAGTGGAGCCCCAGAAGCTTCTACTGCAGGGGCATAGGCTGGACTCCTGCTTGAGTGCAGAATTGGAAGGGATAGTTTGGAGGATTCATGCACTACAGAGGGCAAATACTAGTAGATGCTGTGTACTGGTGCCTACTGGAAAATCCTGGGCCAGCAGTGTGCGGTATGGAAACGTCTGTCTCTATTGTGGCTTTCAGCAGGAAGCACACGGAGTGGCTGCCAGCAGGCTCTTTGTGATGAGATCCAGTCAAACATTCATGGGCCAAGACTGGGTGCTGGTGAAAGGTGCAAATTCTAGGTGTGCGTATCCTCTGATCTGAAAATGACCCCATGTGGATTTATTGTGCCCCCAGGAACCATACTTCTCAACTTGCCAGGCCTCACACGTGGGACGTAGTAATGTCGAAGACCTAAAGTGGGAGGCATAAAATGACTAACGTAGTGAAGTTAAAGGAGAGAATTCCACAGTGTTTTCATAAAGACAGCAATTTCTCACCTCAACCTCTAGACCTTTAACATAAAAAAAATATTAGCAATCTTTGTATTGAATACAGGTAAATTTGGAACCAAATGGACAAAATCCTTGGAAAGAAGGACCGTGGGGGTTACAATACAAGAAGAAATAACTGACAGATATGGACCAGACTGGAGGGCATAGCTGCTTTGAGCCTGAAAACCTATATATAGATTTACAGCTATTGGTACTATTTTTTAGCCAGCTCTGTTTGCTGCGGAAAGATTGCCTCTCCTTTCAGTTGTTCCATTCTTTCTTCTGGCAGACTTTCCACTGCCAGAAGCTAAATGCTATTTGTTCGTTTCTTGTTTTTTGTCAATGGAAGCCAGCATAAATCAACAGTGAAGGTAGCCCAGCCACACTTAAAACAACAGCCCAGTTGATCTCATCTGGCAAGAAAGTGAATAAGAGCGCACATGGTCTCGTATGTAGCCAGAACCCAAACCAAACAGGACTCCATGGATTAAATTCTGAATTGGACCTAGAAGCAAAGCTAGCAAGCAGTGCAATTTGCCTAGTACAAAGGGAATGAGCTCCAGGTGAAAAGCTCTGATAAGCAAACAGACATCCAACATTTGCAGTAGCTGAAGCTTTCAGTAAGCTTCAAGGATAGACCTGTATAGGGTGCCATGGAGGCTACAAACATGGATAGTCATGGTTGTAGCCTATAGCTGGGGATGAAGTGGCAAAAAGCTGTGTTTTCATCTCAGAAAGAAAAGCCGTCAGTCTCTTAGCTAAACACAGACTGAAGGCATGCTTTCATGCCTTATTAGTCCTACTGCTGTAAAATCTCTGTTATCCGGCATGAGAAGGGAATGGAGGGTGCCGGTTATCTGAGAGTATACCTAGCAAGGAAGACCGTGCCATACTTGTAGTGCAAATTTTCAAAGAATTAGTGTACAATACATTACAGTATAACAGACTGTATAAAGAATAAAATAGTATACAGGTACTCACCAATGTAGTAGTAGTAAAGCACCACTGGAGTGAAGAGAAATCCTGAGGCAGTGATGTACAGTATACTAAACTTACATGTAGTACACTATTGGCAGTGCATGGCGTACACCTAGATCACTTAAAAGTAGAGTACTCTTAACACTACAGTGTGCATCCTGCTGCTGAAAGTGGCACAGCAGGCAGCAAGCAGCACAACGCTGTGTGTGTCCCGCTGCTGAAGTTCTGGTTAATAGAGTACTGTGGTTAGTTAAATGCCGGATAACAGAGATTTTACTGTACCTGAACTTCTAGGAGCTGCTAAGGTCTAAAGGGGCTTCCTGATTGTGAACCTTAATCACAGTGGGCAGACATCCAAACTGTTAATACAGCTGGTACATATATTCCTTCATTATTAATCATTTCTCTATCACTGTAAATTTTACATGGGGCCTAACAAATAGTGAAACAAGCTCTCTGCTTATGCTGCCTATATGTCAACACAGATAAGACAAATGTAGAAAAGATGTGGGACAGAGGAGAGAGATTGTTGGTGTGGAGAAGACAGAAGGATTGCTTTAAAAGGTAGTGCATAAGGGGAGATATGGTCTTATGTATAGAAAATGGGAGCTACTCAATAGCTATTTGGCATGTTTTTTGCTTATTCTACTTAGTTCCTTTCATTGCTAATAGCTTGTAAAATCATAGAATCATAGAAAGTTAGGGTTGGAAGGGACCTCAGGAGGTCATCTAGTCCAACGCCCTGCTCAAAACAGGATCATCCAAAACTAGATCATCCCAGCCAAAGTTTTGTCTAGCCAGGTTTTGAAAAACTCCAAAGATGGAGCTTCCACCAGCTCTCTGGGTAACTTATTTCAGTGTTTTACTCCCCTCCTAGTGAGAAAATTCTTAATATCTAACCTAAACTTCCCTTGCTGCAACTTGAGACCATTGCTCCTTGTTCTGTCATCTGCCAACACTGAGAACAGTCTAGCTCCATGCTCCACAGTACTCCAGATGTGGCCTCACCAGTGCTGAATAGAGGGGAATAATCACTTCCCTTGACCTGCTGGCAATACACCTACCAATGCAGCCCAGAGTGCCATTAGCCATCTTGGCAATAAGGGCACACTGCTGGCTCATATTCAGCTTATTGTCCACTGTAACCCCCGAGTCCTTTTCTGCAGAGCTGCTTCCCAGACAGTCAGCCCGCAGCCTGCACTGGTGCATGGGATTGTTCTGTCCTAAGTGCAGGACTTTGCACTTGTCCTTGTTGAGCCTCATTAAATTTCTTTTGGCCCAATCCTCCAATTTGTCTAGGTTACTCTGAATCCTAGCCCTAACCTTCAGCATATCTGCTGCTCCCCCCAGCTTGGTGTCATCTGCAAACTTGCTGAGGGTGCACTCTATGCCATGTTCCAGGCTGTTGATGAAGACATTGAACAAAACTGGCCCCAGGACTGACCCCTGGGGGACTCCACTTGATACTGGCTGCCAACTAGACTTTGAGGCATTGATTACTACTCTCTGAGCCTGATGCTCCAGCCAGTTTTCTATCTGCCTTACAATCCATTCATCCACTCCATACTTCCTTAGCTTGCCTGCAAGAATGCTGTAGGAGACTGTATCAAAAGCCTTGCTCAAATCAAGGTATACCACATCCACCAGTCTCCCCACATCCACAGAGCCAGTCACCTTGTCATAGAAGGCAATCAGGTTGGTTAGACCCTGGTGATTTGCCCCTGGTGAATCCATGCTGGCTGTTCTTAATCACCTTTTTCTCCTCCAAGTGCTTAGAAATGGATTCCTTGAGGGTCTGCTCCATGATTTTTCCAGGGCTTGAGTTGAGGCTGACTGGTCTGTAGTTCCTTGGATCTTCCTTTTTCCCTTTCTTAAATATGGACACTATGTTTGCCCTTGTCCAATCGTCTGGGACCTCTCTTGATTGCCATGAGTTTTCAAAGATGATGGCCAATGGCTCTGCAATCACATCAGCCAAGCACCTCAGCACCCTTGGGTGCATCCCATCCGGCTCCGTGGACTTGTACATGTCCAGAGTTTCTAAGTAGTTCCTAACCTGTTCTTTGACCAGTGAGGGCTGCTCACCTCCTCCCCAACCTGTGTTGCCCAATGCAGTAGTCTCGGAGCTGCCCTTGGCTGTGAAGACTGAGGCAAAAAAGGCATTGAGCACTTCAGCCTTTTCTGCATCCTCTGTCACGAGGTTGCTGTTCAGTAAGGGACCCACACTTTCCCTGATCCTTCTCCTGCTACTGGCATACTTGTAGAAATCCTCCTTGTTACTCTTCACATCCCTTACTAGCTGCAACTCCAGTTGTGCTTTGGCCTTCCTGACTTCATCCCTGCATGCCCAATGATTTTATACTCTTGCCTAGTTATTTGTCCAAGTTTCCACTTCTTATAAGCTTCTTTCTTGTGATTTAGTTTATGGAAGAGTTTTCTGCTAAGCCAAGCTGGGCTTCTGTTATACTTGCTAGTCTTCCTGTACAAGGGGATGGTTTGTTCCTGGACTCTCAGTAAGGTTTCTTTGAAGTACAGCCAGCTCTCCTGGACTCCTCTCTTGCTCACTCTATCATCTCTTAAAGAATCCCCTATTTACAAAACAATCAGTCTCTCAAAAAAGAAAGATGTCCCTTGATACCTCTGATAGAAGGAAATGGTGCCATCAACAACATTGTCAGATTGTATAAATTCCTTCCTCCTGTGGATGTAAAGAGTGGCTTGACATTTGCTCAAATTGTACGATGGATTCCCTATATGATATATGAAGATAGATCTAAGCAAAGAGGCTAGAAACTAACTGGGAAAAGTGTATTGATCTCTTATGTAATGTATATTTTACAATTACCAGTATTTAATCTTTTATTCTATGTACGATGAGAGGCCTTGTCGACACTAGAAAGGGTTTGCTACCTCAGTGTAGCCATACCAGCAATTCGTTGTGCTGGACACTCTGTTTACATGAGTGTTTGATACATGTATACCAGTTTCCTGAATGAAAGATATGCTGGCATAATTGTCCAAGGTAGGGTTGGGGTGGGAGGTGACAAAAGTCAGTATATCTCTCACAGACAGAGAGAGGTGTGATTCTTTTGAGTGTAGTCTTTGCCTGAGTTACAGGTAAGCATCTTTCAGTGCTTCTGTGTTCTGGGTCTGTCTTTTTCACAGGTGTTTTGGTGCTGAGAACTTATATAGTTGAACAAATTTGAAGACAATTATTTTTAAAAGGGAAGAGACGCTTCCAATATAGACTGGGGCTACTAATGTATTTGTTGTGTTTTAAAATTGCTGTCTGCTGGGAGCCCAGCCCATTTGTCTCTTTTTTTGTTTGTTTGTTTTTTCCTTCTGGAAGCAAATATTATCCAATTTATTAAAAAGAATTAAGCAACCACTATTCAAGGGAAAACAGAATGCAATTCAGGCCATTCTAACTTTGGTGGGTAAGACACCTGAATACCTTGATATTACTGAGAATTAGGAATATTAGGAACTTTAAACAGAGCATCAAGAAAACTATTTGTTTGGGGTAGTAATAAGGTTGGTGTATGTTCCTGACAGTATCCAGAGAGTAGTTTGGTTGTGTTTTGGTTCCCCCCACTCTCCTATGTCACCGTCCCCAACTAGAATTCATGTTAGGAGGCCTATCAAGCAGAGTGCTTTTCCTCGTTAGCCAGGCTGTCCAAACACTTTCTTGTATGCTAAATGTAATCTGTGGAGATCTAAAATGTAGATTTGCCAAAGTCCTGACCCTTTAAAATGTTTTGGGATAGGAATATAATTTATTTATTTCAGAAACTCACTATTTATTGAATGGAATCCTGTTTACCAAGCACAAAGTCCCCAGAAAGGACAAGAGGAATTTTAAGGCACAAGGGGTGCATATTTCTGATACTTTCCATGGTAATTAGTGAATTCTAGGAAGCCGTTGCTGATGTCTACTTCTCTTTGCTCTTGGTTTTGTAAATACCTTGTTGCTTTTGTTTTCAGTTTTGGTGAACTAAACCCATGTGCAATCTATATTACTTAGTCTAGAATAGTGAGAAGGATTGGAATTCTGTAGGGCTTGATTATTTTCAATAAATGAATACCTGCTTTTACCAGACACTCTGGTAAATTTGACACATCAAATTTGAGCACTGGCATCCTGCAGAGCGTTCCAAATCTCTCATACAATCAGTTAAAGCTTCTCCCTCCTCTATGCACAGACCTGGCCCACATGCTTTTAACAGTATAGCTATGTCAGTTAGGAATGTGGATTTTTGTGTTTTTTTGCAGTACAGTACATCCAGAAGAGGCACCCATAAGGATGCCTTAAATTGGCATAACTTAATTCCCTTCCCCCAGTGCATCCACACTGTTTTAACTACAGTATTTCCCAGCAGGCAAGTCCTTAAAAAGAGTATAGGCCTTGGCATAAGGTTCAGGGCTTTGAAGCAATCACTGATGTCTGAGGTCAGTTTTCAAGGCCAAAGAATATTACTTTATTTAGGTTTCCAGACCTTACTTCAGGAGTGCACTGACGTTGTTTATAAAGCAAACATGGATTCAAAAGTCTGGCTTTCTGTTTGACTAGATCTTGCCAGACTCTAAGGAACACATGTGGGTTTTCTCTCCTCTTCATCATGCTGCTAGGCATGTTCTTGGATAAAATAGGCTTATTTTTGAGGATGCATACAGATCGTTTTCCACTGGTGGTAAAAATTTCCTTGAAGGACTTGGGCACTTAGGAGACTTTAGCTGAAAAATATTTTCTGCCAGGGTTCATTCTGGATATTGCTATGAATGGGCTAAAAACTCATTATCTTTATGTAGGGTTGTTGGTTGTAGCCTTGTAGGTCTAAGGACATAGGTAGGCAAGGTTCTTTGGCTTATCCTTATGCAGATTTTATTCAGGCTTTTCCAATTCAGAGGCAATATTGCGTGAGTAAGGACTGAGAAGGGGCTTAAAGATCTAGTCAGAAAGTTTTGCCTCAGTAAGGACTTTCAGATTCAGCCCATAATTATTTTTTTTTCTTGTAAAAGTGAGAAGTCACCCCCTGCCTACTCAGTTTGGGGACAAAAAGAGCACAAGGAGCAGCAGGACACCTTTTCCTTAATTTGCTATTCTGATGGGACTCATCTCTGATCTTGTACCTAGCAACAGCCTTTGCAGAAAAGAGCTCATTTTTCATTTACCTTTTATTAAACGCTAATCTCTGCTGTGCCTGCTAACAGGAAGGTTCAGTTACAGCAGCAGATTCTGGGATGCTTCTTTACCAAAAAATAAACTGAAAGGATCAACTTGTTTCATATCTGGCTCCAAACAGCCACTGGATGGCCAAAGATTATTTACCTCATTTGAACTAGTGACCCAGAGCTGCCAGCACAAAATCCCTTGAGCTATCCCAGTTCTTCCCAATGCTGTGCTTTTTTTTTTGCTTTTTTTTTTTAACCAAATAGAGTGGTACCAGAGCAGCTCATTGGCTTAAAATGGAAAATACTTATTTACTAAAATGGAAAACAATAACATCTGAAATAGGATGAGACTTTCATTTTATGACGTAATTCAGAGAAATCTGTTCTTCATTTGGGGCATTAATGGTTGTAACAGAAGCTGTAATATTTTTAACAACAGTGGTGATTAAGAACATAAGGAGCAAAGTGGCAGCAAATCTCCATCTAAAAAGAGCTAACTAGCCCATCCCTTAGTCCCCACCACACTGTCATGTTTAAATACCATGAATATTCACTGCCTGGCACCCAGCTGGCAGCTGAGCTGTTTTGACACAAAAACCTTCAAACTCAAAAGAGTTTTTAATCAGTCTGCAAGAGAGAGAAGAAGAAAGTGAAAGAAAGCAATAGGAACAGAGAAAATGAATCAATGAATTTAACAGAAAGAATGTCAGAATCCAGTTAACCCCTTCCTTGCTCTGTGGTCAGGACCACTACCTTTCTGCTGATGTGCTGCTCTCTTTCCAAGTCAGGGGAGGGCTGAAAGATGCAAAGGAGCTACTTTCCCCTACTATTTATGACATGGGCAATGGTTTCTCTCCATGCTAGGTGCTTTACTGACACAATAAACAGTCTTTGGCTGAAGAGCTATAGTCTTAAAAAGGTACAACACACAACTTGTACCTCTCAGATATTCTTCATTTCAGTCCCAAATCTGTCAACCTTTCACACACATTTGGTGGCTTCCTCCCTTCACTTGTTAGATTCATTTACACCAGAAAACAATCACAGCACTGAGGTTACAGAATGGATTATTTATACCAAAAGAATTAAACCCTCAGCATCTGAAGTCTGTGCAAGACTTCAAGTTTTTGTGCACCTCAGCCTGAATCTTTGTCACATGTTACATCTTACAAAAGAGCCCCAGCAGGGTGAGTGATTAGGGTAGTGCTAGGGACGTGCCCTATTAGTTACATGCTTGTTAATTTTGTTAGGGTTACCAGGCGTCCGGGTTTTCCTGGACATGTCCTCTTTTTTGGATCCCTGTGCTGTGTCCGGGCATGTTTTTTAAATAAGAGCAAACGTTTGAGTTTTCTGCTCTCCTGGGCTGGCTGCTTTGGGCTGGGAGCAGCTGGCAAGGTGATTGGCTGCCAGGGGTCATGTGGTCTCCGTACAGGCTCCCACAAGCCAGGTAGTGTGAGTGTGAGTGAGCGTACAGTGAAGGAGCTGCTTGGGCAGCAGGGCTCGGGTGGCAGGGGTCTGTGGATTGGGAGTGAGGGGCACCAGCAGGGCTCGGGGGACAGAGGCTGCAGGTCCAGTGTGCAGGACACTGGCAGCACTGGGAGGGGTGCTGGGGCTGCGGGTCTGGAGTGAGGGGCACTGGCAGGGTTGAGGGGGCAGGGGGCTGCAGGTCGGGAGCGAGGGGCACCACCAGGGCTGGCAGTGGGGTAAGGGGCTGCCGATCAGGAGTGAGAGGGATGGGATGGGTGATTGTGGGTTGGGTGTGCAGAGCACTGGCAGTGCCAGGGGGCTGCAGGTCAGGAGTGAGGGGCACCAGCAAGGAGTGGGGGGCAAGGTACTACTGTTTGGGAGTGAGGGGCACTGGCAGGGCTGGGATCAGTGGGTCTGGAGTGAGGGGCAGCAGCAGGGCTGGGGTGCGGATGGCTTGTCACGTAGAGGCAACAGAATGGGCAGGGGCAGGGCATCGGCTTGTCACTACCCCCCTCCCCCAATCATATTCCCTCCCCCCCCTGCACACCCGTGACAGGTGTCTTCTTTTTTGGACCTGGAAATACGGTAACCCTAGTGTATAAATTACACGCTAAATCCTTCCTGCCACAGTCAGCCTTATGTCTCTCTGCTCTATACTTGATTCCAGTGTCCCTGTTATTCGATTGCCTAAAACAGCTAACTCCCTTCATATGGACAAACAGCTTGCTTGTTAGATAAATAAGTGAACTGGATAAGTAGGGAGTTTGGTTACCTAGTTTCCGGGGCCATCAGAGAAGATATGCACCCAGGAAGAATTTAAATATGAGGGTGGCAGTGGCTTTGCAGACCTATCCTGGAAGGACATCCCATACGTGGGAGTCAGGTGGAAGAGAGGAAGGATAGTCTTGTGGGGAATGCTGACAAATAATGCAGCTAAGCAGTCCTCACTGGTGGAATGAACGAGATCGCTGCATCCAATTGGCACGGTAACAAAAGACATGGTGAACAAATTGGGAGAGGCAGCATTACACAGGAACTTGAAGGCAGCGACAGAGTGGAGAGCCATAAAGTTTGATTGAGCAAAGATGATGTCAGTAATTTTGGCTGGTGTGACCTGGAGGTAGAGCATTATGAGTATTGGGGAAAACAGTTAGGAGGAAGCTGGAATAACTAAGGAAATAAGTGCTTGGATGAGAGTTTAGTGGTGGGTACAGGCAGGAAACATTAGGTCTGAGAAATATGGAGCCAGATCCTTGGGTGATGTAGCTTTGCTGAAACTGTAGGGACTTTCACCAGCTGAGAATTTGGCTTCTCATGTACAGAAACAGCAAGCTTTGGACATAGTCTTTTATTTGTCACTGATGGTCTCCTGACACATAGATCTCCCCAGTGGTTTAAATTTACATGCATCTACATTTAGCTAAATTTGTTTTGCAGTCTGCTCCCACAGAGCAGCCAGAGAGGCTTTAGCATGGCAACACTTATGCCACTCAAGTAGTTAATTATTTTTGAATAGCATATTTCCTATGAAGAATGCCTGGAAAAGCATCAAGCTCTACAACCTGTGAGAGGAACTCTTTGCATTTGCCCTGTTTCTGGGATGCATACTAGAAAGGCTCACAGCTGGACTGTGGGACCCATTTCCCTAGGTGCTTAAACAACACAATGGTATGCACTTTTTGACCATTTTACTCTTGCCAGTTTCTGGCTGTTACTTGTAATGAAACTGATAATGAAATAAAGAAAACATAAATGAGCACCTGAAAAAAATCTCATCTCCCAACTTGAAATCAAGGTGTTCCAACTGATAGCAATGTCTGAGGATATACAAAGCTTCCCTTATATTTGGCATATCTTGAAGGGTCCAGATCAGGAAGGACTTACCTTGGCATTCACCTTTAGGGTTTCAGACAGCCTGACTCTACTGCATTTACATGCAGTTAATAGCTAAGTTCTTTATTAGATGAGAGATCTCAAGAAAAACCCGGGCAGAGCAGAAAACAGCATTGGTAGTTGAGCAGGTGGACCTGTTTCCTCTCATATGATAGTTAGCATGAGGTTAAGGGAGAGGATATTACTGATTAATTTTAAACAGAAGCTCTTGCCACCTTTGCTCATTAAAATTCCCGGACACCCCTTGATACTGAAACCCATTGGCTCCAAAATTAGCCAGCTCAGGATATTGCAGGACATAAGTCGCCTGTTGTGACTTACACTATTGCCTAAAAAACAATTGCTGTCTGAAAAGTCTTCTCAGGCTTACCGTATGAAACCTCTAGAGAGCTATAGGCATAAGTGAGTCAGGGCTGGAAGAGCCCACAGTTAATCATTACATCTTAACCACTGCTTAGGAACTGAGTATCATCATTACCCCTTAAACTTCTTTGGGAGTTAAGGTTGCTCTGCATCTTTTCAACGGACATATTTGTTACCTCCAAGCTTTATTTGGAAGACCTTCATGGAGCTGGCAGGCCAATTTCCAGTTGAACATAAGTCTCTAAATAATTAGGTGAAAACGTCCTGATACACTGCTCTTGAAACATGGTATTAGTGCATGAAGGTGCTGCATCTTTGTAATTCATGTACTGACGTAGCCTTGTGATGAGAAACTGTAAAGCAGTGGTTCTCAACCTATGGTCTGCAGACACTTGGGGGTCCACAGACTGTCTAAAATGTCCATGAAAGGTGGCTATGATTAATCAAAAGTATGTAAATATATACAATTACAGTTCAAAGGGGTCCGCACCGCTATTCAAAAATTTTTAGGGGTCTGCAAATGAAAAAAAGGTTGAAACCCACGGCTATAAAGCAATAATGGGCTATTACACCTGAAAGCCTTTGTGATTTCCTGAGATTCCTTTCAGTGTCCTTTCTTCCTTCTCCTCTAACTACCTGGAGGAAGGGTAGGCAGATCCTAGTGAATCCTTTTTCCCATTTCATGATAAGATCTTATGCAGCAGCCTGCTTGTTCAGCACTCCTGGCTTTGCCTTCTCTCTCTGAGGAAAGGTAAGGAGTGCTTCTGCAGGTGCCATTGTCTTTGTTTATTTCAGTAAGTCAGGGGAAAAAATTACCTGTTTGGTCTGTTACAAGCTGTGAAACCTATGTTTATATAGCCCAAGACAGCATTTGCTCACTCTCACTGCACCACAGTTGTAAGAGCCCTTTCTATTTGGGCGCTTTTTTTACACTCACTGCTACTCTCCAACCTGGGTGTCTCACTAATGCATTCTCTGACTTTCTGAAGTGAAGGGGTTAAAATAGTAAGCTGGTCCTTTTAAGAGACCTCTTGGCAGCAGAAACACTCCCACTGCCAGGGCATTCCTTTTATCCAGCCATTCCCCTCACCACCACCAGAAACTGACCTATTTAATCCAATTTTTCTCTAGTAAAGCGCTTCAGATTGGGATTAGTTGGTGTCCTTTAAACTGCAAAATTCTGCTCTGTAATAGATTTGTCTGGGAACTGAAGTGTAAACTGCTGTGATTCTGCCTGGTGTGGGAGCTCCTTGAAAGCCAGATGTCACATTCAGACAGTCATCTCTGTTTACAAACACAGCTAAAGGTTTCAGCAGCTCCCAGTACACACATCAAATCCTGAAGTTTTCATCCTTTATCCCATGCCCACCGTCCGCTTCTGTGTACCCAGCCAGAGCAGCAAAATTAAGTTTTCAGAGCTTGTGGATACTCCTCTCTCTTTCTGAGGGGGGAGCCACTACTGTTTCAACCGGCTGAATTTAACTTGCCATCTGGGGCCTCTCATCTGTAGGTTCTCGAGACAGAAAAACACCAATTGCTAGCAAAATAATCCAGTTTCTTTTCTTTTTCACTCTGAGAGTAGTTGCCTGGCTCTGCCATGGTGGGTTTTAATCTGGCTAGAACTTCTTCCCTTCTACTTTTTCCTTTCCCTTCCCTTCCACCATACCCTCGGCAAGATCCATATCAAAGCTTCAACCCCCCAGGGTTCATTAGAAGGCATTTATTTCTGCATATTCTTGAGGGGCAGATGACTTTATTCACAATGCAAATAGGTTGGCCTTAATTTCAACCCTCCTTTCAAACTGAGATGGATTTAAAAAACATGAGTGCCTCTAAAATAATAAATACATAAATTCTTCTGTATGCTATAACCCTGCTACCTCTGGATAAAACATCCTGGTATCAATAGGGGCGGTAGTCAGGGAAATTTGTTAACTCTGCTGTTGCCCTGATCTCTGTTCTCTAAAATAGAGTTAAAAGTTCAGCAGAGCAGGTTGCCCCCAGCTTGGAGATCTGAGATTGCTTAATAAATATATTCAGATAGTTTTATGCAGCAGAACTAAGATGCTTCAAGAGGGTGGGGAGTGGAGAGAACCAACCCAATTCCCTCCATGAATGCAAAGTGCTAGTCTGTGATTTACTAATGGGGAACAGTGAGTTATTAAAGCTTATTCTACTCCCCCCTAGTCCAGGGGGAACCACCTATTAATAAATCAAAACCCAGTGCCAAGCTACAAGGATAAAAGGATCTACATTAATATGAAAATATTAATATCTGGAGGAGTAAATTATCATCTAAATAGCTTAGAATGAGATTGTACAATCCTTAGTATAAATGACTTGGCTTCGGTTCTCATTAGCACTGTAATAATAAAAAGGTATATCCAACATCTTGAATATGGTTTTGGATATTTGGTAAGTCTGGGTACCATGCTGGGAGCTCAAAGATCTGCCTAGGCCAAGGAAGGCTTCTTTTCCTTGTGTGAGTGCCAGCTGGAAGATTAGTCTGAACAAAGGAGAGACCATAGAAATAACCAGGCATTATGGTATGGGTGTCTCCTCTGTAGAGTATGAGCTAGCACCTCATTTATTAACACGTGCATTGCCCACAGAGACACCAGTGAACAGTGATGAACTTCTCTGATTCACTTCTCCCTGCAGCTTTAACAGGGACCATGGTAGAGGCAGATAGAAATCTGTGAGATGAGGATGAGAGTTAAATTTAGCAGAGCTGGCTGTGAAACAAGGAGACAGATGCAGGGAGTGTCAGATGCCTCCTACCTGTACTCCAGAATCCCATGGATTGGGCTCCCCAGCTGTTTGGGACTAGTGCTAACAGTGGAGCAGTTGAGCAGTTGCTCTTCACACTAGTTTCCTCTAGTTTGTCACTCTTTTTTCTATTTCCATTAATTCCCACAGAATTCTACCCCCCCTCCCCCCATGATTGTATTTGTGGTGCAGACTGAAATGCACCTGGCTTATAACAGCAATATATGGCAAAATATAGAAAACTGTTTCTACTCACCAGCCAAGCGTGAAGCACAGAGTTCCTTTGATTCAGTCCAGTCAGTGAAAGTTAAGTTTCTCGAGGCTGAGACTCTGTCTTTGTTGTCATCTGTGCAAGAACTGTGGTGACCTTCTATAAGTATAATAAGGCTCTTCTATTGAAATATCCTGTTGTCAGACACTGGAATCATATGTGAAAGTTCTGCTTAGTACATTTATTTTGCTACAACAAATATCCAAGATGGACTGAGGTCTTACTCGTAGACAGAAGAAATAAGGGACTGCAATAGAAATGGTTCTGCAGAGAAAGCCTTGGAATAGCCAAATCTGAGGCAGAAGTTTAAGCTGCAGTTTATGTTGAATTGTTAGAAGCTGTTGTTTTTAATGAGATGTGGGTATGTAATTCTCTTGGGCACTTTTAAAGATCGCATTCCTAGTTACCAGTACAACTAAACCCTATGGAAAGCAAATGCTTTAGGGAGTGTGTATGGTCATTTCAGTGTTATGGATTGTTAATATCTGCTTTGCTACAAATACTAGTAGATCTATAAAACCTATATTAAATGGGTATAGACTTACGATCACCCTGCTGTCTAGGGGAGGCTGTTGAGTAGTACTTGATACACTCAAGGTATAGAATGTCTTTCATAACACATGGATTTGATTTTTTACAAGTTTTGAGATGGTATAATCTGTATTAATGATGCAGTGGATTAAATATACCTCATACTAACTATGGAGTTCCATGGTGGCCAGAGCAGATCTGGTATTCAAGCTATTGAAATCCTTATGTGGAACACAGGGGTGGGACCAGCAAATTCTCCCTATGCCTGAAGAAGGGTGTTTGTGCACCAAAGCTTGTAAAGAACAAGTTTTCCAACTATTTAGTTGGCTTAATAAAAGACATCACATTTACCCAAAGAACGCTGTCTGCTTATGTGGAGCACAGAACTCTTTGGAGAACCCACAGTTCTGCATTACAGCTGGGAGATAACTCATCTTCTCTGTTGCTTATCTGAGATCTGTTCTTCAGACTATCCCCTGGGAAGGCTTTGCCCAAAGGAACCAGCCCTTGACAAACTGCAACTGGATTTTGTTTGTTTATTTTGCTTTTTAAGTATCTGACACCAACACACATTTAAAAATGCTCTAAATCTATCAAGCTGAGTTAAGCCCTTAAAATAAAATAAACGTAAATTATTCTTGAGCTGCCAGCATGTAGTCAAAGTTTTAGTCTGAAATGGATTAAAATGACTCAATTCTAAACCCCTGAAAAATGTGGAGTTTAATGAAAACAAAAGCAATGCTTTTTTCTTGGTACTGCAGATGTGTTGCTATGATTAAGTCTCCTAGAGCCTAATTCAACTCCATATTTTGTGATCATTTGTGCCGCTGCTAAATGTGCATGAAATGCTATGATGATGTAAGAGTGTTGTAACCATGAGGTCCAGAAATTATGAGAGACAAGGATTTGTTAGTGTGAATGTTTACTGGACCAACTGTAGAGTTGGGACAGAGTTAGACAAGCTTATGAGCACAAGACATTCTTCATCCGGTCTGACCAGAACAAGCTAAGCACAGCATATGACAGATGACTGACTATGCTGTGCTTGGCTTGTTCTGGTCAGACCTGATGAAGAATGTCTTGCATTCAAAAGTCTGTCTCACTTTATCCCAACTTTACAGTTGGCCCAATAAAAGATATCACCCTAAGGAATCCTTGTTTCTATGAAATGCTGCTATTCTGATTTTTGCAGCCAGTTTGCACCAGGTCACCTGCTACTCTCATCTGCACAAAGGCCATTGCTAAATGGGTACTTTTCCCACATCTGGACTCCCCTCTTCCTTTCTGTCTATACAAACTTACTGTATATCATGCTATAAACTAGAAGAAGGGCCTGAACCAAGAAAATTAGGTTCTAGATTTGGCTTCAAAATTGCAGTGTGTTTGGAGGCAGAGTTTTGTTATGACCCACTGCAGACCCTAGAGCCAGGTCTGACTTTTGGTTACAAATGCACATACAGACCTCCTGCTTATTCAAAGCAAGTCTTTTGGTTTGGGTTCAGTATGTAATTGTAAGGAGCTGGAAAGTGAGTTTTCTAGTACAAGGGCTAGAATTAGTATGGATAGCACACCTGAAATGTACAAATCTGAGCCTCAGTTTACATAGAGAGACTACTTATGGTTTCATAGAGAATTCGTAATTACAATCTGTCTGGCTAAGTACAAATAGAGGCTGAATTGATTCAGTCTTTGCAGTTTAGTCTAAGCTGCAGAGTTTGAACAGATAAGCAAATGAACACACATTCACTTTTGATTCAAGAAGTGCAGCCACATGCCTGCTGTGGCTCAGACAGGAAGCTGCGGGGGAGGTGCTAGAGCATGCCTGCCAGCCACTCCAAGGCTTTCCGCTCCCCTCCCTGCTGGAGCAGAGGGGGCATGGCCAGGCCCCAGCCCCTGCTCTGCCTCGGGGAGTGGGGAGATAGTAGCACTGAATTCATAAAAGCTTGAACAAGAATAGTTCTTTTTCTGAAAAACTATAAACTGAAAATTATAAACACAGCCTAAGAGGTGTGTTCACTTACTCTTCCTGCTGCGTCAGAGGTCTTTGGGATTTGCAGTCCAGCATCAGAGCAGCAGGACTCTACAGGGTTCCTTGTCACTTCCTCTTCCTTCTTCCAGGTGCCTCTGGGATTTGTAGTCCATAGTCACAACCAACACTAAGTAAGCTGGCAGTGCAGGGCAGGGCAGCTCTGTACTCTGGGCAAGGTGAGTTTAACCCCCTTCCCTGGCCCCAGACCCCAGCTGGAGTTTGTCTCGGGGGTGGGGGGGCAGTGAGCCGGCCAATGAGCCAGTCCTCACTGCTCCAGCTAGGGTGCAGAGGGGCGGAGCCAGCCCTTCTCTCTGGAGCAGACAGGACAGCCCAGCCCAGCCCAGCCCAGGGCTGGAAAGTATGCTGTGATGCTGGGGGACTCCGATTTAACTTGAACCAGGAACTGGTCTTGGACAGAAGTTTCATAAACTGGTTTGACCTCAATCAGTTAAATCAAATACTACATTCAGCCAGGCTTATCTTAAACCAGTTTCAGCCATTTTGAAACTGGTTTATGTGCATTAAACTTCTGTTCTGTTACAGGTTTAAACCAGTTTCCAATGACTTAAATTGGCTTGTGTGTAACTTCTGTCCCTAGCAGGGGGTTGTTAATGTTATGTGAACCAAAGGGAACAGCTGCCTTTTACTTGAGGATCCTCCATTTTGAAATATCAACACAATAGGTTGGTTTCTTGTTGCAGTTTCAGGACAGCATAGACATTAAAGGTAGGAATGACCTTTTAGTTCAGGGCTGTCCGATTTAGCACCCCTTCCTCATATCTACCTATGTATATTTGTTCAGTTTGGAGAAAGTTAATCTACTAATTGGAACAGGCTGCACCAGAGGGTGCTGTATGCTATGGGACCACACCAGCATTCTGGCCACTAGCCTTCTCCCTTCCTGCTGCACCAGGCATGCAGGCATAGGTGCCCCTGCCCTATCTTTAGCTCCCTGGACATTGTCATAACCCAATGATTTTTAGTGCCTCGGCACATTGGAATTTTCCTGCCACACAGAGCTTTCTTTGCACAGTGGATTTCTCAGCTGCAGAGAGAAAACCCCGGTGCAAAGAGTTCCCACCACGCGTATGCAAATTAGTGTCCCACTATTGGTCAATTCTAAATTATTCCTACGTGGCAGCTAGCAATTGGCTCGCTAGCTGTATAAAAGGTTAGAGCAGTTTCCGCCCAAGTTGGAGGACTCCTCAACCATCTCGTGGGGTACTCTAAGCGCGCTGTGGAGCCTAGCAAACTCCGCGTGTGTCTTGGAGGAGGACTTAGGGACCTGATCAAACTCTAACCACTCCCCGTTATCGTGGAATTATTGACGTACCCCCGTGTGAAGCGCACGTGGAGTCGTACATCAACGACTCATCTCGGTTCGGTTCGGCAAGAGATCTCACTTCTGTTTGTTTGTGTGCAACTGTAACTCAAGCAAGTTTCCTTCCTGCACTGTGACCATCGGCAGTGTAAGTAAAGCTTTCTTTGTACAACCAATACGCTTCCGTGCCTAACTCTACTCCGTCGTGGAAAAACCCCACCTGACGGTCTGGGCTACTGGCCATAGCCTTAGACCGCCCTCGGTCCCGACAGACATGAGCTCCTCTGCTGCACCTTGCTGCACCAACGGCCCATGCCATGGGTTTTCATGGCACTGCAGACTGTGTAGCACTGCTCTAATACACCCCCTGTGGCAGGGCAGGAAGTAAAAGCCAGAGGGAGAGGGAGCCCAGAGTCAGGGTTGTCCCTAGGGTATGGCGAATCGGGGTGACTGCCCCGGGCCCCAAACTTTGGGGGGACCTGCGCTTCAATATCATGGCAAGGAAAGTTTTGGAGAAAGTCAGAAAGCTGGAGCTGGAGCCAGCTGAAGGGGCTTCACCCACATGGTGCCACACGAACTCCCTCCTCCAGAGCCCCCACAGGGTGCAAGAGATGCCGACCTGGCCCTTGGCAGGGGGTGGAAGTGCCCTATGGAATGGGCTGGTGGCAGGTGAGCCTCACTCCTGGATCTGACAGCTGAGGCAGAGGTGCTGCCTAGCATCCACCATGAAGCACAGCCTGGCCCAGAGCCCCTGCGAGGCTACCGGGCACCGCAGCTCAGCTTGGCTTGGGGCACCCTGCTGCAAGGGCATCCCTGACCCAGCTTGGCCCACTCAACACAGCCCTCACCTCAGCTGCCTACTGACTTTTCTATGGACACTGGATTGAGAGCCTTAGCGACCGTATATAATTTTTTGCATCCCACACACTTCCCGAATAAGAGAGACACCTTGTTCCGGGCATGCAGAATGAAGAAAAAAAAAATGTTTCCCAGAGTCATGGCTTAACCCTGACCACAGAAGCAGAACTTTAACCGTTTTACAGCTGCTGCCCAATTACTGCTACCAATTCAACAGTGGCCATTAAAGGGTTAATATTGTGGCTAGGGACAGACATTACATATAAACTGGTTTAAGTGATCAGAAACTGGTTTAAACCTGTAACAGAACATAAGTTCAGTGCACATAAACCAGTTCCAAAATGGCTGAAACTGGTTTAAAATAAACCTGGTTAATGTAGTATCAGGCTTACCTGATTTGGGTCAAACCGGTTTATGCAATGTCTGTCCCAGACCCCTTCCTGGTTTAAGTTAAACCAGACTCCCCTGGCATACTCTCTGTGCTGGGAGTGCTCTCTGTGTTGGCCCTGTCCCTCTGCTCCCTGGCCAGAGCTCTGGTGGAGACTGCAGGTACAGTAGGGTCTTCCTGGCTTCCCCCTGCCCCACCCCGTCGCTGCTCAAGCAGGGATCCCCCCCCCCCCCATCTCCCTCCCATCTCCCACAGCACTTACCTCAGCCCCATGGACCCTAGGCATGTGGTATATTAGCTAATGCTCAGAGGTATCTGTGTCTCTAATTTCACTGGGACAGTCAAACAGAACAGGGCTTTTTGGGGCTAATCAACAGGCCAGCTGGTAATTCCTTCCTTGGAAAAAACTTGTTTAAGAAGACCTTGAACTAAAGGAGAGAAGCTATTGTTTTGCTGATAGGGTGATAAACATTGTTATCAGCCCCCTGCTGGCTTGCTCACCTGTCAGTTTGCTGCAGACAGTATAAAGAAGCAGGGAGGGATATTGACAAGCTCTGTATCATCAACAGATGCATGCACTGCATTCCCCCCCACCTTGCCTCAGAGTGCTAGCAGGGGGATGGGGGCTGGCAACACTCCTGCCCCTTGAGCAGCGAGTGGGCAAAAGCCTGGGACTGGAGGCAGGATGGGGGTTTAAAACCTCACCCTAATCAGAGCATCCTGCTGGGGCTTGGCCATACCCTCCCTCCCCAGCTCAGCATTGTGGAAAGGAAGGAAGGGCTGTTCTAGTGTCCCTGGCTTCTAGCCTGAGCCACTGCAGGCATGTGCCTGAATTTCCTCAGTCCAGAGAGAATGTTTGTCCAGTTACAAATGGGTTTAGCCTAGCCAGGTTGGACTACCTGCAAAGGTTGAATCAATTCAGGCTCAGGCTTTTTGAAAGTGTGTCCCTAGCCTGTAGCTCTGACTCTGAACAATGAACTCAGTTCTCGGCCATTAGCTGCCACCCATGCTTCCATTCCTCCACTCCGGTGTAGAAAACAAAATGATCAGCATGCTTAAAACACACATCCCAGTTTTGGAGGGCTGATTTTGGGGAGGGAAAGGGTGCATGCAGTATGTGAGTAAATGTGTTGCTTCACACAAATAGGATAGTTTCAATTGGATACTTTGAATTAAATCTCTCAAATTCTCACATAGTTAGTAGTTAGCAGCTGCAGGTTCAAGTCCTGTACCAGGATTTGGGAGCCTATTTACTGCTGACATTGGCAGAGCAGCACTAGTCCTGTGTGTAGATCTGTTTATACTTTTTCACTGTTGATGAAAATTCTTTGGTCTCTGCCTCTCACCAGTAGCTATCCAGGCGAGAGCTTCTTAGTCTGTGTGACTCCTGAAAAAGATTACTAGATGGGAATGACATGACCTGACAACACAGCTGGTTCTAATGCCCAAATCTGTGGATAAGATATTGCTGAAGATCCAGCTTTTATAATGTTTAGTGTCTGTGCTGCTAGTTTTATTGCTCTGGAAAGGGTCTGGGTGATCTCTGGTATAAAGCAACCTATCCTTTTAATGGGCACTACCATCAAACAATGGAATATGATTTATTAAGTCATTTAAATTGGTGATAACAAAGGTGGCTCATTAATGCAATCAAATCCCAGGCAGGACAGTGCTGTTTATCGCATTTGAAGTGCTCGCAGAACACTTGAGTCTGGGGCCACTGAGGGAGCAAGGTAGTCCTCTGTGGGACTCAAGGGGCGCGTCCAGATGCGCATGGTCATGTGGTATGTGGCACTGCAAATGTGTTTGCAGTGCCATGTACCACACAGTCTGGTGTTCTCCACACGGCAAAGGCACATTGCCCCAAGATGCACTGCACTGGGTTTTTTTAACGCGGGTTTTTCTTGACCCCTGGATATCCTGCAGCTACCGGCCAGGCTCCGTGCGGCAGAATCTTCTCTCCTGCAGCCAAGGAGGCCCACTGGACCCTAAATAAGGCTGCTGGGGCCAGGGCAACTTGCCACACGCCAAAGTGCACATGGCACAGGCGTTCCCTGGGGACAAGTAGCAGCGGCGCAAGGTGCACCACCGCTACTTGTCCCCAGGAAACCAAACATCCACATGTCTGGACGTGCCCAAGGTGTCAAAATTTGGCTCAAAAGGATGAGCGCTGCATACAAGATATGCATTGAAGGTCTGTAGGCCTCTTCTACAATATGCCACATATATTGCAAGCTGTATCATCAACACATGAGCCCGAACTGCTGTCACCTCCAGCCAAAGAGTAGAGTTCTTCAGACCCAGGCTACTGGATTTGCCTATTTCAGAATCGGGGTACAAAGGCAACATTCAGATGTAGATCCAAGCTGAGGTTCCCCACTCCCACACCACTGGGAAGTGCCTGAATCCAGGACTGCAGCCCTCTAACTTACTAAAACTATGAATGAATGAGACTTGTTTTACAGATCAATCCTACTAAAACATCTTTGACTCATTAATACTCACTCTTGGCTATTCTCTTTTCTTCATCTTTCAGTTGTATACAAGTGTGACACAGTCTTGCAAGGGTTTTTTTCCCCCCTTAGTTTTGTTTATTGTCTGTCTGTCCTCCATCCCCCTAAACGATTGTTCAGAGCTGAGGGGAGAGGGAGAAATCAACCTCTTGTCCTGCTTTGCACTTCACCATCTCTGCCTGCAGAGGTGGGGAAGGGTGTCAAGCAGTGTAAAAGAGAAAACTGTGAAAAGGGAAAAAAGGGGTGGGGGGCAGTTGAACAAAAATGAGAAACAAAACAGGACAGTGAGGCTGCTAGAGACAAACTTCAAGTTGCAGATTATTTCTCAGGGAGGGTCTAATTAGGAAGCCTCCTCTGGAACTGCGAAGCTGTCAGGCTGCCAAATGTCAGGGTGTTTATCAGAGATCAGGGGAGTCTTCTAAGGCAGTTACAGTTTGGTGCCATGATCTTCTGGATTCTTTCCAACGTTTGTGGCTAACACTCTGAGTTGTCACCTTTAGGGGGCTTTAAGACAAAGTAAGGACTTTATTTCCCACATAACCACAAGCAAGCCCATCCTCATATCTGGCCTATGTATGCTTGTTCAGTTTGGAGACAGTTAATCTAATCAGAGCTCTTTCACCCTGAGGTGCGGTTACATCTCGTGCAGGCACAGGAAGATGCTCAGTATCACTACTGCAGCCATAAGTCTCCTAATAAATAAGCATATGTATTTAATGACTGCCGACAAAGAACCGGGTTCTCTTCTTGGTTATGTAAACCTGGAGTGTGTTAGCTTCACTGAAGTCAGTGACATTGGCTGTATCAGCATAAAACCCCAATGCAGGATATCACCCTCATTCAAGATAGCACTTGAGCATGTATTTAAAGTTAAGTGCATTTTTAAGTGCTTTTATGAATCAGCGTCTGCCTCTGAATTGGTATATTTCAATGCCACCTGGAATGTACCATAAATTATTTTTGTATAAATGAGATTCAAATTTGACGGTCAGTCTTTTTTTTTTTTTTTAAACAAACCCAAACTTTGCATAATGTGAAACAGTGATTCCTCAATGTGGACATTTATCAGTAAAAAAGACACAGTGTCATTCTGTCCTTTGAACATTACAATGTAGCCATCGAAGATATTTGTTGGAGAGAATGCTAAGGCTTTGTATATAGCATATTTTTTCTCCCATCTACAGCCAAAATAGAAGTGATCAGTAGGGTGCAGGGCATATAGCTGTCTTCTACAGGGGCATGCCTGAACCTTCTCAAAAATGAAAAATTGCTAGTTCATAAGTTAGAATGCTTCTTAAATTAGAAGTCTGTGGAAACCTCTCTTATATAATTGTTCCTAACCAAAGTGTGGCAATTGGCTTACTGAACAGTGAAATCAGTTTTGTTTTTTTTCTGGCTCTCCTGTTTGCATCAAAAATGCTGTATCCATCCCTGCATATGTACATTTGAACATTCAATTTTAAATTAAATGCATTATGTATACATCTCTATTTTTATGAGAATTTATATTTAAAAGATATTTGCCCAATTGAAAAAGGAGAGAATGTGTATATTATATTTTAAGGTTATTCTCAGTTTGATTCCAAACCAGTTATAAACCATATTACAGTATAATGGAGCTGACTTTTGACTAGCCATATAGATAGGGTTATTTGCACACTATAATCCTTGGATGTCATCTTACATTATTATACTGTTATACTCAAAACTGCTATTGATTTGTGCAGATCTTCATTTCCCATAAGTTGTTTGAGAGCTTTCTTTTTAATTTTTTCTCTGACTTGTGAAAAGTGCACATATTGCTGCTGTGACATCATGCTTAAAAATATACTCAAGCAGTGCTGTGAGGTATGACTTATGGGGGTTTCTTTTTCCTTTTTAGCTAGCAATAAGATTTGTCCCTACCTGAGGTCCTCATCAGCTAATATCTGAGTAGCTACCCTGCTTTTTGTGCCTCTTTCATTTTCCCCAGATGAAAGACATTTTCTATTAAAACACATTGGCTTCAGCTAGCAGAAGGTCCCAGGTGTCTACCCTGAGGCTGAGCCACTGCTTTAAAAGTTTTATACACAATCCTTAAGTGTTTTTTGAGCACAATAACAATAGTGAAATATCAAAAATCTCAGACTTTCATTATCAGAAGCACAGCATAAAAGGCATTTTTCAGTCTGCTTCCTATTCCCCATTCCCAAATCATCAGATGCTGTGACATGGCTCCATCACTCCAAGGCTAACAGTCCCAACAAACAGAAAATTATTTCCAACTGGCAAACATGCTGTTTACTTTCTAGAAAAATTGCACTTTCCAATCTGACAGTTGATCAAGGGATCTCCCGCTGCTGTCAGCTTGAAGAAGTGTTTAAACACAGGGAAGGGAGTTTAAACATTTTCTCATTATCACAGAATAAAAAAAAATTAAAATAAATAAATAAATAAAGGCATTGAGTCTTGCAGACCACCTGCTGTGAGAGTAATGAAGCTGTGTCACATGACCAGACTGTGAGGACTTTTATCTCTGCCCCCAATATCATTACTGAAGTGACACCTGTCACATGACCCTATGTCAGATCTTTTATCTGTATTCCCCAAATGCAGTTCTGGGTTGTATGTGCTTTTTTGTAAAGAGCATTGCCCGCTTGTGCCATTGTAAATGGATGGAGTTTTGTCAGCACCCTCTGTTTTGTTTTTCTTGGAGATTTACAAATTGACCATAATAATTTGCTTTGGGCTGAGGCAAAACAGAATCTTGGCCTCGGAAAAGTGCTATTTGGTTGACTTAAGGCTTTTTAGAAGCACTTATTCATTAAAAAAAAAATCTGCTGTTAAATTCTACATATGTATGTGTTCTAAACTGAGGTAGGTTCCCTTTGAACTAAAAAAATCTTTAAAATATATATTTTTGATGTGTCCTTTTTTTCCCTCTTTTTTTATTATCAAGCCTGGAGTAATTCATGCCCACTGAGCAAGGCCCTGCCCAACCTTGCCAACGTGCTTTATTCTTTCGGGAGGGGGAGGGGAGTAGGAGTGGGGTTATCCTTTTCAGTCCTCTGCTGACAGTACCTTTTTAGGATGCCTCTGAATGCCCTTTACAAATGAGGGTTTATACACTGTTCACCAGCAAAAACATAACTTTTTACACCAGCCACCATACAATGATAATAATGTTTAGCATGTCAATGATGGGAAGCATTTTCAAAGTGCTGATTATTAATTTGGAACAGAGACAAGCACCTAATAATGACTTCTGATGAAGGCTAGATTTGAACGGGAAATCTGGAGGTGAAAGATCCAGATTGCACTGTCATTCCCCAGAGTAGGTCCCCTCCCCAGGTGTAAAAGGTCTATTAGGACCATGCAGTCTGCTTTGCAGTTGTCTTTGTGTTGTTTTGTAGGAGAGGGGGTGGGGAGTTCCTTCCACGCTCCCTTCCCCACTGCCCTTCCCCTTCAGCTGAGTAGGACTTTGGCCCACAAACTGTGCATTCAGCCTAGATCTTAGGAAATCTGCTAGCAGCTGGAGCCTTTGGGATCCCCTCTGTACCACCTCCTTCCCAGTTTCCATGGCAACACCAGTTCAGGCCTGTTTTTTCTTCTTCTTCTTCTGCTAACAGTTGCCCCCTAAATCACTCCAGGGTAGGTCGGGGACAATGACTTCACAAAGCCAAACATTTTTATATTAGTTCTGTCCCAGTTGTCATTAGCTTAGGAGGTACATCCCTATAATGTTGGGAAGGGGATGGAAGTGATATGGTGGAGAGGAAATTCCCCATCCCAAAATCCCACCTACAGACTCTCTAGGGCAGAGGTTCCCAAACTGTGGTCTGTGGACCACCACTGGTCCATGGGCTCCATTCAGGTGGTCCGCAAAAAGGTTGTAGAACAATCGAGAATATCTGTACTTGTAAGGTAAGACTACTGACATTAAAATATGAGTCGTGTGCTTTGATTTGTAGAACAAAAAAAAGTGTATTAAGTGGTCTGCCGAGACCCTCAGTAATTTTCAAGTGGTCTGCAAAAAAGAAAGTTTGAGAACCACTGCTCTAGGGAACTCACATCAGTCTTTCCTGATAGGATAAGAAGAGTGCTGATGACTAGTACATCCCTTTGCTAGGGTTGTCTTGGTTTTCCACCTTCACAGAGACAGAAGGTGCAATTTAGCCCTCAGGCAATTTACTAGAAAAGCCTTTTCTCATTGTGGGGTAGGGCAATGGAAAGCAAAATAGATTTAGTTTGAAAATAGATGGCTGTGCACGTGCTGAAACTACTTTCCATAAGAATTTGTATGGTCTGTCTCCCTGTCTATGCATTACAAAGCCTTTAATGTCTTCGGTGCTTAGTAGCCCTCAGTTAGGAGGAGACTTCAGACTAATCAGCGTGAAGCTACATGATATGCCTCCTCTCATGTCCCTATACTTTGTGTAGCTATTGCCAGTGGGGCAAAGGAAATGTAAAACAGTGCCCTTCTAATTGGGCAGCTGCATACACCTATTTTCCAGGTGCAAATGACTACACAAGATGCATGATAATGGAGAGCTAGGTCCTATCCTCTGGATGGTCAGTAGTTTAGTTAGAAATGCATCATATTCATCTGAGAATATGCAGTGGCAGAGGTGATATCTTTTACTAGACCAATTAATTAATTGCAAAAAAAATTCTTTATTTGGAAACTTTTGGGCTCACTCGCCCTTCCTCAGGCAAAGGAGAATACATAGATCATAACACTTCGCCCAGGTAGAAATGAAACTTCATATTGCACAGGAGAATAACAAGATGTTATAGGTTCCCCTGGGTGGAAAAGTTCATTTTATGCAAATTAGGCTCACATAAAAGTTTGAGCAGCCTGTTCATATTCATGCATATTCATCTGTGCTCTTGCCTGTACTATATGCAGTTCTGCTAGCAAAACTGCATCGACTAGGGGTGTAAAAATATCACATCCAGTAGTTGACATGGCTCTGCTGGCAAACCCCATCCCCCTGTGCATGGAGCTCTGAAAGCAGAAGGTGCCTTCTGCAAGCCAAGCTTCTGCTGTTCAGGGAACTGGCACAGCTCAGAAAATAGAAATACTCTTGCTGGCAGAGCTGTGCCTACATGAAGGGAGCCCAGCTGCCTTTGTGCTGCTGCTGTAGTGGCAGCAGGCCCCACACGATAGACAGTGCCTATCTGTTGGAAGTTATTTCCAGCTACTAGCTGACTACTAGGTGAGTGAGAGACTTTGTTGTTGATGATAATAACCAACCCCTCCTCCCTCCACAACAACCAGCATTAAAAATAGGAAATTACCAGAGAGGTTCATGTGCAAGTCCAATTTTATAAGGTCTGGTCTGGATCCTGTTTATACCACAGCTAAAGTGTTGGAAATCTGTGGACTAGCGAATGTCTCTACTGTCAGTTTTTATCATGACACAGGGTGTGCTTGAACCCTGACCCACTTACCTTACAGCTGAGGTTTCCAAACTTTGTCTTACTGCATACCCCCTTCCAGATTTACCATCTGCCTGCGTACCCTTACCAGCATACATTTTACATTTTAACCCCTTAAATTATTATTATAATGAAAATTAAATCTGCTGTTCCACAATTTCTCCCATGTACCTCCAGGGGTACGCATAGCATAGTTTGGGAACCCCTGTCTTACATGCTTATATTCTTTTATCTCATGCCCCAGCATGCCTGGAAGTTTGCTAGGAAAGAAGAGCCAGGGCCCTACAGCATGCTGGGCCTTCCCAACGCCCTTATGAGAGGTAGAATGGGTTTGTGACTGAGACCACTTTGCACCAACTGCAGTCCCAGGACCCTGTCATTGGAGGTCCGTCTCTTACCTTCCTCTGGCTCCCTCCTCCTGTGCAAGCCTTGGCTGATGTAATAAAACCTTTGTGCATCAACCGCTCCAACACCCTGCCTTCTCTCCTTCCCCAGTCAAATTACATCCATGGGAATTCTTTGTCAGTCATCTTTGCTCAGTCAAAGATGTCAACTGATAGGGCAGCTAGCTGTATCACACAATATCACAGAATAAAGCAGCATATGAAAAGGTAATCACAACTGTGTGGAAAACATGTTTGCATATGTCAGACCTTTTAGGCACTTGCTGCAGCTGAGATACACTGACCAAAGAAGCAGTGTCATGAGAAAGCTAAGGAAATTAAGCAAACTTATACAACAACAAAAATGAACAGCACAAGGTCTGCTGCTGCCCCAGAAGCATGGCTTTGTTACAGCAAATTCAAGGAGGTAATGGGTAAAGCCCCCAGCACTGAACTTTCAGGCTAGGGACAGACATTCAAAAAGCATGAGCCTGAATTAATTAAATCTTTGCAGGTTAGTCTAACCTAGCTAGGCTGAACTGGTTTGTAACTGGACAGGCACTATCTCTGGCCTGAGGATATTCAGGCGCATGCCTGCAGTGGTTCAGGCTAGAAGTGCTAGAGCAGCCTTCTCTTTCCTTGTACAGTGCTGAGCTGAGGGGCGGGTGGGGGGGAGTGGGAGGGGCCTAGCTAGGCCCCTGGCAGGACATTCTGAGTGATTAGGGAGGTCTGTGCCTGTACCATCCCAGGCTTTTCCGTGCTCACTGCTCAAGGGGCAGGAGTGTTGCCAGACCCCAGCCCCCTGCTAGCACTTTGAGACAAGGGGCGTGGGGGTGCAGTGAATGCCTCTGTTGATGATATGGAGCTTTTCAATCTCCCTCCCTGCTTCTTTAAGCTGCCTGCAGCAAACTGACAGGCGAGCAAGCCAGCAGGGGGCTCACAACAGTGTTTATCACCCAACCACCAAAACAGTAGCCTTTCTCCATTAGCTCAAACTCTTATCATAGTATTATAGTATCATAGTAGCTAGGGTCAGGAGGGACCTGAACAGATCATCTAGCCTGACCCTCTGCCACAGGCAGGAATGAATGCTGGGTTCACAAGACCCCAGACAGGTGATCGTCCAACCTCCTCTTGAATTTGCCCAAGGTAGGGGCGAGGACCACTTCCCTGGGAAGCTGGTTCCAGATTTTGGCCACCCTAACTGTAAAATATTGCCTTCTGATCTCTAACCTAAACCTGTTCTCTATCAGCTTATGACCATTGTTCCTCATCACCCCAGGTGGTGCTGGGGAGAAAAGGGCTCTACCTATGTGCTGTTGATCTCCCCTCATGAATTTGTAGGCAGCCACCAGGTTCCCCCTCAGCCTCCTCTTGCTGAGGCTGAACAGGTTCAGGTCCTTCAGTCTCTCCTCATAGGGCCTGTCCTGCTGCCCTCTCACCAAGCGGGTGGCCCTCCTCTGAACCCTCTCCAGGCTGGCCACATCCCCTTTGAAGTGCGGCGCCCAGTACTGGACAGAGTACTCCAACTGCGGCCGGACCAAAGTCGTATAGAGGGGGAGTATCGCCTCTCTGGACTGGCTTGAGATGCACCTTTGGATGCATGACAAGGTACGGCTGGCCTTGCTGGCTGCGGTCTGGTATTGGCGACTCATGTTCATCTTGGAGTCAATAATGACTCCGAGATCCCTTTCCGCCTCTGTGCTTTCAAGAAGGGAACTCCCCAGCCTGTATGTATGCTGTGGATTCCTTCTCCCAAGGTGCAGCACCCTGCAGTTGTCTACGTTGAACCCCATCCTATTCTTCTTAAACAGCTAACCAGCTGGGCTGTTGATTAGCTCCAAACAGCCCTAAACAGTCACTGCTCTGTCTGCCTGGCCCAGTGAAATTGGAGACACACACACATTTGCATTAGCTAGCATACCACATGCCAAGAGTCTATAGGTCCCTGCAGTGGGAGATGAGAGGGAAGGGGGATTTCCTGCTTGAGCAGCGAGGGTGGGGTAGGGCAGGGGGAAGTCAGGCGGACCCTGCCATGCCTACAAGTCTCTGCCGAGTTCTAGTGAGGGAAAGAAAGGTAGGGGCCAGCCCTGTTGCAGCCCTGTTGCCCTGCCCTGCCCTGCCCTGCCCAGCCGAAAGAGAATGCCAGCATGCTGGGGGAGTCTGGTTTATCTTAAACCAGCAAGGGATCTGGGACAGACATTGCATAAATAGGTTTGAGCCAAATCAGTTAAGTTTGATACTACACTCAACCAGGTTTATCTCAAACTGATTTCAGCCATTTTCAAACTGGTTTATGTGCACTGAACATCTGTCCTGTTATAGGTTTAAACCAGTTACTGATCACTTAAACCAGTTTATGTGTAATGTCTGTCCCTAGCCCTAGTGACACAATCCAGCTCTTCACCCAGTTTCAGTTCAGGACAGTTTGGTGGAGGAAGAGAAAGACTCACAGAACCTGCAATCCCTGCAAACAGGCACAACATGGGGATGTAAATGAGACCATTATATTGGAACTAAACAGGAACCTGTCCTCTGAATTATTCCTTGTGAAGACATGCATCCAAGATCAGGAGCCCAAGCCAGGCAAGTACTTTCCCCCTGTGTAAGCATGGGAGTCACCAAGGTATTTTTAACAGTTTTGAAAGATGCTTTGGAACAAGAACATCAACTTCTGTAATGGGTGAGCTGGCATGCCTAGGAAATGAGGGGTGGTGAGTGAGGTGATGGAATCTGCACACCATAACATCCTTCCTTGGCCTCGCACTTACCTACATGGACCCAATGGATAGGGGTAGGACGCAGTTCATGCACTTGCCATCCTATCACAATGGCTCTAGAGTCAGATGACACTGTGGATGGGAAAACAGGGAAGCTGTGTGTGTCTTAAAAAATTAATGAGGCCCAGCCCAACCCAGGATTTACCCCTTTGTTCATTCCTTTTGTTCAAATTCTTCTTTCACATGCATTAGTGACTTTTCCCTGCTGTTGCTGTTGTGGCCTCAGTTTTTCTTTGTGCCTGCTTCTACCCACTATCCAGCTGCATCCACCTGGCCCCAGCACAGCTCCTTGATGCCCAGCTCTGGGGTGAGTACATGTGAAGCACGCCACCACCAGAATACTGCCAAAGCCCTTTGGATTCAAGGGCTGGATCCAGCGGTTCCACGGGCTGGATTTGGCCTGAATGCCTTATGTTGCTGACCCCCTGAACTATAGCACTGATACTGAAGTACTTTTTCCTTAACTTTCCGAAGAGCCCCTCTGAGAAATGCTGTAGGAGTTTTGGTTGGGTGAGATCTCTCAGCTACTCCCACTAGCCTTTCCCCCACCAGGAGTACTTTTCCTATTCATAGTCTGTCAGCAGCTCAGAGATCAAGAAGATTAAAACAGGCTTATAACTCATTCATACACCCATGCTCAGTGCAATAATTATACCAAAAACAATCTTTGTTTGGGTCTCAATTCCTCACCTCCTCCATGCTCATAAACACCTACACTTATTTTGGACATAAGAAGACCTCTCAATTCAGCTCTAGGCAACCAGCCCACAATGTGCATTTCTAATGCTCCGCTGGTGTGGAACCAGTATACTGATAATCCTGTTAGTAATGGCAGAAGCTCCCTCTAGGAAATTATAACAAATAGTCTTAAACAATTCCTTTTGTTGACAACTTTATCCAAGAAACCATCTTCCCTTGAGACTTCACTCAACTTTATAGACTAATCCCCTCCTTCCCTCAGGAGCTCCTTTTGTTGGAGGGGATGGTAGGCAAACCGCAGGAGTGACAGGTCTCTGTAAGCCTTGGATCAGTCTTGACATTCTTTCAATTGTCAGCTCCCATCTGTCCTGTTTGAACATCCATCTTCTGGTCCAGGGATCTCTCTATTAAGTGACACATGGTTGGATTTATTCTGAAGGTCCAGACTGCACTGTTACATCTTGGTTGCCAAGACAGTCTGTTCTTTGGGGGGGGGACGTCAAAAACAAAACAAAACAAAACAAACAAAAAAAGCCAAACAAAAGAGAAACCAGGATATTTATATCAGATCCTTTCTTTTCTCTGAAAGATGATTTTTTAAAAAGTGAAACTCCCTGGACCAGGCTCTTCCCTCAGTTATACCAGTGTAAATGGTCCTGTAGTTTCTCTGACCTCAGAGGAGCAATTCCAGAAGCAGGCTGGGATAACTGGTAGCAGGATCTGCCCCTATAACCACAGGACACTATCAGGGTAAGAACTGAGAGATTTCTTGATAAAATACGTTTATAAATTAACATTTAAAAAATGGATCATAATTCCAAATATTTCCCTTGGGTTATTATATTACCTTTTAGTTATGTTGATTATTAAAAATGAATGCTAACCTAACTATGGCCTAGGTAGCATAGCAGCACACAGTGCTAACAGGGCCCCTGAAATATCTATCCGCATTCTAAATTACCAGTGAGAGGCTCCAGGGAACCCATAAACTCCCACTCAGAAAAGTAGATTGGAGGAAGTATAAAAAGGTGGAGACTGATGGAGCTTTGGCCTCGAACCAATATTTCCTTGGGCACAGATGTAGCATAGCCTATTTCCTTTCTGGATCACTGGGAGAAAGGCAAGGAGATAGTGACAATTTGCTGCCCCTTATGGTGAGTTCACAGCAAAGCCACCATTCAGCCTTGTATGCTTAGTATTTTATTTTTAATTATTTTTGCACTTACATCATATTGAACAATGGAAGTAGGCTGGTCATTTATATTGTTTGTCAAGTTCATTTTCTCATGTATCAACACAATACTTATCTATTAGATGCCCAGTTAGTAGTGTTTAGATTCCTTTAAAATGCTTTATCATTGTCATAAAGATGTTTCCATTATTTTAAAAAGTTACCAGTGAAATCTTACAGGTCTTTGTTCCAAGAAATTCTAAAAACCTAAGTATTGGATTCCATCACTGGGGCTCAACCTTTTTTACAAGGAGGCCAAAAATATCAGAAATGGGCTGAGGCTTAGAAAACGACTGCTGGAGCTTTGGGTGCTCAGTGGCATGTCAGTGCAGGCTCTAGTCTGGGGCTTTACTTTCACAGAGCTTCAGAGCTCCCAGGCTTAATGCTGCTGCTATTTGCACCCTCTGTTTTCCCTGCCAGTGGCAGCATTCACCCCCTGGGCTCAGGAACCTTGTGAAAGCAGTGGCTCTGGCCAGAGTCTGCACTGACATGCTGATGAGCTCAGAGAACTCGCTGCATGTGCAGAGCCCCATAGGTGGCAGGCCAATTGCTCAGGCTTCATGGGCTACATGCAGCCTGCAGGCCATGGGTTGAGCACCACTGGATTACATCTTACAGACAGGGTGACCACCCATCCCTAATTGGGCAGGACAGTCCCAAAATGGGAACATCATGTCCCAGTCCTGGGCTGCATGACTCAGGAAGAGCATTTGTCCCAAATTTGCAGTATCGTGCAGGGATCTGTTTTCTGTTCACCACAGAAAAACGTGGGAAGTGGCAGGTTTCTCCTTGCAGGATGGCAGAAGGGGCTACAAGGGGCTGGGGAGAGCAGGGGGTGCCTTGCCATGGCGATGCAGCCAGTATGAGGCTCCTAGGGTCAGGACAGTAGGGTGGAGAGCCCTGAACCTGCAGCAGGCAGCCTGCTCCCACCTCCCATGGGCTCCATTCAGCTCTGCTCCAGCCATGCTGCGTGGGCAGGGCAAGTGGACATGTGTCCTTCCTTCCAATTTGGAAAAGGTGGTCACCCTACTTACATATTAACCTGTGGAAGAGGGTATGAGTTGATCTTTAAGTTTGTTAAATATGTAAGGCAAGTGAGGAAGAAAAAGGAACATCAACAAGAAATCTAGTCAGTATTTTAAAAATCCATTAAGAGTAGTTTAAGGTTTTATATACATCCCTGAATCACCCTGAGGGCCAGTCTCTGCTGATTTTTGTAGGGCTTGGTATTTAAAAATGTTGGTGTGGTAGCCTTATAGCAGGGGCGGGCAATTATTTTGCGTGGAGGGCTGCTTACTGAGTTTTGGCAAGCCATCGAGGGCCGCATGACAGGCAGCCCAGGGCAGATAAATATTAATTTTCTAAATTTTGTGGGGGGCCTGTGGGCCGGATAGAATGGCCAGGCAGGCCACATCCAGTCCGTGGGCTGCATTTTGCCCACCCCTGCCTTAGAGTGATGTTGTAGCCATAATGATCCAGGAATTATGCAAGAGGCAAGGATTGTTGTGGTGTGATATCTTTTATTGGACCAACCGCATAGTTGGGATGAAGTTAGACAAGCTTTCAAATGCATTAGACAGAAGCTTTAGCAGAAAAATGTATTGCATTGATTCTGCCAACACTAAAGCATGAGCATAATTTTACTTAACTGGCTATGCTTAGAGACTTCAGTGGAATTGAATGTTACATGTGTTTATGGATCCAGGACCCCTCTGACTACGCAAAGAAACCTGTGAAACTGGCCAAACCAGTGGTGCCCAACCTTCTCCCCCAGTGGGCTGGATGGGCAGTGCTTGGTCTGCCTATGGACCAAATCCAGCTGGTGGTCTCAATTTAGTACCCAGGTGGCCATGTTGAGGCCCCATCTGGCCATGCAAAGGTACAGGGTACAGCCTGGTCCCAATTTGACCATGTGGGGGGAGAGGACGTGTCCCAGTCCTGACCAGCCCTGCAGGGGAGGGAAGGGGCCTAGCTGGGTCCCATGGTGGGGAGGGGGCATGGCCCGGCCCCAACCCAGCCCCACAGCGGGGTGGGGTAGAGGGAGCATGGCTCCATTGGTGGGGGACAACAGGGTGTGACCTGGATGCATGGGGGGAGGTGGTGTGGCCCAACCCCAATCTGGCCATGCAGGGGGGAGGGGGCATGGCCCAGCTCTGACCTCCCATGTGGGGCGTGGGAATTTGGAAACAGTACTTCCATTGCTCCTCTACCACCAAATTTTATAACCTGTGGGGAGTCCTTGCAGGCCTGACGTCATGGCTCTGTGTGCTGCAGGGTGAGCATTCCTGGAGTAGGCATAAACTGCTCTCAAACGCTAAATGTAAGCAAACTGGATAAAATGGATGTTTCTGTAGTTATTTCTGGGAAGCCCCATGATCTTTCAGCAACAGGTGTTACTTGTAACCCTAGCAAGTAAAAAAAAAAGTTTTCATGTTGAAACATCACTTTCTGTTAGCCATTTGCCTTTAAAACTGAAACAAGCAAATAAAAACAAGGATGTGGCAGCTTTAGCATTTTTACCTAGCACTGTTCAGGCACTGGAGAATACACAGTGGGGCAGTTTCTGATGCTTATTTAAAACCGAAATAAATAGATCTACTGAAGTTACCCTGGTGTTACGCAGAAAGCAGAATCTGACACAAAAATATCAGTGGTAGCAGAGTCAAGTCAGTCCCGAGGCTGCTGCAATCTTCAGGGCACCTTAGATGCTGTAATAACCTTAGCTGAGTTGCTTTGCATTACTGGTGATTCATCAGGCAGAGTGACCTGGTGGTACCCACCTCTACTCCAGAAGAAAATATAGTTGGGTACATGGAATACATCCCCTTATTGGCATTTTGAGATTTAAAGTGTAAAAGCTTGAATGATAAATTCCAGTCTCCAGATCTGTGGCTGTTTAGAGCAGATTAGTGCTGAGGACCACAGAATAGAAGCCATCCATTGGGAGAACATGGGCTCACAAACTGCAGTCTAGGGATTCCCACCCTTGACAGAATGCACGTGTTGCCAAATCTAGACATGCACCAAACCCAGACATATATTGGTAAATCTGCTCTGGGGGCACTTGTGCCTACCATCAAGCACAGGGGAGACAAGAGATCTTTGCTGCATTTCTGGGTGTGGTGCATGGGAGCCAGTGTAGACAGATGTAACAATTAAAATGTTTCAGATGCCTTTGTGCAGCTTGTCCTTTGAAGCATTTCAAACTCCCAGGAATATCTCTTGAAATTAGGTACTATTTTGGAGTGTTTCACTTTTGCTTACATCTGTCTGCACAGGGGAAGGAGGGAGAATGGGATGGACAATCCCAGGGCACTGCCCCACTGAGACCCCTGCAACTGCTGATGGGTCTCCCACCCCTACCAGACCTAGAGCTGCGCTTGTCCTCCTGAGACATCCCTGCTCACTCCTTCGAGGGTTGCGGGGGGGGGGGGGGGGGTGGACTTTTTGGAGCCATGTCAATGCATGTGTGAGGCAGGGTCTCTGAATGGCCCTGATCGGTGAAGCTGCAGCTCAAAACTCTCTTCTTTTAGCTCCTTACCCAAAAGGAAGTTGATCATTCTGATATTTCACCAGAACTTGCTGGAGCTGGCTTGGGGATGATGCTTCTGGTGAGGAACAAATATGTCACAGATTTCTGGTTGCAGCCTCACTCCTGGGACTGTAAACAGTGATTGTGCTGTGAAAAAAAAGTGAAGGAGAGGACCACAGAAAGAATATATTTCCCACCACACCTGCTCAGTTGTGGCTACCCTTATTGCAGCTGGGAGTACAGAACACCACTGCAATTTACTGTGCTTCCAAAGCTCGGCTTGTGGGGAGGGAGAGAAAAGCGATTCAGCAACAGTAGTTGGGCCTTCAGTGAAGTTCTGATCTGCATAATGTTCCTCAAAGCCACTCTTCAGAGAAACGCAGTTTTGTGTGCCAACAGAATTCATCTAGAAAAATCCTTTTGGCTGAATTGCTGTTTATACAGCTAAATCTCTGATCTGCATCAATTTGTGACTGTCCCTAGTTCCTGACTTCGAAAAATGTGCTACTTAAGTAGCAGGCACTCCAAATCAGTGGCTCCAAAGCTGTGGATTTTAGATGCTACTGGTGGTCTGCCATGGTTGTACAAGACTAGGACTTTATCTTGCTTTCATACAGGATTTTCAAATACAAGTTGTATCATCTGGGTGTTTGGTGGTATACATTAAATTTTGAGATTTGACAGTGATACATTGTTCCCAAAAACTTGGGAACTGATGATCTAGAAAACAAAGTCTAGGATGCTGTATAAACATATTTCCCAAGGCCTTAGCTGTACAAGCACATCATCTGGTAAGTGGTCTCAGTACAGATGCTACGAAGTTAGATGCGCGTAAAGATGCTTTTTGAAGATCGCCAAATGTTTGCAGGGTTATTAATAAGCCCTTTTAACTTAAGACATTATTTAGCCAGTGGAAAGAGGAATATTTTTTTAACTCTAGACACCCATGTAACTTTTATTTGGGTTTTGGTAGCAGTGAGCTAGTAGTCACCCTTCCTTGGTTTACAGTGCCTTCACTTCTAAAGAATGATTAAGGGAAATCTTATGTTACTGGTTTTCTAGCCTCCTTGTTCACATCACCTGGCATTTAAAGTAGCTTGGAAATGTCTTTCTCTCAGCTCACTTCCTTGTGCATTTTTGGAGGAGGAAGGAAAGAATGGAGGAGGGATTGTTTAATTCTTCCTTTTCCCTAAAAATCTCATCATGGCCGTTTTTTAACCCCCCCCAAAAAGGAACAACAGCAAAAACATTATTTGGCAGAACAGGAGTGGGAATGCAACCCACTAATCAAAAGGATTCAAATCGATCCTTGTGCTGCCAAGCTCTCTCCTTCCCACCCAGTGGAGGGGGGAAAAAAAAGAAAAAAGAAAAAAGAGATAGAGCGAAGGCACAGAGCTTCTCTCCTTCAGCAATCTCACAAATGCAAAACCTTCCACTCCAGTGACTCCTCATTAACTTTCTGAATCTGACAGTCTAATTATTGCAGCTGCTTCGCGCTTAGAATAAATAAATACTAAAGTGGGTGTTTAAAGAAATTGAGAAGGGAAATTCAGTCATCTAGACAGTCAATAGAGAGAGTTTATTTTAAATTTTTATATTCTTATGTATTTATATCATTTTTGGAAAGATAATGAGATAGTTGTCTTTCAGACTAATTGAGTTCCTAGGCTCAGAGCTGCTTGCTGTCACCCTCTCAAACTTAGCTTTAACTTTTGTGCTTAGAAATCTGATCACTCCATTTACTCTTTTCTGCTGATAACTGGGGAAGGCAGAAGTGCACCCAAGTGTGAAGAGTGACTAAATGGTATCATAGGTCTCAGTACCTTTCATGGCAAGCAAGACAACTCAATCTCTTTTTTGATTTGCCTTGAAGTGCTTTAAAGGGAAAGTGTGAGATAAAACTTAGTTTTGCAATTAAACAAAATAAGCATAAACGCTCTGAATCTGTGGTGCCCACATTATTCAAGGGGATTAGAAGCACTCACCAGTCACAGATACGTAGTTCCCACAACATTAACTGAGGGCCATTTTCCAGTTCTTCTGGATGTAGATCTGTGTGACTGAGAGCAGCATTTGGTTCATTGTCTATGACATTTATTTTTTTTCAAAACTCTGATGGCCCAAACTCCATAGTTTTTGCTCAAGGGCTGCTCTCCTTGTGTTCAGAAAGTTTTCTGCTCTCCTTGTGTTTTGAAAGCACAGTGTCTGCTCCAGGCTAACACTTCTGGCACTTTTCAACCGCTTTAACACGGGCTATGTTCCTAGAAACCTGTGCTTCAGGCATATGGGGCATGTCTGTGCTGCCCAAGAGCTGCAGCTTCAGGCCACAAAGTTAACCTGCAATTCTTAATGTCTTTACATAGGCAAATCTGCCATAAAAACTGGTGTTTGAAAGTCAAGCCACTTGAGGTCAGTGGGAGCTCTACTTGCATAAACAGTGAGCGAGTGAGTAGGGATTTAGAAAACAATCCATCCGTGACTTCACTCCAAGGGCTGTTTTAGTTTGTGTATCACAATATACTAACTCCAAGTTACCTCCCTGTAAGGCATAGTAAAATTGGGATGTGTAGATCTACTGCATCCTTACTTCCTATGCATCCAAGTATAATTTTCAGCATAGGATGTCTAATCTTGAGACCTGAGGATTCCCACATCCAGGACGCAGAGGTGTGGATATACTTTTCAGCTATGATGCAGAACCCAGTGAAAGCAGTGACATCCCTCAAGAGACTGTTTCAGACAGTTACCTTCTTAAGGCTGTCTACTGTTCACACTGTGCTCCAGTATCATTTCCCACCAGTGCAGCCTCACCAGTGGCAGTAGTGGAAACTGTAGGCTAGGCAAGATGGTGGCACCTTATCCAATGCTGCCTAGGCCTTCTCTGTGCCAGGTTAGGAATTGGTTAAAATGTCAGTGCCCTGTCAACCCCAGTGCTCCTTCCTTTCTGCCAAGCTGAAGCAGCAGTGAGAATTCTGGGAAGTTTAGGGAGGATCAGCATAGTGTAGATGCAGCCTATGTGCCAGAAGCTGGCTGGGAAACATTCTCGTATGTCTTGGAAACAGTGGAATTAAATACAAACACTGGTTTTGAATTGATTTTTATATTCTTAAGCCATCAGTTCCCAAAGAGCAAACTTCCTCGTTTGGCAAAGCAACAGCCCCATGTACCACTTAAAATCCTAAAATAGGTCATAAATTGGACTTGCTGGCGCACAGACAATATGCTGGTCTTTTGGCTAGGGTTCCGTGTCACCCAAGCTGTGAAAAACCTCACTGCTGAACTGGGCATTCAAGTCCTGTGGGGAGCCTGAACTTAGGGCTCTTTGCTCCCTTAATCAATGCAGTCAGAAGCACTGCAGGCTCTTGAGCAAAGCTGCTTTCTGGTTTTAAAGTGCTTGCTGCGGGAATGTACCGATGCCATCTCTCATGTTCTGCTGTTCACCTTCTAGGCAGAAAGACTGCTCTAAAACTTTTGAGGGCATGACTAATCAAAAATAATCTAAAATTACCACTAAGAATAAGCAGCAGCAAACTACTCTGCCTTAGGTTTGACAATGCGGAGGGGGCAACTTGGGGGCTACTTTGACAGGAAACCTGTGCAGTCTGAGATGAAAATTGAGGCAGGAGGCTCTCAGCCTCTTGTGTTTTTGACTCGGCGAACTCCATTTTCTTGCATGAATTGTTCAGTTGTTAACAAACTTTGAGCCAGAACAGCAGAAGGATGCCCAAGGTTAGCATGGGGTTTAACTGGTACTGTTGTGGCATGGGGCTGGACCAGAGACGGCCAGAACTCCACTAGTTTGTCTGAGAGCAGGAAGGACCTGCAAAAGCTTGTCATTTTAAAATAATAACTGCAGATGCTTCCTCTACCTGAAAAAGAGTGTTTGTACTTGAAAGCTTGCAAAGAAGAATTTTTCCAACTATTTTAATTGATCTACTAAAAGATACCAGATTCACCCAAAGAAACTTGTCCTTTTAAAATTGCCATTTCCAAACTATAAGACAGGCTAGAAGGAAATCAGATGATGATCATGTGAGTGCCCTCTCCTGACACTTTACATGTCTCACCAAACTTGCGGTGCTTCTGTAATCAACCCCACCTGGACTACTTACTGGTGGAATTTGAAGCAAGGACTTACAACACCAAAAACTTGAATCTCTATCACTAGAGATGAAAAAGCTGCTCCATTAACTGGCTGCTGTGGTAGATTCTTATCCTCCCATTGGCACCAGCCACTAGAGAGGAATCAACATGGATTACCCTTATTTTCCAGCACTTTACATCCAGAAAAAAACAAAGTACCAGTATTTTGGATCTCCTCTGCTCACCAAGTTCACCAAGAGGAAACTAAGAGCTCCCTGCACACCTTCTCTTTACCTCCCTGCCTCATATGACAGCAGCCTCTATCTTCTCATTAGCATTCATTTCAATAGCATAAAATTGTTATTTAGAAGGGCTCTCACCTCTGAGACAGAAGTTCCCCAATTATTTTTTACAGAAAGTGGCCTTTGGGAGGTATTCTCTAGCTACAAACTTGTTAAGGGCAACTTATGTAAAAGGAAGTTCAGGCTATAGATATTTCAGAAAAGAGAAAAAGGACTCCTGGCTGGAACATGTTTTTTTTAATTTTGTTTCTCCCCCACTACCCCTCACCCCCACCTTCCCCACACCTCTGGAAATTGAAGCCCCTTTTTACTTTCTACCTCCAGCTTGTTTCTTGCCCTCCTGACTGAACTTTCGTGTTCAGAACATTGAAAATAATAGCCAGCCTGCTCCAGAACAAAGTAGGAACAAAATATATTTAAAATCTGCACTGTTATCATAGCACCCAGAATTCTAAAATGATGCAATTAAATCTGAAAATGATGCGATTCCAACATGACACAGGGAACAAATGCTTTGTATAGGATTATGGCAATGGGGATGGATGCATTGGGAATTATTCAGCATTGCCTAATTTTTATAGTCGTAATGAGTCACTCATGAATATGATCTTGCATAATCATATTATACTGGTTTCAGTCCAATAGACTTTGATTTTGTTCCCAACACACTGGTTGCTATGATAATGCCATGTAGTTTCCTGTTCACCAAGGTACCTCTCACTGCTGTTTGAATGAAGTATCAGAGATGATAAATACGGGGTGGTATATAAACCCAGGGTAAAGGAAATCATCTCCTACATGGCAATACACCCTAGATAATAAACCTTGTTCTAGAAATTGACACACCGTGCCAATCTGTTGTGTCATTCCTTCTATTTCTTCTCTCTCTCCCTTTCTCTCATTCTGTCTGTCTCTGTACCTATTTTTTCCACACTTTCTCTTTCTCTGTCTCTTGGCACTGGCACTTTCATCTCCTCCCTTGGGGATTTGAGATGTCACTGCAGGAAGTGCTTGTCCGCCTCTCCGGCAGCAGCAGAGCCCTGTGGCTTTGACAAACCTCATTTAATTGGGAGGAAGCCAGGAGGGTTTGAAAGAACTGAAACATCCACGAAACTCCTTTTATCAGGCGTAATTTAAACTCTGCATGGAAAAAACCCTATATGTATAAAGAAAAGTCAACTTCCCTCCTGCTGTGAGCGCTCCCCTCTTCTCCCCCTCTCCCCCCCAGCACAGGCAGGCTCCTGTGAGATTCCATCTTTTCATTTTTCTAAAAGTGTCAAAGTAGATTTGTGCTCTGTGGCTGGGTGAACAGAAAAGGAATGCAGATCTTGCGCTCACTTGCACACATACAACACCTTTCTAAGGGTGGCAGTTTGGGAGAGATTCTAGCTGGCAGCTCCTCTGCTTGGGGTATGTTAGAAAAGCCATAAATGAAGTTTTCAAATAACTTGACAACTTGCTCCAAGTAGGTTCCCTCTTAATTACTCATATCTAAAGAGAAAAATGAGTGCCCAAGAGACCCTGAGAAATGGCCAGTCTGATAGGCATATTATGCAGGATGGGAAAGAGATTTTCCAGTTTAGGAAGAAGGTTTGTAACTCAGTAGGTTCTCCGTCTGTTGGGTGGTGGGGGCATGTGCCTGATAGATGTTTGTGAATATGTTCATGAGTGAGCAACAGAAGGCAGGAGAAGAAAAGGCAGGTAATTTCAAGGGAGATCTAGTATACAGGGTATAAGGGACAGCTGGTTTCTCAGAACATCAAAAGGGAGCAGAAGGTGCATTTTGGGGACCGGGGCTAACACATCACATGAAGCAGCTGGGAATTCAGGATATTGGAGCAAACTGTCACCTGAATTAAACATAAAATATGGTTTTAGGAAGGAGCTTCAGGCATCTATAGGTACAGAATCAGGAAGCGGTGGCTTTATACTGAGGCATTTACAATCACAGCTTTCTAAATAAACTACCAATACTGAGGTATCTTCTGAGTTCCTTTCTAGCATTGATGCCATGTTGACAGAGGAAAAAAAGACTAAAGTTGCTCAAGCAGCAACTCGGCCACATTGCAGCTTATGGTTTTTTTTTAAAGTTGTTGACCAGCAGTGTAGCAATGTGGCTGGGTGCCTGGGGCACAGGTAGCAGTGACTTCCCATTGCAGCTATGCCACTGATTCAATCACAATCGTGATTGTGCAGCTGCCAATGACAGACTTTTTTTTGCACAACCTCCCCCTCACCCCTCCAACCCCAAGTTGGCATCTAGGGCAGTTGCTCCTTTTGCCCTGCTGTAATTGTGGCACTGCTTTGACAAACTACAAATGAAGCATCCCCCTTCTTGCTGAGATAGGAGCAGGGGTTAACATACCATCTGGAAGCTGATGCAGCTGAGCAGGCAGAAGGCTGAAAAAGTTATGGACAAGCGCATCTTGTGCAGAGACCCGCTCTCTAGGAAATGTTTTCAGCATTCTTGATGCCAGGTCTTCAGCTCCTGGCACCCTGCCCAGTCTAGAAAAGCAAGAAAAAAACAAATAGTACCAGAATGGGACCTAGGACATAAAGCAGGAACCAGATCTAGGCTCAAGTTTTGTCAAGGCCAGGAGATATTAGATCTGGGAGATTTGGTTAAACTTGTGATGGGGATGCACGTCCTGCATGGCTCCCCATGGGAACTTCAGTGAAGTTTGAAAGTGTGTGCCTCCAGGATGTTGGTTCACACCATCCTCCAGTGAGACTTTTGGATCCCTCATACTTTCTTTTGAAGATAAATTGTTACTTTTTGAAGAAGGAGCTTGGAATAAAAATAGATACTAGCAGTAGGCAAGGGTGTACGTTTACATGTATCATAGCTAAAATTTCATAAGTTATTTTTATGGTCATACTCTGAGCCATAGCTGCCGACTTTATTTTTTGCTGGTGGGTGCTTGCAGACATACCCCGCCCTCCCCAAAAACCTCAGTGTTTTACTTTTAACTTGGTGTGTTCCTGTGCCAAGCCCCGCACATGCACAGCAGAGGCAGTGTGTTACTTCAACCTTGCTCTGCAGCATCTGTAAAGAAAGGGTGCTTTAGTAGGGCTTTTTTGGTACTTTAATAGCTTGATTGAATTAGCTTTAACTTTAGCCTTAGCTTTAGCTAAAGTCACGAAAAAGCCCCGCTGAAGTGCCCGAGCTATACAGATGCTGCAGAGCCAGGTTGAAGTAATGTGCTGCTGCTTCCGGTAAAGTGTGGTTTTTGTTTTTTTGTTTTAATGTCTGCAAGGGTGGATCCATGGGCTGAGCACCCGCTAATTTTTTCCGGTGGGTGCTTGAGCCCTGGAGCACCCATGGAGTCAGCGCCTATGTTCTGAGCCATGACAATATGAAAATGTCCCTGTGTAACCTGCCAGTGACCACTACAGATTTGTGTTCAGAATTGAGAGATCAATGGAAATGCCCTGTCTGTCTCCTGGCCCCAGTTTAGCAGTGTAGTTAGGCTGTAATCATGTTGGGGATTCACCAGTATGAATCTTTCCCAAAATGAATGTTTTGTTTTGTTTTTTTTCAAGTGACCAGCAAATGCCAAGTGGTGTCTCCTGGAGAAGAATGCAGCTGGGGACTAGGAAGTGAAAGAGAGAAAACAAACAAGCAAGCAAGCAAATAAAAACAATGCTTTAGTTTTACAGCTTTTACTTTGTTTGTTTTGATCATGTTTCCGCATCAAGTGGCCCATCAGAGAGTGGCCTGTTGTGCTCCTACTGACCACCCCAGCTGCTGCTTCCCCTCCAAACAACACCTCAGTGCTGGCATGCTCCTGTTCCTACCCTTTTCCAGTCCTCTGATGCATATAGAATCAAAAACTGAAGGTTGGGAGGGACCTCAGGAGGTCATCCAGTCCAGTGGTTTCGGCCTTTTTTCATTTGCTGACCCCTAAAAAATTTCAAATGGAGGTGTGGACCCCTTTGGAAATTTCATATGGAGGTATGGATGAACCCCTTTGAATTTGAAGTGTGGGTATTCACATACTTTTGATTGACTGTAGTAGTCTTTTGCGGACTCCTTAGACATAATCTGCAGGCCCTTGGGGGTTCACAGACCACAGACTGAAAACCACTGATCTAGTCCAACCCCATGATTAATGTAGGAACACCCCCAACTATATCACCCCAGCCAAGGCTTTGTCTAGCAAGGTCTTAAAAACCTCCAAGGATGGAGATTCTACAACCTCTCTGGGTAACCTGTTTTAGTACTTTACTACCCTCCTCACAAGAAAGATTTTCCTGATATCTAACCTAAACTTCCCTTGCTGCAACTTGAGACCATTGCTCCTTGTTCTGTCATCTGCCACCACTGAGAACAGTTTAGCTCCATCTTCTCTGGAAACCCCCTTCAGGTGGTTGAAGGCTGCTATTAAACCCCTGTCAGTCTTCTCTTCTCCAGACTAAATAAGCCCAGTTCCCTTAGCCTCTCTTCATCATAAGTCATGTGCCCCAACACCCTAACCATTTTCAGCGCCCCCCCACTAGACTCCAACTTGACCACATCCTTTCTGTAGTGGGGGGCCTAAAACTGGACACAGTACTCCAGATGTGGTCTTACCAGTGCTGAATACAGTGGAATAATCACTTCCCTCAATCTGCTAGCAATGCTCCTACTAATGCAGCCCGGTGTGCCATTAGCCTTCTTGGCTTATTGTCCACTGTAACTGCATAGAGCACCTGATGCTCTAGATGGTTTTGTTTTTGTAAAAAAAATATTGTTTTTGTAAAAATTTAGGTCTTAGTGACTATGATAGAAAAATACTAATTTCTCCCATCAGCCAAACTATGTAAGCCCCTGCTGGTTTAGGGAGGAAGATACAGGGACTAAGAATCAAAAACTGGGTGTTGCCTTATAGTGTCAACACTTAGAACAAGCCTGCACAGGGGCTTGATTTCCGAGGTCATGATATTGGTGGAGCCTGGAAGATCCCCTTTACCCTGCTTAGCAACCCCTTCTTTAAGGCTGTTTGCCATGTCACTGGGCTTTCTAGTACCCCCATCTTCCAGGCTCCACAATGGCTACTAGCTCCACACAGAATTCCCATTTGATTCCATAACTTGCTAAGCAGGGCCATAGTTGAGCTGTCTGAAGCACTCCTTCACTTCTCAAGAGATGAATATTCTGCCTCTGCAGTTAACCAAGGAAGGCAGAAACAGAGTCAATCCTGGACCAGTACACAATACAGAACTCTGCTACCACAGCACGGGACCAGTCTATTGGTACTGGCTTTAATAGAGCTTTTCCAGCTTTAGTCCTTTAAACAAGGAGCTGTGGCCAGTGAGCAGGAAGCTGTTCCATCCCAGGTGATTACTAGGAATACATTCATTTCCCTGCTTTGGAGGAGAGTGGGAATTATTTTTAAATGGGAGTGTGTTATCTAAGCTTGAGAAATTAGAGAGTTTATATATTTATGAAAGTTTCTGACAACATTTATTAAAACGATTTGTGTCTCCAAAACTAGCATGGTGTTAAAGACATTAGTATCTCATTTAAGAAATTCAGTGCAGTTCCTGAGAAACCCAGCTCTAAAGGACAGTGTGTTATCACTCAGAGTGAGGCTGAATGCAACAGTGAGGTACTGGACTCGCCCTAAACCTGCATTAGCTTAAAGTCTTTGAGGCCAAAATAGTCTTTTCATCTTGACACAGTGGGGCTTTGATCCTAGGTTGTAGTTTTCTCTGGCATTGTTCTGTACTGTAGTGACTGTAGTGATCACTGGGTTCAATAAACACAGGCATAAGTGAATGGGAAGAATTAAGCAACCGGTTTTATTCTGGAGCAGTAAGCAACTCCTGCAGACTGTATGTCTGTCTGACTAACTGGCTAGCTGCCCCCCGAGGAATCATATCCCAGTTCCCAACCCCCTCCGTCTCAGTTAGGGAGCACCTCTAAATTTAGAAACCTGGCCCCAGGGGGCTAAAATAGGGCACTTAGTCAAAATCAGTTTTCCAGATTATATCTTTCATTGATATGTATGTGGTTGGGGATGCAGAGGCTACTTTAAAGCTGATTCTGTAGCACTGTTGTGGGTGACTGAGAAAAGTTGTACCTGCATTGTCTGAAATATCATCTTTAGGATGAGCTCTTAAATCGAGTCCATTCCCAGTTGGTATTGATCATAGAAGAGTATGAATTCTCCAGTCCTTGCTAATCCTGCAATCGTTTTTTAGCCTCATATAGACAGCACCTTTGTATAGCTTAGCTATTTTTTTCTAGCAATATTTATTTCTATGCACAAAGCTGGGAAAGTGCAAAGTTGGTAGTACAATCTGCACTGGGTCTGTGCAAGAGGGCCTGGAAAGCATGATTCATAAATCAAATTGTACCTTTCAAACAGTCATGCATAATGTTGAATTGTTGCTTGTCTGAGAATAGTAAACCCACTGTGCCTATCCCCACTGAAGTCTTTCAGAATCTGCTGCTTAACTTATTGTTGCTTATTACTACAGAAGTGCCTCTTACTCATTCTAGACTTGCCAGAAGAGCTCATTTAAAGTTAAATGGTTGCGTATAAAAACAAACCCACAGGCCGCTTTGACGCTACTGTTATAGGTAGTTTACCTGTCACAGAACATTCGGAGCCTCTGAGGTCTGCTGGAGACAATCCTCTCTAGAAAGTGAATATGCAGTCACAAGATTAAACAGAAATCAATCCAACAACCATTCTTTGAGCCCTTACAAAAATATGTGCTTAGAATTTCAAAGGACCCTATAGAATCTGTCATCTTGGTATTTATAAATATACATTATACCTATAGGACTTGAATATCAGCATTGATATTAATAAGCCTATTACAGTTTTATAACCCTCTCATTTTACCTACCCACAAGTATAGGCCTTGGGCCTGATTCTATTTCTACTTAAGTCAGTGGGTGTTTTTCTTTGACTTCAGTGGAAGCAAGATCAATTCCCAACATCTAAGATTTAGAAATCGGAGTTAGTTTTTCCTGAGTAAGAGCTAAGATCTTAATCCAGTGAATGGATCTGGGTAAGTGGCCCCTTATGCCTACAGAGATGATGTTGAGGTCCTTCTGGTCCCACATAAATATAAGGGGGTTCATCTGCATGGAGCTGACTGCAACACTGGGGCCTGAGTAAGGGCTTTAGGATCTGGCCCTGTATGTATGCAATGTTTTCTCTCTACAGCTAAGGTTTGTTTTTGGGGGTTCCTAATCTTGTGTTTGCTTCATAGCCACTCATTTAAACATTCCTATTAAACTGAAATCTTGAGAACTTTGCAGTTTAGAGCGCACTTGGTTGCTTTTTGTTATTTTTAATTGGACCAATTTCAAGACAAGTGGAAACAAGAGTATTTTTGGATGATATCTTTTATTGGACCAACTGCATGGTTGGGATAAGTCAAACAAGATTTTGAATGCTAGGCATTCTCCCTCAAGTGACGTCAGCTGGATCATCACAGCTAAAACATCACTCTAACACTACCAAAACAATTGGAAACTTTTTCTTTTATACATTGAAAAGGTAATAATAGGTTTTTCAGATGTTCTTTTGCTTGTTTCTAGATGGAAAAAATTAATTTAATGTCACAGGTCTGGAATAATGACAGCTATTTAAATGAAGACATTTTTATTAGCAAACGGTGTAGAGGCTACCTGTCACAGGAACTGCTATGTATTTACTGCAGAGCACTGGTACAGTTCAGGGCTTTCCTTCCACTTCACTGTACAGTGAAGTTTAGCTTTCTACAAAATTATATGCAGGATTCATTGTATTCCATTTTTATATACAAAGAAAAAGAAATATTGCACCTACACAACCATTAAGTCCCAAAGTCTTAATGATAATTTTTAATGTGAGATTTCCTGCAGCTGGAGGGTGTTCAGCAGGCAGTAATGGCTCCAAAGGAGCCATTATTTTCTACAGTGCAGTTTTCTGTGGTTTGTAATTTCAGTGAGCCGGATTCACCACTGATGAAAATTGATGTAGGATTGCTTTGATCAGCAGTGTGACCATGATTTATACCATGTGAGGATCTAGTCCGTTGAGTTCGATAGGACTACGCCAATTTACATCAGATAATTTGTTGGTTCAGTGTAGCCATATTTAGAGCCATAAGGCTGCGCGTGGGCCTTTGATGAGCATAATGAGGTGGAAAAATGCAAGCAGCCTCCTCCACTGCCCCTTATGTCCTTCAGCAGGTTTGCAGAGACTCAGGGATTACTGAGGCACAACACAACTGTGTTTGGTAGGATGCCTCCTGTCAGCCAGTGCTGCTTGCAGAATGCTGTGCAGATCCCCAACCTTTACCCTGTGCATCATGTGAAACTCAAAACATCACTTACTTGGGGTTTAAGTGGTATCTGGGGCTCAGCGGGCTCCAGGGTGGATAACATCCATAGTTTGCAGGGATAGCAGGCTTAAGGGTGGTTAGGACAGCCTGAATCAAGTGTCTGTTGAGAAGGGACTTGTGCCAAATTTCAGATAAGTCAAGCCTCCCTTGGGTTATCCCTAAGGGGGAATCGGTACAAAAATACCTGGAGCACAGCTGCCCACACAAACCGCAGGGCTGGTTCTGTGTATGAAAGCTAAAGATAAGGCAGAACTATACCAGAACTTTAATTTTAGGCCCACTCCTGGAGTCTTTTTTCAAGCCAAATTCCCACTGAAGTATTTGAGGGCTGGTTCCACCAGAAAACTCTTTTAAGTGTAGCACAATCTCTCACTGGCAGCACTATAGTCTTACTAATATTAAACATGTTGATTCAGAGTCTGGGATTGCCAGCTGGATAGTTACCATACGTTTACTACAATGCTGCTGGATTCCTCTGCAGTACTTAATGTAACCGTAGCAGCAATCCCGTAACCACCAGACTGCTGCTTTTGAACTAAGATAATAAGTGATAGAACTGTTACTACACCAACTTAGCTGCCATAAAATGTAACTGGACATTGATTTATAAGAAAAATACAATCAGAATTGAGCTTCCTTCAAACTAGTGGTCACTCTTACAGGAAAATGTAATATTTAGTAGGTTGTTAGAAGGGTCGAAGAGAAGAATAAATAAAAGCTTAAGAAAGGTGTGCTTTTTAAATAGAAATAGCAGGTTTATTCTAAGAACATCCTGAGAATTCTCACCTAATAAATAACTTATGAATTGACAGACCAGTAGTTCTCTCATACCCTCTTCACTGTCTTGGGAATGCTCCAGTCTGCTTACTGGCTTTTCAAATGCTGGTGTTTGAAGAAATCACAGGCACATAGAGTATGCACAGAGGAGATCTACATAGCTCCAACTCAAATACTTCACCTCTTTTCCAAAAAACACGAAAGAAAGAAGGAAACTCAAAGATGCACAATTCAGGGAGTGATTAATCACTATAGGAGAGCCGCCTCTCTATGCTCTGCGGGCAAGATCTCATCCTTTCTACTGCAGCACTGTCCCACCCACCCTTTGCTTTCAGGTCTCTGACCAGATTTTTACAGGAACCTTTCAGGAGAAAGCAATATAGGCAGAGGGAATGGCTGTTCATTGCTCCACCTCTAAATGTAACAGGATTTACAGAAAAGTTCATTCCTCTTGAAGGCTCAGGACAAATGTAGTGACTTCTTAACCTGGCAGGGGAAATACCATGTATCTGTGTCCAAGAAGGCAGTTTTCCTGAACCGCACCCCAGGAGAACTGCTCTTCTGGAGTGGTCCAGTCCCCGCCGAGGTACAGTGGCTTTAAGCCCACTGTATGGAAATGGGAGTCTCCTCCCTTGCTTGATCTGAGGGCAAGCAAAACTCGGGGGCATCTGTACCCCAAGCCTTTGGGCTTGGGCCTGCAAGTAGGATGCTCGCCAAATGTTTTGGAAACATCTGAGGCCCCAGTGTGGGTGGAGGATGTTTGCTGGTAGTAGGGTCACTTATGGTTCTGGACACTTGGATTTGGAATAAGTTTTGGCTAATTTGGCTGCGGATACAAATTAAATTAAAAAAAAAAAAGTTCATGTAGTCTGACACTACATTGAATTTTTTTTGGCTGCCCCTCACTGTCTTAGAAACCTGCTTCTGGTTGGTGCGGTGATAGGCACACCCTGCCAGAACCAGGCCTCTGTAACATCCTCTTTGAAGGTAGGGGAGGTAGTAGAGCTAATGTTGGGTTGGGAAAATGATGGCCATGTGATTGCAGTGGAGTCATGCTATCAAGAAGCTGGAAGGAAACTACATGCAAACCTTATGACCTGATACTGTGACTGGATTTGGGGTGGTTCAGGTTCCAGTACAAATCGGAGCAGTGTCAAGGATGCTCTAATTTGTGCTCATCTGCCACTGGAAAGATACAAAATAGTCCCAGAACTAGGACCTGGCTCAAATTACAAAGTACTACAGAATCAGGTCCACTCTCTCTCCCTGTTCAAGTATCTATCTATTTTTTTTGCAACTAACTAGTTGTTCTAATAAAAGATAGCAATCTCTACCACACTGACTACTTCAGAAACTACTACCTCCAAGTGCTAATGAAGCCATTATTAGCAAATGCCAATGCAAGTTTATTATACAAGCTTTCCCATCCAGACCTGGAGAATTTTCTTGCTTTCTGCAAAGAAAATTCAGGCTCATTAAAGAGCTCCCATGCACACGCCTACACGTGCACCCCTATCAGGAGCAAATGTGCTAACAGCGGGCACATCCCCATGAACACAGCCATGCGGTTTATGGTGCCACAAAGTAAGGTGTCGCAAACTGCACACGGTATATGTGCACCTGTTCACCATGATGCTAATTTGCAGTGCAGTGGCTTTTTTTTAACACCAAGAGATCCCAGTGTAAAAAAAAAGCCACTAAAAAAAGTGGTGTAGCACATGTGGCAGCAGTGTGCACTTCCAGAAACCAGATTACCTGGCTGGCTAGAGCCACACTAGCTGCTGGCTGGGCTCTCAGTGGCTAGCTTGGTTCCCCTGCCACCCCAGGAGGTCCCCAGGACCCCAGGTAAGGCTGCTGGGACCAGCACACTTACTGGCCTCAACTTCCCTTCCTCTACCCAGGTCACTTTGCCACGTGCCAGAGTGTGCATGCAGGGGCATGCCTGAGGGACAAACTGCAGTGGCACAAATATGTGCCGCTGCTATTTGTCTTGTGGGAAACTCATACCCCTGCACGTGTGCTCATCGGGATGCACCTAATGGGAGCAGTTCGGTCCAGGGCTGCTCCTGCCTCCCTGCCCTGCCATGCCTCCCTGCAGCAGCCAAGGGGAGCTCCAGGCTCTCCCGGGTGCCAGCCCTGGGTTGGCAGGGGGCACGGGGATCAGGCCTGTGCTCTGGGGAACAGGGGGTAGCTGTTGGGGGTGGAGGACAGCTCCCAGCCGTGAGGAGCTTGGGATCGAGGCTCAGTGGCACTGGCTTGGAGCAATGCACCGTGCCCAAAGCAGCATCAGGACTGGGGGGAAATAGGGGAGGGGGAAGCAGTGCTGGGACTGGGGCGATGTGGGGAGGGAACCAGTAGCTCCAGGGACCAGGGGGCTGGAGCTGCAAGGGGGAAGCAGTGCCAACTGATGCTGCTTCCCCTTCATGTTCCCCACCCCCACCCCACCACTTCCCCCTCATTTCTCTGCCTGGTCCCAGTGCTGCTTAGCTCCTGGCTCCCCCTGGGAATGGGTGGGGACTGGGAGACAACTAGAGTGTGTGCTGCATGGGAACAGGTGAGCTCTCTGTCCCCTCAGTCCTGTCACTGCCTGTGCAGTGCATGCCGCAGTCAGCTCCTGCTCCCCGCCTGTGTTTGGGGGAGCCGGGAGCTGACAAGAGCTGGGATTGGGGACAGAGAGCTCAGCTACCTAGGCTGACCACAAGGAAATTGCTCCCGGCCAGTGTCTACATGTGTGCTACTGTGCAGTAGCCAATGCACTGTTAATCTAGTACCTGTATTTGTTGGTACTAGCTAACAGTGCATTAGCCTAATTTACTGCGCAGTAAATCCCATGCATGTGTAGACACTGACACTTTACTGTGCGGTAGATTAGTCTAAGGAGCAGTAAAGAGTTTTGTGTAGACGCACCTTTTGTGTTCAAAAGCTTGTCTAACATCTCTTCCAACTATAGAGCTGATCCAATAAAAGATATCACCAAAATAACCCCTGGCTTGTTGCATATGTCTTAGACCATCACGGTTGCCAAGCTCCAACCTTAATGCAAGTTTTGACAGGATTTATTATTGTTTAAGTACCAGCGTGCTGGAAATATCTTCATAGGAGTGAGCATTTTTAAAATGCACTGGTTGGATCTGGTGTGCAAGGACAGTCTGCGGGGCTGGTTTAGCATGGATGCCGCATGCAGCATACACCCCTGACCAGGTCCCTGTGCTGCATGTAGTGCCTATGGCACTGGTCCAACCCTGCACACTGCACACGGCATGTGCTAGACTAGCTCTGCGCACTGCCAGGCTGCCACATCCTGCATGCGGTGCACGGGGTTATGAGACCCATGAGCTGGATCTTAGACCCCTAGTCTACTCAATAAAGTGCCTGTCTGCCCTGCACTTTGCCTAACTTTAAATTCACACAGGCTAACTACTTCTCACTATTGTTAGTTCCTAGTGTCCTCAGGGCTCGTCTCCGCAGGGATAATCAGGAATATTTATCCGAATGAACTAAAGATGGAAATTTACACTGAAATAATTAAACTGCACTGTCTACACCGGTGTTTAATGCAGTTTAATTTACTTTAAAAATTAGTTCAGATTAACTTTCCCCAACTGTCCCCATGTAGACAAACCAATATAAACTACTGATACCCTATTGTTTAGAGCACAATACAAACACCCAGGTAAATATGTTCTCAGAGTCAAAGACTAAGACAGATCTAAAAATGCAAAGATAAAAAATGCAAAGATATTTGGACCCCCATTATCAACAAATTAGATAAAATACTGATCAAATAATATATGATGAAGATCTATCTAAAATACAATGGTACCCTGTATGCTTGATTGATTTATTTAAGAATGGGTACAGAGCTTACACACACAAGAGATTTGATTATTTTCTGTGACAGTACAATACATTGAATGCTAATTAGAAAATATCTCCCTATTTGAAAACTAAGGTGGAGGTGGCTTATGAACTGACAATGAGGCAGGTAAATGGAAAGGACAAATGTAAAATGAGTAAACATTCCCAATTTATATCGTGGGAAAATCATACCAGTACTGCTACATGACGGTGATATGTCTGCAGCTGTCCACAAGAAAACATTTCCCTCTGATCAGTGAAACTGCTTGTGCAGCAGGACAAAATTGGGACTCTGTCTGTGTGACCTCCATTAGATTACAGTACATAACCAATACCAGACAGAAAGGAAGCCTCCCTGGAGGTTGGCCATACTGCATCTTAGGGCTGTTATATGTTCGGGACCAAAGCCACCTATAGTTTATGACAATAAAGATTTCCATCATTTCAGAATTCAATTTCTTTCTATTCCATAGAGATCTCTTGTTATATGAAGCATCAGCATAAAAAAGTGAAATAAAAAAAAAACATGCTGAGAGCTCAGACTTCATATGTACTCTGACAAATGTCATTTGACATTGGTGTTTCAATGCTTGTTGCTTCTTGCTTCCATCTGCTGGTGGAAACTTGAAAAGCACGACACACTAAAAGCCTCTACCTTTGGAGGAAGAAAAGCTCATTTCTGGAAGCTTTTAAATTCCATGCCTGTTACTAAAGCCTGCAGACATTTGAGAAATTATGCCATTGTGCTCTTTTAATTTAAAGCTAATCGTTACATGTGAAGAACTCTCGTAAAGTTCTGCCCTCATAAACAAAGTTACACAAACTAACGAAGACAACACTGTATATTTTCTAGCAGCTTATGCAATAAATCAAGGAGGATTTAAGACATATAGAGTTACAGCCAAGTTGTAAGAATTTATAAACCACTCTCTTTCCTTTGGAATTCAGGTGTCAAAGGGAAGAGATGTGAAAAACTCAGTGCATCATGCACTCGTTTCCAGTTTGGCAAAATCTTTGGCTAATGCTATGTGCTCTGATTCCTAATCCTTTCCTGCCCTTGACCCCTGCTGTCTAGATTCAAACTTGTAGCCATTAGTGGAGCAGGATCAAGACACTGGCTTTCCAATGCCACAACTGGGGTTTAGAAGGGATTTAAACTCTCTGCTTTTCAGCCTGGTAAAATGAACACAGCAGTAGATTAATGCAAGGATTTGTGCTTACACAGCATGAGAGCTTTCAAAAATAGTGTTAACAGAGCTACAAGTGCCTCTCAGAGAGGAAGCAAAACAAGAGAGGTCAGACCCAACAAACGGATGGGTGCAGGGCAAAGTCTGGCCAGTGCTATTGTAGGTACAGGGGCTCCTATGTGGAGGGGGCCTGGGCCCCAGTGTAGCCAAGAAGGGGCTTTATACACCTTCTGTGTGCTGCAGGGACCGGTTCTGTACCAGTAAAAGTATAGTCAGAATAAAGACATAGCTGCTAGATCCACTGCTGTGAGTACTAGCCAATGTCTCCGGGAAGGGAGAATACAAAGACTGTGGACATTGCTGCTGTCTAGGGACAGTTATGCAGCCTGAAGAAGAATCCCTTGCCCAGCCTTTCTGTTTACTTGTGTTTGGACAGGGATTGAGGTTTTGGTGCACAAGACAGTTGTGTTGAATTTATGTAGGAAAAGAACAGGTTTTTCTTTAGGAGAGGGTCCAGTTTAGAATTGCTTTGGAAGGAGCGCATTTCTCCCTTTGCAAAGGATACTGCATTGAAGGCAGGGTGCTGTCTTTGTGGTGAAGCCATGTCTGTTCTGCCTAATAACCTTATCTCCTGGGCCCTGATGTGACTTGCTTCCCCCTTGTTCAAGGCTGGCAGCAAAACACATTTAAGTCCAGAGCAGTCAGACAAACCTCTAAAGGTTTAGAACTGCTGTTTCAAAAGATTTCTCCAGACTCGCCAATCCATAAGCCCTTCCAGGGCTGATCCTAGACTACTGAATCCAATGGGAGTTCTGTCATTAACTTCAATGAAAGATGGGTTGCACTCTTGGTGCTTTGTTTATTGCTGTGTTTCTTCTTTGCCTTAGGCAAGGACCTATTTGTTTGTTACCTGTGCTTATTGTGCAGTGCTGGGAACATTGGTGGGGCTAGCTAAAACCATTTTGCCATTTAGATTTGGGCAGCCACTCAGAACTTTGTTTGGTTATTTAAACGATCCCAGCACAACTAGGCTGGAAATAATCTCAAGAGAAAAGGTTCTTTGGTAGGATCTCCCCATAGGATGAGCATATTGCAGGGACAGCCGTACTTTTGCTTCAGGCAGGAAATTTGAAGTGCAGAGGAGCATGAAAATGGAAAATACACTTAAACAATGAGATGTTTCCATACCACTTCTCCCCTCTCCCCAACCTCATCAGAAACAGTTTGATTCAGTTCTGGGTAGGGCAAATACCTGGCTTTATTCTTATTTTATCCAAACCAATTCATATATTCCTGATTTTGAGGCAAACACCATCTCTGGTTTACAGCTAGAGCAGCTGGGGTGGTTGCTAGAGCCATTCCAGTGACCTCTAAGGAGAGGGAAGGAATGCTTCTCCCCAGTTCACATCGTAGTGGCTTCAGCATCTCACCCTGGACTGAAGCAGCACTCCTCCCCCTTTCCTCCTTCAAGGACACTTCTGTGGGGATATGCCCACCAGTCCCTGTTCCTCTCATCTGCCTCACCCACAAAAGCACTCAACCTTGTAGGCTTCTATGGAGCTATGCTTTATGGCACAGTAGAGCTCAACTCTGCCCACAAGGATTTCTAGAGCATGCCTAGTCTAAAGAAATTCTCTAATTGATTAAAACCAATCCAGTGACTGTGGTCATACAACCAAGTAGGACTGCTTAAGGAGGCCTGGTTCGTTTTTTACCAAACAAACTCCAAGATCACTTAGAATCATGACATCCCTTCCTCTCCTACAGTGGAACTGTATCAGTTCTGCTCCCTTTAGTGTCCTCTATAACTACAGAAGGCAGCATTTGAGCGCATCAGTTTGGTCAGGGTGGAGTCCGAGCTGGTGCTAAATCTTAGAAGTGATTTTACCTGCAAGTAGGTCTAAATATACCAGCTTGTGGCCACCTCCACAGAAGTGTGGAAGTTTGGTTCCCCAGGGACAACTAGCAGTGGCACACCTCTGGCGTGTACCCTGGGTGGGGGAGGCTGGGTTGGCCAGCACTGGGTTGGCCCCAGCAACCTTATCTGGGATCCCAGTGGCCTCCTAGGGTTGCAGCAGCAGCAATCCTATTGCTTGGAGCCTGGCTGGCAACCAGAGCATGGCTCCAGCTGGCCAGGCTCTGGTTTTGGGTGGCACATAATGTCCCCATGTGCACCACCCTGCTTTTTTATTGCGCGGGATCTCCTGGGGTCAAAAACCTCCAGTACAAATAATTGACTGCGTGGTATGTGGTACTACAGATATGTCTGCAGTGCCAAATATCACACAGCCATGTCCGTCTGGATGTGGTCTGTTTTTTGCATTTTCGTCAGAAAATTCTTTGGGATTAGACTGTGCCATTTGTATTTATTTCGGTATTTCCCTACTCCACGAGTAGTCTGGGACAATCACCCCAAACCAACCCTTAATGAGGAAAACAGCTCTTTTCCTCCCCCAGTCTGCTCTGCTCTGCTCCCTCTTTATCCAAACTAACTTACTGCTGATGGCAGGATGGCGGCACATTCCCATTTCACGCCAGCTTGATTAATGTGTCTGTTATTTGTGTGAAAGATTCCAAGGCTTCAGAATGTGAGACCAGGTTATTGTTCAGCCAATCACAGTTAGCATGTGAAAATGGGGGATGTTTAGTGTTCATGCACCAGATTCAAAGGAGGGGCATCTTGGAATGGGTCACACAGCAACACCCACTTCTTTGAACGGGTGTTACTATGCTCTACTAAACCTGTAAAACTTTGGCTCGAACCTCTTCTTTTCTCTCCCCCTCTTATTTTTTCTAGATAGATTCCCCCTCCCACCTTTCAGGGTGAGAATGAGAGAGACTGGCTAAGTCTGTAGATGGATGGATTTCACGTTTCAGGGTTTTTAATATTTCACTTTTATATTTCTCTTAGAGAATGATCCTGCTGAGAGGCTAAGAATTGGTGCTCATCATTTCCCCCTCACTGACACTTGGATATATTGCTCTGAAAGATATCCCAGGAGAAAACATTAAACAAAAAAAAAAAAGAGCAAGTGAGAGAGCCTGCTTTTCAAAGCATATTTCTCAACCTGCCCACATCAAAATAAGAGACAACTGGCCCTTTGAAGTTCAGGACACAGACTTCTCAACCAGCCTGCATTAAAATAAAAGAAACTAGCTTTATAAATCACACAGACTTCTCACCTTGCCCACTTCAGAATATGGGGAAATGACCTTTAAAAATTGGGCTTAAAGGCCTCATAGGTCATCTGTAAAAGAATAAATAGGGCAGATAAGCCATACCCCCAGGTACCTCTCAACTTCTCCAGGGAATAATAGGAGATGCTGGCCCTTTAAGCTGAAGGGCTGAGACTGACTTAGCACTTCAGACAACAAAATGCTAAATCAGTCTAATGTATATCTATTTTTAGGGATTCCCTAGAGCCTAGAACAAGGTCCCCTGGTATTTGTATAGCACAGCATTTTTAAATGAAGAGTATAACTGATTCAGGAGTCACACTTAATGAGATCATACCTGGCTTATAGTTGGGAAGCTTGGAAAGTCCTGGCCATGTGCCCTCACTTGGGACCCCCAATATCTGTGCAAAACAAGAGAGAGAGAGAGAACAGAAATAAATGTTGTTTGCAAGTACCTCCATACAGTAGGTGTGTACCATTTAGACTTCAGTTAACTGGTTGTGAATCCAGAGTAATGCCTTGGAAGTCGGTCACAATCCCTGGATGTGCACCAACATTAAAAAATTGGAACCTGGTTCTGTGTGCAAAGGACAGAGCTTCTTTAGTACTGTTGATTTTCTAATGAAAAGGGACCTTGCAAACCTTAATGTCACTGCTGCTGGGAATGTCAGCGTACATATGCAGCTGCACTGACAGATGTCATTTGCACTGTATTTCCAATAACAGGGTCACATTGTACAGACTTGTTTACAGCTAAAGGTGTCCCCCTAGGGCCTGGATTGCATTGATGAGTGATTGTCTCCAGTTGTACTCGCACCACATGATATGCAGTCAGTGGCTGCACACTGTCACTGGGATAGAGACCCCTGCTGTTTTGAGATGAAAAAGAAAAGATGGTAAAGAGAGCAACTGACAGGTGCTAAAAATAATTCAGGGCCCAGTTTTGAGAGTGGCTGAGCCTCAATTACACCTCTTGCCTTGAATTATGAATCTTTATGTGGCTCAGTACCCTTCAGGAAAGTGTCTCTAAAGTTTGCTTTTGCTGCTGAAGACTATGGATTCGAGCACATCTATGTACATATTCTGTTTGAAATAGCAGCTGTTTAGTGTGAAGATTATTATTTGTTACATGCAAAAAGTACTGTGTCTAATTCTCTGTTAATGAGCTATGCTAAACAAGTAAAGTCCATGCCCAGGAGCATTTAGAATATGACACAAAATAATAACACAATACTGCCAACCCCCAGAGTTAAAAAAATCAGGATTCATGCCCCCAAAGAATCATGAGATTGCCATAAAGATCATGAGGGCATAATCTTTAAATTACATTTGTATTAGGTTTTATTTTTTTCCCCTATAACTATACGATCTAGAAATGTACTTTTCTTTGAAATGAAAGTTGCTACTCTCATGTAATAATTAGGCAACGGGAGCTAGAGCTTTAAGAAAAATATTAAGTGTTGCAAGATTTGGAGTAAAATTGTGATGGTTGGCAATTCTATCAAATACAATACAGGCAGAAAAAGTCCAGAATATGATTGATACAGGTAGCAGATCTCTGGTAAGCTGATTTGCATTTTTCACTTGTATTTTGGGAACCCTAAAAGAGCAGTGATGACAGTTACTATAATCTGCAAGTTGGAAAGAGCAGCTAGAATAACAGATTTGGGTGAGGCTATTTCAATTCATGGATAGTGTGCTTGTAGCGCAGATAGGACCCATAACTATAGTTTGTCACAGAACAAATCACAGAAGTGCAAACCCCTACATTCTCTTGTGGGAACAGAACACTTGACATTTGAATCTAGAATTACGTAGTAGTCTTTTATCTCTGTAACAGGTTGCATCAAAACACTGGATCTGAAATCCCTCAAATATGGAGTGTTTAAAATCTAGGTAGACATTTTGAAGCATGGTTGCTGCTGTAATTCGGGCCCTAATTTTTCCAGAGGCTGAGTATCCCTTGTGGGTAACAAGGCACTTTTAATACCTATGATGTAAATGCTGTTTGAGAGTATTTAGAACATGGCTGAACTGGACTCAACTTAAGGATGTGAATAGACCTTTAAGCACGTTGCTGTGTATGGATGAATTGGGTATAAGCACGTTTAGCTGAATTTCTGCCTAAATTGGAGCCCAGAATATCCACATATAATACAAACTGGCACAGCTGGTTCCAAGCCATGACATTTGGGTCCAGTTTCTAGTATGTGGATCTACAATGGTAGGGGCTGCATTTAGTTAATTAAACAAATGCACTCTGACGATTACCATCTACAAGTCCTCTCTGCAAACTTCAAACCAGTTTTAACAAATCCCTAGGTCAAATCAAGACACTGCATTGTGCCTTACAGATATAGCCTATATGTTATGTGGGGATAGCAGCACTTCAGTTTTGACCAACAGGTAGAATTATGGCACTCAGCTGAACATAATTCTTCATTCTTTCACCTGCTGTCCCAAATAGGAACCACCCATGTATCCTAAAACCAATCTGACTGACATCTAGTTCCTGTCAAAGAGCTACAGAATCTGAAACATAGTAAATATAAACCCCTCTTTTTATTTCCACACCTGTTGTATGTTTAATTCAATTCCAACCTAAAAAACAGTAATGGAAAGTGAAGCCCTAGGCTAATAAAGGAGGTGTAACTAGGGACCTATCTAAATTGTGGCAAGAGGAAGGGATTTTTGCAGGTTGCTGATTTCATGGTCTTGTTGAGGTTAGCTCCCCCTTGCTGCTGATTGGCCAAGGGCCCCAGTGGCCCCACCCCTCACTGCTGATTGGCCAAGAGGCCAATCGCTTATCTTCAGACTGCAGCATTGCATCTCACTTCTTAAAAGATGGTGTCAAAACCTTTTCACTTTCCTGACTGGTGCGTTCGATTGGTCTTCATCATCATTAACTTAGTCTCTCCGCAGCTCTCCCTCTAGCCATGTGCTGTATGGCTGCAGGAGTTGCCGCACTTTCTTTGTATTCTGGTAAGCTTTATTTGGTTGGGCAGGAAATTCTATGCAAAGTTGTGGGAATTACTGTTTTTTGTGTTGATTGTAGAAACTGCCATTTTTTGTAGTTTCTGCAAAAATTGTGAAACCACAATTTAAGTAGATTTCTAATTATAAGTCTGAATCCTCTGTTTTTCAGTTACAATATATATATAAAAAATGAGTGTGTGTGTGTGTGTGTGTGTATATCTACTAGTTAGAGACTATATCCAGAACTAAATCCTGTTCTCTGACACTAGTTTGTGCAACAAACATCTGCTGTGTACAAATAATCTTCTGTGTACAAATTAATTTTAATTTGCAACATTATACAAACCTGCTAAATATGATGGGTGAAAAATATCCTCCTGCACCACAGTCTTGGAAAAAAGTCAGGGTACAGAAAAGGCTGACTAGCCAGAGCTCAGTTGCACAAGCACCCATGTCACGAGTTTTGCCTGTCACCAGCTAGAGGTGCAGGGCCCCAGAACCCAGAAGCCCCACACCTATCTCCTTGGCAGCTGGCAGGCCTTGTGGCCTCAGCAGGGGCTAGGAGGCCTGCAGCTTTCACCCTGCTGTGCCTTAACACACACAGTGTCACCCACGTCACGAGTTTTGCTTGTCCACAGCTTGAGGTGCAGTTCCCCCCAACCCCCTGCACCTATCTCCTTGAAACTTAGCAGGTTTTGTGGCCTCACTGGGGGCTACCATCCCTGCAGTTCTGATCCTGCTGTGGCTTAATACACACACAACATGAGCTTTGCTTTCAAGAATTTGGGGTGCAGTTTCCCCCAAACCCCTGCACCTATCTCCTTGAAACTTGGTAGACTTCATGCTCTTAGCAGAGGGTACCACCCCTGCAAGTTTCATCTAAATCAGACAAAAAAATAACAAAGTTATAGATATTTCATTGATTCCCCATTATACCCTATGGCCGAATCTCTGAATCAGCTCTGAAGCTTTGGAGTCGATTTGGCCAGATCGAAGTGGGAAACCGATTCGGGGCTCCGAACTGAATCACTGGCATCTGAATCGGCTGAATCCAAGCCCAAATTGAATAGTTCCCTATTTGCACAGGCCTAGTAATTAACCTGCCCTCAGTACCACAGTATGATGGCTACAGGCACCAGAACTGGTAGTAGTGCGTACTTTGTTCAGTTCTGGGTGTCTGTGGTGCCCTAGATTTTGTTTCCTGAGAGTAGATTGCAATACCTTCATCAAAATTCATAAAAAAAATTGGTTTATTATGAATTCACACAAATGCTATATAACATACCTAGGAGGCCTTTGTCTTCCCCTGTGCTACAGCTGCTTTGAGAAAGCAGTCCATTGAGGTATCCTCCATATGTACCTTAGCTGAGTAGCATTTTTTACAATAGTTTGGAGCCAGCCAATCTTAGAAGCAGAGTGGTAGATCCCTGTATCCACTTTAATGGAGCCTCACTGAAATCAGTAGCAGCAAAAAAGCAGATCATAAATATATAGCTATCTGATGCAAAATCTATATATCACACCTGGAAACTTGGACTAATTATCTTAAGCTCAACCCACTTACTATCCACAAGAAAATACAACAGAAAGTTTTGTAGAATATATTTCACTTACAGTCTCAGCCCCAGTGATACAATTGGATCAATGCATATTTTATAGAATAATTTATAGGGCCAGGACTGCCCACTATAGTGATAGAAGTTATAATTGAGAGACACTCCCTTACTTAGAATACTACAGAAGTTGAGAACTGGGAGATTTTCCCTCAGTTAAGATAGTCAGAGCTAGATTAAGTGTCTGCAGAAATTTACGTACTGCTCCAAAAATAAAGCTCATTGTTTGGTTCTTTTCATTGATATATACCTATGCTCATTGAACGTAACGATCGTTACACCTACCAGCCAGCTAAATACCTTGGTGGTGTTTATTCAGTCAGCCCTAGGAGAAAAACTAATCAGACACAAAGGCTGCACACCAAGATTTTCTAAAGTGATATTGAATGCCTTTATTTTTTTTAAACCAAAACTGGGTATTTTAAAGGAACTGACTTGTTAGAAGATGCAAAACATTTCTAAAGTTCATGCACCCAAGCTGTTTCAAGGGGGACACTCCAAATCAGCATTGAAAATCTAGGTTAAATGCACTCTTCCAGATGTGAAAGTATAACAACTTGAATCCATCTTTGTCATATATTTACTATTTCATGGCACTCAGAACTTCCTTCCTTATTCTTAAATATTATTTCTGTCCTTTACAGAATAAAATATATTAAACCACAGAGGTAGTTATAATACTGTATATATGAAACTGGCCCAATCATCCTTCGACTATAGAACCATAGGATATTTGTCAAGCTGCTGTCCCTCTATCAATGGGAGGACATCTTTTTTTCATACTAGAGAATCTTGAACCTTGTCCTTGCTTTGAGCCTTTTTAGTTGGACTGGCCAACTATGGATTGTTTTTGTTTGTTTAGTAGTTCATTGCTCCATTTCTCTTATTTGGGAAAGAAACATCAAACATATTGTTACAAAGACTGAACTCTTATCTTATTGCCCTAAGCTCCTGGATCACCTGTCTTTGGTTGACATGTTCTAGCTGGACACCCAGAATGCTGTCTAGCAGAATGCTCATAAAAGTAATTAAGAAGGGAAAACTAGATGGTAATTCACAAAGGCTGGAGGCCAAAGGACCATCTTTCTACTGCTGCAGTGCCAGAGTTCTGGGGTTTGGACTCTCTACTTGTAGGAAGGTCTTCTTGCAGAGGGTTAAGTCCACAGAAAGGAAGGTAAAGATTTTCCCAGAGGCTGGAAGGAGTGGCCACCAAATGTAAACAAAAACAAAGGGTTAATTTTTCTGAAGTCAGTGGCAAACAGTTATATACAGCAGTGAAAAAATAGTCACATGCACATTGATTTAGTCTAAGTGGGATGAGCTGCAGGTCATTCAACAGGACAAACAATGGCTAGGAGACAGTAGGTCACAGAAATGAATTTTCATTTAGAAATTCTGTAGCCCATAGGGAAATCCCTGGTAGGCATCATTAGAATCCTCTTACTAGTCTCTGTTTGTTCTTGCTGGCTTTGTTTGCTTTTACTGGAGTACCAGATATCCCAGGAATCAGGAGACCCAGATTCTTTGCCATTACCCAGGGAGATCAATAGACCCATGATTTTGTTCCAAAGTCTAGCTGCCAACTGGAAGCAGATGAAAAACCCAAATTAGAATTTCTAATAGGGTCTACTACACAGAATGATGGCAGACCTTGTTTATTTTTTCTAATTTTCATAAATGTCTAGCAGCATATGTTTCCACAAAGAATTAACTTTTACAATCTCTAGTCTGAATTTACTCCCACAGCTTATGTTAACGGTAATGTCAATCAGTGGGAAGAGGTATGCGTCTTTAGAGTTTTGTTATTTTCAGTGCTGCAATCACAAATTAGCAAAGTAAACTGATATGGCAATTACTAGCATCTCTTTGTAACAAGAAACATATACTGTATACTATGGACAAGGAAGCATGCAAACAAGAGGGAACAAGATCTGCAGTAACTGTACACCTTCTTCAATTTGATGTCAGTTTAATTGGGTTTAAATTTTTGATGAGACAACAAGCATCAAAGGAAAGTCATTTTGATTTACCTCTGTAAGAAAGTTGCCAGCTATAAAATGGTTTATAAAACACAGCTGAAAACTTAGCACACTGGTTGGAAGTTTAAAACCAAATTATTTCCTCTGGGTAAAGGACCTATGCTGAGAACATAACGTTTTGCAAAATGTTTGAGTTACTGACATTTTCTCTCAGTTTTGGGGATGTTTTTGTACTCACTGTCCAGATCTTTTGCAGTTGTTCAAGAGCACCAGAAACTCCTGGAAACAAGGGCTGACCTTGCAACATTTCCACAAATATACAGCCAGCACTCCTACAAAAATGAAATATTAAAATGAACAGCATCTGTAGTACATACTTGGGCAAAAAAAAGTCTATTGTCTAATGTGTTGATTTGTGTGTAGAAATGAAGTCTAATAAAATACTGGGATTCAGTGGTAGGCAGTATTGTAGTTGTGGCTTCAGCACTTACCCAGGGGTATTTTAAAATAAATTCAGAGGGGCTCAGTTGTGGCTCTGGGACACAGACCAGTCACACTATTCCAGAAGCATGTCAGGAGGTGCTGTGTCAGAGAGGGTTTTTTTTCAGAGGCAATTAAATTCACTACTGCAAAACTGAGTATGACAATTATAAATGTACAATTTTCCAAGAATCATTCAACTTATTTTATTTGAAGGTATACCATGTATTTTCTCTAACGTGACACTACCAGATAAAAGTATTGTAAAATTCCAGTTCTGATGTAGAGAAGCAGTATTTTCCTCCCAGTGCTATCTCTGACTAGGAAGATCTCCTACCCAATTAATTTTAGTGTAGGCTAAATTACAGTTGTTCTGTAACTTTGGGTGTCTTTACACATGCTCCGGGGGTGGAGGATGCTTTACTTAGAGTGGCTCTTGGGAGCAACTTTAATTCAAGTGCACGTAGTGTCTTGTATATTCAACATCCTGCACTTCAAAATTGGCAGCGGGGGTGCTTTAACTAAAGTTTGTTCAATGAATACATGTGATGCTGAGGCTCCTGGAATATGCTAATTAGCTCCAGTAGACAGGATTCATTGAGTCTGCTCTGACGTGCTAATTAGCACACGTCAGAGCAGACGTTGGGCACATGTATAGATCCCCTTTATGAATAAGCAGAAGTGTTGCTTCTGTTACAGATCATAGTGCAATGAAGTCCTCTATTGGTTTTCTCTGTCCCTCATGTTTTCTTCTGAGGACAGTATTTTCTAGCTATTTTTGTTTTAATCTGACACACATTGGATTGTAACACAAAAGGATTTATGCTTGTAAAATTAAACTGATCCTTTATTAAGAGAACTGTTTACAGAGATGTTGCAACAATAGTTTATATTCATGCCATGTACAGACACTCTGACCTTGTGGTGCATCCTCCAAACTCTTCCCTCCTGCAATCTGTGCTTCTCCTCAGACAAGGTCCATGTGGGTTGTTATACTTTGTTCTTTCTGTAATGCTATCCACCTTCATTTCTGATATTTCATTTTTAGCTACCTTTACTAGTCACTTCAACTCTTTTTCCTCTCTTTATATATTCTCAGTTTTGATCTGACCTGAGAAGAATCTTATGTGAACTTCCCTTCCCTTCCTCTACAGAAGCAGTTTTCCCCCTTCTAGATACCCATCTCTAGGGACAGAACTAGAAAAGTTCAGAAGCTCTCCCATTAGTATGCTAACTGCTTTACTTCCATCCATCAGATCACAAACTTGGCATCAGATGGGCCATCAGCTTGTCCTAAAGCCAAATTATTTTTGTTCGAGTAAGAGTTCAGCCACTCTCCTACTCCTCCCATCCAAGATGCATCCCAATATTTTAGTTCCCTGTGACAGTAACTTTGTCTCAATTATTTGGATGGTTCCCTTTGTACATTTTGGGACAAAGATAGATTTGTGCCAATATTCAGGAATTCTTTTGTCTTGCCATGCAGCTTTAACTATTTGGCTGATCCATGCCTCTCACCCAAAGCTTTTACCATGTCTGCCATCACTGCATCAGGTCCCACTGTCTTGTCATTCTGGACTGTATCTCTAACCTCATCCTCTGTTATTTCAGACCCATGTTCCACATTAGGATGACAGCTTGGCAACTCCGCCAAAAGGGATATGCATCAGTTACCAGATTTCAAATACTGTTTCTGCCTCATGTTCATTTGGTCTTGATTTGCTTTAGCAATCTCCCACAGACATCATTAGGGATCCTGGTTTTCCATTCACCACAGAAAAACATGGTAAAACCTGGATTTTCTCATTTTCAGAAGAAAAACCTGGATTTTCTCATTTTCAGGAGAAAAACCCAGATTTTCTTCTTTAAATGAGAAAAATGGAGGAAATGGTGGGTTTCCCTTTGCAGGCTGGCAGAGTTCCAGCCTGCAAGGCGCTGGGGAAAGCTGGAGGACGATCAGCAGGGGGTGCCATGCACATGGCTGCCAAGCAAACTGGAGAGCAGCTCCTGCAGGTAAGTCCGGCAGGTGGGGGTGGGAATTGAGGCCCCCATAGTGAGGGAGGGAATGAAGGAGGGAGTTGGGCAGGGCTAGGGCTACTGCCCAGCTTGGGTGGTGTGTGGGGCTTGGGGTCTGGGGCTGGAATGCATGGCCACAGGGCCTGGGAGGAGAGCGGGACAGGGCCATGGGTAGCTTGTTCAGGAGGGCTGCAGGGTGGGGCTGGCTCCCCACCACTGCGTACACTCCTGGGAGGGGCATGGGAGGCATGTGTCCCCCAGATTTGTGCATGGGGGGGGGCTGGCCGCTGCAGGCTCAGGCTCCTCACCCTGCTACCCTTCCCCTGGGGCCTCTGTAGCCCAGTGGGCAGGACTTGGCATGGCAGACAGAGTGGGGTGGAGAAGCTCAGTGCCACCACAGTGAGATCCACACTGCTATGGTGAGGTGCCCCCTGTTCGCCCGGCAGCAGCGGGGGTGGTGGCGCAGAGTTGTGCCACTCTGTGCTGCTGGATGGGCAGGGAGTACCTCACCGTGGCAGCCTGGGGCTCCCAGCAGCAGTAACAAGCTTCCCCACTCTGCCCTGCCATGCCAGGTCCTGCTGGCTGGGCTGTGGAGGCTCTGGGGGGAGGGCAACGGGGAAGGGAGCCCAAGCCCTCAGAGCCAGCCCACACCCCACTCCCCGACAGGCTCCACTCTGTCTGTCACCCATGGGGGAGGGGGAGCTGGGCTCCACACTGCTCCATTACAGCAGCTGCTGCCTCCCACGGGTGGCAGCTGGGGTTTGGGTGCTGCTGCTGGGGGCTAGGGGGCTGTGGACCTGGGTCTCTGGCCCTGTAGCCATGGCAGCTGGGGGCTCCCTCTGGCAGGACTTGGGGGGGCGGGAGGGAGCTGCAGGTGGGGAGTGTGGGGCACCAGCAGGGCTGAGGGGCTGTGGTTTGGGAGTGAGGGGCGATGGTATGGGCAGGGCACTGGCATATCAGGGTTGCTCAGCACCACAAAGCAGTTGAGGGGTAGGGCAGCCACAGCTGGACCTGTCCCCTGATGAGTGAAGGGGGCAAGGGGAGCTCTGATTTTCTGTGATAAAAAACCTAAAATCAAAGGCCAGAATTTATTGGTATTTTGAATTTATTTTATTATTGAGTGATTAAGTGATTGAAGCATTGGTAGGCTTCCAAATTGCTTTAAAGTTGTAACTATATCAATAAAATATTGTGTTCAACTGATACCTATATATATAATAGCATTTAATTTTAAACACGGAAAAATGTGGATTTGAGAGTTTTAATCAGAGAATTTGGGGGGGGGATGGGGGTTAATCAGAGAATTTGTGATTTTTAAACAGAGAAAACCAGGATCCCTGGACATCATTTATAAATGGTGTTTCTATGTCATCCCCCTTTTCCTTAATTCTGTCTTTCTGCAATACTCTAAATCCTTTTTTTGCCTAGCTGTGGTCATGTCTACATGTGGACTTTAATGTGCATTAGTCTATTTTAATGCACGTTAAAGCATCACTGAAAAACTGTGCTATTTAGTTAATGGACATTAAAATAGGCTAATGTGCATTAAATGTCACTTAAAAACCGTAGGCTTTATACATATGCTCTGGAGGTATGTGTGTGTGGGGGGAGGGGGTTAATTAGAATGGCTCCAAAAGCTACTCTAATTAAAGTGCCCAGAGCATCTCATATATCAGAGTCCCCATGCTTCAAAATGGTGGCAGGGGTGCTTATCTAAAGCTTGTTGAATGAATTTTAGATAAAGTGTCCCTACCACTGTTTTGAAGTCTGGGCATGCTGGTGCATGAGACTCAGGAGGCTGCTGGAGTGCGGTAATTGCCATGCTGCAGCAGACTGAATTAATCAAGTCTGCGCTAATGTGCTGGAATTACAATGCGTCGTAGCAGCCTCTCTGCTTGCGTATAAGCACCTCATGCTCTTCAGTTAATGTGCATTAAGACAGACTAATGCACATTTTCCTGGTACCTCACAATGGAGATAGAACATGTAATGCACATTAAGTAAAGCATGTTAATGGACGTGTAGACATGTCCTGTAGGCCCTGTATAAGCTCAGGATACATATAAACTAGGACAGCTTCTCTTCTTTGCTTCAAGCTTGGCAGCACCCTTCCCTTCTTTGTGTTCACTTTAATTTTTTTTACATGTATTTTTTTTTCCAGATTTGCACTTACACTTGCATTTAATTGATCTACTAGCCTTCTTTTCTTACTTGGTTTTCACCATCTGCATCAATCATATATTTTCTTCTGCCTCCATCCACCTTTTTTTTAGGTGGTACAACCCCTTTCAAGACAACACCAAGCCTGTTTCTAGATACTTATTCATAGATTCATAGATTCATAGAAGTTAGGATCGGAAGGGACCTCAATAGATCATCAAGTCCGACCCCCTGCATAAGCAGGAAAGAATGCTGGGTCTAGATGACCCCAGCTAGATGCTCATCTAACCTCCTCTTGAAGACCCCCAGGGTTGGGGAAAGCACCACCTCCCTTGGGAGCCCATTCCAGACCCTGGCCACTCGAACTGTGAAGAAGTTCTTCCTAATGTCCAATCTAAATCTGCTCTCTGCTAGCTTGTGGCCATTATTTCTTGTAACCCCCGGGGGCGCCTTGGTGAATAAATCCTCACCAATTCCCTTCTGTGCCCCTGTGATGAACTTATAGGCGGCCACAAGGTCGCCTCTCAACCTTCTCTTGCAGAGGCTGAAAAGGTCCAGTTTCTCCAGTCTCTCCTCGTAGGGCTTGGTCTGCAGGCCCTTAACCATACGAGTGGCCCTTCTCTGGACCCTCTCCAGGTTATCTGCATCCCTCCTGAATTGCGGCGCCCAGAATTGCATGCAGTACTCCAACTGCGGTCTGACCAGCACCCGATAGAGGGGAAGTATCACCTCCTTGGACCTATTTGTCATGCATCTGCTGATGCACGATAAAGTGCCATTGGCTTTTCTGATAGCTTCGTCACACTGCCGACTCATGTTCATCTTGGAGTCCACTAGGACTCCAAGAACCCTTTCCACTTCCGAGCCACCCAGCAGGTCATTTCCTAGGCAGTAGGTGTGCTGGACATTTTTCCTCCCTAGGTGCAGCACTTTGCATTTCTCCTTGTTGAACTGCATTCTGCTGTTTTCTGCCCACTTGTCCAACCTGTCCAGATCTGCTTGCAGCTGTTCCCTGCCCTCCGACATGTCTACATCTCCCCATAGCTTTGTGTCATATGCAAACTTGGACAGAGTACATTTGACTCCCTTGTCCAAGTCACTGATGAAGACATTAAAGAGTATCGGTCCAAGGACCGAGCCCTGCAGGACCCCACTGCCCACACCCTTCCAGGTCGAAACCAACCCATCCACCACGACTCTCTGGGTGCGACCCTCCAGCCAATTCACCACCCACCGGACTGTGTAGTCATCCAAGTCACAGCCTCTTAACTTGTTCACCAGTATGGGGTGGGATACCGTATCGAAGGCCTTCCTGAAGTCTAAGTATACGACATCCACCCCTCCTCTTGTGTCCAGGCGTTTTGTAACCTGGTCATAAAAAGAAACTAGACTGGTCAGGCACGATCTGCCTGCCACAAACCCATGCTGGTTTCCCCTCAGCATAACTTGCCCTGCCGGGCTCTCACAAATGTGAGCCTTGATAATTTTTTCAAAGACTTTGCCAAGGATGGAGGTGAGACTGACCGGCCTATAGTTGCCCGGGTCCTCCTTCCTCCCCTTTTTGAAAATGGGGACCACGTTGGCCCTTTTCCAGTCCTCCGGGACTTGGCCTGTGCGCTACAAGCGTTCAAATATTCCCGCCAGTGGCTCTGCACTGATGTCGGCCAGTGCCTTCAGCACACTCGGATGGAGCTCATCCGGGCCTGCCGACTTAAAGGCATCCAGTTCTTCCAAGTGACTCTGCACCGTCTCAGGGTCTACGCATGGTAGTCTGGCACCTTGCTGCTGCCTCTCTACAACCCCAGTGAGAGACTTGTCGTGCCCCTCACTTAGGAACACTGAGGCAAAGAACTCGTTGAGGAGTTCAGCCTTGTCCCCCCTGTCTGTCACCAATTGTTTCTGCCCATTTAGCAGGGGTCCTATTCCTCCCTGGGCCTTCCTTTTACTCCCTATATATCTAAAAAACAATTTCTTGTTGTCTTTTACTTGGGTTGCCATCCTCAGCTCCATGGTAGCTTTGGCCTGTCTAACTGCCTCCCTGCAGGCACGAGCAGAGGAGGTATATTCACCTTTGGTGATCTCTCCCTGTTTCCACTTTTTATGTGCTCCCCTTTTGTCCCTTAGGCTGCCCTGGATTTCTCTGGTCAGCCAGGGAAGCCTCCTGACCCCTTTCCCTCTTTTGCCTCGCTCGGGAATCGTCTTGCTTTGTGCCCGAAGGATCGTTTCCTTAAGGCACAGCCACCCTTCTTGGGCTTCCATTTCTTCAAATCTCCTACTCTGCAGTGCGTCCTTGACTAATCGCCTGAGTTCATTGAAATCAGCTTTCCTAAAGTCTAGCACTTTCACCCTACTAGTTACCTTACCCACTCGATGTCTTATGGTGTATTCTATTATTAGGTGATCACTGTCCCCCAGATGGCTACCAATCTGGAGGTCCGCTACCATGTCATCCCCCGTTGCCAATACCAGATCCAGTAAGGCATTCCCCCTAGTGGGACCATGCACCTCCTGTGTCAGGTGGAGGTCCTGTACACAGGTTAAAAACCTGCGTGAGCGGTGGGACTTTGCTGTCTGCGTCTCCCAGCAGATATCCGGGTAGTTTAGGTCCCCCATGACTACCGCCTCTTTAGCTTTTATGGTCTCTGAGAGTTGCCTCAGGAGTCCCGAATGTCTTTCTTCCCCTTGATGTGGGGGTCTGTAGCAGACCCCTACCACCAAATCCCTTTCTCCTTGCCCCCCATGTAGCCTAACCCACAATCCTTCTACTTCCTCATCCTTGGATTCCGTCTTGATGAGGGTTGATGTATATTGCTCACTGACATAGAGCGCAACCCCTCCCCCTTTCTTCCCCGACCTGTCCTTTCTATACAATCTATAGCCCTCAATATGTACCGCCCAGTCATGGGATGAATCCCACCAGGTTTCCATTAGCCCCACAATTGTCGCTACAATTTCTCTATTGCATTCCCTTTTACCTTTCCATATTTTAATCTTGTTTCTTTTGAACTTTGCTCCCTTTCAAGGAGTGTCATCTTTGCTACAAGATGCTTGTGCACCAACAACATATCAGTGATCTTGGTTTCCACTGTCAGTGTACCACGACAAGGTGGCTTATCCTCTTTTGGAACTGTATCCTCTTCAGGAACACTGATTTTGTTGTGCTTCTGTAATTATATCCAGTTCAATAAAGTTACTTCTGATATACAGAAGGATGATGGGATAATCAATCCCATGTTTCTGGAGAACGGCTTGAGTTTCATCCTCAGTTCGTGTGTCTACATGAGATGCTACTGCGCAGTTGTTACTGCACATTTATTTAATACTTGTATTAGCGCTGGCGAACATCTTTTAGGTGACGCTACTGTGCAGTAGCCTAATAATACTGCGCAGCAGTGTATTAGCACTATTTGTGCTGTGACATGCTACTGTGCAGTATTTTTGGCTATTGCATAGTCAGCGTCTCCTGTATATGAATCCAGTTAGAACCCTGAAAATCTAATGGAAATGGACTTTAGATTTAATAGCAGTGCCATAGTGGGTGTGAGATACCTTAGGCCTATGCTGCACTATACAATTTTGCTGACAGAACTTGAGTTAGGGCCTCCAATTCTTCCACAAAAACTGTGTTGATTCTCAAAGCCCCTCTGTGGTGGAAGAACTAACTCTCCATTCTGCAGGCAGAGGTACATCACCTCTGCCAGGCAATGCAATGCTTTTGTCACTCTCTAGAAGCTGGCAGAAGGCAAACACTGCCCTGCCTTCTGCCAGTGGCTCTGGGCCTTTCAGTAACTGGTGCCTTGCTGAGGTGCATTTCATACTCTGGCAGAACAACTGCTGAGTGAAGATGTGTGGAGCTGCTAGAAGCACATAGATCAGGAGTGGGCAAAATGGCAAATTTGGCTGGTAGCTGGACTCCATTTCCCAGCAGCCCCTGCCTGTATCCCTGTGACCAGTTTCCATGGAGACCCCAGTAGTGGCAGTGCTGTGACAGCACAGGGCCAAGGTTTTCATGGAGACCGACCCCAGCAGCATGGGCAGGGAGCTGCTTCAGGGCCGAGCCTCGGATCTTGCAGTGGTGACAATGTGGTTTGGAGCCAGGGCAGAGCTGCAATCTACTGCCTGCACACCCCTGCCCAGGGCATGTGGACAGTGGATCGCAGCTCTGCCCCAGCTCCAAACCACGCTGTCACTGCTGCAAGATCCCAGCCCTGGAGCAGCACCCCACCCAGCTGTGCTCTGGGGCTGGTCTCCATGGAAACCCTGGCTGCCTGCTGTCATAGCCCTGCTGCTCCTGGGGGTCTCCATGGAAACCAGCCACAGAGACACAGGCAGGGGCTGCTGGGAAATGGAGTCTATCACAGACCCAATCCAGCCTGTGGGTTGGACTTCGCCTGCCCCTGACATGGATGTACACATCTGGCATCTGAGTGGCAGCAGCTCCCTGCCTGCTGCAGATTCATGGATTCATAGATTGTAAGGCCGGAAGGGATCTTAGAAGATTATTGGGTCCAGCCCCCTGTACCAAGCAGGAAAGATAACTGGGGGCCAGGTGACCTCAGCAAGGTGAATGTCTAGTCTCCTCTTGAAGATTCCCAGGGTAGGTGATTGCACCACCTCTGGAGGGAGCTTATTCCACAGTCTGGACACCCTAACTATGAAGAAGTTTTTCCTAATATTGAGCCTGAATTGATTTTCCAGGAGTTTGTGGCCATTACTCCTGGTTTTCCCCTTAGGTGTCCTGGTGAACTGTTGCTCACTGACCCCTTGATGTACTCCCCTAATGTAGTGGTAAGCTGCTACCAGGTTTTTCTTCAGGCTGAAGAGTCCCAGATCCCTCAGCTGTTCCTCATATGGCTTGCCTTTTAAGACTCTGATCATACGGGTGGCTCTTCTTTGGACTCTCTCAGGCTTGTCCACGTCCTTGTTAAAGTGCGGTGCCCAGAACTGGATGCAGTACTCCAGCTGAGGTCTCACCGGTGCTGAGCAGTGTGTGAACGAATCACCTTCTTGTCTGCACTGGAGATGCATAGATTGATACATGCCAGAGTATTATTTGCCCTACTGGCTACAGCATCGCACTGCTGGCTTATATTCATACTGTGGTCTATTATTACCCCCAGGACCCTTTCATTCATGGTGCTAGACAGTTTGGTGCCACCAAGCCTGTAGGTGTGTTGAGGGTTGCTTGTCCCGAAGCCCTTACATTTCTTGACATAGAAATCAGGTTCCGATTTACCTAACTTGCTAGCCTGTCTAGGTCTGTGTGTAACTGTAGCCTATCTTCAAGTATGACCACGCTTTCCCATAATTTGGTGTCATCCATGAACTGGGCCAGTAAGTTCTTTACCCCCACATCCAAATCATTAATAAAGATGTTGAAAAGTACTGGACCAAGCACTGACCCCTGTGGGACATGGCTTCCCACTTCTCGCCAGGAGGACACAGATCCGTTCACTATGACTCTATGCAGGTCCTATCCTGTAACCAGTTTCTCATGCACCTGACTGTCTTGGAGTTAAGCCCACAATCCTCCAATTTTCTCGTGAGGACATTTTAGAATACTAGATCAGAGGCCTTTTGGAAGTCTACGTATACAATTACAACCTGCTCACTCTTGTCCAGGTGGTGAGTTACCTGGTCATAGAAGGAGATGAGGTTCGTAAGGCGGGACCAGCATGCGATGAAGCCATGCTGGCTGTCATTCAGAATCTTACCTTTTGCAAGCTTATCACAGATAGACTCCTTGATGAACTTTTCTAGGATTTTCCATAGGATGGAAGTTAGGCTGATTGGCCTATAGTCACCTAGGTCTTCCTTCCTGCCTTTCTTGTGGATGGGCACAACATTGGCCCTCTTCCAGTCCTCAGGGGCTTCTCCAGAACACCATGAGTTGTGGAAGAGTTTTGCCAGGGGTTCTGCAATGACTTCAGCCAGCTCCTTCAGCACTCTCAGATGAAGATAATCCGTTTGTGCTGACTTGTATATGTCTAATTTCATTAACTGGTCATACACCAATTATATGGCAATAGTAGGAAGGTGATTATTCCTACTGTGCTCATCCTCTACTCTCCTGGCGTGGTTTTCCCCTTGGTCTGGTGAAAGACTGAGGCTAAGTAGTCATTTAGGAGTTCAGCTTTCTCCTGGGTGCCAGTAACCAGCTCTCCTGAATTGTTGAGCAATGGCCCACACTCCCATTTCTTTTCCTCCAGTTCCCTATGTACCCAAAGAAGGACTTCTTGTTGTCCTTGATTCCCATTGCTAATCTAAGTTCGGTCGCCACTTTAGCCTTCCTTATCTGTTCCCTGCAAATGCAGGCCATCATGGAATAGTCCTCCTTGGGGCCCACCCTGAGCTTCCATTGTTTATAAGCCTCTTTTTTTTTTCTTAAGAGGACTGTAATCTCCCTGTTTAGCCAAGAGGGCTTCCCAGCCCTTCTGTTACCTTTTCTTCACGTGGGAATGGGCTTCCTTTGTGCTTCAAGGATCGTGTCCTTAAGGAACAGCTACTCTTCATGCACACCTTTCACCTTCGGTCCCTGGTCCCACAGCACTTGCCCTCCTAGTGACCTAAGCTTGTTGAAATTTGCATTTTTGAAGTCCAAAACTTCAATCCTGCTATCTGACTTGTCTGCCTTACATTGGACAGTGAACATGATGGTTTCATGGTTGCTATCACCCAGACTTCCCTCTATATTTAAGTTGGTCACCAGGTCGTCTCCTTTGGCCAGGACCAAGTCTAGCAGAGCATCACCTCTGGTTGGCCCACACACCTTCTGAGTCAGGAAGAGCTCCTCGACACAGGTCAAGAAGGATCACGACCAATCCAACTTGTCCGTGTTCCTCCCAGGAGATGTCTGGATAATTAAAATTGCCCATGACAGCCATGTCAAGTGCATGTCCAGCCTCAGTTAATTCTCAGGTGAACTCCAGATCGAGTTCCTCCCCCTGGTTTGGTGGTCAGTAGTGTACACCTACAGTTAGGTCTTTCGCTGTGCCCCCCCTCCCCCCCACAACTTGACCCAAAGGGTTTCAAGCTGTCCATTTTTGGAGCCGATGTCGGCCTCCAAGGAGGTTTATTGCTATTTCACATGCAGAGCAACGCCTTCACCTTTCTTCCTCACCCAGTCCTTTCTATGCAGGGTGTAGCCCTCTATAGCTACACTCCAGTCATGTGAGGAGTCCCACCAGGTCTCCGTAATCCTTACTAGATCATAATGCACACTGGAGAGTAGGAGGGCTAGCTCCTCCTGCTTGTTCCGCATGCTCCTGGCATTAGTATATAGGCACCTGAGTCTGCCTACTGAGGCCCTCGTCTTCCTGTCTCGCTGATGGAGAACTGTTCCCTCAGCTTCTGCAACAGTGGCTCTCCCTGTGTCCCTATCTACAGGGCTTACTTGTATGTTGGTCCCTGGACATGTTTGAATTTGTGTATTCCCATCCCCCAGCAATCTTAGTTTAAAGCCCTCCTCTGATCTGGCAGTGGAGCAAGGTGAGTAGAGACAAGACTTTATATGGATTCATTACAGCCCCCAAGATGTGAAACGTTTAGGAAGGCTCTCTGCAGAGTCTAATTTGTTTAACGTAAGTCAGAATACTTCCGTCCATGCTGCTCTTCTGTTCTAACTTGAGAGTCCAAAGGGTTTTGAGGTGCATATTTTCTCTTTAAGACTGAAGTTTCTGTTATTCTAGGAACTTTGGACATGTGAGTAATGTGAAAGGCTAGTAGAAAACTGATCTTTTGTTACCTAACCTGTTATCTGATGCAAAAAGCTAGGGCAGGAGAGTTCCACTTTGATAGAAGAAAATATAGCAAACAGAAACCCAGAGCTGCTGCAACTTTCCTTACTTCAGAGAAAGAACAAGATCCAGACGGCATCAATGGTAGAACTAGACATTTGTCCCTTGACTCTATTAACATATGCTATACATTACTCAAGGGCAAAGGGTTCAAATATCTAAAACTAATAAAATAGACTCTCTTTCACTAATAGATAAGCAGTCAGTTCAGAGAAACTTTTGGTTTTATACAAATTTGCCTTCTGATATGTCCTGTTTTGAATTCAAGGTTTATTCCCATTATTTCTGGAAACCATTAAAACTCTGCATCCTTAATAAAGACAAAATTATCAGAGGACAAACAACGTCTGCTGGGAAAGGAGTACTTGAAGATTTTTTAAATTTCTTTTGCTTTGTTAGGCTGACAAGCCCCCTAAATGCTTGCTTGATTTTATATTGATTCATTAGTGGCAATTATGATTGTTTCCTTTTCCGTGTTCTTCCAGAGAGAAATAGAATCTTCTTCACAAAAACGACCAGGCACCTTTGATGTAACTGAGGCATGGACATTCTGGCATATAGCACCAAAAAGGCTCTTCCCTCAAGTCTGCTTATTGGAGGGATGAGGATATTAGAAATCAAGCCTCCAAGATTGTAGTCATAATTCTGCCATTAACTTTTCTGTGCCCCAGTTTCTCCATCTGTGAAATGGGAGTAATAATCGTTACCCAAGGGGTACTGTGAGTTTTCATCCACCACTTGTATACAAATGTTTTGTAGTTTATAGTTAGCCTTCTTCCAGACTTGGGCAATTTTAATTTTTATTTTTATTTCAAGTTTGGAAAGTCAGTGAAGAACAGACTGATAACTGGATCCCCTGGTTCAATCCTGATGCTATCATTAAGTCTACTAACTGCTAACTGGTGTAATTTTCTAGAAATATTCTGTTAATCTGGAAGGATCTGAGAAAGTATAGGCCATAAAGTTTGACCTCGATACTGGGTAAAATTTTGGAAAAAATTATCAAGAAGTCCATTTGTGAGAGACTGGCAGAAGGCATGATGCTGAAAGATAGCCAACATAGTTTTGTTGTGGTCAGGTCATATCTGATCAACCTTGTCTTCTTCTGTGATCAAGTAATAAACCACTTAGATGTGGGAGACATGGTTGATGTCATATACTTGGATTTTAAAAAGGCCTTTGATATGGTCTCTCATGATGCTCTTACAAAAAAACTGGTGGATTGTGGGCTGACAGAATCCATGGTCAGGTGGGTTGGGAACTGGCTAAGGGGTTGAATCCAGAGACTGTTAGGGGACGGGTCTGTATCATCTTGGCGGAAGGTGTCTTGCAGGGTTCAGTTCTTGGCCCTGCACTGTTCAGCATCTTTATCAATGATTCAGATGAGCATGTGGAAAGCATGCTGGCCAAGTTTGCAGATGATACTAAGTTATGGGGAAAAGTGGTCATGACAGGGGATAGGATGCAGATCCAGGTGAACCTAGACAAGCTGGAAATGTGGGCAGAGCAGAACCAGATGTAGTTCAATAAGGATAAATACAGAGTGCTTCATCTGGGGAGAAGTAACCAGCGACATGAATGTAGGTTAGGAACAGATGTCTTGGTCAGCATGATAGCTGAAAGGGACCTTGAGGTTATGGATGATCACAGGATGAACATGAGCCACTAGTGCAACATTGTAGTCAACAGAGCTAATAGCATACTGGGATGCATTAGCTGATGCGTCATAAGCCAGGCTGAGGAAGTGATAGTTGGCACTGGTGAGACTCCAGCTGGAGTACTGTGTCCTCTCTACTTTGTGCTGGTGAGACTCCAGCTGGAGTACTGTGTCCAGTTCTGGGTGCCACACTTCAAAAAAGACATGGAGAATCTTGAAGGGCCAGAGAAGGACCACAAGAATGATTGAGGGCCTGGAGGCCAAACCTTATGAAGAAAGACTAAGGGATCTGGGCTGTTCAGCCTGGGGAAGAGAAGACTGAGGCAGGACTTGGTGGCCATCTATAAGTATGTAAGGGGTGAGTATCGGGAGCTGGGAGAAAAACTGTTCACTAGGGTGCCTGAGGGGAGAAAAAGGACCAATGGTCATAAACTGTTAGAGGATGGTTTCAGGTTGGATGTAAGGAAGAACTTCTTCACAGTAAGGGTGACCAGAATCTGAAATAGACTTCCCAAGGAGGTGGTGCAGTCTCCAACCTTGGAAGTCTTCAAGAGGAGACTGGACAGACGCTTTGCTGGGATCATTTGATCTCAGCAGTATTCCTGCCCAGAGCTGGAGGGGTTGGATTCAGTGGTCTTTCAAGCTCTCCTCCAGCCCTTAATTTTTATGATTCTATGAATCCTTGAAATCCTTTAATTGAATCTTCTAAGGTTTTACATCATGGCAAGGAAGAAAAAGAAAGAGAATAGGAACTAAGATTAAAGAAGCTTTGCTAGTTAGTCCAGAGTTATTGAGTCAGCCTTCTCTCTCTCTGGGCACATCAACAGGTGCAATTAATGTGCAGTAATAAACTCCAGCACATATCATGCTGAAGTCTGTTGCTCCCAGGCACTGAACCTTCACATATGCCTGGGACCACAGCGCATTGAGCCAGGTTGGAGCAACCCTGACTGGCAGGGGGCCCAGGGAGTCAGCTTGCCAACCTGGGGCTGCTAAACCCAGCTCAGCGTGCTTTGGAGGGACTGGCTGGGGCACAAAGGTGCTTCAGTGCAGGGCTAGCTGGCAAGCAATCCCCACACTGAAACACCTTTGTACCTCTGGCCATGTCCACACCTACACACGCATTGCTGAGAAGTAAAAAACTCCATCATAGGACAGCAAGTACTAACCTACGGCAGAGCTAATTAGTTTTACTGTGTCCTAATAGTGCTGCATGTGTAGATGCTGAAATGTTTACTGAAGAGCTAATTAGCAACTGCGCAATAAATGTCTTATGTAGCCATGCTGTCTGTCTCTAAATCTATTCAAAACCCTATTACAGAGGCAGTCAACGTCCGGCCAATCCAGCCAGCAGCGGACTCCATTTCCCAGCAGCCCCTGCTAGCATGGAGACCCCATGGGGTCTGTGATAGCATTAGGCTGGAGTTGCCATGGAGACTGGCCTCAGCCATGCTGACAGGGTGAGTGGTAGGGCAGGGCAGGGCAGGGCAGGCCTGCTCCAGAGCCCTGGGATCTTGCGGCAGGGGCAGCTTGGTCCAGGGCCAGGGCATAGCCATGATCTGCAGCCTGCACGCTCAGGGAAGGGGTGTGCAGGCAGTGGATTGCTGCTTTGCTCCAGCTTGGGACCACGCTGTCACTGTTGCAAGGAGCCAAGGCAGAGTTGCAATCTGCAGCCAGCACACTCTGGGCAAGGACATGCAGGCAGTGGATCACAGCTCTGCCCCGGCTCTTTGCAATGGTGACAGTGTGGTCCCCAGCCGGGGCAGAGCTGTGATCCGCTGCCTGCGTGCCCCTGCCCCAGGCATGCAGCCTGCAGATCATGGCTCTACCCTGGCCCCGGACCAAGCTGCTCCCGCCGCGAGATCCCAGGGCTCCGGAGCAACCCCCTGCCCTGCACTCTGCACACCCTACCAGCATGGTTGAGGCTGGTCTCCATGGCAACCCCAGCCTTGCACTATCACAGCACTGCTGCTGCTGGGGTCTCCATGGAGACTGGCTCCAGCCATGTGGGCCGGGGCTGCTGGGAAATGGAGTCCGGCTGCTGGCTGGATCCACCGTTTTGCCCACCCCTGCCCTATTCCCTTTGCATGTGTTTCCCATGGACAGTATTGCTGCTCACATACGTTATGCAAGAATTGCCACAATGTGGTATTTTGTTTATAACTGGTTTCTTTAGACCAAGGCTTTAACATCCACTGTCACATGCCATTGCCCAGGGCATTCTAACCCAACATCATGTAAATTGCAGCATCCAAAAGAAAAGGATCTTTTTTTTCTTTTTTCCCAATAGACAAGAAACTTCTTTGTGAAGTCACAGTATTTCCTAACAGATAAAAATTGAACTTAAATGCAGCAGACATCAAGGTAATAACTGACTCTTGTGAGAAGCCAGCGAATAGGGCTCACTGAAGTACTCATCTTTCCCTCAGCCTGAGAGCTTTCCTGATGGCAAACACTTTTAGTATTGCTATTATATGGAAATGTTTTAACAAAGGTGCTTATAGCCTATACCAGGAATGTAGTTCAGTGGGGCTCAAGGCACCTTTTGCAGTGCTGTTAGTGACAGGGAGAGTGCTGCATTAAATCCTTATTGACAAGGCCCTCCATCCTACACGATACAATGGAGCATTTATGCAGCAGAGATCCCAGCTTTATGGAGCAAACTCCCCAGGTTTCCATGTTTACAGGGGCATGGTGGTGGCTGTGTGGACTAGGCCCAAGTGTTAGTGAGGATGAGAAGCACAAGCCGGTATGTGTTTGCCTAGTATTGCCTCTGTGTTCCTCTAGGCAGGCACATTTTTTTCAGTAGGCAGACAGGGGCTGAAGGGTGGCATAGGTTGTAGAGGAGACACTGCAGGGATTAGTGGGAGAGAGGAGATAAAACAATTTAGATTGGCATAGAGCTGAGAGCCATTATAATTTAATCAGGTTTGAAAACTTTAGGCAATTAAAGCAGCAGTAGCCCTAGAAGGGAATAGGAGACCTCTTGCTCCCCTCTTGACCCAGGCTGCCACAGGCTCCTAGGCTGCAGCCTGCTGGAGGTGCCCACCTTGTGAAGGTTGGACCCCCTAGGGCAAGTCTCCCTCTCCTTCCTGCATATTATTCAGCCTTTGAAGTTCCTGCTCAGTCCTCCAGTTGTCAGCTCTGCAGAGCTGTTCATCTGTGAAGACAGGCAAAATGCTAGGCATAGAAACAGCAAAATGCTGAAGTTGAGGTACAGATAGAGTTAATTGGCCTCTGAGAAAAGAGTGAAACAGCCGTAGCTGACCCACCCGTAGAACTGCATAAACCATGGGATTTTTAGTTCCTTTCCCATGACTGAGCTGAAGTGTCACAGAAACCCCCTCCCCGCCCCCCCCCAATCATTCTTCCACTTCAAGGCCTATCCAGGAGTATTTTGATGGCTAGAGCTGTGTTTTGTTATGAGAGGCCAAATTCATCTTTGTTGTAATTCTACTGGCTTCTATTTCTGCCTCCAGAAAGCAGTAGTTCCAAGAGGATATTGACGGACTTAGCTAATAAGGTATATCCCAAAGAATAAGTGCTTTGTATTAGCATAGCTCTTCTATCCAAATATTTCAAAGTGCTTTATAAAGATTAAGGAACTGAGACTTATTATATCCCTGTGAGGAAGACAGTAAGATGTGGTGAAAAAATTCACGAGAAGATAGCTACTGATTTTTCCTGGTAGTTCCAGAAACCTACCAATAATAATTGTGCAGCATTTTCACTGCTCACAGACCTTAATACACCCCAACTCAATCTGTTTTTACTATAATTTGGTGATCTGTTATCCATTATCTCAGGAGGGAAAAGATCATTCATTTTCCTGACATGCACTGAATGCTTCAGTGTTGGCTCTTACCAGATATCCAACTCAGAGGAATAATCAGTGGCTCCAAGTAGCACATCAGGAGGACGATACCAGAGTGTCACCACCTCACAAGAATATGTGTGACTAGGGATAGATTTGGCACGGGCCAGACCTGCCAACATACAAAAAACATGGCTTGTTACATTTCTTGGCCCTTTAAAACCAATTGTGAGTCCACCAACCCATTTTTTTTTACTGACAAACTGCAAACTTTTTACTGACAATCAAAGTTTGTTATTATGGTTGATGTTAAACCCCTATATTTGAACACAGCCCTTGTTAATGCTGTCCAGGGCCTGGCAGAAGGGTTACATTTACATTATATAAAACATTTATCAGTAAAAAAAAAAAAAAAAGTTTGGTTATCAGTTAAAAGTTTGCAGATTGTTAGTAAAAAATGTTCTTGGGTTAGCAACCCTGGATGGGAACATGATAATCAGGGAGCTGTGGAGGGACTATCGGGGAGCTGTGGCGGGACTAGAGGGATGCAGGAGGGTGCAACAAGCTTGGCATACCGAAGCTGTGAACTGTGAGGGCTTCTGGTTTGTATAAATGCTACTTACATTTCTAAAGTTATGTTGAGTTTTTTTGTACAAGGCCTGCACCATCAGATATTCAACACTAAAATAAACCAGCCTCATGACAACACAGAGAATAGGTACAAGAAAAATTAAATAATCAGTAAAACCCTCTTATAATAGAGGTTGGCAGCCTATAGCCTACAGGCCACATGAGGACTGCAAAGAGGTCTGATCTGGCCTGTAAAAGTCTCATCCAGCACTGGGCATCGATGGCAGAGTTGCACCATACCACCCATCTCCCTCTGCTGGACTCCCCTTGGCTGTGGAGCCTACTGCTCTGATAACAAATATGTGCTTCCCTCACTGCAGCAAGGGTGAGTGCAAGCAGCTGCTATTTTTGGGGTGAAGACTTCTGGTTTGCAGTCACAGCCCTGCAGCAAGCTCCAGCTCACTCCAGCAGGAGGCTGCCAACCCCTGCACAATTCATGCTGGTGTGGAATTATTAGCACACATTTGGGATGATTTACTTAATTCAGTCTCTGCTTTGCCACTTGTGAATAATGCAGCTATCCCAAACCCCTGACAATAAAAGTTTTACACTGCACCAAACCATCATGTATCTTGTATGTCAGGGGCGGGCAGTTATTTCAGGCGGAGGGCTGCTTAATGAGTTTTGGCAAGTCATTGAGGGCTGCATGGGTAGCCCTGACCCTTGATAGGTGCCCTGCGCCCTGGTCGCCATCTTGGGGCCAGGAGTCCTACCCCCTAACCCCTGACCTTTGCCACCAGAAGCCCTTCCCCTTGCCCCCTGGAAGTACTCCTCTCAGCAAAGGGGTTTGCTTTCTTGGAACGAGAAAAATACCAAATTATATTCTAAAAATCAAACGTACTACAACATTAATTAATTTCATTTCAAAAAATAATTTTGTCCTGATTTACATGTGTTTATGTGGAGTACATAGAAGTGATAGTATAATAGCTTAAAATGAATGCTTATTCTTGTATATTGTGGGAGGGTGTGGGTGGGAGGGTGCGTATAGGTTTGTGGGTATGTGGGGTGTGCGGGAGGGTATGTGTGTGGGTTTGTGGGGGGTGTGGGTGTTTGGGGCTTGGGGGGTATGAGTTTTGTGGGGGGCTGTGAGTGTGTGTGGGGAGGGTGGCTAGTGAGGGTTATGGCTTGCATGGAGGAGGAGGGTTTGCCCATAGCCCACTACCCCCATGGCAGGCACAGCCCCTGCCAGCACTCCTGCAAGCCCAGGCTCCACGCTCCTGCTGCTCCTGGCCCCAGGGCACCTACGCAGGCCTCGCGCTCCTGCTTGCTGACACTTCCCCCCATTTGCCATCGCTGTCCTTCTTCTGCCACTTCCACATCCCACCCCGCCTGCTCACTGCTCCAGCACCATGTCTCAGCTCCTCCTGCAGTCCTGGCAATGCAGCTGGGAACCAGGTGGTGCTGGAGCTGCCAGCAAGTGGCAGGGGGGAAGTGGGGAAATGGCTATGGCAGGTGGGGGGAAGCGGTAGTGAGCAGGTACATGAAGTGCAGCAACATTTGGACAGGAGTGCGGAGCCCGTGCTGGTGGCCCAGAGCAGGGCAGCAGGAGTGCAGGGTCTGGGCTGGCAGGGGTTTAGGCTGCAGTGTGGCTCCTTCACCACTGCATCTGTGCTGCCCAGCATGGCAGCAGTGGCCATGTGGAACAGCCACAGGGCAGCTCACAAGTGGCAGTAAAGGAGCCACACTGCAGCCTAGCGCGGTGCAGGCTCCCAGCAGCTGCACCAAAAACCAGTGGCGGCGAGGGAGAGGGGCAGCTTACCCCCATGCTAAGCAGCAGTTTCTGCCCAGACATTGCTGCCACTACTGCTGCCACTCAGCCCTGATGGGGAGCCTGGAGCCAGCATGGGGCCCAGGCTGAACAGGGGCAGCGCACGACAAACTGCTGCTCAGTGCAGGAGAAAAGTGGCCCTGCCACTCCCGCTGCTGGCACTCCTTGGTTCAGCCGCTCAGAGCCCATGTGGAGCTGCCTGTGCCAGCTCTGCGCTGCCACTGCTGCCCCACAGGGCAGCCCAGAGACGATGGTGATGCGGCAGAAACAGAGGACAGCCCTGCGTAGGATCTGGGCAGCTGCACCAGGAAGCGCTGGCCTTGGTGGGAGGGGATGCTTTTCTCCCGCGCTGAGCAGCAGTTTGTTCCGTGCCGCTGCTGCTAAGCCCAGACAAGCGAGCGCAGGGCAAGTGGGGTTGGGACTGTGTGCGCTGGTCCTGCCTGTATCGAGGGACTGGGGCATGGGGGACTGGAGGTAAGCAGGCACGCAGGAGCTAGCTACAGCTGGACAGGAGCATCGGACCTGCACTGGTGTCCCGGGGCCAGTGCTGGCAGGACCCAGAGCAGGGCACCAGGAGCACAGGGTCCCAGCCGGTTGGGGTTCTATGGAGCTGGGCCAGCTCCCCCTTCTCTCTGCTGGCACAGCCCAGCCCAGCTCCACAGACGCCTGCCAGCGCAGGCCCTGCGCTCCCATATGCCGCTCGCTTCCACTTCCCACCCCCGCACTGCCACTTTCCCCACTTTCTTGCCCTCCCACTGGCTGCTCTGCATCATGTGGCTCCTGCTGCATGGCCGGACTGTGGGACTCAGCAGGGGCCAGCCCAGCCCGGCCCCAAAGACTGGGGCGATCACCCATGGTCCTCCCCTGCCTCCCCATCCCCCATCCCTTCTTACCTGAATTTCCCGCTCCCACGCATAGAGGCATGAACAGCCCCATGGTCCCAGGCCAGAAGCCCCTGCTAGGCAGGGCCTTCTGGCTGGGGGGGATGGGGCCAGGCGGGCCTTGCTGTTCAGGATTGTGCCGTGGCTTCACCTGGGTCCTACTGCCCCTGGCTCCTGTAATTTTTGATGGGCAGCTGGGGGCAGATAAACAATAATTTTCTAAATTTTTTAGGGGCCTGTGATCCAGACAGAATGGCCTGGCAGGTTGGATCTGGCCCGTGGGCCATATTTTGCCCACCCCTGCTGTATGTACTATTTCATGTAGAGTGGCTCTGATTATCATCTCTATTGAACAGATTTTGCATTGTGGCAGTAGCATAACCAGGGGTTGGGGGCAGTGATTGGAGCAGCAGCTCTGGGAGCCACCTTTGGTAGGTGGTGCAAAAACAGTCACTGCCACAATTGGCACAGCAGGAGCTAGCACTGCCCCATTCTTTAGCAGCTGCCTTGAACATGGATCTGCCCTGCTACGCCTCTGCACTATGGTGAATACATTGACTTAAATGCAGTTATTCCCAATGTCTACCAGCATGAGGGAGAGGAAAACTAGGTTTACAGATTAACCACAGTAATACTTCTGTAAAAGTGCAGTGGAAAAGGCTATGCTCGCATGCCTTAGGCAGCTCTGGATGTATTAATATGTGAAAGCCTGGCTCTTAGCAGGTGCACTAACCAGGCAGTGACTCACCAAAGTCAGCTAATTTGAGCTCACCAAGGCAACTGATGAGCAAGTTTGTGGGTTTCAGATCACGGTGAAGAATGAGTTGGTTGTGGATGTAAGTCAGGCCTCGCAAAAGCTGGAACATAAAAATCTAGAAAAAAACCCAAAAATAAACTGAAAGAGACTTGTATGATTTTGTATTGTTGTATACACTTTGAGTGCCAGAGAAGCAGAGCTAAAAGGAGGGAGAAATCAGTAAAATTGTGGAAACTAGTTGAGCAACTGCATGGACTGAGGGGAGAATTGTAAAAATATACAGCTCCCCCATTCTCCATGTCTCTTTCAGCATATTATGCTTTAACGATGAAGATCCTAAATGACCATTTCAAAAGCCTCACGTCCTTTTTAAATTTAACTATTCATTTCAAGAGCAAAGTTAGCACACAGTAAAGCACAGACTCAGCACCCAGGATGTCAAACATTCAGACCCTGGTGTTAGTCAATGGAGGATTAAAAAAGGAAGAAAGAATGCAGACCCTTGGCTAGTCTACCCCAGGAAGTCTGTGCCAGTATAGCTAGCTATAGGAATAAATCTCTTAGGGTAAACACAGCTCAAATTGGAGGAGGGAATTCATTTGCTGAAATAATTAAATCACCTCAGCAAAAAGGACTTGTGCTAGTCAAAGTTAAAGGTTTGTGGGGAACAACATTGTTTTGTTAGGGTAGAGGTGTGATTTTTCTTTCATACTCATAACTAGGGCTTGGTTTAAATTGCAGGCCCAGCTTGCTAATATCATGGCCTGATCATGGCGGTGGCCACCATTTTCATACCCAGATCAAGGGGCTGTTTGCTGATAGCTGCTGCAGGATAGAAGCATTCCCTAGCCAGCAGCAAAAGCCTAGCAGCCCAGGGGAGCGAGGAAGGGGTTGAAAAAGACGGGGGGAAGAGAGAGCTTGGGGATGGGTAGCAGAGGGGTTGTTTGCTCCTCTGGGTGGGAAAACTGAGGGGTGGGGTGGGGTTGGGAGCTCCTCAGGGCTGCCTTAGCAGACAGCCCTGGCACTGGGTATGGGAGGGGCTGTTTGTTCTCTCCCTCAACTCCCTGCCTGTGTGTTCTCTCCCTCAACCCAGTTTTCCTACCCAGAGTACCAAACAGCCTCTCTCCTACCTGGTGCCTTTAATTGAAAGATAGGTTGAATCTTGACAAAACGATCTTTTCTCCAAATTGTTTGTCAGAAGTTTGGGTTAAATACACATTAGTAAAACGCTTAAGACATTTTGAGCATTGCAACAATTTACCATGATCTGACATTATGGAATATAAATATATATTTTTGCGCTTTAAGGTATATTAGTTTTTTTTTTTTAATTTACCATAACATTGTGAGGATGAAGTCCTCCTGGATGTTGGGCCATGTATTGTGCCAGGTCTGTGTGCTAAATAAAGAGAATAAAGAGACAGGCCTTAAAACAAAGCTGTGCAGGCATCTATGGAAGACTAACTAGGAACATGCTAAGAATCGAGAGACATCTTAGTCACTGGTGACTGGTGTGTAGTATTCAACACAAGCTGGAAAGTTCATATTTAATTTCATCCTGGTAAAAAAATGTATTGTTAAAGCCTTAGTAGTATATAGGCTCACCACCCTTCAATGCAAATGTGACAGGTGGCCAGGACTGGAAGTCCCACCCCTCGCCCCGCCCCATTTACCTTATATGGTGTGTGACATCACTAGCCCCACCCCCTGACCCCAGTCACATGGTGCATGACATCATCAGCCCCCTGACCCCAGTCACGTGGTGTGTGATGTCACCAACCCCGCCCCTGACACCAGTCACATGGCATGTGACATCAACCCCACCTCATCACGTGGTGCATGACATAACCAACTCCGCCCCTACCCCAGTCATATGTTGCATGACATCAGCAACTTCACCCCCACCCCCAGTCATGTGGTGTGTGACATCAGCAACTCCGCCCCCACCCCCAGTCACATGGTGTGTGATGCCACCACCACATGGTCCATGACATCAGAAGGACCGCTCATGCAGACCCCAAACCCCAACCCCTCATGCTGCAAGACTCACCCTAGACCACGTGGTACTGTTATGATCTATCAGGTCCCAGACTGCTCTAGCCCCTGGAGCACAGGCGTGGCCTATGGGGTGGCAGTGGGGTGGTGTGACCCCTCTAGCAACCCGCCCCACCACCCCCGACCAGTTGCTGGGGGTTTCAGAGGCCTTGAACCTCCCACGAATGATGCTGAACCAATTGGAATGAGTAGAGGGGGTGGGATTTAGGCTGCAACCCCACCAGATCTATCTGCTTTCCCAAACAACCCCTCTGTTTATCTGAGACCATGCTAAGGCAAGCAGGGGCAGATATGGATTCTTTTACAATGCCTGTAGGTCCACTCACCACAACCCCAAGATGGCCTCATAGAAAGCATTACCATAGAAATAGTTTTGAGGAGGAGGCCAGGCTCCTAGCCCAAAGACTCTTTGAGATGCCTGAACCTGTTCAGGAAGACCCAATGAACAGGCAAATGGAGGAGGCCTGGGCCCCCAAAGCAGACATTGAGAATTTGGAAGATGGTATCTTTGTGCCAGAGCCTGCATGTGAAGTAGAGGTCATCACAGAGGAGAGACCGGTAAGAGACTTGGAGCATGGTTGTGGGGGTACTTAGATTTTGAGGGTAGTGGTATGGGTTCACTTCATAGTACGTGCGTGTTTGGAAGTAGCTAAGGACTGATTAAACAGCAGCTAACTAAGTCCTTTATTTGTAGTCCTTTGCAGTTAGATGAAGCCTTTTAATGACACCAGAAGGAAGCGTATGCTTCTGCAGAGAACAGAAACCAGATGAGGCTAAAGAGTTCAGAAGACAATTAGGCATTGAATCATCAGGTCCTGTTTCAAGTCAAGAATGTAAAATCTTCATGAAGTCTCTTGTGCACATTTCCTTTTATGGCATAATGAAATACTGTTTGAGGAAGAGACTTTCTTACCAATGCTGGGGGTGCACATATGATCAAGGGGGTCAAGAAGTGCACAATTGTATTACTTGGTTAGATGAAGACATAAATCAGACAATTCAGGAACTTTGCCAGGAAATATGTCTTGATAGCATTTTCAATGCTGTTATAGCCATTGGGTTTGCCAGGAACATTCTCAGAATTACTGAGAAACAATTAATTCAGGTTAAAGAGCTTCTAAACGCTGTGTATTCTGAAGAAGATCCTAATGCTGCCCTTCATGATTTGATCACTAAGGAAGATAAAACGCTCATACCCCATATTGACTGTTTAATTGGTACTAGAGATTATAAAACCCTGCTTAAGAGAAGGATTTAGCAAAGACAGTTTAAAATGGGAGGGTTTATATATTTTGCTGATCTTGGTGGGAGCCTGGGGGTGTGGGGTTGTAAAACACATCAACAGTTTTCTACATCTAACGTAGATTAGCATTTGCTTTAGTGTCTTGGATCTCTAATCACATACATATAGGGTTTTTTGTAAAGATAAAAGATAAACCAGACCACAAAAAAGATGACCAATGTGTTCAGAGCTCTGCATATTTTAAGACTAAAGGAGTTATCTTTTACCAAAAGGTCTTTTGTAAAGATAAAGCCAATAAGGCTTAATGATCCCTAGAAATTATTTAAAAAAACTTTTTTAGGAGAAGGTTTAACAAAATAAACCAGTAAATATTGTAAAGAGTTTTGATGGAAATAAAGACAGATTAAAATATATATTCTTACAGGGCTTTTATGCTATGGGAGGGGCTGTGAATTTTCAAAGAACCGGGGGTGTGTTGTAGAGATAAACCAGACCACAAAAAAGCTGACCTGTGTGTCCAGATCGCTACATATTTTAAGACTAAAGGGGTGGAGTTATCTTTTAGTTGTGACTCTGTTTTAAAAGTTATATTTTACTTTATACATACACTATTTTTCTTACTATATTATATAATTTTTAATACAGAGGACTGACTTATTGTATCATTTGATTTATATGTAGCTACCGCCCCCAGCTCTCCCTAAAACCAAACGCAAAGTGTTTGTTGTGGGAGACTCCATCCTGAAGGGGACTGAGGGGGTAATCTACCACCCCGACCCCTTAGCCTGGAAAGTTTGCTGCTTCCTGGGAGCCCGCATCCGAGACATTGCGAAGAAGATCCCTAAGCTCCTCCAGCCCACTGACCACTATCCCATGCTCCTCATTCATGTGGGCACCGATGACACGGCTCGGAGTGCTCCCAGTCAGGTTATGAGGTGCTACAGGGATTTGGGTGCAGGGCTAAAGGGTCTGGGGGCACAGGTGGTGTTTTCTTCGATCCTCCCAGTCTTCGGCTATGGGCTGAGGAGGGAGAGGAGGATCCAGGTAGTCAACCAAAGACTGCGGCGCTGGTGTCATCAGGAAGGCTTTGGCTTCCATGACCACAGTCCGCTCTTTGGAGAGAGAGGCAGTGAGCTGCTGGGAAGGGACGGCCTCCACCTCTCTCTGTTAGGGAGGAGGCTCTTCTCAGCCAGATTGGCTGACCTGCTCCACCGAGCTTTAAACTAAGCCCGCCGGAGGATGGGGGGACTACTGCCACTGCTGGCCCACTGAGCGGCCCTTGCAAAGCCATCAGGCCAAGGCACATAAGGGATCCCACCCCAGCCCCAGCCCTGGAACAAAATGTAGGCAGGGCAAAGGACCCCAAGGAGACACTTGCGTATCTATACACAAATGCCAGGAGCCTGGGGAATAAATAGGAGGAACTTGTCCTCCTGCTAAATGCACATAACTATAATATCATTGTGTGCCCGCCTCCATTCAGTTAGGCGCTCCTGTGTGGCCTTTGCCCGGACTAGGGATCGTGTCTGTCCTAAGCTCGCGGGTGGACCCCACAGGCTACCCCTGCTGACATCAGGGGGGTCCCCTTAACTTTCCTGCCACGACTTGGGATGTCACCTCAGTGGAGGGGTTCCCCCTTGGGGCAGCCTCCAGGGTCATTGCGCCTCCCGGCGGGCACTCATGGGGCTCCGACCTCCCCTACACCCCGGCCACTTGCCACCTTGGGTTGCCAATCTTCGGGCCCCTTTTGATGTCTTCAGCTCTTCCCCAGCTCCTGCCCACGGCTTGCCTGCTGCATGCCCAGGTCTTCGGGCCTGGTATATGGCCCGTGAGGACCTCCAGCCTGGTCCTTCCAGTAAGGCTCCCTATCGTTCTAAACTAATCACCCTGTGACATTATGTGCCTATCCCACCACCAAGATAACCAAGGTCCCTAAGCTAATGGGCCAGGAAGCCCGCAACGGTGCCTCTGGCCTCTGGGCCGCATGGTTCGCCCTGGGCTCAGGTTCCACCGCCCAGGCGGCTTACCCACTGGGGTGTTGAATCCCCGCCTCTTCCCAAGGCTGCTGTGGGCCACGACAGTCCACTGTCCAGCCCTGCTTCGGGACTTCGTCTGTCCCCTGGTGTGGCCCAATGAGGCCCCATTGGACCCGCCCCTCTATTACCTCTTCTCCAAATCCTCCGTGGGTGCTGCCGCTGGCTCTGCTGTGAGTGCAGCTGCTGGTTCCCCTGTTGGCGTTGCCCCACCTTCACTGCCGCCTCTGTGGCTGCTGGCGCTGCCGGCTCTCCAGCTGATTCTGCTGCCTGTGTTACAACCAGCTTCCCTGCTGGCTCCGCTGTTAATGTTGCAGTTGGCTTCCCTGTCGGCTCTGCCACCGACGATGCAGCCGGCTTCCTTGCCGGCTCTGCTGTCGGTGTCTCTGCCGACTCTCTCGGAGCCTCTCCTAGCTCCGACCCCGGCTTTCCACGCTGCTGGGCATGGCGGCTGATTCCCTCTGAGTGAGGGCTCTTCCCTCCAGCCTCCACGCATCAGCCGCCCCTCCGTATCGTCAGGGTCACTTTTTATGTCTCCCGGGCGGCATCTTCTGCCCACGCTGCTTGGCCGCAGCTGGATATACGCGTGGCTAATCACTTTCACCGGTGGTTTCGCCGCGCGCCTCTCCTCTGGCTCTTCGGGCTCTACGGGAGGTAAGTGGGGCTCTCTTTTGGCCTGGTGCCCTCCTGCCCCCCCAGTTCCCCTGGGACACATTGGGATAACGGATACCTGGTGGGATTCCACCCATGACTCGACCACAGGTATAGATGGCTATACTCTGCACAGGAGGGATCGAGTGGACAAAAGGGGCAGGGGCATAGCTCTCTATGTCAAGGAAAGCTACACGTCCCTGCAAGCTGACATTGGCACCCGTGGTGGACGACTTAAGACCCTCTGGGTTAAAATCCATGGGAAACACGGCACAAGGGATACTATGGTGGGGGTCTACTACAGACCCCCTACCCAGAGTCAAGACCTTGACCAGGAGTTCACCAGGGAATTGGCTGAGGCCACATGCTCCCGGTGTATGGTTGTCATGGGAGACTTTAACTACCCAGACATCTCGTGGGAGGAGCGCTCGACCAAATCCAAGCAGTTGCAAATCTTTCTCTCATGTGTGGATGACCTCTATCTAACACAGGAAGTCTATGGGCCGACAAGAGGTAAAGCGCTGCTTCACCTCATACTGGCAACTGGGGATGACCTAATCAGCGACCTAACGGTCCAAGGGAAGCTGGGTGACAGTGACCATGAGCTGATCACCTTCACCATCTGCTGTAAAGCTAGCAAGTCAGTCAGTAATACAGAAGTCCTCGACTTCAGGAAAGATGACTTTGACAAGCTAAGGAGGCTTGTCAGAGAGGCCCTAAAAGGCCACAACCCAATGGAGAGGGGAGTTCAGTACAAGTGGTTGCTCCTTAAGAAAGCAATCCTGGATGCGCAAGCAAAGTCCATCCTGTCTCGGAGGAAAGGCAGCAAAAGGGCACAGCAGCCCCCTTGGCTCTCCAGGGAACTGGTGGACCTCTTGCATCTTAAAAGGAAGACCTACAAAAGATAGAGGACTGGAACTGCTACCAAGGAGGAATACTCTGCTCTGGTCTGGACCTCCAGAGAGCAAACCAGGGGAAAGCCAAGGCTGCGATGGAACTCCAGCTAGCTACAAATATCAAGGAAAATAAAAGTCCTTTTTTAGATATGTGGGGAGCCAGAGGAAAAGCAAGGGCAACACTGGACCCCTGCTAAGCCAGATGGGGCAACTGACAACTGATGCCCAGGAAAAAGCGAACTTGCTAAATGGGTACTTTGCGTCAGTTTTTCACCAGTCCCATGGGACGGCCCTGCCCACTATGGGTCAGGGAGGTCCAGGTGAGGGAGATTCCTTGCCCTCCATTGACGCTGACCCTGTGAAGGAACACCTTGACAGGCTGGATACCTTCAAGTCAGCCAGCCCTGATGGGTTACGCAAGGGTACTCAGGGAGCTGGCGAGCATCATAGCTCAGCCCCTGGCATGGATCTTTGAGAGCTCTTGGTGCTCTGGTGAAGTGCCTGATGATTGGAAGAAGGCCAATGTGGTGCCTATCTTCAAGAAAGGGAGGAAAGTAGATCCAGCAAACTACAGACCCATCAGCCTGACCTCTGTCCTGGGGAAGGTCTTGGAAAAGAGTATCAAAGAAGCCATCCTTAACAGACTAGCTGACGGCAATATCCTGAGGGATACCCAGTATGGGTTTGTTGCGGGTAGGTCTTGCTTGACCAATCTCATTTCCTTTTATGACCAGGTGACTTATCACCTGGACAAGGGGGAAGAGATTGACACTGTATATCTTGACTTTAAAAAAGTCTTAGATCTGGTATCCCATGATCACCTCTTGGCTAAACTGGCTAACTGCGGCCTTGACCTCACCATGATCCACTGGCTGGGAAATTGGCTCTGCGGTAGGACCCAGAGGGTGGTGGTCAACTGGAGCCAATCGTCTTGGTGTGCTGTGATCAGTGGGGTCCCTCAAGGCTCTGTCCTAGGGCCTATACTATTTAACATCTTCATTAATGATGTGGACATTGGTGTCAGAAGCGGACTGGCCAAGTTTGCTGATGACACCAAACTCTGGGGTAAAGCATCCACACCTGAGGATAGGAGGGTGATCCAGGCAGATCTTGACAGGCTCATGAAATGGGCAAATGAGAACCTGATGGTGTTCAACACTGAAAAATGCAAGGTGTTCCACCTTGGGAGGAAAAACCTGCGGCATGCTAATAGGCTCAGTAGTGCTATGCTGGTTAGCACTACAGATGAAAGGGACTTAGGGGTCATGGTGGACCACAAGATGAACATGAGCCTTCAGTGTGATGCTGCGGCTAGTAAAGTGAGCAAAACGCTGGCTTCCATCCACAGATGCTTCTCAAGCAAATCCTGGGACGTCATTCTCCCACTGTACTCAGCCTTGGTGAGGCCGCAGCTGGAGTACTGCGTCCAGTTTTGGGATCCACAATTCAAAAAGGATGTGGAGAAGCTTGAGAGGGTGCAGAGGAGAGCCACGTGCATGATCGGAGGTCAGGAAAACAGACCTTATGATGAGAGGCTGAGAGCCATGGGGCTTTTCAGCCTGGAAAAGCGCAGGCTCAGGGGTGATCTGATGGCCACCTATAAGTTTATCAGGGGTGTTCACCAGGATCTGGGGGAATGTCTGTTCACCAGAGCGCCCCAAGGGACGACAAGATCGAATGGTCACAAACTCCACTGTGACTGATTCAGGCTGGACATAAGAAAGAACTTCTTCACTGTCCGAGCCCCCAAGGTTTGGAATAGATTGCTGCTGGAGGCAGTTCAAGCACCCACTTTGAACGCCTTCAAGACACATTTGGATGCTTATCTTGCTGGGATCCTATGATCCCTGCTGACTTCCTGCCCCTGGGCAGGGGGCTGGACTCGATGATCCTCCGGGGTCCCTTCCAGCCCAAATGTCTATCTATGAAATATTACAGAAAGCTTATTTAGTGGGGAAGCCCCATGCAATTTTACCACAGCAAGTTAAAATTATTTTTAAATGGTGGGTTATTTGTGTCTGTGTTAATATAATCACACTAAGTTATAACAACTGTTTGTAACTGTTTGTTTTCAAACAGAACCTCTTCTTCTAAAATACAAAAGCAGAACAAACACATACAGTCATGTTTGTATTCAGTAGTAAAAGGTAATTTTTCTGAAATCAGCTTTTGAAACTTTATGTGTTTCTTGTGGGAGGAGAAGTTGTGTGTGTGTGTATGAGCCCCCTGTGAATATAGAGGGTAGGGGTTAAGGAAATTGTAAATTCATAGTGTGTGAGGAAAGTGAATTCTCAATGCCGAGATGTAAATTTTATATTTTCTAAGTGATCACACGCACCTCTCCCAAAGAAGAGCGGGGGCCTAGGCGGAGACCTCTAAAAGCACAAGCAAAAAACCCAGAAATGCTCAGCCTGCAGATCATAACACCCGAGGATCAGAAGACGATCGGGACAGAACAGAGGGCATGGTTCCTCAGAGGAAAATAAACCACATACCTCTGAGAAAACCATATGTAAAAAGTGTCACAACCAAATTAAGTAGTGCCCATGTCACAAACAAGTAAAACCATTCAAAACAGTTTTTTTCTGCACTAGGTTAACTAAGGGTTAACAATAATGATAGTAACCGCTTTTTTGCTGCGTGTGTCAAAAAGAAATTTATTGCTGCGCCACTAACAGAGATAGAACTTAGCCTTCTGTGCTGTACATAAATCATTATAACTGGTCAGAAGAAACAGGGAGTAACCCTATGATAACACCCTAGCGAAGACCGCTAGATAATTGGCGATTCTAATTAAATTTATGACGTGGCGAAAGGCAATTGGCTATTACACAAATAAAACCCGTCTTCACTTCCGTGAAGAACGGGAGACCTCCACGCACACACCTGAAAAACCTCTGAACGTATGCGTGAGAATAACTGACAAATTGATCGCTTGTCAGTCTCCCCCATCTCGACCTTATCAGACGTAAATCAACGACCTGCCGGCCCGACTTTTTTCTCCGTTTATCTGCCCGACCAAAGAACTCTTATGCAGACCGACCTATGACCTACGAACCTTAAGCTGTAACTAACCAAGTATCTCTGACCTCCGCTATTCACCACCTTGACGGCGTGAGTAAATAATCTTGCTTTGCAACCAATAAGCGTCCGCCTAATTAATTCCACTCCAAGCGTCACAAGTACCCGCCTGACGGCCTTCTAAGGCCTCGGACCCTTATCTGCCCGGGTGGGAGTCAGGGAGAGGTGCTGGCCGGCTGCCCTGGGTCCCGACATGGCGTCACAAACAGGATGTTAAGGGGAAATGTGATGGAGTGGGAATTAATTAAGAACTGCCCCTGGTGTAGTGGGGGGCGCCACGTAGATAATGCGGATGAATTATGGGCCCACATCGCTTATCACCAAGCGAGCGGAGCGGAGACAGGGTGTGTCAGCGGCTACTTCTTGCTGAGAGGAGAGGAGGGAGTTGGAAAGGAGTAGGGAGGCTCCGAGTGGGACAAAGGGAAGATGATTAACGTGCCGCTCTGCGCAGTGTCACTCCTACTGCGTGAAAATGCAAACTTAAAAACCCAGTTAGCTACAGTCAGCAAAGCTGCTGCGGAGATGGCAGCGTGCCAAAACCCTCCGTTGCCAACAGAAAATGGCACCGAGAAAAATATGAGCTGCCCAGAGAACCTGAAAAAGAAGGGCGGAGCCACAGAAGAACAGGCGGGACTCCACCCAGCTACCCCGCCCCCTGAGATGACGTCGCTCCCAACGGCCCCACCTCCGTCCCACAGGGAGGGGGCAATGAGTGAGAATCCGATCCTCCCATCAGACACAGTAACAACTACAGCTGCCGCTCATCATGTAACAATAACCAAGCAAGTAACCAACCCAGAGGGTGCAACCACCACCACCACCCTTGATGTCATCGAAGCATGCATGGAGATTTATGGAGAAGAGGACATCATCACCCTTTGCCTTCTCCTCAACTTGCTCATTACTCAGCCAGCAAAAAATCTTTTAAGTCAACTTCCACGACTACAAGCCCTTATGAAGTCAGTAGCTGCAAACCCAGCCGGCATATCAAGCCACCTTACTGCATATCCAGTCAAATACCAAGGGCCAAGACATCCCCAATTCAACTCACGAAAGGAATCAAGACTGCCACCCCAGAGGACACCGGAGGAAAGAGCCATGCTTGGGTTCCTCCTAAACTACTTCACGCTTACCAAGCAACGGCTACACGTCCTAGGAGATGCGAGACAACGACAACTGGCACATATACTAGGCTACCAACCTCGACCGATACCGCCAACCGGTCCGGGCCCTGGAGGCACCCATGCCTAACAGCGCACTCCGGATAACACCGCAGCCTGCCCCAACAAGCAACTACTCGAAGGGGGCATTGATGAACTATTCCAACCACTACAACATTATGCTCGTAGATATACAAAAGACAATTTTATTGTTTTTTAGTTTTCTTTGTTTGTTTGTCTGTTTGTTTGTTTTGTCCCCTTACAGGCTCAGCGGTGACGAAGAAGCAATCTGGGACTGCCCAATCGCAAGAATCACCGAGCACCAACCTGCAACACACCTGAGTCGACGACACAATGACCGCCTGCTCATGTGTCGCAAGCAGGGTCGTTGCTCTATTCCTGCTGTTACCAACAGGTTCCTCGGCGAATGGAGCAGACTTCAAAACCTCCAACTCGGTCCTGAACCTTCTGTCATTTTAGGCCAAAAACATAACTAACGACTCATTTTATGGTTTTTCTTTTTCCTATTAATGATCTTGTACATACTTGTTTTGTTTTGTTTTAAAGCCTGTTTGAGACTTTACGCAGTGAAGCCAAGTCATAATGTTTTGAGTGAAAAGCTCTGAATTATTGAGAGAGAACAGCATTGGTAGTCTGAAGGTTTGGGGGATGTCGCAGAAAGGTTGGGTGTGGACAGAAGCATTAATTGAGGGAACGTGAGGAAAGAGATGAGGGAGATGATGATGGAAGGGGGCAAGTAGTCAAGGTTCTAAAGGAACCTGTACATTAAAAGAAGAGGAAAAGGAACGATTTGGGAAGAGAGGTGACAGTAGAAGAAATGAAGAAAGGCCGCTAATAACGGTACGAAAAATTGGTGTTTTCAGAGCTACGATTTAACTCAAGTATAATAAGCCACAATTTAAAAAACCCTCCGTATAGGGGGCATTAATCTGATACCGCACTCTCAATTACCTTAGAAAATCGAATTAGAAAAGATTATATAAAATCAAGGGTTACAGTTTACTGCGTTTAAGTTAATTCAAGTGTCGGTGTCTTTGATTATCTTGTGTTTACCATGGATCATAATAGCCATTGTTATATTTGTGTGTTTTAGTTGTTGGATTTTACCGTATCTCAAAACGAAGTTAACCACGCTTTTTGCTTTTGTATATACCCGCTTGCCAAACACTAACAATGATGAACAAAATGGTCTGTATGTAAACATGATGTGACTTGCTGTGCCATGGGCAAGGGGGCATGTCACAACCAAATTAAGTAGTGCCCATGTCACAAACAAGTAAAACCATTCAAAACAGTTTTTTTCTGCACTAGGTTAACTAAGGGTTAACAATAATGATAGTAACCGCTTTTTTGCTGCGCGTGTCAAAAAGAAATTTATTGCTGCGCCACTAACAGAGATAGAACTTAGCCTTCTGTGCTGTACATAAATCATTATAACTGGTCAGAAGAAACAGGGAGTAACCCTATGATAACACCCTAGCGAAGACCGCTAGATAATTAGCAATTCTAATTAAATTTATGACGTGGCGAAAGGCAATTGGCTATTACACAAATAAAACCCGTCTTCACTTCCGTGAAGAACGGGAGACCTCCGCGCACACACCTGAAAAACCTCTGAACGTATGCGTGAGAATAACTGACAAATTGATCGCTTGTCAGTCTCCCCCGTCTCGACCTTATCAGACGTAAATCAACGACCTGCCGGCCCGACTTTTTTCTCCGTTTATCTGCCCGACCAAAGAACTCTTATGCAGACCGACCTATGACCTACGAACCTTAAGCTGTAACTAACCAAGTATCTCTGACCTCCGCTATTCACCACCTTGACGGCGTGAGTAAATAATCTTGCTTTGCAACCAATAAGCGTCCGCCTAATTAATTCCACTCCAAGCGTCACAAGTACCCGCCTGACGGCCTTCTAAGGCCTCGGACCCTTATCTGCCCGGATGGGAGTCAGGGAGAGGTGCTGGCCGGCTGCCCTGGGTCCCGACATGGCGTCACAAACAGGATGTTAAGGGGAAATGTGATGGAGTGGGAATTAATTAAGAACTGCCCCTGGTGTAGTGGGGGGCGCCACGTAGATAATGCGGATGAATTATGGGCCCACATCGCTTATCACCAAGCGAGCGGAGCGGAGACAGGGTGTGTCAGCGGCTACTTCTTGCTGAGAGGAGAGGAGGGAGTTGGAAAGGAGTAGGGAGGCTCCGAGTGGGACAAAGGGAAGATGATTAACGTGCCGCTCTGCGCAGTGTCACTCCTACTGCGTGAAAATGCAAACTTAAAAACCCAGTTAGCTACAGTCAGCAAAGCTGCTGCGGAGATGGCAGCGTGCCAAAACCCTCCGTTGCCACCAGAAAATGGCACCGAGAAAAATATGAGCTGCCCAGAGAACCTGAAAAAGAAGGGCGGAGCCACAGAAGAACAGGCGAGACTCCACCCAGCTACCCCGCCCCCTGAGATGACGTCGCTCCCAACGGCCCCACCTCCGTCCCACAGGGAGGGGGCAATGAGTGAGAATCCGATCCTCCCATCAGACACAGTAACAACTACAGCTGCCGCTCATCATGTAACAATAACCAAGCAAGTAACCAACCCAGAGGGTGCAACCACCACCACCACCCTTGATGTCATCGAAGCATGCATGGAGATTTATGGAGAAGAGGACATCATCACCCTTTGCCTTCTCCTCAACTTGCTCATTACTCAGCCAGCAAAAAATCTTTTAAGTCAACTTCCACGACTACAAGCCCTTATGAAGTCAGTAGCTGCAAACCCAGCCGGCATATCAAGCCACCTTACTGCATATCCAGTCAAATACCAAGGGCCAAGACATCCCCAATTCAACTCACGAAAGGAATCAAGACTGCCACCCCAGAGGACACCGGAGGAAAGAGCCATGCTTGGGTTCCTCCTAAACTACTTCACGCTTACCAAGCAACGGCTACACGTCCTAGGAGATGCGAGACAACGACAACTGGCACATATACTAGGCTACCAACCTCGACCGATACCGCCAACCGGTCCGGGCCCTGGAGGCACCCATGCCTAACAGCGCACTCCGGATAACACCGCAGCCTGCCCCAACAGGCAACTACTCGAAGGGGGCATTGATGAACTATTCCAACCACTACAACATTATGCTCGTAGATATACAAAAGACAATTTTATTGTTTTTTAGTTTTCTTTGTTTGTTTGTCTGTTTGTTTGTTTTGTCCCCTTACAGGCTCAGCGGTGACGAAGAAGCAATCTGGGACTGCCCAATCGCAAGAATCACCGAGCACCAACCTGCAACACACCTGAGTCGACGACACAATGACCGCCTGCTCATGTGTCGCAAGCAGGGTTGTTGCTCTATTCCTGCTGTTACCAACAGGTTCCTCGGCGAATGGAGCAGACTTCAAAACCTCCAACTCGGTCCTGAACCTTCTGTCATTTTAGGCCAAAAACATAACTAACGACTCATTTTATGGTTTTTCTTTTTCCTATTAATGATCTTGTACATACTTGTTTTGTTTTGTTTTAAAGCCTGTTTGAGACTTTACGCAGTGAAGCCAAGTCATAATGTTTTGAGTGAAAAGCTCTGAATTATTGAGAGAGAACAGCATTGGTAGTCTGAAGGTTTGGGGGATGTCGCAGAAAGGTCGGGTGTGGACAGAAGCATTAATTGAGGGAACGTGAGGAAAGAGATGAGGGAGATGATGATGGAAGGGGGCAAGTAGTCAAGGTTCTAAAGGAACCTGTACATTAAAAGAAGAGGAAAAGGAACGATTTGGGAAGAGAGGTGACAGTAGAAGAAATGAAGAAAGGCCGCTAATAACGGTACGAAAAATTGGTGTTTTCAGAGCTACGATTTAACTCAAGTATAATAAGCCACAATTTAAAAAACCCTCCGTATAGGGGGCATTAATCTGATACCGCACTCTCAGTTACCTTAGAAAATCGAATTAGAAAAGATTATATAAAATCAAGGGTTACAGTTTACTGCGTTTAAGTTAATTCAAGTGTCGGTGTCTTTGATTATCTTGTGTTTACCATGGATCATAATAGCCATTGTTATATTTGTGTGTTTTAGTTGTTGGATTTTACCGTATCTCAAAACGAAGTTAACCACGCTTTTTGCTTTTGTATATACCCGCTTGCCAAACACTAACAATGATGAACAAAATGGTCTGTATGTAAACATGATGTGACTTGCTGTGCCATGGGCAAGGGGGCATGTCACAACCAAATTAAGTAGTGCCCATGTCACAAACAAGTAAAACCATTCAAAACAGTTTTTTTCTGCACTAGGTTAACTAAGGGTTAACAATAATGATAGTAACCGCTTTTTTGCTGCGCGTGTCAAAAAGAAATTTATTGCTGCGCCACTAACAGAGATAGAACTTAGCCTTCTGTGCTGTACATAAATCATTATAACTGGTCAGAAGAAACAGGGAGTAACCCTATGATAACACCCTAGCGAAGACCGCTAGATAATTAGCAATTCTAATTAAATTTATGACGTGGCGAAAGGCAATTGGCTATTACACAAATAAAACCCGTCTTCACTTCCGTGAAGAACGGGAGACCTCCACGCACACACCTGAAAAACCTCTGAACGTATGCGTGAGAATAACTGACAAATTGATCGCTTGTCAGTCTCCCCCGTCTCGACCTTATCAGACGTAAATCAACGACCTGCCGGCCCAACTTTTTTCTCCGTTTATCTGCCCGACCAAAGAACTCTTATGCAGACCAACCTATGACCTACGAACCTTAAGCTGTAACTAACCAAGTATCTCTGACCTCCACTATTCACCACCTTGACGGCGTGAGTAAATAATCTTGCTTTGCAACCGATAAGCGTCCGCCTAATTAATTCCACTCCACGCATCACAAGTACCCGCCTGACGGCCTTCTAAGGCCCCGGACCCTTATCTGCCTGGGTGGGAGTCAGGGAGAGCTGCTGGCCGGCTGCCCTGGGTCCCGACAAAAAGACAAGGATTTGTACCCCCAAAACAGGTGATCTGGGCCCCATGAATAAGACACCCAGGACCGATTGCTCACACAATTTAGGGAAGGAGGAGAGTCTTTCTCTTTTTTGAATGATCCTGATTATTGTGAAAAAAAGAGGGTGGGTTTTCATGGTGAGTGTAACCACCTTGTCTTGAAAGATCATGATTATTGTGAAAAAAGAGGGGGGTTTGGGGTGGTGCTGGCAGGTGTATACATCTCAGAAAGAGTGTGCAGAGTGCTTTGAAAGATCATGATTACTGTGAAAAAAAGAGGGCGGGTTTTTGGGGTGAGGATAAGCACCTTGTCTTGAAAGATCATGATGATTGTGCAAAAAAGAGAGGGGTTTGGGGTGGTGCTGGCAGGCGTATACATCTCAGAAAGGGTGTGCAGAGCACTTTGAAAGATCATGATTACTACCGGAGCAAAAGGGTAAATTTTACTCAGAGAGGAGGTAGTCTGTGTAACTTGGATAGCAGTTGTGGCCTGTATCATAAGAGGGGGGGTCATGGTAAATGCGGTGGTAAGAATGGGTGGTGAACCAGCAAGTGGCTCACGGGGCGAAAAGTAAGGGCCTGGTTAAAGAGGAGCGTGGGGAAGGCTAAACACCAGTTGAGAAAAAATAAGAGATACCCTATTAATGGCACTTTAGAAGGCCCCTCAAACACTTCCCCTCCTCCCAGGCCTGACCCTTCACCAGGACCCATGGAGCCTGAGAGAGGGGGTGGAGAATATGATTTAGGAAGCCCTTTAGAGGGTCCCTCAAATGTACCCCGGCCTCCTAGACCTGACCTTTCACCAGGACCCACAGAGCCAGAGAGGAGAGATGGTGACTATAATTTAGGAAGCCCTTTAGAGGGCCCCTTAGATGTTCCCCAGCCTACCAGGCCTCCCCCACCACCAAGACCTGAAGGGTCAGAGAGTTGGGATAACATATCTGGTGTAGAAGACAGTTTAGAGGACCCCTCAAGTGCTCCCTGGCCTCCCAGGTCAGCAGAGGATGTTTTACCGGATGTATATATGGTACGGGTGAGAAGGCAAGAGTGGTCTGGAGCCAGGTTTGTGGGGACAAGGTACACTGAGGAGTTCTGTTTTGTGAATCTTGAGCATGTGCCATTACACATGGCATACGAAGCCATAAGCAGAGGGGTAGAAGAAATTGTAGCAGAGATTCATGGGCAATGACTATGCCCAGTTATGTATTCAGGCAGATAGCATGGCAAACTGTTTATACTCTTGATCTATTAATTTAAACCAGATGACCCCAGAGCTGTTTTTAGAGTGGTTCTGTGACCTGTTACAAAGCCAGAGAGAAATATTGCTTGATTCAACATTTCGGCTGGTTGTGGTCATTGTGAGAGGCCAGGGCAGTGGGAGCTGTAAAGTTATAAGCTCTATCCCCTATTCCCAGATCATTGCTAAAAAGAGGAAGTATTTAATCGACTTGAATACCTATGATACTAACCTGTGCTTTGCAGGCAGTCTATTGGCTGTTACAAAATGTAGAGGGGCCAGAGATGCCGAACTGCTAGATGGTGCCAAAGAACTGCATAGGAAATTAGGCATGTCTATATATCAAAAGATTATGCTCCATCAAGTACCTTTGTTTGAAGACCTTGAACAGGTTAACATTCACATAGTGCATAAGGAAAAAAATGGGAGGTATTTATTTAAAACACGAGGCACCCAGATACCCCGACACCTGTTTTCTTCTGCTGCATGGTGAACATTATTATGGTATTTTGGATGTGAAAAAGGTGTTTGGCATGAGAAATTATTGTGATCTTTGTCAGACATTGTACAGCTCTGTATAGCCACACATGCAGGTTCCAATGTCATCTTTGCCTGAGCCCAAACTGTGCTGAAAACATGGGCAGGACGTAGAGGTGCCCTAATTGTAAGCTATTCTGTCGTTCCAAAGAGTGCTTAGAAAGGCACGTGGCCCTGGCCTCTGAAAAGCGGATTGAATATCTGACTAAAACTCTTGTGTGATGAGTGTAAATCTTACGTAGACAAAAAGCACGAGTGCAAAGGGCGGCAGTGCCAAGTGTTATGGGAAAATCATGGATGTAAACAAGCACTGGTGCTTTACACACCAGATTAAAGAGCCTGAAGAAGGCAAGGGGTACATTTTTTATAACTTTGAATGTGCGCAGGAGACGGGAATGCATGTGCCCAACTACATTTTTGCAATGGAGCTAAAGACAGGGGAAAAAAACCTCTGAAACCCGCAGGCAAAACCCCCCAAAAGGCTTGTAAAGCTAAGCCCAAAAAGCCAGAAAGCACTTGGGAGTTTAAGGGCAAAGAGTGTCTGTCTGATTTTATTAAGGTCTTTATGGTTAAAAAGTTCAAGGACTACACCTTCATAGCTCACAACGCCAAAGGCTACAATGGTTACTTCATTGTTAGCCAGTTATTGAAGGAAAAAATGGAGGTGAAACTAATCACCCAGGGCAGTAAACTCATGTGCATTGAAGTGACCAGGCTAGGCATCCGTTTCATAGATTCTTTAAACTTTTTGCCAATGAAACCTAGCAGGCTTCCACAGGCAATGGGTTTTGAAGGATGCAAAGCTTATTTCCCACATTTTTTTTAACATGGCACAAAACCAAAATTATGTGGGGCCTCTCCCGAAGATGGAGTACTATGGCATTGAAAATATGATGTCTGGTGAGAAAGGACAGTTTTTAGAATGGTATCAGAATAACCACGATAAGACCTTTGACATGCAAAAGGAGCTGGCCTATTATTGCCAGCAGGTCGTAAAAATTTTGAAAGAGGCCTGCTGCCTCTACAGGGATGAGATTATGAAAATGACACGGCGGGTAGACCAAGTGAAAGTAGATGCTCAACTCCAAAATGTAGTACGCTGCATAGATCCTTTCCAATACATCACGCTGGCCTCCGTCTGCATGGCCATGTACAGGTTTATGTTTTTGGAACCACGGACCATAGCGCTTCTCCCCCCCGGACAACTATCACAGACAGAAAAAGAGGTTTTCAACCTCATCTATCCAGTGGCTAATGTACATTTCAGAGAAAGAAAATATTCAAATTCGATATGCCTTACAGGGTGGGGAATTTCAGGTAGGCCCCTATTTTTTAGACGGCTACGCGTTTGAATTTAACGGATGTTTTTTCCATGGTTGTGTCACTTGCTACAGTGAGAAAGACCAGAACCCATTGATGGGGACTACCTTCGGGTTTCTGTATTACCAGGCATTGCACAACATCAATTATCTCAAGAGACAGGGGTTTATCATTAGGACCATTTGGGAGCACGAATGGAGGGCTCTGCTAGAAACAGATGGGGAGCTGGCAGATTTTTTAAGCAGAACCCTGCTGCCTTCTCCATTGGTGACTAGGGATGCTCTTTTTGTGGGGAGAACTAATGGCATCTGTCTCTATTACCAAACTAAATCCGGTGAACAAATACACTATTACGATTTTGCCAGTCTTTACCCCTTCATAAACAAAATGAAGAAATACCCAACCAGACACCCTGAAATCATTCATGACAATTTCCAACCCCTGTCGAGCTATTTTGGAATAGCCAGGGTGAAGCTGTACTCACCGCAAAACCATTTTTTCCCTGTGCTACCCATCAAGGTGAACGGGAAACTTATGTTCACGCTGTGCCGCCTCTGCGCAGAAACAAGACAGCAAAAGTGCAACCACACTGATGAAGAGAGGGCCCTCCTGGGCACGTGGTGCACACCAGAATTGAATAAAGCTATCACCAAGGGGTACAGAGTAGCTCAAATCTATGAAGTCTGGCATTTTGCTGAGAGGTCTAGCACCCTTTTTTCATGGTACATAAAAATGCACCTCCGACAGAAGTAGGAAGCCTCGGGCTACCCCGCCTGGTGTACCAACCAAGAAAAACAAGAGAGATACGTGGCCAATTTCTTGCAAAAAGAAGGCGTGACCTTACGCCCAGAGCATATCAAACCCAACTCCACAAAGCGCCAAATAGCAAAATTGTTTCTAAATTCTTTGTGGGTAAATTTGGTCAGAGAACCAACTTGCCCAGCACCAGCATTGTGAGAGACCCCGAAGAATTCTATGGCTACCTCTTTTTTCCCGCCTACGAAATTTCATCTTGCGACTTTATTGGTGATGAGGCAGCCTGCGTGTGTTCGAAGCATGCCAAAGAGTGTTACATGCTCTTGGGTAACACAAACATCTTTATAGCTTGTTTCACCACCGCTTATGCACGCTTAGAGTTGTATGAGCTGTTAGACAGCTTGCAAGACCGGTGCAAGACACAGATTCTGTGATATTTGTGAACCGTGAGGAAGATTGGAATCCCCCACTAGGCGATTATTTAGGCGAGTTCACCAGCAAAATCCCACCAGATGAACACATCACATAGTTTGTGTCGGCCGGTCCGAAAACCTATGGGTACAAGTTGTCCAGGGGAAACATTTGCTTGAAGGTCAAAGGGATTACCCTGAGGAAAGAGAGCGCTGTTTGCAGGGTGACTGTACGAGTTGAAAAATTCTCCGCAGTTCCGATCCTCCAGGTAAACAGCCAACCAGTGTTCTCCAGGTTGATTGTGCGGATGCATGTTGATCACCAAGCTCAGGGGTGTTTGAGACAGTCGAGTCTTAGGAAGCCAGTCGCAAGGGAAAACGTCTAAGAAGGTTTCTTTGGCATAAGGGTCTGAGGATAAAACCCTGGCGAGCTGTTCAGTGTCCATCTTTACATGTAGTCAAACAGGACGTTTCCCCTCTGATTTATTTCTATGACGTTGTCAAAGACCCCATACATGATCATGTTAACCATGGTGGACAAAGCCACAGCAAAGCGTATTTCTGCTCTCGGGTTCCCAGTTTTAATCAGTGAATAACGATCAGCACGCTCCTGGTCAGGAGATGGTCAAAGGCAAATAAGGTGTACCCCAGAGCAAACGCCTCACGGTTGATGATCAGGGCCCGGTCTTTCATATGTTTACCAGCTGTCTGTACCAGCTGCATGTATTCTCTCACGCAGTTACTGTTCTCAAAATCTGGTTGTAGGGGCTTTGTCGAGGTTTGTTCTCCATCCACGTAGAGGACCACAAAATTAATATTGTAATGTTTAAAGTTAAAGGGGTTCTTAGCATAATTCCCACTAAAGGCATCGTTATCCACGAACCTGATGACGGTGTGTTTGGGCAACTGCCCCAGAAACAGATTGTCCTGGTTGCTGACTTGGCTGCCGGCAGGAATGCTAAACACTTTCATACCCATGCGGTATACGAGTATTTTAGCGTTGGCCGTAAGCAAGTCCTCCGCGTGGCCCAGTTGGACACCCAGGGCTACCTTCACTTTTTTCACAAAAAATGAGACAGATGTGATTTTTAGTTTACATTGGCCAGCCACTGCAGTGCCCATCAAGCAGAATGCATCTTTGCTGCATGTCAGTTTAATTTTCACATCCATGCCATTCAGCAACAGTTTTTCTTGAAAAAACAAATCACTATGGAGATGACCAAGCAGCTCTATCTTTTTGCTCCAGTCTGTCAGGTTTTCCTGTCTCTGAAACCGGTGATTATCGCCATCCTGCGCAACCATTTCATGATGCCTGGGGGTATCTTTGTAAAACAGGCCGGCAGAAATTTGGGTGGTGAGGGTATCATTGCTGTAGTTGAGAACCGATTCGATGAAGGCTTGGTAAGGGTAACAGTTGATGCTCTGGCTTATGAGACGATCTCCCAGAGCGACATCCAGCTGACTGAAGACAGAGGCTAGCGGGTAATTCACCAGCCCCACTGCTGCCCCGGCATCAAGATCAGTTCCATCACTTTGTACAATCTTGCAGCAAAGGTACAGCAGCATGTTGTTCAAGTCCATGTAATCTTTGCCATTCCCAGCTATGAAAAAGTTAAGGGGGCTGGACTTGGTAATAGCCGAGAGTGGGGGGGATCTCAACATACAGGCTTTTCTCAATGCCGGACTGTGTAGGGGCTATTTGAAACACATCCAGTTCGGATTTGGCGCATTCTTCAGAACCGCAGTGAACAAATGCCATGGCGGTTAAAATATATTTCTGTTTCCTCCAGGAGAGCGCCCCTTCATTGTCCCAGGCTGCTGCTTGGTTTTTCATGTGTGGCAGCCCCATCGACTTACTCTCTTCTTTTTAAGGGGTTGAGGGGTCCTGCACGTCCGGAGTCTGGTGCATCTGTCATCTTTTAAGGCTCTTTCTTTGAATATACATGAGGCTGGATCCCTCCTGCTTTGCTGGCTTGACCACTTTATCCAGGACAGCTCGGGAGATGTGACTGATCACCTCTTTGGCTACATTTTGTGCTGAATTTTTAGCGTGGGGCTTAATAATCTCCAGATTCCTTCTCAAAAGCGGAACAGCTTTTCTAAAGAGGCTGCGAAATATGCCTCCCACACCAGCCTGTACATCACGGGCACCCCCTGATATCCGGGGAGACCATACCTGGCCTGGGCTTTATAATAATTTCTGTACAAGTTAGGGTCCCCATAGTTTTTTACCATCACCATCGTGCTTTTACTTATTTTAAAATCTCAAAGTCTTCTGGGGGTGTAGCTGAAGCTTAACAATCACCTTAACAAAGCAAAATGAGACATGTTTGTTCTGATCCATCTTTATTTCAATGCTGATTGTGTTGATGTGATGCTGACTAATGGGGACATAATTCCGCTTGTCATATATGATAGTGACAAACTTGACATTGCTCCCATGGGTAGGTATGCAGCGTAGCAAAGAAACCGAAAAGTCCCTGACAAGCTGATGTTCCACAATGTCCATGTAGACATACAGTGAATTGAACCCACTGGTAATATCAGCTGGGAAGGGTGGTTTTTTAACAGAGGCCCTGGGTAGCATTCCCAAAATATAGGCTAGCTCACCATGCGTATAAGAACCATAAGAGTTATCTTTGGATTTAAGTCTCACTTTTCCAATCACTTGGTCATAGTGCATAACTAATTCGGGTGAAGCAGGGTGGGTGGTAATTGTATTGTTCATAAGATCCAGTAACTCTGTGATGGTTGTATAATACCCCTGAAGCAGCAGATACCCCCATTTTTTAGTCCCAGAAATGATTTTGAAAGGGGTGTCTTCGTTGATGTTGTTCCAGTTGTGCGGGTATTGTATTTCTACTAACCCTATCTCCCAGTTCCCAAGCAGATCCAGAGGTTTAACCAGCTGTATGGTAAAGTTCAAGCTGGTGTTCTGCGGAAAAATCCTTGCGCAAGCGTTGCTGGGCAAAGTGATGTAAAAGCCGCCATCACACATCTTGGCCTTCTGACTGAGGTACCCCTATATGTTACAAACTTGGGAGGCTTCCACCCAGCTGTTAAATTTAGCTGGCAACCCCAACCATTTCACCAACAACCGCTTCTTTCTTCCCTTTCCTTTCATTGCTAGACCTTTTTCAACCCTGTAAACTCTGTCCTGTTTGGGGTTCACTTTTTGTAGTTCTTCAGGGTAAAAAGAACCCTCGATAGGTTCATCTTCGTAATCTTTTAGGTGGTATACAGGCATTTGCACGCGTCTAAGGACTTCATCCACTATGAAAATCTCATCGGTGAATGTTTGTTCATAACCTTTTTCAAACCTCCCTTTGGTCCTAGACACCCTCACGTGGTCTCCTTTTCTAAACACGGGTGCTACTGGTTTTATTTTGAAATAGTCCCCATACATGGTTTTCCACACCTGTGGAGAGTTTGAGAAGTTCACGTCAACAGGCCTGGTACGGATAGTTCTATGAAAACTGTGGTTGTAACTCTTTATAAACTCTGGTAACACATCAATACAACGAAAGGTGTTGCGGGCTTTAAAATACCTCCACATCTTTGATTTTAATGTTCTGTTAAATCTCTCTACCACTGCCGCTTTCACTTCACTGTTCATCACAAAATGGCAAACATTATACTGTTTTAACAGTTTGCTTAAAGACTTATTTAAAAATCCTTTCCCTCAATCAGTCTGTAATTTTTGAGGTATGCGGCCTCTGTAAAAATGGTTTTAAAGGCCTGAGCTATTTCACTGCCTGACTTGTTTTTTAGACCCATGGCCCAGGAATACTTTGATAATATGTCTATCACTGTTAAGATTAACATAACCCCACAATTGTGCTTGGAAAACTGCTGCATATCCACCAAATCTGCCTGCTGTTGCACATCAATATCTGAAACAACAGTCTTGTTTCTTTTAAAATGTCTTCTTGCCAGTTTGTGTAGGGTGTAAGCATCCTGATCTGAAAGCCAGGTTCTGAACCCTGCTTCTGTTCAGAACCTTATTCTGCCTTTTGGCGGCTTCAAAAAGCGTGTTCACCCCGCCAAAACTGCCAGCTTCAGCAGGAGAGTAATAAATTTCCTTTAACATAGCCTCCTGTGTAGACATGTCTGGTAACCACTGCCCCACACCCACCCCACACTAACACCCTTGTAGTGCATTCAAACGCTTGAGGACAAATTTAAACCATGGTAAAACAAGGTTTATTAAGCAGGTAAGAAATACAACATTAACGAGGTCTTCAGCCTCATCTTGAACAGTTGTTCAAAACCAGGTCACACAAGAAACCTTCTTCTGAACAGGGGGGTGGGATACTTTTTTATTTGAAAATAGCCCCCAAGTACACCCCTGCTCAGTGACCTCCATGGGCTCGTAGCCCTGCTCTGTGACTTCCATGGGCTCGTAGCCCTGCTCTGCGACTTCCACAGGCTCAAAGCCGGGGTTAACGGTCATTGTCTTTGGACAAAAGTGTTGCATCAGTCTTTGGTCTTGAACTGCTCTTTTGGACACAAACAAAAACAGTTCACGCAAAAGACCTTTACTTTCAGTGGGGTACCATTGTGCATGTTTTGAAAGCTCTCTATGAAGGTGTCATCTACCTGCAAAAACATTGTTATTAACACAGGCCCAGACAGTTACAAGAAAATCACCCCCACAAAAATCAGCTAAATTAGTTACCTCAGCAGAGTCCCTTGAGACAGAGTTGTCCACACTCTCCATAGGCAGTTCTGATACGGACTGCTCAAGTTCTGTCACGGTCCCTGGTCTTGTTTTGGTAGACTTGGCATCCATCTCATGCTCCTGAATCTCCTCCATGTCTGCCCCCCATGTCTGAGCATGGTCTCAGACAAACAGCTGGGAAAGCGGCTAGACCTGGTGGGCTTGCAGCCTAAATCCCACCCCCTCTACTCTTTCCAATTGGTCGTTCTTGGGAGGTCCGAGGCCTCTGAAACCCCCGCCAATTGGTCAGGGGTGGTGAGGGCAGGTTGTTAGAGGGGTCACACCACCACCACTGCCACCCCATAGAGCTACCTGGGGGCTAGAGCAGTCTGGGACCTGATAGGTCATAACTGTACCATGTGGTCTAGGGAGGGTCTTGCAGCATGAGGGGTTGGGCTTTGGGGGTCTGCATGGGCTGTCCTTCTGATGTCATGGACCATGTGGTGGTGGCATCACACACCACATGACTGAGGGTGGGGGTGGAGTTGCTGATGTCACACACCACGTGACTGGGGGTGGGGACGGAGTTGCTGATGACAGACCATGTGACTAGGAGTGGGGGCGGGGTTGGTGACATCACACACCACGTGACTGGGGTCAGGGGCGGGGCTGGTGACGTCACACCACGCGACTGGGCTAGTGATGCCACACACCATATATGGGGGATGGGGTGGGGCAAAGGGGACGGGACTTCCGGTCCAGCCCACCTATCATGTTTGCATTGAAGGGCAGTGAGCCTATATACTACTAGCCTTAATCCATGCAGCTTTTAAAATATGCTTAAAGTTCAGCATGTGCGCAACTATTAAGTATTAAGCTAAATCTGGGCTCTTGTCTGCTTGCTGACTCATCCCAGGTGCTCAGAATGTTAAGTCATTAGTTGGCAACATTAAACATTTTTGGATTTCAAAGCTTTTTCAGAAAATGGCAGTAGAAGAAAATCATATTTTCATTTATTTTCCTGCTTGCTTGTTTGATGGATTGATTTTTTACTCATATAAGCTAACATTAGAAGGACCAGCAATAAGAGAAATTTATTGCTCAACAACAGGTTTCTCATCAAATTGTGATGATAGCAATGAAGGAAATCAATTTTTGCCAGAGTAATTCAGATAAGGCGTAGTACTGTCACTAAGGGGAGAGAAAAATGGGAGGAACAAAGCTATAGGGCTGGAAGGCAGGAGATTCAGAGAAAAACCAACACCAGTACCAGTCACTGTACTGAAATTGTTCATGACACTTTCCTCCATTATAAAAGCTTTATAACGCTAAAACAATTAACAAAATTGATCTCCAAGTCTCTGCCTAATTCTTTGTGACAGGCTAGAGAAAGAACAACTCACCATATATTCAAAGACAAATGTCAGAGTCTCTGTTGTCTGGAAAATGTCATGCAGGACCACAATGTTGGCATGTTTCAAATGCTTGAGAAGGGAAGCTAAGAAAATATAAAGGAGGAAATCAACTTAAGAGCTACCAGGGGAGTTGAAGTAGCATGTTAATGTCCTGGGATGCGCATGACTCCATCAATCCAGCTGTCTGAAAACACTGTTGGGCTAGATCCACTGAAGCTGGATCAGTGAATTGGAAACAATACCATCCTGCACCAATCTGACCCCTGGTACTGCAAGGAAGATTTCTCTCTAAATATTGTCACCTCTGGATCTCACTTGTGATTTTCTTCAGGGAGGCAACAAGTTTAGAAACCATTGCAACTAGCAGGAAGTGACAAGAAGGTCACTACACATTCTACACATTCTGTCCCTTCCCAGCCAACACCTGCAAGTTATCGGACAAGTTTTGGGCTAGGTTGGCCCTTGGCAACAATCCCACAGAAGGGAGTTTGTAGTCACTTTCCATCCTGCCAATGTCAATGGGACTGTACATGGGATTTCTGCCAACATAAGATGGTGTGGACACAACACCAAATTTAGCCCTCTGCTATTATTTTTTAAAAGTATATGCATATGTATATATGTAAGTATATGTATAAGTATATATACAGCTTAGGGCTCTAGAGCAGGGGTGGGCAAAATATGGCCCGCAGGTTGCATCTGGCCTGCCAGGCACTTTCATCCGGCCCACCAATGAATTGTACCCCACCCAGCCCTTCTGCCCATGAGGGTGGGAGTGAGGTGCCCATGCATACACCCTCCCCAACATATCCTATTAAGCCTCGCTCCCACCCTCATGGGCAGAAGGGCCTGGCCCAGCCAGTAGCAGCTTCCGGGAGGGGCTGCTGCTGCCCCTGCTGCAGCTGCCCCCATGGGAACCTGCTTGCCTTCCCAGGTGTCCAGCTCACTCTGGGCAGCAGGTAGGGAAGCAGTGGGGGCAGGGGCAGGGGCAGTGGAACTACACCTGGGTGGAAGCACAGAGAGCAATGCAGAGCCCGCACCCAGGAGGGTGGTGGGAGCATGGAGCTCAGCTGGGCAGGGTTTGGGTGTGAGGGAGGGTGGTGGCTGTGGGGACACTCCACACACTCCCCCACATGGCACACAGCCCCCATTGCCAGTAGCAACAGCAGGCAGGGACACTCAGGATACTCGTGCCCGGCGCAGGTCCTGGCACCTGGCAGGGCGCGGCTCTTGCCAGCGCTGCACGCATGGGCAAGGAGCTCAACCTGCTTGGCCCGCCTCTATTGCGGGGTCTCCAGGCTGCATGCCTGCAGCTCCCACGCTTGCACTGGGGGAAGCCCCATGCTGGAGCCAGCTGCCTTACCTGCCCCCTCCTGCCCGGGTCCCTGGACTCTGCCAAGAGTGAAGGGAGCCCCATCCCCTACTTCCCTGTAGAGTTCAGTGCAGGGCTTCCCCCAGTGTGAGTGTGGGAGGTGCAGGTGCATGGCATAGAGCCCTCATGATAGAAATGGGCTGGGTAGGCTGAACTCCTCCTTCTTCCCCCCCACATGTAGCGCTGGCCAGAGCTGTGCCCCACTGGGTGCCAGCGCCTGCACTGGGCATGAGCCCCCTAAGCCCCCCCTGCCTGCTGCTGCTGCCTGCAGCAGGGGCTGCATGCCATGTGAGAGAGTGTGGGGGGGGTCCCCACACCCCCCCACCCTCCCTCACACCCCACAAACCTTACAGACCCACACCCTGCCCCCACAACCCTGATATATACACATACCCCAACATACCCTATGCCCCACCACACATAGCCACACCCCCTCACAGTACACCCCAGACATACCCCCACACCTCACCACATATGCGCACACACACACACCACCATACATCCCCCCCCCCCCACATCTCACCATACACACACACATACCCCACACCTCACACCCCTCCACATAATACACAAAAGTAAGACTTTATTTTTGGGTTATTATACAGTCACCTACATATACAGGATGCAAACACAAATCATGACAAAAATATTTTTTATAATAAAATTAAAATATATTATAATAGGTGTTTGACTTTTAGTGTATGATTTGTTTTATTCTGGTTTTAAGATGGCAACCCCCCTCCCAAAAGGAGTATTGGGGGAGGGGCAATGGGAGAGACTTCTGGTGGCGAGGATTAGGGGGCAGGACTTCTGGTCCCAGTATTGCAAACAGCGGGCAGGGCAACTGTCAAGGGGCAGGGCTACCCATGCAGCCCTGGACAGCTCACCAAAACCCGTTAAGCGGCCCTCCAGCTGAAATAATTATTCGTCCCTGCTATAGAGTGCTCTCTGATTAGTTGAGGGTGAAGTTATTACATTAATATTTACACAACCTCAGCATTTCAATATTTTTGCCTCACTATTGGGCAGAATTACTGCAGTTGTCCAGTCCCTGGACTCAACTGTTTTTCCTCTTGGCATGCTTCAGCATTTCTCGCATTAGGGCAGGATCCATCGAGCACTAACAGAAAGGCAATTTCCCAGGAAGAAAGTTGAGCTCAAAGCAGTTGATGCTTATTAGTAATATTATAGCAGTGTCCAGTTCTGCAATCAAGATCAGAATTCCATTTTGCAAGACACTTTACCAACACACCCTAAAAGACAAGTTCTGACCTAAAAAGTGAAGTGACTCAGTCACCAGAGTCATAAAGCACATTTGGCTTTTTATAGAACTCTCTGCATTCCAGCTTGGGAGAGGCATCGGATGGGGGGGAAATAGCTATTTAAAACCAAAAACATATGTGCAAAGAAGTTAACTCTGTAAGCTGGTAGCCAGGTAAGGTAAGTGAAAATGTCTGGCTTATGGCTTTAGTTCCTTGAGTAACTTACTTTGAGATGTTCTGATGAACCCCTATAAAACAAGCTTGTTACGTCTTTATATTCTAAGATCTAGGTTGTGCCTGGCCTGTAACGGCAGAGTAGGGAAGAAAATGCATAAAAATTCAACAGCTTGGGCAGAGTCCTATTTCATTTTCTGTACTTGAATGGCAGTTGGGCAGCCACTTAAATTCCATTTTTGGCACTTGCACGGTTTGTGATCGTATTGCATGAGCAGTATGGATACATAACATGGCTACAGAGCATGTGCAGTTGGTTACACTCTGGCCAGACAAGGGCAAGTTCCAGAGTAGTAGCCAGGCAAAAATCTGTGACGGGGGTACTGGATGCCAGAGAAGGAAATCCCTCTCATCTTTTGGCCCAGTAGTTGAGTGGGGGGTGGGGGTGTACTCACCCGGGTTCTAGGTCCCACTTACACAGAGGGAATTTGAACCTATGAATCTCTCTGACTTCCCAGCACAGTGTTCAAGTCACCATGCATTATCTGGTCACATCTCTAGCTTACCCCTTCATACTTGTCCATTGGGCAGGAAACAGAAGGAGATATGTGGTGCCAGGAAGAAGAGAACAAGTTAGGAGGTATGTGGGTCACTGAGAGAGCTACTGTAGTGGAAAGGAGGGGGCCATGCATTTGAACCTAGACCCTTGATCTGTCTAGGGCAAAAAATCTCCCACTTTTCTTTATCCAATAAATATTAGAGGGTTGGAGAGGGGCCTGAAAAATGCCCAATAAGGCCTAGTTGATAGAGTACTGAGCTAGGAAGTTGAAAGGATGTAGATTCCTTTGTGTGAGGGGAACCTAAAACCTAAGTCACCTGCTTCCTGGACAGGCACTCTACTCACTAGACTATTGGATCAAAACATTGTCTTTATTCCCCTGGATTTTGTCTGACCACAATTTCAGGACTTACACTCACATATGCATGTAAAGAGCTGCGTACCCGCTCTGCTGAAGTGCAGCCTACTGCAGATGATCAGCAGCCATGTGAACACTGCAAATGAAATAGGGTCACAATCTGTGTGTAAGTGCCAAAAATGACAACCAATTGAATGTGTGAAAGTCCAGGAGGTCAGTAAATGTGGCCTTCAGGCATCAGAGATTTCTTCTATCAACTGGTATAACAGAACAGCACAGATATTCTCTACATGATAACTGCCTGCCTATGGACCCAGTAGAAATGCTCTGGCCACATCCTTTATGCATGCTTTGCAGGTGGATCTGGGGCAGGAGAAAGTGATGGTGCAGGTACCTTCCTTCCACTGTATAGCACAGTGAGGTCCCCCCTGCCCGGCTGGCGGAGGACAGCTGAGTGGACCAGACAGGAAGCAGGTGCAGGAAGTGGGGGACTCAGCCACCACCACTATCCCTGGCTGAGCCACTCCTTACAGTTTAAGCCTCCAGATTGGCAGGAACATCTAGGAAGCCAGGCAGGGAATCAGTGTAGGAAGGGGAAGGGAGGAATCAATCCACCACTGCTGCTGTCCCTGTCTGAACCAGAGGTGGGAGGAGTTCCAGGTCTACTCCTGCCCCACTCTTGAGGGAGTAGCTTGAAGGAGAAGCTGCACAGGGTACTGGGATTAACTGGGGACAGTAGCAGCAGCAGGTGGATCCCCCCTTCTAGGCCCTTCTCCAGGGCCTGCCCACCCCAGCAATAACTCTATGCTATCCAGAAATTCCCATACCATGGAGGATTTCCAGCTGGCCAGATCCAGTAAGTAACAGCTATCTTGTAGTAAGGGAGGAGCACAAAGGGTCCTTAGTAAAGAAGGAAGTCAGATGTACTGTATCTGAGTTAGACACTGTGCTTCTGAGAGTTGCCCCTCTAATGGTGTATCCTTGCTTCCCCCTACTGGGGCTGGCCTTAAATCTTTTTAATTCTTTTGAGGCTCTCCAGGATGAAGGGGCTCTAGGCTGATGGTCACTGGCCACTCCTCCAAGGTAACAGAATGCAACATTTCAATAAATCTACAGTTTCGTTCAATGACACTTGTGCTATTGACTTACTTTGTAAATTTAAGCTGTGAGCTGTCAGAAAGCTCAGTGTAACACAAAAGATTTATCTAAAATAGATTCAGCTTAGGAGCACCACCAGTTTCTATTAAAGTAAATGAAAGTTACGGCTGTCAGTGCTTTTATTAGGGTGCCTCAATTAGGTGCTTACCTTCAATTAGTGTGACCTGATCTTTTGAGCACAAAATTAGCACCAGAGATTTAAATAAGTACAGGTGGGAGGATCCCCTTCTTAAGCTTATTGTACTGATAGGTTTTTGGGGTAACTGTCTAGCAAAAACCCCACAGGATTTGAGCATCTGCACCCCCATATAATACAGGACATTTAAACACCACTCTCTGCTTTCCCTCATAATCAGGATAAAGTCTCCATGCTGATTCTTATCTTATTTACACAGTATAAATCAGAGGCCGCCCCCACTGACTTCTGCAAAGTTACTCTGGATTTAGCCATGGTAAACAGACCACAATTCAGACCTCCTTCTGTCTTCTAGGCCTGTTCTGTGAGTTCTGGGATATCTGGTCCCTGCTTGCATCCCACTGACCTGAGTGCTGACAAAATCAACCCCAGCTTTGAAATTCAATACTAAGTGGAAAATATAGATGTGGGAAGTCCTGACCCCTTTCATTTATAGATGTTTCTCATACTAGACAAGAGGCAGGCACAAAGGTTGCATATTTCCCCCTCCATTGTTTTCAACATAAGAAAGAAACTGGATTATGGCTCCTTGGGGTATCAGAGCAGGCTAAAGTAGTAGCCAAATGGCAGATTAAACAGACAGTTTTGGAAGTTATGTCTGCAAGGGCATGTAAACCTGTAAAAGAGAAAATTGGAAACTTAAGCACAGACACAAAGCTAAGAAATTAAAAAGGCTGTAGACATTTTGCTCAGTGCTGTGTGAGTTCTCAGGAAAAGCATCTCATCCCATGTTGAAGTGGTAAACTTAACTAAATGCCAGTTGTGTGAAGACCTTGGTCACCATGGAGGCTGGACTCAATGATCCTCTGGGGTCCCTCCCAGCCCAAATGTCTATGAAAGTCTATGAAAAACCATGCCCAAATTTCAGAGGATGCTGATATCAGCCATCATATAGAAAAGTAGCACTCTGGGACACCCATATCATGAGGTCCCGAAGGCAGAGCCTATGAAGGGCAGCTCTAGTTTGCATTTGCAGATTACTGTGGCAGATTTCTGTACAGAGCTGAGCACTATGGTGTCCTTGTTAACTGGTGACCAACCTTTTTTGGCAGGTGTGCCACAAAATAAGCCCCACACCCACTCCAAAGTGCCAGTCTGATCCCCTTCCTCTGCATAATTTGTTGCTTTGCTTTCTGCCCCCTGCCTGCTCTGTTGTTCTGTTTCCTGCTCCATGTCCTATCTGTTGCTGTGTCTCCCTGTTCTCTGCCAAGTCTGCTTTGTGACTCACATAGAGGTTGTCCATGTCAGTTGTGGCACACACGCCATGGGTTGGCTGCCTTCTTCTACTCCATGGCTGTTGCTTATAGGTGTTATGGTAATAATAGTGTTACTGTACCAACACTGAATAGAAAACAAATGTTTGAACTAGTTAAATCTTAGCTAAATTGTGGCTTTGCCTGCTTGTCAACACAGGTCAAGTTAGGAGGAGCTATGAGATAACACTTCCAAAATGCTTGGGGAACTACACACAGTCCCAGCTACTACTGTACCCTTTCATTAACAGGGTACAGCATGTGCTTTTTTGTTCCAATGTATGTACAACATTTGGCTCAACTCTGCTCTCTCTTCTGGGGAGAAGGGTAGCACATGGCACCGTCTTCAACACCTTCAGCCAGCTTCCCATAGCACTTCAAGCGGGATCATGCCTAATATATAATTTATTACACATATTACAAAAACTACAGTGCATGAACACAGCACTTGCAAAACCACCTGCCTTGTTCACATGCATTGTGATATATGCTTTCATTACATGATCACATATTATTTTCCCCATAGGCAATGTGATTCAGTGCTCAGAGCATATGGTTATCACCTCAGCCCTGCCACTAACTTTAGTATGTAGCTTTGGAGAAAACAGTCTGCCTGTACCTCAGTTTCCCAGAGGGGAAAATGGCTAGTAATAATATCGCCCTTGTTAAGATCAACCTAGCTTCATTCAAAATGCTAGGTGCTATTGTATTATTATTACAAATTTATTGTCCCATCATGTTTTTTATGTCAATAGAAGTTTCAAATTATCTACATGTATTATTATTTATGATTTGTATTTCTGCAGCATCTGGAGCCCTTAACTGAAACTGGGGCTCCCCTCATACTTGACACTATACGAAAACCTAGCAAGGAACTCCTGCTGCCTTAGAAAGCTTTAAGTCTAAGTAGACAAGCTAGATTAAGATGTTTTAAAGCCAGTGGTGTTATCTCCATTACAGAGAACTGAGATACAGAAAGTTTAAACATTTTGCTTAAGATCAAATAGAAAATTTATGGCAGAGCCAGGAATGAAACTCTGTTTCCCTGAGTCTTCATCCAATGCTAGTCACAAGATCAAACTTTTCTTTCCTAAAACCATCAGTGCCAAACAGATTTACAAAAATGATAATTTTAAAGTGTAGCCATGAGAATCTGGCAGGCAAGGAAAAAAAAGGAGTTAAGACACTGACACATACAGAGCTTTTGAGATTAAAATAAGAGGTCTTGGAAAATGAGATACATGCTTCCCCAATGTTTGTATTAGATGTATCTTTCTTACCTTCCCGAATGGATGTAACAGGCACTCCCTCCTCTGTTTCCAGACTGATAACTTTCAGAGCCACCAATTGGCCATTGATTCTACAGGGACAGAATGAAATGACATAAACTGACTCAAATGTTGCTCATGAGTGTCTAAGGATAAGTCTACATGGCACAGTGCTGTGCAGAGATAAGTTTAGTACCTGTAATAACAGGTAATTAACTTCATGTGCGGTAATCAAGTTACCCAAGTTAGTTGTGAATGTGTTTGTTCAATTATCAAAGTCAATGGCAGAAGGCAGTTTTGTGCAAAGGTACCTATCCTGGCCCTACACACGCTTGTTTTTGGGATTATTCAGCACTTTTCTGATAAGGTTTTTAGGGCTCAGTTCCAAACTCCATCAAATTTAAGCTCAGAAGAGGTTTCTAACCCTAGTTAGATTCGTGACTAAATGAGCCCTGGCATAAAACAGACTAGCAATATGGCTGCTGTAACTAGTGTAGAATAGACCCCTAAGAACAATTCTGCTGGTTGGGTATCAGTAGAATGCACTGTATTCCCACTCTGTTTTCCCTATAGGCCAAAACCCAGGCAACCTGAAGATGCCCTAATACAAAGGACTCAGCCAGGTTTACACCAAGCAAGTATTTCCTCATGCCAAGAGAATCCACTGCTACTCCTTTGGAACAGCTTTATGGTCACTTTGCACAGGACTGGCAGTACAAAGAGACCTTCTGAGGACTTAATCATAGAAAAAAAATTCTGTGAGTATTTTTGGGGGTAAGAGAATCTTCAGAAATATCCACCATATAACTCGGTAAAGGGAGAATAAAATTTTTATTTGCTTCTCTCCATTTTGGATACTTAGTGCATCTACGCATGCTGTTAAGGTGCACAATAAACTCTGGCGCAGTTCATACCAGAGTTATCTGCTCCTGGGTGCAATGTCTACAAGTATTCCTGGGGCCGTAGCAATTAGAGCCAGGGTAGAGCAGCCCTGGGCTGGCAGGGAACATGGCAGTGTCAGCCCCAGGCTCTAGAGGGGGCATTGGGCAGCAGAGGAGCTGACAGGAGCTGGGGGTCTGGCCCTGGCTGGCTGGGCTGACCGGGCGCAATTTGTACCCAGTGGTCACCATCCACACAAGCATTTGATCACAGTTAATTACTCTGTCATAAGATAATACTAGGCAAATCTACAAGAAATGCTAAAAGTGCAGTAGATTAATTCTACTGCACATTAGCGTATCACAGCTAAAGCCCTGCTAATGTGCTAATGTGCAATAGAATTAGTCTACTGCACAGTAGAGTAACTTAAAAGATATACGCTGATGCTACTGCACAGTAGCACTGATTACCACACATGAAGTTAAGTACCTGTTATTACAGGTACTAAACTTAATGCACCGTAATTATGGTTCATTAATGCATGTGTAGATGTGCCCACTGTCCCCAACAGTACCATCTTATGGCAGAGTTAATTAATTTACTGCACCCTAATACCGGTGCACATGTAGATGGTGATGCTTTACTGTGGAGTTAATTAGCCAGCTCCACAGTAAAGCCATGTGTAGATGCACCCACTCAGAATCTAATTTTGAATTAATTCCTTGCATTCTGGTAACTGGATAAAATTAATGAGGAAGTAGAGGGAAGCTTACTGTGGAACTTGCTCACCTGCTGATCCCTTTGTAAACTGTAGAATAAGAACCTTCGCAGAGCTTCTCAAGATGCAGATAGGATGTGGCAGTTCCAAATGGGAGGCCTCGTCTTTGCTTAGATGAGGAAAATGTATATTTTTTAGATGTTTCTTTTTTCAGCTAAAATAGAGGCTGATGCATAACATCCATTCTGTACATAACTCTTAGTAATCAGATCATGATTCATGGGAATATTGAGCTCAGGATAAATATCTTCCCTTTGACTCCATGTATACTGTGCACTCACCCATTGGTGTCTCTCCATGAACTTTCTCTCCTGGAAAGGATCACTGTTACTTCACCGACTCTTTTTCCGAGACCTCTCTACCTGGAGTGTGTGGAACCATGGTGATGGGAATGAAGTCACAGAACGTGGCATTTTGTTTAGACCTGTGAGCTGTGGGGAAAAAAGCAAACTAAATCAAGAATAAAACAAGGCAACCTCTCTCTTACTATTGATGCTATTTTTTCCTTTCATCTTGATTTCTGTGATTCTCAGCTCTTGGTTATATTTCCATCTCCTCTCCCGTATTCATGGCTCTCTGTATAGGCATAATGGGAGCAACTGCTACAACCTTCGTACATACTATAGATGATATTTAAGAATACATCCGGAACTGAGCTGCCTTCAATGCTTGGTATCATTTCAACCAATATTACATGTTTTTGGTGACATCCATATTAGACTATCTTCCCCGTGATTTCATCTTCTTTCTAGCTTGTAATCTGTGTGGAACAGGGACTATAAGGTAAAATCAGAGGTGAGACTGAAAGGAGTCCCATTTTACACTTTCTGCTCCTTGTTTCCCCTTTAGTTCCCCTTCATACTGAGACAGTCTTATCACCATGCCTGTATTTGGCCCACTGTTATTCTATTGCTATAAAACACCACAAGAAGTTATAGAACCCTACAAATATTCAATGACAATAATAGTTATCAGTGAAATTCAGCCTCCTAGCATGTCCTGCCTGTATTACTATTTAATCCGGATGTAACAGAATTTCTGATCCATGTCATAATGCCTCCTGCAGCAAACTGTAGATCTTTTGCCCTCCCCCCTCCCCCCTCCCCTATTTTTCAGTTCTTCCTTGTAACAGAAATTGCTGGTGTGAGACCTGTCTTCTCAGATCATCACACTGAGGGAATTAATTGTATCCTTAAACAAGGGGTGATTATAATTCTTCTCTCAGTAGGGTATCCACAAGCCTAACGGTGAAATAGCTGGAAGCTTTCTCTATGTTTTCAGTGGAAAGTTTCACTGAAGACTCTAAGATGCTTAATTGACCTAACTGCTGAAATGCTGTTTGGGATACTGAATACCTCCAATGTAGACTCCACTTCCACATGCTGGGGCTTCTGGTGGTGTTGAGGGCCCTCTCTCTTTGAGCAGCAACCACAGCATCCTGGTTTCCGAGCTTTTATACACAGAATTTCCCCCATGTTCTCCTAAATTCAGTTGAAAAAACAGTAGATTGTATGTCTCTCTTGCCTCTTTGCTGCTTTTTCACCAAAGGTCAGTAGTAACAGCGTTCATGTGACTCACATGAGATCTGTCTCAAGCAGTCTCATGATTTCAGCAGTTTTTCTCCATAAATCTAAAACCCAATGACCCAAATTCATCCCTGGTGTAACTCCACTGACTACAATGAACTTGGCTTAGTATCTTCTAAAAACTACCAATATTTTATGTACAAACCAAGGAGAAAAAAATACCCACACCAACCCCTCAAAAATCTTCTGCTCACACAATGTTGTTTTAACTCAGTGTTACTTACCAACAAATAGGAAGTTATATTTCTTATTTAACGGTTCTTGGCCTCCCTTCACATATGTATTGGTTTGTATTGCCTCGTATATCAGTAGGTTTTATTCTAAGGTATATGAGTGAGGTGGTGAATTATGGTTGTAGCAAAAACCCTTAGCTTGAATTTCCTCCCTTCTGCACATTTACATTTTTTAGCCGTAGTATGCAGAAAGCTTTGGGCGCTATATGTCTTTGTTTAGTTGTTCCTGAAGGACAGAGAAAAGCGGTGATTCATGGAATATATTCTGGACAACGGTGCAAGGCAGTGTTAGCAGATCAATGAATCCAGCTCAGAATAGATTCAATCAATTATATATTGCAAAGGCAGTGTACGCTAGCCTTACATTGGCCAGAGATCAATGGCTGTGATGGCTGTGTCAACACCAGTGCTGCCTCCTGTGCCAGTCATCCTCTTTGATCCACTATAAGAGGAAGGAATGAGTATGTCATGAGTGTTTTGGGGCCAGAAAAGGAAGGGAGGGAAATGGTAGAGCGAGACTCTGCTACATGTTTTCTTCACTGGAATTAGATCCCTACAACTTTATCTGTGACTGTAGGGGACAGGACTAGGAGCAATGGCTTCAAACTGCAGCAGAGGAAATTTAGGTTGAAGATTAGGAACAACTTTCTCATTATGAGGGAGGTCAAACATTAGAACAGGTTACCTAGGGAAGTTTTGGAACCTCTGTCCCTGGAAATATTCAAGAATAGGTTAGACAGACACTTGGCTGGGCTGGTTTTAATCAGTGATGATCCTCCTCTGTGCAGGGGGCAGAACTAGATGATCTCAAGAGGTCACTTCCTGCCCTACTTTCTTATAATTCTATGATCCTATCCTATGATTCCTGACTGAAGCTTCAAAATTATCATGTTTATTTGAATTCATTATATGAAATCTTCCTTTGACTTCAATCCATGGAGTCGAAGTAACCCTCTTCCCCTAATTCAGTGTTGAAAGGGGTTTGTTTATCAAAAAGAAGCACAAGAGTTATTCCTTTGTCCCATTGATCAGGGAGTTGTAGTAGCCCTACTTCTGTTATAACTCCCCTGGAGTACATGGCCCCAACAAGGGAAAAGATACAGCATAAGAAATTACAGTGCATGGAAGACAGGGAGGTACTTCCCAGCCAAACCCAAACAGGTCTCCAGTGAGCAATTTATTGCTAATACCTCCCATCCCTTTTTTGGTCATTTCCTTCTTTTCTTTGGAGTAGGTTTGTAGTGTTGCTGGAACTGCAATGGTCCAGAAAATGTATGAGAGGCACGGATTATTTTGATGTTATTATTATTAGCCTAGTTCAGTAGCATAACCGAGGGGGGGCGGGCAATCAGGGCAGCAGCCCCAGGCACCCTCTTTGTGGGGGGATTCAAAAGCAGCAACTGATTGAGCTGCTGCTATTGGCATGGCAGCCGCCGGTGCTACCCCAGGTGCCATGCAGCTTCCCTGGGCACGGAGCTGTGCTGTTGAGTCTCTGGCACAATTATATACTTGGGAGAGATGTTAAACAAAACAATTATACTGCTTTAAGAGGGTGAGGCAGACCGTTGTTCATGTGAATCTACTCTAAGTGTTATACGTGTTCTCTCTGTAGGTAAAGTTAAGCTACCATAGTTGATCATGTGCTTAATTCTGGGGTGAATTGCTGAGGTTTCCCTTCTCTTACTGTGGCATATAAGTGATAGACAAAACAATCACAATGGATCAGCTGATCTGCACTCTTGGGTGGTAAATCCTCCCTTCCTCCCCATCCCCGTACGTCCCATTTGTCCACAGCTTTGGCATACACATGGTCTGGAAATGTTAGCACATCTCTTGTTTTTTCTTTCATGTTTGTGTAATTCTGTACTTCCTTAGCTTTGGCATAGCACCAGCATGTATCCCTGGAGCATACCAATCTTGATGGAACTATGCAAAAAGCATGAAAGATTTTGGATGTAATTGTATTGTGAGCTGGTGTCAGGTATCTACTTAAGTGAATCCACTTTTAAACACAGTGGACCTCTGATCCAGATGATGCTGGAGCAGTGGAGAATGCACATGTAAGCAGCCAGGCCAATCTAGATGTGAAAAAACACAGTATGCCATAGCAGTGGGAGGACCAGGGATGAAATTGGGATGCAAGATATGAACCTTATAGTCAGGGATTTACCTAGATTGTGCCAGAAGCGCGCTGCACAGTGGCTCCTTTAATCTCTTTTCACTATGCACCCCCACCCCGCCACTAATTGGCAGAGGGGCCCTGGCAGCCCTGTTGCTCACTCACTCCTGATTGGTTGGGGGCCAAAAACCAGTTTTAAATATGCTGCAGTTTTTGCCTCCTGCCCAATCAGCAGCAAGTGGTGGGGTCTCCGGGGCCCCTCGGCCAATCAGCAGCAGGGGGAATAGGGGGTGGGGAAAGGAAAAGGACTCATTGCGAAAAGACAAAGATTAAAGATGCTGCTGCACAGTGCACTTCCGGTGCAATAGACCCCTTCTTATAGTGGTATAAAAATTGTATATTTTGGATTATTTTTATTTCCCTTTGGGTTTTTGAGCCTTTATGAACTCTTCCCATCTTGAGTTCTTCTCTGCCATCCTGAGGGCTAGAAACATACTTTTTTTTTGTTTTAAAGAAAGCTCTAGTATTTGTATGATCATGTGACCCCAGGAGCTGAGGCTTTAAGAATCAAATCAAAGATTGTGAGCTTTCCCATCAAGTAGTGAGAGTAGGTAAGATTGAAGCCACAACTATCTGAACCTTGCAACACACGCCTAATCTTAAAAATATGGGCACTGATTCAGGTTTTAATAATAGGAAGGAAAAGGTTTTGTTCCTGACTGCTTTTTAACATTTGTTATATGTTGTGACACACCCAATATTAAGTGTTTCTTTTCTTTTTAATTTTATGGTTTATATTTTATCTGTTTTTATCATTTATCTTGCCGTTCATTGTAAACGGCCTTGAGCCTTTCCTGGGGACTAGGACAGGCAGTATATAAATCTAATAAATAAAGACATTAGATAATGAAGTGGCAAGTGTACATATGTAAACCTGCCCCTCTACTGGGTGGGAATTAGAAATGTTCAATTTATGTGCTCACACCACCCTGATTTTGATTGCAACCAGGGGTCAAGCATAGGGTGGCCATCATAGAGGACAGTTCGGTTGTCCTCTATTGACATGAAACTGGACACAACTTTATGTCCTCTATTTTTTTCTTGAAGGGGAGGACATAAAGGCACTGGGGGTTTCGTATCAATAGAGGACAGAGTAGCAGAAACCTGAATATCCTCTATGATGGCCACCTGAGTCAAGCAGCCTGTGACCCACAGGCCATATTTGGCCTGCAGAGTCATTGGATCCAGCTCGCAGAGCTGGGGCTTTGGTGATGGCAGCCAGGTGCTCTCCTGTGCCGCGTTGCAACTGGTCAGCTGGGTGCTTCCCTATGCCATGCTGAGGCTGGGCAGCAGGGAGAGGCAGTGTCAGGAAGAAGAAAGGGTGGCAGCAGCACCAGGCAGGCCTGTTTGCACCTGAGCTGGGCCATTGCAGCCTGCCCCTCAAAACACTGATGGCCACTGGCTGAAACAGAGGTTTAAATGGAAACAGATGCCAACATCGAGAGCTGGGAGGAGCTGGCTGCCAAGCGACACCAACGGTGCCACCACCTCAACCAGGCAGCAGCCCGTTTCGAGGTAAAGCCACTCGCCCTCAAAGCAGAGAACCGAGCAGAGGAGGGAAAAGGAGGAGTCGCTTCTTCGCGGAAAGACCGGCGACTTCTGCGGACGGATCCGTGGCTCGAGGACTGGGCTCTTCACCCACCCCCAGACCCGTCCACGAGCCGGGAGTAGGGCTCATCCTCCAATCGAGGGGTTGCCCGTGCCGCCAACAGGCAGGGCTCAGCTACCTTGTACAGCGCTGCTGCCTGAGGCAGGCCAGGGAGCCCCTGCGGAGCCCGGGCCTCCTCCTTGTCTTGGCCTGTCTGCCGCGCCCGCTAAAGCGAGGAGGCGGCTGGGCCGCGCCGGGGCCTACGGGATCCACACCGGCTCCGTGCTCTGAACCCGGGAAGTGCCAGAGCTCCTCAGCGGCGCTGCGGGGCGCGGAGCCGGCGGAGCCCACGTGGAGGAGATGGGGCGGAGGGGGGCAAGCAGGAGTCCCAGATGTGTTTGATACCCTGCTAATGGTCGACCTCTCCCCCTTCTCCTTCTCCTTCTCCTTCCCTTGACACCCTAGCTCAGCTCCGCGCTTCGCACTAGTTTGTCCCCCGCGGGAGCCCGTCCGCCGGCTCAGCCCAACCCTCGCGCTGCGGCCTCATTAAATTAAGCCCCGCCCCTTCACCCTGCAGGCCCCACCCTGCGCCCCAGCCGTGAATCAGCTGATCGGAGTCCCAGGACTCGCTGACTGCAGTGAGAGCGAGCGCGGCGGCAGGTGGGGCCGCTTCTGCCGGGGGGGGGGGGAGCGCGGAGCGGAGCTGGCGGGCGGGCGGGCGGGCGGGGGTAGAGTGGGTCACGTGACTGGGAGCCCGCGCCGGGCTGCCTACCCCCCATCCCGCCGCCCGCAGCCCCCGGCGTGTCCCCCGTCCCCCCCGGGTCGCTTTCCCGCCTTGCGCAGGGCTGGCAGCGTGGCTGCAGGGGGAGAGCAGAGGGCGGGCGGGTGCGCGCCACTGGGATCCTCCTGTCCTGCCCTGGCGCTTTTCTACGGGCCCTGTCCCCGCATGACCCGCTTGGGGCCAGGTTGATCTCCCTGCCCCCCCTCAGCTCCGTGCAGGGCTGGGAAGGAGGGAGCCTCGTCTCCTTCCTGCTGCTCTGCTTTCTGCTCCCTGCCGGGCTGGCTGTGCCCACCCCTTCGTCCCCACTCTGTTGCCCGTGGGCGCTGATAAAGGTGTGCTGGGGTCGGTGAGGTGTTTGAAGAGCTGGCTGTGCTCTCTTGGCCCCGGTGTCTGGGCATTGTTGCCCTAATGTCTCTCTCCCCACTCTCCTGTCAGAGTAAGGGTCCTTAAGCCAGTTGTGATGTGTGCTCACCCAACCTAGTCATCTCTAAGGGAGTTACTGCTGTTTTTGCTCCTGTGATGGCATGGATGACATCAGCCCTCTTAAGTAACTTACTTTACATTTTTGAGGTGTGAAATGTATTTTTTTAAAAGGGGAAATGCTTTTCTAGCATAGTTTAAAAAAAATGGAAATTGATGGAATATCAGCATGGACCAAAGGAATGGGTCTTGGGAGTGGCAGTAGGTGTACTCACCCTTGCAAGCTGTGTTGGTTCCTGTTTTGAATTTGGTTTATTTGGTGGTTCAAGGAGGGCTATTATCTGAGGCTTGTTTAACCACTTGGGTTCAATATACTTGGCCTTGTGAGGTCCCTTCCAGCCCTGCTTTCCTATGAGCCCATCTCTAGCTCTCCTACTGAAGACAGGATTATCCCCGACAAAACCAGCTCAGCCAATTGTCCATCTAACCTGCTCTTGAAAACTCCTGAGGGTGGAGATTCTCCAGCGTCTCTAGGTAGCTTGTTGTAGTGCTTGACCACCCTCATAATCGCAAAGGTCCTCTTAATTTCCAGCCCAAATTTTCCCTGCTGCAATTTGAAGCCATTGCTCCTAGTCCTGTCCTGTATGGCCACAGAAAAAGGCTTATCTCCATCCTTTCTGTAATTGTTGTTCAGGTATTTGTAAACGTATCAAATCCTCCTTCAGTCTTCTCTTCTCCAGACTAAACAATCCTCATTCTTTCAACCTTTCCTTGTAAGTGTTGCCTCCTAGGCCCCTAATCTCTTCTTTTTTTTTTTTTTTTGCTCTGAACTAGACTCTTTCCCAACTGTCTACATCCTTCTTGAAGCATGGGGCCCAAAACTGGACACATTTCTCCAGGTGAGGCCTCACCAGTGTTGAATAGGGTAGAAGAATCACTTCCCTGGCTTTGCAAGTGACAATCCTGTTGGTGTAACCCAGTAGGCTGTTGTTTTGTTTTGGGGTTTTTTTGCCATAGGAGCACACTGTTGGTTTGTATTCACCTTGTCGTCTACTGTAAACCCCCCCCCCCCCCCCCCCTGGGTCTTTCTCTACAGTACAGCAGCCTAACCAAGCATTCCACTGTCTGTATTTGTGCACACAATTATTCTTTCCCAAGTGCAGGACTTCGCACTTGTCCTTGCTGGTTTCGTTTAATTGATCATCGACCTTTTTTTTTTTTTTTCCAGTCTGTTCAGGTCATTTTGGATCCTAGCTCTAGTCTCTGGAATATTTGCATCACCAACCAATTTAGTGGAATCTGCCAATTTCCTAAACATGCACTCAATCCCATCATTTAAATCATTAAGATATTGAACAATACCAGACCTAGGACAGACTTCTACGGAACCCGATTTGGTACCTCATGTCAACTGGATATTGATGCATTGATGAGTACTTATTGAGTCCCACCACTTGCGCATCCATCTTGCAGTACTTTACTCTAGTCTGTATTTTGCTAGCTTGTAAATGTGAGAGACGGTGTCAAAAGCCCTATTGAAGTCAAGGCGTATCGCATCTATTGCTCTCCCTATCCACAGAACCCATCGCCTTGAAGCAAATCAGGTTGGCCTGACTTGCTCTTTGTGAATCTATGCTGGCAGTTCCTGATTACCTTGATCTTCTCAAGATGCTTCACAGTAGATTCTTTGAGGGCCTGCTTCATGACCTTCCCAGGTATAAGGTCAGGCTGAGTAGTCTGTAGTTGCTTGGGTCCTAAGTCTTCCCTTTCTTGAAGATGGACACTATGTTTTCCCTTTTCACTTATCTGGGACCTCACCCAACCTCTGTGAGTTCTCAAAGAGGATAGCTAATGGCTCTGAAAATACATTCAGCAAATTCTTTTAGCACACTGGTGTGCATCCTGTCTGGCCTTGCTGACTTGAAAGCTTGATGTTCTCAGTCCCATACCTAGAGGCTTAATATGTTTGTTTGTGTAGAATCCAGCATGACTGGAGCTACATGACACTTGTTGGTAGTTTTAAAATAGAAGTCACAAATTGCAAAGTAATGGCTTTTATTATTAGAGGTGGATCTCCCAGAGGTAAGTTCAGTGCACTTGTGGAAAAGCAGGTAATGCTTTTAGTAGTGTTTATGGGGGGGGGGCTGTTATTTTTGTGTTTTTAAACTAAGGCTGCTTGCAGATGCTTAAAAACAAACAAACAAAACCCCAGCCCAACCCCAGCCCTGCAAAAACATGCTTTACTGGAAGAAGAGGCATGTTACTTTGACCCAACTCTGCAGTTTCTGTATAGATCAGGTGCTTTAGTAGGGCTTTTTGGTGCTTTAATCTAATAACTGATTGACAGCTTCAGATAAAGTGCCAAAAAAGCCCCACTAAAGCACCCAATTTATATAGACATTGGGCGAGCAGGGTCCAACTAATGCAATGCTTCTTCTGAGCATGTGCTGGGTTTAAAATAAAGCACCAGGTTTTTTTTTTATTTCTTGTTTGTTTGTTTTTATTTTAATGTCTATAAGCCTAGATAACTTCTGTTTCCAGATGCAGTTAGTATGCCCAAATTGAAATATTTTAACTTCCAAAGATAAGGAATACAACAGGGCTAGTTCTTTTTTGTTTGTCAGAATCTCATGGACATATTGTCAGAGGTAGAGATGAGAAAATTTAGTCTCGGTTTACACTTGCTTTTCAGCTACAGGTTTACAGCTAATAGTAAACCATTCACATGGTTGTTTGTTTGTTTTTCCCTCCCCTCTTCATAGCATCTTCAGTTGTGTTATATTTCCAAAGGCTCTGTTTCAGCCATGTCTACCATAACTATTATTGTTTTTTCTGCCACTGGTCTTGGCAATTTTGGGAGCCTGAACATGGTGGGACCACTGACTGCTGCATTTTTTACATGCCATCTTTTAACCTTGCTTAGAACAGGTCTAAGTAGCCCAGAATTATCACACTGCTGGCTGCTGGTGTTCCATGTAAATGAGGGCTACTTGCATTGCATTGCAGTTATAGAGCTGAACTATTGTTAGCAGTAATGAAGCAATTATTTAATATTGTCTTAGACTGTACCGTTGTGGTCAACTTCCTTCTGACTAAGGAGGCCTGGATGTAGCTTCCTTCAGAGCCATGGCTGTTGTTGCTGTTCTTTCATTTGGTTTGAGGTAACATAAGCCTATAATATAAATTGACAGCATGTGCTACAATGGCTTTATGACTACTACAATGGCTAATTCAGAGCAGTTCTTTATGACTGTTTTATCTTAAGGAGTCACAGAAATGTGTAGTTCAGTTTTTAAATGGATGTGGCAAATAAATGAAAGTGAAACAACCAATTCATGATGCTAATATCTTAGATTGGGTTAGATATTTGTTTTGTTCTAGTTGAGTTTTGAGTATAAAATAAATTATAATGTAGCATAAAAATTTAGGACTTTACGTTCTCTGTTGCCTACTCGATAACATCATAAGAACCAACATAATATTGTACTCTAGCACCCATTTTCTTTCTTTTAGAGTAGTGATGCTCAAACCCTGGCCCTCGGATCCATGTCATCAGGCCTACAGGTCTAGAAATTTGGCGACAAGGGAATGGCAGCATTAATTGCTGTGGCTTGCAGAGCTGGTGCATGGTTGGATCTTATTCATGGGGTCAGACTGGCACACTGGATTGCATCCCCAAATTGACACTGTGCACCAACCTTGCCAATGGGATCTGGTCTGCAGATTAGCCCCGCACCCCCTCATTGGGCCCACAAGGCCAGAAGTTTGAGCACTGCTGTTCTAACGCATTTAGATTAGTGGTTCTCAGCCTTGTTAGACTAAAGGCACACTGCATTAGATGCTAGGCACCCCTTGGAAAATGCCAGCTTAGTTTTCACTTGTCTTTTGATTACAGAAAAATAATAGGGCAATTCTTTTGTTGCAAAGAACTGAAAGACCACAACGGATCAGAATGCTTTTAATGCTGTGGATTCCTATTTGAAGCCTCTGGGTTTATCTTGTGACCGATGTCTCTGCACATCAAACAGTGTTAACATTGCATGGCACCCTTGAAAGGATCTCAAGGCACCCCAAAGTGCTGCAGCACCCTGGCTGAGAATCGCTGGTTTAGATTAAAATCCTAGTTTGTTTATAAATGGAAGTATGAGTTTGGTCACATGCTGGCTACCATCTGCCTGTGACACATGGCCATCTTGTAATTTGGCACTAGTTGGCATTAGTTGCAGTTTTTGTTGGAGTGCCACTTCAGTTTGGAATAGCAATGATGTTCGAGTCAAAGTGCTGGAATAGGGATGTGTGAGTAGCGTTATGTGGGTGGTCTTCTGCAAAGATTACATATGATGTGATTTTTTTTTTTTTTTTTTCTTCCAAGTTAACAGTGGTCAGGAAAGAGTTGGAAACCTTCAGACCTTCTGAATTAAAATCAAAAGTTACTTGCTGTAGCCTTGAGCGAGTAACTAAACTTCTGTGTCTCTTTCTTATTCATCTGTAAAATGTGAACATTAATCTACATCACAGAAATTAATTTTAAAGTGGCTTGTAAAGGCAAGCTGTTGACATGCAACGTTATTTTTCTTCCTTACTAGTAAGGATCCGCTCATTTTAATTTTAGTATGAGGACTTTATTAATTTAGAAAACATGCTATATCTCTTCAGTTCTGACTAGTCTCACTCTGTGTAGTTCCTTGCTTCCTTGTTTTGCTGCTCTTCAAATGAGTCTTGAGAGAGTTTGTCAGAAATATAAAACAAATCAGATGCCCGGTGGCTTTTAGCTCTGTCCTGTATGATTTGAGAATTTTAAAATAGTAAATCCATAATGTGTTCAGGGCTTATGTCTCAAAGTCTCACAACATCTTAACAAAAATAAAACTTAATTGTGGAAGCTGAGGCTACAAAATGCATCTTTTTGCTTCTGACCAAAGTAATCTAATCATTGGTGTTCACACATCCTTTGTCAGACTCCAATGGCTATCAGTATGCCTTTATCTTTGAAGCCTGGGTGGTTCACTAGTGATAGGGTTCCAGTAAATGAAAGTATATATGAATCAAGGTTAGTGAATTTAGTCAGCTACAAAGAATACGTGTTCTTTGTAGGTGTTTTTTTTTTTTTCCACTGGCTAAAACTAGTTTGTATGGTTAGAGGATCCAGAGGGTTTTTTGATCTTTTAACATTTCATCTCTACTTCTCATCCTGAAATATGGCATTTTGAGCTTTCAGTATTTTACAGTTTCATTGCTATGACACTTTCAAAGATTTGAAAAAAGAAAGGCATTTTAAAAAGGGGGTAACTAAATGCAACTGAGGCAGTTATCTCCTTGTTGTTGAAGATGGCTTTGAAGTATGCCTCAGTATTAAATCAAGGGTGTATAACTAATTATTTTAAATTCATGTCCTATATAAGTAATATGAGTATCTTATTTTTTGGCTTTTTATCTTTCTTAAATCTATATTATGAGGACAGACTAAGGGATCTGGAACTGTTCAGCCTGGAGAAGAGAAGACTGAGGGGGGATTTGGTGGCTACCTAAAAGTTATGTAAGGAGTGAATATCGGGAGCTGAGGCTAAAGCTGTTCACTAGGGTGCCCCAGGGGAGAACAAGGAGCAATAACATAAATTGTTAGAGGATGGTTTCAGGTTGGATGCAAAGAAGGGCTTCTTTACAGTAAGGGTGACCAGAATCTGGAATAGACTTCCCAAGGAGGTGGTGCAGTCCCCAACCTTGGAAGTCTTGAAGAAGAGACTGGACAGATACCTTGCTGGGATCATTTGATCTTGGCAGTATTCCTGCCCAGAGCAGGAGTGTTGAACTTTCTGATCTTTCAAGGTCGCTTCCAGCCCTTTAATTTATGTGATTATCTTAGTCTATCTTTAATAGAATAACCAGTTTGGATTACATTCATATGAGCAACCCAGCTAATTGGGATTCTGTTAGAGGCTCACCCAGCAAATGTCATCATTTGGACTATTTATCGAATTGACTTTAAATTTAATAAAGAAAGCACTTCAACATACTCTGTTTGGATAACTAAGCTTTTTAGCTATTATTAAAACCATTGCTACTCCTCCCTTACATAGCTGAAATTTTACCTCTTGCCACAGTGGGTTTTTGGGTTGTTTTTTTTTTTTCTTGGGGTAGGAAGAAGAGAAGAGGAAAATCTCAATGAAAATACTGAAATTTTATTTTTGTTCTAATAGTGTTCCTCAGCTGGATTAAATCCAGGAGTTAGTTTAAACGCTGTTTGGGTCAATTAATACTCGTCAACTCAGTGCTTATTTCTCATGTTAATTCTGTGTTTAAATCATAGCTGTCACTTCCGCATGCAGGGATTATCTAGACATAATTATACTTTATGATGGAAGAAATTAGTTTTGATCTTTCTTCTGGTTCTGGATCTTTTCTCTGAAGCCCACTTCCTTTAATAAACTAAAAGTGCATTCAGTCAAACTGAATTAATACTTCTGCTGAATCCTCTGCTTCATATTGTAAAATTGTTTGAAGATAAATTTGTATACATGAAAGCAAATTAATTTGAATGTATAGATTAGCAATGCATACAGTTTGAGCAAGGATTTTTTTTTTTTTTAGTCCTATGTTTAGCAAGACAATTGGCCAGAAAGAATTAGTTTTCAATCTGTGGATGTTGGTATCAAATTAGAAGATATTTCTGCAACTTTTGTTTCTTATTTAAAAAAAAAAAAAAAGTAAAACCTAAATTATTTCAAGGGGGATCAATGAGGATTTATGTTTATAAGGCCCTATAAAAATTCTTGTTGTGCGTTGTTTTCAGTTATTGGAACGTCTTAATTGCATTGTTGACTTCTGCTTGTGTGACACGTTCATAAAGGAGAGGCTAAATGGCAGTCTAGGTATTCTACCTTCAACCGGTGATACAAATCTTGAATCTGCTGTTCTGGATTTAGTGCAGAATAAAAAGCACATAACCTTTTAAATCCATCTTTCATTCACAAAGGATGGCCTGGTTTCCTTTCCACTGAATTATAAGTGCTAGAGTAAAGGTTTTGAAATGCTTTTATTTACTTAGTAGCCAATTGCCCATCAAGAATGGGATGGAGTTCTGCCACCCAGTGCCCCCATGTGCTGCTGTTCCACCTCTTGCAGGGAGCGGGGTGCACCCTCTGTCCGGTCCTTGGTGCAGCTTCTGAATCATGGCTGCTCTCCCCCATGCCTGGAGCACTCTGATTGGCTGTTTCCATCAGCCAGTCAAGAGTGCGAATAAAGTATGACAGACAGACAGACAGGCTTTTATAATTTTAGAATTTTAAAGTATGAATGTGAAGATGTTCTTGAGTTGGGGGAGGAGGGAGCATGGCAGAAGTAAGGTAGGGATAGAGGAGGGAAGAGAAAACACTGTTTAAAAGCTGGAAGAGCAAAAAGGGTTAGAAAGTGATCGTGTCAGACTGTGTACCCTTCATTCATAGACTAGGCTGCTTCTAGTTAGTGGCTTTCACAGTGAAGTGTATTGAATCCCTGTTTTAATTTCTGCATTAAAATATCTATACCATAGTACAAGGCCAAATAGAAATTTGCACTGTAATAGCTGCATATACTTTGCAGTGCTTTGAATTCTTGAAAGTTTGTGTAGAAGTTTAAACCGCAGGAGAATCAATGCAGCAACATGTTACTATTACACATCTTTGAATACTGAGACTCTGGGAATTACAGATCTGTTGGTATTGACTACTTTTTTTACTAGGGAAACATTGCTCTTAAAGCAACACAACAGTTTCTAAGCGATGATGCATCCTCATAATGATAGCATTTCCTGAGAACTCAAACAGCCTGTCTGTAGGCTAATTCTTTTCTTTGAAATACGTTTTGTTCAATCTGTGTACAGTCCTGTTTCAGGATGAGTGGATAGGATAAGTTTGACAACTCAGCTTTTGTTTTGTAAGCTAAATGTGAAGTAATCTAATGCTTTTAAACCTTATGCTGCATAGATGTTCATTTGTTGGGTCTGTGGTATGTGTCTATGCACTTATTTCTTGTGCCCACATGTGATGTTTGGTTGACTAGCCAGTTCATCTTGTGCCCTCATCTTTACAGTTTGCAGAACTGCCCTATTCCTTCTGTAAAGAGGAATGATTTGGTGATGGAGTACTTCCACTGACTGATGGACTCGCAAGACGGAAGGTAAAGACGTGCAAACCATCTGAAATTATATGGACTCTATAAAACTGACTAATTTGCATGAAAGACTTACGGACAGTATTTTAGGCCTATTTCAGGCCCCCCCCCCCCCCCACGTGCACACACTCTGAAGTATGTCATTTTTACTTCCAGGCTTATGGGATGCTACAGCTGTCAATAAGCTGCTACAACTCTAAATTTTCAGTGTTCTCTTTAAATTGGTTGCTGAAACTTTAGACTGCCTAGTCAAAGAATGAAAACGTACTTTTGCCAGAAGTAATAAATATTGCTTGTATGAAGTAGAAATCGCATTTAAAATTGATTGGGTAAACTTCAGTGCATGTGGATGTTTTTAGATTGACAGCTGTGGGGACTGAAGTATAAATTATTCAAAGAAATGTATACAGCACTGACTGCAAATTTTGTTGTGCTGCCAACCCTGTATACTTGGAAAGACCAAAGTTAAATGAGAGAGGATACAGAGACCAAAATACACTTAGCCTTTTTATTGAGGAACTCATTGACATTTGATGTCAGGTGTACTCCGTGAATACAGGTGGGGTGGAATAGTTTCCACTGAGTGTTCCTGTTGAACTCGAGGACCTATTCTTGCTCTACTAGTGAAATTTCTGGATCAATTCTGGTTGCATGGTAGTTTTCCTAAAATGAGCATTTTTAAGGGCTGGGACCCAAACTTACCAAAATAATTTCATAAGCCTACCAAGAGTTTGTATATGCTGAACACCCATTCACTAGTACCATGGGCTGAATTTCAAGTACAGCTTGGTGTTGAAAATCTCTATATTGTGTAGCCTACCCCCCTTCCCTATCTTGTCTCTCCTAACATAGTGTGTTACAACTGTAGTGAAATTAGGGTGGGCACTGACATCCCCAGAATGCAGGACAGCCCCTTGGTGAAGGGCAAGTGCACCTCAGCCAATCAGTGGTGATTGGTTGAGACAGTGGCCCCACCCATCAGCAGCGAGGAATGGGGCCACTGGCCCTCTTTGCCAATCAGCAGCAAGGGGAAGGGCCACCACCTCCCTCCCCTGGCTGGCTCCCTGCTGCCCTCGCCTCCTGTGCACTGCCCTACCTCTAGGTACAGCCAATAGAATCATGAGGACAAATGATTGACATTTATTTCCACCAGTGAACTGAAAAATAGGATTTTTTTGCTGTGTTCTTCATTCAGAAATGGACTGGGGACAAAGGATTTAGAAACAGGACAGTCTGTTACAAAATGGGACCAATGGCTACCCTAAGTGAAGTACCCAAAATCTGATGCCACATTAACCACGGCTGTTCTTGTTGTCTTTAGCAACTTTTTATTTTATGAAGTGTTCTCTATGTCTGCCTCTATTTTAGACTGCACGCTGTATAATGCTGGTTACATTAGGTGGACTAAATTATGTATTTGAATTTTAGAGTACTTGACCACCTCCTCTTCCTTTGCTTTCTGACATATCAACTCAAGGGGGAAAAATAATTAAAATAAGTGACACCATTCTGTCTCAACAACTTAAGTCTCACTTGATTCTTGGATGTTATGAGGTCATTCAGAGGTTGACTTCTTCCGTAGCAAGAAATGAATTGCTGAGACTACTTTTTTTTTTTTAAGTTGCATTTACCTTGCAATGTTAACAGGAGCAGCACACACAAGTGAGTTCCCTTCCCCTTCCAGGTTAGCTATTTCCAGACTTGGTTTTTAGGGTTCGTTGGCATACATTAGTTTTATACTCTCTTCTACGTGGCCATTACTGTTGTTCTGGGGCATTTCACAATCTAATGTATTTAATCTCTCAACTATACAAAAGAGGCAAGGGCTATATTACAGATAGTGGAACATATGACTTAGTCAAGGTGCTATAAAAAGCCTGTTTCTAAATAGAAGTAAACACATGATTACAGGCTAGATGAATACAGATGGCTCTTTTTTTTTTTTTTTAAGGATTGTATTTAAATTGGATTCCTTTTAATAATTTTTTTGTATAGTAATACCTATTTTAAAAATAAACTTGACATTTATGAAAACCTAGATGACCTGAATTTACCATGATTCGTTAAAATAATTCTAAATAAAAGTAAGTGTTGTGTTTTGCCGTTGAACTTAATAAAAGATAAGGCCTCTGAACAGGGAGAAGTTGCTGGCAAAGCAACTACAGCCAGAATTTATTGAAGTGATAAACCACCTGTTGATAACTGTAGCTTCATGTGCAGATGCAAAGAGAATATTTTCTTCTTTTTTAGTTTTGGTCAATGACTCTTTGTTCATGGGTAAATAGTAGATATGAGAAGCTGAAGCTTATCAGTACTAAAAACTTGAAGGATGTGGTGACTGGAAACAATCACTTCACTTTACTAAGTACAGATAACTTTCTTTTGTTTTAATAAATTGGATAGTATCAAGAGAAAACATGTTCCAATATACTTTTTTCTGGTACATTTGAAAAATGTAGTGTCATTTTAGATAACCAATGAAAAAATAATATTTAAAATAATGTATTTTTGCATCATTAATTGAAGTTGAATCCCTTTGCCAAAGTAGCTTGACACAGATCATGAGTTGGGGTTTTTGGGGTTTTTTTTTTTTTAAATCTAACAAATAAGAAACATTCATGTTTTTGAATGAATATATATTAAACTACATAATTGCCTAAATGTGAGAGATGTATCTTCTTTATTAGCAAAAAAAGACAAATTTTAAAGTCTTTATTTAGTTGTGAATTTGCATGTCTGGTCACTGAACAATGAAAAACAGCCTTTCTTTGGGCAATTAACTAGCAAGTACTACAGCAAAGCATGATTTTAAAATTATTTAAGTTAATGTTGTTGGGGGTTTTTGTGTTTAACCATGATTTAAATTACTTGTCTTAAAGCTACTTAAATCAATCTGCTATGGTTTCCTTAGTCACAAACTAGCATTATGATCACTGACCCATTCTTCTATTTCATGTTTATACTTGAAAAGCCAACAGAATAGGTCTGGATTGTATTTAAAAAAAATAAATAAAAAAAAATACCAGCTGCTGCTTTTTTCTCGACTTTCCCTCATAGCTCAGCAGAGGCAGAGGGAGCCAAAGAGAGAGGCATAGTTTATGTTTGGAAGGCTGGTTCTTGCTGTCCAACACCTGAAAGAATTCCAGGCTGGGGTGGGAAGACAGTACTTCAAGCAGCCCTTGGAGTAAACCATGGCTTACTTCTGACAGAAGGTATTTAATATATGGTTTGGACTTGAAGCTGATAATTTAAGTATTTGATGTTGGATTAAAATTATTATAGAATTCTAAAACTAAGTTTGAGGACCTAGTTTGATGTATTACGTTGCAAATAATGTATTTACCATGCAAGCTGATTAAGAGTTAGTACTCTTGGTAAGAATGCTGTTATACCATATTTACTCAAATCCCGAGATGAAGTTTCTTGGGGCTGGAGTTACTCTGGAATGTAGCTGGAGCTGTAACTGATAAACAGTGGGTGGAGGTAGGAGGGCAGAGCAGAGCTGTTGGGGGTGTGGGGAAGGAAGGGGGACTAGTCCTAGTGCTAGGGGTGGGGAGAAGCTGTGGAAGGGGGTCAGAAGCAGTGGGTGGCAGGGGGAGGCAACAGTGGACACATGGATGCTGCAGTGGGGGTAGGCAGCAGGGTGTGCTGGCACCATGGGAGAGCAGAAGTGTGGGGGCAGGCAGCAGGGTTCAGGAGTAGGTGGTGTGGGGTCAGGCACCATAGGGTGAGGTGCCGGGGGGGGTGGATACAGCGTGAGTTCTTGTGGGGGGGCACAGACACCAAGGGAGGCTTGGGGTATAGGTGAGGAGGGGGGCTGAGGGTCAGGCTGTTGTGTGTTGTTGTCTGTCTCCCCCCCCCCCCCCCCCCCCCCCCCCCCCCCCCCCCCCCCGGCTGCTGCTAACCTCACTAGCAGTGTTGGGGGAGGGGGTGAACTTAATACAGACCATCCTCGCTTAGCTCTCTTAGTTGGTTCCTGAAAAACTGAGTGTTAAGTGAAATGAGTGTTAAGTGGAACCAAAAGTATTTGACGACCCAAGATGGCAACTGTGAGCATTATAACGAAACTCGTTGAGTGCTAAGTGAAATCAAGTATCAATTTCAAATGAGTGTTTATAGCGAAATACTGTAGCATTAAGTGAGGGGTTGCCTGTACAGGCCTCCAATAATTGGATTCTATACCTGGAAAATTTATATAAAAGTTAATTACTGGGGACTTGTCCTAAATTTGAAGTCATCTTGGATTCAGGTGAATATGGTAATCTATGCATTTTAGAATGTAATGGGTTAAAACTTCAGATGTTGCTAACTCCTTTTTTCCTTTTTAACAAAAATAAAGGTAGATTGGAGACTCGTTATTTATAATATGGCAGCATAATTTAGACCTTTTCCAGGCACTTTTCTGCTTCATTAAGTCTTCCAGAATGAGTAGATTTAAAAAATATCAAGATAAGATTCCTCCCCCCCCATGTCATATGAACTCAGTCTTTTGTTTTTTAATTTCTGAAAAACAACAAGTAGATAGATTACAATAATACTTTATTTATGATTAGTTGATCTTGAAATTTTTAGAAACTCTTGAGTCTTGCTGTTTCTTTCCTCTGTGTTTGTTATCAATAGGCTATACTTGGCAGAGGTAGTTTGGAAGCTGCAGGTCTCTTTCCCCCCCCCCCTTCCCATTTTCAAAACAAATAGAACTTTGTACTGTTTTTTGAATGTTACTAAATTATAAGTAAACAATACTCTAACTTCAGGAAGGTTGAATAAAGCCATGTGTAATCTACATGACCTACTGTGGCACTACATTGCTGGAAAAAAAAAAATCTTTGAATGATATACATGTAGAAGCAAAGTGTACTGTTCTCTGAATGCAACTCTAATGATACTTTAACTGGCAAAATGAGTGTTGTCACAAGTAAACCTTAGAAAGGGACACCTTTTTTTTTATTTGTGGTGTTGCTTGCTTATTCATTTCAAGGCTACCAGGACTGTGTTACAATGTGAAACAGGTGATCAGGTAGCCTTTCAGTTTTAAAGGAATAAATATTAAAGCAATGCTTTAGTGTGCACTCTTGCTACAATAGTGAAGTTCAAGGTTTGTGATTTTTACTGGTTAATCTCATTGTAACAATACATTTTTCCAGGTGGTGAAGTCTACAGTTTTGGAAAACTTCCCTGGAGGACTAGGGTAGAAGAGAGATGTGCTAACATTCCTATCTTAGAAAATGCTTTGACTGGACAGCATGTTGTTACTATAGCAGCTGGGAGCTTCCATAATGGAGCAGTGACTGAGAGTGGTGCAGTTTACATGTGGGGGAACAATTTGGCTGGGCAGTGTGCAGTGGCTAGCCAGCCTTACATTCCAGAACCACATCCCATCAGTATTTCTGACTCTGAAACCAGTCCTCTGTTATCCATCAGGATTTTGCAGTTGGCATGTGGAGAGGAGCATACTCTGGCACTGTCAATAAGCAGAGAGTTATGGGCATGGGGGAGTGGCTGTCAGCTTGGCCTCATAACTACTACTTTCCCAGTGACCAAGCCACAAAAAGTGGAACATCTGGCAGGACGTGTTGTACTTCAGGTTGCCTGTGGAGCCTACCACAGCCTGGCACTTGTGCAATGTCTCCCTGTGCAAGATATGAAACCAATCCCAGAGAGGTGCAACCATTGCAGCCAACTCCTCATTACCATGACAGACAAAGAAGACCATGTAATCATCTCAGATAGTCACTGCTGTCCATTGGGTGTGGCTTTGGCTGACTCCCACCCAGAAAACCATGTCTCCTGTTCCTCATTGGAAACCCTTGAAGGGAAAAGTGCAACTGGTAGTGAGGGCTGTCAGAAGTCTCTTGAAGACCAGTCACTTATGGCTTCAGAATCGGATGTGGCAAGTGTGTTTTCTCACAACGATGGGCAGGAGGATGGTGGTATTTCCAGTCCTGGAAACATCTTGTTTCCTGACAGAAAAGGAGTGAAAGAGGCCTTGAAGAACGTGTCAGATCACTCATTTAATGAGAGCATGGAGAAAAGCATCAGCATAGAACCTGAACAGGTACCAGCCATTGTTGGGCTACACTCTTTTTTTCTGTATGTGTACTCTGTTTGATATCCTGTAATGTGTTCATGATGGCTGAAGGACTCTCTCTTAGTGTGTAATATAAATTTGAAACTGTAGCAACAATTCTGTAATTGACACAGGATTTTTTTTATCTGTCTTGGATATCAAGTTTATATATGAAAAGGATTGTGGGCTGAGTAGAATGGTCTCCCTGCTCATCCTTTTCTGACATTTTTAAATGGGCAACCTTTGCAGACAGTACTCTAGTCTTATGCTGTGGATTATGCAGAGGCAATGACCCAGTAAACTGATTTCCAACTCATTTAAAATAAAATGTCATATGGATTTATACGTTGAGACTTCATACATGCTATCTGCTGCTTTTAAGATTTCTGTACAGTTAGAATGATTTTTCTTCAACTGAAGGTTTTGGCTAGTTAATTGGAACTTTCATGATCATATTTTATTCTGAGTGCCCTTTCAGTCAGCCATGAGTGGCATGAAATTGAAAGTGTGGGATCCATACTTTTTCCATATTTGCCTTGCCCCTTATGTTTAGGAGATCCTGGCAATGATACAAAAAGTGGTACGTTTATTTTCTATGTTATGGCTGTTACTGTTCTGCTGTAATGGAGTCTAAGAGAGACTTTAAATACTTTTTTAAGGAAAACACTTTCTTCTAGACTAGCTTTGTAACGTTGCTATTTGGTGGGTTGAGGGGACAGAAAAAGGTAAGTCAACAGAACAATGGATTCCAACTTTGTTAAACATTGAATTATGAAATCTGTAGTTGTTTCTGTACATGTGATATTACAGTATAGACCAAGCAGAAAACCATTCCAAAGTGTTAGCTACTCAGCAGTATACAAATCTCTCCATACCTACCCAAGTGTGTCCCACTCCCTAGTAGGGAAATTGCTTTCTGCTAGGAAGAGCTCTGGCATCAATGCGGGGTACTTGGGCGCTGCCCTACCAGTTTCAAAACTACATGATCAATCATGTCATGATTATGAAGGCTGGTCCAGTCCACTACACTTATGTGCAGTAAGGCACCTTGGGGCTATCTACTTACTGCCTCAATGGCACATGCGCACTGGAAGCACTTGACTAGTTTGAACAATTGAAATAGCTGCTTGTTTAAGCGGGCAGCAGGGAACCTGTACTAATGTCCCAATCCTAGTAAAGATCTGTTGGGAGGAAGACGGGGGGGGGGGGGGGGGGGGGTGCAATAAACAGAATAGAGACCATGCAGAACTGCTATTTGATTTCCAGAGGATTGAGGTCATCGTGTGTAGAGTTAAAAAGCAAACTAGTGAGTACCTTTTTGAACAGGTGTTTCAGCACAGTAGAATTTTTCAGAGTATGGAGCTTAATATGAGATCATCCTTTGTATATGTTATCCGTTATGATGATTTCTCTGATTTTTTTTTTTTTTTCTCTTTATAACTTTAGCCTTCTCAAGAAGAAGAATTTGGTGCTTGTCTCCCCAGCCCTCCAGGTGCTAGTACATCTGCACTGAACAGCTTGGTAGCCTCCTGTGCATCAGCAGTTGGTGTGAGAGTAGCTGCTACATATGAAGCTGGGGCTTTGTCTCTCAAGAAAGTAATAAACTTCTATGGTACAACTCCAGGTGAATTAGGATCTCAGTCTGGCAGTGCTTCTTCAGGCCTGGAGGGGCTGAAGGACAGTCGGGAAGAGCAGGTCAGACTGGAATCGATGCAAGGAAAGAAAAGTTCTAGCCTCGTGGATATTCGAGAAGAAGAATCTGAAGGACTCAGTCGAAGACTGTCCTTGCCTGGATTATTATCCCAAGGTAAGAGTGACTTGGAGAAAAGCAGAGATGCTAGGGAGAGTTAATGTAGTAGGCTAGCTATTAAGGTGGTAAGGCCTTGTCTGAAGTAAATGCATAAATGAACATAAATTCAGGCCCCCTCTGGAGAGTAAATAGAAGGACTAGTCAGTCCTTCAGATCTTGTTGAAGGTGAAGGATGTGGGCTCTATTGGCAAGTGTGTGTTTCTTAAAGGAAGTTGAAAGGTAAATGTAATTAGGAAAGTTTTCGTTTCTCTTTGTGCCTTTTTTAAAAACAGGACAGTTCCCAAAGCCACCATGGTACTGCATTAGTGGTGATATTCTTGGTTGGCTATTATGAAATCAAATCATTATATACAGGTTGCACAAAAGATGTTGGTTGGTCTGACCTTTGGTTGCTACTGCCTTGGGTTTGTTTTGAGCCATGGAAAAATGTCCATATACCATTACTTTACTTCTGAGCTGGCAGATCTCCTTCTTGTTTTTAATGTTGTTGATTTGCTCTGAATATGTATTGTTTACATACCCATGGTACCCATAGGACACACAGATAATACAATTATGGGAAATGATCATCCTCGACTGCCAGGGGTTGCCATAGGAAGGCATAGTAAAGTTGATTTTGGTGACATGATGATGTCTGAGCTGATTGAAAATTTCTTTGAATGGGTATAATGGCTACAGGGTACTTTAACTTTATTAGCAGCAAGATCATTATTCACATTAATGTAAATTCATAGCTTGCATTTGCTGCTATCAAAGAGGAAACAATGGGTAGAACAAATTTCAATCTGTCAGTGCACATACTGCTGCTTTTATATCAGCATCAAACCTTTTTTCTTCTCCAGCATCACTAAATCTTAATTAAGACAGCTTTATCAATCAATTCAAATGTTGTCCATATTGCATAACACTTACTGTTCTAATATAAATGATGTATTTGATCTAGAATTAGGATTTAACTGACTTTTTTTTTTTAACTCGAGTTTCTGTGTATGGGAGGTGGGGATGGTAATGGAAGGTTTCTTTTCTTTCTTTAAAAAAAAAAATATATATATATATTTGATTCTGGTTTTCCCCTGGGTTGTTTCTAGTTTCTCCAAGGCTCCTAAGGAAGGTGGGACGAGCAAAAATGAGAACAGTGGCTCTTACCCCAACCTATAGTGGTGAGGCTGATGCACTTCTTCCATCTTTAAGAACTGAGGTGTGGAGCTGGGGGAAAGGAAAGGAAGGACAGTTAGGACATGGTGATATTTTGCCAAGGTAAGATCTTGGTGGCAAGTTTCTGTATCCCATATATCTACAGCAAATCTCCCATTGACTTTGAAATTAGAATTTTGCCCAAGCTCAGTTACCAAGTTTCAGTTTTATATAAACACCTTCAATAATTTTTTTTTACTGATAATTATTCGTGTTTGCTGCTGAAGATCTTTGTGACCACTGATATTGTGGTGTAACTTTAAAACAAAGCAAATGTAATATGCTGGTTATGGCTTCTTGTTGAGAGTACCCTGATTTTTTTTTTTTTTTTTTTTTCCTGTTTTCTTGGATTAACAGGCTTCAGCCACTATGTGTAAAAAGTCTAGATAGTAAAGAAGTGATTCAGCTGTCTGCTGGTGGCCATCATTCTTTGGCACTTACTGCCAAATCCCAGGTACAAGGGTAATGGTTGCTTACTGGTCATTTGAAATGTAGCTGACTTATTTGCTGTTTTCTGGGTTGGAAGGAGAAAGTGTCTAATAGCATGCATGATACTTTAAAAAGAAAAACATGCTCAACTCTTTGTTCATTTTTCTGTGAATATTTGCCCTCACTGTTTTTTCTGTATCCTAGAGAGAATGTAAATACACAGAAAGAGTACAGTTGTGGAAATATTTCTTAACCTGCTTCTCAAAACCTGTCTTCAGTTGCTCCCCAAATAGACCTCTAACTATTTTTTCCTATAGTAATACCATACATATAGGTATGCGTGCATCCACAACATATATATGTTGTCTAGTAACATGGATTTAGTAATCCGAATTCTGTGTGCACTAGCTATTCATTCTTTTTTCTCTTCCCATGGTTTTGCACAGGTGTATTCGTGGGGTAGCAACACTTCTTGCCAGCTAGGTCATTTGAATTCTCCAACCACAGTCCCTCGTCTTGCAAAGGTACTTCTTTCCTATTTCTGGTGTCCATTTGTTTACTCCCAGAAGATCCTCTGTAGTAATGACCCCCCGCACCCCACCCCTCTTTTTTTTTTTTTTTTTTTTTTTTTTTTTTTTTTTTTTTTTTAAGATTGACCTCTGTCCTTCAATTTTAGTAAAATAACCAAAAAAATGTGGTAGTGGGCATCTCCAACATAGCAAACTCTCCTCACAATTTTTAAGCTGACAGTTTACTTTAAATAAGTAATCGGTTACTGGAGGGAAGTGTTAAATTATTAAAAATGAAGAATATATAAAAACAATTAATAAACAATGTAATTAACTTCCCCTCTGTGTATTGTCTATCCAAGAAGGATTCCCTTCTGCTTGTCACTGAGCTTCTTGATGCACAGGGGGATCTGTTTTGGGGTTTATGGTTTTTGGGGGGGGGGGTTTACAAACAGTTGTTTCCAACTTGCTTGGAAACTAATTTTAAGTTTCTTGTAAAAACTGGATTTAGAAACAAATCTGAGTCGGCTATCTCAGACTTTCCCTGCCCAAGTTCAGCTGCCAGCCTTCCACTTCTCCTTTCCCCAGCTTTACAGTTCATGGTCCCTGTATTTCTCAAAAAAATAACCCTAATCAAAGCTGGTTTTTTTGCTTTTGTAAACAGTAGTTATCATGTTGGTCACTCGTATGCGTTTTTTTGAAACCTTAATCAAGCCTTTTAGGAATTGACTCTGTTTTGGTTTGGTATAAATAACCTATTCATCACAATATATGTTCCTCGGTAAGTTTCAGTTCAGTCAGTTTACTCCTGATGTTCGCCAGGGAAGCTCCACAGTGCTCATGCTAATTAAGACTTTACTAAACCGCTGTTATCTCCTAAACTTGTGGAATTCCAAGATAAATGGGTGGGGGTCAATAGTACAACTGTCTTCATGCATGTCTGGATTATTTAAAAAAAAAAAAATAGCAGTTTGGAACAAAGCAGAAGATCAGCCCTTGAAGAGAAAGATTGAAACAGAAATAGTTTTACTTGCTGAGGAGAGAGACATCTGTTGACAGAATATCAGTCCATGCAGTATGCTTACTGGTAGTCAGACCTCCTTCTGGTATGAGCAGACTGTGGGGGAGAGTCAAGAAAGATGACTTTTCTCCTTTGTTTGGTTTATGACACTTTCTTCTTTCAAACTCCAGGTATGCGATGCTGGAGTATGGAGTGTAGCAGCAGGAGCAGATTATTCCCTTTTCTTGGTGGATGGGGAGGACTTCCAGCCTGGATTATATTACAGTGGTCGAGAGGAGATCACGGACAATAATTTGCCTGAAAACAGCTGCACTAGGAGTCCTACTCTGTTGCTAGGTTGCAGTAAGGTGAGCACTGGTTCTTTGATTGGCTGCTGGAACTTCCTAGAGACTCTTTGGTGTCCTTAAGGAGACCTTCTCCTTACTGAAAACAGAATTAAAAGTAGACTTCTAAAATACTGTCTTGTAATGTGTTGTTTTGGAATCTGACCTAGCAATGAGGTAGCTCCAAGGTGGGTTGTCGGTAACTAATCTTGCTTCTGACAAGTGTGAGATGGTAGTGTAGGAGTCATTTTTCAGTCTTCATAACAAGTTGGTGTAGATATTTCATTAAAGATGAGACTATTGCACTACTCTATTAATAAACTTTGTCTTGCAGGCTGATTTGCTCCCTTAATTCATTCTTTCAGAGCATTTATTATTTAAGTGCTTCCTAAATATTGAATTTTAATCTTTCTTAGCCTGATACGTACCACACACACCAGCCAACCTATTCATAAGAGAAAAGAAAGAAATGTTCTGTTGCTGGTTAAATCCATGATTATTCTTCTGTGTGAATTAGGGTTGCAACCTCATTTGAGAGGGTCTTTTAGCCACTGTTGTTACTAGGATACCAAAGGGTGGTTGACAATCAGTGTTTTGTACATATTTCTCATTTCTTCCTTCCATCATTCTTCTGTTGGCCAGTTTTAAAAATGGGTCGACTGCTAGGATGGATGAGTGGGGAGGAAGAAGAACACAGCTGACAGTGTTAAATAACAGGCCATTTCTCTGTTAGGTGTATTCTTGGCCATCAAGTCACTTGATATCAATAAAGAATCTGCTCTGTCAGAGTAGCTTAGTTTATACTATGCTAATCACCAGAGCATGCTAATACTTTGTGCTGTGAATATTAAAGCTGCTTTTTCTTTTCCCCTCAGCTAGGGTACATAAGCAATGTGACCGCAGGGGGGAGCAACTGTTTGGTGTTGGTGGACAAAAACATTATGGGATACATCGCCAGCCTTCATGAATTGGCTTCTACAGAGAGAAGGTTCTATTTCAAACTGAGTGAAATCAAATCTCAAGTCCTCAGACCCCTTCTAGGTTTGGGTAAATAAATTCCTTAAAACAGTTGCTACGTCCTTACTACCCCAAATTGCTGCAATGAAGTTTCTACAAGTCTTTTAAAGATGCAATGCCTCACTAATTTTTGTTAAGTTAGTGAATATAACTGCATTTCAATGTCCTTTTTTTCTGCTTCCAGTGTAAATATTACGATTTGAGCTGAAGTAATTACATGAATGATAAACCTTAGTTAGTCTGATTATTTGTTTACTGGGCAGCGATATTCATTGAAATAGCTGATTAACTCATTTGGGTAGTCAGATGGACTAATACTTATTAATAACCGATCTTTTGTAAGTGCGATCTTTTGTCTGGTCTGTTACAGATAACTTGGGCAATGCAACAACTATCCAGTTGTTGCAGGATATGGCAAGCCGGTTCAGTAAGCTGTGTTACCTAATCGGTCAACATGGAGCTTCTCTGAGTAGCTTTCTTCATGGGATAAAGGAAGCAAGGAACTTGGCTATCCTAAAGCATTCGAGTCTCTTCTTGGATAGTTACACTGAGCAAGTATCCAATTCTTTTTCATGGTTATTCTGCCAAACAGTAGTGCTGTTCGTTGAAAGAGAATAGTTCATGGGGAGACTGGCATAAGGAAACCTCAGTTGCCACGTATCATGCTAATGTTAGGCAAATTACTATCTTGCACTACAACTCAAAATATCATATTTTATTAAAATGTTCTACCCCTCCTCTAAATGATGGTTCAAGCTGTTAGTTTATAGAGTGAATTGGGAACTTCTGACGTGTTGCATTATTTCTAGTGGTTGACTCCATACTAATCCCTGATTGCCTGCTGCACATAGCTGTAGAAAGAAAAAACACTGAAAAAAATCCGTTAAAGAACAATTAATCTTTGACCACAGTGTAATACAGATCATTATACTGCAGTGACTCTTACAGTCTAATCTGAAAAGCTCCTTTTTGGAGTTGATTTGGTTTCAGGCATCTCATACAACTGTATAAGATACCAGGCATGAGCATAATTTTATTACAACAGTGGTGCTCAACTTTCTGGCCCCAGAGGCTGCACGTGTTACAGAATTGGTCTGTGGGCCAGATCCAATGTAGGGTCAGTGTACCAGCCCTGCACAGCTTTCAGAGCTGTGGAAATTGTATTGCCACCATTGCTCCCCTGCCACCAAATTTCCCAATCCCTAGTCAGCCTCACAAGCTGGATGATGCCTTTCCATGGGTTGGAGGTTGAGCACCATTGTATAAAATGTGTACAAATAGTTATTTAATATCTGACAGCTAGAGCCTTTCTGACTTCCAGCATTAAATGTACTTAGCCTACCTTTCTTTTTTATCAGTTATTTATAGTATCCATATATGACTAAAGATGGTTACAGGCAACATAGAAGTGTTAGTTTCTACTAGGAGAATCTCTGCTCTTCTGGTAGAAATTGTGAGTGTACAGGTAGGCTTTCAGTTTCTTCCAGAGGAAACATGCCCCAGCCAGGGGAGTTTTTTTTCTTGTTAGAAGGAACATCCTGGTCTTAATGAAACTTCCAGTCTACTTACCAATTTGTGCAGGGGTCCACCCCTGGAGAGAGACCTACTAAAGAATATGATTTTTTGTACAGGTCAAAGGAGCTATACATTGTTGACATTTGGCTGATTTTTGTACTAAGTACATTTGTTGTTTAATAACAAAAATACTTAACTCCAGATAACCATGCCTAATCAATTTTAGTTTGTTAGTAAAAGACAGTCAGGTTAACTGTATGGAGCACCAATTCATACTGGTTATTCTCACGTGAGATCTGTAGTGAATGTTTACCAGTGCCCATATTTGTATTGCCTCATCCATAGTCAATCTAGTGGAAGTTGCTTTGCATTACTTCAAGCTAGTTTTGACCCCAGGATCCTAAACTCAGCAATCAAATGGTTTGACTTATATTTTATACTGGGAAGAAATTTGCATCCATTTGAATATCAGTAGTCCTCTCTTGAGTATTGCACTTATACTTTAGTGTGCTGCAATTCAGCATTTGTATAACATAAGGGAAAAACATCATGAGATTATAGATTGCAGGTAAGTGTCTAGAAAATGCATCCTCTACTAACACCATAGAATTATGGTGGTATTAGCCTGATTCTCTGCTATTCTTAACTTGTGCACTGTAAAATAACATGAAGTTAGTATGGTTCCAGTCTGAACTTTTTTAAATTGCTTAGTGATTCTTATATTGTTTAGGGGAATGTGAATTCAAACCCGAAATAGTTCATAGGCTTGTTACAAGTGTATTTACTCTAAATTGCAGTATGGGAGACCGTACCATTGTTGCAGTCTGCCTTACCAATTGACCTTAGCCTCTCTTTGGAATCGCCATGTAAAATGTGGTTTGGGTTTGGTTTGTTCACAGACACTCTTCTCCTCCCCTGCCCCTCCCCGTTTTGTCTGTAGGGCTGTCAGTTGTCATTTTCATAAGCTCTGTATTCATACAAACAATTAATGCATTTTAAACAAAAAACAATAATTGGAAAACTAGCTTAGTATTCTGTTTTTCTTGAGAAGGTTGCAGAGACATAAATGACATCTTCATCCTGGTAATTAAAGACTTGCTTGGCCTCTAATGAACTGAACTGACAGTCTCCCTACAAATATCTTTTACTTAGCAAAAAATGCTTACCTACCCAATGCCCTGCTCCCCAACATATAGGTACATAACAATAATTGTTTAGAGTTGCAGATGGATACAATCTTCCTTTCTTGCTATGTCCTACTGTTCCATGTTTTATTTTTCTTTGATTTGGCTCTGATTCTTGCTATTGGTTAGGGAAGGAAGGTGTTTTTGATTGGGTTAGTCTTGTTCTTATGTTATCCAGGCTGTCTTGTCCTGGTTCACCATCTGCCTGTTGCTGCTCTAACAGCTTGCTCTTTTCACCCCTTTATTACTTTACATCTCTGTGTACTTTCTCAACATCTTGTCCGAGTATCTCTTTTTAGTATTGCAGTAAAGAACATGATTAACATCCCTTGTGTGCCATTAGGTGGGTTTTTGGTTGTAGCTGTGTTGGTTTAAGGACATAGGCAGGTAAGATTCTTTGAGTAGATGCGATTATCTTTTATTAGACTGACTGAGTAGTTGGAAAAAAGTTCTTGGTAAGCTTTCGGGCGCAGTCACTCTTCTTCAGGCATAGAGTTTCCGCTGTTCTGAGACTACAAGAAATGAGAGAAGCTAAAAGTGTGGCAGGATACAAAAAAGGATGAACTTGATATAGACATTGGTTTTATGACACATTACAACCTGCCTGATATCTGATTCACTAGGTACTTGCCTGACCTGACTTTTTCTTACCTTCTCCTTTTTCCCCCCATCTTTTCTTCCCCTCCACTGTTTTGCCCTTTGTGTCCCTGATTTCCTGCTATTTCCTTCTTCACTGAGAGCCTCTTTCTTACCTTGTATCATTACCACTGTAGTGCTTCCCTTTGACCTTTTTTCCCCCCCTGCTTTCTTCCTCCTCCCTCCCCTACTGTACCTTTTTTTGTTTTTTTGTTTTTTTTCCTTTTTACCTATTAATATTTTCACTACATCCTCTCACACTTTGAGCTTCTCTCATTCCTGTTTTCCTGATCTCCAACTATTTCCTTTTTCACTGACAGCCTTTTTTTCTACCTTTTGTATTCTATTGCTGTAATGTCTCCCTTCTTAGCCTTCCCCCCCACCCCTGCTTTCTTCCCCCTCCCCTCTCTGCTTTTACCTTTTTTGGCTTTCTAAATTTCTACCTATTTACATTCTCACTGACATCCTGCTACACCTCTTTAACTTCTCTCATTTTTGGAGTCTCAGAGCAGCAGATACTTCCTATGCCTGAAGAAGGGGGTGACTGCACCTGAAAGCTTGCCAATAACTTTTTTCCAACTGCTTGGTATAATAAAAGAGAGATCACACTTACTCAAAGAGCCTTGACTGTCCTTGTGTGCCATTACACACTTCTTCTGGAGAGTACATATTTATACATCTCCCCATTCCCCTTTCCCTTCCACTCAAGCCACCAGTGTCTGTGCATCCACTAGTGTGTGTGGGCTTTTTAAAGTGCTCAAAGCATCATCAGATCGAGATGATCTCTCCCTTTCTTAACTAGTCCAAGCCCTGGAGTAAAAACTGATTTCCCATTGGTCTCTCTGATTATTAGTAAATCGGGTAGTTTGAAAGCTTTTGTATAACCACAGAGCAAAGGTGCATTTTTGGCAAAATGTCTGATTACAAGCAATGCTTCTGTGGCCTGCCTTGCCTCTCCTGCAGCAGGTGGAGAAGAGAGTACTGTCTATGTTGCACTGAGCACTTTACCAACATAGGATAATGGTGAAGTATTCCTTGGTGTGTATACAGCTATACTGCCAAAGTGTTTCATTTTGCCCAGGATGGGAAAACTCAGACCCACACTGCAGAAAATATTCTTAGCTCGGCACTTCTTTCACATGTTCTTCTTAAATCATAATAGTTTTTCTGTAAGTTCATTGCCTTTAAATAAAATGGAAAAGAGAATTTCTCTGCTTCAGGTTTTGGAAAATCAGTTCCCTTGGCAAGTAGTAGGTGGAGGAAGGCTTATTCATATAACTTCAGTCAAGGTAGCAATTGAAATGACAAGGAAGAAGGATTCCTATCTCTTTCATAAGTAATTCATGAGAAATGAAAACAAAGCATTTTTAGTACCAGATAACCATTTAATGAGTGTATAAACATTAGAAAGTTCAAATACCAAATTTCCAAATTGGTGCAGATGAGTTGCTTTTAAATAGCTATGGTATACATGATGGTCACACTTTATGTTATGGAATCTTGATGTCAGTTTTGTATTAAGAATTTAAATGTGCAAGTAATAATGTATGTTAATCTATTGGGAAACATTACCCTTCAACAACTGTAATATTTTGTTAATAAGTCCTAAAAATCTTTTATTTCTGTTTGGCAAACTTCTGAGATGCATTGATGCTTCTTGTGAGTTTAGGAGGTGGCTTTCAATTTGAAATGAGCTTTTCTTCCCCCCCCCCTCACCCCTTGCTGCCTTAGGTATTGCACATCTGTAACAAACTTTGTGGTGATGGGAGGATTCGCACTACTTGCAAAACCAGCCGTGTAAGTAAATCTTTTTCCTAATATTTATGGATTTTTGCTGACATAATTCAACTTTAGAGTTGAGAGAGAGAGATAATATGCAGACGCATGAAAAATGTGCAAAGGATTTTTCCTAACTCCACTTGCATGTAGGTATAATTTTTTTTTCTTTCAATTTCATACGTGATCTCGATACTAAAACCTGTTAAGTAGTGATTAAAATTGCTTTCGTGATTAATACTACACTGACTGGGAAACGAGAAAGTTCCCAAGCTCTTTGGCCTCCCAGTAGGGATGTGAAAGGTTAAACATTGAAATGATAAGTATGTTTATAATGCTAATGTATTATCAGTTAACATTTAGCACAAGGCACAGTCCAGTGGGTAAAGGAAATGGTGCAGTGTCTCAAGAACAGGAAGGCAGCAGAGCAGGAAGGAGGGAATAGCAAGGGGAACAGAAGAGTTGGGACCTAGTACCCATAGCCTGTGAGGTTAAAGAGGAAAATGACTGACAGCCTAATGACACATCAGTTAAGCAATTAGCTGCTCATTCACAGGTGCTTCCTTCTTCCCAATGGAAAGCCCCTTGCCTGCAGCTGCCACCCCTGGCTTCATGGGTGCTGTGCTTGGTGTTTGCCACCACTGCCTCCCTACCCCCTTTGCGGGAGTGGCTCCTGGCAGCAGCCATATCTGAGCTACTGTTAACCATTTAACCAATTATAATTGCAGGAGGTTAAATAGATATTTTTTTAAATTATATTTACATCCTTACCTCCCAGTTCCTATGTACCACTGTACACCTTTATCAAGGTTTTAACTGAAAAGGAGTATTTGTGTAATCCTGGGACCATCAGCAGCCTGTAAATTATAGATTGGGATTCACTGATGCATTACATTTTTCTGCATCTGCATTCTCTTAAATATTGCAATTTGGGAATTTATCAGCCAGTGTTGTCTCGCCTTGCAATGTGGGAGTTACTTCCTGCAGTTGTTTGGCCTCTTTGAAGCATGTCATAAACCATGTCACTGTGTTGCATTGTTTGAAGCACTGTGGAACCAAGGTAAAGAATTTGTGGGTGTAACTGAGGAAAGATGCTACTTGCTAAACATGAAGTCCCACCATGGAAAAGGAAGAGTTTTCCTCCTTGATTTGCAGCTCTTCATCCTAAATAAACCAGACCTAAAACTGGGGAACAGCAGTAGGTCCATAACAGACCCTGATAATTTTTAATATTGGAACTGCAGATACTGAATTCTTCATGTAGTGTCACTGAATAGTGACAGTTTCTCATACTGTTGCTAGAAACTCTTTAAATTGCTAGCACCTTTTTATTTATTTATTTATTTATTTTTTAGGTTTTGAAATTTTCAAGGAGAAAAGTTGTGGGGTTTTTTGTTTGGGATTTTTAGGGTTTTTTCAGAACTTTCGCTCTAAGACTTGTAAGGAAAAGCAAAAGGCATTCTGTACAGATAATAACCTGATGTTTAGAATAAATCATTCTGTTAGAGCTTCTGTCAGATATTGTCTCAATTGATATTTAATAATGTAAGCCAGTCCATGAATATTTCCTGATACAAACTCATTAGATATAATCCAACCTTTCACAAAAGCAAAATTCTCACTAGAAATCCCTATTGTTGGTAGGCTTTTTTGGGTATATCCTTTGAGAAAATAGGCAAGACCTGTGGTTATGATGGCTTTGTCATTTAATGTCTAGAATGCTTTCTGTGAGAGTGTTGCCAAAACGGCTAGTTTCGTTCCCCTGGAGGCTTGTTCAATTACCCTCAAGGAAAGAGTCACACATACAGGCTGGGTCCATCTAGGTTTATTGTTTGCAAACAGTTCGACCGAGGAGCAGAGAGCTCAAATCAGGGCCGCCGATGAGTCCGGCCTGGAATCACATTTTTATAGCTTATATTCAACAGAGTCTTGACGTACTAGAAGTTTATTGGCTGCAGTACCAGTTCCTAATTGTGACGTCTTATCTTGTAGGCTGTACTTAACTAGTTATTGGTTAATGTGACTTATCAGGGTTAGTACGTGCGCACTCAAAGGTAGAATTGCAGCATGCTCAGAAGAAAAGAGCAATTTCAACAAAGTTAGTTAAACTTTAGTAACTTCTTATCTTAACGTAACCTTAAGGCACTGGACAGAGATGATTTCAAAATGCAAGGCAAGCAGTAAGAACCATAGCTTGGACATTAGACCTCCTGATCTTTACACAAAAGGGTCATAAGATGGTCATAAGACACTTCTATCATATGGTTGTTGCTCAAGCATTACTGCAAAATTATGGGGGCTAACGTCTTTTTTACTACAACTCCCCCCTCAGATGCTTTCTTACTCTAAATTTTTAATAAGTGTCTGCAATAGCCAATTTCTGATAGTGTACAAACATTTCACGGTTAACAACTGATCGAACGGTCCGTCTCAGAAGGGTCATGATGCACGGTAGCCAAAAAAATAGATTAGAGTCCACATTTGTGTAAACGTAACTTCAGATCTCCTACTGGTTCACTTGTCCACTTGTCAGCTTCTTGTTCCCGGGTGTTGTCAGCTTCCGGAGTGACCACACCCTGGGAGTTGGTGTCCTCTGGATGAAAAGGCTTCACTCTTGAATAGTGGGTCCACTTGTCGCTGTTTGATAAGCGGACAGCCGTGTGCGTAGTCAGCAACACCTGATAGGGTCCTTCCCACTTTTCTGCAAGAGGATCTTTTTTCCACTTCTGTACCAGGACCTGGTCACCCAGTTTGAAGTTGTGGGCTGGTGCATCAAGCGGAAGGCTCTGGAAGGATGCAGCAAACCTGTGTAGAGAAGACAAAACAGACTGCAAGGCAATAACGTGTTTCCAAATTTCAGATTTACCAAGTTCTACAGTAACTAGTTCCCTCCATCCTGCTGGCAAGACCCTGGGAGGCATACCAAACATCAATTCAAAAGGTGATAATTTAATTCCCCTATGTGGTGTACTACGAATACGAGTTAAAGCCAGTGGGAGTGCCTGTGGCCATTTCAAATGAGCCTCAATACAAATTTTTGTCAACATAGCCTTCAGTGTCCTATTCATGCATTCCACCTGGCCTGAACTCTGGGGTCTCCATGGAGCATGGAGTTTCCAAGTGATATCTAAAGCTTTGGACACTTCCTGTACTATTTTCCCCACGAAATGACTGCCTTGATCTGACTCAATAGACTCGGGTAACAGAAATCTGGGTATTATCTTGTGGAGTAGCACCTGTGCTACTGTAGATGCGATAGGTGTTCTCGTGGGGTACGCTTCCACCCACCCAGTTAACTGGTCAACTAGTACCAACAGGTAATGGTATCGGCCGGATCTAGGAAGTTCAGCAAAATCAATCTGCCAAGCTTGTCCAGGATATTGAGCCCACGGTCTTCCTCCCATGGGAGCTGGTGGTCTGGCAGATTTTGGATTCACCTTCTGGCAAGTCGGACACTGAGAGACCGCTCTCTGGGCATCCAAATAAAGTCCGGGGGCTACCATTTGACGAGTCAACAAATCTCCCATTGCTGTGCTTCCCATGTGAGTGGAAGAATGCAATCGGTGGAGTATCTCTCCCAGCAGGGCTCGAGGTATCAACACTTTCTCTCCCGGTACGATCCACCATCCCTGTGAATTTTTACTAGCCTTGAGTTCAGCGGCTAGCTTATCTGACCCTGGACCATATTTTACTTCACAATTTTCTAAATAGGAAGACACTTCATGGGCCGTGCCCTGGAACGCTGCCTCTCCTCCTGTTTGTGCTGCCTCTTTAGCTGCCATGTCAGCCTTTGCATTTCCCCTTTTCTGGCATTCATCTGCAGCCTTGCCATGGGCTCTTACATGTACCACGGCCACCTCCTTTGGTAGCCGGAGGGCTTCCAATAACATTATTATTTGTGGGCCATTGGCAATCTTTTGTCCAGAGGCCATGATGAATCCCCGCTCTTTCCACAACAACCCATGGGCATGAACAGTGGCAAAGGCATAACGTGAGTCTGTAAAAATGTTTACCCTTTTATCTTTTCCCAATTCTAGTGCACAAGTTAGGGCCATGAGCTCCGCTGCCTGTGCTGACCATGTCGCAGGGAGCTTTTCTTTCCATACCGTTTCTGTCAATGTCACCACAGCACATCCGGTATATCGCACACCCTGTATCACACTGCTCAAACCATCTACAAAGAATTCCTCCTCCGGGTTCTCAATTGGGTCATTGTTCAAATCAGGGCGAATTAGTGCTGTCTGTGTCAATACTTCTAAACAATCATGACCCGGAGGCCCTGTCTCCGGCAGTAGAGTCGCTGGATTTAAGGCAGTGGTGTGCTTGAAGGTAAGACCTGGATTAGATAAAAGAAAGATTTCATATCTCGATTGTCTGGAGGGGTTCAAAAATTTCCCTCCTTCTCCTCCGAGAATCTGGGGAACCCCATGTGGAGTGTGTATCTCCATGTCAGCTCCCATCCCATTCAAAGGCAAACAATTTCTGACTATATTCATGTAGTGGAATAGAGAAGAAAGCATCTTTTAAATCTAGCACAGAGAATACCTCAGCATCCGCTGGAACCTGGGTTAAGATGGTGTGGGGATTTGGGACTGTATGGTGGTCCACTAAAATCTTTTTGTTTATGGCCCTTAAGTCTTGTACCAGCCTAAAAGAGATTCCATCTGCTTTGGGTACACCCAAGATTGGGGTGTTAAAGGGGGATGATCCCTCTATTAACCACCCATACCTCTTAAATTTTTTCAATTAGTGGCTTCAAGCCTATTCGAGTGGCTTTCTTCAGAGGATATTGTTTGACACACACAGGACCTTCTCCTTCCCTCAGGGGAATTTTTACAGGGTGTACATATTTTGCTCGGGCAGGAGTTCCGTCTACCCATACACAGGGATCCACATTTTCTAAAATCTCAATCCCTTTGGGTTCTGATCTTGTCTCAACTGTCCGTAAAGCCATCTGGTAGTTTGAGCCTTGCTTTACCGGTAATTGCACTACGATTTGATCTTCACGGAAGAAGATTTCCGCTTGCAGTTTTGTTAGCAAATCCCGTCCCAATAGTGCTACTGGGCAGGCAGGTGATACTACAAATGCATGCTACAGTTTATTATTCCCAGTCTTCGTGAGGAGGGGCTTATATACAGGCAATCTGATCCGTCTTCCCTCTATCCCTTCTACCATTACATACTTTCCGCTTCCTTTAGCTAAAGGGGGTTTCACAGGAATCATTGAAAAGGTGGCCCCAGTATCCACTAGGGCCTCATAATCTCTGCCACCTACCCTAATCTGTACCATGGGATCCTTCCAGGCGTTTGCCCGTAGGGCGGTGGCCTTGAATCCCTGGACCCTTCAGCTAGAATCTTCTCCCGAGGATTCCGCTAGCATCTGGCGGTCCCCTCGTTGGGTTTCCCTCTTTTTATCCCGTAGCTTAGGACAATCTTTTTTCCAATGTCCTTTTTCCCGGCAATATGCACATTCATCCGGCTGCGGCCGACCTCTTCCTTTCTTCTGCCCCCCCTCTGGTTGTCCTTTCCATCCTCCATTGCCATTAGTACTCTTGCTTAAGGCGGCTGCTAGCATGGCCATTTGCTTCTGTCCACACTTCTCCTCCTTTTCTGCTATTTGATCCCGGTTCCCATAGACTTTATACGCAATTTCCACTAGCTCTGAAAGGGGTTTCCCTGGTCCTCCTTCAACTTTTTGCAACTTCTTCCTTATATCTGGGGCCGCCTGCCCAATAAACAACATATTCACCATGCGGTGATTTTCTGAAGCCTCAGGGTTTATTTCACTAAATTTCTTAAAGGCATCATACAACCGCTTGAGGAAGGCTGAGGGAGATTCATCCTTTCCTTGGCGGACCTCGCATATCCTGGAGAGGTTTGGTACCTGTGGTACTGCCTTACCCAGAGCTTCTACTATAATCCCCAGATATTGACGATTCAGATCTCTCCCTTCCTCTGAGTCGTTATCCCAGTTGGGACTTTCAATAGGACATACAGCATGCAGGTCCCCTCCAGGGGCTACTACCCGCTCCTCAGCTATCTTATCCGCTACTCCCTGTACCATCCGCCTTTCTTCAGAGGTCAGGAGGGTATGCAGCATCATTTGAACATCAGCCCAGGTAGGACGGTGGGTTTGCCCTACTGACCGAAACAGATTTTGCATCTTATCGGGGTCTTCTCTAAAAGAAGGATTTTGATTCTTCCAATTAAACAAATCTGACGTGTGAAAGGGTACGTAAACGAAGGTTGTTCCCCCACTTCTCCTGGAGTCACTACTTGTCTCATGGGACAATTGTAATTGGTGTAATTGGGGTTCTTGTTACGGGAACTCCGGGGGATTTTATCGTGCCAGGATTCCATGAGCTTTAACGCTGATTTGAGCTGAGCCAGCTCCTCTGGGAAGCTGTCCGTTTCCTCATAAGGGGGAGCTGTTGGTAGGAGATTCTCTGGGTCTTTTCCCTTCTTTTCTCCTGAAACCCTGAGGCTACTTAGGGGTGCTACTGAGGGACTTTCTGACCTCTCCCTGCCCAACAAGTCAGGATCCTCTTGGAATGATGAGGATGATGGTGATGATTCCTGGAGCTGGGGCTAGAGTCCGTCTGAGATGATGATGGTGACTCCTGACTCCTGGAACTGGGGCTGACAGGTGACTGTGTTCTAACTCTGTGTCCTGGTCCCTGAATCAGATCTCCCTCACTACCAGAATCAGGAAGGACTTGGGCTGTTCTCCCAGTGTCTTTTGCCAATAACATCTTACACATTTTCTTTTTACACTTCTGAACCCATGGGGGAACAGGATTCATTATAGCACTTATCCAACAATCTATATATGGCCACTGATCCCGGTGGCCGTCCCGGGTTATCACATTTGAAACTGCATTAGCTAATTTTACATTGTAAGAACCAACTTCCGGCCATCCAACCCCGAAAGTGGGCCATTCCTTCTGACAAAATATAATCAAGTCATCCTTTGTCATTTCTATTCTATAGTCTCCCTTAAATTTACCAAAATTCCTCAGCATGCATCCTAATGGGGAAGCAGAATCTTCTTCTCGGGAGCTACCCGAACCCATTGTGTCGACCAATATACAAATGCACTCAGGTCCCTGTCCGCTGAGTCACGAGGTTTCAGCTGAGCCCCCTTGCGTTCAACTCTACCTTGTTGGGCAGAATCGGTGCGGCTAGGCTCAGCTATAGTCTCAGACTTGGTCAGCGGCTCATTTTTCTAAAGGGATTCCCCGGATCCAAAATCCAGACCAATATGCTGGATACCAAAACCAACACTTAAATCCTCAGGGCTCCCCAAATTCCCTTAGAGACCATTCAATTGACACAAGGAAAGCGAATACTCACTCTGCTGGACCCCTGGCGCCGTCTCTTCGGACCCACTCAGCCTGGGTGACTCGTTCAAAGGAGTGCCTTTGACCTTTCAGGTGCCCGACTCGCGGACCCAGGGGTCGTGACGGACTCCAAGATCAGTCCGGTGGCCACTTCACGACTCCCCTTTGCCGATCTCGTCGTGCCCCGAAGTAGTCCAGAGGGCTCCTGGCTGGCTTGCCAAATTGTTGCCAAAACGGCTAGTTTCGTTCCCCTGGAGGCTTGTTCAATTACCCTCAAGGAAAGAGTCACACATACAGGCTGGGTCCATCTAGGTTTATTGTTTGCAAACAGTTCGACCGAGGAGCAGAGAGCTCAAATCAGGGCCGACGATGAGTCCGGCCTGGAATCACATTTTTATAGCTTACATTTAACAGAGTCTTGACGTACTAAAAGTTTATTGGCTGCAGTACCAGTTCCTAATTGTGACGTCTTATCTTGTAGGCTGTACTTAACTAGTTATTGGTTAATGTGACTTATCAGGGTTAGTACGTGCGCACTCAAAGGTAGAATTGCAGCATGCTCAGAAGAAAAGAGCAATTTCAACAAAGTTAGTTTAAACTTTAGTAACTTCTTATCTTAACATAACCTTAAGGCACTGGACAGAGATGATTTCAAAATGCAAGGCAAGCAGTAAGAACCACAGCTTGGACATTAGACCTCCTGATCTTTACACAAAAGGGTCATAAGATGGTCATAAGACACTTCTATCATATGGTTGTTGCTCAAGCATTACTGCAAAATTATGGGGCCTAACGTCTTTTTACTACAGAGGATCTCAAAGCACTTTAAAAATGTATACTATCCAGATGGTTAGTCTTGTGCTGAAGAAAAACAGCTTTCTCTCCCAAGAAGGCTTTTCCCCCCTTAATGCTTCTTAAATAAGAGGGTTCTTAAATCCCATGGGCAGAATTAGGCTAGATATTCATTTGATATTTGTGAAGCAATATCTTATTAATCATATTGAACTCAAGGAGTCCTGCTGTGCAGTTCTCCAGGCTGATTCTTTGTTCTCTGTAGCCTGCCATCTAGGCTCTTGTTCCTCTCGGGCTTCCAGTTCAAATAGCTCCTAGATGGAAAACTACTTTGACGTGTCATACAAACATGGTTGTATATGGGTTTTTGGGGAGTTGTAGGGTTTCCTCACCAAAAAACTTTTGCTTGCAATTGCATTGTCTTTAAAATCGATTCCCTTTTCTCTGAAGTAAATTAGTTTTTTACTTTGGGAAATCAGACTAAAGATTATACAGATTCCATATTTATTTTAGAAGTAGGATGCAACTTGCTTCAACGGTAGAGGTGGGGAAATTGTTTAACCTCCCTGGGCAAGAAGGTTACAGTGTTGTAGCCATGATGATCTTAAGGAAATGTAAGAAGCAAAGGGTTTTTCTTCAGGTCTGTTTATGCCCAAATGTGCCTCTCCCAGCATACAGTAGGTCCAGTAAAAAAAAAATACTGCCAATAAAACCTTGCTGCTTGGACAGCAAGGGGAGGCAAAATATTATCTACATATGCCTGGGGAACATAAGCACAAATTGGGATTTTTTGGGTGATAACGTTATAGGCACACTGTTTTGATAGGGGGTACAAAACCGTTTTCTGTCTCGTATATCACCTGACCAGTTGGGAATCTAATGATAACAGCAACAAATTACTCTCCAAGTAAGAAGCTAGGTTAACTCTTCCCTTGGCTCTCTCACTTCAATGAAGAATGGGTTTAGTGTCAGAAAAAAAATTGCTCGCGCATACTTAATTAATTTACTAAGTCCAATATGTTTATAATGTTTTCTTAAATTATAGTGGAAATTGATGCTTCATGCTGTTCTCTTCTTTGGTTTATTTATTTGTTTTTAAATATTCCCTGTTTTGGTCTTTTTTTTATGATTACCCAGAAGAGGACTCTGTAGTAAGAGCTATAGTCTTATATGCCAAGTGTTACTAAGGCTTTTATCCTATCATTCTTTCCCCCTCTAGCGATTTCTTGAGTAAAAACGAGGAGCTGCTACAGAAGCTGTCTGAGACTAACGAAGAATGCATCCAGTTGGTAGAACTGCTAAATACCTTGTTTTTCTTGCCAGTCAGAAGACTTCATAATTATGCTAGAGTTTTGCTAAAGCTTGCTACCTGTTTTGAAGTGGTAAGATGTCTTTATCTCTTCCCAGTATTACAGTGCTTCTGAAACTTAATTGGAAGTAGCTTGTTTGTTGCATGCTGCTCTTTGATTTATATGAAGAGCCTCAGGTAGTGAAGTCATATAAATTTTATGAACACACTTACCACTCTGCTTTTAGTATTCCTTGAACATCTTTCATTGAGAACTCCATTGCATCAACACTGCATAAGTGACAGAAAGCAGACTGGCTACCTTTTGGTGTTGCTTTTAGTGACCTGATGGAGATGTTGTGATGGTGTAATGAAAGTATTGGTATTGGACTCTGGTGTCTCTCAATGTGTGTGGTGTTTTGTTTATTTTTCCCCATTAGACATCTTCAGAATACCAGAAGCTTCAGGATTCTAGTTCTTGCTATGAGACTCTTGCTATCCACCTTGGGAGGAAAAGGAAAGAAGCAGAATACACACTGAGCTTTTGGAAGACCTTCCCTGGGAAAATGACGGTATGCTCACAGCGGTCAGTTGATTTGCTACTAGTGTCATACTGCAGATTCCCATTAACCTAGTTTCTGAAGTCACTGTTTTCTTCCTCCATTTCACTGACTTGTTCTCATCTTCTACAGCACTTCTAATTTTAGAAAGACTTGGCTATTGCTGTAATTAACTTATGGTAAACTAACATCCTCAATATCAAGAATGACTTGATCACTTTCTGATCTTAACTGTAGGATTCCCTGAGGAAATCAGAACGTCGGTTAATCTGTGAAAGCAGTAATCGGGGGCTGGTTTTACAGCATGCTGGAAGGTTCTCAGTGAACTGGTTCATCCTCTTTAATGATGCTCTGGTCCATGCACAGGTGAGAACATGCTAGAACATAAATGTTTCCACCTCAGCTTAATGACCGGCAACTTTTGGATGTGATTAATTTCTATCTTTATTTAGGTTTTTTTATGCTGTTCTTTACAATGGTATTCAATGCCAAAAAGGGAGAAATATTTCCTGTTTTCCAAAGGTTAATTCAGTGGATTATTTCAACCATCAAAAATACTTGTACACCCTGGTCTTTATTTGTGGCCTGGTTTGTTGTGGGTATTTGAAGCAGTAGTTTGAATATTATTGGTTCACTGAAATCTATCTCAATCCTATCCTCAGATGGGGAGAGGGTATATTACAAGGAATTTGGGAAGGGGGAAACTGGCATATGCTCAGTGAGGTTTCTTTTCTTTTTTTATTTTTGCCTTTTTTCCTGCTTACAGTTCTCAACGCACCATATTTTTCCCCTGTCCACAGTGTGGGTGGAGGCTGTCTCAGAAGAAGCTGGGAATGTGTGAGTATTTCTCTGTAATCCAAATTTATTTCTAATCATGGTTTTTTTGTTTGTTTGTTTTTTTTCCTGAAGTATTTGGATGTTCTTCCTTTACTCCAATTGATTGGATTTTTTTTTTAAACTGGGGAAATGAGATATAAGAGTTAGGTATATCTTTGATCTGTATATCATGCTAATCCAAACAAAGTGGTATTTTTATTTAACAATGCCTTGTTACAATAGGATTCTACTTTGTTTTTTGAGACCTGTAAATACGATCAGTGACTTGGATGAGGGGGTAAAAAGCACCCTATTCAAATTTGCTGATGACACTAAGATGTGGGGGGATGTGGGCATGCTAGAAGGGAGGAGTAGGCTGCAATCAGACCTGGACAGGTTACAGGTGTGGGCAGATGAGAACAGGATGGGTTTCAACACTGACAAGTGCAAGGTGCTGCACCTGGGGAGGAAGAACCAGCAGCAGACCTACAGGCTGGGGAACTCCCTTCTTGTCAGTGCAGAGGCAGAGAAGGATCTTGGAATCATTATTGATGTCAAAATGAACATGGGCCGACAGTGTGGGGACGTGGTCAGGAAGGCCAACCTCACCTTGTCATGCATCTCAAGCAGGTCCAAGGAGGTGATCCTCCCCCTCTTTGCGACATTAGTCAGGCCGCAGTTGGAGTACTGCATCCAGTTCTGGGCACCGCACTTCAGGAGGGACGTGGACAGCATTGAGAGGGTTCAGAGGAGGGCCACCTGCATGATCGGGGCAGCAGGGCAGGCCCTATGAGCTGAGGCTGAGGGACCTGAACCTGCTCAGCCTCCACAAGAGAAGGCTGAGGGGGGATCTAGTGGCCTGTTACAAACTAGTCAGAGGGGACCAACAGGTATTGGGGGAGTCCCTGTTTCCCCAAGCACTACCAGGAGTGACTAGAAATAACAGTCACAAGCTGGCAGAGGGTAGATTCAGGCTAGATATCAGGAGGCGCTACTTCACTGTCAGGGTGGCTAGGGGCTGGAACCAACTTCCAAGCGAAGTGGTGGTGGCTCCTATCCTGGAGGTCTTTAAGAGGGGGTTAGACTAACCTCGCTGGGGTTGTTTGACCCCAGTACTTTTTCCTGCTATGGCAGGGGGTCGGACTTGATGATCTGCTCAGGTCCCTTGTTACCCTACCAACTATGAATGATTGTATGTCTGCTTGGTTTTTGTTTTTTGTTTTTGCTTTTTTTTAAAGTTGGGGTTGAGCAAGATGGGTGAACAGTCTTCTGTGGATGTTACTATTCAAATTCTGAGTTGAAAAGAAAGTAATGCTAATCTTGAATATCCTCTCCTGTACAACACCAATCTTGCTACAATATCCCTACTTTAAGAGACTGAAATTTCATCATATAATGCGTAGATTCTTTCTAATATGGGTTTATTCTTGTTTATGTTTAGGAATGGTTTGAAGATCACTACACCAGAGGAACAACTTATTCTCCTTTCATCAACACCACAAGAAAAGGTATGCAGATGCGTGGACTTTCCTGATTATCTTTGTGATGCTTCAAAATACCCTGTTTAGATCCTTTTAATGAGATGGGTGGGGGGGAGGAATGCATCTCAGGGGTGGGCAGTCTAGCCTGTGGGCCAGATCCAGCCAACAGTGAACTCCATTTCCCAGCAGCCCCTGCCCATGTGGCTGGGGCTGGTTTCAGTGGAGACCCCAGCAGCAGCTGCACCATGATGGCATGGGGCTGGGGTTTCCATGAAGAGTGGCCCTAGCTGGGCTGGCAGGGTGGAAAGCTGCTCTGGCACCAGGCTGGGATCTTGCAGCAGTGACATTGTGGTCTGGAGACGGGGCAGAGCTGCAACCTGCAGCCTGCATGTTCTGGGCAGGGATGTGCAGGCAGCAGTTTGTGGCTGTGCCCTGGCTCCGGACCACGCTGTCACCATTGCAAGATCCTAGACCAGCTCTGGAGCTGCTCCCTGCCCAGCGCTGCTGGGACTGGTGTCCACAGAAACCCCGGCCCTGCACTATCACAGTGCAGCTGCTGCTGGGGTCTCCATGGAAACTGGCCCCAGCCACATGGGCAGGGGCTTCTGGGAAATGGAGTCTGGCTGCCAGCTGGATCCACTGATTTGCCCACCCCTGATCTATCTAGTCTCAGGACTAACGTAAGAAAAAAACAGTTATCTAAGTACATACATTTCTAACTCCTCTGGCTTTTTCTTTTTGTATTCATATCTGGAGTAGTGATAATGTGTATAGAGACATATTGTGGGGAGGGTGCAGAGGGTGCTTAGAGAAGAAATGCTAAAGATAATTGACAGGCAAGGGTTTGAATAATAAAATTCTTCTCTAATCTATTTCAGACAAAGTGGCTGAGGGCTATAAGCCAAGCTGTGGATCAAGCTCTTAGAGGAACTTCTGATTTGCCCCCTTATGGAGGTAGTGGGAATATCCAGAGACAAGAACCTCCCATCTCTCGTAGTGCCAAATACACTTTTTATAAGGATCCTCGGCTTAAGGATGCTACCTATGATGGAAGGTGGCTTTCTGGGAAACCCAATGGCAGGTAAAAGCATTTAAGACTTGAAAGGGATAGGAGGAGTGAGGTAGTTTTTGCTGTTACGTGTTAGTGTGCTTTTTAATGAAGGGTTTTTTTTTTTAAGAGAACCATCTTCATCTGGTAACTGCTTTATTTCTGTGTGTGTGTATTCCAGGGGTGTCCTAAAATGGGCAGATGGAAGGATGTATTTGGGAATGTTCAGGAGCGGTTTAGAAGATGGGTAAGAGTGGACTTTACTAAGCAAGAGAACATAAATATTTGTTTATGGGAGGTAGCACTCTTTAGTCTGAGATTTGTATATAAAATATTGCATAGCTAACAAATAAGTGTACTAGACATCTCACAAAACATGTACAAAGCCTGTCCATGAACAGTGTAAGTTCAGTTTTCAAAGTGATGGAGGCCTCAAGGAAATGGCAAGAGATTTGACAATGAAAGTGTGTGTGAACTTTGTTAGGTTGCTTTTTTTGCTTGAAAAAGCAACACTGCATTTTTTAAATCTTTTGCTTGGTTTCTCTTTGTCCCAAGATGCTATTCTCCACCCCCAGATGAAATGGCTTCATTATTTGTTACTCTTTCAAAAAGCATGAAATCTCTTTAACTATAAGTTCAGTGGCATACTCTTGCTTTGGATGTTAAAATTATGATTATTCAGTTTCCTGTGCCACTTTCCAAAGATAAGACAAAAACAATTTATTCTTCTTAATATTCTTAATGCCTATTAAGGATACTAAGTATTGAACCCAAATTGTGAGCTTAATTTGCCATAACATTAAAAGCAAAATTTATCTTACCCAAGAATGAAGAGGGTAGCAAGCAATGGAGAGGGAGTTAATGTGAAATGAAACTTATAAACTACTAGCCAGTCGCCCATCAAGGAAGATGTGGGGGGTGAGGATGGCATGCTTTCACCCAACACCCTGCACTGCCACTGATCTGCCTCTTGCCCCGTGGCTCCCCCATGCCTCTGGCCCTACTTTTGGCCCTTCAGCCCCTGCTGTCATGGGTAGGGGGGACGACAGACGGGGCCCCTTGTCTGGCCCCACTCCCATTCTGCATTGGGTCTGCCCCCATTGCACCCCCTTCCTTCCCCCTCTACCCCCAAGACCAGACCAGAACTAAATGTGTTGAAAATAATGCAGGGTAACACCCCCTAGTGATATGAAAGTTGTTACTTTGGTACAAAATGTGCTAACTGCTGATGTTGGTGAAATGCCAGTGAAATCATAACTTAGTGCATTAAAATTTTAAAATATGGGGGTTTTTTATGCAGTAGTAAAATAATGGATTTGTGTATATGCTTGTAATATGGCTGCTCAGGTTTTGTTTGATATTCATGTGTTGGCAGGTATGGTGAATACAGGGTGCCAAACAAAGCATTGAACAAAGATGACCATTATGTGGGATACTGGAAGGAGGGCAAAATGTGTGGACAAGGAGTCTACAGGTATGGACCACATATTACCTTTCTGACAGAAGGTGTTTTGTAGTTCAGGAAGGGGATGGGAGACTCTGAACTTGATCTGATATTACAAGTACTGTTTTCAGTTGCAATCCTCTTGTATTGGAGCACTGCTTTCTTTTTAGAAGGGAGAACTCTTGTATTGGGACTCTATCATTGCATCTCCCAAGTTCCTGGCAGTAGTTAATTGGCTTTAATTTTAATAATTCTTTGGGTGCTTTCTACTGTTAATGAATACACTGATGGCTGTTATCTTGTTTCCATTTTAATGTTGCCACATCCTTTCAGTTTTTAAGGTGACATTTTCCCTTCTTGAAATGTCATAATGGCAGACCAAATAGTATCTCCCCATCTTGCTTTAAAAAGGTTCTTTAAAAGTAGTGGTCCTGTCTCATTTACATCTTAAACATACTTGTTAATATGATTCCAGAGGTGGACATGATTTTAATGTGATCTGAAAGAAAAGGTTCATTATCTATCCCTGAAAACCTGGATACAGTATGGATCAATGTGGAACAACATGGATCACCAAAGCTGTACTCATTCTCTTTTGTGATTGCAGCTATGCCACTGGAGAGGTGTATGAAGGCTGCTTTCAGGATAATGTGCGTCATGGACATGGCCTCCTGCGCAGTGGCAAACTGACATCTTCCTCGCCTAGTATGTTCATTGGCCAGTGGTCAATGGATAAGAAGACTGGATATGGAGTCTTCGATGATATTACAAGGTAATATGTTTACAATAGAAATCCTAAAAATATAATATGCTAGTTACATATGCTGTAGGAACTAAGTAAATTTTGGTTAACCTACAGTGAAGCCCCTGACTTATTCTCAAAGCTAGGGGCAAATTACTTCACCTTCTCATGAATGAGGGAAATGAGCTGAAAAAAATAATGCACTGAAAATGGATGCTGCCTCAGCCCAAATAAGTAGATAGCCACCTGTACACACATCCGCTAACCTCCTTTGAATGAAGTGTTCCTTTTCTGTGAAAAAGCTCTTGGATTTTATGAAATCCAAGTAGTAGCTGCCAATTTACTGACTTGAAAGCCCATTTGAGAGAGGAGCGAGAAGCCATGAAAAGTTTCCTGGTTATACAACAGTTTTCAGTCAAAAATCTCAAGTTCCTTCCAGTCTGTTTCACACTTGGTTCTGTTACATGTTTCCCTTGCACTCTTCAGAAGACTTCATATTTAGCTACTTACTGTTCCTGTTCTTGCCATCAAATTGTTTTTCATTAGTCCATTTAGTCTGTTTCTCCATGTGGAAAGTTGTAACTTCTGGTGGAGAGTGGAATTCAGAACCTAGTTTTTACTGTCACCTCCTTTGGATAAGTTGGATCAAAGGCCCTGTGCAATTTATTTCTTCACTATCACTTGGATACCTTTTTTTTATAGCAGTATTCCTTCCTTTTTTGGGTAGGAGGTGTGTAGGTACCCACCTTTTTGGAGCCCAGAGGATTCCCTCTTTCACTAGTCACAGGGCCTAAAGGACTACAGATAAAAGGTTGCATTTACTCGTGTGTCATTTGGCAATAATGCATCTCGGGAAACCAGGAGTTTACTCTTCCTTCCTCCATTCCAGAAGCTGAGCATGTTGCATCTTCCTCCTTAAGTCATGTGGGCTCTAACTTTTTTCTATTGCAGTAATGCATTAGTTCCATTAAAATGAACACACATGCTTGCTTTTATTCTTTGTCTTTAAATATTTATTAACCTATGAACCAAATGAATGTCTTAACTGCAGTGTTCTTTTTTTTCCATGCCCTGGTCCTGTGTTCTGTTTCTGACCATTTTTGTACTCTTGTGCTCCATCTTTTGTTCCAGTGCACTTGATATAAGTGGAACAGGAGGCCTTTCTTTCCTAATTGACCACCCCTCTGTAAAATGGGGACTCTGTAGGTTGTGACAGCTTAGTTTGGGTGTGTCAAGAAGTCTGAATAATAAAGCATAATCATAGTTCATGTAACCTTTTACCCATTGTTTATACATCTCTTATTGCTATGGATCTTCTTTTATATATGGGTCCTTCAAAGGTCAGTTAGTGTGGATTCAGGTCACAAGTCTTCCCTTTTTCTCTTCTTATAGCTACTGTTCACATCTAGTCACTTAAACATTTGCTTTATCGGGGTCTCATTCTGTCATCTTGAAATGTGCAATTCTTGAAAAACTAGAAATGCTAGGTTTTGATGTGATGGGGCTGCCAATAAATTAATGAAGGATATCTTTTGCTTTCTTGTCTTTCTGGTAGTTGGCTGTCCTTTCATTGAACTGATGAAATCAGATTAGCAGTTGTCATACAGAATTCAAACGTACTGCTTCTGACTCTTCTAGAAGCTATTAATTCAGTGTCACATTAGAGAGACAGTAGGAGTGATTCATGAATAAACTAGTCGATCTACAAAACTATTTTAGTTGCCTATAATTTTTTTTTTCTTTTCATCACCTATTTCTGCAGGGGTGAAAAATATATGGGAATGTGGCAAGATGACCTCTGCCAGGGGAATGGTGTTGTAGTTACTCAGTTTGGACTGTATTATGAAGGAGCTTTTAATACCAACAAAATGATGGTGAGTTGGATTCTAGGCTGTCTAGTGTGTACACATGTATGCACGCATGTGTGGTGTGTAGTTTTTGTCCCCCCAGCCCTTCCCCTGCCTAGTAACAGTTGTTTATTCTATATAGGGTACTCCCACATACTGGACTGTTAAAACCTGGAAGAACTTGTTCCTATTCCATCCTCTAATGTTGGTGTTTCTGTGTTCATCTGTGTTCTATTATAGGCTCCTTCATTGGCTATCACTTCAAAAATCATCATACTACAGTTTATCCCTAAATCTAGTATGAAGTCTTTTCAGTGATGATTACTTTCTATATTTATTGGTCCATTATTATGCTAATTGTGATTATTCTTTTATGTAGGGGACTGGGATTCTGCTTTCTGAAGATGATACAGTCTATGAAGGAGAGTTTTCAGATAACTGGACTCTTAGTGGAAAGGTTGTAATTATGACTTGTGTACCCTTGGCCTTTTTTTAAACTCATTCTAGTTCAGTCTCTTCTATGAATGGCTTTCAGTTTTAACGTTTTATTTTGTCTTCTCTGTTCTCTTGACTCTCCAAGGGAACACTCACCTTGCCAAATGGAGATTATATTGAAGGTCTCTTCAATGGAGAATGGGGATCTGGGATAAAAATCACTGGAACCTACTTTAAACCCAGCTTGTATGACAATGAGAAAGACAAACCTAAAGTATTGTAAGTGCTGGCTGGGGACCAATTGTTCTAATGCAGTGGTGCTCTTGAGTGTCTCTATATAACTACAGACCTGTTCTGAAGCTATTTAGATAACTTAAAGCATTTTGGCATCTGACGCTAACTTTTTAAAGACTGTTTATTGTGATGCCTTTTACTGTACATGGTACTGTTAAGTAGGAGTTGCAGAACAATGAAAACAAGCTTCAGGATTGTGGAAGTGGGTGAGGGTCACTCTCCTCCTTTCTCTTCAATGCTGCTTTGGGCATGAAGGTAATGACAGTTTTGAAATTTAAGTTAACTGACCACTTCAGCTGAAGCATGACTTCAGCAAGGCTAGCGTGGAGAATGAAATAGTAAAATTGGAGGGGTTACATTGGTTGCATACCTTCTAATTTGACAATAGTTCTGTGGAGGAGTCTGTCATCAAAAAAATCCAGTATAGTATGGATTCATATCAGTAGAACTAGGAACGTGCATAGTTAATTGCTAGGAATATTATAGAGGAACCTCTTGGATTGCTAAAATGATTAAGTACCACCCTTTGCAAAAGTGATTCTAGAAATTAATCTGGGGAATAGGCAGCACATTGGATTAGCCTAGTGATTTCTCTCTGAAGACCCCAGTTCTGATTCATTTTAAGTGATAATGAAGATGCATTTGATTTTAATTGTTCTTCACATCAACCCAGAAATCAATTGGCAGACCTATAGATAATTTCAAAATATTTACTAACTCTATACCTGCTCATAAGTACTGTTATTGAATCATTAGTTTCAGGATCATTAAACTTACTCAAATTTTTAGAAATATATTAGCGTGGGAAACAGCCCTCATGTTTTTGCATGGCTGACTTCATTATGCTCCCTGCAGCACTTACTGGTAATTTATTTTGACAGTACTGACACTTGCAACTGGATGCCAAGTTAACCAGGCTTCCCTGCTGAACTGAACACTTGCAATCTTAGTAGATGTCTGCTTTTCACCCCAGTAGGGAGTCTATGAATAAATATTTACATATTTGTGAAGATTGTCTGCAAAACAAGGGGCTTTAGCTGCCTCTCTTTTTAGGTGCCTCAAGTCAACGCTTATTGGTCTAGTGTTTTTGTTTTTTTTTAAAAACCCCCACAAATTAATGCCCACTCCTATGATGATACAAAATGAGACAACTTTTCAATCAGTGTTGCATGTTCTTAACTCAAGGCTGATAAACCTACTATGAATGAAAAATTGAGTGTATAATGGTTTGTTGAGTTAGAACTACTAGTTACTTGCAACTTATTTGTAGTCCGTAATGTCGAGGAGTACTAGTCATGGACTGATCCCACTGTTCTAGATGATGTCAAAAGAAAACCTTTTCTTCGTTACATGGATCTCTAGGCCTTCTCAGTCAGCATCAGTGGTGAAAACAGTCAGTTGGGTTGTGCATTCTTTCGTTACCAATGACTTCCAAGCCAGCAAAGCAATGGACATTTTCAGAGGAAGGCAGGGTAGCTTTGCACCTTACAGACTAACCAAAGTAGACATATTGGTTAATCTATAGGTGCAAATCGACCTTGCCTTCTATTTGACATCAGACTCGCACTGCTAACTGTCTCTATTTTCACAAGTCATATGTATTGGATTATATGTGTTATAACACTATTTAAAAAAAAAAAAAAAAGCAGAAATTGATTTCACATTCTTCTAAAGGGAAGAATTGGGGAACAGTCCCTACTATAGGTCATGTATTTGTCTGAGAATGGAAGACTAGTGCTGTTCTGCTTCTTAAAAGAAGGTCATCTTGGAAACCCTAGCAAGTCAAACTACTATAGGTCCAAGTCTTTTTTTCTGTTCTAACTTTATTTTCAATGCTAATACTTTACCATAAAGAATTTTTTACATATCAGGTCAACATAATGCAGCTCAATGTGTTAGATTAAGCTGACTTTAGTATTCCTAAATATTGTGACTTCAAACATGACTGTTTTAATTTTAATGCTTGTTATTGTTAGGAGGAAGCTTGGACTCTTAGCAGTACCTGCTGATGAGAAATGGAAAGCAGTGTTTGAAGAATGCTGGCAGCAGCTGGGTTGTGAGAGTCCAGGCCAAGGGGATAGATGGAAGGCTTGGGATAGTATTGCTGTGGCCCTGACCACCAATCGGCGTCAACACAAAGACAGGTTGGTGCTCTTGACATTGTGAGACTTAAGTTCAAACATGAAAAATTCACTGATTCTGCCTCCTGATGCAGAATGTTGGTTCCAGAGTATAGGGGTTGGCATCAGTTTGAGTCTCTTACTAGTTGGCATTTGTTTGATCCCTATAACTGGCTTTTACCCCCATTTGGCATTTGGTGTGAGAGGGTACCAGGTGATACAGATTGGAAGAGGTGTCTAATTCCACGTGTATATTTACCTATCTCTTTGTAGTGCTAGGTAAATGTTTAGAAACAGCAGTAATCTAACTATTTGGAAGAATGCTAAATTCCAGGGAAGACTAATGGGGAGTTGGTTCATATATAGAGAGTAGGGCTGTGTGAAGCTTTGCCGGCTATTTCATTTCGACCTCGAAACGATGAAATCGGAACAAAACGAAGGGCTTTGAAACGCAATGATGCTTGTCAAAATGTTTCTAATTTTGAAGCGGCCAGCCAGGTGGTGGGAGGCACGGGAGAGCCAGGGCTGCACTCTGAGTGGCTCCACAGCCCCATGTGGCTCAGCTTGGTGGGGAGCGCAGCCCTGGCTCTCCTTTTCTCCTGCTGCCAGGCTGCGCTCCGATTGGATCCACCAGCCCCACAGAGCTCAGCCTGGTGGCGGGAGGTGAGCAGAGCTAGGGCTGCACTCTGCCACCAGGCTCTATGGGGCTGGGAGCTGCTGGCAGCTGAGCCTGGTAGAGAAAAGCACCTCCTGCCACTGGGCTCAGCTCCTAGTGGGGGAGCAAGCAACCCACGATGGCTGCTCTGCTTTCTCTTGCTCTGCTCTGGGACAGTCTCTCTTCCAGCTTCTGTGTGAAGGCGTCTCCCCCTAGTGGAGGGCTGGGGGGTTTGAGCAGGGCAGGGACTGGGCTGGCAGCCAGGCCGGCAGGGCTTGCAGGCAAACTTCAGACTCCACGGCAAACTTCAGACTCCACGGCTGCCTATGGAATCACCTGACCTGGAAGCCCATGTCAAGCTCCTGCGGTGGGCCAGGACCCACGGCACTGAGGAACTGGGCCCCCTGCCTGCGCTCCTGCTGCTGTCCAGCCTCAGGTGATTAGAGCACAGGCAGGGGGTCCATTTTCTGGCCTTGTAAACCGAGCCAGGAGGCAAAGGCCAGGGCCACAGCCAGCCTCTCTTCCCCCCTGATCTGCCCCAGTGCTGGAGAACTGAGCCTGGTGGTGGGAAGCGCCTCCCGCCACTGGGCTCAGCTCCCAGCGACTTGCAGCCCTGGGGAACTGAGCCCGTTGTGGGGGGAGTTTATAGGCCATTTCGTGCTTCCCCCATTATAGCCTATGAGCGAAGGGAGAGGGTACAGCGAAGGGCAACTCGTATGGTCAAGGGCCTGCAGACCAAGCCCTATGAGGAGAGACTAGAGAAACTGGACCTTTTCAGCCTCCGCAGGAGAAGGTTGAGAGGCGACCTTGTGGCTGCCTATAAGTTCATCACGGGGGCACAGAAGGGAATTGGTGAGTATTTATTCACCAAGGCGCCCCCGGGGGTTACAAGAAACAATGGCCACAAGCTAGCAGAGAGCAGATTTAGACTGGACATAAGGAAGAACTTCTTCACAGTTCGAGTGGCCAAGGTCTGGAACGGGCTCCCAAGGGAGGTGGTGCTCTCCCCTACCCTGGGGGTCTTCAAGAGGAGGTTGGACGAGTATCTAGCTAGGGTCATCTAGACCCAGCACTCTTTCCTGCTTGTGCAGGGGGTCGGACTTGATGATCTATTGAGGTCCCTTCCGACCCTAACATCTATGAATGTCAAAACAGCGAAACCATTTTGACAAAATGGAACAGTGCTTTCTAAATGAAACGCTGTTCCATTGAAACGGAAGTCAAAGCAGAACACTGCTGTTTCTCACAGCCCTAAAAGAGTTCTGTTAACACTATGTATTTCAGAATGATTCGTAATGGATTTGAAAAGCTAAGAAATAAAAGTTAAGGTAGAGGCCTTTTTAGAGGAGAACGTGTTCAAATTTCATCTGAAAATGTAGAAAAGCTATTCAAGATGTTGGGACCTGCAGGAAAGAATCGCAAAGCATTAGTGAGGACTCGCTCTGGTGTGAGAGCAGGTATGGAGCAACAAGTGGCTGCTCCTTCCCTCCCTTACTGGTCTATGGGAATAGCAGGAGCAACTGCTTCCCCTGCCTTCCCCATACCAGGGTGATCCCAATCTTGGGAAGGTGTGGGGAGCTTTTCCTTGATTCCTCCTGGAAACCAGGAGTTGGGCAGCAAGTAGTGGGGAAGTATACAGGCATTCCTCCTCCCAGGAAGAACTCTCCCAGGAGCAACCTCTGCCAGGTTGGAGTCTTGAATTTTTCTGCCAAAACTGACGGTTTGGTTTTGTTTGGGGAGAAACTGGTACAAATTCCCATACATGTCTGGTTTCTGCTGGGAAATCTGAAGTTTTCCAGGTAGAAACATAATGCATGTATATGGCCAGTGTCAAGTTTGGGAAGTTTAGAGAAGAGAACATGGTGGATGGAATTTGTTTCCTTGTGCTCCATTTCTCATCCTTTGCCTGTTTTTAAGAGACTGTTTTGTGGGGGCAGGGGGAAATATATATCTACATTTAGACTCTAAAAATCAGTAATTGGTTTATTTGTAGAGCGTGTCTTGTATTATTAGAATATAGACTGTGTCTGTCCTTTGTATTGCTACAGCCCAGAAGTATTGAGTCGTTCACACACTCAGACACTGGAGAGTTTGGAATTCATTCCACAACATGTTGGTGCCTTCACACTAGAGAAATATGAAAACATCAGGAAATATTTAATAAAGGTATCATAACCAACCACTTTTGGTTCTTGTCTGTAAAGTCTGGTTTAAGGTTTCATAACCTGCTAACTTCCAGTTATCCTGCTGACTTCAGTTGTTGTTCAGGTGTGGTTCCTTTTGGTCCTTTCTGTACTTGCATGTCATACTTACTCACAAGCCACATACAACTTTTCCCCCAGTAATCTGCTCTCCAAAATTGAGATACACCTCTCAAGCTGTAAAGGTGATTTCTGTGCTGGAACTGAAGTACAAAAATTTAATGGCTGCTGGTGCTGTCCCTTCTTCCAGCCAGGAAGGGAGGGAAGAGCATCCTCTGCAGTGTGATGGGCTTAACCATTTCACAGTTGCTGCGCAACTGCCAGTAGATTTTGGCTGAGTGCCTTAATGAAATGACTTGGTAAGTGTAGCACACAGTAGCTTGTTTGAAGGTTAAATTACTGGATCTTTGAGCAGTTAAACTGAGACTTATTTTCAGTTCTTGAACTTTAGAAAATCTCTTGGACTTGTTTTGTAGCTGCATAACCATCTGATCATGTGATTTTAATACCTCTCCCTTCAGGCCTGTGACACCCCTCTCCATCCCTTGGGAAGACTTGTGGAGACCCTAGTAGCTGTGTACAGAATGACTTACGTTGGAGTGGGAGCTAATCGGCGATTACTACAGGAAGCTGTGAGAGAAATTAAATCCTACCTCAAACGCATCTTCCAGTTGGTCAGGTAAAAAGAATCAGATTTTAAGTTAGGCTTCTGTTGGATCAATAGAGACACCTTTTATTTTAACTGGCTAGAACTAATTTAGACCGAATGTGCCAGCATCTACTTCACTTTAAAGAATTTTGCATTTAGGAACTGTCTTGAAAGAATTTTCTGCTTTAGCTGACTTGACAAATCAGAACAGCAAACCCATTCCTCCAACCCCTATCCCATGGTGTGTTTTACTTATTAAGGATCTGCCTGTAGCAGAAGGCATTCTTCAACATTAGTCTAAAAGTAGTTGTTGCTAGCTTGTCTCAAAGGTGTTTCTAAACCGGTCCCCACAGATCACGCACATGGAAATCGGGGGTAGAGGAGATGAGGTTCTTTGGGTAAATGTGATATCTTTTATTAGACCAACTAAATAGTTGGAAAAATTGCTCTTTGCAAGAGGAGTGCGCTTTAGAACAGCCTTGGGAATATTCTCCTCTTGCACTGTAGTAGAGTTCTGCTTAATGCAAATAGTTTCTAGTTAGCAGGCTTTCACCTGCGGCATGATACAACCTAAATAAAAGAGGCTGCTTTGGCATTTAGCTGGCCTTTAACTGTTTTGTAAGATACCTCTTAAAAGGTGTAAATAAATAAATATAATCCATGCATAAATTTATAGTACTGTAAACTCTCCATGGTGATCCTGGATGTCTTGGAGAATGCCTGCATTTTTAGTATGTTAGCAAATGGATTGGTGTAATGTGATTTGTTTTGTTTAGGTTTTTGTTTCCTGATCTCCCAGAAGAGGGCAGCACAATTCCACCCATTGTGACTGAAACAAAGGGAAGGACATCCTTCTGCAGTGGGAAAACTGACTCCAGATCAGAATCTCCTGAACCTGGGTGTGTAGGGAGATTTCTTCAAAAAGCTAGTAAAGAATTATTTTTCACACAATATACCTTATCCTGAAAGCACTTAAACACCTATTTAAAGACAGGGATGTGCTTAAGTGGTGTCCTGAATTAGGTTGCACCTATATTGCACTTTCCAAAGGAAAAACTCTTAGCCTTTGCCTATGAAAATAGATACTGATGGCCAAACAGCCATGTAATATTTGCAAGAAGTATTTCCTCCTAGGCACCCCAGAGTAGAGGCAAAAGGCAAATTTCACACTGCAGGAATGTGTGGAATCTGGAAATATAATGTAGCACTCAAGTTTTAGATTAAGAAAACCCAGGCTTTAGTACTGCGCTATTGCACTTGGACTCTGTTAATCAAAGTAGTGTCTTGCTCTTATATATCACTTAGCTAGATGTTAGTCCATTAATTGGCATCCTTTTAATTATCCTTTCCCCAACAGAAAATGCGCATGTTAAAATAGCAGCATACTTGTTATTTTAGCTTAATTTGTTATCTATAAATGATTCTTTCTTGCCACTTTTAGCTATGCGGTTACCAGTTCTGGGCTGCTGCTTCCTGTGTTGTTACCACGACTCTACCCTCCTTTGTTTATGTTATATGCCTTGGACAACGAACGTGAGGAAGATATTTACTGGGAATGTGTTCTTCGTCTAAACAAACAATCCGATACAGCTCTTCTGAGCTTTCTTGGTGTCCAGACGTGAGTATGTTGTCTAAAAATAATGGTTCCAGCATAATAAATATTTGGATGATGTTAGCCAAACTATCAAAATGTTTCCTGACACCATTACATCTTTCGTGCACTGCTTCTGTATTTCTCTAACTTCTGTGATACAATTCCATAAACAAATTGATTGTATATACTCTCTTTAAATGGTAGTAGTTGGTTGTGGTGGAAAGGCATGTTTTATGGGTACAAAAATAATACATCTGTTCTTAAATGCATTAATCTTACAGAAATGTTCCAAACTTTCTGCAAAGTATAGATTTATGGGGAAAGCCCTCACGTTTTTTAGAAAAGCATGTGTCGTCACATGCATAAGATTGGAAACTGCTTTTTTAAGAACAGTAAGTTGCGTTTTCTTAACTGCAATATATGGGGTTTCTTCTAGGAAATTCTGGCCAGTGACTGTGTCCATCCTGGGAGAAAATAAAAAGGTACATCCATTTGGACTGTGTTTGATCTACACTTTGCCCAAAGCTTACATCTAGAAACAAAATGTGCTGGCAGGAGGGAGTTCTTCTATTTCAATAAGTTTGGTTTTCTTAGCACTTAGCTTTGAAACAACAGACAAAGTCATATTTACAACACTGGTGACTAGCAGCTATCACACCAGAGGTGAAGCTTATTGATAACTGCTTTATTCTTTATAAAGATTTGGACATTATTAGAATTTAATATTTTTAAGTTTGACCCTGTTTTACTTGATCTACAATTGTGAAAGTATGAAGCTAGAGAGGGGGGCCCAGGGCTGCTTCTCTTGCTTCCATGGGACCTGGTGGGCAGAGGGGTGGCTGTGGGGCACTGGTGACACATAGGGGGTGTAAGTGCACCCCCTACAAAAAGGTGCTGCCGACACTGTCAGAGGTGCCTGTGGGCGGTCGCCACTCACCCCTGGCCACTGCCACTGGCAGCGTCTGCGGCAGTATCTGCAGGTAATCACCAACCCCTGTTCAGTGCTTGCCACCCTGCCTTCCCCCCACTGCTGACACCACCAGCAGCATCTGCGGGAGCTCATTGATTGCTGCCACTGTGCCCCCCCCAGCTGCTGGGTGCATGTGTTGTTGATGCTGTGGGGAGTGACTATACGGAATGCCAGCCTTGGCCAAGGACAGTAGCAGCTGGGGGCTGGCTTCTCCTTTCTGCGCCTGTTACCCACTGCACTGGTAGGGAGCAGGCACTGAAAGAAGGAACTCGCCTGCCACTGTCCCAGGCTAAGCCCAGCAACCCACACAGCTGCTACCTGCAGCCTTCAGTTGGTACTGGGTGGCTTCCCCATGCTGTCTGTCAGAGACAACAGTGGCAGTACATGGGTTCCTTATTGTAGCACCTGCTCCCAGCCAGTGGGGGAGCATTATGAAGCAGAACAGATGAAAGAAGGGGAAACCTACCTGCCACGGGTGCTGTTCCCTGCTCAGCCTAACACCCCATGCAGCTGCAGCCCACAGCTGGAGTGGCTCTGGGACTTACTCTTCCTCTCCCTGCCCAGCCCCACCTGCCTAAGTTAGCTGGGGACAGTGGCAGCAGTGGACAGGTTTCCCTTCCCCAGCAGCATTTGCCTCCACCCGACTTCCTGTGCTTGCTCTGTGGTGTTCCCTGCTGGCCCAGGGGCTTCAGATGCAGGGAAAAAGGGTATGCCACACTTAGCTGAAGCCAGTGGCAGTACAATTGGGGTGCAGCTACACTACTGAATTCCCCCTGGATCCATCCCTGGGCCTATCTGCTCTTATTCCAGTCTCCTCCCTGCCCTCCAGTATGTTAAATACAATTTCCCAGAACTCTATCCTTGTGGACACTTCAGATTTAATATTTCAGTTCTTCAAGGACATGTGATGGAGCAAACAGCTGTACAGCCTTAGGAAGGGTTTAAAAAACTACTTTATTGCTTGTCTTAGCATAAGCAATATGACAGTTTTGTCAAACAGTAAAATACCTCTCTGAATTTTTCCCTGTCTGCTCTATCACTGTCCCAGCATTCTTTGGGTACAGGTCAGAGTCCTCAGTCTCAGTGTCACTTTCCTGTGTATGGAATCCTGCACTGTTTCTTTCTTATGCAGCCAGTTCCATTTCTCATTTGGCTGGTACTATAGTGAAGCTGGATCCCTTTTTGTATGAAAGTTTGCCTTACTATGCTCTTTTCTGCCAGAGTCAATAAAAAATTCCCCTGTTCTTTCTCCCCCATAAATTTTCAGGCTGTGTGTGTGTAAGATCTACTATTTGGGTGTCTTCTGGATCTGACAAAATTCTGCTGTGCTAAACCCCCTGCCTACAGACGCAACAAGCTGGACTACTTACCCTAGACTTCAGCCATCCCACTGTCCTTAGATGTTCCCTTTTAAATGATAGCCATTGTTCTTTGTTTTGGATATGCCTGATAGTTTTATGTGGCAGACTCCCTAGATGCTGTGGCATTCAGCAATACAGGCATTTAATAAACTTGACCAGAATTTGTGAAAGTTTTCAACTGACAGATTCCCCAAATCTACCCCGCTTGCTTTTCCTTGAATGTATCTGTCTTATGGATTAATTTTAAATTTTTCAATAGCCACAATCTGTCTCTTTCTGAGCAGTCAGAAGTATATACGAGAGTTTTTCAAATCCTAAACAACTTTTTTTTTTCTTTCCTGTTCCCCCACCCCCCTCCCTGACTACCTAGGTGATGCCAAGTACAAAAGATTCTTGCTTTGCCTCAGCTGTTGAGTGTTTGCAGCAGATCAGGTAACCCTCTGACATTACCTGCTGAATTCATGTTTAAATGCTGCCAGTCTTTTTATTTACTAGATTGCAGTTTTTATTTTTCCTCATGATATTGCCATTTTTATTATAAAAAATGGGGAAGATCAGAGTTGTAAATGGCCAGTACTGTGCCTTGGACAGCAGCAGCTGGAGGCTCACTGTTGCAGGGGAAAAGATGTCACTTGTATCATCACCAGCTGCTGCTCCAGAACGGCTGCTGCTTCTCTGCCCTCCTCACTGCTAGAGTGGGGACAGGAGAGAGGCACTCCCAGCAACTTTCTCTGTGAAAAGGATTTCATAATTGCTGGATATGTGGTTTCACATAAAGAATTTGAAGGAGAGGGGAGGAAAACAAATGCTCCCAAATGACAAATGCGTTTAAGAGCCTTAAACAAGAATTTCATTCAATAGCATGTCTTGATCCAGCTCACTTGCATCTACTAATGTAATGTGCAGCTAGTATATTCTTAGAAATAATGGTTGCTGCGATGTAAATGATCAGTGACTTGTAAAAGTTTGACTGGATTTTCTTTTGTAGAAAAGAAATTAAAATGGTAACTAACCATCTGCTTTCCCATTGTGGTAAGTGAAACTTGCAATGCTTGTAATCTTGCTTGTTTCCTTTTCCCAAAGTACCACTTTTACTCCATCTGACAAACTGAAGGTAATCCAGCAGACTTTTGAGGAGATCTCTCAGAATGTTCTTGAGACTCTTCAGGAAGACTTCCTCTGGTCCATGGATGACTTATTTCCTGTTTTTCTGTATGTGGTGCTACGAGCCAGGTGAGCAGCTGTCACTTTAAAGCATCTTGTATCATAAACCCATACACTAAAAATCAGCAGGAGAACTGAATTTAATAAAGCAGAAGAACTCTGGTTTAGTCTCCTAGGATACTTAAAAGTATGTAACTTTAAGTCTATAAAATATGGATACCACCACCTACATATGCAGAGAATATGCTATTAACTACTTTTGAGTATTAGCTTGCATAGCAAAGGTAGCCTCTTTACTAGCCTTTATGGTTTCTGAATCATTCCAAGTTTTCATTTACTTCTAACTTTTTTTTTTTTTGGGTGCTTGCTTATTCTTTTTTTTGGAAAGCTTCTGAAAAAAAAAGATTAGAGAAAAAGATGTTTTGTGTATTTGTCAGTCTCCATTTCTTCCTTTATTATGGTAGCATACTTGGTGATAAAAGGAATGCAATAGCACATCTCTTTCCTCTCATTTGACAGGATAAGGAATTTGGGGTCTGAGGTACACTTAATTGAAGACCTGATGGACCCATTTCTCCAGCATGGGGAACAAGGCATCATGTTCACAACCCTGAAGGCAAGTGTTCAAGATAAATGGTATTGTCTAAAATAAAATATTGTTAATGTTCTCTGTACTGTGCCTATGGCAATGACCACAGCTAGAGCTGGTTGTGATTTCTTAATCTTTCTTCAAAACTTTATCTGCTGTGAGGAACAATGATGTCAAAATTCAAGCAGACCTATTCATTTTTTTTTTTTTTTTTTTTTTACATGCTTTGTAGGTAATCTGAACAACAGTATTTACTGGCTTTGATTCCTTTGTGTTGTGCTGCTCCTATGACTTCAACCACTCTAGTATATATTGGAGTCTTGACATTTGTACTTTTAAATGTGAGGTAGGACTGGTTTGTTTTGTGAAGAAAAATCAAGTTTTCCAATGTGAAACAACCAGATATAGAACAGAAGGCAAGGCATGTTGTGCTGCTTTGTGAAAGAGCATGACACACATCCCAGAACAGTCAAAAGCTTCAGTGGTTAGGATCCCCACCTGTAGAAAGCCCAGGTTCAGGAGAGTTTGGATCAGGGACTTGAACCCAAGTAGTCCATGTCCCAGGTGATACCACGGCTTCATTGCCTATTTTAAGAGGGCTTGGGAGGTCTGTCTGTCCCAAGGAAAGTTCTAATGAAAGTCAAACATTCTATGGCATTAACCAAAACAAATACATTTCCATAATCAGTTTTGTTTTGACCAATTAGAATTTCCAACAAAATCTTCCATCAAAATTTAATCTCAACCAGCTCTAGTGCAAAAGGGTCAGTTACCTAACTCCAACAGAAGTTGGAAGTAGAGTTGGCTTTTTGTTATGATACATCAAACGTATGCTCTTAACGAAATTCTGGGTGAAAGATCAGTGTCCGAGTTCACTAAAAGAATCTGTTTGACATCCCAAAGCTTTTCTGCTAAATTTTCAGGTATTGTTCACCTGAGCTGCATTGAAGCCATTCATTTAGAAGTGAATTTATCTGGTCACATTAGGTTGAGATTGAGACTTGAGACAGATTGTCATGGCATTTATCTCGGTACTTTCTGACCCTTTCTTTTGATCTCAACCTCCTTGCAAACTAGGGGAACAGTGACCTGCAGCAGAGTGTGACTTCCATGCGGTTGTCATGGGACATCCTGACAACAAACGTCATTTTTGGGGGAGCCAAAGTTGTTTTTGGTTTTGTTTTTTGTTTTGTTTTGTTTTTCAAATACCTGGGTCCAAATGTAATGTGGAGTTTAAGACTTAAAACATTTCACTTCTATTTAAAGCCTCAGCTTGCCACATTTTAAGTGATTTTATTATTATTTTTAAAGACCTTGCAGAAATTCTAGCCCCCATCCTTCCCCTCTTTCTTAGCAGGAGAAATGATTTGATATAATGTATTTAGTAGCATAAAAATGGTACTGAAACTTAGCGGATTTTTTGTTTGTTTTAATTTAGGCTTGTTACTACCAGATTCAACATGAAAAGCTTACATAGCTCATTCCCTGCAGCTGCTGCATATGGGAGTATCTTCTGAGCAAGCCTTTAGTAATCTCCGGAGTCTTTTCTGGAGTGACACTTAGAACAGAGAATACTAAGATGATGATGTGCTTCTGAACCTTGTGTAAAGACTGAAAAACTGAAGCCTGGAGATGATGGAGGCAGAATATTCGTACCTGAATTTGGCCTGTGAAGCAGTCTCCGGGGAAAGATCATTTGCTATGCTAAAGGAGGGATTGTTTACTCTTCCCGAACTAACAGGCTTTTTAAAAGAAGGCATGGCATCAACTTGGAATGCATTTGAGGATTCTGCACATATGGCTTTCAGGCTCTCTTCTTTGAGTCTGCCTGCAAGGACCATAAATTTATTTTAAAGGAATTGAATGGCACTCTGGAACCATTCTGTCTTCCTGAATTAAGAATGTTTGTGTGTGTGTCTTTTTAAAGGAAAAAAAGTGGCCATGTTTAGTATTTATAATGGGCAGCCTGCAGAACATCTGGCTGGAAGGGTACTGATGCATCTTTTTAAAGCATGATTGCTGAAAGCAGCCCTTGGGTGCTGTTGTGGAATTTGTCTCACTTTTTTATATAGGCACCCCTGCTTCCACAGTGGGAAGAACACAGGAAATCATGGTTTGTTTTTTGTTTAAGAAGTAAATGAGACACTGACCAGTTTAAATTTCAGCACTGATTTTGGTATTTTTAGGTTTAGGTTTGCACAGGTTTTAGTTTCATTGTATTTAAGGCCCATCAAATCCATGCCACTGGAGAATGGAAACGTGTTCTTGAACAAACTGACAATAGGTTAGGGCTGATGCCCACCCTTAAGCTGTTATTTATTTAATAGGTGGGAAAGACTCTGCATTTTTTCCAAAAGTATTATAAAATAGAAAAATGATTTTGTGTTGGGTTGTGTTCTACTGTTTCATTATCTTGGCTTCTACAGATAACACTAGTGGACACTTTGGATACCTTAGGTGCTATTCCTTACCATGTCTGACAAAAGTGTGAAATGTATGGAATATTCTCATGGCTCAAGGTACCTTGAATTGGCACAGTAAATGCTAATCATAGATTTGAAAATCAGAATCGGGGGTTGCTTGTTGATGCTTTAAACAGTGGGGGTGGGCGGGGGAAGAAACTGTTCACTGAAATTTATTCTCTGGAGCAGTGACTGTAAACTAGCAGTTTTCATAATAAATTTAAGAATATTTGTCTTTGAGATTTTTGTGGTTGTTTGAAGAATAGAATAAAAGTAAAAAAAAAAAAAAAAAAGTCTATTAAAACTACATCTTGATAGAACACCCTACTTCTCCAAAAGAATCTTCCTACCAGGAACCATCTTAAGTGTCCCACTAAAGTAGATATTTCATTTAATTTTTACACATCTATAGGAGAGCTTTACGCAGAAGGTTGTAATTTCATGTAGTAAAACTATTTTTGGTCTAAGCAAACTGTTTTTTCTTGAACATCACTGGAAAACCCTCTTGGGGCAAGAGTTTTTGAAAAACAAACAACTGAAGTGATATGTTCTTGAAATTTTTGTGTCAGATCTTGTTGCTATTAAAACACTTGCAAAGGTTGACTTCAGTTGAAACTTTTTCAAGTTGCTCCTCACAACCAGGGAGGAACTGATTGAGAAAGCAAAGCTGGATGGTAACTTTGGTGATAATGACTATGAAATGAAAGAGTTCAAGATCCTACGGGAAGGAAGGAAACCAACAGAATCAAGGCACTGGACTTCAAATAAGTAAACTCTAGGAACTGGTGGGCAGGATCCCCTGAGAAGCAAGTCTGAGGGGGAAAGGAACCCAGGAAAGCTTGCTGTACTTTATGGACATTGGTGACACGTAGATTGAGACTGGCGATGCACCCCCTGACAGAAGTGCTGCCGGCAGTGCCTGTGGGCTGTTGCTGCTTGCCCCACACCACTGTGGCTGCCTGCGGAGCTCCCCACTCCCATGCCCCCACCACTTGCAGGTGGTTGCCGTGTCCTGCCCCAGCCTCTGTGTTGTTCACGGTTATGGAGGTGGTATTAAAGGTGCAGGGGCAAGCTCTCCAGGTGTGAAAAGAATGGGAAGTGCAGCAGGAGAGCAGCCTGCCTAGACCACAATCTCTTCAATGAGTTAAAACTGATACTACAAAAACTGTAAATTTGATCATTTACCAGAGGAGCATGAGGGTATTGCACAGGCATGCAGGGAGAAAATTGGGAAGGCCCAGGCATCTTCTGAGATGAAACTGACCAGGGACATTAAACGGTAATTGATTAGAAAGGGAATCTATGAGTATGTCAGAAGTTAAGAGGAAAACCAAAGAAAGTGCAAGTCCTTTAATATAGATGGCAATCTAGTTATGTATGATGCAGAGAAAGCAGAAGTATTTTAATGTCTTCAGTCTTCATGGAATGAAGTCGGCTATTAGATGACAAGTGCAGTAGGCAGGAAAGAGACAAACAGCTTAGATTAGTAGAAGATCAGATTAGGGGTTACTTGGAGAAGCTAAATGCTTTCAAGTTGGCAGGGCCACGTGCATGCATCCTAGGGTACTGAAGGAATTGGTTAAGATTAATTTTGGAGCCTTTGGTTATCCTCTTTGAGAGCTCCTTGGAGGTTGGGTAAGATCCTAGATGACTGGAAAAGGGCAAATATAGTGCCTGCCTTTAAGAAAGGGAAGAATGAAGATCTGGGGAATAGCAGATCAGTTAGCCTGACCTCAAGAAATGGAAAGATCATGGAGCAGGTCCTCAAGGAATCCATTGTGAAGCACCTTCAGGAAACTAAGGTGATCAGGAACAGCCACCATGAATTCACCAAGAGCGGGTCATAGATTCATAGATGTTAGGGTCGGAAGGGACCTCAATAGATCGAGTCCGACCCCCTGCATAGGCAGGAAAGAGTGCTGGGTCTAGGTGACCCCAGCTAGATGCTTATCATCCTCTTGAAGACCCCCAGGGTAGGGGAGAGCACCACCTCCCTTGGGAGCCCGTTCCAGACCTTGGTCACTCGAACTGTGAAGAAGTTCCTTCTAATGTCCAATCTAAATCTGCTCTCTGCTAGCTTGTGGCCATTATTTCTTGTGACCCCCGGGGGCGCCTTGGTGAATAAATACTCACCAATTCCCTTCTGTGCCCCCGTGATGAACTTATAGGCAGCCACAAGGTCGCCTCTCAACCTTCTCTTGCAGAGACTGAAAAGGTCCAGTTTCTCTAGTCTCTCCTCGTAGGGCTTGGTCTGCAGGCCCTTAACTATACGAGTGGCCCTTCTCTGGACCCTCTCCAGGTTATCCGCATCCCTCTTGAATTGTGGCGCCCAGAATTGCACGCAGTACTCCAACTGCGGTCTGACCAGCGCCCGATAGAGGGGAAGTAGCATCTCCTTGGACCTACTCATCATGCATCTGCTGATGCACGATAAAGTGCCATTGGCTTTTTTGATGGCTTCATCACACTGCTGACTCATGTTCATCTTGGAGTCCGCTAGGACTCCAAGATCCCTTTCCACTTCCGTGCCACCCAGCAGGTCATTCCCTAGGCTGTAGGTGTGCTGGACATTTTTCCTCCCTAGGTGCAGCACTTTGCATTTCTCCTTGTTGAACTGCATTCTATTGTTTTCAGCCCACTTGTCCAACCTATCCAGGTCTGCTTGCAGCTGTTGCCTGCCCTCCAGCGTGTCCACATCTCCCCACAGCTTTGTGTCATCTGCAAACTTGGACAGAGTATATTTCACTCCCTCGTCCAAGTTGCTGATGAAGACGTTAAGGAGTATCGGTCCAAGAACCGAGCCCTGCGGGACCCCACTGCCCACACCCTTCCAGGTCGAAGCCGACCCATCCACCATGACTCCCTGGATGCGACCCTCCAGCCAATTCGCCACCCACCGGACTTAGTCATCCAAGTCACAGCCTCTTAACTTGTTCACCAGTATGGGGTGGGATACCGTATCGAAGGCCTTCCTGAAGTCTAAGTATACGACATCCACCCCTCCTTCTGTGTCCAGGTGTCTCGTAACCTGGTCATAAAAAGAGACTAGATTGGTCAGGCACGATCTGCCTGCCACGAACCTGTGCTGGTTTCCCCTCAGCATAATTTGTCCTGCCGGGCTCTCGCATATGTGAGCCTTGATAATTTTTTCAAAGACTTTGCCAAGGATGGAGGTGAGACTGACTGGCCTATAGTTGCCCGGGTCCTCCTTCCTCCCCTTCTTGAAAATGGGGACCACATTGGCCCTTTTCCAGTCCTCCGGGACTTGCCATGAGCGTTTGAATATTCCCGCCAGTGGCTCTGCAATGACGTCGGCCAGTGCCTTCAGCACCCTCGGATGGAGCTTATCTGGGCCTGCCGACTTAAAGGCATCCAGTTCTTCCAAGTGACTCTGCACCATCTCAGGGTCTACGCATGGAAGTCTGGTGCCTTGCTGCTGCCTCTCTACAACCCCAGTAAGAGACTTGTCTTGCCCCTCACTTAGGAACACTGAGGCAAAGAACTCGTTGAGGAGTTCAGCCTTGTCCCCCCTGTGTGTCACCAATTGTTTCTGCCCATTTAGCAGGGGTCCTATTCCTCCCTGGGCCTTCCTTTTACTGCCTATATATCTAAAAAACAATTTCTTGTTGTCCTTTACTTGGGATGCCATCCTCAGCTCCATGGTAGCTTTGGCCCATCTAACTGCCTCCCTACAAGCACGAGCAGAGGAGGTATATTCGTCTTTGGTGATCCCTCCTTGTTTCCACTTTGTGTGCTCCCCTTTTGGCCCTTAGGCTGCCCTGGATTTCCCCTTTTGGCCCTTAGGCTGCCCTGGATTTCTGCGGTCAGCCAGGGAAGCCTCCTGGACCCTTTCCCTCTTTTACCCCGCACGGGGATTGTCTCCCTTTGTGCCCAAAGGATCGTTTCCTTAAGGCACAGCCACCCTTCTTGGGCTCCCATCACTTCAAAACTCCTACTCTGCAGTGTGTCCTTGACTAATCGCCTAGAGTTCATTGAAATCAGCTTTCCTAAAGTCTAGCACTTTCACCCTACTAGTTACCTTACCCACTCGACGTCTTATGGTGAATTCTATTATTAGGTGATCACTGTCCCCCAGATGGCTACCGATCTGTAGGTCCCCTACCATGTCATCCCCCGTTGCCAATACCAGATCCAGTATGGCATTCCCCCTAGTGGGACCATGTACCTCCTGTGTCAGGTGGAGGTCCTGTACACAGGTTAGAAACCTGTGTGAGCGGTGGGACTTTGCCGTCTGTGTCTTCCAGCAGATATCTGGGTAGTTTAGGTCCCCCATGACTACCGCCTCTTTAGCTTTTATGGCCTCTGAGAGCTGCCTCAGGAGCCCCGCATCTTTCTTCCCCTTGATGTGGGGGTCTGTAGCAGACCCCTACCACCAAATCCCTTTCTCCTTGCCCCCCGTGTAGCCTAACCCACAATCCTACTTCCTCATCCTTGGATTCCTTCTTGATGAGGGTTGACGTATATTGCTCATTGACATAGAGTGCAACCCCTCCCCCTTTTTTCCCCACCCTGTCCTTTCTGTACAATCTATAACCCTCAGTATGTACTGCCCAGTCGTGGGACGAATCCCACCAGGTTTCCGTTAGCCCTACTAAGTCGTAGATGTTTTGTGCAAGCAGGAGCACTAGTTCATCCTGCTTGTTTCCCATGCTCCTAGCATTAGTATATAGGCACTTGAGCCCTGCGACAGGTGCCTTTGCTGCCCCCCTGCTCCGAGTCCCAAGGGGCCCCTTATTTCTTACCTTCACGTTTCTTACCTGTGCCGTAGTGCTGGCCGCCCCGCGTCTTGCAGGTTCCCAATGGTCTCTTTCTTCAGGCTGGGCTGTCCTTGTGGGTGCCACATGGTTTGGTGGTCCACAGCTTCCCCCGCCCTCATCTTGGTCATGCCTGACCAACATGATTTCCCTTTATAAGGTAACAAGCCTTGTTCGAAGATCGATGATCTTCCGAGGTCCCTTCCAGCCCTAATGTCTATGAAATCTATGAAAGCCCTGGATAGGGGAGAGCAATGGATGTGATGCACTAATTTTACCAAGGCTGCTGACTCTCTCATGAAATTCTCATTTTAACAAGCTACAGAAATGCAGATTAGATGAAAATACAGTGCTCTGTAAGGTGGATATATAACTGGTTGGAACATCGTGTTCAATAGGCCTGTGCGAAGCGGCTAGCATTTGCTTCAGATTCGATTCGGAGGACAGTGATTTGATTTGGTGATTTGATTCGATTTGGCTGAATCTGATTTGGAGATTCGGCTGCTGCCAAATCTCTGAATCTGCCAGGCCAGGCCCATCCCCTGCCTGCCCCAGCTCTTGTTTATAAAAAAAACAAACAAACAAAAAACAACCCACCCCAACTTAGCAGGTGCTGCCAGGCAAAGGGCAGAAGCCATCCGGCCCCCCCTCACTCTCCCAACCCCTCCAACATGTGCCCCACCTGGGCAGCTCCCACCCTTTAAGGAAAAAAAGCAGACCCCACACTTGATGTTCCTGCCAGTGGGGGGCGATCCCTATTGCCCTGCACTATGTGGGGGGGGCTCTGCACACCCCCCGCCCCCACCCCCAGGCCGTTGCAGGAGTGGTGAGTCCCAGGGCTTTTCTTGGTTTGTTTTTTGTTTTTTTTTTTCTTAAAGGGCTGGAGCTGGCCTGGGCAAGGCATGCGGGGGGGGGGGGGGGGCTAGGGGGCTCATGGCAGAACCCCCCATGCAGCGTGGGGCACTGGGGATCACCCCCCACCCAGGAGCACCCGGTGAGTACCAAGGCTTTTTTTAAGGTACTGAGCTGGGGTGGATGGGGGCAGCCATGGGAGGGGCTGGATGAGGGAAGACTGGGGGAGGCTGGCAGGGTCCCCTCCCATGGTCCTCCACCCCTAGTACTTACCAGCTTGGAGTTAGCTACAGCTCCCTGCTGCAGCCACTGGGGACTGCCCAAATCATCAAAGCTCTCTGAATCTTTGCCAAAGATTCGGAGAGTTTTGAATCGATGCAGACCTTTAAATTGGTCCCCTGATTCGGTTCGGGTTTGGATTCGGAGATTCGGCTGCTGAACCAGGTCGAATCTCTTCCAAATCAAATCGTCGCCCGAAGTTTCGCACAGCTCTAATTGCTCAATGAGTAGTCGTTAATGTCTCAATACCTAGTTGGGAGGAGGAATCAACTAATGTTTCCCAGGGCTGTGTTCTCGGTTTTGTATTGTTTAACCTCTTCATTAATGATTTGAATCAAGGCTGTCCAACTTCTTAGTGGTGCATGCAATCCTTGGCCACAAGAGCTGTACCAGTATGGGCCTTGGCACGTGAGTACATGCTGTACTAGGCACACCGGTGCAGATGCCCAATCCCCATTTTCATCTTCCTGGGCACAGGCTCTTTCTCAGGCAGGCAGCAGGAGCCTGGGAGAGGGGGAACCTGGACCCTCCAGCTGCTGGTGGTGTAGCCAGAGCAATGGGAGGATTGGCAGCTGGGTGGAAGTCCAAAGGCTGCAAACTAATCCCATAGTTAGTTAGATGAGCCCTGATTTGGATGATGGAACTGAGTGCACACTTGGCAAATATGTGCATGATACCAATTGAGACGGAGTTGCAGACACTTTAGAGGACAGGGCTAGGATCCAGAGTGACCTGGATACACTAGAGAAATGGTGCAAAATCAATCGGATGAGGTTCAATAAGGATAAGTGCAAACTCCTGCCCTGGAGATGGAATAACTGCATGCACAAATACAGACTAGTGAATGATTGGCTAGGCTGCAGGACTGCGGAGAAGCACCTGTGGGCTACAGTAGACCAGAAGCTGAATACAAGTCAGCAGTTTGTTTTTTATGGAAAAAAAGCCAACAGTTACTAGGCTGTATTAACAGGAGTGTCCCTTACAAATCAAGGGAAGTAAGTGATCCTTCTGTATTCAGCACTTAAGGCCTCACCTGGAGTATTGTGTCCACTTCTGATTCTCATACTTCAAGAAGGATGTGAACAGATTGGAAAGTGTTCAGCTGTGACTGACAAAAATTATTAAATGTCTTGGAAACATGACTTGAGGAATGGTTGAAAAGAACTAAAATGGTTTTAATCTGGAGAAAAAAAGACTGAAGGGAGATTTGGTAAGTCTTTAAATACCTGAAGAGCAATTATACAGTGGATAGAAATGGGCTTTTCTTTGTGGCTGTTGGGGACAGGACTAAGAGCAAGGGACACAGACTTCAGCAGAGGAAATTTAGTTTGGAGATTTAGGAGGATTTTTTTTACAATGAGGGTGGTCAAGCATTGGAACAGCCTACTTTATAGAAATTGGGGGATCTCCATACTTGGAAATGTTCAAGTGCAGGTTGGGCAGACTTACCTGGGATTGATTAGTCAGTGACCCTCCTCTGAGCAGAGCTAACTGGCCTTGTGACAGGGTGGATTTAATTTGCATCAAATCAATTTAAATCAGTGGTCAGGAAGCCTTGATGCATTCATTGTTTTCTACAAAAAGTGCTTTTTTGCTGTTAGATATAACTGTAATACATATTACTCACAATTCTGAGATGGATGTAGGTTTTGTTTCTAGAAGGTATGCACTATACATTATAAAGCAGCCATGTTTTTTTATATTTTTTCAGATTAATTTTGCAGCTACATCAGAAAACTGAATCATAATTCAGTTATTTTATTTACCAAAGCTAACTGAAGCAGATACTTGTGAAGTCATTGGGAGGTGAACTATCTCCAATTCACTAAATTAATCATAGATATTTGGGGGATATTTTTGCCACACTGTATTAGGAACCCAACACCAACTGTCATTAAAAAAAACAAAAAACCCAACTCCCCCTCCCCCCCCAACATTTAATCTGTTTTATTTAGCTAAAACAACAAACTTCTGTATTTTGGATTTTTTTCTTCAACAACAAACGTATAATTTTTAACAAGACAAACATATGTATTTTTGAATGTTTAACTACTTTAGTTAAATGTGTTTTTTAACAAAAATTAAATTAATGATTTCAGCCAGGTCAACATGAGAAACTTAAATTTATTGGGTTATGTAGCAAACTCAGTCTTCACCTTCCTCTTCCTGTTTGTTCAGAGGCTGGACAAGAAAGATGAGCTTTCCTGCTTTTTCAGTTTCTTAAGTGATTTTCTCATTTTAGAATGAATTAGCCCAAAGGAAGAAAATATTCTTTCTACATTTGCAGAAGAAGCTACTGCTGTTAAAAGCTGGATTATCACTTCAGTAGTCTCTGATGGTTCCAGGTGCTTAAGTGACTTTCTTTAAAGGTGTGCATCAGTTCAGTGTCACGGTGTGACTTTCTTTAAGACCTCCATCAGCAAACACACATTTCTTGAATGGTTGGTATTGTGGAGAGATGACTGCTGGATGCCCATATCATAGCCAACTCCTCTTCTTCAGCAGTTAAGGGTTTACCCTGGTACCAAGTATTGAGAATATTGAGCTGGGGATGGTGCGTGATCCATTTGTTTGTTTGGGGGGTTTTGTGTGGTGGGTTTTTTTTTCCTGTTTTTAAATGCCTATAATTTAACTCTGTATTGCATATTTCTTTTTTCAAGGTCTCACTTGGTTCCTTCCAAATGTCAACAGCATCAGCAATAAAACGGTGATTTTTCTTTGCATTTTGTTCAAGGCTACGGAACTAGGCTTCAGGATAGCTAGCAACACGTTCTACATTTCTCCGTAACCCAATGTTGAAAACTTTGGCTATGACAGTTGCATCTTCTTTGTTCACAAATTGTCATCAAATTAGGCTAATTCTCCATATATTGCTCAAAGTGAGCCGCTGCTGAGTTCCATCACACATCTGGTGGGAGAGTTAGTTTGGGTACTCATGTTTTCTTCAGAGCAGCTGCTGCCGAGTGGCTATTACAGAAGTATTTTGCAATTTCAACATTGGCCTTTATTTCTAGAGCACTGAAGTCTTTGGCTAAGAGGTGCATCAAATGAGCACTGCAACCGTATGTTGTTGGCTTGGGGCTAATAATGTGCCTTAATGTGCATTATCATGTCTACATGTAGATGCACACCTCATTTGCCCTAATGCACCTTTAAAGGCACATTAAGGCACAACTTTCTTCACTTTCTTCTCTATTTCTTCTCATCTTTAGTATGCAGCTTTGTCACACACAATACTGCAACTGTATCAGACGCTTGCATTTTTTTCACAGTTTGTTATAGCTTTTACTGCTTCTTGTAAGTATTCTGCTGTGTGTGCATTTCCTGATGTATCAATCGTTTCTGTAAGGTGGACAGTTCCTTCTTCTGTTGTCACACAAGCACATATTACTGGATCATTGTGGACAATGCTCTACCCATCAAGACTCAAGTTAACAATTTTCCCCTCTAGACTTCTTGCACACTGTTCAGTTTCTCCATCACACATTTTATCCAGCAATATGTTTGCTAGGTCTGTTGTGTTGGGTGGACTGTATCCTGGTTGTAATGATTGGACCAATGAAATGTGTATTCTTAACCATACAGAAAGGAGAGTTTGTCACACAAACCGAGCAATTTTTCATCAATCACCTCTTACTGTAATCTGCTGGTTTTTATTATAAACTTTTATCTATGGTTGTTTCTGGATGATGGAGGTGATGTGTGGGGTTTTTGTTTTTTCTTTCTTTTGACTACAGGTGATATACTAGGGACAGGCAAAATATGGCCTATGGGCCAGATGTGGCCCATGTGGTTGCCTATCAATTCACTATATCCAGCCTGGGCCCTGGACTGCCCCCACTCGCTTCCCCTGGGGGAAGCCCTATTACCACATTTACCTGTCACTTTGGGGTGTGCTTATTTATTAAGGGTACATTTCTGGGGTCTCTGTAATTCTATCAATGTGCTGCTTGTGTTACAGCTCCATATAGAAACATAAGTATCTCTCCCTTCTGCGAGTCCTCACCCCCAATGGAGCTATCTTGCAGGACAGTTTCAATGGGACTGGGTTCCTCCAGCTACTGAAACAGTCAAACACCCTATACATATATACACACACAGATTTAACAGGACACTCCTGAGGCAGGCTAGGTTATTTAGCATTGACACACCCTCATATGCCTTGAACTCAGTTCATAAGGGCAACAATAAACTGCAGTCAGACACACGCACACACGTGTTAACCGAGCACATCTAAGTCGGGCCGGACTATTCAGCCTTCACAGGCTGACACCTTCATGTGCCTTGCACTCGGTTCATCCCTTATTTCAGTAGGACAATAATAAATGCAGTTAAATCCATATACGTACTCTGTTAGTGTGCGTGTCTGAGCAGGCTGTGTCTGATCAGCACTTTCAGCTGATGCCCTCATGTGCCTCAAAACTCAGCATGTCCCCAACCTTTTGTCACAATGGTCCTAGTAGTAACTCCCTTGATGAGCAGACTCCACTGTAGTTTTGGGCATTACAGGGATCTTTGGCTTGGATAAAAAGTGTTGCTTCAGAGCAAATGGGGAGGGCAAGGGGAAGGAAGAGTAGGTGAGGTTCAGAGAGAGAGTATAGCAACCAGCTTGACCACAGAATTCATTTATTGCCAGGTATATGAACCTATGATGATACCAGCACTAATAGCCATACAAGAGAGACAAATAAAACAGTTACAATATTACATGGTTTCAATTAGTTACTTGGAGAAGTCTAGCTCAAGTTTGATTAGAAAAGTCAAGTTTAGAGAGCTGTGCCTGGAGTAAGAGCATAAAAGTCAGGTTTCTGGAGGGGGGGGGAAGGGAGGGCGGAGAGAGAGGCAGGGGGAGAGGGGGGAGGGAGGGGGGGAGTGGGAGGGGGGAGAGGGAGGGAGGAAGGGGGAGGGAGAGAGGGAGAGGGAGGGAGGGAGGGGGGAGGGGGGAAAGGGAGGGGGAGGGGGAGAGAGTGTTGGGGTCTCACCAGTTGGCGAAGCTTGAACCAGTCAAGGTTCCCAGGTGTTTGTTGGAGCTGGCAGATGGGCAGAGTTCTGAGCAGGACCAGTGAAGGGATTCCAGGTAGAAAAGGAGTGGAACTGCTGCAGCTTTTGGATCCAAGCACCAGGACAGAAACTTGAGCTTGGGTAGGGGTTTTTATAGAGAACCCTACAATGGCTCAAGGGAGAACACTAGGTTTGTTTATGGGTAAACAATGGCTCATGCTGGATAATAGGAACTGATCACTCCTGACTATGGGTGGCATTACTCTAAGATAGCTCACAATACAGACAGGTAGATTGAGTGTTTTGGGTACCAATGAGGGAGTCATTACTAGAATTGGTCTGATAACTGCTGAGCTGGGTGTGTGTAGACATGGGTTGATTAGCATTTGGAGCAGGGATTCCCCATCATGCAGTGCTCCCCTGGTTCTCTGATCCCAGAACGCGGTGCGGTCCTTGCCTTGGAATCTCTGGTCTCCATCCTGAATGCTAATGAAGGTGCATTCCTGTCCCATCTCCCATGTAAATGAGTTGTCATCTGGTTCCATCTTGGATGCAAATGAGGCCAGGGGAGTTGCTTCACTCTTATCACCTTTATCTGGAGGGCTTTAGATGCATCTCCCACTGCATCTCCATTGTCTTTTGCAAGTCCTTCCTCTAATTGGTTCTTGTTCAGGCAGAGGTGGGGATGGGGTGAGTCCTTTTGTGAGTCAGACAGGCTGCATACTGTGCCAGGGTTCCCCAAGAACAGAGATGAGAGGTAACAGCGCACACTGTGCTCCCACTCTTGTCCCCAAGATGGCCCTGACCCCTGCCCTGCAGGTTGGGAAGCAAGGGGGGTAGGGAGAGGAGCGGTGGTGGGCGAGGGTGAGCTGCAGCAGGTGGGAAGGGGGGCAAGTGACAGGGGAAGGGTGACAGCAGGCACGGGTGGGGTGAGGGAAGTGGCGGCAGGCAGGAGCACAGCAGCAGCTGAAGGAGCGTGGGGCCCACATGCGCAGCCCGCCATACACATGCACCCCCCCAGCCACCGTCCCCCTCCACACGCCCTACAACCCCCCTCCACATGCCACATCCCTCCACAAACCCCATACCTACCCCTGCACAGACTCCTACATGCTCTTCCACTCTATATAGACACATGCACCCTCCCCCCCAATTTCATAGATATCATAGACATTAGGGCTGGAAGGGACCTCAGAAGATCGAGTCCAGTCCCCTGCCCAAAGGGCAGGAAGTCAGCAGGGGTCATAGGATCCCAGCCAGATAAACATCCAAATTTCTCTTGAAGGCGTTCAAAGTAGGTGCTTGAACCACCTCCAGCGGCAGTCTATTCCAGACCTTGGGGGCTTGGACAATATACAAGAGTAAGACTTCATTTTTTAGCTATCATGTGAACACATCTATGTACACTACACAAATGGGACAAAAAAATTTTTGAAATAAAATTAAAATGTGTTGTTAGATGTTTGATTTTTTTATTTTTATTTTTTTTTTTAACGTATATAATTTGGTTTATATTTTTTCTGGTTCCAAGATGGTAGACCCCCCTTGCCAAAAAGAGTACTTCTGGGGCAAGGGGAGGGACTTATGGTGACAAAGGTCAAGGGTTAGAGGGTGGGACTTCTGGTTCTAAAATGGTGACCAGGGAGCAGGGCACCTGTAAAGGGGCAGGGCTACCCTTGTGGCGCTTGACAACTCGCCAAACCTCATTAAGCAACCCTCCAGCTGAGATGATAGTATATCACAGGGGTAGGCAATATGACATACATTTGACTGAAATGCCGGTGACATTAACAGCTAACTCTGAAAGTGTAGACAGTGGGCGTATCTTTATGTGTAGTTATGTGTACCTAAACTTAATGCGCCTTTGTTTAAGGTGCATTAGGGCAATTTAGGTGCACATCAAGGCCCATTAAATTTAGGCTGGCATAGCTAAGTCCCATTAGCACACGTGTAGCTGCTTTAATGTGTATTAACGTGGTGTGGGTCCATTGATGCGCACCGTGTTAATGTGCTTTAAGCATCTACATGTGGGGTAATGGGACTCAGCTAGGCCAGCTTAAATTTGGTACTTGCTTTAGGCAGGTATGAAATTTAGGTGGGATTAGTTTAAGGTTGCCATTTTTAAGGTGCATTAAGGGTGCGCATGTGCAGGCACTTGCCCTTAATGCGCCTTAAAAATGTCTGTTTTAGGCTAATCCTGCTTAAAGCAGTCACATGGGGACAAGCCCAGTGATGATGGTGATTTAGATAGAATCCTGTATGTTGAGGATAGATACTCCTGAACAAAAGTCAATGCAGTCACTGCAGTACTGCTCATTTAGTACTACCCTTTGTGCTCAGTACTACTTTAGATGTGAAACTGTAAAAGGAAGATCTGCCTATTTCAGCCATTCATTTATATCACAACTGCATTAAAAATATGACAGTTCCATAAAGTAGCAACTATATTTTTGCTCAAACATTTCAATGAGAATTCAAGTAGTCCAGAATTCCACCCAAAAGATATGTAGAAGGAAGACGGGCAGTCCTTAAGAAAGAAGTATGAAAGAAAGTTTACTAACTGAGAGATCCTGCATGTTCAGAAATGTTCTATTCATCATCTTCAAAGCAGCTTCTTCCTGAGAAGGAGTGCTTCTCATGATGTTGTTTCATTTGGGTATCCAGGCCTTGCCTTTCTTGTTGCACTGTTTGCATTTTGCATACATGCTTGTCTTACCCATAGGGAGAGAAACTTCATAAAAATATTCCCAAACAGGGTTTCTCTTATGGCCTGACAAGCCTGTTGCCATGATAGGTTTTCCCTACTACCATACCATTCCCTCGCTAGATCTCAAATCAGTGGAGATGCTATAGTCAGAAACTTATCCCTCAAGACTTCTGGAATATTCTGCTCAAAATGTTTCTCTTTTGTTTCTACTGCCTCTCCCTCCTTGCATTTATCACCAGACTCCTCCTCCTCCTTGCCCAGATCTACTCCACCACCAACAGTCCTCTATTCATTTAACTTCTTGAAACTGCACTTTTAGGGAGAGGTTAGGGCTTGACTCTGTGTGTACAAACTTGCAGAGAGACAATAGGGCTGATGGGTAGGTAATCAGGTCTGTTCTCTCTCATTTCTGTACACTGCTGTTAACAAAGATGTTTTCTCTGGAGAGACAAATCCACAGTTTAAGACCTGAAACTAAGCATCACAGAGATGCTTAATGGGATCTTCTAGACTGAGTCCTATTGGGTAGAGTGGTTTTCTTTGTTCTTTACTAATCTGTAGAGGAGCCTCTGGGAACCCCATAAGATTGGGCCCCTAATATAGTCCGTGGCCTGTTGTTACCTATTTATAAAACTTTTTGAAAAAGGTTTCATGAATATATTGTCTCAAATAGTATATAATTAGAAGTTATAATCCCTATTCCATGATGATATCTTTGAGCTTTAACATATCTTAAATTTAAATTATCTTTATATAGGTTTTTTTAAAAGGATCCTAACAAAAATAAGATTAAATAAAAAATCCAATTTTTTAAATTAAAAAACATTGATTTTTTTTTTTATCCGCTCTGCCTTGTGAAGTCTCTTCCAGCTCTTCTCTCCTATTACATTCTTACCTTCCTATTATACTATAATTGGCTTCTGCTTTTACATTTCTCTCCAAGACAGGTTCACACCATGTTGTTGTCCTTCAATTAATATAGTCAAAACTTTTTTTTAGTCTAAAATCAAAATTAGGTATATATATTAAAGAACAGAATTTGGCCTGACATGTTTATAACGGTATATTGGTCATGCACAGTAACTTCCTAACTGACCAGTAGTACTTCTCTGCCCCTCAACTTCTTTATCATGTTATTGTTGCCCCTCTGTCTCCATTATTACATCTGCTTGTGGCTAACCTATTACAGGCAGTCCTCAGACTTATGACACAATTGGTTCCTGAAAACTGCATCTTAAGTCAAAAAGTTGTAACTCGGAACCAATTTTCCCATAGGAAACAATTTTATGAATGGGGGATTGGTTCCTGAACTAAGGCCTGATGCCCTTTTTTTCACCCAAAATAACCCAGAATTTTGTACAGTACTCAACGCAATTATATAAAATAAATAAATGTAGCTATATTACTTGTCTATATGTATTTATTTATGTATTTATACAGTATTGTAAATAACAATCATTTATTTGGAAGGACTTTGAGGTGACTTTGCTGGACTTTTTGAAGGGTTCTTAGCTGGAATCTTCTCAGGAGTCTTGTCTGCTTTCTTAGAGAAAGTGCACAAGGAAGTTTGGACAGGTGTTCTCTTCTTTTGCTTGTGAATTTCTCTGTAGCAGTTGTACATGCTGAATATGTCCCTATTCACTGATGCACTACGTTCAATGTCAGGGTCATGTTCCTCAAACATGGACATGGCAGCTTCCAAATGTTGAAATGCCTCAGCCAACACTTTTGTTGCCAAGACTTTACGAGGAGGAGTCTCTTTAACAGTGGGTGCATCGTCTTCCTCTGACACTTTTTGCTGTTCCAATTCAATGAGGTCCTCATCGGTTAATTCTTCAGAATGGGATGCCAGCAACTCATCAACATTTTCTGGTGCAACGTCTAAGTTGAGTTCTTTGCCCATTTCAACAACATTTTTGGTCACCTCTTCTACAGTGTCTGAAAAGCCTTGGAAGTCGGACACAAACTTAGGACACAATTTTCTCCAAACAACATTCAAATTTGATTGTTTTACTTTATTCTATGCCTCACCAATGTTCTTAACTGCATGGTAAATGTTGAAGCCCTTCCAGAAGTCCTTCAGAGTTGCTACACCTTCCTTCTCAATTGCCCTGATGGCCAGAGCAAATGTGCACCTAAGATAGTAGCCGTTGAAGGATGCAATTACCCCCTGGTCCGTAGGTTGCAACAATGAGGTGGTGTTGGGGGTGGAGAAACACTTCTTTGATGTCAGGATGCATGTCATCAAGGATGGTTGGATGACCAAGAGCATTGCCAAGGATTAACAATGCTTTAAATGCAAGATTGTTTTTGCTGCAATAATTCCTGACACTTGGCACAAAATTATGATTAAACCAATCCTCAAAAATGTTCTTATTGACCCATGCTTTAGGATTGGATTTCTATATCGCTGGGAGAAATGCCTTGGAATGTCCCTTCAAGGCTCTGGGGTTTTCCAAATGGTACACAAGTAAAGGTTTAAGTTTAAAGTCACCTGCAGCATTGGCACCAAGCTAAGGAGTGAGCCTATCTTTAGCAGCTTTGTACCCTGGCATAGATTTCTCTCCTCTTTGGCTATTGTGCTCAGCAAGTTTTTAAATGTTGTTGAAACTGGACTCATTTGGAAAAAAATGCTGTCGGGAATCTACATTGCCAGTCTCTTTAATGATTTCAGCCAAAGTCTCAGGAAAAGCATGAGTTGCCTCTTCATCAGCACTGGCAGTTTCACCTGAGACCTTGATGTTATGCAAATTGGCCCTAGCTTTAAAATGCATAAACCACCCCTTACTTGCAGTAAAAGGCTCAGCATTAGAACTCCCCCCTGTTGTTTCTTTAGATCATTATAAAGACTCCTTATAAAGACTCCTAGCCTTTTCCTGAATGATGCCTAAACTCACAGGAGCATGGCATTTATTTTTATCCTCCAGGCAAATGATTAACAGTTTCTCAACCTGAGTAATAAGTCCAACACGGTGCTTAGTTATCACAGTTAACTGCGTAGGAGCCAAGTCCTTAACATGCTCCTCAATTCTTGCCTTGTCTTTCAGGATGGTCATGATAGTCATTCGGGGATATCCAAAGCTCTGCCCATTTCAGTTGGGGTCTCAGCTTTTTCAGACCTCTTAATTATTTCCATTTTTGCTTCCATAGTAATTTTCTACATTTCTTAGAAAAAGAAACTTCACTTCCACTGGATTTATGTTTTTCTGCCATTATTATGCGTAGTTTAGAAAAAGTATGGAAACAGAACAGCGCATGGGCAGCATAGTGAACTTGTAAAGTACTGTACTAGGACTTATTTTTTTTTCAGTACAGGTACAGTACTGTACCATAGACCTGTAATTCTAGCAGCAGCAGCTGAGCACCAGACTGAGCACCAGAGGAGCTGCCTAGCAAATGGCTGCCAGACAAGCGGCACACTGCTGCTCTGGCCACATGTCCAGAAGTGCGGGAGGGGGAGTGTGAGCCCCCAGATCTGCCCCGAGCGCAGCCTGCCCCTGCCCAACAAGACCAGACCTAGGGGTCACACATCTCTCCTGCACCCCATCCCGTGCCCTCCTGGACAGGTGGCAGAAGCCACTGGACAGGCTGTGGCTTCTCCTGTGGCTGTCTGGCTCAGCCCCAGGGTTGCCTGCCTCGTCCCAGCAGGGGCAGCTGGGGGAGCAGGCAGATGAATTGTGGCTTCTCCTGTGGCAGCCTGGCTCAGCCCCAGAGCTGTCTGCCTTACCCTGGTGGAGGCAGCCGGGGGAGCAGGCAGATGAGCCGCGGCTTGGGCCATGGCTTCTCCCGCAGCAGGCCAGCTCAGCCCGGGTGTTGCCTGCCTCGTCCCGGCAGGGGCAGCTGGGGGAGCAGGCAGATGAAATATGGCTTCTCCTGCGGCTGCCCAGTGCAGCCCTGGCACTGCCTGCTTTGCCCCAGGGGAGCATCTGGACAAGCTGCGGCTTCTCCCACTACCCATAGCCCCTGCTCCCAGAACCGGCACAGCCCCAGCTGGGCAGTGTTTGCCCCACCCCCTGTTGCAGCCCCCGCCCTCCCGCAGGGGCCCTGAGCTGCCTCCCCACAGCCCTTTCCTTCCCCCTCCCCTTCCACCAACAGACTTGTATCCTGCATTCAGTGTTGTAAAGTTGAAACCCGCATCCAAATTTCGAAACTCGGGTGTCAGTTTACAAACGTCGTAACTGCGGATCGTTGGAACTAGAACTGTCGTAAGTCGAGGACTGCCTGTACTTTACACTTGCTCTGAGATCTAATTACCAGGGCTGTGCAAAGCTTCGGGCACCGATTCAATTTGTAGGAGATTCAGTCTGATTCAGTGGCTGAATCTCCAAATCCGAATTGAATCAGGGGACCAATATAGGAGAACTGTTTGAAAGAGAGAATCGCATTAAATAGTTGTGCAGGTTTGATATGAGCAAAAGCAGGCCTCAGTATTTCTTCAGCAACAGCAGAGGGCATTCCAATAGTGTTCTCCTATATTTCTTATAGACAATCAGTGTTTGTAATGTCTAATATTAGTTGCAAAACTAACTGTAAACCTTTCATCGTCTTTATGGCACATTAACAGCCACAGTTCGTATGTTAAATGGAGAGGAATGTAGGAGAGTGAAATTAAGATGCAGCGAATGATGATGGTATAAGTCTTATTCACATTTTTGCTCTACAAAAGGACTTTGTAGCTGCTAGAATGTAGCAGCCCTAAACAGTTACAGATGATGTGATGTAAAGTCTGAAAACTGTAAAAACTTGCCTTAGATTTATAAATCCTATTTTTTAAAAACCCTCCAATGATTGGTGGCACATCTGGGCAGATTATTTCTGGTCCTTCTGTTGTATGGCTCAGTTACTAGCTGAAGAGAATTCCAAGACTAAATACAGATATGGCACAGAATTTTAGCCGCAGTGCATGTGGGCTGTTAATGCCTTAAGAAAGCTGAATGGGGAGCTTTGATGGTGTATATCTGCTGCTAACTAAGCAATAAGTTAACCTGCAGGATCTCCCTGTCCTCCTTGCTTTAGTGTTGCTATTTTTTTCATAAATTAAATGCCAGGTATTGTTTGCTTGTTACAGGACTTCTGCTCAAGTGTAATAGGAGATCAAAGTTAAAATTATTATGTATTCTCTTTACCTTCAGTTGCATGCTGAGCTAGTGGACAAAGAGACATTATAAATATCCTGATCATCGGGGAAGTCGGTGAGAACAAATAGAGTCAACGATGATTTTAAAGCTGGCTCTTTATACGAGAAAAGGGTTAAGAAGATTTGTTCTTCCCCTGGCAATGAGTGGTTCTAAAGTTAAGTTTCTGTGGATTACACAGGAGAGGCAGTGAGGATGTCCATAGATTAGGTAGGGCAGTGAGGTGACTCAGGCCACTAATATCCCATAAATATTATTTTTCCTTTAGCAGTTCATGATCAAAACATGGTATACTCTATATTATTTACAGGTAAGAAACTGGATCTGCTGAGGAAGACAAATGTACAGCAGAGATCTTTTTTCCATACGCATCTGTAAAATTTTTCTTCTGAAACAATTCCTAGTAAACCAATTCAAATCTCTTTAAGATAACTGATTGAAAGCAGTATAACCATAATTAAACTTTATGTCTATAATTATTTACCTGCTAGCTAAAAATGGGAGGAAACTTTCAAATACTCTTTCCAAGGTTCAGCAAGGCAATGTGACACTGATGCCAGGCTCTAGCCAATATATTTTGCTTTCATTTAAAGCTGCAGGCTCAATTTATAGCTGTTTCTATTGTTGTGAAGAATTTAAAAGACTGGCCGTCTCTTGTACAAGAGGGAGACATTCTTATTGTTGGATTAGTTTTTCAAAACTACCTTTTTCCTCAAGTCTTTCCTAAGGTGAAGGACATTGCCGTGTGTTTCAGTGAGTTAGCTACCAGGCTGATCACTCCGTTGGTGGTTCTTACTGGAAATGTGCTAGTGCTGGCAGATTCGTTTAACTAAGACCAAATTGTTAGCTACAGACATTGGAAGAAATTAATAGTGGTGCAAGCAATACAGACTGCTTTGTAAAGTATGTACACATCAGACTGTAGGAGTTGTCCTTTTCCTTGTATGATGCTTCTTCTGTGAACAGTCACTTTGCCTGTGGTTGCCACTGACCCAAAAATACAAATATAAAAGCAGGCAGGGGGTCTAGGTAGTAGTAAGTTATTTGGGCAGGAGGTAAGTCAACATTTAACTGAATGTTAGATCAACACAAATCATAATAGCATATTTTGTTATAATAGCACCCTACCATAGGGGTGTGCGAGATGGGCCCTATTCAATTCGGATTTGGCCTGAATCAGGGACAGTGATTCGATTTGATTCGGACCACTGTTCCCAATTTGATTTGGCCAAATCCAAAATTAAAGATTCGATGCTGATTCAGCAAATCAGCGATTCAGACACAGGCACAGCTTTAAAAGTTTTTTTTATATACCTTGAGGTAGCAGCGTGGCTCGTGATTGCTGCGGAGCTGGGGCGGATTGAGTGTCCCACAGAAGCATGGGGGGCTCTCTAGCGTGCTCGGCAGTGAACCCATAGACACAGCTTTAAATGTTTTTTCTATGTACCTTGAGGTACCAGGCACAACTCATGAACACTGCAATGCTGGGATGGATGTGCCCCAGCATCACAGCATTCATAAGCCACCTGGTACCTTGAGGTATGTAGAAAAAACATTTAAAACTGTGTCTATGTCTGAACTGCCAAATCTTTCCAAATCTCTCCGAATCGATTCAGAGGGTTCTGATTCAATCTGCAGAGATTAAAGGGTCTCCTGATTCAATTTGGATTTGGAGATTCAGCCACTGCATTGGGCCAAATCTCCACCGAATCGAATCAGTGACTGAAGCTTCGCACAGCCCTACATAACCATACCAACAAACAAGGGAGTAATTTGAATGACCAGTCCTAGACTTTGTACTGTTAGTATCGCAACTGGAGTAGAGTGAATCTAAAACTTGATTTTGAAAATCCCTGAATATTAATACCTTTCATTTGAATCTCAAAGCATTTTACAGAGGCAAGCATTAGTCTCCTTGCATGGATGGTGAAAATGAAGTGATTTATCCAGCCTTGCCTGTTAATTTGATGCAGCACTAGAAACTTCTGAGTAATGCTAGTCTACAATAACATAGTTGTATCTTTTTTTTTTTCCTTGCTCACATTACTACCTGCCTGTTCACTTTCAGATGGAATTTTGTTGTGTTAATTATTGCTAGCTTATTTACAGTAAAGGTTTTCTTTTTTCACCAAACTCCAGAACTAATTTGCTATTTTATAAAATACCAAATGTGTGCAGGTTCTGGAAGTTTAAAAAATAGCCTACTACCTCACAGCCTCCTTTGTCAGACCAAGCATTAAGACAGATGATCTCTGCTTAACAAAGAGAAAAAATAGATAATTATAGGAAAAAAATCAAGCTTATTAAACACTGAATTACAAGCTCTGTGAAAGGGTTTTCAACCAGATAGGCAAGAGGATTAAACAGCACATGTTAGAAACATAAAATAGTTGGAGTTACTGAAGGAAATGAAGTAGAAAGTGTGCAAAATAGCTGACCAGCATTGGGAAAACCAAGTTGCACTGGGTGTTTGGGGGAGACTGAGTTCATACCTTTCAGTAGTTTTAAAAATAAGTCCTGCTTTTAAAGACAGCTTCTATATAGCTCCATCATGTGAAATAAATGTACAGTTTAAATACAATTTTGAGAACCTAGTTGATCCCCCAAGGTTTAAAGTGATATATTGTCATTCTCTGCAAACTTGTTGAATTCAGTATATTCAATAATATAGTTCTTGAAGCATAATCTTTTATTCTTTCCTTGATCTTAGCTTGCTTTTCTATACAGTGTACAATTTGACAGAAGAGAAGAAATGTGTTCTAAAAATAGGCATTAAGAAGTGCAGTAAGAGACAGTAATTCCTTTAGCTTTATAAGCAGATCAAGGTAATACATCTGCTCTGCCCAAGAAGTTTGTTTACGCACAGAACGCTCTTGAAGAAAATGGCTACCTTGCTTTTGTAGTCGGGAAGGCAAACGACAGTGTATCTGACAAAGGTTAGTATGTAGCATTCACTTTTTATATGGTATGTTCTTGCTATTGGCTGCCTTTCTTAACGGTCTAGTATTGGAATTCATTTATATTCCAAGTCTCGCTTTGGAGTGTGCTATAATTTAACCTTTACACTGAGAGGTTCATTTTTTAAGGATAATCTTATGATAATGGAATAATGACAATACCCTGAAAACTTGCATAAAATGCTATTTTAAACTGATCAGTTAGGATCCAGAGAAACATTAGTTCAGGCCTTTGATCTCTGGATACCTATGTTCCAAATCTGGTGGATCACCAGAGACTGAATTCACTCTGTTCATGATATTCCTCCAGATCCAGACCCCATTGACTGCCCAAAGCTGCTGAAAATGAAAAAAAAAAAAAATGGGGCTAAAACTTAGTTTACTCTTATGTCAAGGATTCTTAGTCCTGGTATTATAAAGGCACAGAAGAATATATGAGACAATTTGCCTTCTAGCAAAATTGATGAAAGAAAGAAGGGTGAAGGAATACTAAACGGATAAAAGAAGGTAAATAGGGATTTATTATTTACTTTCTCTTTTATAATACAAGAAATTGGGGTCACAAGATGCAACTAGTAAGTAGTAAATTTAAAACTAACAAAAGGAAATTCTTTTTCACATACTGCGTATTAAAAGTGTGGAACTCATTGCTACCAGATGTTGTGGAAGCTGACAGTTCAGCCAGATTCAAAAAGGGATTGGCAGGTTCAAGCAGGAAAGAAGCATCAATAGCTATTGAGTACGAGAGATACAGCCTTTAAATTAAAGCTTCTTGTACCTTAAATGCTGGAGGCTGGAAGTAAGAAGAACAATGTGGGAAAAAAAATGCTGGTCATAGGCGACTGGTGCCTCCCAAGTCTGGGGCAAGTCTGGGAAGGCACCAGATTGCCGCCAGGGGTAAAGCGGAGTGGTCCTCCATCGGCCAATCACCAACTGTGTTGGGGGGGGTCCCCCAGCAGCCAATTGCTGAACCAGTGGCAAAACCAGAAGCATGCTTCTGGTTTCATAGCTGGCACTTCCAGGGACTGCACATGCACCCGCATGCACCCTGTACATGTCACCACTGACCCTGGTCATACCCAGTTCACTCTCCCTTTCAACATCTACTCTCTGCCACTATGAGACAGGATACTGGGCAAAATGGAACTGTGGTCTGACCCAGTAAATGGCAATTCTTATGTTCTTATTAAACAGGGTGGAGAGTGTTCCCACTCTAAATTTACTTATTACATTTTAAATTAATGTTTGGTTTGACACAATAATTTGGTGTTATATTAATGAGTGCAGAAAAGACTGGTGTGATTCATGTTGCTGTAGAAATTCCTAAAGTTTTCATGAGCACTATTTTCAGGTTTCACACTATGTCCTTTAAAACCACAAAAAATGCATACTTGGCTGTTCATTATTATATCATTTTACTTCAGCTTTTGTTTTCTGTATTTTTCTCTAAAAAAAAAATAAAAAATTGGTAGGAAATCTAAATTTAATTCTGGCCCCAATTTTGCAAATACTGGTATGTATGCTTAACTTTACCTTTGTGTGCAGTCCTATAATTACAAGAAGATAAATAATCTAAGGCAACGTTGTTAAACTTAGGGCCCTCTCTATACATGCAGAGAAAGGTGCAGTGGGATCCAATGCATGATTCACACAGTTGTGCCTCCTGCCATGCCTCATATGCTTGGCAGGAGGTGTGAATTGTGTAAATCGTGTATTAGAGCCTATCATGCCTTATTGCCGATGCAGGGAGAGCTGAATCCCAGGCTCCCCCTGCACCAGCAAGCAGCAGGCTTCCATGCACCGAAACTGAGGGGCTTCTAGCCACAGGGATGCCTCACACATCCCCAGGGCTGAAGGATCCCTGCTGCAGCAATCTCCCTGCCTTGGAGGTGCAGGAAACCCCTGGGCTGGAGAATTGCTGCAGTAGCAGGGACACCCTTGTGGTGCGGAGAAACCCCTGGGTCTGGAGGATCGCCTCGGGACTGATCCCTTTGTTCTGGGGGTGCAGGGAAACCCATGGGACTGGAGGATTGCTGCAAGGGCAGTTTCCCCCTCCTCCCACCCCCCTGCCCCGGGTGTGAGAAACCCCCAGGGCCAAAGGGTCACTGTGATCCTCCTGCCCCAGGGATTTCCGTGCACCCCCTATGCATCACCAATGCCTGCAGCAATCTTCTGGCCCCAGGAGTTTCCTGTACCCTGGAGCTGTAAAGATTGTGGCAGCCATGATCCTCAGGGTCTAGGGGTTTCACACACCCACAGACCATAAGTTTTGGGGTTCATGCAGCCCCAGGATCCTGGGGATCACAGCTACTGGGATCCCTAGGGCTTGGGGAGTTTTCACTGGGCATGGTGTACCCCTGCTGCCATGTGCAAATTAAAGCTCAATAGCAACCAGCTATAAAGTTAGTACACATTTTCGAGGCCTAACTTAGCTTGTTGGAGCTTTTTATGGTGTGATAACTACTTTACACATGTAGTTGGTCTCCAGGTAATTGTGCAATACCTGTAACATGTAGTGGGGCCCTAAGAGTGACTGCTATCCATAACATTCTTGTTATTAAAATAAATTTGAATGAAAAACTATTATAGAAATGTTGAGGGGGAAAGTTCTGGCTGACATCATTTTCTATGCAAATGAAAAATGAGATTAACACTATGTTTTGGGTTATGTTCTCTACTTCATAGCTTTTCCATTTTAAGGGGAAAGCTATAAACTAGTTTGTTTGATTTTGCATGTGTTCTGGAAGCTAATAGAAAAATGTCTCAAATCTTCAGCAAAATAAAACTATTTTCAAAGTATCTGGTTAGTATTCAGAGTTGAGTGCAGAACTTAACTAGTGCACCAAAGCTAAGAAGAGGTTTTGATGAGCCTATTTTTATTTCTTAATTCTTGCAATGAAAAAACCTGAGAACTAACTATGAAACTAATCCTACAACTGCTTAAATACCTGAGTAACTTGGTATGCATGGAAGGCTCTGGGACTTCTTAGATAAAGTCTTTGCAGAATCTGGCTCCATAATGATGAAAAGTTAATGAGATTTTTCCAAAGCTTTTGTATTTGAATAGTTTATGTTGTTAACAGAGGGAGAGAATGCCAGTTTGTTTTAAAATGACAGTTATAATTATCAGTTTACAGGAACACAGTTTGTATAAATTCTTAGCATTTTGGTTAAAAAAAAAAAAAAGCTATGACTCTCAATGTATGTTTTGAAAAAAAGGTGGATTATAGCACCTGTACACAAGGCTTTCTTGTTTATTGAGAGGCTGTGGAGTAGGATAGTGAGGATTCCCTAAGGATTTACATGTGATGGCTTTACTGCACTGTGGCATTTGCAATGCATATTTGAGTCCTTAAATACTTTTAACAAGCAAATTATCCCCTTCATCTCCTGCAGCAAAAAGACATTATAGTTTAGTTGCATCCAGAATTATTCCAAATTATGAATGTATTCAACAAACTATAGTTGCTTTATGGCAAACATTTTTTGTATGCTTTAAAACATGGTCAAGCATGAAATTGCATAAGAACATTACAAAATCTTTTACTTGAAACCAGGGCTGGCCCACCTGTGGCACTGGTGCTGTAAGTGGTATGGGCAGTTTCTGTGTGGGACATATGACAGATTGGGGATGGGACTGCCAGCACATTGGTAGATAGGGTTGGGAGCAGAAATCAGAGCAGCAGATAAGAAAAGGAGCACAGGGCAGGAAGCAGAGCAGCAGATGGAATAGGAAAAAAGAATCGGTGAGGGCTAATTTGTGGCACACCTGCCAAAACCATTGGCTCCCATTACTTAAAACCATAGGTGTCCACAGTTTGCCCAACTGTGAACTACATTAGTAATTTACTAGCACTCTGTGGTTGTAAACTAAGAATATCTGGGTCTAGTAATACTGTTTTTGTGAGGCCATCTTCATGTCAAACATGGTTTGATCATAAAAACCTTTCCCATTATTGGCTGATAATGAAATGTCTGGGGGTTTGGGGCTTTTGTATTAAGAGAGCACTTTGGATAGAGTGTAGGACATTTTTTAATGTTTCCTAGGAAGAATATACATAACTTTTAAAGTTAATTGTAGCCTTGGAACATAGATGACCTGCAGGCTGCCCATTGGGAACCAAAGTTTTCTATAATATTCTGTTCTGTTTAAATTTGGGTCAACCTAGAAACATTTAATTTAAAACCACTTCTAATATTCTGGTTGCTGAGTAATCTAAACTGTAAGTTATGTCTGTCTGAAACTGCAAGTGTAAACAAAAAAACATACTTAAAAGTCCAAAAGCTTATTCCTCTGTCTTTATTCAGTTTTCTTTTAAATAAAAAATATCATCAGTAATTCCTGTATGATTGTTCTTTGCTTCCTAGTTTGCAGTCTGTGAAATACAGCTAGTCTGAATGCTCCATTCAGAGAAATGTGGAGAATCTCCTAGAATGAAGGAGAAGATGGAGATGCCGGCAGTTGGCAGCCAGGAGAATGGTACAACACCCAGCTTCCTTGCATTGCTTTTCTTATTTTTTTGCTTTCTTTTTTTATCAGAGGGAGCACATGCACAATTTATTTTTGTAATTTAACCTCCTTTGCTTCCTCTCCCAATCCTTAAGGCACTAAATAAAACATTTTCATAGATAATGGGAATAAATTCCTTTCTAAGGTGGTATGGCTTTTTGTATGAGATGTGCTTGCAAATATTATGTTGGATAGAAAGTGAGGAAGGAAAAATATTTTTCCAATCATTTGATTTTCTGTCTGTTTTAGGACAGTTTTCAAGCTTTTTTGGCCACATACCCATTTACCTGCATAATCTGCTCATACCCCTTACATTTGACATTTCTCTACAAGTCTGTCCCTTACTAAAAGTGTTGACTATCAGTGTGTGGAAATGCCATTACTCGCCATGCATTGACCAATCAGAAGCTCCACTGTTGTTAAAATTTAGTCACATACCCCTTTGCAAAGTGCCATGTTCCCCCCAGGGTACATGTACCCCAATTTGAAAAACACTGTTTTAGGATAAGGGAGCCAATCTAACATATTTAAATTGGAAAAAGGAAGATAGGTAAAGTCAAATTTACTTAGGCATTTGGACACCTAAAATGCAACTAGTTACCTGGTAAGGTTTATCAAAGTGCCTAAATGAATTAGATACCTAATTTCTAATGATTTCCTTCAGAAGTTAAGTACCTTGCCTGGTTAGGAATTTTGGTAAATATAAGTAAGCAAATAGAAGCAGGTCTAGCAGCCTAAATGCCTTTGTAATCAAGCCCTTAATACCCAGTATAATAGAAGATTGCATGTCATAGTTTACTGAACAGAGCATCAAAAATTAGAAATGATCCAATACCACTTGTGGTGGATCAGTAGATTTGATACACCTGTACGGGGCATTCTAATTTGCATATATGTTCCATTATGTCCTACATCAGGAGTGTCAAAGATATGGTCCATGGAGTCTTAGGATCCAACCTGTGGGTCTTGGACCAACCCTGTGCACCTCATGTCATGCATTGACCACAGATCAACATGCAGAGCCAGTCTGGTGCATGCAATGCCTATACCAGACTGGCCCTCTGGGGCTGAATCAGGCTAGCCCCATAGACCAGCCCCATTCACTGGCACCAGTGAACAGGGCCAGTTCACCATAGTCACAGTTGCCATGCACCACAGTTGCCACAATCCTGAATCCACCCATGTCTAGCTCCTATTTGGTGGGAGTGGAAATTTAAGCAAGTTATGTTCTTGGACATCTGGGCCGATTGGGCAATTTTCTGTTTGTGTTGAACTGTGTTGCACTTTTCTGCTTGTTGGGTTCAGGTTTCTCTCTTGTTCTGACTAGTGCTACAAGAATTGAATCTCTTCTACAAGCGAGATGTCAATGGAGTTGGAGTATTATATGACCTGCTTAGATCTCACTGGCTGCAGGGCCTCCTAAAGGTAAAAGCACTCTTCAGCTACAAAGCCACAGTCTGTGTTAGGAAGCAATAAATTGGTATCTGCCTTGCTGTACTACGTGGCATCAAAATCTCCACCTAAGCCTTCTAGCCCTTAGAACTACAGTGGTTAATGTTTGACACTTGTAGCTAGTGATGCACAAATTTTTGGCTAGCATCATATCCAGCTGCCTCTGTGGGGCACAGCTGTACTGCTACCCAGCATGTCCACAGGTGGTGGATAGTGTAATGACCTTCAGGGAAGTTTAGCTGTGAAATAAGCAAGGGTAACTCTGATGAATAAGCAGCTGCAGACCAAGCAGTGGCAGTACCACCAGGATGTGGTGAAGACAGCAGATGGTAATACTTTCTTTCCAGAAAACCCACATATTCTTTGATGGTGCTGTGACATGGCAAGTACAGGTTACTGCTATAATAAGCCTGTCCAGCCTCTAGCCGTGGGTCTACAAGTCCTCAATGGCTGTGAAGGTGGATGAAGGCTGCAGTGGGACAAGATCCCCAGTTGTCTCGTTCTGCTTGCCATTGAATCAAGGTCCCGTTCTGTCAAGAGCCGTGTGGAAGCTGATGTGCAGAAGCTTCTCTATGATAAAAGAAATCACACACAGGCATCTTCCATGAAAACAGCTTTTCCAGCACATTCCTCAAGCCCTTTGGTGACAAGCTAATGGCAATGGAAGCAGAATTGTGAGGTCTGGAAGCTCCTACTCATGAACTGGCATTAAAGAAGTTACAAGAAGCTCATCTAACACTTGGATGAGACAGGAGTGCAATTCAGCACCTGTAACTGTGACTGAGCAGCCCTCTTCAGGATCCTCTCTGCTCATCCTACAGGGGGAGCAGGCTAAAAAAGACATAGCCTGTCTAATGCAGTATTCTGTATTTCTTCCTGACTGGATAACCATGTGGGATCACCTGTGGTTGAAAATACCAACAAAGATGCACCATCATCTTTGGGACCCGGAATATCAGAATCCTCATGGACAACCCTAATAATGAATGCCCAGAGCACTGCACTGCAATTGTGGCCTGAGAACTCAGACAACACAACATCGATGCAGCTGCATTGCACAAGACCCAGCAAGTGGGTAATGGGCAGCTCAAAGAATATGGAGGCAGCTGTACCTTCTTCTGGAATGAGAATCCTGTCTTCACAAAGTTGGTTTTGCCATTAATAATGAACTCATAAACCAACTCAATGAGTGCCCTATCAGAATTAAAGAGCGCCCCATGACTCTTCATCTTAAACTGTCAGGAAGCCAATACACCATTGTCATCAGTGTACGCCTTGATTCTTGATGCTGCCAGTGAAACCAAGAAGGAATAATATGCTAACCTTGACCAAGTCCTTTCTGACATCCCAGAGAGAGAGAGAGAGAGAGAGAGGCTTATTCTTCTCAGTGATTTCAGTGCCAGAGTCTGAAGGGACTCTAACCTTTAACTAACTGAACCATCAGCAAGGAGGGAGTAGGAATGGTCAACTCCAATGGCATCCTCCTCTTAACCAAATGCACGGAACATGGACTCACCATCATTAACACCCTGTTCCACCAGAAAAATAGGCACAAGACATCACGGCAATGATCTGAGCTTCGGCACCTGATTGACTATGTCATCGTCCGTACCCAAGATCGCAAAAATGTCCACATCACCTGAGCTATGCTAAGAGTTGATGATTGCTGGACTGATCACTGACTCATTCACTTGGTTATGTCACTCAAACTGGCTCCCAAATGATGCTGAAGATCAATGATGCTGAAGCAATGATGACCGAAGATCAATGCTGAAGGACTCAAGGACCCAAGCAAGCAAGACCTCCTTCTACTAGTACCTCAACAAAAAACCTGGTGAAGTCCAATCAACAACAATGGAAGAATTTCATCAGTGTGTGGGGTGCCCTTAAGGCCACCGTCATCAGCACCTGTGAAGAGACACTTCGATTCCCTACCAGGAGACATCAAGACTGGTTTGATGAGAATGATCAACTCTTGGATCTCCCAGTCAACTGCAAGTGCAAGGTCTTTTGTGTTTGATAAAACAACAACAACTCCAGGCAAAATAAATTGAATCTCCAACAAGCCAAAGCAGATGTCCAAAGGAGGACCCATGATATGAAGAACAAATGGTTGGAAGACAAAGGCTAAGGAGATTCAATATCTCACTGACATCCATGATGTGTATGGTTTCTTCAGTGCCACCAAAGCCATCTGTGGTCCGAGCACTCAGGGACCAACCCCGTTGAGACCTAAGGATGGAGCAGACCTGATCAAGGAAAGGGGAGCTATCAATGCCCATTGGAAGGAGCATTTTGAAGACCTCAATCAAGAAGATCTTGGAATCCCTCCAACCCTTGACGACGTGAGGAAAGCCATCAAGCAGATGAAGAATGACAAGGCATCTGGAGTGGATGGAATCCTCATGGAAACCTTCAAGCAGAGAGTGTGGAGCTCAACTCACAGCTTCTTGCCTTCATCTAAACCAGGGGCGGGCAAAATGTAACCACCAGCTGATTGGATTCATCCTGCAGGCTGGCACCCACCAATTAATTGTATCCAGCCTCACCAGCAGCTGTCCCTCCTGCACTCTGCATGGGGTTGAGTCCTGCCCACTCCCACCTTGAGCAGCACGTACTGCTCTCCCAGCCTCCCCCGCTGGAGGGCACCAGTCCTGGCCAGCAGGCACAGCTTCCAGGCAGGGCTGCCACTGCTACAGCTGCAGCAGGGAACTGCTGGGCTGCCCTCCAGTGACAACTCCTGTCCCTGTTGCAGTGCTCCAGGCAGCAGGCAGGGAGGGGAAGCTGCAGCATAGAGGTGAGTGGGGCTCTGCCTGCAGCTCACCTTGGTCCTACTTGTGCATGGCTGGGTGGGAGAATGTGCAGATGGAAGGGGGGTGTGAAGGAGTTTGGCTGCTCATGAAGCCCCGCCAGGCAGGCACGGGACAGGTAGGTGAGGTGGGAGCAGCAGCAGCAGTAGCAGCCAGCATGGGCTTGGTTCAGTCCCACTGGGCAAGCACAGGACAGGCAGGTGGGGTGGGAGCAGCAGCAGAAGCCAGCGCAGGCTTGGCTGCAGCCCCACCAGGCAGGTGTGGGACAGAGACCAAGACAGCTGGCAGTGCCAGGATTGGCTCCTTGTCCCCCCTCCTCTCTCCCAGGGGCTTCCCTTGCTGCCTGCTGGTGGCAGCTGCTTTTCTGCCTTTGCAGCACACTGCAAACCAGGCAGGCAACACTGAGCCCCCTCCTCCTCCCCCTGCCTGTAGAGGGTCTGGGATCAGCCAAGTCACAAAGAGCGGGAGGGGGGGAAGCCCCTCACATGTGCACACCCAACCCATCCAACCCCCAATCGTACTCTACATATGTGCCCACACCCCCTCACACACCTCACCACACCCACACACACACAACACTGTCCCACACATCCCACACCCCAACCAAACACTCCATCATACCCACACAGACTTATCTACATTCCCCAGACATCCCACACATACCCACACATCCACCTCCACTGTACCCACACCTCACACCTCCTCACCATACCCACACACATTGTCCAAACCTCAACCACACATACACCCCACCATACCCACACACACATTCAAAACTGTTCCACACACTCCATACCCCAGCCACAAATCCCACCTCCCCATACACACCCCCACATACACTTCACCCCCACCATACCCACCCCCCCACCCTCTACCATATCCACACACATATCCAACACTGTCCCACACCCCAACTCCCCACCATACCCACATACATACCCAACAGTCCCACATACACTGCACATGCATGCACACACACTCACACCCCCACACACCCCCTCCACGCCATCACACAATATACAAGTAATGCGCCCCCAGAAGGAGTACTTCCTGGGCAAGGGGAGAGACTTCTGGTGGCAAAGGCCAGAGGTTAGGGGGTGGGACTTCCAGTCACAAGATAGTGACCAGAGGATGGGGCACCTATCAAGGGGTGGGGGTATCCTTGCAGCATTCAATGCCTCACCAAAAACCTTTTAAGTGATCATCCAGCCAAAATAATTGCCCAGCCCTGATCTAAAGGACCTGGAATGATGAGGAAATCTCAGACAACCTCAGGGACACCATGACTGACAATCTTCAAGAAAGGAGACAAGTCTGACTATGGAAACTACAATGGGATTGCCTCACTGTCCACCACAGGAAATATCATTGTGAGAACCCTTCTAAACCGTCTCCTTCCCCTTGCTGAAGAGCTCCTCCCAAAATCTCAGTATGGGTTTAGGGCACCAAGAAGTACAACTGACATGATCTTTGCAGCTCACCAGCTGCAGGAGAAATGCCAGGGACAACATAAGTCTTTATACATGGCCTTCTTTGAGCTCACAAAAGGTTTAGACTGTCAGCCAAGAAGTGTTGTGGAAGATCCTTCTGAAGTACAGATACCCACTGAAATTTGTCACCATTCTCTGCCTGCCTAATGATGGTATGTGAGTGGTAGTTCTCAGTAATGGATCTGTCAGAGATCCCCTTGAAATTAAAATGGAAATTAGGCAAGGCTGCGTCATCGCTCCAACACTTCGCAATATTCCTTGCTATGATGCTACATCTGACCACCAACAAACTTCCAGCCAGAGTGGAGCTCTGGAGAATGCTGAGTTTTTCCTGTGCCTCAGAAGCCATCTCTCACAGAAGGTTGACATCAACAAAGAAATCTGACAAAGCCTCAAATGTGCAAGTACAGCTTTTGGATGCCTGAAGAAATAGGTGTTTGAAGATCACAACAACAGATCCAAAACTAATTTCATGGTTTATCAAACAGTAATGATCCCACCTTGCTGTATGGAGCTGAGACATGAACAACATACAGGAGACATCTAAAGTTGTTGGAGAGGTACCATCAATGCTGCTTGTGGAAGATCCTCCAGATCCAGTGGAAGACAGATGCACCAATGTTGGCATTGTCCTGCAAGCAAACACCATGAGTATTGTGGTGGTGATTATCTGCCATCAGCTTTGTTGGGCCAGCCATGTCATCCAGATGTCTGACTCCAGACTCCTGAAGCAAGTTTTATTCTCCCAGCTAAGCCAAGGTGTACGCTCAAAAGGAGGACAGAGAAAGTGCTTCAGGGACATCTTCAAGGCCAACTTAAAAAAATGCAACAACAATGGATCATGGGAGACTATCACCCAGGACTCCCCCAAATGGAGGAAGAGTCTATTGCAGGGATCTCAGTACTTTATGACAACAATAGGAGTTGAAAAAAGAGGAACAGCAGAAACAGCGTATCCCAGACCAAATGAAGAATCCAGCACCACTCACCCCACATGAAAATATATGTTGGAGCTGCAGTAGAGTTTATCAATCCCAGATGGGCCTCATCAGCCATGTTTAGACATGGAGATAAGACCATCATAGAAAACAATCATCCTCGACTGCGAGAGATTGCCGAAGAAGCTCCAGCTGCCTTGGGTGCCCCAGCCTGAATGACCACATTGGTTGAAGGATGACCTTTGGCACAGGTCTAGAGCAGGGTGTAAATTCATGCTTTGGTGAAAAAAGGCTATTAGACTTTGAAGGGGGGACCTGGTGCATCTTTTTCACTGCCCAGACTGACTGAAATGATGCCATGTAAATTCTAGCATGTGTAGATGTTTGGTATTATGAGTAGAGAGAACACATGGCTGACGATCAGGAATGCTGGGTTATTTTCTCAGTCACTAACCCTCTACATGTCCTTTAACAAATGAATTAATCACTTTGAATCCCAACTTTGGCCTTTTTAAATATAGCAATAATATTTTGTCTTGTAAAGAAGACCTTAAGTAAAAGTTCTCTGTGTGTGAAATGTTTGGACTGCATTGATCTGATGCATAGTTGGGATAGTGTGTTAGCATAAAACATGAAATGGGATGAAATTTTCCTGCTAGACACAGTAGTTAAATTAAGACTTATAAAAAAATCCTGTAAATAGAGAAAATAAATAATAATTAAAAAAGATTCTAGTGAATTAAAATTTCTTTGAGGTCTTAAATTTGGAGATTTGATCTTAATTTAGCTTTGCTACTAGTATTCATTTATACTTTAAGGAAAAGAAGAAACAGAATTTCTGGAAATGCTTTATTGGATTAGACCTGGGATATGTCACTTCAAGAGGGATGTAGATAACCTGGAAAGGGTTCAGAGGAGGGCCCACCCATCTGGTTAAAGGCCTACAGGAAAAAACTCTGAGGATTGATTAAGGGACTTGAATCTCTTCAGCCTCTGCAAGAGAAGGCTGAGAGGTGATCTTGTGGCTGTCTACAAACTCAACAGAGGGGATAGCAGGAAATAGGGGATATGACGTTTACCAGAGCATCCATTGGGGTAACTAGAAGCAATGGCCACAAACTGAAGGAGAGCACATTTAGATTGGACATCAGGAAAAAATTATTTGCAGTGAGGGTTGCCAGAATATGGAATGTGCTTCCAAGGGAGGTGGTGCTGTCCCCTTCCTTGGAGTTATTTAAGAGGAGATTGGACAAACACCTGGTTGGGGTCATTTGACCCCAGCACTCTTTCCTGTCCAGGGCAGGAGGTCGGACTCAATGATCTAATAGGTCCTCTCTGACCCTAAAATCTATGAATCTGCATCTAGTATGAGCTCTATCTGACAGTGAGCAGTTCCAGATACTTTATACTAAGGTGGAAAATCCCTGTGCGCCTGGCTATTTGAGTAGTACTGTATAGTATCAGGGACTACAGGTGTGGCCCCAGCTGTCTGATCTGTTTATATAGACCCTGAGGGGAGTGATAGATCAAGTGATTTTTATTTTGGTTAGTCTTGGGAAGACTTAGTGTGGAACACCTGAGTGTACACTTAATTTGAATATATTACCATGATTGTTCACCCATTTGAGTTACTTTTTATTATTTACATTTTATCATTTCACCTTAGGTTTATGAATGCCTCCGTTATTATATCAGAAAGAAACCGGTTCCAGTCATACCCCAGGCCCGGGTACTGTCTCATGAGGTAAGATGGCATATATGTGTGTAGATGTATTGCTCGGTGCAAGGCAGCCTGTGCTGCTGAGCCCCCGTGGCCCCGGGGCATAACAGGCTGTGTGGGGCTGTGCAGGACCCCACAGGAGTGGTGGCGATTGCGGGAGGGGCAGAGGAATGCCCCAGATGCAGAGTGAGAAGCGGCAGCTGGGGCCACTCAATTAACCGGCGTATTTCGTTATCCGGCATCCCCTGTTCCCAGGAACACACACAGGTCCTTTATTTACCAAATTCAAATCTATTCACTTATATGCAAATAAACTGTGCTTATTTGTTGAGCTCCAGGTGAGGATTCAAGTATACATTGCAAATGTTAGTGAGCTCTTGTTTGAAATGTAGGTACTTATCCTGATTTTACAGATGGGGATTTAGAAAAACATAAAAAATGTGGCTTCCTCAGGATCATGTAGTCTGTAGCAATAGTCATACAATTTAACCATTATACCTTCTCTTTTCCCTAAGTGGCAGTCTGTCTTGTTATTAAAGTTACCATAAAGGAGTTTGACATAAAATTATTAATTTTGTAAGAGAGGATGATTGTAACTGTATCAGGATGGTTAATGGCTCATGCTAGAAAGTGGCACTATGAAGTTAGTGAAACCTAGGCTAGATACCAGACATTCGGACAGGTTAGGAGGAAGTTCACAGTTTCATAGGTGTTAGTTCAACTGAGTTAAAAATGACCACCCAATCTAAGGTAAGTCAGGATAAGGGGAGGAGTTGGGTGGGAGTGGAGTTTGGGCAGATCAGGGGATCAAGCAGGTTTGGGGGCTTGCAGGGGATCCAGGGGGTGGAGTCCATAGGGAGGACCAGGGGTTTCCGTGGGGGGTAGGGCTAGCAGCAATTGTAGGGGAGATTGGGGAGGCAGGTGGCATCTGGGAAGGTTTGGTGAAATATGGGGGACTCACAGAGTGTGGGTGGGAGCTTGGGAGGAAGAGGGGACTCTCTTCCCTACTCCCAGGACCAGGGGCTATTTTTAGCTGCCTGACCTCCATCCTCTGGCAAATCTGTTTTTCCATCCCTCCCCTCAGTGGGACTTGCTTCTTTAGCTCCTGGCATCTGCAAATGCTGATAACTGGCACTGGGAGCAGTTGGTAGGTGGGTAGTGTGAGGAGGTGGGGGGCTTAAAATCGCCCAGTGCCAAGGGGGAAGGTAGCAAAAGTGTAGCCCTGGGGCTGGGGCCAGCAGCTGAGCTTTGTCTAAAAATGGCCAACCCTATCTAAGTTAGATCACTTTGGAGGCAGGGTTAACTTGGATCAGCTCAGTCATTTTTAGACCAATCCAACCTTCCTGGAATTTCTGTACTGTTCGCACTTAGATGGACCTAACTAATAGGCCTGTGCGAATAGGGAAGTATTGGATTTGAATTCGGCCAATTTGGAGGACAGTGATTTTATTTGGATATTTGGATCACTATCCTGAATCGATTCAGCTGGATCGGCTTTGGAAGATTCTGCATTGATTCAGAGAGATTTGGCCATAGACTATAATGGGGAATCACAGGAATACCTATAACTTTGTCATTTTCTGGCTGATTCAGATACAAATTGCAGAGATGGTAGCCCCCTCTGAGGGTATGAAGCCTGCCATGTTTCAAGGAGATAGGTGCAGGGGTTTCTGGGAAACTGCAGCTCAAGCTGCTGACAAGCAAAACTTGTCACATGTAAAGTTCATAGGCCTGGCTGTGAAAAGTGGTTTGTAAATTCAAACAAGCACTGAACCTCACTAACCTCATCACTAGAAGCTGACTTCCTACAGTTCAAAACACAAAACCTGCCAGCATATCTCCAGTATGCCCACAAACTGCACCAGAATCTATCAAAGACAAGAATACCCAACTACCTGTGGAGGCACATTTCTCACAAAAAAAAACCACACTGTCTCTAGTCCCTCAGGCCTGATCCTCAAAGGGAATTTATGAACCACTCTTCACAGCTGGGCCTATGAACTTCACTTCATCAACCTCCTAGATACAGAAACTCATGGACTCAATATAGACATTGGATTTATGACACAGTACAATCTACTGAACATCTGTCTCCCCAGGTCCCTCTCCACTTTTACCTGCACTGCTATATCCCCCCACTCCCCACCCCAACCTGTCCCTCACCCCCTGACACCTCCATTTCCATTTTCACTGACTGGCTTTCTCGCCTGCATTGCATGCCAGCCTCAGGCTTCTTTACTATCCCTTCCATCCAGGAAGAGTTCACATGCCAACTGCAGGTGCTTCCTTGGCCTGACAGGGTTTTTCAACCTGAAAGCTGGCATCTCAGGCTGCTAAGCTGAACTCATTGGAGCCTCACAACTGGACTGCAACAACTTGACAGCCTTAGGCCTGTCAAAGACGTGATAGGTCTGGGCTTTTCCCAGCCAGGACTGTGTGTGTACATGTGGTAGCTGGAAGTTATGGTGCCTCCTACCCACCTTTCACCAGTGGGATCCTTGGTCCTGGCATTTCCTGGGGCTGCCGCACTGCCAGCAGTCCCACCAGGCCACTTGACCCTGGCAGAGTGCAGTTTTAGTGGTCATACCCATGACCTGGGGCCTCCTTCCCCATAGCCCTAGCCCATACCTCCAAGTTTTTCCTGGCATAGAAGCTCAGCAGGGACATGCTCTTCCCCTGCTGGCTGGTGATGCAGTGAGTGCTGCCTCCAGCTCAGAGAGCAGGGCATTAAGTGGTTTAAAAATAAAAACAGAAATAGGTGCGGATGAAGTGAGGAAGGTGGCACTCACTCTGTCTGCAGGTGAAGCTTGGGGAGGTTCACCTTCAGGAACACCAGCTGCTCCACCCAATCAGGCCAAGGAGGTGTGGTGGGGTGTCACAACATCCCCAGCAAGGCTGAACACCCTCTCTTGGAACACTGGTCAGTGGACAGGACAGGTGTTCCTGGGCAACCAGGGACAGATCCTGCCACATCTGGCTGCAAGTTGCCCAATAGGTCAAGGGGTTGCAGTCCAGCAGCTCCACATCCTCGGCAAGATAGGTAGTCACTGAAGCCTTGGTGCTACCTGCCTGAGGCTGGGGTCTGGTGCATCTGGACCCTAACATTGAAGCCATGCCCTTGGCTCACATTGGCAACAGGTGGCATGAAGGAGACTGGCTGGTGCTGGGAGTGCTGGCATGGGAAAGTGGATCCCCCCTCTTCCACATCCCCTTGCCTCTGCCCTTCTCCCTCCCTGACTTTATTCACCAGCACCTCTGTCCAGTGATCGAGGGTTTTGGTGCTGCCAGTGCACATGTTCCTCTTCACCCTTGGGTCGTACATGGCGTGGCAGGCCAGTAGGGGGCCCTCCTCCATTGAGCCACATGCTTCACTGCGCCCAACCACCTTCCAGGCTCCAAGTGCCTCCCTGGGGGTGCCTCACGTCCAGCTGACCCCCTTCCTGAAGCACACCTGCAAGCCTGGGAGTAACGCCGCCACCACCCAGGGACTGGATTGATCGTGGCCCTGTGCCCCCTGGGAAACAGACCTAGTAGTTCTTGAGGGTACTTGCCCCACTGCAAGAACTTGGGGTGCATCCCTCAGCCTGAAGCACAAATAATGGTCTCCCTTAGTCAGCCGAACCAAGGGGACCCCGAGGCATAATCTAGGCCCTCTCCCAATAAGTCTCCCATGCTTAGGTACAAAGGAGAGCTACTGGTTACAAGGATTAGGTTTAGAATACAGTACAGGGTAGAGCACTATCAGAGAAATCCCTTAGAGCAAACAGTGTCATGGTAGCCTTTGATTACACATCTGTGTTACTGACAGCTATATATCTAGTTAGATCTCAAGTAGCTTACTCACAAATATCATCCTGAGGCAGGTAGAGATTTCCTCTGGAGGCAAACAATTCATTGACCATGAGTTTCAAGACAGAGAGTGAGTTTCAGATAGTCCAGCTTCTCTGAGAGTTCTCATCATAGCTGCTACCCCACCTCCTGGGCAGTCCTTAACTTATATAGACCTTATGACCTCATTTACCTGATCCAGTGAAGGCCAGCAACTGTTGGCTGCCAGCCAAGCAATTTGAAATGCATCACTGGTTGCCAGGTAGACTGGCAGGGTCTCTAGCCTCCTCTCAGTCATGATGACTTTACTTAGAATAATAGGGAGTTTAAGCCTCCACCCAGGTGCGTGAGGCCAGTCAAGTAGGCAGAGGGAGCAGGTTTCCCCCTCCCTCAGGAATGTATCCAACTCAGGTTACAACTCGGGGTTACCTGAAGCCAATGGAGCCAGGGGTTTCTGCCCTCTGCAGTGACCATGGTAACCAAATTGTCAGATTGGTCCCCCACACAGAGATGGCATTCTGCCACACATGTCCCCCAAGATGTGGACCATGCTGGACTGCATTGGATCCAGTCGTTTCCTGATGCCTTCCTTCCGCTGCCTCACCCGTGCCTGCACATCTGGTGACAGTGGCTTGCCTCAGCCAGGAACATTGATCTCATGGAACTTCTCCATTTGGTTCTCAAGTTCCCTCACTACAGGGATCACCTGGCTAAGGAGGGCATCGCCAGCACTGAGGGTCTCAGTGGAGGGCTTGAGGACCACTGGGAAATAAGATCTGGGAGATAGTATCCCACTCAACTCTGTTCAGGGGGGCGCTGATCCCAATCTCCTTGAGCAAGGCCATCTCATGGATGGCCTTCTGTTGTTCCACCAGCCTCCTGATCATCAGGTATATGGAGTTCTACCGAGTCTCCACATCCTGCATGATTTTGTGCTGCAGGATGCTCAGCTTTGCCTGTTTCTCCCACAGCATCTTGCCCCCCTTGATGCTGTGGTGGAAGTAACCCACCACCTTCCTGCACTTGGAAATCAGCTGGGTGGTAGTAACAGTGTCATCACTGGCAGCCCTGTCCTCCTCCGAGGCGTCCCTGACTGAGATGCAGCTTGTGTGTCACACAGTGGATGCCAACAAAGTTGGCATCATGGACCGCCTTGACCATATTGGTCCCATTGTCAGTGACCATGAACCCGGAGGTGATCTCGCCCTGCCCAACAAGCCACCCCTGTACCATGTGGTTCATGGCCACCATGATCTCCCTTGCCATGTGGGACTCATCCATCACCTCAGCTTGAAGGAGAGCCCACTGACAGCCTGACTGATCACATCAGTGCCTTGTAAGGGACAGGTAGGTGTGATCTCCACCCCAGCTGCTCCAGATGTTGGAGGTGCAGTGCAAAGCTACCTGCAGCCCTGCCTTGAGCAGCTCCTTCCTTAAGTACTCCCTGCATGCCTCATACAGGGAGGGCACCATCATCCTGCTAAAGGTGGTGCATGCGGGCACTTGGTAGGATGGGGCCATGAGTTCCATGAGCCACCTGAACCCTGGCCTCTCAAGTAAGGAGAAGGGCTAGCCATCCAGAGGAAGCATCTCCCCAATGCTCTGGGTGACCTTGCTTGCCTTTGGAACGTGCCCCCCTTTGTCTGTGGCTTTCCCCCACTGCTCCAGGGTGGCCTGCCTCTGGGGGGACAGGGGTTTTGGAGCAAGAGGGGGACTTTCCTTTGGGCACATTCCCACTGATGCCAGGCTGAAGAAGAAGGGCAAGGGGGTGCTGTTTCCTCAGGTGCAGCAGCAGCACTGTGGTGGTCCTTGCCTTGACTGATCTGCCTTCAGCAGTGCTGGCAGATAGCATATTTGGGATCAGCCACCTCAAAATAATCCCACACTACACTACCCTCCTGCTTCTGGGTTGAGGGTGGGGATCCTGCCTTATCCCCATCCTGAGCAGGCAGAGGCACAGCAGGGGAAGCTGAGCCACCTGCCCCCGTAACCTTCTCTGAGGTGCCTTACTGAGAAGGAGACCTGGCTCTAGGGGAACTTCGAGGGGTGTGGAGCACAAACTCAGATTCTCCCTTGGTCCCCAGAATTTCTTTAGCTAGGGCACTCAGGTTCCCTGGTTCCAGATCCAGCTCCTCCTCTGGCAGTGGGAGGCTCACACTGGGAGATGGAATTGAGATGGAGGAGACTGTCATTCTGCTGCTGGTGGCTATTTCTGGTGTTAGGGGAGCTGGTGCAGGGACAGGTACTGCTCCCACCTCCTTGCTCCCACTGGCAGCAGAAAACTCATGGATGCCAGGAAAGAGGATGCATTTGTGTTTTTTTTTTTTTGGGGGGGGGGGGGGGGGGTTGAGGACAAACTTGCAGCTCTAACTCTCCCCCTACCCCCTCTAGCCCCTCTCCCTCCCTTGCCAGAAGACCTGGCATCTGCCTTTCCAGCATGCTTCATATTAATCTTTCCTGTGCTGGAAAATGTGTCTGCGTGTGTAACTAACTAATAATATCTCCTTTTCTTCTCTGATGTATGACTGCCTGATTACTTCTGGGTTGTGTTTAATAATCTCTATCTGACATCTTCTGTGTTGCATTGGTTTAATAATCTCTATCTGATAGGGGTGTGTAGAACGGGCCCTATTCAATTCAGATTCAGCTCGAATTGGAAACAGTGGTTAAATCTGTTGATTCAGATCACAGTCCCCAATTCAATTCGGCCGAATCTGAATCTGATGATTAAATGCTGATTCAGTGAATCAGCGATTCGGACACAAGCACGGCTTTAAAAGTTTTTTCTACGCACCTTGAGGTAGCAGCGCGGCTCATGATTGTTGCAGTGCTGGGGTGGATGGAGCATCCTACAGGAGCATGGGGGCTCTCCAGTGTGCTCGGCAGTGAACCCATAAGTGGACTGGAAGTACTTCCGGTCCATTTCCAGGTCTGCCAGGGAGCACACTGCTCGCCTCCCCCCCCACATGCTCCTCTGGCTCATCTATCGGCTGCAGGAGGACCTTGGGTGCCCCCCCAGACCCAGGAGGCACCAGTCGCTGAGCTGGGGGGGAGGCCCAGAACACTCCCTGGGCCTGGAAGTGCTTCCAGTCCACTTCTGGGTCTGCTGCTAAGCACTCTGGGGAACCCCCCGTGCTTCTGTGCTCCATGCGCTCCAGCACCATAGCAATCATGAGCCCCTGCTACCTAGAGGTATGTAGAAAAAACATTTAAAAGGTGTCTCTATGTCCAAATTCCCGAATCTGTCTGAATCTCTCCAAATTAATTTGGAGGGTTCTGAATTGATTCAGAGAAATTAAAGGGCCCTCTGATTCAATTCGGATTCAGAGATTTGGCCACCGAATCAAATAGGGGACCAAAGCTTTGAACAGCCCTACTGTCTGACTCCTTCTTCTGTGTTGTGTTGGTTTAACAATCTCTATTTGACTTCTTCTTCTTCTGTGTTGTGTTTAATAATCTCTATCTGACTTCTTCTATGATGTGTGTGTGTGTGTGTGTGTGTGTGTGTGTGTGTGTGTATGTGTGTGTCTAATATATGTGCTTTTCTGCACAGTGATGGATCACACTGCCAGGGAAAACAGAACTTTTTTTTTTTTTTTTAAATGTGTGGGGAGACACCCGCCTCCCCAAAAAACAAACAAACCAACAAATATAAGTTGAAAGAAGTGGATTGGATTGGACAGGGATAAGTAGAGGGATTCTAGTTAGTAGGCTGTATCCAATCCTTTCCAAGAACAGAAACTAGCAGAAGAATGACTAGGTAGGAAGCTACACCAGTCTAGTACCTTTCAGACGCTGCTACTCAGGCAGAAACAGCTTACAAAAGGCACAGGAAAGCTGCAGACAGAGGCTTATATGCTGTTTTTACATCCTTCCCCCAGAGCACTGTGATTGGAAGGGGACTCAGGGAAAGATGACAGTCACTGGCAAGATACAGATATCAGTCTTTCCCTGTTCCCCTTCCCTCTTCTCAGTTTCTGTTCCCTTGAAAGACTGCCTTCTGAATCTTTTCCAAATCTATTCGGATTTGGTGATTCGGCCTCCAAATCAGGCCTAATCTTCTCCGAACTGAATCGCAGACTGAAGCTTCACACATTGCTACTAACTAGGGATCTAGTATATGATCCGCACCTGGGTGAACTAAGTTAGATTGGGTAGCCATTTATAATATGATCTAACCTCCCCCCAAAGTTTCTGAATATCTGTATGCAGCCCTAGTGAATTCCCTTCTCCTAGCAAATGGGAAGGGAATATTTACTTAATCATGTTGCAAGTAATTGGAGTTACAAAGCATTATCATTTACTAAATAAAGTTTTAGTATATTGCTGTATTAAATATTCTTACCAGGTTGGGGAATTGTTGCGTGAAGCTCCTCAGTCCACAGAGATCCGAGAGCTGAGACGACTTCTCCGAACTCCACATGTCAAGGCAAGTGCAAATCCTTCCTCGAAAGGGAAGTGCAAACATCTTTTGCTGAAAATCCTGTAGTACGAGGCACAGGAGACTTGCAGTTGCCTTCAGAAGGCAGTAAAAGAAGCAGCAGACACTTTGATTAGCTTACTGTAAAAAGAAACTAATAGACAACACTAGCTATTAATTTGCAGATGTGGAATGTTTCCTCACCCCCCCACTCCACTATCTACAGATTTAACTGTGTTTTATCTCTATGAAATAATTAAATATCTACAGTATTCACAGTATGTAGTTATTGTTGCTCTTTTTAACAGCTGTGCACAATTGGAACACCTCTATTGTATAGTTTAAAGTAAGTGGTGACCTGTGCCCAACTTTTTAGCCCTGCGGGTCAAATGAGTAGTTCAGGGTTGGTCCGCAGGCCATATCTAGCTCCATCCAGTGTGCAGGACTGGTTTGGCCATTGGGTTCCATTGCACAGGGCCACAACATCTGATCTGCAGGGTTTGGAAATGTTGGTGGTGGGGGAGTAGTGGCTGTGTTAATTGCCCCCATTTCCCTGCTGCCAAATTTCTGGACTTGTGGGGAGCCTTGAGGGCCAGCAGTTAAGTACCACTGGCTTAAAACTGTCTAAGAAATCAGGGCATATTTGTTTAATTAAAAATAAAGTGTTTTTTGTTTTCAAAGCAATTACAGACTTTGTTTCCTTTTTACTATAGCACTTCATAAGGATTCCTCTTTCTGGGTGCTTATACATGAGCAGCAAGGCTGCTCCGACATTCTGTAATTACAGTGCATTGGAGCAGGCTTGATTAATAGAGTTTGCTGGAGTGTGGTAATTACTGTGCTCCAGCAGACTCCAGTGTCTTGTGTATCAGTGTCCCCACACTTAAAAATGGCAGTGGGGGCACTAATGCTTGTCGAACAAACTTTAGGTAAAGTGACCCTGCCACCATTTTTAAGCATGGGGATGCTGATACCCGAAACCCTCCAAGTGCTTTAATTAGAGCAGTTCTCAGAGCCACTCCAATTAAAGCACCCATTTTCAGAGTACATGTATAAAGGCCTACTATGATTAAATTCCACTATATCAGGAAAATCTCCTATGTTCTATCCATCAGAAAATTCAAACAATGTAAATAGGGTCCCATACCATGGGTCTGAGTTAGAATTCAGTCTCCTTTTTCTTATCATCAAACTTGTTTAGTGGTAGGCTTATGTGTCGTCTTTCTTACAGGCCTTACTATCAGCTCATGATACTGTGGCCCAGAAAGATTTTGAACCAGTCCTTCCACCTCTGCCAGATAACATCCCTGAAAATGAGGAAGCTATGAGGATTGTCTGCTTAGTGAAAAATAAGCAACCTCTAGTAAGAAGCTTTCGGTTACATTATTTACACCTGTGCAATAGACTCAATAGCATATCTTGTGCAGTTGGATTATTTTTCAGTAATGCTACAGAATTTGCGGTAATCTTGTTTGTTTTATTTTTAACTGGCAAACACATCTTGGAGATGGAACATGTGTATTGAAAAAAGTTTTTTTCCTTATCTGAAGGATGGGGGAAAATGAGAAGTGCTTTTATGTGCCAAGTTTTATATTGTATTCCTTTTATGATAAATACAGGGCTTAGAACAGGAAAAGATGTTATGGAAGGTTTTATGTAAGACTGTGATGGAATGCAAGAGTCTGGAATATGCTCTCTGTGAGCTTTATAATAACCATGTTTTTATCTCTTAATGAATTTGGTTCACATCTTTTAACATAATGCACTGTCTTGCAATATTGTGCAATATTTGGGAGAAAGAAAAGGTTTTACAATCATCTCCAGTCATAGTGAAGGAGATCTGACTTGCAGTGTGAAAAGAATTTTGTAGGAATAGAAAGAACAGAACTGTTATGAATTTTGTATAAATGGAAATGATTAGAGTTGTTTCTCCCTTTTTTTGTCAGGGTGCCACCATTAAACGCCATGAGATAACTGGTGACATTATGGTTGCCAGGGTGATCAGTGGTGGGTTAGCAGACAGAAGTGGTAAGTCCCATTTGAAACACAAAAGAAAAGAAACAACCTTCCTTGTGCAATTGCAAGGTCTCTTTTTCTCAGTAGAACTTTTAGGCATACACATGGTATAGGATTATATAAAAAGAAATAATCACCTCACACTGAAAATAACTTTGGCACTTTATTTCTCCATCACTCACACATTCTGTGGTAGATGTATTGCATTCAAGAGAGGCAGAGACAGATTAAGATGTAAAGCTAATCTTACATTATTTTAAAAATGTTTACCTTTTTAATATAAATACCTGGGCTATCTGTCATGAGATGATGGCTCTACTACTACATAGTGGTGCCACTTGGTATGAATAACAGCATGCTGAATCCCCAATGAAGAAATTGATGTAATAAATTGTAAAGTGTTAGCAGTCTGATTCTGGGATACCTGGCTATACAGAATATATACGAGTACTTTTTTTCTTTTCTTGCACTGGGCTTTTAGGAATGAATGCCATCAGCAAAGCTAATATTCTCTAACAAATCTCTTTGGAAATGTTGCTGCTGTACTGTTACAGAAATAGATTTACTCCAGCAGGTTTCTTTCTTTTAAAGCAGCTTGAACTTCATTAAAGCACTGGAGAGTGGCGAAATTATCATTTTAACATTTTATAATGCTTTATACTATAGCTCCATTTAGCATTTCTTGACCTCTATGTAGAGAAGGACCAGAGCTGTTTATGGCAACTGAATGATTTCCATGTTGAGATTGATTGATACAATATACATTAGGACATACTTTGATGTGAAGCAAAATGTGCAACTGCTTGCTGTTTTCATGAGAGAGTGTGTATTTCTTGCTTTTTTTTTTTACTTAAGCAAATTCTGTCGGACATTAGAAAGGAGCTCAAACTCCCCACTCCCTCTGAATCAGGGACTTTAGGTCAGGACTTCGAGACTTTATATACTCCAATAGCTCTGATGCACTGAAACTGAATGCATCCACTTGAAGAGAACTTAAATTTGAATAAGAGCACTTAATGCTTCTACTGGTGAACAAGTTAAGAGGCTGTGACTTGGATGACTACACAGTCCGGTGGGTGACGAATTGGCTGGAGGGTCTCACCCAGAGAGTTGTGATGGATGGATCGGTTTCGACCTGGAAGGGTGTGGGCAGTGGGGTCCCGCAGGGCTCGGTCCTTGGACCGATACTCTTTAATGTCTCCATCACCGACTTGGACGAGGGAGTGAAATGTACTCTGTCCAAGTTTGCAGATGACACAAAGCTATGGGGAGATGTGGACATGCAGGAGGGCAGGGAACAGCTGCAAGCAGATCTGGACAGGTTGGACAAGTGGGCTGAAAACAACAGAATGCAGTTCAACAAGGAGAAATGCAAAGTGCTGCACCTAGGGAGGAAGAATGTCCAGCACACCTACAGCCTAGGGAATGACCTGCTGGGTGACACAGAAGTGGAAAGGGATCTTGGAGTCCTAGTGGACTCCAAGATGAACATGAGTCAGCAGTGTGACGAAGCCATCAAAAAAGCCAATGGCACTTTATCATGCATCAGCAGATGCATGATGAATAGGTCCAAGGAGGTGATACTTCCCCTCTATCGGGCGCTGGTCAGACCGCAGTTGGAGTACTGCGTGCAATTCTGGGCGCCGCAATTCAAGAGGGATGCGGATAACCTGGAGAGGGTCCAGAGAAGGGCTACTCGTATGGTTAAGGGCCTGCAGACCAAGCCCTACAAGGAGAGACTAGAGAAACTGGATCTTTCAGCCTCCGCAAGAGAAGGTTGAGAGGCGACCTTGTGGCTGCCTATAAGTTCATCACGGGGGCACAGAAGGGAATTGGTGAGTATTTATTCACCAAGGCGCCCCCGGGGGTTACAAGAAATAATGGCCACAAGCTAGCAGAGAGCAGATTTAGATTGGACATTAGGAAGAACTTCTTCACAGTTCGAGTGGCCAGGGTCTGGAATGGGCTCCCAAGGGAGGTGGTGCTCTCCCCTACACTGGGGGTCTTCAAGAGGAGGTTAGATGAGTATCTAGCTGGGGTCATCTAGACCCAGCACTCTTTCCTGCTTATGCAGGGGGTCGGACTCGATGATCTATTGAGGTCCCTTCCAACCCTAACATCTATGAATCTATGCTTCTGTGGGACTTTTTCATCAAGGATCTCAAATTACTTTTAAAAAAGTAGGGAAAAAGGTAGTTAGCTGTACTAATGCGAAGGCAGGGCAGGGTGTCACCTTAGAGACCAACTCATTCAGAGAAGCATAATGCTTCATAGGCGACAGCTTATCAAAAAAAGGGAGAGGAAGCAAATGTATTTCTGCCCTGACTACAAATAAGGAAAAAGAAACACAATTTGAATGAATTGCTGATGGTTTTTTTTTGGTTTTTTGTTTTTTAATTTTAGGGTTGCTGTATGCAGGGGACAAGTTGGTAGAAGTAAACGGTGTTCCAGTGGAGGGACTAGAGCCAGAACAAGTTATCCACATTTTGGTATGAAATTTCTTTTTCTCTCCTTTGAATTCTTTTGTAGTTCAGTTGCAATTAAAAATGCATTTCCTTTAAAAAATGAAATTTCCTGGGGAAGGAAAGAGCTACACACAAGCAATGATTTTCCTATTTAATGCATGTCTTTCAGGCTTCTTCACTGTGGTGGTTCTCACCTCTAGGCAGGGGTCAGTACAATGCCTATATACCATTTTAAACCCTTAAAATGGGGCATAAGTGGAACCAAAGTGCTGCTGTAGAGGAGAGTATTACATCTTTTGTCTTTTGACATAGGTTTTTGTGGCAGAACCTCACTATTGTGTTGCTAACCCACAACCAGTGATTCTCACAGCTCTTTCACTCAGTGTCCATGCAAACTTAGTTGGAGTATGCTAGCAGGAGCTCTCATTTCTGAGCTTTGACTTGTTTTACAAAGTTTGTGTATTAGGAAATATTTTCACAGATAACTTCTACTAAAATCACCTTTGTCAAAATAAATAGAGATCATTGTATGATACAATATCCCTGATGTGTGTTGGTTTATTTGCCAGTTCACAAATATTTGGTGTTCATTGAATTTACAGTTATATCCAACCAATTAGGTCCTAAGTCAGGGGCGAGCAATTATTTTGGGCAGAGGGCCACTTACCCAGTTTTGGCAGGCTGTGGAGGGACACATGGGTAGCCCTGCCCCTTGACAGGTGCCCCACCCTCTGGTCACCATCTTGGTCAATGTCCCAGGGCCAGCACTGGTAGGGCCCAGAGCAGGGCAGAGGCCAGCAGGGGTCTATGGAGCCAGGCTGGGCTGCACCAACAGGGAGAGGGGGGAGCTGGCCTGGCTCCATAGAGCCCCTGCCAGCTGGGACCCCACACTCCTGCCACCCTGCTCTGGGCCCCACCAGTACTGGCCCCGGGACACCGGTACGGGCCCTGTGCTCCCATTGGCTCCCCGCCTGCTCACAACCAGTGCAGCACATAGCCCCGAACCCCTGCTCGCCAGCAGGGAAGAAGCTGGTGCTGACCATAGGGAAGAGTGACTCTTTGCCTGCCCCATGGCCGGTGCCCCGTGCTGCAGGCACTTGCAGCCCACGCAGGGCTATCTGGAGCAGGCAGAGGCAGCCTCATATGGACTGCAGATGGCTGCAGCATGGGGTGCTGGCCATGGGGTGGGTGAGGGGCCACTTTTCCCTGTGCTCAGCACCAGCTTCTAACCTGCCCCACTGCCAGCCTGGCATTGGGGCTGGGTTATGAGCTGGTGCTGGGCGCGGGGGCAGGGGTGGAGAAAGCATCCCCTCCCTGCCCCATGGCTGGTGCCCCGCGCTGCAGTCACTCACAGCCTGCCTGGGGCTGCCTGTGCCCACTCTGGACAGCCCCGCATGGGCGGCAAGCTCCTGTAGCATGGGCTGCTGGCCATGGGGCGGGCAAGAGGCCACTTTTTTCTGCTCAGGGAAGGAGCCCAGGGAAAAACTGAGCACGGGGGGAGCAGCCCCTGCCCTGCCCCACTCCCAGTGCCCCACACTGCACGTGCTCGCAGCCTGCATGGGGCTGTTCGGAGCAGGCACAGGCAGCCCCACACAGGCTGTGATGCAGGGTGCCGGGCGTGGGTGGGGAGGGACTGGGTCCTGCCCCTTACCTGAGCTTCCCAAGCAGGAGCAGCCACATGCTCCCAGCTCAGAAACCCTGGTTGGGGCTTCTGGCTGGGGGGCAGGGCTGGGCGGGCCCACTGTTGTTGGAGCCTGCCGGGCTTTCCCTGGGTCCTACTGCCCTTGGTTCAGGTCATTTTTGACAGGAACCAAAGGCAGAGAAATATTGATTTTCTACATTTTTTAGGGGCCCCACGGGCTGGATAGAATGGCCTCGCAAGCTGGATCTGGCCCACGGGCCATATTTTGCCCACCCCTGTCCTAAATGTTTGGTTAAAAAGTTTTTAGGTCTTTTTGTCTTTGCCTTTCAATTTTTATCATGCATGGAGAAATAAGTGCAAACAGAGCAGCAGAAATACAAATTTCAGAAATACAATGCAGTATAGTAGAATTGATCATCTGGAACAGGGGTTGTCACCCGGGGGTATGCAAATCCCCGGGGGTACTTGGGAAGGCCCTAGGGGGTATGTGTGGGTGGGCGGGGATGGAGTGCTGCCACCCACCACCCTGCACTGCTGCCTCCCAGGATCAGGGCTGGGGGGGGGGTGGGGGTGAGGGCAGCGGTGCCTCTCTGTGGGCTGCACAGGTGCTGCCCAGCCAGCCAGACATGGCAGTGGGGAAGCTCACATGCAGCAGCTGCTGCTGCCACCACCACCCACCACTCTGTGCTGCCGCCACTCCACATCCAGCTGCACTTATTAAAAAAGGTTGAAAACTTCTGATCTGGAAAGTCAATTAACCAGCATGTTTTGTGCATAGGTGGAAGGCCAGGGCTAATGGGGCTTACCTCCCCCCACCCCAATGCAGGGCAGCAGTAGCAGCACAGAGGGTCACAAGGCAGCCTGGGAACGGGCTCCAGGCAACTGCAGTGCAAGGGGTGGGGGGGAGGGAGGGAAGGGGCATGCACAGACACGCAGCCACAACCTGCAACAGCCCGGTGGCATGTAGAGCACTGCCCACTGCAGTAGGTAAATCTGTCATGGGGAAGGGGTGAGGGAGTGGGGCAGGGGCAGGGACTGAAGTGAATGGGACACTGGGCCTGGGGCAGGTCATGGGATGCTTGGAGATCAGGCGGCTTGTCCAGGGGCGCAGGAGGGCTCCCGCTGCTGCGTGCACCCTGGCAGAGGCCTGGGGGATGTGCCTCCTGGATTTGTGTGCAGGGTAGAGGTGGGCTGCCACTGTGGGCTGGGCTCTGCACCCTGCTGCCCCGGGAGTGGTGCAATGCCATATGCTAGCCGCACAAGGGGCGGCAGCAGGCACATGACATCATGCCACTCCCAAGGCAGCGGCAGCAGGACGCAAAGCCCAGCCCACAGCAGCAGTCCACCTCCACCCCTCACACAAATATGGAGGGCACATGCCCCCCAGACCTCCAATGGAGCACGTGCAGTGCCCCTGCCCCCGCCCCATTCCTTCCATCACTGCAGGGGCCTCGATCTGCTGCCCCTCCCCCTCGCCCCTTCTCCACAACAGACTTACCTGTTGTGATGGGGTGTGTGCGTGCACACGTGCTAGCGTGCATGCACTCAGCACCCCCCCAATAATATTTTCTCCCTCAGTCTATGGTTTTGTATTAACAAAACCCATCAGTTTTCCAATTAACCAGCTATTCTGGATAATCAACATTCAGCTGCATCTAGAGACCTTAAGCTTATTCTTTTCCTTTCCTTGAACAACTAGGTCAACCCTATGCAGTGAATTTTGTTTTAAATATGTGCCTTATTAAAGGCTTGAGGTTTCTGAGCTTCCTTTGTGAGTTAAACTGAAGTTGGTTTTTAAAGAATAAATGAACTTTATTTTAAGGATGTGTCTGTATGAAAGGTTTTGTTGGAGTTTAGCAATTATAGGACTTAAGGACATTTTATCACATGTGGAATAATCCTTTGTTAGTCCTGAAGTGATGAAACTTATTTTCCTTTTAGGGTGTTACTGATAGCATGCTACATTTTAACTTTCTGAATCTTTTTAGGCTCTGTCACATGGAACAATAATGTTTAAACTAATTCCAGTTTCTGATCGAGCAGTCAGCAACCAGACAACAGTAAGATTCTCTGATGTGTTTTCAGATTACTAGTATTGCAGACTCCAGATTACTCTCATTGCAGTAATGACTAATGGGCCAGTATATGTGAAGAGAAAAAATACTTAGAAGCAGCTCACAGATTTCCCTGTTAAAATGTCATAACTGTGCACATATGCCTCTGATTAAATAAATTTGCCTTTAGTAATGCAGTTAAAGATAGCAGGATGGGATTAGGGAAGCAGAAAGGTAGTTAAGGCATTTCTGGAGCAATTGAGAGAGCGAGAGAGAGCGAGCGCATAGTGTTCACAGTATTTGAGCTGATATTTTTCTTGATCAGGAAAACAACTGAGATTTTGAGTCTCATACTGTTCCCATTGAAGTTGGTGGCAAAACTTTCATTGATTTCTTCCTCCCTCCCACCCTGATAGCTGTATCAAGTCCTTTTGATTGTCAGTATATTATAGTGTTGCTTTGTAGCTGCTCCAAGAAACATCTCCTTCACTTTTGTCTGTGTTGCATAACAGCTGTATGTGCGAGCCATGGCAGATTACTGCCCCCTGCAAGACCCTACCATTCCTTGTGCTGATGCAGGCTTGCCCTTTAAAAAGGGTGAAATACTTCAGATAGTTGACCAGAATGATGTGCTCTGGTGGCAGGCAAAGAAAGCCTTGGATCTTAACACCTGTGCTGGGCTTATTCCTTCAAACCACCTTCTGAAGAGGTAAGAAAGCTTGATGATTCTTGATGCCTAACAGGGAAAAAAAAAAAAATGCATCTTGTCTAATAAAAGATATCATCCAGAAAAATTCTTGCCACTTGCATGTTTTACAGACCATCGCAGCTACTACATCACTCAACACTACCAAAAAAGTTAAGCAAGTCACTTGGGTTTGTCACCAATTTAGGACTGTATAATTATCAAAGATTGACTGTCTGATTAAATAACTCCACACTTTGTTTTCTTCTATTTTAAATCTTACCAAGGATACTTATGAGGAAACAGGATATTAAGTTCATCTTCTGTCTTAGGTTGATCTCTTTCATCTTAAATCAGATTGTAAGCAACTCAAGGCAAGGGACTTCACGTTGGCACCAACAGCCTGCTAGATGCCTTACTTTATAAATAATCTCTGTCCAATCCATCTTTTATGATGCTTAATTTTGTAGGATTGTTCTTCACAGGAAAGGTGAAAGAATCCAGAATTATGTCACAAGGCCATAATTATTTCTAAGGAAGATATTTTAAGGGTGTTCTTTGAGGCATTCGTGGTATTTCAGTTTTGATATTCAGAGATGAGCTGGCAGTTTTCTTCATTTTAAATGAGAAAAATCAGTAACTAATTGTTTTATGCATATTAAAAGCCACAATTTTTAAAAAATAGGGCACTTTCAGACATAGGTGCCTAGAGACACCTCAAAAACACTTCTCTGGCCTGATTCTATAAACATGTTGACCCATCAGGAGACAAAAAAACAACCCCCCCCCCCCATGTTACAAGGGCTCATAGTAATGCTAGATAACCATGTACTGATTCAATTTAAACTTGGAGGGCACTCAAACCAAGACATGGTCATAATACTTATACTAAGGTCCTGTGCCAGAGAGACTTGAGTAAATCGTTTCTCCTGCTTCCACGCATGTATATTACATGACAGGTAACACTGCTTTCCTCAGTCATCTATATGAATTCAAGGCGACATGCAAGCCAGTAGTGTAGAACAGGGGTTGGCAACCTTTTCAGGCTGAAGGCGAGATAATCTAGTTCAGGTCAGAGGTGCACAGGTGCTAGGACCCAGCCACAACTGCTGCTGCTTTTCCCAGCAGTGGCACAGGGAAAGTGCCCATGGTTGCTGCTTTTCTCCACAGCAGCACAGGGAGAATCTACACAGCTGGTGCTTTTCCCTGCAGTGGAGGTGGGCTTTGGCAGCAGTTGCTTTCCCCTGCCACCATGGGGTTGCGTGCTAGCTGCAGACACTCACCCCATGCTGCTGTGGGGAAAAGCAGGGGTGGAAGATACTTCCCCAGTCCAGCTGCTGGGGAAAAGTGGCAGTGATACCTGGATCCTAGCACCCATACTTCACATGCCCGCTCACTTCTTCTCTGAACGGGGTCAATCTAGCTGCTAAAGCTTCATGTCTACAGGCCAGATCAAATGGCTCCACAGGCTGGATTCAGCCCATGGATCACAGATTGCCAACCTCTTCTGTAGAGTATTGGCAGTGAAAGAGGACTCTGTTCCTCACTTGGTGCACTGGGTAGAACACTAGTCCTGTTTCCACACCTTGTGGCTTGACACCAGACCTTATCAGGCTCACGGATGTCATTTCATGTGCAGATAGGTTGGAACAGCTAGTTAGGCAGCCACTTGAACTGCTTACCTACTGTGACGGTTTCCTTTCTGTTCAGGAAGCAGCGAGAATTCTGGTGGTCTCAGCCTTTCCAGCCCTATACTTGTCTCAGATCAACAATACGTGAGTACATAATTTTCTAAATATTGGGGTAGAGGAAGGAAGGTTTTTTCTTTTTATTGCTGTATATAAGCAAAATCTTACAACTAGATTTTCCAAGGAGGCATTCATTGGATTGAATTGTGGCTTCAAATGCTGCAGGATTCATATTGGAATATGTGGCTGTGGCACAAGTGTCTGAATAAGGAACAGTATTGTTGTAGGGTTCAGAATGCAGTGAATTTAGGATCTGATCTCATGGAAGTAAGGATCTGATCTTATCTGAGAGTGTTCTTTCTGTACCCTCCTGGATTGGGCATTTATATATAAGTTTTGCTAGAAAGAAATCGGTAGTGTTTGTGGTCTCCTGAGGTACCAGTTGGACCCATCACAGATTTCTATGGAAATGAGACTAGGGAACAGATAGCAGTCTGTATCAGAAAATATCCTGCAGCATACTGTATACCACTGTCATGCCATTTCATCTTCATTCTTTCAAAAACCAGCATTTTTCTTATCATTGTAAAAAATCCACTTTTAGAGTAAGTTAGATAGTTTATATAAAGGCATAACTTGATATTTGAGAACCCTGGGCAGCAGCCACACACTGAGCAGCATCAGTGGCTGTGCCCCTGGCAGCATGGTGCCTGCCAGACCAGCAGTGTAGCTGCTGTTAGTTCTTCCTGCCCTGCTCTGCCCACCCCCAGACTGACTCCTGGGGCTACTGCTCCAGCCCCCACCTCCTTCATTATGCTACTGGTTTTATATTGGTTTCTTTTTATTAAAACTACTATTCCCATTGGTGTGTGTATGCTGCCCATCTTTAACTTCTAACTTAATGGGACCAATTTGTCTTTAATAGTCAGGAAGACCTATCACTTGATGTTTTCTTAGATCTTTTTTTGTAAAGAAATGTTAGGAAAGTTTATCTTTGTAAACTATTTTAATGGCTCTAAATGTGCAGTTACTTTCTAGATGAGGGATTTTTTTCTTTTGCTCGCTCTTGCCTTTCTCAAGTCTATTTTTCTGTGGCTTTCATAATCACTTGCTAAAACCTTATGGTGATAGAGATGAGCTTGTCCCTCTGGGAATTTGAAAATTTAAGTCACTACTCACTATCTTCAACTTCTTAGAGTATTTTGGCAGTTTGGTTTTTGTGAAATAGCCACAGCATTGGATATTTCTAATTGTGTATTGATTTTTTTTTATTTATTTACCCACTTCAATGGATTTGTTATGAACAGTAAGTACTGTGGAAGAAGGTAAGAGATGGACTACATTGCATTTCACTACCTAGATTTGGCTCACCAGTCCAGTGTTGCCTGATCCCTTAAAGTACAAAAAGGTGACTGCTTGCAGACTTTTAAATTCTGCACCAGTCAGTTGTAAGGGAGCATGTTAGAACTGTCTGGGTCAGTTTTCTCTTTGACAACGTATCATTTGGGCTTCCTGAATAGGCTGATCAAACACATGCTTTGATGTTGTTTTGCTTATTTAAAACAATAGTAGCATGCCATTTGTGGTCTGGCCGATTATATTTTGGAAGAAAAACCCAGACCACACATTATAGGATATGAAGGAGTAGTAGTTTTGATGGAAGCTTGGAAAAAGGATAAAATTCCTTCCCATTCTCTCCCTTTTGAAACAGGCAATAAAACCTAAGAGTAAGCTCTGAAGCATCATTGAAAAAGGAGAGAAGGGAAATGTGTAGGAGGTACTGGGGGAGAAACATCTTGCCAACTTGTTGCAAGCTATTGGCCTCAAAAACAGAAACTTAGACCCTTTTTATCTCAGCTACAAAATAAGACAAGACCACAGGACTTCCACAGAAATTTCTTTTGGTCCTAAAGACCATTGAATCTAGTTATAGTTGTGATATGGAGGAGAGAGGTGGAAATGTGACCAGTCTAGTAAAGAATTGTTCCACAAACACAAACAGTAAACACAAGCGTTGTAGAGGCTCCTTCATATGGCTAGTCTGAGACGATAAAAAACCCCCCCAGGACATCAGCCTCTGAAACTCCAAGTTGTTCCTACTTGATAGACACCACATTTCTTGTGTGGATCTCCAACAACGGAGCAGTGATACTTGTATAATGGAGGGAACAAACTTATAAGGAGGTGGTCTTCAGTTTTAAAACCAGTAAAGGTTTATTAAAAGAAAAACAGTTTTAACATTAATTAAAAAAATTCTGTCCTTGCTCATCAAATTTAAAGAAATTAAACACGCATGCAAAATACAGAAGCCATGGGGGGAGGAAGTGATGTTTTGTTGATGGTATAGGAATCCTTCACAAATAACTCCTCTGAAATATAAGTGTAACTGGGAGGGCCTGCTCGGGGTCTATCTACTGGTGGCCCTGTCCACCTGTTAGGGGTCAACCGCCCGCCTTCTCGTCTGCCACACCTTGTTGTTAATTAAGCAGGAGGCTACCCACTGTGTGCCCTGATGCCAGGGGGTGCTATCTGCAGCTCCATTCCTCCCCTACACCACAGCCCAAGCCTCACAGATGGTATTTGTAAATTCCTCTTTATGTTGGGGTCTCGGCCACTGTGGGCATACCCCTTCTCTCTCCAGCTAGGGTTGTCAGTTAAACAACTCCTCCCCTCCACTAATCAGGGTTTGACTCCCAGGCTCTAGCTCTTTAAAAAAAAAAAAAGTCACTCAGGCTCCTGCACCCTCTGTGGTGCTGGGGTCTGCTCACCCCCAAATACTGCACCCTCTCTGGCACTAGGGCCCCCACACTGCAGTGGGCCCCCAATGAGGCCTCCTCCTTCACCAAATAGCCTCACTGAAACCACCAGTCTTAACATTCAACACAAAACATAGGCTTCTAAGGCCATATAATGGAAAAATGATAAGACAGAAACAAGAGAGGCAACATGCCTGCTTACTTTAGATGATCATGAGGATGGCTCAGGGCATGGCATAGTCTTTCAACAGAGACTGCAGTCACAGCACCCTACTCATTGAGAGTCCACCTCCCTGCTGCCCCTCTGGCCTTTTCCACTTGCCATTTGTAGGGTCCTGGGCTTCCTCTTCCTGTCACCTGACTGGCTGGCAGGGCTTGAGCCTTAACCCCTACTTGACCGGCTGGCTGTGACTGGAAGGTTCTGGACTTAAAGGGACCACCCTGTCTCTTAGTAACAGGGTTAGGGTTCCCTGTTACAATAAGAATACAAAATTCACATGAAATACCTCTCTCATTGCAAGCAAACAGCTCATTTTTGCTTCCCAGCTGGGAACTTTTTTGAGCATTGGTATAAGAAACTATTTTCCTCTCCCTAGCTGAAGAGAAAGTATAGTACATTGGAGGAACACTCTGAAACATTGGGAAATGTTTTAACCTGGTTTGCGTTTCAAGGAGGATTAATTTTCTCTGACTTGAGTTCGGTCTTGAATCTACAAGTGTTTTTTAGTGCATTCTGAACTCAGGGACTTTTTTCTGTTCTTTTTTCCTGTGATCATCAGCAGAAGATGACATGCAAATTGATGAGAAGTGTGTAGAAACAGGTAACTGATTTAATTTGAGAGGATTTTTTTCTGTTTGCTGCAATAAAACAACTAGACAAAGTCAATAAGTGTTTCTTGGACAGAATGAATCTATTTTATAGTCATTCAAGAGAGAAATTCTATTTTTAATTAAGTAAAAATATGAAGTAAAAGCTCCAAACTATCTCGATGTATTTCATAGATTTCATAGACATTAGGGCTGGAAGGGACCTCGGAAGATCATCGAGTCCAGCCCCCCGCCCAAAGGGCAGGAAGTCAGCTGGGGTCATAGGATCCCAGCAAGATAAGCATCCAGTTTCATCTTGAAGGTGTTCAATGAAGGCGCTTGAACAACCTCCGGTGGCAGGCTGTTCCAGACCTTGGGGGCTCGGACAGTAAAGAAATTCTTCCTTATGTCCAGCCTGAAACGATCTTGAAGTAGTTTGTTACCATTCGACCTCGTCATCCCTTGGGGCGCTCTGGTGAACAAACGTTCCCCCAGATACTGGTGGTCACCCCTGATAAACTTGTAGGTGGCCATCAGATCACCCCTGAGCCTGCGCTTTTCCAGGCTAAAGAGCCCCAGGGCTCTCAGCCTGTCATCATAGGGTCTGCTTCCCTGACCTCTGATCATGCACGTGGCTCTTCTCTGTATTGTATGAATAGGTTACCATTCCGGTTATAGTGGATCTCTGCTGTAAATAAGGTGTTATGAAAATAATGGCTATTCTAAAACATACCACTGAATGAAATCCAGCCAATTGACTGAGCAGATTATAAATCTAAGGGCTGCAACCCATCTGATTTTTGGCTCACTATATCTGGAATATTCAAGTTACTGTGGTTTTATAGAGTTTGTAAAAATCATTGTCAAAAGAATTGAGGAGTTTATCAAGAGCCAAAAAGGGTTAGATGTTTATAACAAGTCTATCCAGTGTTGACTTAATGATGAAAAGACAGTTTTGGAAAGGGTATGAGCTTTAGGGCTTACGCCAATTTACTAATTGGAAGTTAAGCAGACATTTTCTTGAAGACTGCTTATCTCATACTGCTTACTGCTGGACTTCTTGTGCTACCATCAGAAGCAACAAGTTCCAGCTTCTCTTAAGGTGCATCTACGTGTTGCCCTACAGCTATGTAGTGACTGCCATATGGCATGCTACAGTGATGTAGCAATCACATGTGTCTACACGTGATTGCCAGCTACGTCGTTGTTGTGGCATGCTCCCTAGGTATAGTGTGCCACTATAGTGGCATAGCAGTGAAATTTACCTGTGCGCCATGTGTATAGCACAGTACTCACCTGTACTGCACCGTGCTTCAGTACTTCAAAAAGAAATAGTAAAGCACGGTGCTATAGCAATGTCGCCATATAGCAACATATAGATGTGCCCTTAGAGACCTAATGTTAGGTCTAGCAATTCTTATGTTTCTACATTGCTCAGGGTCTGTTATTTCTTAATGCAGAGAGCTTGAGTTGGAGATTATATTCCTGTCATTGCTTTCAGTTGCATTATTTTAATGTCTGGAACATAATCTTGTATGTAACCTTATGTATGGTACTACAAGCTGAATCATTATATTGAAAGTAGGAATGAGGAAAATGAAAATACAAACATCTTTAGATTTGATGGCTTTGGTTTCAGATCTTCACTCTGTAGTTCAAGCTTATTTCTAATTGATTTAGGAAGAGGTGAAAGTAAGTGTAGGGGTTAGGAGCTTAAAAACTTAACGTGGTTCCTATGCTGTTAAAAGGAAAAAAAATTCTTACATGTTATCTTTAAGTGACCTTAAACAGTAATAGTATTGAAATTAAACCTACGCTGTGTTTGCTTTCTGGATGACTTAAAGATGAAGAAATATTTGAGTCTGGTAAGTAAAATGTTTCCCACCTAATTCTAATCCCCCCTTATCTTTACTGCCAAAAAGATTAACAGGCAAGCAAGTGGTTTTAAAAAAGACTTTCATTTATTATTAGCTTTGTAAGGTGTTACCACCACCTTCAATAGACCTGTTGTTCTGTGTTTATTTAGAGACATATCTTGTAACTTTAGCAACAAAAATGTTTGTTCTTGTTACTTCTGTAAAGAAGGAAGAGAGAGCTCAGTCACCTTGTGCATCAAGGTTCATGGAGATAAGGATGGGGGTCGAACACGATGATCCATTGTGGTCCCTTCCGACTCTACACACTCTATAAGGATCTACCAGGCCCCTCTCCCTGATTGCATTCTGGGAGCTGGGGGCTTGAAGGTCCCTGCTGCTGGGGCAGGGGGACATAAATACTAATGAATTAACTCATACAAATCTTGAAGGCAAAAGCTAACATCAGTGTCAAAGGGAATAATGGGATTACATAGGTGTAATTAGGGCTTAGTCATAGTGGGTGCATCTACATGCAGAAGTAAACTGTGCAGTAAACTACTCTGGAGTAAGAATTTTTAGGATGGTGTCTGCACAGGAAGTAATTAGGGAAAAAATTGGCTCCCAGTTCCCTTCATCCCTGCAGTGGGCCCCTGCTGCCACCGGGGTGGGGGGAACTCCAGGCTCCCCCAGGTGCTAGCCCAGGGGCTGACAGTGAGCACTGGGCCCTGGGGGACTGTGTGTTGCTGGGGCGGAGACAATATCCCCCTGCCCTGGCAATAGGGAGCTCCTGGCCCTGGCTCCCTCATCAGGGGCATGGAGCTTGGAAAGAGCTACAGGAAAGGGGTAGGGGGAGATAAGTGTCTCCCAGCCCCCCGCTCCTCAATTGTAATGGTGGAGTGTGGGCTGGGAGATAAGGATCTCCCAGCCCCCACCCCCTGATCATGATCTCAGAGCAGGAGGCTTGCAGCTCTCTGCTGCCGGGGCAGGGGGACATAGTCCCCAGTCGGGCTCCTGTGGCAGAGCCTGCCTTGGCAGCAGGCAGCTCCCAGCAGCAGGGAGCTATCTCCCAGATTTTGCTCCCAGTTAGGCATCTGTACAAGCACTACAGTGCTATTACTAATGCTGAATAAATTTGCAACTTGCATTTGCAGGTAGCAAATTTTACTCTGTATTAGGGAGGTTTATTGTGAAGTAAGCATGTGCACATGTAGATGCAGGCACATGCTTACTTCACAGTCAAACTAGGCTAATATGAAGTTAAATGTCTTGTGTAGACGCACCCAGCATTTTTTGTTACTGTTGATGAATCAGAAGGATTAAGACTCCCAGATTCTTAAGTCCCCAAGCTAAATATGTAAGGCTGGCATATAGCTAAAAACCTTTAGCTTGTTGTACACTGAGCATATTGGGTATAAAATCACAGAGACATTATTGTGGAACCTTTTGTTTCTTTTTCAAAGTCACTTTTTGCAGTGCAGTCATACTTTGAAAGTCTTGCCTCATACAGTGAGCTGGATACCAGAAGCTCTGCAAAACTTGGTCTTTTCCTGTAAATTAGATCCCTCTAAATGTCTTGTTTCACACAAACTGTATACTTGCTGTGCTTAATTTACTTGCCTTCATCTTCCTGCTGCATTTCTGGAGGACAGGGTTCAAACAAATTTAAATGTGTGCTCTTCCTCACCTGCTTAACCTAATTTTTTTTAGGACCCCCTCTTCTCCTTTCCCTTGCAATAGCTGCATTCCTGGGTTATTCCCCCAAATCCTATGGATTTCTCTGAGTCCTCTTTGCTGCTTCTGTGTACCCAGAGAGATAAGAGGCCAAAGCAATAGCATAATTAAGGTGGGGAGCCCACCCTTTGGGGCAGTGTGGTTGGGGCAGAAAAATAACAGCCATGGGCTGTCAGCTGCACTGCTGCTGCTGCTTCTGCCACCCAGGGTCCTGAGCTGCCCTGTTACACACCTGGGCTAAAGATCACCCCAGCTCAGTAACTGAGCAAGCTACAAGGTGTGCATTCTAAGTACACTATTGCAGAGCAGTCTGAGACAAGCCTTGTGCCTGTGCACTGTCTTGCTACAGGGCTGTAGGGTTCGCACGCACACTTTGTGGTACAAGGTACATGCTTTGTGTATTTCATAGTCTTTATTCAAACTGAAACAAATGTCATGCCATATTAGACCAGTTTGACCACCTACACTTGTACTTTGCTTACTTTTTCATCTGTTTTATTACATTTATCTGAATCTTCAGAGGAGCTTAAAGAAGGTAACTTTAAAATCTCTTTTGCCTCCTATAGATATTCAGCAGCAGTCTAGATTCATAGAAAAGGAGGGCTGGAAAAGACCTCAGGAGGCCATCTAGTTTTGGCCCCTGATCAAGGCTTGTTGCCTTCTCATACCTAAGTAAACCATCCTAGTCAAGTGTCTGTCTAACCTGCTCTTGAAAACTTCCAAGGATGGAGATTCCACAAAACTGTCTAGATAGCCTGCTTCAACACTTGACTACAGTGAGAAATTGTCCAGCCTATGTTTCCTGTGCTGTACTTGGAGTCTATTGTTCCTAGTCCTGTCTCTACAACCATAGGAAGTAGTTTTATAGTCTAATAATCTAAAATCAGAAAATTGCTACAAACTACAAGAGAGTATATAGTATATATACTATAAATCAACCCATTTATAGTATATTGGTTTATTTACTTGTTCACATTGGAAAGTATCGGTAAGGGAAAGATGCCCAACAAGAGAAAAGAAAGAAGCTTGGGAAGGAATGGCATTTTAGTAAACTGGAAGATTATCTTAGAGGCAAGTCTGAGGTGAAGAGCAGCCGAGGAAATCTGGTTGTACTTTAAGGAGGCCAAATATACCAGAAGAATGGGATGTGCAACAGCAGACCAGCTTGGCTAGACTGCAGTCTCTTCAATTAGTTGAAACTCAAAAAGTAATCCTATAAAAAGTGGAAACATAGTTATAGTACTAGGGAAGAGTATAAAAGTATTGCATGGGTATGCAGGGAGAAAATTAGGAAGGCCAAGGCACGCTTTGAAATGCAGCTGGCAAGGGATGAAAAAAGTCATAAAAAGGCATTCTACAAATATATCAAAAGTAGAAAGACCAAAGAAATCATATGTCCCTTATGGTAGGAGTATCAAACTCATCTGGCCCTGCAGGTTGGATGAGGAATATTAGATTGGCCCCACAGACCCTCATAAACCCCATGCCAGATTCAGCACACATGGTGCATACCCTGCATGTAGTGCCCCCCCCTTTCCCCTGTTCCAGGATCTTCACTGTACACAGCACTCCATTCTAGCTGGTCCAGGCCCCATGTTGCATGTGGTGACTGCAGGTGCTGTTTGGAGCACAGGGCATGGTCTGGCTGCAGTGGGTACTGCATACAGTGTTTATCCTGGACCAGCTGGGGGTGGTGGGATGCTGTGTGCAGCACAGATCCTGGAATGGAAGGCCCATGAGGCAGAGTTCTAGACAGGCTGGGAGAAAGTGTCGCATGTAGCATGGATCCTGGAGTGGGCACTGTTTGCAGCACTTTTCCAAAGCCCAACACGTGAGGCCAGTCCATCTTGTGCTGCATGGGCCAACTCAGATCTAGGGTAAAACTGGGGATTGGGTGATGGGGCTTCACAGACTGTGTCCAGTCAATGAACCATATCTTTGACTGCCCTCCCTCTGCCCCCACCGTATGGGATACAGAAGACTAATGCAGAGAAAGCTGAAGTATTTAATGCCTTTTTGCTTCAGTCGTCACAAACAGGGGCAGCTACTAGATGATGAGTGTGGTTGGCAGCAAAGATAGGGAAGAAGACAAACAGCCTAGGAAGCAGAAGAACAGGTTAGAGTTTACTTAGAGAAGGTAGATGCTTTCAAGTTAGCAGGGCCAGATGGGATGCACAAGAGGGTACAGAAAAAATTTGCTAAGGTAATTTTGTAATTTCAGAGCCATTAGCTATCCTCATTGATAATTCATGGATGCCAAGTGAGGTCATGGATGACTGAAAAGGAGCAAATATAGGATGCCTATACATGTGCTCCAGAGTGGGGGAGCACTTTAACAAGGTGATCAGGAGTAGCCATCATGAATTTACCAAGAGCAGATCATGTCCAACCAACCTGATTTCCTTCTATGGTAAGGTGACAGGTCTGTGGACTGGGGAGAGCAGTGGATGTGATATACCTTGACTTCGGAAAGGCTAGGCTTTTGACACTGTCTCCCATGATATTCTTATTAGTAAGCTAAGGAAATACATACTGAATGAAAGTACTGTCTACCTGGGTCTGTCCCAGAGCCAGTAGTATTCAGCATCTTCATTAATAATGTGAATGGTGGGATTGAGTGCACACTTAGCAAATTTGCACGTGACACCAAGTTGGGTGGAGTTGCAGATGCTTTGGAAGGTAGGGCTAAGATCCAGAATGATATGGATAGATAGGAAAGTTGCCTGCAGTCGATCAGATGAAATTCACAAGGACAAATACAAAGGCCTGCACTTGGGATGGAACGATTGCATGCACATATACAGACTGGGGAATGACTGGCTAGGCTGCAGTGCAATGGAGAAATACCTGCAGGTTACAATGGACCAGAAGCTGAATATGAACCAAGAGTGTTGTGGCAAACCCCTGCCCCTCCCCACAAAAAACCAAACAAATAAAAAAGCCCGCCAGCAGCATGCTGAGTTGAATCAACAAGAGTCACTTGCAAATCAAAGTAAGTGATTCTTCCACTCTGTTCAGTACTGCTGAGGCCTCACCTGGAGTACTGTGTCCAGTTTTGGGCCCCACACCTTAAGAAGATGTGGATGTTTTGGAAAAAGTCCAGTGCAAAAGGACAACAATTATTAGAGCTCTGAAAAGCAATACTTATGAGAAAAGGATGAAAGAACCAGGTTTTTCTAGTTTGGGAGGAGAAGACTGAGGGGAGATTTGATAAGTCTTCAAATACCTAAGGGGCAATTACAGAGAGGATGGAGATGTGCTTTTCTCTGTGGTTGCAGGGGAAGGACTGGAAGCAATGGCCTCAAGCTGTAGCAGAGGAAATGTAGGTTGGAGATTAGGAGGAACTTTGTGACTATGAGGGTGATCAAGCATTGGAGTAGGCTACCTAGAGAAATTGTGGAATTTCCATCCTTGGAAATTTTCAAGAGCTGGTTGGACAGACACTTGGCTAGGATGGCTTAGTCAGGGATGATTCTGCTTTGAGGAGGGTGCTGGACTAAATGGCCTTGTGGGGTCTCTTCCAGCCCTACTTTGCTATGGTCCTATGAACATGAAAAGTAACTTAGGCAGACGATAATGCAATTTTATTCCAGAAATCTGTTATCTTTTGTAACTAGGCTACTTTCTGTACACATGCTCCAAGGTAGGGGTGGAGGCTGCATTTTAATTAGAGCAGCTCCCAGGAGCCTCTCCAATTAAAACACCCATAGCTTCGCATGTATTCAGTATCCCATGTTTCAACATGGCAGCTGGGGCACTTAAACCAAAGCTTATTCAACAAGCTTTAAAGCATCCCGCCACCACCATTGTGAAATGTGGGGACACTGAATACACGAGACGCTGCATCATGGGGGAACAGTCTGATTAGAACGCTCCAGCAGACTCAGCTGCTCCGATATGTTCTAATCAGAACACTTTGGAGCATGTGTAAAAGTGCCCTTTTTTATCTAAATCCAGGGTTTGAATTACACTTTGTCTCTTGTTGTGACAAGAGACAAGGGGTGGTAAGGGGTCTGCAAAAAAATTGGCCAGGGTCGGGCTTGTGTGCACAGGTCCCCACCAGTACCGCAAGGCTGGGGCCAGTGGCAGCCATTAGGTCACAGGGGTGGGCAAAATGCGGCCTGGGAGGCAGATGCGGCCTGCCAGGCCATTCTATCTGGCCCACAGGGCCCCTAAAAAATTCAGAAAATTAACATTTATCTGCCCTGGGCTGCCTGTCATGTGGCCCTTGATGGCTTGCTGAAACTCAGTAAGTGGCCCTCTGCCCAAAATAATCGCCTGCCCCTGTGTTAAGAGCTGTTGCTGCCAGCTGGGCTGCTTAGAAGGGTGCGGTGTGGGATGGGCTGGGGGCTGCGCACAGTGGTACATGGGCTCTGGGCTGTTGCAGGGGGGTGGGCATGCTGACTGGCCTGCAGGGGGGTTCTTGTCTCTGGGGGGGTGGGCTCAGTCCCGTCCCCCCCTACCTGCCCCATAATTCAAACCCTGTCTAAATCTTAGCCTATCTTCAGAACATGTTCTCCAATTTACTTGTTGGCAAAGTCTTAGCACTATAATCACATACAGCAAGTTGCTCACATACATTTATGCATGTACACACACTGGCAGCAAACTTTCTAAGAATCCAAGAGAAGTGAAGAGTAAAATGATCTATTAGATCATTCTCTAAGGACAATGACTAAAATCACTTTTAGTTTTGCCACTTAAGTGCTCATGAAACAACAAACAGCATAGCAAGGTACAGCTTCCTGTAGGAAGTGAGATCTAAACACTGCTGTCAGAGATCTCTTCCTAACCATTTTTAATTCATCTTGTTTGTAATAAATTTTCTAAGCCTTTATGAATGCTTTCAAGGTTCAAAGAGGGAGTAGTATTCAAGAGACTTTCAGTATAAGTGAATTTTAAGGAGACAGATGAGTACAGATCTGAAAGGCCATCTCAGATGCACAGCATTTCAGAGGTGAAAGAACTGAAGGGAAACAGATTACAAATTTAGCTTGAGTAGTGGGGAACGGAGCTAAGTGCCCAATGCTCTGGTTTTCAAATGTTGGAGTCGTAGACAGGAGTTGAGTTGTGTTGTTCTGTTTTTTGTTTTTAAAAGATTTAGTAGTATTATAGCCACCAAACTTCCAATTATTTTAATATTGGTTCATGGCAGCTAGATTCCACCTGGAGACCATAAACTGGACATAGTTCTTCTGCTTATACATACATAAAAACAATATGTGACAACTTTCTTAGAAAAAGAATGACTTTGTTCCAGCATTCAAAAACTGCGATATTAAAATTAACTAGCATGAGATGTACTACATTTTTTTCATGGAAACGTTGATGCAATGTGACTCTGCTGTACAGTGTTTGACCTTTGTACTTAATATAACTGAAATTAAACATTATGACCATACCTACTCTTTCATGTTCTAGAATAACAAATGTTTTAGCTCATTGTCTGTTCAATATTCTCCCCTTTTCCCCTGGGTGCTTGACTTCCCTCTGTCAGAAGAGGAGGAATTCAGTGATTCTGGTCAAAGGATTTTTATTGGTATGTGGTGAGTAGCAAGAGTCAGGTTTGGCTTCGCCTGAGTGTTTGTCTTGAAGCTGAATTGAATGTAGCTGACTTGTCTGAGAAGCATTCCTGAATTTTGCCCCAAAGGTTCTCTGATCCCATCTTTATTCACTCTGCTTTTTTAGATCCCAAGAGACCACCTTTTCCTATTAGCTTCTTCCTTATTGCTTCTCCAAGTGACTCAATCTCCCCAATAAATTGCTAGTGTAATCTGGCACCCTCCTCCTACCTAAGTCTTTAAGGTTCCCTTCCTTTGGTATGAACTTAGGTAGGGCCAGCTTTTGTGACAGACCGTGCCTCATACCTCATGCTTTTGTGTGAGGGGACTTTTCAAAGCCATATAGTCTATGTGAGATCTCCATTCAGATGGGTTGCTAGGTCAAGGAACAGTTTGTTTCAGGTAAATGAATGGTACTAATCTGGAAATAAATTTGTGTTCACTTCAGAGATTAGACAAAATTCAAGCCAGTTAAAAATGTCCAGACTAGATTGCCCATTTCTAACTAAATCTCCTCCATGCTTTATTCTGGAGATGTTTCTTTGGGTCTTAAATTCTTGGTGACTTTCAATGGGCCTTGTTCTAAGTAATTTTGAAAATCTCACCTATAACTGCTTTCAGAGCTCAGTGATTTCCACCAAGTTGCTGTATCAAGTACTTTAAACAAATTAATTTTTTCCTTTTCGAAAAGGCAAAACTTGAGGTGTTTTATGCGAAATGAAACTAGTGTTTTTTCACCTGCACTCAGTGCATGGATTTAATAGCAGTATCTCTGCTCCTTCCAGCTGGTTTCCGAAAAAGCATGCGTCTGTGCCGGAGGAAATCCCAGAACGTCCAACAGTCCTGTTATGCCCAGTGTCCCAGCATCTGTTACAGCACAGTAGCAGCCCCTTATGAAGAAGTGGTGAGATACCAGCGACATCCTTCCGATCGAAACAGACTGATCGTGCTAGTAGGTATGTTGTAGCAACTGACAGTAATGTGCCCCACAGATAGGGATGTACCTATTTATGCAAATCCTACAGGCTCTCCTAAATACAGAAGGCAAAGTATCATATTGATGAAAATCCTGTGGAATATGAAATTTAACCTTCTGTGAGTCCTACCATTGACTACAGTGGCTGTTGAATTTGGCCTTAGAGTTAACTCTTTAAAATGCTTCTTTGATTGGTGAGTGCAAAATTTTACCTACCTTTCTTTTTGCCATCCATCAGCTTTTATTTGAGTCTATGGATATGTTTTCCTTCTGTTCTGAAACAAAATCTTTTAATGCCCCTCCCCCCTCCTCCCCCCCCCCCCAAAAAAAATGTCATTGATCAAATACTTTATGAACAGACTAGAGTAAGAAATGTCGGATGGAAGTACAGTTTATCAGGGAAACTGTTCGACTTCAAACTTCAGATACAGAAGTGACGAGAAAATACTTACAATAGTGTTAGTGATGATGTAGCCATGATGGTCCAGGAATTATGAGAGGCAAGGATTTCTTAAGACAATATCTTCTATTGGACTAACTGGATGGTTGGGATAGAATTAGACAAGCAAGGCATAGACAGAATGTAAGACATCTGTCTATCCCAACCATGCAGTTGGTCCAATAGAAGATACCTACCTAAAAAATCTTTGCCTCATGAAAATAAATATTTATAAATGCTCTCTGATAAGTATCTTGTGGTCTAAGATTATGGTTAAGAACCCACAGGCACTTCAAGTGACATTAATTCAGTCTATACTATTTCAGTCATAGGCAGAAGGGAAAACCAAAAGATAAAAATTTGCATTGAGTAGGATTTTTATGGTGAATGTTACTGCGTCATGGGTTGCAGGTTCAAAAGTAGAATTTGATTTTCACGACTAAAAGGAAGCTGCTTCTGATGTTGCTAAGTACAACATTCCAGGGTGTTTGTGCTGAAAAAAAAATCTTGTCCTTTCTAGATTGTGTGATAACCAGCTTTTCATTCAAACTGGTCTTGGTGCCTCCCAACAATGGCTTAAAGGACTGGAGAGTGACATGTCTTGCACCTTGAGGTGCAGAATGTTGGCAACTTTTTTTGAATTCAGTGGGAACTGTAGATGCTTTGCATTTCCTCAAATTAGACTACTAATTTGTGATGCTAACACTAGGGACTCCTTCCAGGAGAAGCCGTAATCTGATTTCTGCACTGCTAGTTATTTGCTTCATCAGTTCTCTCACTAAACATGTTCCTTGACTGTTTATAAATATAAACTTACTAAAAAAGTGAGTCGATTTTATGCATAGTCTCAGTCATTGATATTACTTTGTGTGTGTTCTGTTTTAAATATCCAGGTCCTTCAGGAGTTGGAATAAATGAGCTAAGGCGACGACTTATTCAGACTAACCCTCGTCGGTTTCAAAGTGCTGTACCACGTATGTGACACATTCCTTTCATTCTCTAAATCAGTGGCTTCCAATTGTTTTAGACTCAAGGCATCCCTCCGTAACTTTTCTGAATTTGGCAGCAACGTGGTTGTGAACCGCTGTTTTAATGTCTCATCTTACCTACTTTATCTTCTGGCTGCTGAGTCATTAGGTGGAACTAACCCATGTACTTCTTTCCAGGGGACACTTGCAGAGCTGGATTGGGAAGCACACTCCTCATGCAGCTGTTTCCTGGTCTGGCTCTGCAGGAGCCCCCTGGAAAAAGGTGAGTGGGGCACTTTCACCTGGTTGTGGCAGTGCTGGTGCTTCATCACTCTTGAAAGGGTCTCATGGCATTCAGGGATGTCATTGCACCCCAATTTCCTTAACTTCATGTTCTAAGGGAAGAAAATATGAAATATCAGTGCTCTTCCTTTTATAGGGTATTCCAAGAATGGATGTTCAAGTGGAGTATCAAGTGGAGTGACCCAGGGGTTGGTCGTGGGGCTGGTTTTGTTCAATGTCTTCATCAGTAACCTGGAAGATGACATAGAGTGCACCCTCAGCAAGTCTGCAGATGAAACTAAGTTGTGGGGAGTAGCAGATACACTGGAGGATTGGGCTGGGATTCAAAGTGACCTAGATAAATTGGATGATTGGGCCAAAGGAATCTCATGAGGTTCAACAAGGACAAGTGCAAAGTCCTACACTTAGGATGGAACAATCCCATGCATGGGCTGGGGGTTGACTGGCTGGGCAGCAGCTCTGCAAAACAGGACGGGGGGTGGGGGGGAGTTACAGTGGACGATGAGCTGAATATGAGCTAGCAGTGTGGTCTGGTTGCAAAGAAGGCTAATGCCATACTGGGCTGCATTGATAGGTGTGTTGCCAGTAGGTTAAAGGAAGTGATTATTCCCCTCAATTCAGCACTGGTTAGTAGGTCTGTGTGAAGCTTCGGTTCCTGATTTGATTCGGCAGAGATTTGGCCTGAGTTGGTCTGAATCCCAGTCGAATCACAGGACCCTTGCATCTCTCCAAATCAAATCGGAAGCCTCCGAATCAATTCAGAGAGATTCAGAAAGATTCGGCGATTCGGACATAGACACAGCTTTAAATGTTTTTTCTACATACCTCAAGGTAGCAGGTGGCTTGTGAATGCTGCGATGCTGGGGCAGATGGAGTGTCCCACAGAAGCACGGGGGATCCTCAGAGCACTCAGCAGCAGACCCAGAAGTGGACCAGAAGCACTTCCGGTCCACTTCTGGGTCTGCCAAGGAGTGTGCTGGGGAACCCCCGCACTACCCTAGCTTAGCGACTGGTTCCTCCTGGGTCTTGGGGAGCATGTGGGGTCCCCCCATGGCCAATCACTGAGCCAAGGGGTACACAGGGGGGCCCCATGTGCTCCTCAGTAGGCCTGGAAGTGGATCAGAAGTACTTCCAGTCCACTTCTGGGTTTGCCGTTAAGCATGCGGACCAGACCGGACCGGACCCGCCCCCCCCGGTGGGATGCGCCATCCGCCCCAGCATCACAGCGTTCACAAGCCATACCTGGTACCTTGAGGTTAATAGAAAAAACATTTAAAGCTGTGTCTGAGTCCGAATTGCTGATTCTCTGAATCAGCATCGAATCTTCAGATTTGGATTTGGCTGAATCAAATTGTGGACAGTGATCCGAATCAAAAAATCGAATCACTGTTCCTGATTTGGCCGGAATCTGAATCAAATATGGCCTGTTTCACACACCCCTACTGGTGAGGCCATATCTGGAGTACTGTGTTCAGTTTTGGGCCCACACTACAGAAAGAATGTGGACAAATTGGAGAGAATCCAGTAGAGAGTGACAAAAATGGTGAGGGGAAAAGACCAAAGGAACTGAGTTTATTTAGTTTAGAGAAGAAGAGACTGAGAGGGGACATAATAGCAGCCTTCTACTACCTGAAGGGTGATTCCAAGGAGGATGGAGCTAGACTGCTCTCAGGGGTGGCAAAAGATAGAACAAGCAGTAATGGTCTCAAGTTACAGAAAGGGAAGTTTAAGTTAGATATTAGGAAGAATTTTCTCACTAGGAAGGTAGTTATACACTGGAACAGGTTACCCAGAGAGGTGGTAGAAGATCCTTCCTTGGAGGTTTTCAAAACCCGGCCTAGACAAAACTTTGGCTGGGATGATCTAGTTGGGGATGGTCCTACTTTGAGCAGGGGGTTGGACTAGGTGATCTCCTGACATCTCTTCTAACCTTAACTTTCTATGATTCTATGTTTTCTAACTCTGCAATGAGGCAAAGCTTATCTACTTTTATGAAGCTTTGTTTAAAGTAATCTTTTTTTTAAAGTACTTTTATGAAGCTTTCTTTAAAGTACACTGGCCATGTTTGCAGATGATACTAAGTTATGGGGAAAAACAGTCATGACAAGGGATAGGATGCAGATCCAAGTGGACCTGGACAAGTTGGAAAGGTGGGCAGAGTAGAATCAGATGTAGTTCAATAAGGATAAATGCAGAGTGCTTCATCTGGAGAGAAGTAACCTGCAACATTAATATATGTTAGGAAGAGATGTCCTGGTCAGCATGATGGCTGAAAGGGGCCTCAGGTTATGGTTGATCACAAGATGAACATGAGCTGCTAGTGCAATGCTGTAGTCAACAGAGCTACTAGCATACTGGGATGCATAAGCTGATGTGCCATGAGCAAGGCTAAGGAAGTGATACTTCATCTCTACTCAGTGCTAGTGAGATGGCAGTTGAGGTACTATTTCCAGTTCTGGGCACTGCACTTCAAAAAAGATGTGGTGAAACTTGAAAGGGTCTAGAGAAGGGCCACAAGAATAATTAAGGGCCAGGAGGACAAAACTTACAAGGAAAGACTAAGAGATCTGGGACTCTTCAGCCTGGGGAAGAGAAGACTGAGGGGGGCCTTGGTGCCCATCTATAAGTACGTAAAGAGTGAATATCAGGAGCTGGGACAAAAACTATTCACTGGGGCACCCCAGGGGAGAACAAGGAGCAATGGCCATAAACTTTTAGAGGATGTTTTCAGGTTGGATGTAAGGAAGAACTTCTTTATGGTAAGGTTGACCAGAATCTGGAACAGACTTCCCAAGGAGGTGGTGCAGTCCTTGGAAGTCTTGAAGAAGAGACTGGGCAGACACCTTGCTGGCATCATTTGATCTCAGCAGTTTTCCTGCCCAGAGCAGGGGGGTTGGACTCGATGGTCTTTTAAGGTCCCGTCTAGCCCTTAATTTCTATGATTCTATGATACTGCCTTTGACTGGCTTGTCCAACTAGCAGGAAGAGAAGTAGGGTGAAGTTGGGGTCAAGGTTCTGGACCTTTCATAGATTCATAGATGTTAGGGTCGGAAGGGACCTCAATAGATCATCGAGTCCGACCCCCTGCATAGGCAGGAAAGAGTGCTGGGTCTAGATGACCCCAGCTAGATGCTTATCATCCTCTTGAAGACCCCCAGGGTAGGGGAGAGCACCACCTCCCTTGGGAGCCCGTTCCAGACCCTGGCCACTCGAACTGTGAAGAAGTTCTTCCTAATGTCCAATCCAAATCTGCTCCCTGCTAGCTTGTGGCCATTATTTCTTGCAACCTCCGGGGGTGCCTTGGTGAATAAATACTCACCAATTCCCTTCTGTGCCCCCGTGATGAACTTATAGGCAGCCACAAGGTCGCCTCTCAACCTTCTCCTGCGGAGGCCGAAAAGATCCAGTTTCTCTAGTCTCTCCTCGTAGGGCCTGGTCTGTAGGCCCCTAACCATATGAGTGGCCCCTCTCCAGGCTATCCGCATTCCTCTTGAATTGCGGCACCCAGAACTGCACGCAGCACTCCAACTGCAGTCCGACCAGCGCCCGATAGAGGGAAAATATCACCTCCCTGGACCTATTCGCCATGCATCTGCTGATGCATGACAAAGTGCCATCGGCCTTTTTGATAGCTTCATCACACTGCCGACTCATGTTCATCCTGGAGTCCACTAGGACTCCAAGATCCCTTTCCACTTCCGTGCCACCCAGCAGGTCATTCTCCAGGCTGTAGGTGTGCTGGACATTTTTCCTCCCTAGGTGCAGCACTTTGCATTTCTCCTTGTTGAACTGCATTCTATTGTTTTCTGCCCACTTGTCCAACCTGTCCAGATCTGCTTGCAGCTGTTCCCTGCCCTCCGGCGTGTCCACTTCCCCCCACAGCTTTGTGTCATCTGCAAACTTGGACAGAGTACATTTCACTCCCTTGTCCAAGTCACTGATGAAGACATTAAAGAGTATCGGTCCAAGGACCGAGCCCTGCGGGACCCCACTGCCCACACCCTTCCAGGTCAAAACCGACCCATCCACCACGACTCTCCGGGCATGACCCTCCAGCTAACTCGTCACCCACCAGACTGTGTAGTCATCCAAGTCACAGCCTCTTAACTTGTTCACCAGTATGGGGTGGGATACCGTATTGAAGGCCTTCCTGAAGTCTAAGTATACGACATCCACCCCTCCTCCTGAAACCTTAGGAGACTTGGGTTTGATTCTTGACATGGTAATTTGTTATCTGCATTATTTTGGGCAAATCACATACTTTTATTAGGTCTCATTTTCCAACCCAGGGATAGGAAGTGCTTCCCACAGATGTTGTAAGGAAAAGCTCATTCTATTGTTTGAATTGCTTAGAACAGTGATTTCAAACTGAGTTCTGTGAAAGCCTGGGGTTCTGCGATAGGTCATCAGGAGTTTCAGAAAAAGACTGGGGATAATGACAAAGCGGACTGGGAGGCAGTGCACCTCCATTGCTGGGCCAGGTTGCCTGGTTCCATGTCAGTCATCTACATAGAGGTTCTACAGCCGGAGTGATATGAAAGGATTCTGTGACTTTAGGAGGTTTGAAAACCACTGGCTTAGATTCTGAAAACGGTGACAATATAAATCCTTAGGAAGCTCCCAGGCCTCAAATTTCTCTTTTAGCATTGCAATCTAAAGCAAATTTGTATAATTTTATTTTCTGACTGCCTGAGAAGTTCAGTCCTTGAGCATTCATAGCATGGGTCATGCTCTGTTTCACTCAGGTGTGGTACCTTTGCTTTCCAGCCAGTAATAGGCCTCTGTGTTACCTCAAACCCTTGGATCAGGGAACGAGTGGGTTGAAAGAGAGAATGCTTAAGATACAGGAGTTTACACTCCACTAATGTAGGTTTATTCAGCAGACAGCACATGCTCTTATTCTAAGAAATGCACTATAGTTACTTTGCAAGTGAGTTTTGCTCCCTGTCTTGGTGATCAGACATTTTAATGTCTTGCTAGAGCATTCAGGGGCATAGTCCTGTAGTCCAATGACCCTTTGTTTCCAACCTGCTTTTATACCTTTTGTTTCTTGCATATTCATTACTTTTACTACTACTAGCTATTTACAGACTATTTATATAATCAATTTCTTACTATTGGGCATTTTCCTGAAACCTTATATACTTAAACACACCCATATATGCATACCTTTCTTATTATACATCCACTTTCTGTACATTCTTCTCCCCACTGTCATTGATGATATTTATACTTTGACAAAATTTGTAGCTGCTTGCTCAGCTTTAACTAGATAGTAACCTCCTCCCCAGCTCGGATGCTATGTAAAACCTCACAGGAGTGGACACTGGCTGTTTTACAGTTACATCTGTCCTCCCTGTCATCTGTGGTGACAGAGGAGCCATAGGAGGTTTGGTAAACTTGTCAAGTGATAACATTATTTCTGTCGCATTGAGGCAGTTATCCACTGTTTAAATCCTGGTGAGCTCTTGGTGCCAACCAACTGACCTGTACTGGTCCTACCTAGAATTGTCCACCTGGCACTGGCTTTGTGGGTGGTACTGTCCCTTAGACTTGGTTTCCCCAAAACCTCTGGCACAATCTCTGTCCTTGGTGCTGATCTGTTTGTGCCTCTTCCACTACTGACTCACTCCTGTCTTCGGGGCCACTGCACCATACTTGCTTGAGGATGGAATGGCAGGCAATAGGGGGAAAAAAAGGTTGCACTGATGCCAGTGTGGCTGGTTTAGATCTGAGGCCTTCAACAGCCTTCAGCTCAATCAAAGACTTCAGTCAATGTCCTGAGCTTCTTCCAAGGGCCACATTCACCTCTCCTTAAATTGCAGTGAGTATTATGTTCCTGGATCAGAATTCCCAGGCCCCTGCTCATCTAGCCTGTACCTGTCAATCAGAGGACATAGAGGGCTTTCAGGATCTGATGAAGCAGGCCACACATGTATTGAGAATTCCTTGCTGATGACAAAGTAACACAGAAATGACAGAGAAACATGCTCCCTGATGGGTGTATTATATTATGCAGTAACCATAAGGTTAGTCCTGCCCATGAATGAAAGATTTGTTAACCTGATTAAAATGGTTTGACAGGCTTCTGGATCTTTTGGAACCTTGTGTTACCAGACTTCCAATTCTCACCTGATGCATTTTATGAAGCACATTGGCTTAAAAAGAAAACCAAACTCATGTTTTCCCAAAAACCCCATTTAGTAGGAAAATTCCCAAACTCAGTACTGCCTTAAAACAGTTTAAAAATTGTAAACGGTTCTAGCAATGATGCTCCATATGTTCAAATGGAGACTCAAAGAAGTACAATTTTTGGAAGTTTTACTAATCTAAAGGTTGTGTAGCTGGGGTTTTCTTTTGGGGAAAAAAAATCATGTATTACTTTTCTGATTACTTGTAAAAGTGAAGACTTTAAAATCTTCAACTTCAGTTTAAGAAAGATAGTGGTTGGAGATTTCTATTCTTCACTAGAAACTGTCCTAATAGTGACTTTTTTTCTCTCTCTCAGACACTACACGTGCTCAGAAGAGTTATGAAGTAAATGGTCGTGAGTATCACTATGTGTCAAAGGAAACATTTGAAAATTTGGTCTATACTCACAGGTAATTTTGAAGGCATATTAGAGTTCCTTTGTCTAATATTGCTTTCTTCTCACCATCTTTTATTGTTCAACATGCTCCAAGGCAGGACAGTTTTGAAGTTATTCTTCAGTACTGTCAGTCAGAAGAGATGAGCTTTGGTTTGTTACTAATCTGCAAAGATTGAATCAATTCAGGCTCGGGCTTTTTGAATGTCTGTCCCTAGCCTTGATTGTGTTTTTAACTAGGACACTCGATCTGAAAATTTAAAGGCTCTTCCCCATTTCTCCCTTCCTTCCCTTCTCATTACTTTTGCAGAATGTTGGAGTATGGGGAATACAAAGGAAATCTATATGGCACCAGTGTTGATGCTGTGCAAACAGTCCTGGATGAAGGGAAGGTCTGCATAGTTGATTTAGAACCTCAGGTGAGTCGGGCAGAAATCCAAGGCCTGCATTTTATGGAAGAAATAGGATCATAGAAAGAAACAGCATAATCCCTCTCATGACACTTGTTGGAAGTAGATGCCTCTCTTTTTTGCATTTGGCTTTAGTGACAAGCATAAATTACGGGTGTTTTATCAAAGGTACATGTGCATGTCTGGATCAAAAGTAAGGGTGCAATAAGTCCTTGAACTCGTTCCGAGCAGAAGCCACACTTTCCTGCAGAGGTTTCTGTCATGAACATCTCCCTTCAGGTTTATGATTCTGCAGCATGCCATCACTTCTTTTTGAACTATGTAATATCCTTGTGGTAACAGCAATTTTTAAGTGAAAAAATATGCTTAGGAAAGTATTTGGTAAAGTGGTTCCCAAACTGTGGTCCATGAGGCTATGACAAGTTGTCTATAGATCATATCAGATTGGCCCTTTTCAACTAGAAGTCTGATGAAAAAGAATTGGTGGGGAGAAGCTTGGAGGACATGGTGGTTAGCAACATATTCTGAGGGCTGATGAGAGTCCATTGATTCAAAAGAAGCCACCCATAAACTTAAGAACTACTTGTTTCAATATACTTATTTCTTTTGAAGCAGTTAAGTAGCTGGGAAATAAGTAGAAGCAGTTAACACCATTTAATCATATATTTGAGAGCTACTCCATAGATCAGCAGTGGTCAGCCTCTGGCCAGTGGGACTCCCCACACATTTGGAAATCTGGTGGTAGGTCTTTCTTATGGGGAATCATTAGTATAATTGCTAGATGCAGGTTGAACTTTACCCTGAGGCATGGTTCTGTAGCATCTCTATCGTTGTATCACTGATTAAAGACAAGGCTCAGTTAGTGAAATTATGGTAAAATTGGATTAAACCTTAATAACATTGTAATCTCCTGCTTACTGGAAACTGCAACTGTTTAGAATGCATACAAACTGCATTTGCTGTTTAATTTATATTGTGTTTACCCTCAGAATTGGAGTTGTAGTCAAATTATACAATTGCACATTTTCAACTGAAAATTTGTTTTGGGGGGAAAATGTGTACTGTCAGATCACACATGTCCATCTTGAATAAGTGCTGCTAACAGCTGAATATTGGGTTAGTATGTAGTTTGAAAACTAATCTAATAAAAGTAACAGGCCAACTTTTAGTAGATGCCTGTGAGAGTCTGTTTCTACAGCTTCAATGTGCCTGTTCTTCTGCTACCATATATATATGCTACTGTCCCTCGCCACTAATGAGGCTATGAAATTGTGGTGGACTCCATCCCCAAAGTCCTAACTCCTCCAGGAGCTCCACAGGACAGACATTTGACACCTTTGATATATATAAAACACTACAGAGTTGCTCACTAAACCCTTTTCCCAAATAATCTCTAAGAGAAGGAACTTTTTTATTTCCTCTTCTCAATGATCCATCAGAATCAGACTGGAGATGAGAGAATTTTTGAGGAGCAAGTAGTCATTCCCATCTAAGGTAGATGTTACCGTGTGGGTGCAGTAAAGTTACAGGGCCAAAGGGTACAGCTCGTTAGGAGCTGGAATATAGTAGTGTGAAGGGTAAGTACTGAGGAGATTTCTGAGGTGGGTGTTATTAATTATTGAGCTTCCTTTATTATTATGCACAATGTATTAACTAATTTGCCACTCCTTAGGTCGCTTGTACAACTGCTTAGCTTTCATAAACAATACGAAACACAACATACATGAGCACAAAACACAAAAATACAACAGAAATTGCTGCTCCTGTTTCTGTTGATAATAATACTACAGAAAAGGGATTACAAGTACAGTTACAGGTTACAACTACTTTACTGATTTCAGAATTATTTGTATTATTCATCTTTCATACTTACCACACCAATAGGTGTAGCATACTTAGTTATTCTATTCTGTTACCGAGTCAGACGAGACATTGCTGGCTTGGTGTTCCGCAGTTTTCAGGTGAGACGACTTGTTCACTTAGAGTGAGATATTTGTCTCGGGGACTCTGTGCAGCTGATCAGGCTGCAACATAAACTACTTGCGATTCTTCCTTCAATGCTCTGCAAGTGAGTTCTCCTCCGGATTGGGATTGCTTATGCTCGGTTTATATGGAGTGAGTTGGCATCGTGGCCCCCCTCCTACTCCGCCTCGCCATAAATCCCATATTCGGGTATGGATGCAGCATCTGGTGCATGCCCGTTTCACTCCACTGACCCAGTTTCGAGCAATTTTTTCTGGTCTGAGCCAGTTTTGGGACTTCCCAATTGCTCTAAAGTAACCCTGTATGCTTACATCTGATTGGTGCGTTGTTTCATTCTGTAATCTTAAGTTTCATTTTACTATAAATCACTTACACTTACTTTATGTCTCATTTCTATGTATTTATATTCAGGCCCTTTCAACAATGGCTAATAGGGAACACGCTTGTACTCATTACTATGGCAGTAGATAAGACGTAGGAGGAGAGTAGGGTATCATTTTAAAGGTTTTTTTAAATATGCTCCCTGGAAGGAACTATAGTAGTGAAATGTTGAGGCATCCATTGCGATTATCACTTCAGATAATTTCTGTTTATGCTTCACTTTTGGGCACTACCCTTTCTTCTAAGTCAAGGAAAAAAAAATAACAAAACTTGTCTAAGTTTTCTTTTTCTACCTACATTGTGGGCTTTCTTTTTTCCAGCCTTAGCATTGAGCAGGATAAGGCAAAAAGGTTGAGTTTGTAGGTGTCCAAGAGATCTTGAAGACTTAAGTCCAGCAAAGAACTCTGTTCAGATATTTTCCCTTAAATAATTCATTCATTTAATGGCATTAATAGTTTTTAATTTTATAACATTTAAAAACATAAATGAAAGAAAGGCAGCATGGCCCAATAAACTCCAGTGAGAAATTTCCTTTGGGTAGATGGAGTCAACATTGTTCAAGCATTAGGCTGGTAGTGGTTTTTTTGCTAATTAGAGAGATGAAAACTAGAAATTAGACAACTGTGGGTCTGAAAGAATGAGTGTTGCTCAAAAGCAGAATTACTGGCCAGGAGGTGTGCTCTGTGTCCCTGCAGCCACTTGTGTGTTCAATGTCTTCCCTTAAATTTGGTACTCAATGAAAAATAGAAACATAATTCTGCTAACATAGCAGAATGTAGCTCTTATTGATATTGTACTTATTCATGTTTTGTGCCTCTTGCTGTTTTACAGCAATCCACAAGTACTGATTATTGTTGTAAAACAGCACAGTAATTTAGCTAAAGCACCTCACCACCATTTTGGAACACAGGACACTGAATACATAAGACACTGGGTGTTTTGATTAGAGCAACTCCTGAGACCCACTCTAATTAAAATTTGCACCCCCACAACCCACCGGAGCACATGTAAAAACACCCTAGGTAATTTAAACCCTGTTAATGTGGGGTTTTATTTATTGAAGTTGATCATTTCTTAATAAGGTGACTGTATAGAATTAGGTAATTGGTGTGGTGCAAATACTTAACAATGGCAGGCCTGGGGATTACTAATGAGATCATTTTATAACAGGTGTTCTGGAATAAGATTACTACCAGGTCTGCAAATTGTAATAGTTTGTACATAACGCTTTTGTTTTTATCCCAGATTTTGTTCCCATGAAATATATTTTAACTTGCCCACTAATTGATTGATTGCAGGGAATACAAGTGGCTCGAACCCATGAACTAAAACCCTACATTATCTTCATCAAGCCACCTAGCATGAGCCGCATGAGACAGTCTCGGGAAAATGCCAGGATCATTACAGACTACTATGTGAACATAAGATTCAAGGTGAGACTTAGGAATAGTAAAGGTCTAACACAGCACATTGGTGTTTGGTCACAACCTGTCACATTCCTTTATTACATTAATATTTTAAAGGATCTTTGTCCTTACACTGGTATAAGTTCCACATTCACCAGAGAATGATTTGGTCCATTGTGTGGTTTTTCTAGATGATGGATGTCCTGAGAGGACTTGGGCAAATGATGCCTCATCATCTAAATTCACTGTGGGCAGAATTCAAATGGACTGACTTCAGTTTTTGCTTACAGAATGTTTTCTGGATTGAATCTATTGATTGATTAAAGACCAGAACTCCCTCTTATTTTAAGAATATGGTCTGAGGATTTTTTTAACATAAGGATTTATTTAATGAACCATAAGGTTTATAATGAGGGAGAGCTGCACAAATGGTTGGGAGCAGCAACATCAATTTTTAAAAAGGGAAGCCTGCAATAACTTGAAGGAAAGTCATGACAGAGTTCAAGCTTTTTATTGGTGACAGTACTACTTCCATTGGCACAAACTTATTTTTGCTGCGGGGGGCCAAAGATGAAGCCCCCCCTCCTTGGTGGCATGGCTGAAGCGGAGCTGAGTGGAGCCTGTGTGGGGGCAGGAGCAGATGCAGGTGGTCCATTGTGGGCTTGGGGCTCCCCGCCCTGCTGCCCTCTCCCCGGGAGCCCCACACAAGCTGTACCACCATGGCAAGGCGCCCCCTATTCACCTGGCAGCACTGGGGGCACAAGTCTGTGCCACTGGACTTCTGGACTTTAGGAAGGCCTTCGACACAGTTTTGCACCCTATCCTCATTGGGAAGCTAGCAGACTGTGGCATGGACGCCTACATGGTCAGGTGGGTGGCCAACTGGCTTAGGGACTGCACCCAGAGAGTGGTGGTGGATGGTTCCTTCTTGGCCTGGAGGGAGGTGGGCAGTGGGGTCCCGCAGGGTTCAATATTATTTAATATCTTCATCAGCAATTTGGACGGGGGCGTGGAGAGCACCCTCTCCAAGTTTGCTGATGAATCCAAGTTATGGGGCAAAGTTAGTACACCAGAGGGCAGGGAGCAGATTCAGGCTGACCTGGACAGGTTGGATCAATGGGCAGAGAGAAATAGGATGCAATTTAATCAAGATAAGTGTAAGGTACTCCACCTGGGAAGGAGGAACCCCTAGCACACCTATCGGTTAGGGAGTGTCCTTCTCAGCAGCTCGGAGGCAGAGCGGGATCTCGGAGTCATAATTGACTCCAAGATGAACATGAGCTGGCAGTATAACGAGGCCATCAACAAGGCCAATCTCACCTTGTCATGCACCTGCTCATGCACAACTAATAGAACAAAGGAGGTGATGCTCTCCCTCTATGCGGCACTGGTCAGGCCGCAGTTGGAGTACTGTGTCCAGTTTTGGGCGCTGCACTTCAACAGGGACGCTGGGAATCTCGAGAGGGTCCCGAGGAGGGCCACTCGCATGATTAGTGGCCTTCATGATAGGACCCTACGGCGGGAGGTTGAGAGAGCTGAATCTCTTCAGCCTTCACAAGAGACGGCTGATGGGAGATCTTGTGGCCGCCTATAAATTTATTAGGGGAGGTCAACGGGGAATAGGGGAAGTGCTGTTTAGTAAGGCGCCCCAGGGAGTGACTAGGAATAATGGGTGTAAACTAGTTGAGTGGGGATTTAGGTTAGATATTAGGAAGAAATTTTTCACAGTAAGGGTGGCCAGGATCTGGAATGGACTTCCAAGAGAGGTGGTGCTATCACCTAGCTTGGAGGTCTTCAAGAGGAGGCTAGATAGTCACCTGGCTGGAGTCATCTGACCTTGGTCCTCTTTCCTGCCAGGGGCAGGGGGTCGGACACGATGATCCATTGTGGTCCCTTCCGACTCTACAATCTATGAATCACTGCCCCCACCTCCACTGCAGCCAGGTGGGTAGGGGTGCCTTGCCATGGTGGTGTGGGGCTCCTGGGAGAGGATGGCAGGGTACCCAAGGCCCCCAGCAGGCAGCCTACATCCACCCCTGCCCTGCACACAAACCTGGCAGGGTATATGCCCCCCATGCACCCCTCTCCAGGAGTGCATGCAGTGGCAGGGAGAAACCCCCCACCCCCTGGACAAGCTGCCCATGGCTCTGTCCCCCTCCCTGCCCCAGCCCTCATGCACTGGCTGGGCAATGCCCCCAGGCCCAGTCCCTGCACCGCTCTCTCTCCCACTTTGGGGCCTCGATCTGCCACCCTGAACCTCATAAATTTACCTTCAGACAGTTGGTGACCTGGTCTCCGCTGCTGCCTTGGGCATATTTCTGGCCCCATGCATGTGTGTTCAAGCACACATGCATGTGGCACCCCCTACTCCCACTCCCCACAGCCCCTTGCAGCAACCTGGGTTTGTTAGTCTTCAGTTAGGGATGGGTGGTTATCCTGGCCTCTTCCCAAGCGGGGGGGGGGGGGGGGGGGGGGCAGGGCCCTTGGGGCCTGCACATACTCAGTGCCTAGGACTACTTTGTATTTTTATGCCACATTTTCTTTGAGTATTTCAAAGTGTAGTACAGACATTACTGATTTAACCTTCCCTCCCCATACATCTTTGTGTTAGAAAAGTAGTATCCTCATTTTGCTTTGTATGTGCTCAGCTCCCCACCTGTAAATGATTTGACCAAGTCAGTGGCAAAGTAAGGAACTGAAACCAGATCTCATGGCTACTAATTGCGATCTTCCAACCATGAACTCGCTCTTCCCTTTTAAAAATTATAGATAAGGAAACCTATGATAAACCTACCATATTTACTCACATATACACTCACCTTGCCCCCAGAAATCAGTCTTCCAAAATTGCTGAGCATCTTAAGCAAGGAGAGATGAATTTCTGCCCAGAATGGCAGCGTGGAGATTCTGTAATATGGCAGCTGCTGCTGCTTTTCCTTCTCTTCCTTGCAACATCTGTATGGACAGAGGGGAAGAGTCTAGCAGGGGCAGATCCACAGAGTGTGTGTGTGTGGTCACACTCTGCTGTGATTCCTGTTCCACCCAAAATTGGAAGCTACCTGCCTAGCAGCAGCAGTTGCATTTCTATTTAAGCAGTGCTGATGAATTCGATTGAAGTCATGACTCATAACCTACATGGTTGCTCTTCAGTACATGTGTATTAACTCTCTATCTCCTTTTTAATGATCTTGATGTTCACAATCAAGCTATCCTTTCTTCAGCAATTTTGTTATATGTTGGCTACTCCTCATCTCTCCTATTTCACAGCCCTGTACTCTTTTGAGCTCTTTTCAAAATCCTAGATCTACCCATGTTGTCTAGTCATCATCAGTTGCCATTTCAGCTTTAGTCTGAGCAGCTAAGAGCTGCAAACACCTGAGCTGTGAAATGGATAAAACTTGCTTTTGTCTAAGCAAGAAAGGGAGAGTAAGCTCAAGATTAGGCTCTATTCCTGCTCTATGTGGCCATAATGCCTGGAAAATCTTTTTTGTTGTTGTTCATTCCACCTTCCCCAAAACAAGGTAAGTGTCTTATTTGGGGGTGTATGGTACAGGAGAAAATGTGGGTGTTTAACATCCAAATGTGTCATGTTAGGGGTTGCCAGCAGGTACATGAGCAATAAAACTAAGCAAGTAATGTGTTACAGGCAGCAGCTCACTTTGCTCTGTCAACCTGCAGGAACATGTTGCTGTAGAAAGCAAAATTTCCTGTGGATGAGAGCAGTGTCTCACAGGCACAGTGTTGCTCAGGAGCCACAGGTGAGGGCACTGCTCTATTAGTGGTACTTTATCAGTATGTACTGCCTCTTACAGGAGGAGGATTTAGAGGAGATGGAAGATTCAGCTAAGAAAATGGAAGCTCAGTTTGGCCAGTTTTTTGATCAAGTGGTTATGAATGACAGCTTACAAGAGGCCTGTGTACAGTTGCTGTCTGCAGTCTGTCATGCACAAGATGAGCCCCAGTGGGTCCCTGCAACATGGATATGCTCAGACTTTCAAACATAATTCTGAGAAGCAGTATCTTCACAGATTACAGCTTATATTTTACCTCAAAAATGATCCCAAGGTCAAGATTGCAAGAATATATCTTTGTATGCGGGGATTTGAATGAGGATTAGGGGGAAAAAAACCTATTACAAATGTAATCGTGCTGTTTTATGCATAATTCTTAAGCATTACATGTTGCAGTAACAATTTTGTACAAAAAGTTGCATCATTGTAGTGTATCAGTTACAAGAATTAAAAAAAATCTATTTTGTTTCATGTGTTTGTATGGTCTGGTCATATAGGGTTAAAAAGAAATTGTCTCTGATACCTCTCTCTTTTTTTTTATTAGAGACATTCTGATTTTTATGACCATTGTTTACTCCAAAATTAAAACCATGGGGAATGATATAAGTAACACTTCTGGAGTATTTTTTTAAGTGGGTTGCCTTTACTGAGCCAGGGGGGAGAGTGTTTTATAAATGTATTACTGTACAGTACAGACTACTTTTGTCCACAAACAAGTTTTGTAGGTTTTTGTTTTTATCTTTTAGAAATTAGAAGCATAGGATCAGAGCGAGCCGTAGGGGTGGGCGACATGGGCCAGGCACACTGCTCTAGTTTGCCTGCCTGCTCCTGCACAGCAGTGCCTGCCTGCCTGGTACACCATACTGCTCTGCGTCCCTGCCAGACTTCGCCTATGACCCTGCTTACACTGTGCACCAGCACAGACTTGTGGGGTGGGTGGAAAAGGCAGGGGAAATGAGGGTGTGCCAAAATTCAAGTTGGGCCAGGGCACCATTTCTCCTAAGGCCAGCTATGCATTGGATGATGCTATTAACACCACAAATGACACAGGAAGTTGTACATTTATAATACATGTATAAAATGATTTTTTTATATTTTAATTTATTGCTGCTTAGCAAAAATTGACTGATGATACCATTAACTCTATAATGAACTATTCTATAACAGGTTAACCAAAGTAGAAATAATCAAGAGCAGAATTAAGAGTCTGCAAGCAGGGGGAAATTAAGAACCTGATCCTGGAAATGTTACAAATGTAAATGAAATCAAATCACGGAAGTACTTCACGCAAAGGTTTTTGTAGGACCAAGGCCTTAGGCTCTTGGTTCTTCTGCCTGGAGGAGTATCCTAACACAGTGGGGACCAAACTTTTTGGCAGGTGTGCCGCAAACTAAGCCCCACTCACCCTTGAGTGTCATTCTCTTTTCCCTACTCAATCTGCTGCTCTCTCTGCCCCCTGCCTTGTGTTTCCTGCCTAATCTAATGCTCTGCTGCTGTGCTGTGTGCCTATTCTCCAATATGCTGCATACCCCACACAGGCTGCCCATGCCACTTGTGGCACTTATGGCTATCCTGTCCCAATATATCAGTAAATATGAATTGTAGATACTGATAATATGCTGCACAACTGATTTGTGCTTCTGGCCTAAGGCAGAAAGAAGACCATCATACCAGTGCCCTATTAAAAGAACAGCAATTGCTGGTAATTTCAGCTTCTCACCTTTTGGATGCATCTTGTCCTTCCTCTTGGTTATAATCCACTCTAGCCCAGTAGAAGCAAATAGCTATTAATAATGCTTCTATTTATGAACAGATGTCCATTTCAGATGCTTAAAAATGGCCTCTTTAAAAAGGAATCCTTTTTATAGCCCAATTTATGCAAGAGTATAATACAGTAAAAGCATCTGCATTTGCATGCCCTCTGCATTGTTCTGATTTTCACCTGTCCAAATTACGTGCTGATCCAATGTCACTCAGATAACCTGAAGAAAAGTAAGCTTTTACCAGTTTATTTTTCACACTTTCAAAACATAGCTTTTGAAGGATTTGCCACTCCCATCTGTTTGGAAATGTGTATGTTCTATTCTGGAAGGCCAGTGCTGATCTTAAAAGTGGCTTAAGGGCTTATAGCTCTGAGCTCTTTACGTGTGTTGCACTAGTCATTCACCTCTTGTTAGGGAGGACAAAAGTTAAAGCTAAGTCCAAGAGATTTGAGCCTTCTGTCATGCATTCCTTCACTTCCTGCCATACATTCCTTCCATCCAGCTGCTCATACTGCTTCACCAAAAATAGCAATGCATGTTAAAACCAAGTTGCATGGCTTCTGAGTGTAGTTTCTTAGAGATCAGTCATTGCTGAATGTATTTTTCATTTAAACTGCAATTTTAGGGTAACTGTGCTATCATAATTGCTGGGTGAAATTTTGAAATAATATAAAAAGATTTTCTGAATCTGCTACTACACTAAAATGGTTATTACAGGATGTTATGAGCCATGAGGATTTCAGGCTATCTTGTCAATTCTCACACCTTGCTTTTTGCAATATATGACTTGGTTTCTCTTGAACACAGCTTAGGGAGCTCTTGAGAATTCTGTTTTTGTCTATTTAAAAGATAACATTTCAGGAGATGCTTAATGGTTGATGCCACAGGTAGTTTCACTTAGTGATTCCTACACTAAGACAGAAGACAGAAGCACCCTGGCTGAGAATCACTGCACTAGGGACTAACCGTCTTCCCGACTGTGGGGTGAGCTGGCAGTCATTTACCATCTGCCCTGCCGTGAAGAAAGAGCTGACTGAGGGCAGCATGTTCATGGCCCACTCTCCTCCCAGGTGTCCATTAAGTACGTTGCTAAATTGTTTATGTGCACAGCTAAGCTGGTGTCCACCTCAGATTATTTTTTCTGCCTGTTCATCAGAAAAAAGTGACCAGGGGATTGTGAAGGCTGGTAAGATGCAGGGTTGGTGCATGAGCAACTGGTGCCACTTGGGGGGGGGCATGTGCCTCACCCCGAGCCCAGTCAGCAACCAGAGAGGGAATCTCGCTGACTGGGGTTCCCTGCAGCCACTCGCGCTGGCCAAGAAGTGGCCACGGCACTTTATCCAGTGCTCCCACTCCCCAGCCGGCACCAGCACTCCTGCCTGCCCCGCTGCCCATCACCCAAGCCTGTTAGGGGGTACACCAGCACTCTCAGGGTGCACGTGCACCCACTATGTGTTGCCACTGGGCTGGGGGATGGCAGAACAAGGAGCAATGATCTCAAGTTGTAGCAAGGGCAGTTTAGCTTAGATATTAGGAAAAACTCTCCCAGGACGAGGGCAGTGAAGCACTGCAACAGGTTACCCAGAGAGGTGGTGGAAATGTCCATCCTTGGACCTTTTTAAGACGTGGGTAGGGGCTGGGATGATCTAGATGGGGCTGGTCCTGCTCCGAGCTGGGGGTTGGACTCAGTGACCTGCTGAAGTCCCTCTTTTCCAGTCCCCCCTGTCTGCGACTCTGATGCCCCTTGTAGAGCCCAAGCATGACACGGGGCGGGGGCTCTCGGCCTTTCCAGGCGCCCGCTCTCGGTTACTCCGCATGTTTCTGACAGCACGGGAAGCCCCGGCCCCGCCTAGCACCCCGCTCCGTGCAGCGCTGCCTCAGGCACACGAGGGAACACGAGGGTGACGTTAAGGAAGCCTAGAGCAGCTCTGGCGGTGCCAGCCCGGGAGAGCCGGCGGGGCGGCGCGGGTGACAGCCGGGCACATCGGCCTTCTTGTGGCGGGCGCAGGCCGCCGACGCCGCGGGGGATCCCCCGGCCCGACTCAGCAGCGCCGAGCGCCGCCGATGACTGCTGGTCTGCAGCCCTGCAGCGGGGGCTAAGGGAGCCGGAGTAGCGTTCTACCCCCTGCCGGAAGCGGCGCCGGGCTCCTCCCCTTCCCGCCGCGTCCTGGAGACCGGCAGGGCCGCGCCCGCAGTATGGAGAGACTTGGCGCGGCGCCCCGCCAGGTTAGGCGGGGCTGGGTGGCTTTGCCGCGGGCCGGGGGAGCCGCCTCGGGCACACACCGCCCCCGCAGGCTCCGGGGGGCCTCCCCGCCCCGTCCCTCCCTCCCGGCGCGGGTGGCGCTGAGGGGGGCGGCGGGTGCCAGCTGCACGGGCGGGGCTCCATGCCCGGCCGGCGCCTCGCGCTTGGTCCCGGGCACCCCTCGCAGCAGATCTGCGCCCGTCTGGCCCCGGGACTAGTAGCAGCAGGGGCTTGTGCCTAGAGGTGGCGCCCCGAGCCGGACGGGCTCGCGCCTCCTCGGGGCACGTTGCGGTGCAGCGCTGGCCCGGGGGGGCTGCGGCTGCGACAGAAAGTCCTGCAGTGCCACCCGCCACCCCCGGCCGTGCCTGTTGCCTGCAGGGCAGGTGGTTTCAGCGCGGGGAGTGGCAGGGCATCACCCCGGTGCTTGTAAAATACTGTGTCAGTAGAGGCCCAATGCTCCAGCTGGGGGCAGAGGCAGGCAGGAGGATGGGTGCACGCTAGGCCTGCCTGCAGCCACCACCTTCCCACCCCAGCCCAGGGAGAGTGCGCCCAGCCCGAGCCCATGCCGCTCCAACCCCATGTGTGCAAGCTGGATCCAGAGCCTGCAGGGCTGGATCCGGCCCCTAGGCTGTAGATTACCAACCCCGATGGATGACACGGTGGGGCTCAGAGGAGTGTTTATGCCTCTGAAATCTTCCACTTCCTAGGAGGCTTTCCACTTGGGTTGCATCTGATGGAGGGGCAGTAACAGAAGTGAGAGGCACTGACGGCAGCTGGTAGGGTGGTGGTAGCAGGATCTGGGTGTAGGGGCAACAAAATAGATCTCATGGGCCTGGCAAGTGGCCCCAAATCTTTCAGGGAAGGGAGCACTTTGTCAGTCTGGGGGTTGAACAATTCTGTTTCCTCAAAGAGCAGATTAGCTGAGTCCTGGGACCCTGGGGACCCCAGAGGCTTGTAGCCAGGACAGTTGTGGTGACCACAGCCCAAGAAGTTGTGTCCACTGCATCCAGGGCTGTCCTTTACATGGTCTCGTCAGTCCACTGGTTCTCTGAAAGCAAAGGCAGAAAAGGTTCTGCCTGGTTATGGGACAGTCTCTTTACATATTTGGCCACCCCTTGTGTGCTTTGAAATTATGTGTGAGCAGTGCCCAGTAGTTTGTGATAAGAAACTGGAGGCTTGCAGAGGATTAGGTCCTTCATATCTAATAAATCTGTCTGTCCAACAAACCTGTTTCTTAGGAACCAGCCCAGATTATCAACTTTTTTCACGGGCTGCTGCTACCCCAAGAGATGATGCGGGGGTGGCTTGGGGGTAAGAAAATAAGTATTCTGTACAATTGGAGCCCTGTTCTTGTTCACACACCTACCAGGTCATGCAGGTCAGGCAAGCAGGTGCCATAGTGAGTTAGATCAAAGATGGTGTCATTGACAGGGGGTGCCTCATTAGGTGGTCTGGGCTGGTGGAGAATGCCCACTAGCATGTGGGTCAGAGGTCCAGTGTCCCCCATGACTTGCAGTTGCTCCTGAAACCTTCTACCCTCCTTGCTAGTGGGAAGAGGAGGGGCTGTTGTCTCCATGAAAGATAAGAACTCCCTTGAGTAGTTTTAAAAAAAAATATTAATATCAGAGAGATCAGCTGGACCATGGGCTGAGGAAACATACAGTCTGAAGAGACATTTGAATAGGATGCCAGCAAGTGTGATGCCAGGTAACTGGACTAGTGGTGTAGATGAAAGCCCCAAAGCTAAAAAGGCCACGATGATGTAGTGTAGAGGAGGCCATAGAAGAGGGGCACCAGTAGATGGTGTGGAAATACTTGCCATCATGCTGGGTGAGAGGATCCCTTAGGAGGCTGTGAGAAGGATGCAGAGGCTGGTGCCAGGGACATTTACTCTAAGTCATGTTCAGTGCCCAGTTCCAAGCCTAAACTGAATGACAGCTGGGAGCTTTGGCATCACACAGACAGGAGACTACCGATAGATGTGGAACCAAAAGGTTGATGGCTGCAGTTAGAGGTGGAGGTTCCTTGTCAGAAGAATTTGTGGCAGTTTCTGTCAGGTCAGGGGCTGTAGATGAAGGCAGTCTGTAGACCTTAATACTAGTCAGGGTAGGGGTGGGCAAAATACGGCCTGCAGGCCATATCTGGCCTACCAGTTGTTTCTATCCAGACTATGGGCTGGCAGCACAGGCAGCAGCTCTGGCCTCTGCTGGCACCCCAGGGGATATTGGATGGAAGCAGACCTGTCTGCCCCACCATGTGGCTCCACGTGGCAGGCCCTGGGTTAGCCGTGCTTGAGCCCCAGCACCCTTGCTTGGGCTGAGCCGGTGGTGCCCAGCCTGCCTGTGGCTCAGAGCTGGTGGGAGCTGCCCTGGGAACTAGGACTGTGAGGCAGGTGCTCCACAACTGTGGCCAGAGGCAGCAGAGCTTCCCCAGCGCCTCCTGGCAGATGAAGTCCCAGTTCTGGCCCTGGCCCCACCTACCACATTGCTCTGTGCAGTGCTGCGAGCTGACCCAGCCACCTGCTGTCCCATCCTGTCCACCCAGGTGAGGCTGCCCCTAGTACCCTGGGTGGGAGCAGAGGCTGGGGCTCCTCTTGGGGGAAGGGGAACCCCTAGGCTGCAGGTTGCATGGCCCTGGTGGGGAACTGGCACAGGCTAGAGGGGTTCACTGGGCTTCCCTAGGCTTTGTGGGGGCAAGTGTGAATGGGAAGGGATGGGGCAGGCAGGTTTGGGGTGCAGGAGGCTCTTGGGAGGCATGTCTGGGTGTAGGCTGAGGCAGAGTTCCCTTGTGATTTGGGGAGTGGCTGGGCAGTGGCAGGGTTCTGCTGAGGGTGGGGCTGTCCTCCCTTGACCGAGTGTCCTGCTGTCTGGTTTTGCTTTCCTTGGGAGAGAGACTTTATTTTGAGTTATTATGCAATTGCCTCTATATACTACCCCAAAAAGCATAAATTAGGACAAAAACATTTTTGAAATAAAATTAAAATATTTTATAGTAGATGTTTTATTTTTAGCATATTTTTCATCTATAATTTGTTAAAATTATATCATCACCATTAATTTTGTGTGTGTGGCCTTTAGTAACTCACCAAATCTCATTAAATGGCCTTCCAGACAGAATATTTGTCCACTCCTAAGTCGGGGAAACCAACTGCTTCATCTTTGAGGCAGAATTCTGCACTGCCTAGCTCCAGGAGACTTAGTCATTAGGAGCAAAATAGAGGCCTGATATGGGGGACTGGTTCCAAACCCCTACTCAAAAACAAAATGTAGGTACTCTCAACCCTAAAGTTAAGGGGAAGGGTAAAGGGATTAAAATGTAACAGAAAAGAATAAGCAAATTTGGGTGAAGAATGGGTGTCAGGGATTGAATACTTGTCTCCTTTCTAGTCTACTTGTTTCTAAGAACTCCAGGTAATATTAAGTAACATCCTGTTTTCCTGTAACTTCCTGTTTCCACCTTCCCTTGGAAAACACATTATGTTAAATTGAAATGCTGGGCTTCATTAATGCTGCAAGCATATAATTTGCATATAATTTATGGAGCAAGCTAGCATCTATTACCATGGAAGATGCCATATAAAATAGAATATATTGATTAGTAATTTTGGTATTGAAATGTCACCCTGGAAACCTGCACTGTAATATGCTGCTTCTGTGGATTTGGGATAGAGAGCTTTTAAGTCCCAGGAAACTGGAAATCTGAACTGGAAATAAAGCTCTTGTACATAGAATCACAGAAAATTAGAGTTGGAAGGGACCTTAGGACAGGGTGGGCAATTATTTTGGGCAGAGGGCCTCTTACTGAGTTTTGGCAAGCCATCAAGGGCTGCATGACAGGCAGCCCAGGGCAGATGAATATTAATTTTCTAAATTTTTTAGGGGCTTCGCAGGCCAGATAGAATGGCCTGGCGGGCTGCATCTGGTCCCCGGGCTGCATTTTGCCCACCCTTGCCTTAGGAGGTCAACTAGTTCAACCCCCTGCTCAAAGCAGAAGCATCCCCATTTATACCATCTCAGCCAAGCCTTGTCTAGCCAGGTCCTAAAAACCTCCAAGAACGGAGATTCCACAACCTCTCTGGGTAAGCTGTTCCAGTGTTTTGCTACCCTCATCATGAGAGAGTTTTTCTTAATATCTAACCTAAACTTCAACTTAAAACCGTTGCTCCTTGTTCTGTCACCTGCCACCACTGAGAACAGTCTAGCTCCATCCTTTTCGGAGCCACTCTTCATGTAGTTGAAGGCTGTTATTAAAGCCCCTCTCACTCTTATTTTCTTGTAGCCTAAATAAGCCCAGTTCCCTCAGCCTCTCCTCAGAAGTCATGTGCCTCAGTCCCCTAACCATTTTCATTGCCTCCTGCTAGACTCTCCAATTTGTCCACATCCTTTCTGTAGTGGGGGGGGGGGGGGGGCCAAAACTGGACACAGTACTCCAGATGTAGTCTCACTCATGCTGAATAGAGAGGAATAATCACTTCCATTAATCTGCTGGCAACACTCATACCAACTCAGACCAGTATGCCGTCAGCCTTCTTCTTGGCAACAAGGGTACACTGTTGTTGGCTCATATTCAGCGTATTGTCCACTGTAACTCCCAGGTCCATCTCTGCAGAGCTGCTGCCTTGCCAATCTGTCCCTAGCCTGTACTGGTGCATGGGTGTGTTCCATCTGTAGCACAGGACTTTGCATTTGTCCTTATTGAACCTCATGAGATTTATTTTGGTCCAATCCTTCAATTTGTCTAGGTGTCTCTGAATCCTAATCTAACCCTCCAACATATTTACTATTACCCCCAGCTTGATGTCTTCTGCAAACTTGCTGTGGGTGAACTCTATGCCATCTTCCAGGTCATTGATGAAGATATTAAACAAAACTGGCCTCAGGATCGACCCCTGGGGCACTCTGCTTGATACTGGCTGGTAACATTGAGCCATTGACTGCTACCCTCTGTCCCTCATGATATGGCCAGTTTTCTATCCAACCTGTACTTCCTTTCATCCAGCCCGTACTTCTTTCGCTTGCCTGTGAGAATATTGTGGGAGACCATATCAAAAGCCTTGCTAAAATCAAGGTATACCACATCCACTTGTCTCCCTGCATCCACAGAGCCAGCCATCTCATCATAGAAAGCAGTCAGATTGGTTAGGCATGACTTGCCCTTGGTGAATCCATGCTGACTTTTCCTAATCACCTTCTTCTCCAAGTGCTTAGAAATTAATTCCTTGAGGATCTGCTCCATGATTTTTCCAGGGACTGGGGTGAAGCCGACTGGTCTGTAGTTCCCTGGATCCTTCTTTTCCTCTTAAAGATGGGCACTATATTTTCCCTTTTCTAACCATCTGGGATCTCTCCCGATCCCCATGAGTTTTCAAAGATGATGGCCAGTGGCTCTGTAATCACTAACTCCCTTGGCACCCTCAGGTGCATTCCATCTGGTCCCATGTACTTGTACACATCCAGCTTTACTAAGTAGTTCATAACTTGTTCTTTCACCACTAAGGGATGCTCACCTCCTCCTCAGACTATGCTGCCAGGTGCAGTAATCTGGGAATTGACCTTGCCTGGGAAGACTGAGGTGAAAAAGACATTGAGCACTTCAGCCTTTTCTGCATCTTCTGTCACAAGGTTGTCTCCCCCATTCAGTAAGCGACCCACACTTTCCCTGATCCTCCACTTGCTAATGACATACTTGTAGAAACCCTTCTTGTTACCCTTCGTGTCCCTTGCTAGCTGCATCTCCAGTTGTGCTTTGGCCTTCCTGACTTCATCCCTGCATGCTCAAGCAATACTTTTATACTCTTCCCTAGTTGTTTGTCTGAGTTTCCACTTACAAGTTTCCTTTTTGTGATTTAGTTTACTGAAGAGTTCCCAGCTAAGCCAAGCTGGTCTTCTGTCATACTTGCTAGGTTTCCTGCACATCGGGATGGTTTGTTCCTGCACTATCATTAAGATTTCTTTAAAGTACAACCAGCTCTCCTGTACTCCTCTCCCCCTTCAACTGGCTTCCCAGGGGATCGTGCTCATGAGTTCCCTGAGCAACTCAAAGTTTGCTTTTCTGAAGTGCAGGGTCCTTAGTCTGCTGCTATCCATCCTTCCTTTCCTCAAGATCCTGAACTCAGTCATCTCGTGGTTGCTGCTGCCCTAGTTGCCGTCCATTACTACATTTCCCCACCAATTCTTTCCTGTTTGTGAGCAGCAGATCAAAAGGAGCACAGCCCTTAGTTGGCCACTCCAGCATTTGCACCATTTAAAAAACTTCCTGGATTGCCTGTGCATTGCTGTATTGTCCTCCCAGCAGATGTCAGGGTGATTGAAGTCTCCCATATATAACAGTATGGAATATTTTATAACCTGAATACATTAGAACCGTTTCTGTTTGCGAATGAGATTTTGTTTTGTTGTTTGATCTCCTGAGGAATATCTGACAAATGCATATGCTGCAGTCTAGTAGATAACAGTATATATTGTGCAGAGTTGGCAAATGAAGTTGTTTTGAAATTTTTCAGATTTTAGTTTTTAAAAACCTAATAATGATTATATGTGCATAAAAAGCTATGACTGATTGTGGGGTTATACTCTGCCAACATTTTTGCTAAGCTTCCTGTTGGAATTGTCCAACAAGAAGAGTAAGTAGCAGCTGGCTTCATGGATCTTGATGGGAGGGTGTTTGTATCCACTGCCATATAAATTGTATTTGCTTTCAGTCTACCTTCTAACATAGATAAAATCTAGGATAGGGACATGAGGTCAAATCCATCTTCACACTAGTCTCACTTGCTTCAGTTAAATTAGCATAGCTAAAGTTTACTCATGTAAATAAAGGAGTGGTTCTCAATATTTTTAGACTCAAGGACCCCCTGGAGAGACTAGAGGCATGCCTTGGAGAATGTCAGCTCTTAGTTTTTACTCTTTGCCTACAGAAAACTAGTGTGTGTATGTGTGTGTGGGGGGGGAAGGTTCTGTTGCAAAGAAATCAAAAAGATCATAGCTATGGATTTCTGTTTGAAATCTCTGGGTTTATGTTGTGAGTCAAGTTTGAAAACCTAACAATGCCTAACATTGTGTGGCACCCCACAGCCTCCTTGAAAGGATCTTGAGATTGCCACAGCCCCTGCTTTGAATCACTGGTAAAGAATCAGGGTGTCAAGGTCTTGCATTTTTAGTTGTACGCAGTAATAACAGCCCCATTGCTGCTCCTAGTGGAAGCTGATGGCAGAACTCTTATTGACTTCAGTGTGAGTAGTATCGGGTCCTAAATTGGGGACAGCGAGGTTCACATACAGTTAATCTTGTCTGGGAAGCTTATTTTTAGTGCTGAATTAGCTGACGATCAATGTAAGCAGTGTCAGAGGGAATAGTTTAGTGTCTCTCTCAGGGACCAGCTTTAAATGACATGGGAAAGAAGCAAGTGGTAAGTTCAGTTTGGAGGAACTTTGCCTTGTTTCATTTTTGTGGGGCTTTTATTTAAATTTAAGTTTTTATCTGGAGCGTGGAGTAGTTTTCCCTTTTGTCTAGTACACTAAGACAATAAATAATCTGAATCTAAGCTGTTTTACTCTTCTAGGTAAGAGAATTATCAAGTGTGTGGGCTATACACCTGCTATTCTGTCAACAAGAAATATTTTTCTTTGAGTGTTAATTCTGTTTTCCCTTATGGTCATGATCTTCACCACTGTGAAAATATTCTGTTTTATTGAACATTTTATAATATTAAACAGTCTAGTCGGCATTTTAACAACAGTCAGGACTATCTCACTGCCCTTGTTTGTACTTCTAAATGTAAGATTTCATTGGTGATTCCTATAATTGTTCTTGATATAATATAAAAATATATTGATATTAAATGCCTACTTTCAGCAGTGTTCTTCTATTGTGTTCAGTACCTGACTAGAATGATAAATTGTCTTTCCTATGCATGTAGTTTTCTTATAAAAAGGTGAAGGTATTTAAAGAGTACTGTTACCACTTAGATGGTTATAGTTTATCTAAAATATAGCACGTATCAGAACTGAGGCATTGACGCAAAATATGTACCAGACACTGCTTTACAATTCTACATCTTAACTTCCATCCAGTGATCTCAAAACATATTTGTGAATTGTTTATACATACAGTGTTCAGAATTGCCTTTCGGAAGACTATCGATGTAGCCTATGTTAGAGACATCTAACATAATATCATTCCAAGGTCATACTTGGAATTAGCTGTTTTCTCTGAAATAATTTAGTAGGGGCTCAAAAGGTAAAAGATTTCATGACACACTAATGGAAGGTTTTTGTCTTTTCTGTTTCAGCGTCCACCCCGTGCCCTTCCTCCTGTGCCAAGGTAGGTTTATTTTATTCTATGTATTTTGGTAGTTTGGGAACACTGGAATGTACTTGAAAATTATGAAATTAAGAAAGATGAGTGCAGTAAACACATAAGGCACTCATAATGCTGTTAAATGATTTAGCAAAATCTCACTAAGGTGACAAATATTGCTCTCTCTTTGTTTTAATTTTTTACTGAATAAAATTTTAACGTAATTTAAGAGTAGATCTATCATTTTTTAAAACTAAAATTAAGGCTTTTTCCTTTTATAAATCTAATTATATTATATTTTCACACTTCACCAAAGAAATTTGCTATAGACTACATTGTTATACAAGATTTTACCTTAGCAGCAAATAATTGTAACTACTTTTTTAAAAAGTACCTTTAAAAATGGGCAAGTGGTAGGACAGTGTAAGGGCCTTGTTGTATGTTACACTGTGAGCTGCTCAAATGTTGATTGGTGTTACTGCTAGCTTGAATTTGGGGCAGTCGCACATTCAGGCGAACAGGGGCCTGGAGGACTGAGAAGTAAGAATCCTCCCCTCCCAATTTGGGGTTCCCACCTCCCAACCCCTCCTCTTACTTGTGGCTGCTGTCTATCCCAGGGGAGCAGACAGGGAAGGGTTAACCCACCTACCTACCTGCCTGCCCCCCTCTCCTCCCCTTTGCTGCTCTTCTCAGGGCTGAGCCTAGCCCAGGGAGCAAGGACTGGCAGGCAGATTAACCTTTCCTTGCCTGCTTGCCCAGGACAGATGGTGTGGGCAGCCACAAGTAAGTGGGGGGAGCAGTCAGTGGGGATCTGAGGTGCTGGTGAGCACATAGCAGGGGCAGCATGCCTGATTCAGGCCAGCAGGGGAACTGGAGATTGGATGGGGTGTAACACTAATGTGTAGCCTAGAGTTGCTGTATGCATGTATAACACAAGTTAGGTGACACAGATCAGAGAAATATAGCCTGGAGTGGCATAACAAAGCCATCTAAAGCAGTGTTTCTCAACTCGTGGGTCGCAACCTAAAAGCAGGTAGCAAGAATATATAAAAGGGTCATGAACAAACTTTAAAAATGGATTCTTCTTTAAAGGAGAAAAACATGGGAAACCATGACTTTTCCCTTGCAGGCTGGCAGAGTTCCAGTCTGCAAGGGGCTACTTGGTGCCCCCCACATGCTCACCCCCTGCTCCTCATGCTGTGGGTTGGGGCCTGGGGGCATGGAGCAGCGGGTTGGGAGCATGGGGCACCAGGGCGGGCCTGGCCATCCATGTTTACAAATGAGTCCTGGTCCAAAAAAGGTTGAGAACCACTGATCTAAAGAGTGCTTAAAACTAATTCCAGGTGTTAATGTGTTCAGGGGTTAAAAGCTCCAGGAGCTGCCTAAAATTAACGTATAACAAGGCCTTAACTTTGACTATCTAGAAGTTTAGGGGTATGGGTCCCTGCTACTCTTGTAAGACTTTTCATTTTTTAAAGAGACTGGGAAGCAGTTTAATTTGTTATATTACCTCATCATTTTGTGTTATTTGTTGGGGGAAAAACAGGTAAAAAGAAAAAAAGTCATAGACAAAAAGGCTACTTCAGTCTCACTAACTTATTTTCAGCCCCTTATCTTCCTCTTCCAAATGTCTCCTCTTGTCTATATTTTAGATTTTGAGAGCTTTGAGTAGAAACTTTTTTATCAGACTGGTGTCCAACATATCTTGAATATGGGAATAAGAATTTTCTGAATATGCCATATTGACACAGGAGTTGAAAAGATTTTATCCTTAAATTTCTATGTTCCATACATCAAGATAGGTTTTGATGGTAGGAATGGGAATTGGGCATTTTTATGGTCCGTTATGTCAAAATTCTTAAAAGTACTTGGAGGCGCATATACATTAGGGGTGTGCAAAGTGGGCCCCATTTGATTCAGGTTCAGATTTGGCCCAAATCAGGGACAGTGATTCGATTAGTTGATTCAGATCACTGTCCTTGATTTGATTCAGCCAAATCTGAATCTGAAGTTTCGATGCTGATTCAGGGAATCAGTGATTCGGACATAGACATAACTTTAAAAGTTTTTTCTACATACGTCGAGGTACCAGGCGTGACTTGTGATCGCTGCGATGCTGGGGTGCATGGAGCGTCCTACAGGAGTGTGGGGCGGGGGCGCTCCACGTGCTAGGCAGCGAACCCGGAAATGGACCGGAAGTACTTCTGGTTCATTTACAGGTCTGCTGGGGAGTGCTCTGGGGGGCCCCCCCACACCTTTCCCAGCTTGGCGATCGGCAATCAGCCATGGGGGGACCTTGGGTGCCCCCCCAGACCCAGGAGGCACTAGTTGCTGAGCTTATGGGGTGCAGGGGAGGGGGGGAGGCGCCTCCTGCGTGCTCCCCAGCGGACCTGGAAGTGGACCGGAAGTGCTTCTGATCCACTACCAGGACTGCTGCTAAGTACGCGAGCTGCCTGCTACCTAGAGATATGTAGAAAAAACATTTAAAGCTGTGTATATGTCCAAATCTCCGAATCTTTCTGAATCGATTTGGAGGGCTCCAATTTGAGTTGGAGAGATTAAAGGGTCCTCTGATTCGATTTGGAGATTTGGCCACTGAATCAAGCCAAATCTCTGCCAAATCAAATCAGGGACCAAAGCTTCACACAGCTGTAACATTGTACTCGTAAACATCACAGAGGAAACTGTGAATACTGATCATGAAATAGCTGCTTGCCTGACTAATTTATAGCTTCTTTCCTTGGTTCATGCATAGCAGACAGTCAGACAAGTTCTAATTAAATAGTCTAACAAAAGCTTTTAATTGTATCTACAGCTAACCAATCAAGAAACTGTACCTAGTCACATGAGGCAGACAAAATGTTCAGTCTTCGGTCTTGTTAAGCAGCCTTAATGTTGTCATATTTAAATGGTTGTAAAAAGTAAGGTTAAGGGATGTGAATAGACCATATACATTTTTATGCTTTAAGTCGGTTGCATTTTGAGTTTTAGTACAGTTCTGAATTGCAACTGATTTAACACTAATGTTCTTGTCCTTTAATATTGTTTTTTTCATGTTTCTTTCCAATATAATGGGAAAAAAACCTTGGAACTGAAGTGGAAACCATGGTGAGTTGGTTCATTGTTGACAAAACTCTGTCCATACAGAGTCCTTTTAGGTTTCTGTTTATTTTTCTTGGTTCTGTTTTTAATGTTAAATGTGTGAACTTCTAAAGTTTTGCCTAACAGCAGGTTGCTAACTATTATAAATTATTAAAGCTGCTTGCAAACACCCCCCCCCAGTACTATAATTTAAACTTGGTGCACTCCTGTGCCAAGCTCTGCATATGCCCAGAAGAGGCAGCGTGTTAGTTGGACCCGGCTCACTCAACATCTGTACAGATCAGGTGCTTTAGTGAGCTTTTTTAAATGTCTCCAAGCTGCCTAAGTGCTTTATGTGTTTGTGGACCAGATTCTTCAAAAGTATTAATTGCTTTTGATTGCCCAACATGAAACACTGGGGAAAATCCTCCTTTTCAGATGGAGAATGATTTAATTTGGAAAAGAAAAAAAATCAGCTATGCATTGCACAGGCTATACCTTACCATTGTCAATTCTGGTTGCCCTTTTCTGGATTGTATAATTCTCTGTTGTCTGTTTTGAGATGAGGTATCTAAACTTGGACTTTATGATCTAAATGAGTTTTATTATTCTTTAGAGCATCATTATAATATTTTCTTTCTTTTTAATGTACTATGGCAGGCCTAGCCTGGCTGGGAGGTCATAACCCCCAGCTGGCCTGCCCCTACCTCCCCAAGTCCATCTAGCTCTTCTGAGCCACAGCCCTGTATTTCACCTTGATGGAATCAATTATCAGGAGCTGTCCTGAGCCTTAAAGTTGGGTTTCATTTTGGTTACTTGATTTCCCTCCTTTTAATACTTGTCCAGGCCCTGATTCTCTTGGCTAGAGCCTGTTTGCTCTAGCTTCTACCTTCCATTCTAGGCCCACTGCAGTGTGACCTCCATCTCCCCTCACAGTTGCTATTGGTCCTATGGTAAAACAGAAAAAAAATGTAAGCAACCACTCCAATTAAAATACCACCCCTCCAAGCACTTGCAAAACAGCCCAATGTGGGCCTGAAATCCTTTATCCCTCTGGGGTCCTGTGTCTGGGGAAAAAGGAGAAAGCAAAAGAAAGAAAGAAAAAAAAGCCCCTCTTGGCCAGGGGTGGATTAATGTATGGGCCCACAGGTCCCTACCAATCAGGGGCCCCATAAGAAAAATCTCTAATGTGCTGGATGGTCCAGTACAGCGCTGTGCAGGTAGCTGCGCAGGGTGGTGGCAGCATAACCCAGCAGGGCTCGTGGCAGCAACAGCAGCCAGGGGCATATCTTCTCACCTGGACCCCACTGGCACCAGCAGCAGTGGGGCTAGCACTGGGACTGGGCTGCTACAGTGAGATGTCTTATTCATCCTGCCCCTGGGGCAGAGCAGGTCTCCGGGCTGAGGGATTGGGGGTGATGGGTGGATGGGGCATAAGGGGGCAGGCAGCTAAGAAGCCTCCAGCACCTGTCTTCCCACCTCTTCGGGTGACTGGAGCCCCTAGCTACACCTCACCTGGGCAGGAGGGGGGCGCTGCGGCACTAGGTGCATAGCTGGCCCCTCACCTCTCAGGGGAGGGGGAAAGAAAGAGTCCCCCCCTGGGAGGTGATAGGACTCCGCAGGGGGACTGCAGCAGGGCCGCAGTTGCCCCCCTGCCCCTCCTTCCAAGACAAACCAAGTAGATTTTGTGTGGAAACCAAGTGGCAAAGATGGAGCGGGACCGTGGGCCAGGCCTGGCCCAGCTCAGGGCTCAAAGGGAGCAGGATGAACCCTCAGGAAGGCTGAGGAAGGATGTTTTCATCTGGCCCTTTGCCTCACAGCTGAAGCCGGGGTTCTCAAACCTTTACACTCAAGACATCTTGCCCCATAGGCTTGAGGCACCCCTCCTTAGACTCAGGACATCCCCCATAGACTCAAGGAACCCCTCCTTAAACTCAGGATCATAGGAGCTTCCTGTGATAGTTTCTACTGTGCATAGATCCTGTCCCTTCTGCAGTTAGTGACACCCAGGAACCTGACTCCCCACTTTTTATGACGGAAGATAGAGCTAGGATGATGGACTCCATTACCTCCCATTAGCCTATGGGAGCTCTTCTGGAAAGGTAGTATAGCTCTAGCTTCTTAATGGAGCATTGCTAGCAGGGAGCTGGGGAGGAAGCATGGAGGGAGACACTGTCTGCACTGATGGTCCAAGCCTAAAGCAGAGTTTGGCAGGGTTCCTCAGAGCCCGAGGTGAAGAATTTGGAGGGTGCTGGACTAGGCGGGGAGAGTGCTTGCAATTTTCTTTCACCTGAAGGGCTGATTTTAATCTCCTAGAGGACAGGCAGAACAGTGTATAATGCGTCTATTTATTAATTCATTTTTGATATATTTATGTTTATAATGGGGTCTGAGGGACTTCCAGTTTTCTGTTTGCCCAGGGGCCCAATAAATCTTAATCTGCTCCTGCTCTTGGCCCTTATTCACCAGGGTCCTCCCTTGTTGCTTCTGGGCACCCCTGTGGCTTGCCTGGGAGTGCTTTTTCTTCCTCAGCCACAGCTAGAATTCCCCCTCCAGTCTGAGAGCAAGCCAACTTATTCCCCTGAGCTCCATCCCGTCAGTCTGGCTTATTGTTTAGCTCAAGCACAGAAGTTACTTGTTAGTCCCAGCCTTTTCAACTGCCCACTTTTTGGCTGCTGTTCTCACAGCATGCACCACTCCCCAGGGTAGAGCTGGCTGTTGCAGCTGCCTTTTCTCTAGGCCACAAAGACCCTGCTTTTAAAGAGCCCTTGCAGGTCCTGCAGGCCCCGTACCCTTCCCACAGTAACAGTCTAAAGGTTCCTTGTTGCACATACTCCATGTTTCCCCCATGAAGTGTATGTGTGTGCGTGTGTGTGTGTGTGTGTGTTGGGGAAGCCCAAACTCCCCAACTGAGATATACTGTTAGAAAAAGAGTAGAGCTTCACCGTGGTATTTAACTAATCCTTTATCTTCTGTCATACAGATGAAATTCCACTCAGCCGTCCAAAGAAAAGAAAACCCAAAGGGAAGAATTCATTAGGTAAGAAACTGCCAAGACTGAACACTTTGCTGCTTCTTTGTTGCGTCTCCAATCCAACCTTTCTGCACAGCGTGTTTCCAATATTCTGCACAGGCTCCTGCTGCTGGTGTTGGTGCTGCCAGATGTTGTGGGGTGCATTGTGGTGCTACAAGGCATCTCAGGAGATGATCCCTGGTTTGCTGTTCCTGACAAACACATTGCTTGGTTGCATAGAGGCCCCAACACTTTACTAAGTATGCTGGAGAAACTGTGTACTCTGGCTCAACTCCTGACAAGTGCATCCATAGTTTTATAGAATTTATTCCAGACCTAATAACATTTGTTGTCTTGGCTAATCTTTCATTATTGGTTATACACATAGGTTGTGCCTTTTTCTAGTGATACTATTTAGAATTAGGTTAAAATTAACTCAGATTATTATTGCTGTTTTATTTTTTTCTATACATTCTTGTTCCCGATAAAACAGGAAGTGTTTTTATACCATTGAAAATTGTTTAAATTTTTACCTCTCTGCTTTTTTTCTATCTAAAATTATCTATCTCTATCTAAAATTAAAGGCAGTTCTCTACAACTAGAAGTTTTCTTTGAGATTGATCATTTTAATTAGTGATCTGATTTCTAAGTGAACTGAACATGAATCCATTTCAACACAGTTTGTCTTATGTCATTCCTGGGAAAAATAATGGAATGATTAAGTTGGAACTCTGGCAACAAAGGATTAGAGGCTAAAAATATAGTTGTGTAAGTCAGTATGGCCTCATGGAAAGCAGGCCTTATGAAACAGTTGTTAATTTTCAGATAAGATTATAGGTCAGGTTGATTTAAAGGTGATCGTGTTCAGGGTATATTACATGGCATCTTAACAAAAAAAATGCAGTGTGGAATCAACAGATCATCCATTAGATGGATTGAAAACTATCTTGCTAAAAGATCTCCATGTGGATTTAATGTTGCAACCTGATGGGACTGTTAGTAGTGGAGTTCCCTGCAAGATCAATTCTTGATCCAGTGCTATTTTCAATATTTTTGTCAACAATATATATGACTATACAAAATCTCTGCTGATTGAGTTTGCAGATGTCATAATAGTTAGGGACCCACTTAAATTGTGGTTTTGCGATTTTTTTTCACAGAAACTGCAAAAAATGGAGGTTTCCACCATCTCCATGAAAAACTGTTTCCTGTGATTTTTGTGTGGAATTGCGCCCCCAAAATTTAAAAATTACCAAAGTACAAATAAAGCACAGCAATCCCTGCAGCCATGGAGCACATGATTTAAGAGAGAGTTACTGAGAGGCTGAGCTAGTGACATAGACTCAATGAAGGTGCAGGTCAGGAAAACTAAAGGGTTTTGGCACCATCTGTTAAGAAGCCAGATGCAATGCTGCAGCAGTACTGCAGTCTGAAGATGAGTGGTTTGTCTCTAGGCCGGGGTGGGCAAAATGTCCCGCGGGCCAGATACAGCCCACCCAGCCATTCTATCCAGCCTGTGGGGCCCCTAAAATTTTAGAAAATTAATTTTCATCTACCCCTGGTTGCCCGTCAAATATGACAGGCAGCCAGTGGCAGCAGAACCCAAGGGGAGCCAGTGGCAGGACCCATAGTCTGAGTAGCAAAGCTGGCCCTGCCCCCGTCCCCCAACCAGAAGTCTTTGCAATTTCTGACCTCGCAACCCTGGAGCCTGTTCCCCACCCTCCCTCCATCCAAATGGAAAGTAAGATAAGATCAGACAGAGGGAGAGAGGAAAACTGCTGTGAACTGCCCAGTAGCTGGGCGCTCAGTGGTGCTTGCTGGGTCGGGCTGGAGCCAGAGTGGGAAGCAGGGGGGCAGAGGGAAGCAGTGGTGGCAGGGGGGCCACAGGGAGTGGTGGGAGAAGCAGCAGGGAAATGGGGAGCGGTGGGGACTGTGGGAAGCGGCAGCAACCTGGGGAGTGGCAGGGGCTGCAGGGAGCAGTGTAGGAAATGGCAGTGGCATGGGAAGGGGTAGGGAGCAGCGGGGGCCGTGGGAAGTGGCAGCAGTGGTGGGCAAGCTTGCGGGAAGGAAAGCTGGGAAAGGGCAGGGAAGTGGTGGCAGTGGGTGGGCGTGGTGCCTACGCAGGTGCCCTGGGACCAACAGGGATCTAGGGTGGGGCGGCAGGAGCACAGAGCCTTGGCGTGGGGTCTGCCTGGCTGCATCACATGAGGCTGACATACAGGCTGCGAGAGTCGCACACGATGGAGCTGGCAGCCCGGCCCTATCTCTCTTTTTCTCTCCCATCCCACCCACCATAACCCCACGCACTCCCACAGCCCCCACCCCAACCACATGCCTCACACTCCTCCACACCCACCCACCACACTCACGCCCCACCACACGCACACACACTCACTCCCCAACCACACCCTGCCACATACACCCCCTTATCGCCCACACACAATATACAATAGGACTGCATTTTGAGCTATTATGCACTTCTAGATACACTTCATAAACACATAAATCAATACCAAAATATATTAAATAAAATTAAAATAAGTTATAGTAGATATTTTATTTTTTTGTATATGATTTGGGGTTTTTTTCTGGTTTCAAGATTGCAGCACCCTCCCTCCCAAAAGGAGTACTTCTGGGGCAAGGGGAGGGACTTCAGGTGGCAAAGGTCAGGGGTTGGGGGCTGGACTTCCAGTCCCAATATGGTGACTGGGGGTGGGGCAACTGTCAAGGGGTAGGGCTACCCATGTGGCCCTTGACAGCTCACCAAAACTTGGTAAGCGGCTCTCTGCCTGAAATAATTGCTTGCCCCTGCTCTAGGCCAATCAGTAACAAGCGGCAGGGCCTCTGGGGCCCCTCAGCCAACCAGTGGTGAGGGGGGGGCTTGCTACGAAAAGGCTGCAGAATCTGCTCTGCACTCTGCAAGCAGCCCACAAAAATCCCTTTCTTTTGCCATGATTTAGGTAGGTCCCTAATAATATTTAATGGGGATCTAAGTAGTATAGAATACAGGTTACTATTAGAGAATAGTCTGAATTGCCTGGTTAAATGGTCACAGTCTAGCATAGGATGAAGATACATAACACATTCACTACGACATAAATTGATATTACAGTGCAGTAAAAGTGGGGCAAATGCGTGATGCTTATCCTTATTTTGGTTTAACAGAAATGCAAATGGATGGCTTTTCCTTTGCCAGTTCTTCTGCTTCTTCCCACTTGATCTCCAGTTCATTTATATCTTAAATAGTTTGTTATCATAGTGTTCCAGATCTTCCTAGGCTTCCCTTCCCTAGCAGTTTCTAGTTCAGAGCTTGCTTTGAAATTCTATGCGCTTCTGGTTTTGCTGTGTAGTCCAGCCATGGTAACTACCTTTTTAGTTAAAGCTGGTATCTGTCTTGTTCCTTCACATATTTCCATATTGGTAAGCTTATCTCTCCTAAATTCTTACTATTTTTGTGGACACAAAGTCAAAACCATTTACTTTAGAACCTGTTGTCATTGGTTATGTTTCTGCCCCATACGTCAGCATCAGTATTGTTATGCAATTCTGTAGTTTCATCTTCTGTATGTAGCAACAGGTTTTTGTTGTTCTAGATTTTACATTGCTTGTTTATATTTCCAGTTGTTTTTCTTGTTCTTCCTTTTATTACTGGGTGACTAAATTCCTCGACTTAATCTCTATCTGTCCACAGCCAGTCATTATATTGAGTCTGTTTATTCATCCCTATTGTTGTGAGTATCTTAATCTTTTTGTCTCATCTTCTCCCCTATACCATTTCTCTCTTATAGGTTTTTTTCTCCTTGTTGTATGTAGAAACTGAGGAGAACTAGAATGTCCACCAATCCTAGCTCGTCAAGTTTCCTGCTGTCAATTTTATTATCAGGTATAATCTATTGGCAGACTCTCTGATGCCACCTCATCTGTTCTGGTGAGGTGTGTTTGGGGCATTCTCCTCAACCTAAAAACTTCTCTTACCCAACATAGACATACCGCCAGGAAGTAGACTATATCTGTGAATGATCTACCCAAATGCCTCACACAAACCTACAAAATGAAAAAGCCATCAACCATATACTCCTGGTTGTCATTGGTATCTTATAAGAAAGGTAGTTAAACAATTATTACTATACTCAAAGATTACACATTGAAAGAAGTTTTTTCCAGTGTTCTTCTCCTCCTTCTCTTTGCACCTCCATTTCCTCCCCCCTCAGGGTTTCCAACAATTTCCCAAGATCACTAAACTCATCAGAAGTAAATTCTCCGCTGACCAGCATGCGCGAAATGGTACCAGACTTGTCAAAATAATGAATGCAAAACATGGCAGTGTATTTCCACTGCCACCACAGTCAGCATGCCTCTTCCCCAAACAAAGCTGTCAGAATCCATTGAGCATACATATTCACCTGATCCACTGAATGCCCTCATGGAAACTGTGGAAAAAACTAAACTAGCACTGTGCTCCAGAGTAAGCTCCCACAGAAAAAGGATAATGGACCCAAATGCCCTATCAGCAGTCGGAGAACGTTGTCCACTTCCATTTTAAGCAGCCAAGTTTATTAACAGAATTTACTTAGACTAAAGCAATTATTCTAACTTGTACTTAGGTTAGCCTTGACTGCTTCTTTCACAGACCTAATGAAGGGCACTTAAAGCTTGAAAATGTGCCTCCAGTCTCTCCTAGCTATACAGCTTGGTCCAGTAAAAGATACTGCCTCCCCTCTGTTGTCACCTTGCCACTCCTGCTTTTCTCATGTGTCAGTATATGCCCTCTGTGAAGGGAAGGGACAATAGTATGTAACCTTGCTTGACTCCTGTTATGGCCTTAAACCATTCCCTTGGTTTTTGATAGTTTTGTACCTGATATTAAGTGTTTTCCGTAAAGTTTTGCTGCTCCTCTTGTTATTGTTAGCATTAATGCCTATCTATAGGCTGACCATAAGGAAATCCAGAACATCTGAGACACTGTTTCCACTCCCCTTCCCCTCCTCCCCTCTGCTCTCCCAAGTCAGCATCACTGCAGCAGGCAGAGGAAGGGGATGGTGTGGCATGGCATGCTGTGCTGTGCTGCTCCATGTCACTCAGCCTCCCTGCCAGACTGTCCCATGCCCTTGTGTTTCTGGGATGCTCTTTTTAACTCACCAGCTGTTTGGAACCAGCCTCTGAAATCTGGAATTGTCCCAGCTAAACTGGGACGTATGGTGACCCTACCTATCTAGCCTTTATTTTCCTTGAATTAGGCAAGCTATCAACGCCCCCTCCCCCCCACAAGTCATTGAGTTAAGAATGATTTTTTCTATTTGTACTTCAGCACATTTTCCAGCACTTTTTTGCAACACAGGTATTTGTTCAATACATGATTTCTCACATTTTCTGGTACTTATTGCAGATGTTGACAACCTCCCCTGTCATCTTTAAAGCCTGTTTTTAATAATTCAGGACATGGTTGGTTTATTTGACCTAATTTTCTGTTTTTTAGCCCATTAATTGCCATAACATTTCCTTTGGTATGAATAGTTTTGTGTTGCAGTTAAGGTGTCAGGGCATTCATTCAACAACTTCAGTGTCTGTATGTGTGTGAGAGCCTAGGTTTTGTTCTGTTACAAATCTCTTGAAAATTAGTTTTTTTCATATTTGGTTGTTAGTTGGTGTGTCTACACAAAATGCTTTACTGCACAGTAGTGCAGTTTGCTGCACAGTAAGCACACACATCTATATGTGCATATGCTTACTGCACAGTAAACTTTGCTACTTATGAATAAATTTGCTACCTGGAATAACAGCCCCTAACAACTATGAAACTATGAAATGCAAGTAGCAAATTTACTCAGGAGTAGTTCCTGCACAGTAATGCACATGTAGATGCCACTAGAGGGCCAGCCTAAGCCCAGCCACAGGGCCCTGGGGTTGAGAGGCTTTCCTGCCCCAGGGCTGGGTCAGCTCTATGGCAACCTGAGCCCCTAAAAGCCTGCAGACAATTTGAGCCCTGGGTAACCTATACAGGGAGTCTGGGGCAACTGCTGGCCTCTCCTCCCTCTGTACAGGCTGCAGGCTACCTGTTGCAGCCTGCCTGCACCCTGACACTGCTGCCTGGCACCAGAGTGCTGTGCAGCTACCAAGGCTGTGCTGTCCAGGCCTGCAGGGTGCTGCAGGCTCCTGCCAGGCCTGCCAGCACCCAGGCCCAGCTGCAGGCAGCTCCTGGCTACTGGAGCCAGGTCCAGATGCCCACAGCCAACCCATAGCAGCTTGCCTGGACTCAGCAGGTACTCTGGGGTACCACCTTCCACACAGCTGCTAGTCTCATGCCAAGGCCTTGTGCTGTGTGCTGCATGTAGCTGCTCAGGCCTGGCAGCACACAGACAGCCACGCAGAAACCTGAAGACCTGGTGCAGAAGCCCTGATGGGGTCATCGCTGATGGCATCATCACTGATACCACACACTGCCTCCCAGGGCCCCATCTGGTCCACGGAGGAGACTGGCTATCTTGTGGCACTGTGGGGTGAGGTGGAGGTGCAAAGGCAGTTTATACAGGGTGAGTGCTCTAATGTGCATGTTTATGAGGGGCTGTCCGGCTGAATGTGGGAGCGTGAGCAGGACTGGTTGGTGTGGAAGTGCCACATAAAGGTCAAGACCTTGCAGGCACAGTGGGTCACCATCACCAACCACAACCATTGGATGGGGAGTGCCCACAAGTCTATAACCTTTGTGTGGCAGATGACTGACATCCTTGTGCCGCAGGCTGCAGCCATGCTGTGTACTGCAGCACAGGAGGCCTGCCCAAGCCCCAACTCTGGCCTGGCACCCGTGGTGACAAGTCTCATGGGAAGGGTTCCTCGGGGCACCAGCAGCCCATCCTGCTGCTCTCCACCCCAGCCTCCACCAGCAGCTCAGGGAGCCTGGGCCAGTGCTTGCGCTGACAGCTCAAGAACTCAGCCCCAGCCACAAGGTGTGGCTGGCCATGTCACTGTTGGCCACCAACAGCTCCAGCTCCTCCCCAGGGTGGGGGCCTGCCCAGGCACCTGCATATCGTGCCCCTCTGACTGACGAGTCTGCTAGGAGCCACACGCCATTACGGGGAGTGCAGGAGGAGGTCGGCCAGCCCCACTTGCATCTGGTACCCTGGCCTCCACTGGTGGGTGTGTGGCTCACTTGGGGCCTTGGTTGGGGCGGATTCGCCACTGTTGCTGCTGCCGCAGATGGGGCTCCCACTGCCCGGGGTCCTCCACATGCTGCACCTCCTCTGCCCAGGCCTCACAAAACAGTTTCCCCTGGGCTTTGCAGATGTTATGCAGCACGCAGGCTGTAACCCAGGAGACTTTGACCTCAGAAAATTCCAGTTGGGTGCTAGCGTTTCTTGAGGTAGCTGAAGGCGCACTCAACCAGTGTGCGGGTTCAGCCCAGGCACCTGTTTGAAGTGTGCCTGGAGGAGGTCCAGCTGGCTGGTGTAGGGCCGCATGAGCCAGGGGGAGAAGCAGGTAGGTAGGGTCCCTGATGAGCAAGGATCCTGGTTTTCTCTGATTTTAAAAAATCCCCAATTTTCAGTTAAAAAAGACCTAACGAAAGGGCACTTATAGATATATAGTTATCTATATATTAGTGGTGTTTCATTTAAATCATGGAAAAATGTGGATTTGGGGTTACTTTTTTTTTTAACCAAAAATTGGGGATCTTTTTTAAATTGGAGAAAACCAGGATCCCTGCTGATAAGGAGGGGCAGGACTATCATGGCACCCAGCTGGAGGTCTAGCACCCCCAGCACAAAGCACCTGCTCTGCACCCAGGCTGGCAGGGTGCAGTTTCTGAAGTCATAAGTGTCTTGGGCATTGCCTACGCAGCTGGCGCTCACATTGGTGGAGCCACCATAGTCGATGACAGCCTGGAGCACAATAGAGTAGAAGCCCTGCGTCATTGGCAATGCATAGGGGGTCCACATGCACCCCTTGAGATTGGTGGTGCACCTCCTGCGATTGGCTGTCACTGCTGCTGGCGGCGCCTGTGGCAGTCGCCGCTCCCCACCCTCCACTGCTGACACCACTGTCGGCATCAGCAGGCGGTTGCCGCTGGCTGCTGCCAATGCTGTGGGTGGTCGCTGACCACTGGTAGGCGCTTGCCTCCTTCCCTTTCCCCCCCACCAACACCACTGCGGCCGTCTGCGGGAGCTCACTGCTGCCACACCCCCGCCACTGCCACCTGTGGGTGGTCACCATGCCACCCCAGCCTCCAGGGGCACTCATCGTTCATGGCCTGCTGGCTGTAGTAGAGGCGGTTGCCATCGGGTGGGTAGGTGACGGGGATGCGAGTCCTGTCCTAGGCCCCAATGCACTGGGGGGAATTCCAGGGCATGGAACCCTGCCACCAATGCCAAGGGGTCGTGCACATGGAGCATGGTGTGCCCCATTACATACTAGAGGGTGCCACACACCTCCAGGATGGCCTCCTGAGTGGTGACCTTGCCCATATCAAAGAGGTGGCCAATGTAGCAGAGGCTGGTGGGCATGGCCAGCTTCAGCAAGGCAGTGACCAGCTGGGTGTCCATAGGGAGGGGGCCGCCACATGGTGGTGTCCTGTTGCTCCAGGTGTGGGTGGAGCTGCTCCAGGAGGTCCAGGAAGGTGGCCTGAGTAATCTGGAACGCCTCCAGCCACTGCTCATCATCTCAGATGACTTGGATGATGTGAAGCCACCAGTGCTGGCTGGCTCAGCAAGCCCAGAGGTGCTGGAAGGCATGGATGGCCCCAGTGGTGGAGTCCAGGAACATGTCATTGGCATCCCTGCTGGGATCCAGGTGGCAGCTGCGTGGTGGTGATGGCTCTGGGACTGCATGGTATGGCCGGACAGGTGGTTGCTGCACGTGGAAGAGCCAGCAGGGTCCAGATGGCCGTGTGTTAGCCATCAGTCACTGCAGCGGGCCAGCAAGGCCAGTGAGGTGAGTGGCAGGAGCCCAGAGGCACTGGACATTGCTGCCAGGGCAGGGCTGAAGCAGCCATGGCACTGGAAGGCAGAGGCTGTGGCGAGCTGCCTGCTGTGTGCTGCCCCTGTGCTCTGCATGCTGCTCCTGGCCAGGGAAGTAGGGGCTACCTTATCAAGATCCTCTCTGGCTGCAGGCAGCTGTAGTCAGAGCCTCCATCTCCCCCTGGTGGCAGCTGGTGCCCATTGCAGGGTCCCAGGAAGTAGGAGCAGTTTTGTTGCCATTAGCAGCAAATCTGCTGCCACTTTTCTGCACGATTAGATGCCTACCCAGGTGCATTTATTCACAAGTAGTTTATTCGTGAGTAAACTGCTCCTGCATCAAATGCACGTGTAGACACGTACATTGACCATTGATAATGGATTATTTGAGCCACCTAATAGATTTTATGGTGATTCAGTAAGCTCTTTTAATATCACTTCATTGGGCTGCATCTTCCACTTCATAGTTTCATAGTGCTTAGGGTTGGAAGGGACCTAAACAGATTATCAGGTCTGACCACCTGTCCCGGGCAGGAACAAGTGCCAGGGTCATAACACCCCAGCTAAATATCTGTCCTGCCTCCTCTTGAAGACCCCCAAGGTAAGAGAGAGTACCACCTCCCTTGGGAGGCCATTCCAGAGCCTGGCAGCCCTAACTGTAAAGTAATGTCTCCTTATGTCCAGCCTGAACCTTCTCTCTAACAATTTGTAGCTGTTATTCCTAGTAACCCCTGGTGGTGCCCGGGGGAACAGAGCCTCACCCAATTTCCACTGGTCCCCCGTGGTGAGTTTGTAAATGGTCACCAGATCCCCTCTCAGCCTTCTCTTGTGGAGGCTGAATAGATTTAGGCCCTTTAGCCTCTCTTTGTAGGGCCTGACCCGCTGCCCCTTGACCATGAGTGGCCCTCCTCCGGACCCTCTCAATGCTAGTCACATCCCTCCTGAAGTGCAGTGCCCAGAACTGGACGCAGTACTCCAAATGTGGCCTGACCAATGCCCTATATGGGGGAAGGATCACCTCCCTGGACCTGCTTGTGGTGCATTTGTAGATTCACGATGAGGTGTGGTTAGTCTTACCAACCGCTTCCTCGCATTGGCAGCTCATGCTCATCCTGGAGTCAACAATGGCTCCAAGATCCCTTTCTGCCACTGTTTTGACAAGAAGGGGTATTCCTCAGCCTATAGGTGTATTGCTGGTTCTTTCTCCCTAGATGCAGCACCTTGTACTTGTCTGTGTTGAATTCCATCCTATTCTCATCTGCCCACCTCTGTAGCCTGTCTAGATCTAGCTGGCTTCTGTCCCTCTCCTCCAGCGTGCCCACCTTGTCCCACATCTTGGTGTCATCAGCAAATTTGGACAGTGTGCTTTCAACACCCACATCCAGCTCGCTGATAAAGATGTTGAACAGTACAGGCCCCAGGACCGAGCCCTCGGGGACGCCACTGCAATCTTGCATTCTTGTTAACTTCCTTGTCTTTTAGTTAGACAAGGTTCTTTGGGTAGATGCTATATCTTTTATTGGTCTTTTATTAGACCAACTAAATAGTTGAAAAAATTGTTCTTTGCAATCTTTTGGGCACAAATACCCTTTTTCAGGTATAAGGAAACTGTTGTTGTTTTGTGTGCTCTCCTATTGTCTTTTAGTTTTAATTTACCATGAAACCTTTCCCCAGTTTCTCTCATTCCTCTCCTATTTTGCTTTTGTTTGTTTTTTTACCTGGGTGGCTCTTCTTGACTCTATTAGGTTGCATGCTTTGTCATTGAAATATTCTTAATTTTCTGTTTGTATCCTAGAATTTTCCCACTTGTTTGACAGATCACTATTTTTTTAAGATGTTTGTTGGCCACCATTTCTTTCTAATTTTCTGATTCTCTGAATCTCTTTATGGTTTCTATAGTAAACTTGTCAACAAGGGTTTTATTATTTAATTGTTAAATAATTGTGGGGGGGGTTCTCCTTTGGGACTTTTCTTTAATTTTGTTTTAATGTTTGCTCTTCTTAGGTAACGGTCACTGCCTACACCCTCTCTTCTGAGTGACCATTAGTGATTGAGTGCAGCTTTCTCTTGTTGCGCTATGAGCAATTTGATGTGCTGCAGTTCCATTAGGGCAATCCCCACTTAACCTTTTTATTAGAAAATTGGACTAGACACTGGACACTTTCCATTGTTGTTCCATTCTCCAGTACTATATTTACCCATAGTACTTTTCTGGTTTATTTTTTGTTCCTACTTAAAAATTAAATTCTCCATTATATTAATGCCATCAGGTCTTTGTAGGTTGTTCAGCACATCTATACATCATACAGCTGTACATTTCAGCTATACACTTATTAACACAGTTACACACTACATTCATTTGCATTTTCTGTTAGTAGTCTTTGCATGTGAGGTCATAAAATGTGTGCCTATACTTTTTCCATTAACTGTATTCCATCATATTATGGTTTTCATTGCTGTCCCTGACTGGAATAATACTATACCTGTAACAAGTATGTTATATTTCTGCCCAAGTATAAAATGGTGGTGTTTTCAGTTGCCATCTTTATTCTTGCTTACCCATTTTTGCTTGCTTCTGATATCTTAATATTTATGTTTTCATCACTGTTATAAGTTGAGCACATCTAAAAATGTCATTTAATGTGTACAGGGGTATAGGTTGTAGCTGCATTAGTCTAAGGACATAGGCAGACAAGGTTCTTTGTGTAAATCTGATATCTTTTATTAGGCCAATTCAAATAGTTGGAAAAATTCTTCTTAGTAAGCTTTCAGGTATAAATACCCTTCATCAGGCTGAAGAAGCATCTGCAGTGGAAGAGCACACACCAACTGCAGTTGCTTCCTCAGCCCGAAAGCTTGGTACGAAGAATTTTTCCAGTTATTTGATTTGGTCTAATAAACTATATCAGATTTATCCAAAGAACCTTGTCATTTAATGTGTAGACATTTGAGCATTTATAGTATGTGACTTTTCTTGCCAGGAGGATGTCATTCCATAGCCCAGTGATTCTCAACCAGGGTGTTATTGGGCACCACACAATGTCAGTTAGGTTAGGTGTGCAAACACCTACTCATGACTCGCAAGATAAAGCCAGAGATTTCAAATAGGAATCCATGGTGTCAAAAATCCTCTGACCTGTTGCAGTCTTACTAAGCTGTGTGCAACAGAAGAATTGACTTTTTTTGCAGTCAAAAAACAAATAAAAGGTAAGAGCTGACATTTTCTGAGGGGTGCCTTGAGTCTAGTGAAGTTGAGAGACACTGCCATAGCCAGTAGTCCTAGTATGAGAATAAGTGACTGAACCATTCTCAAACCTCTTGCTTGACCCCAATTTGGGACTAGCATCAGATACATGATGGAGGCAGGTTTTTCTACAACAGAATTAAAAAATGGTCCATCAGAAGTACTGAATTCTGTACAAAGCAGTTGAAATAAGAGAGAAGAAATACAAAGTTTACCTTTATGTTAACTCCCCTCCAAGGTGGGTTCACACAGCTAATGAATTAAAGTTGTTCTGTTTTTCTGCTTTTCAGATGGCATAGTTCAGGCAGCCGTCCGTCGGACATCTGAGAGCAGCGAGCCTCTCACTCCTGAGATTCAGGATGCCCCGCCTCAAAGGAAACGCAAGAAGAAAAGAGTACCTCCTGGTATGTGAAGAATATTGGAAGGAAAATAAAATTAGTCTTGGTAGTATTCATAGATTAGTAAAAACAAAGTGCATCTATGCTGATGACTACAAATTTGCCTCTAGTATAACTCCATGAAGTCAGTGAAGATTAATATTAAGTGCAGTGTTTGGTTTTGAAATCAGGCACACAGGCTATGCATTTCTATAGGTTCCGGTTCCCAGTGCAGTGTGAATTCTGTCACGATGCACTTATGAAGTATTTTCTATTTATGCTTAACAGAAACCTTCCTTTATTACTGCTATTTTTAAAATCTAGGACATGATATATATGCATATAGGATGAGACATGGGCCCAAATAAAGGTTCTAGTAGGAGCCTTGCTTTATGAAATTTACTGACTGTGTGTATAATGTCTGTATTCCATCAATAGTAGTTTTATAATTTGCATATATGCTTCAAATATATGGATAGTCCTTTGAGCAAAAAATAGAGAATTGTTTTTCATGTCTTGACCTCAAGTTTAGTATTTTAATAACTCAAACCATGCAACAGACCCACTGAAATCTTGAAACGAAGGCATGTGACATTTCATTTATTGACAGTCTGCTGCAGCATAGAATCACAATTCTTAAATTGTTACAATTATTTTAAAAAATTAATAGGTTACACCCTGCAACCTACAGCTTGCAGGCTGGATTCTCGCATGCAGCCAACAGCTGACCTGATCTGAGCTAAGGCTTTGACATTGTTCATTGGTGGGGAGCTTTACCATGCTATACTGCAGCTGGGTAGGGGGCAGGAGTGGCAGCAGGAGAATCTGGAGTGGTGGCTGGGACCTAGTGCTGGTCTGTCTTAGACCTGAGCCAAGCCATTCCAGGCTGCTGCCAGAAAAGCTTCCCAATTGCTAGGTCACGCATCTGACAGAAGCAAAGAAAACATCAAATTTGGGAAGTGGTAGATTATGAATAATCCAATGTCAATTTTTAATTTTTTTTTGCCTATGGCATTTGCATAGTTGTTATTCAGATGTTTTAGTGCATATATTTCTTATTCTGTAAGAGTTTGCGGATTATTTCTTATGGTTTATTTTACATATTTAGATTCTGAGACGTCTTTCATCCAGCATAATGCACCTAGCACATCCTTGTTTCAGAATGGAAATGGCATGGACCCCCAAGCAGCTGATGAAATGGGGACCCGTAAACATCGAAAAAAGACAAAGTAAGAGCATCTAAAGGACTTTATGACTCTTGCTTCATAGTACCTTGATAATATGTATATACATATATTTAAGTATTTAAGGATTTCATTCTGCAAAGATGTGAGTTCTTGAAGTCACTGGGGCTACACATAATGCGTAAAGTTTAACGCAACATTTCCCAAACTCTGACAGATTGCATACCACCAATTTAAAATTATACAGCCTTAAGTACCACCAGCAAATTTTTCATGCACACAGACGTGCATGTGCGCACACAGACTCACACTTTCCCCTTACAGGATCTCTCCCCTGCCCCACTCTCAATCACTCTGAGCCACCCTGCTCCCACCGCCACAAGCTAACTGTGGCTCCTTCTAGCTCCTTGCCCACCCCTATTAGACTTACTTGCAGGGAGCTGCTGCCCAGCTGTGTCCCGTGCAGCTGTGAAGATGCACAGGGTCGGGTAGGCAGTAGCACTGGGAAAGGTAGCTTCAGGTGGGGGCTAAGATGAATTTTGGGGTAGCCATAGTCCACAAGCCGGCTGCCCCCCCTCCGCCCCTGCCCTGGAGTGCTGCTACCCTCCCACCTGTCTGCCTGCAGAGGTGTGGCACAGTGCTCCTTGTTTGGGCTGGCTCAGCCACCCACTCCTACCACCCAGCACAGCACTCCTGGCCTGGCCCGATCTCAGCCCCCTTGGTGGAGGGGCCCTGCTCCCAGCTCACAGGGAAGCAAATGGAAAAGCTGAGCCATTTTTGTCTCCCTGCTGGAAGACAAAATCAGCACCAAGTTTAAAATCGTGGCTTTCGCTTCCCTGCTGATGAGGATCCCAGGGGCCCTAAATTGGTAGTGGCCCATGGGATCCACCTATGCCCAGGGGAGGCATAGGGGGCATGTGTGCAGATTTATGCGCAGGGCGCAGGCTGGCTGTGCGCTGGGCTCTACCCTGCCATTGCCTCGGGAGCCCCACATGACACCATATTCCTTCCACCAGTGGTCAGGCAGGGGACTCAGTGCATGGCATCACTTGCGATTCCCAAGGCAGTGGGGTGCAGAACCCAGTGTACAGTGGGCAGCCTGTCTCTGCCCCGCGCACAGATCCGGGGGGCATGCGCCCTCCATGCCTCCCCCAGGGAGCATGCTGTAGCAGGAGACTGCTCACGCCCCTGGATGAGCTGCCCTGGGCTCCGAACATCCCAACATCCCTGCCTCTGTCCCACTCCCTCCCTCATCGTGGGGGTCTCGATCTGCATCCCTCCCTTCCCCCAACGCACTTAACTGCTGGGTGCTGCTCCATACACAGCCAGGCTGTGTTCCTGGCCACTTGCAGCAGGCTGCATCTAGGTGTCTGTATGTGTGTGCTCCCCTCCCTCTGGCCTTCCACGTACCACTCAGAGGTTGTCTGCATACCACACTGTGGGAAGCACTGGTTTAAGGTATCTTTGAAAGATTAAGGCCTAACTTTTTTTAAATATATGTATGTTCATGGTCACAATGAATGCTAAGAATTTAGTAGTAAATAAAATTGAGAGAGTTTGGCAGATTATTTCTTGGAAATTTTTTCAAATATGCACTACAATTGTATACTTGTTAGCAGAAATACAGTGCTCAAGTTGTATAATTAAATATTCTGAGTTTTGTATCTACTTATTCATCTGATTTCCAGTTTTATGGATATTCCTTCTCTTTATTTTTAATTTTATCCGAACATTACTTTTTCTACTCTTTATCTTGTCTCCACGTTTCTGAATGCTACTCCAGTTAGACGCTTCTTCTTTGCTTCTTGCCTAAAGCTTCCAGTTCATTGCTCTTATTTATTTCTTTAGGATTTTTCCTAATATGAACAGTCTTTCTTGCGTCTTCCTCTTTCTTTCGAAATGGCTTGCCATAAACAGGGACCTGCTGAATTTGCAATTGCACGATTTTTGTGGAAAACACAAAATTGGGTGGGCTCCACGAAAAATGGTGAGCTCTGCAAAAATGGCATACCATACAGTTTTGGTAGGCTTGCTCCAAAAATAAACAAAACAACAACAAAAAAAACCTTACCAGCAAGCAGAGAAAAAGATGGGAAGCCTTGCAGTCTTTCAGCACATTGGGGAGGGAAGAAGGCAGAGTGGGGGAGGGATATATCAACACATGGATTAATGGCTTCCTCCAGGTTAATCAAGGTAATTAAGCTGCAGTTTCAGGCCATCTGGCAATCTGCTGGGAGGGAAGGGACTGCCGTGGCCCCTCAGCCAATCAGAGGTGGCGCTGCCCGCCCCACACTGTTCAGTCTATAAAAATGGTGGCTGGCCCTGAGATCTGGCTGTGAAATTGGCTGGCTGCCTCCTCAAGGTCAGTAGACCCCTAGTCTTAAACTTTAAGTCAACTACAAGAACCATACTTGGGGGTGGCTTTTAGGTAGTAATTTTGTATTTCCATGAAGAAGAATTTTAGGCCTGATATTCAAGCACGTACATAGAGGAATAATTTTATACATGTGAGTACTTTGCATTGTTCATGCAAATCAAGTTAGACATGTAATTAAGTTGTTACAGGGTTAGAGCCTTAGTCTTTAAAGCTTTAGTAGTCATTCTTTTTTCCTATACCCTGTTATGATAGGAAGACTCGGGCAGCTGAAAGGCAGTGCTCTAATGAACTAGAAGTGGAGGAAGAGGATATAATTGAAGATGAACGAATTAAAAGCCCAGATCAGCAACCTGTGTTTGCTGCTCCCATTGGTATCAGCCAGCCTGTGAGCAAAGTGTTCATTGAAAAAAATCGTAAGTAAATTGTTTTTGTAACTTCAGTCGTCTTAGTAAAAATATAATGTTCATGTTGCTTTGTACTCGGGGGGGAGGGTGAAATTTTTCCTGTGTCATATTTTTCTTTGGAAATAGGCACAACATATAAATTAACAATAAAAGATGGTCTTATGCTGCATTTCTTAAAAGTTATCAAATTTCTTTATATTTCTGATGGTATATAATTAAATCACAGTATACTGTAATGTATGCTACAGTCCCCAAATGTATATTTGTGAGAAGCAGATTTTCTTATTACTGTATCTGACTTGAAAGGGCTGTCTAGTGCATTGGGTTTCAAGCAAAAAATTGGTTGACCTTATTTGACAAGTCTAGATGACATGGAGCTTTATCTGTACTAGTGCTTCAGTTTTGTTTGCCATTGATGAGAAAGTTATAAGGAGAAAATACCAAGTATAGAGAAGACCTTTCTGTTCACATACTTTGGAATAAAAAGGAAAAGAGTTGAATGAAGTTTTAATGAGAGAGTGTGATGCTAAAACATACTGTCTGTCTGTATGCCATAGGTGTTCTGAAGCTGTGTTTGAAACGTAAGAGAATTTTAGCACTTTGGCAAGAATAATGAAAAGTCAGATGATTCTTGGAGCTTGGTCCATGTGCGGCAGCCAGCAGAACAAGGCACAGATCCTACTGGGATTTCTAAGTAGGCCTGTGCAAATAGGCAACTATTCGATTCAGATTTGGCCGATTTGATTTGGAGATCTGAATCACTTTTCTGATTTGATTTGGCCGAATCAATTCGGAAAAGATTCGGAGATTCGGCCATAGGGCATAATGGGGAATCAATGAAATATCTATAAATTTATTGTTTGTTGGCTGATTCAGATGAAACCTGCAGGGGTGGTAGCTGCTGCTGAGGGCATGAAGCCTGCCACATTTTGAGGTGATAGGTGCAGGGGTTCCTGGGAAACTGTACCACAAGCTGCTGACAAGCAAAACTCGTGTCACGTGTATGTGTTAAGCCACAACAGGGTGAAAACTGCAGGGGTGGCGGCCACAAAGCCTGCCAAGTTTCAAGAAGATAGGTGAAGGGGGTTCTGGGAAACTGCACCTCAAACTGCTGACAAGCAAAACTCATGACATAGGTGACACTGTGTGTATGTTAAGGCACAGGGGAGTGAAAACTGCAAGGGGAGTCTGGGTTCTGGGGCCCTGCACCTCTGGCAAAACGCGGACACCTGACTCCCCGGGTACCTCTGCACTTTTACCTGCGCTGCTACATTCCCCTTCCCCCGCCCCCCCCCCCGCCCCCCCCGGGCCTGTCCCTCACCTCTATTTCCATTTTCACTGACTGGCTTTCTTGCCTGCATTGCATGCCAGACCAGCCTCTGGCTTCTTTACTATTACTTCCATCCAGGACCAGGAGACATACCAACTGCAGGTACTTCCTCAGCCTGACAAAGGCTTGGGTTTTTCAATCTAAAAGCTGCCTAAGATGTATTTTTCTATTTCAGTTTTTTTCATAATAAACATATAAACATAAAAACACAAGATAAGCCATCATACACAAGTAACATATAGCCAACACAACATCTTTACTTCTTGCTGTCAATTAATGTATAAAAAGAAAGCCTCTGTGACAGTTCCGTCTGGATACCTTTGATGCTGCTGGTGCTATTGGTGTTGACCCAGCTAAGTTATTTTGACCTGCTGTTGTTTATAGTAGTGGATTAGACCAAGGCTGTAGGGGAGGAGAAGGCCTCACAGGGGCACACTGCCATGTTGTGCAGAGGCTCCAGCGCCAGGAAGGGCACACCTGAACACACACAGTTCCACAAGCACCCATGTCACGCGTTTTGCCTGCCTGCGGCCAGAGGTGCAGGGCCACAGAACCCAGACTCCCCCTGCACCCATCTCCTTGATAGCTAGCAGGCTTTGTGGCCGCAGCAGGGGCTACCACCCCTGCAGTTTTCACCACCCTGTGCCTTAACACACACAGTATCACCTATGTCATGAGTTTTGCTTGTCAACAGTTTGAAGTGCAGTTTCCCAGAAACCCCTGCACCTATCACCTTGAAACTTGGCAGGCTTCATACCCTCAGCAGCGACTACCACCCCTGCAAGTTTCATCTGAATCAGCCAAAAAAAATCAAAGTTATAGATATTTAATTGATTCCCCATTATAACCTATGGCCAAATCACTGAATCTTTTCTGAATTTTTTCCAAATCGATTCAGAAAACCTAAAGCTTCTAGTGATTCGATTCAGATTCATAGATTCGGCCTCTGAATCATCTCCGAATCACAATCCAAAGCTTTGCACAGCCCTATTTCTAAGGCCTCTGTATACCAGGATGTTTTACTGGCAGAACTTCTATTACTGCAGCGCATTGCCTCTGTTCATACACAAAATTTAGTTCTGCCAACAAAACCTTGAATGTCTGCCAGCAAATCTTAACCTGTTTCCTAAGCAATGTAGATCCTCTGTTGGTGTAGTTCTGCCTTCAAAATGCCTTTGTGGACATAAGTCATGCAGCAGATGGCCCCTAGTGGGATTATTCTTACTGCACTGAGCTCTCAGTGGCTGATTTTTTTAAAAACTCTTTTGCCCTATGGCTACAGTGGCTGGAAGAACAATTTGGAAATACCTCATTACCTGCTTGCTTTTCCAACCAGCACACTTGTGAAAGAATGGCTCCAGCTAGATCTCATTCATGCAGCTGTCCTAACTTTCCTTGGCCTATAGAGGGAAGGAGTTATGCAAATATAGCTATGGAATCCCCAGAGGAATAGAGAGGTCTATTTTACTCTTGCAAAGGAGATGTGGATGCTGGGGTACAGTAGAAGGAATGAGCACTAAAATGAGAAAGGAGAAGGAACTGTAGCCAACCACTAGAAGATAAAGGAGGATTCAAATGGCTGAGGCTGTTCCTGAGAGTTATGTTATAATTTAGAGCTTGGTGTTGAACTGAAGGTGGGAATTTTGCCACTAGTCTGGCAATTATAGTGGGCATCTCATGAGCTCCAGGGAAAGACACCACTGAGCTACAGACCAAGCAAGGCACAGAGAAGAGGATGTGCTCAATGGAAGGTGAGAGCTGAGACCTATTTGAGACCTAGTCAGATCCAGAGCGTGAATGAACCACTGAGGAAGGGAACTCAGGTAAGTGTAATTTATGGAGCCTGATAGTGCATGTAATTTTTTTTTCACTTTTCTCCAAGTTTCCTGAAACTTCTCTCCTTCTCTGCTGCTTTCCTCCTCTTAGAATGGCTATGCACAGGCAAGGAGCAAAGGAATTCTGATTTAAAGTAGCCAGTTCAGGAGCATGAACTCTAGGTAGCACTAGTTCACTGATTCTTAACCATTGCATCTTGGGGTGCCTTAAGATTCTTTCAAGGGTGCCACAGGGTGACAAGCAATATTAACACTCTTAGATGTGTAAACATGATTTACAAGATAAACCCAGAGATTTCAAATAGAAGTTCAAAGTGTTAAAAATATTCTGCCCTCATATAGTCTTTCTACAACAGAAGAATTGCTCTACTATTTTTCTGTAGTCAAAACTGTGTGAAAAGTAAGAGCTGGCATTTTCTGAGAGGTGCCTCAAATCCAAAAAAGCTTCAGAATCACAGTACTAGGCAATACCAACAGGAAAAGGCAGCCAGAAACATTCCTAAATGCACACCTCTGTTTACTTTTGTGTGTAGTTTTCTGAGCTTACCTGTGATTCTTGTGAATACAAAAAAAACCACTTGTACAGGTTCCCCTCGCTTTATGCTGTACATGCGTTCCTGGAAAACGGGGCATAACACAAATTTGCTTAAAGGGAACCCACTTTCCAATGTAACAAATAGGGATACATTCCAAGACCTCAACTGTACTGACCCCTACACTCATTTCTACCACTTTTACAAGACAATTTTGGTACTCGCCAAAAGCAGACAGTACACACAAGCACAGGGTGGTGGTGAATGTTACCATAATGGGGATGGCAACTACAGAAACACACGTTGCAAACAAGAGCCGAGGAGCACGACTTGCCCATGACGAAGCCATGGACTGGTGGAATACCGATGTGAATTATTCATTCAAGAGTTCAGTTTTGTCCTGGGTGTCGGTTAATAGCCATCCCATTTCATTTATCAGGGGCCCTATGCTTCCTTTGTTCCTTTTGCGACTTCCTACGTATCTAAAGAAGGACTTTTTGTTGTCCTTGATTCTGGTTGCCAATTTATGTTAGGTTAGTGTTTTTACTGTCCTGATCTGCTCCCTATAGGTGCAGGTATCTGCTGAGTACTTTTCTTTGGTATTTGTTCCTGACTTCCATCCCTTGTAGGCTTCTTGCTTTAATTTCAGGAGGTCCATGACTTGCTCCCAGCTCTCTTGCTGCCTTCTTGCAAAACGGAATAGACTTTCTTTGAGATTTTAGGACTGCTTCCTTAAGAAAAGACCACTCTTCTTGTATTCCCTTGCTCATCGGACTGTGGTCCCGAAGGGCCTTGCCAACCAGCCTCCTGAGTTTGTGGAAATCAGCTTTCCTAAAATCAGGGATTTATACCCTACTGGCTGATTTCCCTGACTTGAGGTGGACGGAGAAAGTGATCATCTCTTGGTCACTGTCGCCCAGTTTCCCTTCAATCCGCAGGTTGCTCACTAGTTTGTCCCCTTTGGCCAAAACGATGTCTAGGAGCGTCTTGCCCCTGGTTGACTTGTAGATTTACTGAGTTAGATAGAACTCCTTGATGCAAGTGAGGAAGCTTTGTGAGTGATCGGATCTAGCTGAGTGCTCATCCCACGAAATGCCTGGGTAGTTGAAGTCACTCATGATGACTGTGCTCCATGAGCGGGCAGCCTCTGCCAGTTCTCTAGAGAATTCTTGGTTGAGCTGTTCCTCTTGGTTCAGAGGTCTGTAATAAACTCCTACAATCAAGTCATCTTCCTCGCGCCCTCCCCATATCTTGACCCAGAAGAGGGTGTCAAGCCCTTTTTTGCATCCAGTTTTCACCTCAAGGGAAGTGTAATGTTCTTTTACATAGACAGCAGCTCCTCTGCCCTTCTTCCAATATGATCCCTCCTGTACAGGGTGTATCCCCTTATGCCTGTGGTCCAGTCATAGGTGAAGTCCCACCAGGTCTCTGTAATCCCTATAGGATTGTATTTGCTTGTTGGTTAGTTTGAGGGCCAGTTTCTCCTGCTTGCTTCCCACGCTTCTGGCGTTAGTGTACAGGCAACTAAGCTTGCCAATGGAGATCCTAGGCTTTCTGGTGAAATAATGTGTCCATTGGCTGGTGTCAGAGAAGGCTTCCTATTGTACCCTGGGATGCTGGTTTCGAGGTTACCGTTTTTAATCCAACAGTCAGAGAATCCCTCCACTTCTTGAGGGAAAGGCCACTTATTTGGGGTGGCACAGCTTCCTGGGCTTCTGAAACCACGTTACATAACTTCTTAGGGTCTTGGCACTTTACCCAGATCTTTCTAGTACTATAGCCTTGTTTCTCCCACTAGTGGAGGATATCTTCCTTATACTGCTTGGCTAGGACCTCTGGGGAATCCTGCTATGAAGAAACCATCAGCATATAGCCCTGAGCAATGATGTGCCTTCAAACAGCTGCTTTTTTCTGGGGTTTTGATATACCTGTGAGCATTATATATACCAGAATCACTCCTAACTTTACATTCATCAGTTTTACCTGTGCTATTCCAGGGCTCTCAGATCTCCTCAGCAGAGGGTTTTAAAAGTCTCTCCATATACTCTGTAAGGTTTGTTGTTTAAATGGTCATAAGGCAGTAATGATTGTGACCCTGTGCACATTTTGACGCACGTCTTTACAGGAATTTTTTGAGGAGGTGCATTAGCTTCTGTTGTCCAATAATCCTTAAAAGGGGCCATCTATTCAGTTACTTGTCTCTGAGTTTGTGGGGCGTATTCAAGACTATCCCTTCTACACCTGCCAAGAGACTTGCCACAATAAAGGAGAAAAAGAAACAAAGAAGATATGAGGACACAAAAAGATATTTTCTGAACTGGTCCAAGCTGTTGACTGCAGAATCCCTACAACCTGGGAGGATAGGACTGCACTGGATGAAAGGCAGAACAACCTAAAGGTACACCAGGGTGTCCTACAGTTCCTTTGACACACACATTGGAACATATTGTGGAGCAAAGTACCCAAAGGTTATGGAAAACAGTGCTCCTTGGGGATGCAGCACTCTTTGTAGCAGTAGCCTTTCTACCTCACGTAGTGGACAATTGGGAAAACTTCTTTGTCTAGGTCTACTGACTTTTGACCTGTGAGGCAGTTCAGGGCACCTTGCTGTTGTTAGTTGTCTGGAATTGAAAAATAAAATTTCTCTTTTGCAAAATCCAAGATACTTTAATGGCCTTCCTGTATGAAGATGTGAATCCCTCTAATCAATACCTGCCCACACCACAGAAGATACAAAGCAGTGAATTACTGTATGTGACTTAACACACACATAACCTGCTGTCTGGCTATGACATACTGCCAGCATGTGGTTTTAATGCCACATAGCACCTCAGTTAGGGCATGAGTAACTGATCCACTGTCAAACTGCTTAAAATCAGCAGGCAGTGTTTGCTCACCTACACCTTGGTGTTCACATTCATAGAAATTATAGAAAATTAGAGTTGGCAGGGTCCTCTAGTCCACGCCCCTGCTCAGAGCAGGACCATCCCAAACTAGATCATCCCAGCCAAAGCTTTATCTACCCGGGTCTTCAAAATCTCCAAGGATAGAAATTCCATAACCTCTCTGGATCTCCTGTTGCATGCAGTTTTTCCTAATGTCTACCCTAAACTTCCCTTGCTGCAACTTGAGACCATTGCTCCTTGTTCTGTCATCTGCCACCACTGAGAACAGTCTAGCTCCATCCTCTTTGGAACCACCCTTCCAGTAGTTGAAGGCTGCTATTAAATCCCCTCTCAGTCTTCTCTTCTCCAGACTAAATAAGCCCAGTTCCCTCAGCTTCTCCTCAGCAGTCATGCTTCCCACTCCCCAACCATTTTTGTTGCCTTCTGCTAGACTCTCTCCAATTTGTCCACAACCTTTCTGTAGTGGGGGGAGTGGGTGGGGGAGGGAAGGAGGGTACAAAATTGGACAGTACTCCAGATGTGGCCTCACCGGTACCAAATAGAGAGGAATAATCACTTCCCTTGATCTGCTGGCAATGCTTCTACTAATACAGCCCAGTATGTTGTTAGCTGCCTTCACGTGGGAAATCTTTTATACCTTCCTGGGCCTGGACTATAAGTCAGCTGAACCGGACAAACTACACCTGAGAGTGCCCCCTTGTTAGGGCTTTTGTCAGACACGGGCAGGGGTCACCCAGCAGTCACTCAGCTAGCAGGGCTCGCAGCTACTTAGAGCATACACCCAAACATGCAGCTTACTCAGCAAACCAAAGACAGCCCTGGCTCACTTACCTTCTATGAGCAGGATCTGGTGCCTAGGTCCTTTTCCTCTTCCCCTTCCTTCTCTTGCTCCCAGTGAACTGCTTGGTTTCCCTACTTGGCTTCATAAAAATGATACAAAATGGAGTTAACAACAGGACTGATGGGCTTTCTGAGATCAAACTTATTCCTAAAACATCTTGATTTGTTTCAGTCTTCTAAAAGCATGAGTCATAGTCATTCTTAACCTGAGTTAGGGAGACCAAAAGTGCTGGGGTCCTGAGAATCAGAACTGGTATTGCAACCACACTAACATTGATAAGGCCAGTCTTAAAAGTAAATTCTTGCTTACTGCCTTCCAAAAGGTCTTGTGTTTCTAAAGGTCATGGAATTTCTTTGACCAGCTTACATTAAAATAACCAATGATCTTTGCCTAACTGTGGAGAAAGTAATACTTTCAGTTTATATGCTTGGAGGCGAGGTGAGGAAGAACAGAATTGATACCTATGTCCCAGCTATTGTACAGTCTCGTAGTTAAGGAAGCCCATTGTTTTGAATCTCTTGTCTACACTTTGCAAAACTGCTCAGAGTCAGTCTTGTGCTGCAGGATCCGTTTAGTGCCCTTGCATGCCTGGATATTTGTTACCCTCATCAGAAATTTTCCAGTACTAATCAGCTTGCTCCCCTACTGATAGCAATGTAGGGTTGAAAGCCCCAAAGGAACACCACCTTTTTCTTCTGACTAAAGTGTCTCTAGTGGGTTAAGGAATAGAGAAAATCCCACACAATTTACTGATTCGTTTGATGCACTGGCTGGGGGAGTAGTTAGTTGATTGCACAATTTCACAGTGATTACACTCTTAATTCATACAACACAATTTTATTTTAAAGTTTCTTCCTATGCATATAACACTGCTTAGCTTTAAGAAATACCACAAACACTAAGAACACAATAACTACATATATCAGAAACAATGCTCCAAATGCACTTCCTTCTCAAACAATGTTATAAGAATTAGTACTACAAAAACAACTACAATTACAACTAAAAGTTAAATTTGAATCAATACTATTATTTTTCATAATATACTTACAATCCTAGAATTCCAAGAAGCCAAACACCTAAATATGGTTTCATTCCTCAGTAGTACAATTTAATGGGTCGTCCTCAGCAGTACGGTTCAGTGGGCTCGCCTCAATACTGATAGGACGAAGTCCCCTTCCTTCCATCCCTTTCAGGCGCTCCGCGGCTTCAGCGTGAACTAAGAGATTCGTGTTCATGGAGAGGGTGGTTCAGGTGATCAGTCTGATCCGGCCTACACTTGCGATTCTTCCTTTGTTGTTCTGCAAGTGAGGTTACCTCCAAATTGGGACGGTAGGTTACAGTTTTTATTGAGTGAGTTGCCATCTTGGGCCCCTCCTACCCAAACCTGTCACTACTCCCATATTTGGGCTCAGATCTTTCTTAACAGATTCTTTTGCTTGGTAATCAGTTTCTTTTCTTGACCATTTTAATTACTTTGGGGAATTTCCATCTCACTGAATTGACTTTTATTTCCAGTCTTGTCAAAGGCCCTAGGGTTTGATCTCTCGGAATGTGGGATGTTTGCTTAAAGGTCATTTTTATGTTAACTTTGTTAAAGGCCACTAAAGATAAAATTCAGAAGTTAAGACTTTGAGCAAAGTCAGGACCTTCTGCACGTAGGCCAAAACAATGGCCTAGATAAGAAGATAAATCTTGTCTTTTTCCTAAACTGGCTAATGGGCAACTATTACAAACATTCAAATATTACATTCAATATGACATAAAGCAGTGGTCATTTTTTTGTGTCGCTACTGCAGAGCTGAGGCTCAGCTCTTGCGTGACTCCAGAAATATGGGCTCCTATAGAGAGGGGTCTACTTAAATCGTGGTTTCTGCAAAATCCATGAAACCACAAAATCCAGGATTGTACATAAAATCAACCAAAAAAAAACTTAATAAAAATAAAATGCTGGCTCCCCAGTGGGAAGCAGTGGTCCTCACTGCAGCTGTGGCCCAGCCTCGCCTACCCAGGGAGGGGAAGGTGCCGGCTGACAGGGTGGCATGTGTAGAAGACAAGATGGTGGCCTCCTTCTCATCCCTCCTTCCCCTGCTGGGGCCTCTCCACCAATTATGCTGAGGGCTGGGGCCACATAAAGGGCAGCCAACAGTCAACATGACAGCCACCCCTTGTCCCCCCCCGGCTTCTTCACCAATCAGTGCCAAAGGGCAGGGCTGCCAGAGCACATCCGCAGAGCGTTTGCGAAATTTGCTCTTTATGCTGCAACCAACTCGTGAAAATTGGTAAGTCTAACTGTGATTTAAGTAGACCATTACCTGTAGTGAGTGCTGATTCTCCCAGGTCTGTGTCTCAGTCCAGGCTTACAACTCATTGCTTGTTTCATGGGCCTCAATCAGTGACTGCCTGCAGCAGATGGTCAGTTTCATTCACTGTCTTGATCATCCACATTTCCATGATATATCTGCTGTTTGGCTGGTAGATATGGCAATTCCTGTGGTTCTGCAAATCTAACATAGTTGTCCTCACCTTAAAATAGACAAGATGGCTCTGCTGATCTATACAGCACCTATGTCTGTTTTGGCAAGATGGCCAGGAGATTGAGAAATGCCACTAAAAAGAGTGGATTATAGGATGAAACAGAGCAAATTATTGCTCTGGTCTCTGTTTTCTGGTTGGAGTGATGATGTCTCTACAAACATTTCCAGCATCATCCAGATGCAGAGGACATGGAACATGTACATACCCACATGTCTTTTGCAGATGCAACCTAATATTGTGAGGACTCACTGCAATGGCAAAGGCAGCCTGTTAGCAGTATTCATGGCCAAAATAGCTATGGTGGTAGAAATATATTGTCAGAAATTCTGTTGGTGAAATTTTCTAGTGTAGACAAGGCCTATGTATTTCTATAGTGCCATAATAAGAAGGAGTAATGATCTCCACAATTGATTCAATTTTTGTTTTTCTCTTCAGGACGTTTCCAAGCAGCTGATCGCACTGAATTGATTAAAACCACAGAAAATATTGATGTATTTATGGACATAAAGACTTCATGGACCACCAAAGATGTAGCACTCTCAGTGCACCGGGGTTTCAGGTATCAGATAGTTCAACAGTTTGACATAAGAAAATGGGATTGTACTGTGGGACTCTTGCCTGGCTGGTGTGCATCTTCTTTCTACCTAATAAACTTGAATCTGTTAGTTCTTTTGGGCAGTGTGATGGGCTCAGGCAATCCACCCAGTGTGTGACAGAGCCTCTCAGTCAGACCTTCCTGGCCATGCTCCCTTGTCTCCCTTTTTACTTCTATCTCTCACCTGCCATGACTTGATCTTTGGTTCTTTTAACTGGGGAGGCTAACTCAGGAGGCTGGGGTAGCCTCTTTGAAGGTGTTTTTCCTTGATGTACAATCTCCCAGGCTTCTCTGCCTCAAACCCTACAGGGTGGGTTTCCTCTTTAGGGCAACTGCAGTTGTGCCGCAGGGGGAATAATTGTGACCTTCAGCCATCCCTGTGGTCACACCCAGGTCTCACAGATGTCACTTAATGTTTGGAGGTGGGGAAGGGGGCCTCAGCCCCTCAAGCCTTGAACCTTTGTTGGGATTCTGCCTTGTCTTCAGACCCTTTCTTGTAGATTGGCCCCACTAGCCCCAGGTCCACTGTCCTGGACCTCAGTTTCTGAACCACTGGCCCCTGCTTCCTGCTCTTGGCCTCTGGCCCCTGCCTCCTGCTCCCACCCTTCTTGGGCTCCTTTCTCCTGCACTCTGGGTGAGCCCTCAGAGTCCCTAATCCCAGGCCAGGCTGCTCTCACTATCTCTGCCCTTAGCCCTCTGGTCCATGAACCTGGGCTAGAATGCTTGCTTCTTCCACCCTCAGTCCTCTGGTCCTTGACCCTGGGCCAGGCTGGTTGCTTCCTCAGCCCTCTAGTCCCTGACCGAGGCTAGGCTGCCTGATGCTGAGTGCCCTTCCAGGTACCTGTCTATGGCCTCCATACCTCCCCCATTGCTACAACTCAGTTCTCCAGTGCTAAACAGACATAAGTATCGGCATAACAGAAATATCTGCAAACTGCTTCCACAAAATCCTTCTCTACTCTGGGTCAGTACCCTACCCCAAGCTGTACTTCCTAGTGCTAAGCTCTCTCTCATGGGTAGCTTGGGTGTCCACAGGCCTTCTCCCTGCAGTCAGCTTCCCTGGGGAGCTCCTCTGTCTGCAGCATGCAAGGTCTGACTGCCTGCTGTGGCTCAGGCCCTGGGTTTATATGCCTCAGAGCCTTGCCCTCTTTCTGTCTTGTGGCTCCCCAACCACATGCAGGAGTGTGCCCTTTTAATTAAACTGTTCTTGCTGCTGCAGGCCCACATAACTAACTTAGCCTGCTACCTCCTTTTAAAGTAACAGGAGCCATCTGGCTCCTGGTTACAGGCAGATTCAGCAATAGATGAATGCAGAGTTGATTACCTGAAATTCTAATGATGAAGTATAATCCTTCTCAGACAGCCCTCTAGCAGATTGCAGTACTTTTTGGGGACTAAGAATGTCAGCTTCCAAGAAAAAAAAAGCATTGTAGTATTGTAGTCATGACAATCCAGGGAATATGTGAGAAACAAAGTTTGGCAATACCTTTTATTGAACAAACTATGTAATTGGGAAAGATGGTAGACAAGTTTTCAGACACAAAATGCCCTTCCTCATTTTACAGAACAGCCACTCTTATCAGAGATAGAGTTTATTTTGGACATTAGAGTAAAATTATTTTGTGAGATAGTTCAGCAGAGGAAGAGATGGAAGCCCAGTATTTGGAACTTTTAAAACTGACCTGGACAAAGCACTAGAAAAAAAATCTGCATTGTCAAGGTGATGGAGTGGATAATCTTGCAGGGCTTTTTCACATTTATGTTTTATGAGAATCTGAATCTTTACCTTTTGCTCAATTTATTATCATCAAAGACTTTGCTAATATTGTCTTTTCAGGGTGATTGGCCTCTTTACTCATGGCTTCCTTGCTGGGTATGCTGTGTGGAACATCATTGTAATTTACCTTTTAGCAGGAAGCCAGCTGTCTGCTCTCTCAAACCTGCTAGAACAATACAAGACTTTAGCATACCCTGCACAGTGTCTTTCTTACCTGTTGCTGACTATCAGTACAGTCTCAGCCTTTGACAGGTAAGATACCTGTGCATTTATGTAAACTGTATAATTTGAGTGCATTTTATTCTCCAAGTCTTCTCTGTAATTATTCATTTTTTTGCTCTGTGACATTTCTCTAGCCTGGGATGTAATGTACTGTTGGATATTGCTTAATTTGTTGCAGTTACTTTGTACTTTGTTTTACAGCAATAAAGAAACATTATATGAACTGTGCCTGCGTGCGTGCATGCGTGCACAGATACATATGCAGATACTGTTATTTTGGCATTAAGGGAATGTAGTAGATGTAGACAGGCATTTTGCAAGTATGGCTGATAAAGCAGTAAAGCACATCAAGGAGCCAATTACTCCCTGCTTCAGTATCTAATAAAAGATTTTCTTTATATTATTATATCCAGGATTGACTTGGCTAAAGTATCAGGAGCAGTGCAAGGCTTTCTTACCCTGGACCCAGCAGCAGTAGCCTCTTTTTGTGAGTATTCAACAGACTGCAGTGTTGTTCCATAGCAGAAAATGACTGAATGTACGTGTCTTGGGATGCATTTTCAGTGCTGAGCTTCAATGGGAAATTTCCACTTCTGTTAATAGGATCTTCCTCCCTAATCATTCTCGAGTCTACTCTGCTAAATGGGGGGATGAGAATTTTGAATATTGTATAGCTTTCTGTAGAGTGAGTATGTGTGGGACTTCAGCAGCTTTTCAGTCCTTTTTCCTTCCCTTTTCATAATGCTACTTTCACCCTACTGACTGCAGTACAGTGTTAGTAAAACAGAAATAGTGATGTATCTCTTTGATGCAGACAGCAGGTTGCTAGTGCCCTTGGTCAGGATGGTAAAGTCCAGAGTTCAGAAGCTAGATTGAGGGTGCTAGGGATGAGTATTCAAGAGCAGGAAGAATGGGCTCATAAAATAGAGCACATTCCAAAGAGCTAGTGGAGTAGTAGTGAAGAAAGGGAGACTGCATGGTAAAGCTCATTGTTTTGTGATGAGACAATGTGTTGTGTCCCACCCAGTGAATGTTTTCTAATTTATTTCCATTACTTCCAGTGTACTTCACAGCTCTCATCTTGTCTTTGAGCCAGCAGATGACAAGTGACAGAATCAACCTCTACACACCACCTTCAGAGAATGGCAGCCTTTGGTAGGAAATCTGAACAGCATTACTTTTTTTTCCTCTCAAATCCTTAACAGTTCCACATCATATCCTTGTAAGAATTCTTACACCACCAGTGGATTAACAAGGACATGTGTTATATATCTTAAACTGCCATTTCTGTAACTAAGCCTGTCCTAGTATTTTGGCATTTGAAACCTTAAACTGAGTCCCTGATGGCTTCAGAGAGAAATAAGATTGCTTGGCAGCACCAAAGATTGGGTTCAGTCTGTCTTGCTGACCAAATGCACTCATTGTACTAAACAAAAATAGGCTTATTGGCTCTGTCTTAAGACATCAATTTCAGAAGCTATCTGAAGGCATTTGTTTGTTGGTGGTCTGTCACATGAGAGGGCTTGTTCATTTTGTTTCCATGTACAGACAAATTAGGGAAGTGCCAACGTCTTTTCTTGAGAAGATTCTCAAGTGTCCTGACAAAGTCCGTTGAATCTCTTTCATAGAAATATAGGACCAGAATGGAGCTCCTGGGTCACAGTCCAGGTCCTTGTTATTGCAGGCATCACATCATGTATTCCTTTTCTTAAATTTATCAAGTTCCATCTCAGAAGCAGTTAGGGTTTTTGCCGTCGCTACTCCGTGGCAGGTTCCTTCCAGAACCTCGCTGTTCAGATGGCTAGAAACCTTCTCATTTCCAGTCTAAATATATTTTTGATCAGTATATTACCCGTATTTTTATGTGCCAAAGTGCCATTTAGGATAAATGGCTCTTCTCCCTTTTGACTATTTATCCTCCTCATGGATTTCTAGACACCCTTCATTTTGCTAAGTGAAACAAACCAAACTTTTTCAGCCTTCTCTTATATGGTAGGTTTTTTATTTCCATTATGATCCTAATTTCCCTCCACTGGATTTTCATTTACCATGTCAGGAATCCAGCTAAAACTCCCTTATTAAATCCAAAGGCCAGTAGTAATTTTTAAAATGTTTTGAGCAAGTGTTCTAAAATACTGTAACAAGTAGCTGTATATTAGGTAACACTTTTACAGCACTAACTGTATTTTCTCACATACAACATGTCCCTGAAAAAGGCTGGAAAATACTGCTAAGTAGTAGTAACTGGGTGCATCTACATGTGCTATTAATGTGCAGCAGTAAACTCCAGAGCAATTCAAGCTGGAGTCAACTGCTCCCAGGTGCAGTGTCTACACATACGCTCGAACCGCAGCAATTTGAGCCAGGGCAGAACAGCCCCAGGCTGGCAGGGGACACAGGGGGTCAGCTCCAAACTCAGCAGGGCTGACCAGGCAAAATTTGTTCCCAACAGTACTATCTTTTGATGGAGTTAATTAATTTACTTTGTCTTAATACTGGTGTGTACCTGGTGCATGTGTAGATGGGGTGATGCTATACTGCAGAGCTCCTCAGTAAAGCACACATGTAGAAACACCCACTGATTAGCAGCCTTTGCACATGCTGGAGAAAAGGACAAGTGTCCACAGCCAGTAGCTTAAGGAATTCCACCTGCAGCACTACAAAATTACTTTTGCTCCCCTACCTCTACAGAGTCAAAAACTGCTATTACCATATTTCCTCATTTATCATGCACACCCAGATTTCTAGCAGCTGGATTGGGGGGGGGGGGGGGGGGGACAGGGTGTGTCTTGTATATGAGAAAATATAGTATTAACTAGCCAATTGCCCATCAAGAATGATTGGGGGTGGGGGGTGAGGACAGAGGCCTGTGTCCTACCCCCGTGTGCTTTGGGTCTGGCCCTTTTCCCCTCCAAGTCCAGACCTGGTCCACCTGGCCCACATCCACCTGCCTCCTCTCCCTCCCCTCCCTGCTTCCATCCCAGCTGTTGGCAGGGCCCGGTGGCAGTGGTGGAGAGCCGTCACCATGCCCCTCCCTGCTGGCTTTTGTTGGGGCCCGGTGGCAGTGGGGTGGTGCGCTCCCCACCATCATGGTGGGTGGGGACAGAGTCCCACGTCTGGCCCCGCCCCTGCTTCTCATCTGGTTGGGGGGGGTGGTGATTGGGCCCGTTTCCCCCACCCTTGCCCCCACTGCTTCTGGGCTGGGCCCATTCCCCCCCACCCCAACGGGGCTGTTGTCAGGGCGTGGTAGTGGGCCACTGCCACCATGCCCTCCCCCCCCCCGCTCCTCCTCCATCCCTCCCCCTCCCTGCTGGCTTTTGTTGGGGCCCTGGCAACTCCGCATCCACCTGCATCTGGCCCTGTCCCTACTTCTCCTCTGGTTGGGGGAGGGAAGGAACAGGGAGGGAGGGAAAGGGCCCACTCCCACCTGCTCCATCGCCACTGCCTGCAGCCTCCCCTGGCGCTCCATCCTGTGTCCACACTGTCTCCTGTCCGAATGCTCTTGGAGCACTCTGATTGATTGTTTCAGTCAGCCAATCAGAGTGCGAATAAAGCGTTATGGACAGACAGACAGACTAAGGCTTTTATAACATTAGAATGATCCCACCCCACCCACACAGTAAAATTATTTTAAGCATTAGTGAGATACAGTAAAGCTAAGCCCAGGGCTTGGTGATGGTTCATGTTGGCATAGTTACAACATAGTTTTGTCGGCATTAGCAAAAAAACCTGTTTTTTCATAGTAGCTCTTATTCCCTTAGATTTTCCAATTAAATCATTATCTTTCAGACAGTTTGCCTCCCCGAAACTGGTCCGACACAGCCTGGAGCGCATCTGTCTTTCCAAAACAGAAAAACTTTCTTTTTCATTGTTTGTTTGTTCTTGTTGGGCTTTCCTAGACTTAATAGAACCAACTGGTTTACATTTGTTGTTGCAAAAAGGTATTTATCAGATAAAAGTGAAAAGTTCTGTGGACTTCTCCTGTTTGTAGTAAATGTGTCTTTGTTTTTGTTCAGTGAGACAAAAGGAACAGAAATGTTTGCATTGTATTTTATTTGTTGGTCATGTTGTCATTGACTTGCCTACTAGCTCAGGTTTCTCTTAAATTGCTTGTAGTCCTTGTTGCTCCTGTCTCACCTAAACAACGGTGTCATCTGCAGATTTTGCTATCTCACTGCGTTTCTCCCTGTATGCTATGTTAGTAAACATATTAAAGTACCCAGGATTTAGTATGAAGTCTTGAGGCACATTGTTAATTTTTAGCGTGATGGAAACAGTATTTAATTTTCTTCTGATTTTTTGCTGCATAACTAAAGAGGCTTGTTGCTGAACTCTGTAATTGAACATTTCATACCACATAGGGAGGCTTCTCATTTGAGTCCCTGCTTTCAAAATTCATTCTCCTCAGCAGCCCCATTGAGCCCAGGACTTTCAGGGCATGATGAATGAAATAATTTCGTTTAGCATTTGATTTGATCCTTTGGAGTGTGTTTCACTGTAGAAGTGATTATAACATTATGCATGCATCCATATAGCCTTCATTAATAATTGTGTACTTTGCTTAGGATGGCAGATACTCTGGAACAGATTCTTCAGCCCTGGATTGTGGTGAATCTGGTGGTGGCTCTTTTAGTTGGGATGTCCTGGGTCATCTTATCTTACCAGCCAGAGCTAGATCACAGTGAAGGTAAGGAACATTAGGCCCAGAAGAGGATTGGAGATTTTTGTGTTCCTTTATTTAGGCTTCACCAGTTCCATTTTTGTTCTGTCTCAGAGCACAGAACAAAGCATATCATTGCTATCATTAGTGATCAAAAAAACATTTTTTTCCCTTCTCTGTCCATTGCTTTCCAAAGTGTTCACTTTTGGAATGAAATATCCATGTTTGGTCTCTGATGGCTTGTTTTAAAATGTTTGAAGAAATAATTGGTAATTTTTGCATGCTGTAAGAATGGAGAAAAATATCTGTGTTTTAAACAATATCTGACTGCTTGTATGCCCTAGCTGAGGGGAATTAAGCTGCATTTTAAAATGTTTACCCTTTCCTCTGTGAAAAGAAAAATAATTTTGATTAAACACTATTTCATCAAGCCCTTGAAAATGATCTATTCTGGGTTACATACTAGGAAATTCCTTTGCACTATTTTATGGTCCCATTTTCCACAAGTGACCTAAGCTGAATACATACAGGTTATAGTTTAGGGAACATGTTTTTCAGCATAATAGAAGGCTCTAAATTTTTCCTTAGAACTTCCTGTCTTGTATCCAGCAGCCTGGGTGCTTTCCCTCTCATTCCATTAGTGCTGTATTTGTGGTATGTTAACCAAATAATATACTGAAGTAAATGTTTGCAAACTTTACATCCCAGAATGTACTGAAATCTCTTGACCTAAAGAGGTGTCAAATCTATGACACAGGAGCAGAAGCCCAGACTAGGTGGTACCGCTGAGGCCAGCACACTGTTTTCTTTTCTCAGTGGGAAGCAGATCCTAGAAACTGGTATTCTAATATGCTGTGGTAGGGACTGGGACTATTGCCCATTGGTACTGGTATCATGAAGCAGAGGTAGTTTAATTTCACCTTTAATCCTCCCAGTCCACTGACTTAAAGTAATGGGGTATGTAGGTTTCATAAATTTTGATCATGTGCCAGACCATCACCTTAGATAGTAATTTGGAGATTTCGGACACTTTGGTATGTTTTTTTCAGATTACTTTCTAAGAGTATTTAAGAACTTCTTGCATTGCAGTCACGTGCTCTACCTTATTCCCCCTTCTGGTATCATTTGCTTGTTTTGACTGGAGTGACAACTCAAAAATCTAGCTTGCAGTCTTTAAAATCTTTGTATAGAAAGTAACATAGCATAGTATTGCTTCTTGAAAATGTCTTAAAATGGAGAATCTGACACACAAAGAGGTTAAGTTGATTTGTCCAAGTAAAGGAAGCACTGGCAGAGTTTTGCCTGGAATCCAAATCTTTCTCCTCCAAGTTCACATATTTTAACTAATACCCAGGCACATTGCCTCAGAAATGTCAAGAGAAAAATAATGATAAAGTTAATCTAGGAACCATCCCAAGTTGACTAGAAATTCAGAGCCATGCAAAAGCAGTGTCAGGCTGCTTAAAAAAAAAAAAAAAATATATATATATATATATATATATATATATATATATTTTCCCCTTAAAAAAAGTTACTGCAACTGAAAAAGCACATGATTATATTAGAAGGGTGTTTGAAAATACAATCAATCCAGCCACGTGCTGAAATGTGTTTTTTCCAAACTAAAGTGTGCTTTTAGCTAGTCAAAAGTCCGCTGCACTCTGCAGTACAATATAATGGTATTCCAGGTAGCTAATTTGCCTTGTTAATTAGTCTGCCTAGCGTAAATAGCCTGCGCAGAGCTCTGTGCTACAAAAACTATGCAGTTTTAGTATCGGACTTCATTTTGGTCCTTTATATCTCTTCAGTGCACTGAAGTGTACTGTGTGCAGTGTAGACATACCCCAGAATGGTTTGAATTCCAAACTAGAATGTGCTTTTTGATTCTAGCATTTTTTAAACTTTCTTATGTTCATTTGGCCAGTAAGTTTTGTAATTTTCTAATTTTAATATTTCCTTCAGCCTAAATAGGGGGAATCCTGCTACTGTGTGGGATTAATTGACATCTGAAATAATTTATGCTATATGTGTTGATATTAATCTTTAAAGATGAAGAGGCAGTTCAGTGGAAAGCAGGAGAAAATATTCTTTAATAGTTTGTAGGCTTTTAAGTAGAAGGTCTTTAACATTGTGTTCTTTTTCTTTTTCAGAACTGATGTTTCAGGATGAAGTAGAAGAATTTCCTCCCTTAGATAAAACCTCCAAAGTCCAGTCATAGTGCAGAAATGCATCTTCAAATATACTAGCTATGACTGATGGTGTAATGCATCATGTATACTATACCTTTTGTATATGTTTTTTACAAAGCAAAATTTGTATTTTTGTATAATGTACATATTTGTTATGGTGGATCTTTTATTTTAACTATGCTATTTTTTAAATTTACCAAGATACTTGAAAATATGTCTATACAATTTTTATAATGCTTTTCTTTTCTTTTTTTGATAAAGCAAAGTCTTTCTAGTGAATAGAGACAAAGTAGCCCTGTAAACCTACTACTGACGTAGCCAGTGACAGAGACTGATGGGGTGCATCGACACATGCAATTTAATGTGCTTATCGCTCTCGAGTCTATTGCTTATGGGCATGCCATTTGAATGTACGGTCAGGACTGCAGCACACTGAGCTGGGTTGGAGCAGCCCAGGCTGGCAGGAGGCCCTGGGGGACTCAACGTGCTGCGGAGGGGCTGGCTGGGACATGAGGGTGCTTCAGCATAGGGCTAGCTGGCAGGCAGCCCCTGCGCTGAAGCATGCTCATCCCCCTGCCAGCCAGGGCAGTGCATACACTTGTGCTACTGTGGAGTAAGAAAATTTTTTTAGTACTTACTTATAAGTGTTGTCCTGCTGCAGAATAAATTAGTTTACTCCATGCTAATAGAGGCACCTGTGGCCATAATTGTATTGTTCATAGCTCTTTGTAAATTAAGAAATGTAGATTTCAGCTGTGTTAATAAGGTTCTTGGTCTGTACATTTGTAAGTGGAGAATGTTTGGGGGTCTTTTTTCAGAGCAATTTTATGTTGCTTTGTGTTGCACTCAGCATGTTTTGGAAGACAGCTGGAAACTTGTTCCTAGGACTAGTAATAGAATAGTTTGTCTTAAAAAAAACCCCAAAAACATCCCAGGTATTTGGAAGGAAACGCAAGCAACCTTAGTGCCTATGGAAAAGTAGTGAGGTTGAAACTGGAAAGAAAACCATGCTTCTGAAGAAAAAAATAAGGAAATGTTGCACAATTTTTATATGCTATTTTATTGAAACTAATTTTTTGCATCATCTTAATAAATGAAATATGGACATGAGTGAATTTATAAAGGGAATGTAGTGGTCTAGGCACAGAATGGTCCAGAGGGGGTGTAGCAGCATGGATGCAACCCCCTTTCTAAACACATGACAGAAGAGGCAGCTGGGGGCTAAATGAAACGAGATAATTCTACCTGAATTAAAAGTAGGTGCTCCATTACTTTCGGCCACATCCTAAGGAATCTGTTCTGCTGCTGATAAATTTAACAACTTTGCTGTTAGTGTTTGTGAACATTGTGTGGTCTCTTAAAAAAAAATCCATACGACTAAGTTCATGGTTGTCCCTGTTTAGGTACACTACAGAGAAGTGCAGGACACCCTTCCCCATAGGCATTAGTTACATTACAGGCAACTGCAATACTTGCCTGCAAATGCTGGGGAAGATGCTGGCAGTCTGAGCCACAGAAGAGATGCCCTTGGAATATAGCACGCTCCCTCTTTGCCCACTTGCAAGCATATCTGGTGTTCAGGCCAGATACCTCTGTGACAGTGCAGCTGCTGCTCCTCACCATGCTATTTGGCATGACACTTTGTGCAGACGTATTGGGTTGGGACCTACCAAATTCATGATTTTGTGATCTTTGTGGAAGTTGTGAATTGGTAGTTCCCCAGTGAAAAAGTCCAGTCCCTGTGAAAAAGTACGGGGACCATGAAAAAGCAATATAATGGGGGGGTGGGGAGGGAGCTGCAAACAGGTGGGAAGTCCTGGCATCCTGAAGCGGGGGGAGGGGGAGATTCTCAGAGGAGTGCCCCTCTCCCTGCCCACTCCTTGAGTGGCTGAGAGGCCCTGGAAGTCTTGCCCCTTGCTGGAGATTGACAGGTGGCCACCTGTCAACCTCCAGGAAGAGGCGGGACTTCCAGGGTCCCTTGACCTATATATAGTCTACTTTGTTTAGTCCATAACAGACGTATCAGAATTGCTGAACATTGCTACATTTGTGAATAATAAGCTCCTTAGAAAATCTGATTGCTTTCAGTTGCTGCGTCTGGGAAGCCTTAGCCTTTAGATTGGTGTTTTTCAACCTGTGGTCCACAAACCCCTGGGGGGCTGCAGGCTGTGTCTGAGGGGTCTGCGAAAGATGACTGTGTTAAATCAAAAGCATGTGAATACCCACACTTGCAATTCAGAGGGGCCCGCACCTCTATTTGAAATTTCCAAGGTGGTCTACATTTCCATTTGAAATTTTTTAGGGGTCCGCAAATGAAAAAAGGTTGCAAACCACTGCTGTAGAAAATAAGGGGGGAGTTCTGAAAACTCAGAATAGCCATAGACACATCATCACTGTTTCTAACAAATCTCAGGGACAAAAAGGGTGAAAAAGTGTACGGAATAAAACCTACCTGATTTAATTTTATAGCAACATTTCTGCTAACAGCTGGCCTTTCCCAGTTCCTCTTGGAAGGGCTGTGTCTTGTCAAAACATTGCCTGTGTTCCTTCTTTGCAAACTAATAGCCAGTGACTATCTTATCAAAGCTGATCTTCAAACCAGACTTGCTTTTCCAATTTACATTTTTTGAAAGGCCTGATATTGATGCATCTGTTTGCCTACTCCTGTGTATTGACATGTGTTCCTGTGAATATGTATTAAACTCAGATTAGCTTGAGTTGAGCCAGGGATCTATTAGCCTTGCAGCTTTTTAAATGCGCACAGGTGTCAGCTTCCCCTTTGGCCCATTTAGGATTTTGCTAAAACCAGTTTCCATTGAGACTCTCCTGTTTAACTGTGGTTTAAATGAGACCTTTTTTTCCAGTTAATTCTTAAACCAGTTCAAGACAGGTTTGAGAAGCAGCCTTTTATTGAAGAGGAAAAAAAAGTGAAATATTTGTAATGGCCTTAATTGAAACACTGGGGGTGGGGGGGGGGTCTGCAGGGGAGGACCGGGTTTTACTGCTGTCTTGCTGTGTTTAGTGCGAAATGCTGTGGCCACCCACGTTGGTGCCAAGCGACTGGAAGGGTTGTTAAAGGCGGCATGAAGAAGTGACTGGGCGGACTATTGAAGCGATGGCTAAAACGTCCGCCCGCCGTGGCAGTGCTTTCCAGAGCAAGAGCGCGCGCGCGCGGGGCGCAGAGGGGAGCGCAGGTCCCGAACGCACCGCGCCGGGCTCCAGGGGCCGTGACGTCACGCGCGCCAACGGGCGCTGGAACGCGGCCCCCAACGGCCGCGCGGGGCGGGGCGGCGGCCCCGCCATGCCGGACTCGGGGGCCAAGGAGGGCAACTCCGGGCTGTCGGCCTTCCTGACCAGCTCCGTGGAGTCCATGCAGCGCTGGGCCAGGCTGCGCGGCAAAGCACAGGCATGGTCACCGCTGAAGGGGTGGGGGAAGTGCTGCGCGGTGCCTAAGCAGGGAGCAAGGAGTGGTGGGGAGCAGCAGGGAATGCACTGGTGAATCCCGCAAGGAATTTAGACCGGCTGCAACGTGCAAAGTAATTGCCACGCCGTGCAGAGGTCCACCTCGCTACCCAACCAGCCACGAAGTTAGTGCTTAACAGCAGAGGTGATCGTAGCAGAGTGCGGGGCCCGGACGTGGCTGGTGAGCAGCTGGCCCGGCTCTAAGGGGCCCCAGCAAAGCACGGGGCCCAGGGCAGTCACCCCATGCCCCCCTGCCAGGACAGCTCTGCTTGACAGTGTGTGGCAACTTCACATTTGGTTTCTAGCCAGCTTGAATTTGAACATGTGGCAGGGCCAGCCGAGCTCACCCAGGTCCCAACTCCCTCAAGCTCCTGTCAGGGAGCAAGGCTCTGGAGTGTGGTAATTGCCCTACTCTAGCAGACTTCATTGTCTCTTGTATCAGCATCCCTGTCCTTAAAAATGATGGCAGGGGTGCTTTAACTAAAGCTCGTTCAACGAACTTTAGTTAAAGCCCCCCTGTTGTCATTTTTAAGCACAGGGATGCTGATACATAAGACACTTCAGGCACTTTAATTGGAGCAGCTCTCAGAGATGCTCCAATTAAAGTGCCTCCCCTCTCCAGGAGCACATGTATAATTGCCCTATGGTAGGAACTAGTTAACCAAAGGAATCCCCAAAGTTGCCACTTCACACCCTCACCTGCAACTTGCAGGAGCAATATCCAAAACGCCTATAATCAGGATGTCAAACTTGCCTTGTGCTCCGGGCAGGATCCAAACCATAGCGCTCTCTTTGGGCCAGATCCAGCCCAGGGCATACAGCAGCAGTCCATCTCCAGCATGTTGCATATGGTGGCTCTAGCATGGGATGGTGGCAGGTTTGGCAGCCAAAGAGGTAGGGCTGCTGTGGTGGTAACAGGCAAAACAGATGGAGGGTGACACGGGCTAACCTGTAAAGACTGGTATTGTCCTCGCTTTTCCTTCTGCAGCTGATTGCCATGTCCATCAGGGCCAGGAGTCCCCAGATTCTCCAGTAAGGGTGCACTCTCTGGCCATGACCCCCAAATTCCAGAGGCCCAGTGGGCTGGATCTGGCCCACAGACCATATATATTTGTCACCTCTGCCTAGAACATACAGGTTAAAGAAGGGAAGATGAGGGCACTACCAGTATCCTGCCACTACAGTGATAGGAAAGGAGTTAATGGTTGTTCAGAAGATCTAGATAAAGGGCTTTACCCCTCACAACAGGAAGGCTAGGGTTGCCAGCTCTGTTTGAATCTGTTCCAGGAGGTTTCTGTAACGCCAACACAACACAAATGTGTCCATGTGCTTGCATATATCAGTTATGGATTACGGTGTGTAGACTTTACATAAGGAAGGCAAATGCACATATTTAATATTTTATAATATTAAATCTGTTAATCCCCCAGGTGACCCAGTAAAATCCTGAGGGATTAACAGATGCCTTGCATGCTACAAGAGCTACTTTTATGCCCCAGTCTGGAGGACTGCATATATATAACTCCCCATCATGCCCACTGATTGATATATCCAGACTCCTTGTCCTATCAAATTTCCCTCCCATGAGCTATGCAGTTCAGTCAAAGGAGATGTGGCTTTCTTGTCCTCACCACTTTGCTTGGTGCAAAACTGTTCTTTTTCTATTTTTTCGTTAGAAGCTGCAGACAGCTGTGCAATTGTCTGATAAAAAACCTGGACAACCTTCTGATGTTTACAGTTTAGTACCTTGTGGAGAAGTGGTATGTAGACATTAGGTAGTCAAGCTATGATTGATGGTACCTGGAAGACTGGTTGACAGTCTGTGGGTGGTCACATAGTGCAGCCTATTTTTCCATGTTTCCAACTACAAAACGGTATTATAATATTAGGGCAGTCTTTAATGCATTTTAGTTAAGTTATTCTTTTAATTGGAACCCAAATATTATACAATTAAAGATCGGAAGGAAGTTGTTTGACATTGTAATACAACAGGGTCTGTTCGATAGTCTCTCTTTAAGATTTTTACAAAATAAAATGTTTGAGAAACCCTTCATCAAAATAGTTCTGCTTTACTTATGGAAGCTTAATAACTATAACTATGCAGTAGTGCAATTTTTGCCAAAATTTAATTACCTTATATTTTTAAGTATCATTCAGGAGAATGTTTGAAAATATTCTGTATGCCCAAAATTACGTTATTTTTTTCATGTCACCGATACAAAAGATTTTGCATTCTACATAAGCTTTTGCATTCTTAGCTGCAAGTTAAGGATGATCATTGTCCAGTTTATTGATGAAAATGTTCTTTGCATTATACGGTAGTGCAGGTTTCCCTTGCCAACCACGGGGATTAGGTTCCTGAAAGTTCCTATGATTGGCAGAATTTCGGGACCTGGGGAGCAGGGGCTGTGAGTGAAGGGTGAGGAGCACCAGCAAGGCTGTGGGGAGGGAGGGGACAGTGAGAGGCATGAGCACGGCCAGGGGAGCCAGGGAGGGTATTTTCGGACTGTACATCGCCTCCACCCCCCTGAAGCATGGATAGTCAAAACCATGATTGGCAAGGGAAACCTGTACACGAGGCTCCTGAGGAAGATCAGGGATCTCTCTGCTAAGTGCTGTACAGGTGCAAAGGTAGCCATGGCCCCTTTCTTCAAAAAAGTATGGTCTCTTCAAAAAAGCAGCTAGAGTCTCTTTTTACACTTTCAGATCAAAACACATATCTACATATCAGATTTATGGTTTTGGTCTCTTTAAAAAGGCAATTTTGTATCACTCATCCAAAATATATGCAACTTTAAACATGCTTCAGTACTTTGTTTTTACAGCACAGTGTACTTCTGCCTAAAGTGCCTGTTTGGGTTGCTTTGTCACTGTTTGCAAAGTCCCCCAAGAACTACAGTTTTTTCCATTTTTGTACATTGGAGTGCTTTGTTACTTTTAAAATCAGACTTCTAAGTTGTTATTGTTTCATTTTTCTTCCTCTTATTTCTGAAATTTTTATGTCTTAAAGAGGCAAGAGTTTTTGTGGGTGATACCTTTTATTGGACCAACTGCATGTTTGGTATAGACTTGGAAAAGCATTTGGGTATCATAGTACCCTTCTTTGGGTCTCTGGGAGAGAAGCAGGTACAGCAGAGCTAAATAGCAGATGGAATAAGGGCTTATGTAAAACTCCTTAGGTAGGGGCTTTGTTGCATAGGACACTTAACACATGTTTTGCCTGGGACTGTAGTAAGCATTACTATACCATATTAACAGTGAGAACATGTTCTAAGCAGTTGCATGGTAATGCTTACTACAATCCATGCCCACCCTGGGTATGGCTGGGATTGAGTATGGCCCCATTCCCTGGGCACTAACTCTGGCATTGGTTGCCACAGCTCGTACGTCTGCCTGTGAAAACTTGCAACAGCTATGCCTAGAGCCCGCACCTTTCCTGCCATGTGCCTGGCACTTCCCAGCCTGGGAGTGTCTGCCCCTAGTATGCTGATGTGAGCCAGGTCTCTGCCACTGACAGCAGGTGGAGGGAGGCATGAGAAACCAAGCCCAGGAGAGCGTGCTGTTCATGCCACTGAATCTGCACCTGCTGCAGGATCTGCAGGGCAAGTCAGGCCCGTCAAAGTCTTGAAACAGTCCCAGTGTTGTGTCAGAGCTGGGACTGACAATGAACTGGAGTCTTGATTATTGGTCCCAGCCCTGGCATCACACTGGAGTCTTGAACTTCTTATCTCTGTGGAGCAGTCCAGTGATAGCTGAACATATGTCACTTAATATGATATGGAGATAGTCCTCCTGTGAAAAATTGTAGCTTTGCTATGATACAGTTGCACTTAGCACATGTTTTATTGCTTGAGCACCTGGACACTTGTTTTAAGTGCAGTTAACACATCCTAAATTTCATTTGTGACATGGCCCTAAATTAAAGCAAGATATAAGGGAAATTACCAAGGAGCCTACAGTCAAGAGAGAGACAGTAAAATCTGATAAATGGAAGAGCAAGATCATTCAGGAGCATTGTTATCTTTTGTGAAGTGCAGAGATTGGTGAATATTAAGTAGATTATAATGGACCATGAAGTCATAGAGCCATAGAGTATAGGGCTAATAGTCCTCCAGAGGTTATCTAGTTCAGCCTCCTGCCTGAGGCAGGATCATTCCCATCCAAACTATCCCATACAAACCATAATCTAAACTTTATATAAATCATTGTGTTATGTCCTGGGTTGCTAGTGTCCAATATGCTAATGCATTTTTGTTTCCAGTGAAAGTGTTTTGTAATTTCCCTTGAGCATAAAAACTATGAGATTGGGAGTGATTTTTTGTCCTTGAAAAATATTCTCTTACCTATTTTCTAGCATCTCTGTCCTTTATCTTTTTTCTGTGATTGTTCATTCCGGTGCATAGTTTTTGACTGATTTCACTCTCATAGTTTCCATGGTTGTAAGTATGGCCTTCTCAGGGAGGTGGTCAGTGTTCTAGATCTTGTTGAGAGAATCTGTTGTGTCTTGTTGCTTTTTGAGTGACAAGTTGTTTCAGGATGGTTTCTATGAATCCTGATAACTCTTCAGTGAGAATACCGGAGTTGAATATGGTGGGACTGCCAGGGTTACCTTCACTGTGATTCTTTGGGAGCATGTAAAATGTTCCTGGCATCTGAGAGTGGGGAATTATTAGAAGTAGTTTTTTTCCTGAGGTTGATGTAGAAAGGATTTAATAATGTTTTCCAATTTCAGAGTGAATACTGGTGTGGTGTCCTTCCAAAGTTCTTTATAGGAATTAGTGTCAGAAGGTTGTCTGCTAACCTCATTGATGTAGTTTTGATGACTGAGGGTGACAAAAGCTCCTTCTTTGTCTGCTGGTTTGATTGCTGTTTTGTTGTTGGATTTTAGGGAATGCATGGCTTTTCTTGTTGAGCGTGAGAGGTTATGGTGGTACTGGCTTTTGTTGAGAATTTAATAGTTAGCTTTTTTCCTGAAAAATGCAGTAGCTCAGTGTATGGTTCCATCCTCTGCTTCTCTCCCAGAGACCTGGGGAAGGGTCCTGGAATACCCAAAACCTTGTCTAAGTCCCGGGTAGTCCAATTGACAGCCTGCAAGTTGCATGTAGCCTCTGAATGATTAACATGCAGACAATGACTGCCAATGACATTGGCAGCCAATGACTAACATGCATTGGTTGCGAGTTGGGCAGCCCTGATTTAAGTGAAGCTGAGTCAGGATTTCCCAAATTGTCTCAGTGGTTGAAGAAAGAAGGTTTCCCACTATACGGGGTTGTTGAAAATGTGGGGGGGATTTGGAACGCTGATGTTTCTTCTAACCATTTTGTAAGACAAAGTAATACATAAGACACATTTACAAGTGATTTCCTGTATTATAAGTGTCTACAAAATAGATGATTGTCACCTTATAGAAAATTTTAATATTTTTGTGATTAATTTATTGCTTGTCCTTTTTTTTAATTCTGTTAGGTTGGTTGCTTAGCTGTTTGTGTGAAGTTATGCAAACATTTTACATCAAAATGTATCCTTTTTCTGATTCTTTTCCTACCTTCCATCCCTGACAACCATGTTTTCCTCTATTTTTTCAGGGACAACACCATGAGTAACTTTGAGTAGGGGTGATATAGGTTCTTGTTATTCAGTGTAGAACAGCAGTTCCCAAACTCTGACAGATTGCGCACCACCAGTTTAAAACAATATAACTTTAAGTACCACTAGCAAATTTTTCAGTTCAACCTTAAGTACCACCAGCAAATTTTTGTTATATAATTATAATAAATCTGTTAATGTGAACCACTGACAGGTTTTCTGCATACCACAGATTGGGAACCACTGCTGTAGAAGATAATGGTCTCTTTCTTTAGGGCTTGACACCCATTGAATATGTAAACTGAGCAGGAATTTATTGCTGAGCCAGTGTCCAGTGATAGTCACTGAGTAGACTTCTTTGTTTGTTGCGTGTTTTAGAAAAAGAAGACAAGTTTATGGGGGGGAACTATTTTATTTAGAAAAGCAGTCCAAAAGCATTACCTAGCTTTTATCAATCAGATTAGTGCACACATGGCACAGAGATTAATCTTACTGAACAGTGCTGATCATTTTCATGATGCTACCATTTCATGAAACAGTTTTATTTTTTCAGCTGTCTAGAAAGAGTTATATACTTCCTAAATCTGAGATTATTCAGTTGACGTACAGCAAAACACAAACTTGCTTCTGCGCATTACTGTTAATGGAATCATGAAATGCACAAATCCACAAATTCTCAAAGTGCACCAGAGGAGCTACTTAAGGGATGTTACAGTTAATTTTGGAGATGTGAAATATTTCTCTATACAGGTATTATAACTGTTTCTGCTTTTTAAAAAAATAACATGGTAATGCCAGATATTTAGAGCTTCCTTTTTTAGGACTGGGGAGGAGGAAAAAAACTCATGAACTGTAGAATCTTCTTTATTTGTCAATGTACAAGAGAGTTTATAAAGTAAAACTGCAAGGCAGGCTACAGGTTTCTACCCCCTACCTTAACTTTGAGCTGTAAACAGATATTGCATTTGTTGTGACTCCAGGAACAAAAAGGTCACAGGATTGGCATGTCTATCCATTGTTCAAAGTGGGTTTAAAGAGTGGCCTAATTAACTGCCACTCTTTCACCTACTTCAGGGGTGGGCAAAATATGGCCTGTGGGCCGGATGCGGCCCACCAGGCCATTCTATCTAGCCTGTGGAGAACCTAAAAAATTTAGAAAATTAATATTTATGTGCCCCTGGTTTCTGTCAAAGGCAGATAAGCAAGTAATGTTTGCTGCGTCCCACCGTCCCCCCGCAGACGGCCTGGGACCATGGGGCTGTTTGGGGCTGTGCCAGCGTGGGAAATTCAGGTAAGAGGCAGGGGAGGACCATGGGGATCTCCCCCTCCACCAGCTTGTTCCCCAGAAGCTGCTGCTTGGTGCGGAGGAAAGCAGCCCCCTGCTCGCCACCTCCGGACAATGTTTGCTGCGGCTGCCTGGCTGGAGCCCCCACTGTGCTAGGCTGTGGTGCGGTTGCTTCGCCAATTGCCTCTGTGCTACCCAGCGCAGCAGCAGTGGAGCAGCTGCTGGGCAGCATAGAGGTGGCGGTGAAGCAGCCACACTACAGCCTAGTGGGGCATGGGCTTCAGGTAGCAAACACTGCCCAGTGGCAGCGAGCAGGGGGGGTCGCTTTCCTCTCTGCCGAGCTGTTGCTGCCGTGCCTCAGCCCCAATGGATGAGGAGCTGGCATAGGGCCCAGGCTAGCAGTGGCGACAAGGAATGAGCAGGTGCCCAGCGCAGGGGAAAAGCGGCCGCTCCCCTTCCCCGTGACCGGTGCGGTTTGCTGCAGCCACTTGGAGCCCACTCAGGGCTGCCTGTGCCTGCTCTCCATTGTCACCGCTGCCACACAGGGTGGCAGTGATGCAGTGGAGAGGCAGGACAGCCCCACACAGGCTGTGAGCGGCTGCAGCACAGAGTGCTGGCCATGGGGAGGGGAGCGTTTTTTTTTCGCACTGAGCACCAGCTGGTTCCCCACAGGCAAGCGTGGGGTCAGGGTTGCGCACTGCTCCCTGCCTGTACTGTGGGGCTAGGGCAGGGGCATTGGGAGTGAACGGGTGTGCTAGTGGCAGCCAGGCAGGAGTGTGGGGCCCATGCTGGTGTCCCAGGGCCAGCACCAGTGGGGCCCAGAGCAGGGCGGCAGGAGTGTGGGGTCCCAGCCAGCAGGGGCTCTGGAGCCAGGCCAGCTCCCTCCTCTCCCTGCTGGTGCAGTCCGGCCTGGCTCCACAGACCCCTGACAGCCCGCGCCCTGTGCTCCAACTGCTCCACTCTGGGCCCCACCAGCACTGGCCCTGGGACATTGGTGCAGGCCCCATGCTCCTGCTCACTTCCACTCTGCCCCCCCCCCGCCACTTTCCTCACTTTCCTGCCTGGCCACTCTGCACTACATGGCTCCCATACCTACATCCATACCCACAGACACACATCCCCGCAAACCCCCATATGCAATCACTTCTGCATATACACCACAAATACCCACCAATCAGGAAAAAAAAAAGTTTTTAAAATTAAATTAAAATATATTTTTATGGGTGTTTGATTTTTAGTATGTTGTTTGTTTTTCCCCAAGATGTCAAACCCTCTTCCCTAAAGGAGTACTTCCAGGGGCAAAGGGAGGGACTTCCAGTGGCAAAGGTCAGAGGTTAGGGGCAGGACTTCCTGTCCCAAGGTGGTGACCAGGGGGCGGGACACCTGTCAAGGGGCGGGGCTACCCATGCAGTCCTTGACAGCTTGCCAAAACTCGGTAAGGGGCCCTCCGCCCAAAATAATTGCCTGCCCCTGACCTACTTAGTAAGTGGCCTTAGAAAGCACACGTACATATCAGCATGCCTGGCATTGGTCAAGTGTCCATAGGTTCCCCTGACTTTGCTGGTGTTGGGTAATTTTTCCCTTGGTTGTTCAATGGCATGGCGGAATTTGGAGGGATTTTAGAGTGATTTACTATGCAGCTCAAGCCCCTCATCACCTGCTTGACTTTCCACTGCATTTTTCCTGCCTTCCACCACTGACTGTGACCCAAATCTTCCACTATTGTTGGCTGCTATGGATCTGTATACGGTCATTACTAGGGATGTACCAACTTGACAATTGTGTGATTTTTGTGGAAAATGCAAAATCAGGTGGGCTCCATGAAAAATGGCAGGCTCTGCAATTTCAGTGGGTTCTCTGCAAAAATACCCAAAATACTGACCAGCATGCAGAGAAAAGTGTGGGAAGCCCTGCAGTCTTGGAGCACAGGGGGTGAAGGAGGGAGGACAGAGAAGAGGGCAGGGGGAGGCTGCTCGCAGCAGGAGGCAGGGAGGCTACAGGCAGCTACCCCAGAATCCTGGGCTGGCTGTAGTAGGTAGCTGAGAGGCTACATCAGGGTCCATGGGGCCCCAGCTCAGCTTGTGTACGTGCACCTGCTGCTGGCAGCAAGCCAAGTCAGGCTCTGTGGACCCTGGTGCAGCCTCCTGGCTATCTGCCACAGTTAGCCTGGGACCCGCGTGCTGCTGCTTATGCAGCCTCCCTGCTTGGGGATGGCTTGAAACCCATGGCTTAATTACCTTGTTTAAACCCAGGGAAGCCATTGATCCACATGTTATTAAGTGACTAGCCTAGGGATTGACATGATGCCTCATTCAATGAGTGACAGAAAGGCTTTATTTACTACACGTATTCAAAGTCAAATGAGTCCAAACAAAAGCTAAGTCTAGTAATTAGCTATAGCATGGTGATTTCTCACCAAACAAGCAACAAGAGTGATGGTCTTTCTTCGAGCTTCTCAAGATAGCTGGAGCGCAGCAGCAATTCGTGTCAGAAGAGATTTCTTACTCTTGAAGCACTTGCTTTTAGCTGTTTCACTGCTTTTTTATATCCTTAGTCCAGCATCTTCAAAGCATTATTTTAGTTTTATAAATCAAGAGAGAGAGAGTCCCAAGCAGTAATTGACAGGAAAATCCTGTTAATCAAACTGCTTATTATTGGTTATTAGAATGTTCTAATTTGAATGAATTTCTTTCCTTAGTGACAAGCGGTTATCCATTTCTACTAAATTTGGAACATATTAAGAAACTGATAAACAAAAAGGAAAAACACAAGGTTTGGTGGAGTGTCCTTGGAAAATTAAGGGAACCACTATACAAAACAGAAGTAAATCAGGAGGAGACATCTTTCATATATGGAGAATGACTCTTCCTGTACATAACATCATAACATGAGTTAATTGCAAAAGGAATATTTACTATACTAATTAATCAAGGATATACATTTCACACGGTTACATACCAGACCGCTAGGAGTCTGCTGGAAATCCTCATAAATATAGTAAGATAATCTGGAAGGGATACCTCATTATTTCTTCTCAGGTGGCCTAGCCATGAACTTGCATCCTCTTGCACTTTTTAGTACCATCAGTATTTTGTATTTTAACTTTTGTGAGTAGGCCCCAACTTAGCAGAGTTATCAGGGAGGGAGGTGGTGAAATGGCTTTTGTCGAGCTCTGGGCACAAGGCAAGGTGCGCTGGGTTCTCACTGCTGTATCTTATTGCTGTTGTGTTTTTGGTAGAGGAATGACTGAGACATTAAGTGAGAAGTTAATTTAAATAGCATCAATCGCCACTTAACTGAATTGGAATACAAAACACAGTGACAGTTAAATATGGAGCAGTGACCATCCCAAAAACATCTGCCCGCTTTGCCTCCAGTGGTACCTTTTAACACATCAAACTCATATGGGTAGGTGGGGAGTGAACCATCCTGTTCCCCAAGCACAGCTATTCAGTTTCAGCACAGCTCCAAAATGCAGTTCCCCAAACATTGCACAGCACAGCCCTAAACCCATACATAACAGTGGCCTGCCACTTACTAGCCCTAGGATCTGTCCTACCATGGGCTGGGTCTTCTGGGGCACCAGGTCCTTGTTGGGAGATGGCTGGCTGAGATGCTGAGCATGGGAAGGAAGATCTGGGCCCTCTTTGCCAGAGCCTGGGTCCATTTCAGCTCTGGCAGTTGGCCAACGAGTCCAGGCAGCTTAGCAGAATGGATTAGGATTCCCATATCTGGCTTGTCTGGGTTGCTGTGCTGCCTCGCAAGGACTGTGTGTTTTTAACCATAATCACTTTGGAGTTTTCACCAGTCTCCTGGGAGTAGTGCATGCTTCCATGTCTACCATGTTTTCGGAACTAACTGTGTCACTGATCGTGAAGATGCAGAAGACTTCTTCATAGTGGACATGCATGACCCTGCATGTGCCGAGTGTGGTTGGTATCCTTTGTCTTTGCTGCCTCAGTACCTTGCATTCGGACTGGTATTGGGTCCAGTCACAATCACATCCTTTGGCTGCCATTTCCTTGGCAATCTTTTGATAAACTGCTTTGTTCCAGTGGATTGACTGGAGCACTCTCTGATTCTCAATCTCACCCCAGCTGGCAACGAGGTCTGCTACCTCCTCCTTGGTCCAAGTACTGCCATGTTTGTTCAAATTGACACTGGACGCATTGGACTGAGGAGCCAACATGGAGGGAGGGGGTGTGTGTGTATGAGGGGTATGGAGGTCCTGGAATGGGTCCAGTGGGTCCTGAAGGTTCCTGGTGGTGGTGGTTCAGTGGATGCAGTGATGCTTGTTTCAGGTGGGCAGTGAGCACTAAATAGCTGGCAAGTCATTGTGCAGGGCAGTAAGTAGGTGGGGCAGCTGCTTGGAGTCTGACACCCTGGGCAGTAGTAGAGGACCGTGGCTGGGGCTAGAGCAGTTTGATAGAGTTAAAAAGTTTGATAGAGTTCAAATTGGGACTGAAGTAGTGCACTATTGGATGGCTGAAGGACCAACTGGTCTGCCAGCCCCACAAAAATATTGTGGGGAAACCTATGTTGTGATAATGCTGAACAAACTGTTAGGAAGCCTTACTATACAAACATTTCATGGGGTTTGTCCCAAGGTGAATGGGAAGGACATCAGAATGATTGTGCTTTGTCCCACAAGAAAATATTTGAAAGCTGGGGTCTTGACTATGATAAACCCCCAGGGGGTGCCGCCTCCAGAAGCTGAGCTCAGCCTGTCCCAGAAATCTGTTGGTGAATTTTTGATACTTGAGAACAGGAATGCAGAAGTCCTCCCCTCCACATGAAGAGTATGACTACCCAATCAATATGCAACTGGGAGCAAAGATCCTAGTACAATGCTTTTATGTCATGTTGGAACTCAAACTTTCCACCTTTTGTGAATACCTGCAGAAAAAAACCTGGCCCAGGTATTCATATGAAGATCCCCATCACCTTCTGGAGCCCCTGTCCTCTCTGTCAAGAAGGATGTCCTCTATGTCTTTGTGTCGATTATTGGGCTCAAACCAGGTTACTATTTGTAACCAGTCCCCTCTGCTTCATTCCAAAGCTGCTTGACTGTCCCAAAACTGCTCACATTTTCACTAAGTTTGACCTCTGGGGAGCCTACAACTTGGTGCAGAGCTGGGAATGAATGGAAAGCAGTATTCTGGACTTCGTACCAGCACTTCATATGTTGAGTTACTCCATTTGGGCTCACCAGTACCCCCGCTACATTCCAGCACTTTATTAATGATGTGCTACAGGACCTTCTAGATTAATCTGTAATTGCCTACCAGGTTGATAACCTAATTTTCTCAGGGTATCCTGTCCAGCACTCAGCACATATTTAGACAGCACTGGAAAGCTTGTGCTAAAAGTCTGTATGTGAAACTCCAAAAGTCTGTTTGACCAAACCAGTATTGAATTTCTGAGCTTTATTTTATCTCCCAAAGGCATAAGGGTGGATCTCCAGAACGTATAGGAAAATGTGAAAGAACTTCAGAGATTCCTGGGATTTGCCAATTTCTCCTGGCAATTTATTATTAACTGCTCAAGTGGGAGCCCCTCACCATACTGTTGCATGAGAATGTTCAGTTTTACTGGCTTACAAAAGCCCAGTGAGCTTCTGAGTACCTGGAAAAGTCTTTTATCTCTGTCCCTGTGTTAGGTTATCTGGAACCCACCTTTCCATTTATTAAGAAAACAGATGTATCCAGCACCACATTAGGTGAGGTGGTCTCACAATGACAGGGCCTGGCACAAGTTTTGTATCCCTGCACCTTATTTTCCTGCAAAATTACCTGGCAGAACAGAATTAAGAGATCCTGGACCACAAACCAGAACAGAATTAAGAGATCCTGGCCATCAGAGAGGCTTTTTGGGAATGACGGCATTATCTCAAAAAAGCATGACACAGGGTACAGGTTCCCAGTAGTCACAGAAATCTGTTATATTTTTGCAAGGCTGTCATAGATTTCATAGACATTAGGGCTGGAAGGGACCTCTGAAGATCATCGAGTCCAGCCCCCTGCCCCAGGGGCAGGAAGCCAGCTGGGGTCATAGGATCCCAGCAAGAAAAACATCCAGGTTTCTCTTGAAGGCATTTAAAGTAGGTGCTTGAACCACCTCTGGCGGCAGGCCATTCCAGACCTTGGGGGCTCGGACAGTAAAGAAGTTCTTCTTTATGTCAAGCCTGAAATGGTCTTGCAGGAGTTTATAACCATTCAACCTTGTCATCCCTTGGGGCGCTCTGGTGAACAAATGTTCCCCCAGGTCTTGGTGAACACGCCTTATAAACTTATAGGTGGCCACCAGATCGCCCCTGAGCCTGCGCTTTTCCAGGCTGAAGAGTCCCATAGCTCTCAGCCTCTCATCATAAGGTCTGTTTTCCTGACCTCTGATCATGCATGTGGCTCTCCTCTGGACTGTTTCATGCTTCTCCACATCCTTTTTGAATTGTGGAGCCCAAAACTGGATGCAGTACTCCAGCTGTGGCTTCACCAAGGCCGAGTATAACGGGAGAATTACGTCCTGGTATTTGCTTGAGAAGCATCTATGGATGCAAGCCAGGGTTTTGCTCGCTTTACTAGCTGCAGCATCACATTGAAGGCTTATATTCATCTTGTGGTCAATCCTGACCCCCAAGTCCCTCTTGTCCATAGTGCTAGTCAGCGTAGCACTGCCAAGCCTATAGACATGCTGCAGGTTTTTCCTCCAAAGGTGGAGAACCTTGCATTTTTCGGTGTTAAACACCATTAGGTTCTCGTCCGCCCATTTCCTGAGCCTGTCAAGGTCAGCCTGGATTACCACCCTGTCCTCAGGTGTGGTTTCTTTACCCCAAAGTTTGGTATCATCGGCGAACTTGGCCAGTCCACTTCTGACTCCAATGTCCACATCATTAATGAAGAGGTTGAACAAAATAGGTCCAAGGACAGAGGCTTGAGGGACCCCACTGATCACAGGGCACCATGACAATTGACTTCCATCAACCACCACCCTCTGGGTCTGACCAAGGCCCTCAAGCAGACCCTCTGGGTCTGGCTAAGGCCTTCAAGCACAGGCAACTTCTCTGGGCACTTTTCTTCTCTATTTCAACTTTCAAATAAGATACTAGCCTGGGCCTAGGAATGGAAAAGCGAATGCACTCTTCCAAAAGGCCGAGTTTGACACTGACTCATTGCAGGTACCACCAGAACCTAGCCCTGTTTTTAAACTGCACAATATCATTGGTTTTTAAACTGCACAATATCATCAACTGTGCAATACCATGTTGCTGGCTAATCCGCTGTCCCTGCTTCTTGTTGCTATCCAGAAGCAAATCTCTGCCAAAGAGCAGGCTGCTCACATGGCAACTGCATTCAGTCAAGGATGGGGTCATATTTACCCAGAGTAAGATCTGCATGTCTGGGTCAAGCTAGACTTACCATCATATGCTCAAGCCATGACTCCCTGTTAGCAGGCCACCCTGGAACTAAAAAGACTGATCACAGGCTACTTTTGGTGGCCATACCTGCACAGGACAGTACAAGACTTTGTTTGTTTTTCTGAAGTCTGTGCCTGCACTAAGACGCACGCAAAATCCCTGCGGACTCCTTCAGCACCTTCGCACTTCACCTCAACCATGGTCTACCATCTCATTAGATTTCATTGTATCCCAATCAAACCGTTGCCCTATGTTCCTGCCAAAAAAACCAACTGACTAAAATGGCCTGCTTTGTTCTACATGCAGGCCTTCCATCAGCCAAGGACATTGCCTGATTGAGGTGACCATATAGTTCACCTTCATGGCCTTCCAGACTACATAACATCATACTATATATCTTAGTTTGTCTCCCAGTTTTGTCACAAGAACCTATGCTTGTTAGAGAGACACATCCATTTCTCATCTGCATATAACCCCCAGACAAATGGCCAGGCTGAGTGAACCAACCAGATTTTAGAGCAGTACCTCTGGTACTGCTCCAGTTTCCAGAAAGACAATGGGGTCTCTCTACTAGTGCTTGTGGAGTTTGCAAATGATAACTCTACATATGCCGCAACTGGGAAAAGCCCATTTTCACCAGTTACGGGTTTCACCCCCAGTTGCATCTGATCTTACCCATTAGTTCTAATAACCCTATGGCCACAAATTGAATACATCATGTGCATGAGATTCAGGAAGAATTAAAATGCCATCTGGAGAAGGCAAAAGGGTCTTACAAGCATCAGGTGGACCAGCCTTGTCAACAGGGATCTGCCTATGTGGTAGGATAGAAAGTATGGTTGTGCTCTGAACACCTTCACAGAGACTGATCTTCATAGAAGTTAGGTCACTGATACATTGGTCCTTTCTACATCATTCAATAAATTAAGCTGGTAGCCTTTGAGCTGCAACTCCCATAAATGCTAACAATCCACCAACACGGCTACAACCTAAACCCCTGCAACAATCCACCCAGTATTCTATATGACACTAGTCAAACCATACACAAAAAATTCGTTCCCACACTGGACCCAGCCTCCCCACCTCCCATAATTAGGGGCCTACCGAATTCATAGCGGTTGCCCACTGATTTTACAGTTGGAGTGCAGTGCTGGAGTCATTTTCGCAGGCTGAGCACAGTGGGCCCTCCCACACCTCTGATTGCCTGAGGGGCCCTGGAAGTCCTGCCCCTCCCTGCAGATTGCCAGATGGCCCCAAACTGGGGTTTCCTAATGCTTCAAAATGAATGGCTTCCATGGGCATAATCTCCTAATTAACCTCATGGAAGCCATAAATTGATGTGTTATTAAGCAGTCTAGGATGATGCTGATGGCTTCTGTAGGCTTGATCAGGCCTGTGGAAGCCATTTATCATGTTCTAGACAGCTTAATAACGCTTCAATTAATGACTTCTATGGGCTTAATCGGGATTAAGCCTATGGAAGCCATTAATTGACATTATTAAGCAGTCTAAGCACCTAATTAAGTTCTAAAATTAAATATATTATTAAAATAAAGCAATGGATACCATGAATTGTAATGAATAGCAAATATATACACTTTATTAACTAATCCCAACTACATACACTTTATTAATACCAACTATATACACTTTATTAAATGATACCATCTAAACACTTTATCAAACACTAAACAGAAATATGAAAATAAAGGTATACTATGCACAACATGAATTGTTACTAATGCCAACTATACACAGTTTATTAAAGGACATTATAAAAAGGAATATACTGAAATTTAATACTAACCTTAAAACAGGCAATTCATGCTATGTATTAAATACAAGCATGCTGCACCCAGCCACAGTGACTGGAGACATTCTCTGTGGGGTGGACACTTGTCCATACATTGAGATGGTATACTCGGCAACACTGGCAACGCACGGGGGGGTGCACGTGAGTCCACATCCACCCCCTGAGATTGGTCGCTCCCCCCACTGCTGATGCTGTCAGTGGTGTCTGTGGGCAGTCGCTGCTCAGTGCTCGCCACCTTCCCACCTCGCTGCTGACACTGCTGCAACCACCTGCGGGCAGTCCCCGCTCAGCCTGTCCTCACCACCGCTGTCACCGCAGCTGCCTGCAGGTGGTCCCTGCTTACTGCTGCCACCACACCACCGCCACCTGTGAGCAGTCACTGTGCCCCCCGAGCCTCAGGGGGCACAAGGCACTCATGCTCAACAACCACTAAGTTAGCTGGAATAGTGAGGCAGTGTCTTGCCAGGGTGTAAAGATGTGAAAACCAGTTACAGACAGTCCCAGAACATGTAAGCAGCACATTCATTGTCATGCTCTTTCTAGGATAGCTTTCAGTAGCTAAGGGTCAAAACTCACCAAAGACACCTGGCGGAGGTCCAAAATGTGAACAGCACTAAGGAAGGGGGCAGCCAGCTGTCTGAATTGTGGTGGCAGTGACAGGTTGTACCTGGAGTAATGGTTGAGCTTCACAGCTATTGCTTAGAATAGGTCCCTTCTGCACTAGTTTTCAGAAGGGCACCTTGACAGTTCTTGTGATGCCCTGTCTTTGACCCAGCTTATCAAATCCATCAAGTTGTGTGTGTGGTGGACGACAGCCTGCCAGCCTTCAAACCAGGTCAGGAGCTTCATGAACTGGGTGGCATTGTCAGCCACAAACATTACTTGATCTTGAATGTTGCCTTGCCCTAAGAGATCATGAAGTTTGAACATGCAGTATATGCTGGGTGGGATTTCCAACTCCTCACTCACAAACAGCTGGTAGTGCTGCATGTGCTTGGCATAATAACAGACTGCATTGAACCAGGAATTCCACTGTGTGAGCACAGACTCTAGTAGCAGCAGTACAGTGCCATTTGAGGCCCTGCTTTCACTGCTGAGGGACTCCCTGTACCTTACAACCTCCCTTCCTGGACCTTACAACCTGACAGTGCTTTAAGGTTTTCTTGAAAGAAAACACTAGGCTATCCACCTCAAGGAACTGTGTGTGCCAGATGTCACTAGGACAGAATGTGTACATTGCAGGTGACATGAACAGCATTGGCCAGTATTCCTTGGAGCACATCAGAGAAAGCCTTGCACAAGTACATGGCAGTGTCAGACAGGAATGCTGAGATCTTGTTAAAGTCTGCATCATAACTGACAATTACCTTCATGGTTGCTTGGGAGACTAAAAAAATTGACAGAGATGAGGTGGACTGGCTGAGGTTGAAACACAGGTAGGTCCTGGTTGGTCCAGCTCCCCAGCACAAATAAAATGTGCAGCACATAGTTATCCTGAGGGTTCGTGACTTCATCAGCCACAATGGAAAAGGAATAATATTCTGCCAAGGCAGCCTTTGTGGAGTGACCAAGCAAAACAGTCACTTCAGGGAAATAGTCCCAGTGAAGCTGGTTGGCACTCAGAAAACTGCCAGCATTTGGTACATTTTGGTTCAGGTAGTCCTTGAGCTTTGAGTGATTGAGTTTCTCCAGCTGGGTGTTCATCTCCATAAAAGCCTCCACAAGGGAGGCTTCCCCTTCCTTGCCAAGCTTCTTTCCATGGTCCTTTTAAACAGGGAGGACATGGTCACTTGCTTCTTGCTCTGACCTTCAGCTTCTGCAGCTGCCTTCCTCTTCATGTGTGCCTTGGACTTCAAGTGACAATCAATGCTAGTTTTCCGGGCACATCCAGAGTTAGATTGCAAGGGACACAGAAGAGTTTGCTTCTGTGTGCAAGGTCCCTGTGGGGTACTGTTTTGCACAGTTCACCACTGAAATGTATTGGGCAATCTTGGAAGACTTTGTCATGTTCATCTCTGGTCTCTCTCAGGGGGGATCTAGCACGCATGCTGCAGGAGCATGCTGTAGGTGCCAAAACCCTCCTGGCTTCCCTGGCTGCCCTCTGACTGGCTACTGGAGTGAGCCTACATCACGGACTTAGCCTCCAATTTGCTCCCTCTCCTTCCCACCCTTTTGTGGTTTTGCAGCTCTCTTCCTCCCTTCACCCCCCCCCCCCCGCCAATTTTGTTGTTTTTTGTGGTCCTTGTGCTTTTTTGTGGAGACGGGCCAAATTCATGATTTCCGTGAAAACTGCAAATTCAGTAGATCTCTACTCATAATACTGCATGGTCAGGAGGAATATTTTGTCCAAGAGATTCTAGACTCAAAATGGAAGCAAGGTAAATTATATTACTTAGTAGCTTGCACACCAGACCTTTAAAAACTGTGTATGCAACTGGGCTGCACACATGGATTTCTGACTTCCTGGTGCTCAGGGACCCTGGGATCAAGGAGCCTCTCCCTGATCCCATGGTCCCCATACATCAGGGATGTCCGAAAACCACTCATGTAATTCAGCTGCGCATACATTTTTAAAGGTCTCAGCATGATTGGACCCAGGAGTCAGGGAGAGACTCCCCGATCCACGGTTCCTTGTGTAGCAGGATCTGTTAAAACTGTGTGTAGCCCATCTAGACTATGCACATGGTTTCTACTCATCACAACATATGGAACCCTAGGGGCAGGCTGCAGCAGCCTGATTCTGGATTCTCTGTGCTCTAGGACCTGTAAAAATGACGTGTGCTGCCCAACAGGGTTTTGACAATCAGCTGATTGTTGACTGCGGCCAATTCCAGACCCCAGTTTGGTCCCTGGTCACAGCTGACAATTAACTGATTGTGGACATCTGACTTTCAACTTGCTGGAGCAGGGGGTGCCATGGATTATGATTCTGAGGTCCCATGGCACTGGCAAGTAAGGCACGGTTGGGGTCTAATTCCGGATCCAAAAATCAAGCATCCAGTGGCAGGTTTAATGCTTTTATATGTACATCTGTCAGTGGCGTGGGTTTCAGATTTGAGGGCTCCATGGTCTAGGTAAGTGTAAGGATGGGTGGGGTTTGAAGGGTACTGGGCTAGGATTATGGCTGTGTCTATTAGGGCATAGTAAATTCTGTTCTAACCCCTATTGAATCAATCAGCTTGAGTCAATCAAGCTCTATATTAAAGCAGTTGTACTTTTTGCCTCCACTACTCAGATTGGAAAGCTTTTCAAAAGCCTCACTGTTTTTAGTCCAGATTTATTCATGCCCAGTTTATTCCCATGATTTTTGTGTCAACATTTTTTATCTTAAATACATTTTTTCTCGTATTCATGTTTACCTACTTGATGACTTTATAGATAGGAGGTATATCCCTTCTATTTCTGTTTTTCTCTGCTAAAAAGCCATGTTTTTTTAATCTCCTTGTATATGATAGATCATTTTATCCTACCTAATCCAATATGAATTCATCTTTCTTGAACATGGATGGCCAGAATTATGCACAGTATTATAGATGGTGTTTTACCAGTGACTTGCATTATTACAATAATACTTCCTTATTTCTATTAAATATACCTTGCCAGATATGTCCTAGGATCATCTTGGGCTTTTTCGTTCCCATATCATATTGCTGGCTGCATGGGCAGATCTAGGATTTTGAAAAGGAGGGGTGCAGGTGGTGAGGTGCCTCATCACATATACCACAGCATATCATTTTCTCCAATAAAAAAACCTGAATCTTTACTATTAGGTTAGGGGCCGAGGGATGTATTATTCAGTGTAAGACTAAAGCATAAACAAATATAATTTTATTGGAAAGCGCATTAATTTGCTATATCATATATAAAAAGCACAAAAATAGGGAAAAAAATCAAAATATTTTTTGTTAGTCCTTTAGTCATTAGAATTAAATGAACACCTCTTTTTCAGTTAGCATCTTGACAGTGCATCCAGTGCTTCATTGAAAGTTCTTTCCACAGCTGAGTTAACGTATACCTGAGTTAAGGTTTCCACACCTGAGTTGGCTAGAGTTAAAAACAGTGTTCAGAGCTCTGATATAAGAGCAATGTTACCAGGAGCAGCTAACAGACAACAGAATTTCAGAAGAAAGGATAGCTTGATCAGTGGAACAACATGACCATTAAAAAGGGAGAAAGGGTTGTTAACACCTGTGGAATGAAGAGTTTTAGGACTCAGGTAGATTACACTGAACCATGAAGTCAAGTGACTCCCTCACTGCTGCCTAAATAGAAATGCTACTGCCACGTCCAGGCAATTGGTTTTAAAGTTTGGGTAGAGCAGAATCAAAGGTGGATGCAGCTGCAGCCCATGGCTGGCTCCTATCAACCTGTGATCAGCCAGCATACCCTAATCTTTCACAGTCTCACTGCAAAAAGTCTGTATTGTTCCATAAATGCATAACCTTGCATTATTGAAATTAATTCAATTTCTATTACTCTAGATCTCAGTCATCCAGTTTTTCCTGTGTGGTATTCAAAGTTTCCTCTGTATTGACACAACTTCCCAACTTTGTATAATCAGCAGGTTTCATCAGCATGCTCATTTTTTCTGAAAAGGCTATTAATGAAAATTAAGATTAATTCCACACAGTCATTGAAGAATGATCCATCTGCTATTGTATCTCCTTGAGCTGGTTTCTTGTCCATCTTAAAATTGCTGAGCTATTTCATATCTTCTCCAGTTAAAATGATCATTTCCCACATGTCACTGTTTCATGTGTTTTACTGAAGTCTAAGTAGTTGAGGTCCTATTTCTGATTACAGTAGGATCAAGCAACAGAAGGCAATTTTTAGCTCATAATTCTAAACCCATGTTTCCAATCAGCATTGCTTAGAAAGCTCTTCCTTTGCTTTTCTGTTAAAAATGCGCTGTTATTAGTGCTTCTTTTGGTATCTCCTGGCTTTGCGCTTCCTGATGAAGCATATGTTCATATACCATATTTTCTTACATACCACATGCCCCCAGATAAGACATGCACCTATTTTTTTGGAAAACAGAATGTAGAAAAAAAGGCTTTTTCAGAGGCATGGCCTAGAACTGCCTTTTTAATGGAGAGGCAGTGCTACAAGACAGCTACCAGCTTCTTTCTGAGACAATAAACAGGAGAGATGAAGTCCAGTATTAACTCTTAACTAACACTTTCAAATTGGCAACAATTTTTTGGCTGCTCATGTGGTGGCTTAGACAAAAACTTGCCAGTTTGAGATGGGCTGTGAAAGAGTTAACATTGGACCCTACCCCTATTGCATACTACCTGAGAGAAAAACTGGCAGCCATCTTATAGCACAGCATCTTCATCCTTCTGATCCTCAATGCTTCTATTTCAGTGAAGAAAAATCATTTTCCTCGTATAAGACACATACCCCAATTCTGGAGAGCTGATTTTTGGGGGAAATGATTGTGCATGTGTGTGGGGCGCGGGGAGGTGGTGTGCAGGTAAACATGGCATTTCATCACTCATCAGCCACTCTGTTGGTCTCTCAGGGAAACTGCTTTGACTGCATTACCAGTACAGGTCAGTCGCATCATACGCACATTTAACTTATGCAAATTCAACTATGGGGGGGAGGGGAGGGGCTTGATTTTGCACGTGGCGCTGCCGCTTACCTGGAGGCCCATTATGGCGGTGACGGCCACTGCCTCCAAAACCTCCTGCTGTCGCCATGGAGCCGTGCCCGGAGCTGTGTGGCCAGCCACCGGGCAGCAGTGGCAGCGTGGTAGTGGCTGGGCAGCAGTGGCAGCGTGGTGGTGGCCGGTGTCACGACCCAGTGATTTTGGTGCCTCAGCACTATGGAATTTTCTTGTCACATGAGAGCCTCTTGTACAGTGAGGGTTTTTGTTGCATAAAGAACCCGCGTGCAGGAGAGAGTTCCTGCCAATTTGCAGCTGTCTTTGCAGGATGTATTTTCCCTTTGCAGCACAGAAATGCACGGTGCAAAGAGTTCCCGCTATTCGAATGCAAATTTGTGTCTCGCTATTGGCTAGTGCTAAATTATTCACACGTGGCGGCCAGTAATTGGCTTGTTGGCCGTTTAAAAATTAGCGCAACTTCCGCCCAAGTCGAAGAACTTTGCGCACGCTGCAGAGTGCCTCTAAAGAGATCCGACTTGCGGCTAGCTGGTCGATAGACTGATCACCTATCGATCCTTCTTCCCGTCGCCAAGTGCAATCCCAGACGTACCCTTTTCCCGCCGGCTTGAGTTACGAACGGATTTGCTGGCTTTGGCCTCGCCAGCTGGAGCAACTTGCATTGTTGTTCAGACGACCGGACCGTTTCTGTCGCAACCACCTGCGACGTAAGTAAAGTTTTTACAACCATTAAACCTCGTCTGCCTCTCCATTCACCAGCCCGCCCTGACGAACGAGCAATTTCTAAATCACCTTGAGTCGGCTCAGCCCGGCCGAGACAGCTGGGTGGCATGCAGCCATCCCCACCACCACCCCACGCTGCACTGCTGCTGCCGGCTGCACAGCTCTAAGCATGGCTCCGCAGCGGCAGTGGGAGGTTTTGGAGGCAGTGGCTGTCACTACCGGCACGGTAATTTTGACTATACGCGATTTTTGCCTTATGCGCTGACTTTACAACCTAACCCCCGCGTAAGATGCGACTGACCTATACCAGGATTTGCATGTTTTAAGTCTGTGCAGTGGTTTCCATTGTTTAAACTCTTGTTAAAGGAGCATTTCAATGTTTCCTCGGGTAACCAGAATAGAAAGTACTGTTGCTAACATCCCCTATCAACTTCCAAGAAGCCTATGAATCTAGGACATCCTAGGAAAGGCAATTTTGCTGGAATCTTCTAGCATAGCAATATTTGCCAGTTGTTCCTCTTTGCTCTGGGTAGTGAGTGTTTTAGTAGATATGTCAGTTTGTCTTAGATTTACTGCTTTTCTCTGTTGCACCACCTATTTTTATTGCTTTGTGTTGATAGCTTGCACATATTCTCTGTTTTAATTTTCAGGTTCCAAGGCAGCGACAGGATATGCAAAATAAGATTATTTTAGAATTAGTAGAATTTCAGAGTCCAAAAGAATTTCCAAAACTGCTGGGGTATGCAACAGTGCACCTTTATGAAGTTATTCAGGTGGGTATAGCAAAGACTAGGTTGCAGGTTGTTTGTATTGCACATGGTTTTGGAATTACCATACAGATTAACACACATTGTTGCATCTATTGATTTACATTGAAACAATAGTTCCATTTATTCCTTATGAATATCCAGTTACTATGTGATTGCCATTGTGATATTGATAGGTGTATATAGGTAGATAAAAGGAGAATTACTGGAGCCCTTGTTTTGGTCCCTTGACTTCCATTCAAGTGCTTGTTCTTTAGTTGTACATTGGGACAAGCTCCAGGAGTTCCCCTCCTTTTTTTGCTCTGATAGTGCCTTACATATATTTGAATTTCAGTGACTTTCCCACATGGGCCTGAACACATGGCTATACAAAGAGGACTTTCATCTTTAAAACCTGTGAGGGGTCCACATGGGGCTTTCATGCAAACCTGGCAGTGAACAAATTAACAAATTAAATTGAAATTACTCTTGTTCTGTTGTCTCATTTCACTCACTGTGATAAAACATGCAAAATGATTTGCTTAAAAAATGGTTGCATGTGAAACCAAGGCACTTTAGACAAATTATCTAAAGTTAACTCAGTTTAATGCAGTCAAGCTATAAAAGTATTTGGGTATCTACATGTTGAGTTAGGCACCTATTTAGGTCCCAGTATTGCAAATACTAACAATGCAAAGCTTCATGTCAATCATTACAGTTGCCTATACACATGCTCAGGAATGGTGGTGGTGGTGGGGGTGTGTTTCAATTAGAGTGGTTCCCAAAAAGCCAATCTAATTAAAATGCCTCAGCATCACATGCATGAAGAGCCTTGTAAGGTTAGAAATGGCTGTGGGATGCTTTATCTAAACCTCATTGGTTTAGATAAAGCACCCCGCCCCAGTCATTTTAAAACATGCAAAGGCTTATACATGTGACAGTAAGCCAATGCTAGAGCATTCTAATTAGAACGCAGAACAGACTCAATTAATCGAGTCTGCTCCAACATGTTCTAATTAGAACACAAACCAGCACATGTATAGGCAGCTTATGAGCATTTAAAACAGTGGGAGAGTTTGCATGCGTAAAACGTATATTTATAGGAGCCAGGCCTTTGTCACCTAATTATCACCACCTAAATTTAACAATATGGCTTTAGGACAAAGAGTAATGTGATAGAACTGAAAAATGAACTAAAAGCGATTGAACTAAAAATTTTTTTTTCACTGTGTCATGGTTGGACAATCAAGCATTGTTGCTTGACTGACTTTTCAGTTATGAATGCTTTTGTATGACTTTTAAATGATCTTTGTGTGAAAGGAGTCTGTAACATCTGATATAGTTATAAGTTCTTGTATTTTTACATACTTGATAATATACTATATAAACCCTTTGCTTGAAAAATTAATGAATCAAAGCATTTCTTTTCTGTCTTTCCTCATCTCTGCAGAGAAGCCATTTCACTGAAACATTGGCCATGAGGAGTAGAAACATAGTAAGATTTTTGGTGGCAACTATAAAGTATTAAACCCACATACTATTGTTTTTGCCAAATGATTTTGTTTGGTTGCAGACACATGTATAATTTAAACGTTGTCATACAACCTTTAAGGTGTATTGCATTTTAAAGCAAAAATTGAATAGAGAGAAAAGGATTATGACAGAACAGTACATAAACTCCAGTCTTTCCATGGTGCTAGTTAATAGGGTCATAATATTCTTGCTAAGTGTGTAGGCTCTAATCTGCTCTTAGTCATGCCAGTTCCACCCCCATTGATTTCAAAGGGGTTTGCACTGATGGTGCTGACTGTGGCAGGAGGCTTGATGCTCCTGCCACTTTAAGACGCAGGCAGGTTACTGCTAGGGCAGCCTGCAGGTGCCATCAGGCTGATTATGGAGTCATTTGACCCTGGAGGAAGGCTGAGCTTAGATAGGATATAAGCCCAGACCTGAGATGAGCCAGCGGTAACAGCTTGGAGCCTGCTGAGAGAATAGCACCTCAACAGGAGGGCTGCAGCTCCAGAAGGTACCACCTAAGGCAGCCTGGAGGTTTGGAGAGGAACTAAGGCGAGAGGAGGTTCCTAATGACCCAGGGAAGGGTCCAGAGCCTGTATTGAGAGGCTGAGAGTGTGGGAGCAGCAAGGGTCCAGGAGCCAGAGGAGGGGCTAAGTAGAAGAGAACATAAATGAGAATGCCATCTGCGAGGCATGGGGCGTGGTGTAGGGAAGGAATTGAAGGCAATGACCATGGGCACCTGGTGGTCATTTGAGATAGCAATTTGGGAAGCCCTGGGGCAGCCTCCCTCATAAAAGTAACAGACATCAAGGTGTGGTGGGCCACTGAAGGGGTGGTTGTCTCCAAAGTGAGGGCTGCAGGGACTCCAGGGGCTTCACAGCTACCCCTGGAGAGGCACCCTGTCGCACAACAGAGTTAAGACAGAATCTACAGAAAATTTCAGAGTTTTAAAATTAACAGGGATAAGAAATAATAAAAAACAGGCTGTGTATATATGCTGTCTTACTCAGTTCCAGCTTCTTGGATCATTTTTGTGTTCATGATGTTTCTGTGGTTTCTGATATATTTTGTTTTGGGAAACAACTAAGGGCAAGCATACAGGGAAACAGAACAATTTTGCTGCAGGAACATTGTATCCACAAATGTAGTGGGTAATGGTATATGGGGAAAAGGCATAGCCAGAACAATTAGAAAAAAAACTAATTCAGTTCAACCTCACTGCAGTATCCACAAGTGAAGTCCATAAAGTACCTTTTTCTTCTAGTGGCTTAACCTCTGAGGGAAAGTTGTCAATAAAAACAATGCCTGCTCCTTTGCAATGATACATTTCCCCTTTGAGCAATGGAGGTGAATCTAGCCATTATGTATATACATAATAGAATATAGAGAATAACGTTTGGTATTATCACCTGAATCATTAGACACTTAAAAATTAAAATACAAAGAATTATGCATAATCCATACAGGAATGAATCAAACAAAATATATACTAAAATTTGTAAAGTGTTTTGTAAAGAGATTGATTTTATACTAGAATGCTTGAACATCCAAGAATATTTTATACGTTGCCCCATTGTAGGCAAAGCCTACAAGTGACAAAGATTTTCTGAATTTGATTATGAAGAGAATGTCTTTTATTAAGAACAATAGATTTATGAAAGAAAAAAGAAAAGGACAATATAAAGATCCTATAAAACATGATACGCTACTTACATGGGGTATGTCATATCTTGTTGCTTTGCTTACCGTACTTGTATTTTACCAGAGAACTTATTTGTAAATGTGCTTGCAATAAGAGTTAACTATTGTATTTAAAAAAGAGAGTCTTTTTTTATATTTCCAGGTGGTCTGCACTTTGGAAGTGGAGTTTACATTCTGCTATGGAAGTTTTGGATATGGTTACTCACACCAGGTAAGGACCTGTCTTTTATTTCTTGTTCTGTTATAATATGGGAATGGGATTATGGCACTCATAGCAACCTCGTGGGTAAGCACCATGTCATAAAATCTTTCTTATTGTCCAGGTATCCAGGTTGTAGCTGTATTGGTCTAGAGGAAAAATCAATCAGGACTCATGGTAGAGGTAATACCTTTTATTAGACCAACAAGATTAAAAAAAAAAAAATAATTCTTTAATTGCAAGCTTTTGGGAACAAACACCCTTCATCAGGCATCAGAGAAAAGATTGTAAAAGTTCTCCAGGGTACAGTGTGGCAAAAAGGGGCAAAGTCCCACGGCCCAGTCTAAGTACTGGCCTGCCCCCTTTGTCTATGGGCAAACCACCCACCTCATTCACTTGCTGTGCTTGGTTGTAAATCAATCCAGAGTTTAATTAGGTGGATGGCTGCCCTTCAAGTGCCCTGATGTCCAAGGGCGATATGTACACGCTCTGACCTTACCTTAATGTGTCCCATGCCTCGCAAATAACACACCCAGTTTGGTAAATCTCCAGCTTGTAGCCAGGCCAAACAGTACACAGTATACCTCTGGCATACTGCCCTGTTCTGGGCCACACTCACAACCCCTCTCTCACCGGGGCCTCTTTCACTCCGCCTGCTCTCACCAGGCCTCTCTCACACCACCTATCCTGGGCCCCATTCACCCTGTCCTGCTCCCTTGAGGTGCCATCTGGCTTGACTGCACTCCTCGGCCACACCTGGTGCAGCCTTTTGGGTCTCTCCCATAACCTTCATCTGAGCGGTGGCTGTGCAATTAGCCAAACTCTGGGCTGACTTTGCCCTAGCCCCTTACCAGAAACTTCGCCCTTCTCTCAGGCTGACCTCATCAGCGCCCTCTCCCCATGGCCTCTCAACTACGCCCTCCCACTAAGGCATTTCAACTTTGCCCTCTCACTAGGGCATAGGGTCGAACACCCCCATAGGCTCAGGTGCCCCTACTCAGTGTGCCTGGCCCACCACTCTCATTAATAACCCACGGGATGGTGAAGGCTGGTGTTAAGTCACCCCTACCTACCTTTCACTGGGGAGGTAACTGGCCTGGCATTTCTTGGGGACTCGCTCACCACAAGGAGTCCCACCAGGCCACTCTTGCCCAGCAGGGTGCAGTTTCTAGTCATGCCCAGTAGGGCTGTGCGAAACAGCAACGCTTCGTTTCGACTTCTGTTTTGACATTTCGATGGGACAGTGTTTCATTTCAAGTTTAATTTCGAAACCACTGCTCCGTTTCCTTTTGTCGAAACTGTTTCGCTGTTTTGACACTGTTTCGACGTTTTGCCCATAGGCTATAATGGGGAACCATGAAACTGCCTATAACTTTGTCAGTTCTTGCCTCATTCAGATGGAACTTGTAGGCATGGTATCCCCTGCCAAGTTTCAAGGAGATAGGTGAAGGGGTTTCTGAGAAACTATACCTCAGGCTTCTGACAAACAAAACTCATGATATGGGTGACACTGTGTGTGAGTTAAGACACAGCGGAGTGAAAACTGCAGGGATGGTAGCCCCTGCTGAGGCCATGAAGCCTGCAAGCTTTCAAGGAGAGAGGTGCAGGGGTTTCTGGGAAACTGCACCTCAGGCTGCTGACAAGCAAAAGTCGTGACATGGGTGACAGAAAGCAGGTCAGTTCAAACAATACTGTCTTTTATGCTTTTTTACCATCCCTCCCCCAGAGCACTGGGATTGGAGGGGACCTCAGGGATGGACCACAGCTACACAGCCAATATGAAAGCACTCCTTCTTCCCTCTTCCCCCACCCTCTCCTTACTTTCTGTTTCCCTGCAGGCAAGCCCTGCCTGAGTGTTGAAACTTTCAGAATGTTTTGACTGCCCACATTTCATTTCGAGGCTGTTTCAAATCCCTTCATTTCATTTCGATTTCGCTGTTTCGAGCTTGAAATGAGTCAAAACAGCGTTGAAAGGAAACTGCCGGGGAAATTTTGCACAGCCCTAATGCCCAGGACCTTGGGGCCTCCTGCTTCCTCATAGCCCCAGCCCTTACCTCCAAGATGTTCCAGAAGCAGTAGCCCCACCAGGTGATGTTACTCCCAGGCCTCTCTTATCAAACACCTGCCGGCTGCCTGCTCCAGCCCTTAAAGCGATGGAGCACTGAAGCTTCTCTGTCACACATAGGATTTCACTAAGAACTGCCTGCCCAGAGAAGTATTCCATCTATTGACTCCTCTGTGAAATCCTATGAAATATGAACTTTCATTTCTACACAGGAGAACTTTTAGAATCTTTTCTCCAATATATGATGAAGGGTGTCTGTGCCCAAAAGCTTGCAATTAAAGAATTATTTTTGCAAAAATCTTGTTGGTCTAATAAAAGAGATCACTTCTACCATGAGCCCTGATTTTTTATTGTCCAAGTGTTCCCCTTTGACAAGATAGAACTCCACCTGTCCAGAATATGGCAGGCCTTTGCCACTAGTATTTGATCTAGGAACACCGTGGTCCAGTTCACTCAGATGAAGTGCTCTCGCCTGCCATATCTTGATGTTACCACATAAATTCCTTGGAGATGGAGAAAATGGACCAACAGTAATCCCCAGAGCTGTAGGCCAATCTTTGTATGGGGCTTCAACCTCCCCTTTTCACCACCCTAACCACATCAGATGAATTTAAGTGGGAATGGCTGGCTCTACAGGCTGTCTTCGCTTTCTTTGAGCACAAGCCAGATATAAAGCTTACATATATAAAGCTGGCCATGAAGAGAGCATAGGCAGACAAAGTTATTTGGGTAAATCCGATGTCTTTTATTAGACCAACTCAAATAGTTGGAAAAATTCTATGAAGAGACAGATTCTCATGGGACTCTCAACAATAGTTGGTCCTTGAGTGAAAACTTGACCAAAACCAAAAGGACTAAAAAATGGTGCAAAACAAAACATAGCTCTCTGCTGCTTTAGGGTCGAAACTCTCGTCCCCAGTATAATTTCTGATTCTTCTCCCCTTTAACACAGATTCCCCTTATGGGCTTCTCACTCTCATCAGGGGCTGTAATTAAAGTTCTTTAGGCAGCCACAGAAGGAATATTTTCTCCATTAGATAGGTACAACAAACAATCAGGAAAAAAAAAAAGGAAAAAAAAATCAACATGGTTATTTATCACAATCCCTCCTTCACTCGTCTGGTGCAAGGCTACTGCTGGCGGTCGTCACAATCAGTCCACCCTGGATCTGTATCTTGAGGCTCAGGTTTCTCCCAAGGCTGTCTAGAGAACCCATCTTCCCCTCTTAGGATGGCTCCTCCAGACAGTTAAGTGGCCCTCTGGGCACCATCTGCTTGCAGGTTCTCAGCTCCTGCCTGCTGGAGGACTCTCACTTTTGGTTTCTGGCTGTGAGTCCACACCATGATCTGGTGCTGTCCTCCCTGTACAGCCCCTTACTGGGGCCTGAAATAACTTTGCCGGGCGCCTCTCCTCCAATCTGGAGGGAGAGGCTGCTTTTAAAACACTATGCCTTGGGTGAAGTGCAGCATGTTGGCTCCGGGACCAGGTAAGCATGGGGCTGCTCCACTGCTGTTCCCAGCATTTCTCTTCATGCCCTTGCAGCTCCCTCACACTTATAAGCTGATCAAGCTCCATCATATAAGCAGGTTTTAGTGGCGGGAGGGTTTGTTCCCAATACTCCAACTGGAAGGGTGTTCCATAATCTGACTACTATAAAGCTTAGAAGTCTCCTCACTTACAGTCCCTACATATTCATGGCTATTATTAAGTCTCATAAAATCTCTATGACAGCAATTCTCATGGGGATCCAGTTCTTCCTGCACGTCCTGATACAACTCCGTAACTGAGAAACAAATTTCATCGGTGTACACTTACTTTTTGTGCCATAACTATTAAAGAAAATATTAAATAAGATTGTTCCCAAGACTAATCCTTGAGGAACTCCACTAATAATTTATCAAAATATAGTTTAAAGTAGCATCACCTATTGTTTGCTTGGGGGTTGTTTGGTGAAGAAATTAGTAGGCTATCCTATCCAGAAATATCTGAACCTTCTATTTTAGTAGCATTTGTTCTCCATTGTATTCAGTTCAAAACCACAGACATTCATAAATTCCATTAAACATTATTTTGTGGGATGATATTTCCCATACTTGGCAACATTCCAGATTGGAATCCTTTTGGAAAGAGTTAGCCAAGATTAGTATTTGAATTAAATGAAAATAGTAAAACAAGATTATGTTTAAAATTATATAATGTTACAAAGTAGGTAAATGATAACTTGGATTTGTATATTCTAACTATCTTGTCACTTCCTATATATGTCTCTCAGTTGTACTCATAATCTTTAAGAAAATGAAACTTGATTATTTTTTTTAAGGAATTTGATTTAGGACTGTGGTAGGCCGCAACATGCCAAAAAAGGGTTTGGGAAAAGTGAGTGTCCTAAACGGTTGTTATGCCACCTGCCCTATGTCTGATACTCCCTGGGTGTCTGCATGTGCATGAATGCACTTTTCTTAATGCGCCTTAGATTTAGTAGCTCTAATGTGACGTACTAAATACATGCACATTAGGCTGCCCCACTGCTCAGTAGCGAAAGTGTACACTGTTGTAATGTGCAGTAAAATAGGCTATTGTGCATTAAAGCGCATATCTAGACGTGCCCCTTATGTTTGATTTGCCTCAAAATTCCACAAAAGTAATCAGACACTTAAAAATTAAAATGTAAAGCAGTACGTGACACACACAAGAATAAAACAAAAGAAATATACTACTTAAATTTGTATGTTTTGTAAAGAGATTGATAATATATTAGATAGCTTGAACATCCAAGACTATTTTATACGTCTACCTTGGAATGAAAAGTGACACATGATTTTAGATATTTTGGTTTGATTTGTTTTGGAAATAGGTCTTCTAGTGAAAAACTGGCTTTGACACTTATTATGGAGGAACTAGCGTCCTTCTGCTATAAGAACTGTGCAAGTGGATTTCATAAAGTATTTTAATTACAATACTTTGTAGTCTGCTAATTTGTTTCAATGATTGATTTTGATAAATTAGTAATAAAATAGCCTGCTGTTGTCCATTATCTTCACTGATTTGCTCATTGTGCTGCTTTCTTTTGTGTTATCCCACTCATTTTACTGGAAGATTTGAGTATCTTCTAAATTCATCTAGTCATTTTTTTACAGTTCTAATTATCTATTTTAATATCAAAGTTTTTCTTTTGTAGTTGAAACAGCCTGAACCAGAACTTCAGAAGACTATTAAACGTTCCATGTTTCTCCGGATTCCACCACTGAAAGACAGAAGGGATTGTCAAAGGTTCTTGGGAATTATATATTAAGGATCTTCTCAAAATTCTTTTAGCTCTTGACATGAGTTGCTAGCTAAAATTCAGAACCTTCTAAGTTATTCCAATGAAAAGAAATTGGTGATGGAGTCATGTTTCTTCGGTGCAATTCTGTTATTTCGAAAAAACAAAAACAGAAGAGAAAGACTAAGAAAAGTGTAGGTCCCTTACTGATTGCAGAAGACAATTTAACAACAAATGAGGCAGCGAATACTGAAGTATTCATTGCCTTTTTTATTTCACTATTCATAAATAAGGTCCAGATACAAGATGATAAGTGCAGGTGGCAGCAAGGATAGGGGAGGAGATGTTCAGGCTACTGTAGTGGAAGAATAGGTTAGGGATTACTTAGAGAAGTCGGATGTTTTCATGTCAGTAGAGCCATACAAGGTGCACCTTAGAGTACTAAAGGAATTGGCTGAGGTAAGTCCAGAATGACTGCCTATCTTATTTGAAAACCTGTGGAGGACAGAATGGGTTTTGGATGACAGGAAGAGGGCAAATATAGTGCCCATTTTTAAGAAAGGGAAGAAAGAAGATGTGGCCTGAGTACCAAAATCATAAGCAAGAAGATGTGGTACTCAGGCCATAGTATTCAGCAGTGATCTTCATGACCTTCTGAATTATTAGGTAAGCAAGGTGGCAGAAATAGAACTGGTTATCATAATTGAAATAGATTAAATGAGAAGGATGGTAGAATATTTATCATTGGAAGTTTTTAAGAACAGGTTAGAAAACAGACCTTGGGAATGGTTTAGGTATAGCTGATCTTACTTTGGGATTAGGGAATGAAAATAGATAACTTCTTGAAGTCACTTCCAGTCCTAATTTCTGTGATTTTATGATTTCTGATACCATGTAACAAGTTCCAAGAGACACATAATCATGTAATCATAGTCAGTACCAAAAAATGTGAAACATCTAGTATTGTTTTTTGCCTTTTCCCTCTCTTGGTAGCCACCCTTTGACACATGTGAGAGTGGAAAAGGGGGAAAAGAATACAAATTGTTACATAAATCCACAATGCGGCTCCTACTTTTAATCGGTGCTTCCTCAGGAGTGGTGTGGTTCTCCTGCCGGGGGATCAGGTTGACCTGGTGTCCGGTGTGGGACTTAGAAAAATTTTGCTCTGCTGTGTTGCGAGCAGTTGATGTGGGCCCACCGGCGCGGCTTGGAAGTCCATATGGGGTTGTTCAAATGGGTGTTGCCCGACCGTTCAATCCAGGAAGGCGGACACTTTTGGTGGTTGCCCTGGGTGGCTGGGCTGGGTGCCACATCTACAAAACTTTGAGGAAACGTCTGCGGAGATTTTCAGGGACACGTTCTTCAGGACCCTAGGTGCCCATCTTTGGTTCCAGAAAGGTGGTGAGAGAAACCTCCGGGGCAGACCCCACAAAAAATCTTAAATCCTTCATAGCTGTAAAGGAATCAGAACTCATGGTAGAGGTGATCTCTTTTATTAGACTAACTAGATTTTTGCCAAAAAAAATCTTTAATTGCAAGCTTTTGGGCACAACTCCCCTTTTACAGGCATAGGAGAAGAGACTGTAAAATTTCTCCCAGGTAGAAATGACAGTTCAACAACATTGAGGTAAACAAATATCAAATTTTTCATCAATATTTTAGCCGATTTTTTTAATGAAATCTTCATAATTTTACAGGAAGAAGCAAGTTTTATCACCTGAAACCTGAGACCCGCCTAAGCCTAGCTTATCTGCTTACCTCCTCGCACCTCACTTATCTCTTCACAACCTTGTGGCACCTATCAAAAGACCTGGCTGCACCCAAGGGTTCCCTGGCACCCTGGTTGAGAACCACTGGACTAGTCTTTTTAGTCCAAAATGGAACTCTGACAAATGGAATGTTATATTAATTTGTAAAATAATTTTTGTGTTAGCCAAGAGAGAACTTGAGAAATTTCAGTCTCAAGGTTTTTTTTTCAGAAAGTGGTAGGTGCATAGCCTTCCCAGAATGTCCTTAACTGTACACGTAACTTTGGTTTAGAACTCAAGAGCATTCACTTTGGAATAGTCTTTTGTCATTGTGAGAGGAGAGGCTTTTCCCCTTTATCCAAAAATTCTTAATATGTAAGGTCTGTGGAAATAATAAGCATAGAAACCATTTATTTTTCTGTGAAAGATTATTCACGCATTCTCTTTCTTCATCTAACTAATTTTCTTTCACTGAGGATTTTGATTCTTGTGTTTCTTTTGTCCTTTTTGGTAGTAGTGTCATCACAGCACAGTTCCTGGGATATCCAGCATTCTCATCTCCAGATCAGTGTGTGGCAGACGGAACTGTTGAGAGAGAAATTTCTTCACCTGGTGTATCCTCAAAGGGCTTAGGCATACTTCAGAATGGTCTGAAAAAGATTCCACCTCGAAACAGGCAAGCAATAATATGCACTAATATGTACAGAATAGAAAACAAATACTTCTTTAATTAACCTCATGTTTGTAAAGAAAGAGCCTGAATAGGAGGCCATGGGTAGGAGAATTAATTCTGATGCTTACCACATGGCCTTCATATTGGCTTAGTTTATGTCATTTGGAAAGGTGATTTAGTTGCATTGGCAGAAAGACTCCCCTTGATTTAAGATGTATCTCCACTAGGAGATGCTGCTGACAGCGATATGTTACACAGAAGTAGTGGCAGAGATTCTTATAATGTAGACAAGCTTTTAGGTGTAATTGTTTTCACCTTTCTGCTTGATAGCCAAATGGAAGGATACCCTGAAGCAGTGGCCAGCAACCCACGACCCACAGGCTGAATCTGGCTTGTGGGGAGATTTTATTTATCCCACTAAGCTTGTTTGCCCAAGAATGCACTATCTAGCAGCTGCCTCCATCAACTGCTACCTCCTGCCTGCCATCTCTATCAACTGCTGTTTTTGCCTACTGTTGTTGAAAGGTTGCCAACCCTTGCCCTAGAGACTTGATTGTTATTGGTCCCACCATTAAAATCAATGGACTGGCAAGGAAAACTGCATTTTAGTGATGCATATGTATTGAATCTAGAGTTCCTTATGTTTAAATTGTAGAACATTAACCAAGCTCCAAAGTTCAACTTTCCACAGTAAGGATAAAAACTAACATTGCATTTGAAGTGGTTCTAATTGATCCAAGTCAAAACCTGGGAGCAGTATAGGCCTCTTCACACATACTTTGTCCCTGGAATGAATGGCAGTTAACTTGAATCAGCAGCAATTGTCCCAGGGAAAGGTGTTATCTCACATACTTCAAGTACTTAATATGGGACAATGGGCTTGTAATGGTACTGTTACAGGCTACCTTTAAAACATTTAAAATCTGGAATGTTATGTCCTCATAAAGTTAGAACAGTTTCATAGTAGTCACAGGTTATGGTTTAATGCTGTATCAGACCTGCACAACTGTGACTTGCCACTAGAGGGCCTGGCAATGTGGACAGGAGCCAGGACTCTACTCCTCTTCAGTGGTGGAAGAGGGGAGGGGAGGGTGGCAGAGGTGGAGAAACGAGCATGGAGTCTGTGCTTTCCTTCCCTATGCAACAGTAGGAGCAGAGACAGAGACAAGGATGGGAGTGAAATCTTGAAAAGCTGTTTCATAGATTCATAGATTTCATAGACATTAGGGCTGGAAGAGACCTCGGAAAATCATCGAGTCCAGCCCCCTGCCCAAAGGGCAGGAAGTCAGCTGGGTTCATAGGATCCCAGCAAGATAAGCATCCAGTTTGCTCTTGAAGGTGTTCAATGTAGGTGCTTGAACCACCTCCGGTGGCAGGCTGTTCCAGACCTTGGGGGCTCGGACAGTAAAGAAATTCTTCCTTATGTCTAGCCTGAAACAGTCTTGTAGTAGTTTATGACCATTCGACCTAGTTGTCATCCCTTGGGGCGCTCTGGTGAACAAACGTTCCCCCAGATACTCGTGGTCCCCCCTGATAAACTTATAGGTGGCCATCAGATCACGCCTGAGCCTGCGCTTTTCCAGGCTAAAGAGCCCCAGGGCTCTCAGCCTGTCATCATAGGGTCTGCTTCCCTGACCTCTGATCATGCACATGGCTCTTCTCTGGACTCTCTCAAGCTTCTCCACATCCTTTTTGAATTGTGGAGCCCAAAACTGGATGCAGTACTCCAGCTGCGGCCTCACTAAGGCCGAGTATAAGGGGAGAATAATGTCCCGGGATTTGCTTGAGAAGCATCTATGGATGCAAGCCAGCATTTTGGTCGCTTTACTAGCCACAGCATCGCACTGCAGGCTCATATTCATCTTGTGGTCAATGATGACCCCCAAGTCTCTTTCTTGCATAGTGCTAGCCAACATAGCACTGCCGAGCCTATAAGGATGCTGCGGGTTTTTCTTCCCAAGGTGGAGAACCTTGCATTTATCGGCATTGAACACCATCAGATTCTCGTCCGCCCACTCGCTGAGCCTGTCCAGGTCAGCCTGGATCACCTGCCTGTCTTCTGGTGTGGATGCTTTTCCCCAGAGTTTGGTGTCATCAGTGAACTTGGCCAGTCCGCTTCTGACTCCAGTGTCCACATCATTAATGAAGACGTTGAACAGTATGGGTCCAAGGACAGAGCCTTGGGGGACCCCACTGGTCACAGGACACCGTGATGAGTGACTTTCATCAATTACTACCCTCTGGGTCTGACCCTAGAGCCAATTTTCCAGCCAGTGGATCATGGAGGACCCAAGGTGACAATTGGCCAGTTTCTCTAAGAGGTGATCATGGGAAACCAGATCAAAGGCTTTTTTGAAGTCAAGATATATGACATCAATCTCTTCTTCCTTGTCCAGGTGATAGGTCACCTGGTCGTAGAAGGAAATGAGATTGGTCAAGCAAGATCTACCCGCAACAAACCTGTGCTGGCTATCCCTTAAGATGTTGGTGTCGGCCAGTCCATTAAGGATGGCCTCTTTAATAAACTTTTCTAAGATCTTCCCTGGGATAGAAGTCAGGCTAATGCGCCTATAGTTAGCCGGATCCACTTTCCTCCCTTTCTTGAAGATAGGCACCACATTGGCCTTTTTCCAGTCTTTGGGCACTACACCAGAGCGCCAAGAGTTTTCAAAGATCCATGCTAGAGGCTGGGCTATGATGCTTGCCAGCTCCTTGAGTACCCTGGGGTGAAGATTGTCAGGGCCGGCTGACTTGAAGGTATCCAGCTTCTCAAGATGTTCCTTCACGAAGTCAGCATCAATGGAGGGCAGGGGATCACCCTCACCCAGACTTCCGTGTCCCGTAGCGGGCATGGGCGTCCCATGGGACTGAGGAAAGACCGACGCAAAGTACCTATTTAATAGGTTGGCTTTTTCCTGGGTGTCAGTTGTCAGTTGCCCCATCTGGTTCAGCAGGTGTCCAACGTTGCCCCTGCTTTTTCTCCAGCTCCCCACATATCTGAAAAAGAACTTTTTATTGTCCTTGATGCTCAAAGCTAGTTGGTGTTCATTTGCAGCCTTGGCTTTCCTGGTCTGCTCCCTACAGGACTGGACCAGTGCAGAATAATCCTCCTTGGAGGTGACTCCCATCCTCCATCCTTTGTAGGCCTTTCTTTTTAGCCTCAGGAGGTCTGCTAGGTCCCTGGAGAGCCAGGGGGGCTACTGTGCCCTCTTGCTGCCTTTCCTCCGAGATAGAATAGACTTAGTTTGTGCATTGAGGATCGCTCCCTTAAGGAGCAACCACTCTTCTTGAACCCCCCTTTCTCTGTGGTCATGGTCCCTTAGAGCCTCACTGACAAGCCTCCTGAGCTTGCCAAAGTCGGCTTTCCTGAAGTCAAGGACTTCCGTGTTGCCGACTGACTTGCCTGCTTTTTGGCAGATGGTTAAGGTGATCAGCTCGTGGTCGCTGTCACCCAGCTTCCCATCGATCACTAGGTCGCCGACTAGGTCATCCCCAGTAGCCAGTACCAGGTCGAGCAGTGCTTTGCCTCTCATTGGCCCATAGACTTCTTGAGTCAGGTAGAGGTCATCCACGCACGAGAGGAAGCTTTGCGACTGCTCAGATTTTGCTGAGTGATCCTCCCACGAGATGTCCGGGTAATTGAAGTCACCCATGACAACCATGGTCCTGGAGCATGCGGCCTCAGCCAGTTCCCGGGCAAACTCCTGGTCAAGCTCAGGACTTTGAGTGGGAGGTCTGTAGTAGACTCTCACCATTGTGTCCCCTGTACCGTGTTCCCCACGGGTTTTAACCCAGAGGGTCTCCAGTCGTCCACCCTGGTCGCCAATATCGGCTTGCAGGGACGTGTAGCTTTCCTTAACATAGAGAGCTACACCCCCGCCCCTTTTCTCTACACGATCCCTCCTGTACAGGGTATAGCCATCTATACCCATGGTCCAGTCATGGGTGGAGTCCCACCAGGTCTCTGTTATCCCTATGACATCATAATTATTTGAATATACTGTTTGAAGTGAAGGGGCCAGGAACAGTAAGGAGAAAGGAGAGAAAAAAAAGAAAATTGAAGAACCAAAATCTTGCATGCATCTCAGTGAATTGGGATTGGGTCAGGGGAAGGGAGTTGGGTGAGGGGTGGCAGGAGTTGTGTAGGCTAGGATGGGGAGGGAAGGAATAGCCAGGACACGAGGTTGATCCAGCATGCTCACTGCATAACAGAGCACACACCGGGCAGAGCTGAGTACCAGGGGGGTTGCAGGGCCCAGTAAACTGAGATATAGTGAAGTGGCTGGCCAGCAGTGGTGGGGAGGGGAGGGGTTGGCTGTCATGGGGAAGAGGAGGCATAGCCACAGAGGGAGACCTCTTGGCCTTAGCCCACCTTAGTGTGCATAAATCCTTTAATTTTATGTAAACCATTTTTATGTAATTATTTAAATACAAGTCAAATACAAAACCCAGGACATTTTAGCTCCAGAATAAACTGGTCATCTGTTTCTGGCCAGACAAACAATCCTGCAGGTTTAGATACAAACTTACTGACTGATTCTTCTCTTTAGACTGGAAAAAATGAAAAATGAATATCGGACACTAAAAACCTGGGACAAAAAAGCTGAGTATTTAGATGAACTCATCATGAAAAAGGGACCTAAAATGACCACAGGACAGCATATGGTAACTACAGGACACATGAAAAGTATTGTGTATATATAGTAGTTTAATTTTCTTGTTGGTAAAACATTACCTGTAAAAACAGTTAAGAGTTACGATCGGTTCCCTATCTATGCATAGCCATTTTAGGATTTCTTTAAATTTATCCTTAATTCTAAATTGCTTAGTTTTATAATTTTTTTGAGGATAATACGAGTATATCTGTGATAGAGTAACTTAAATCAGTATGAAATTATTTAGGTCATTTTGTATAGTGCATTCAGTGTGTTTAAACAGGTGGTTCTCAGCTGAGGTACCACGAGCTTCCCTCAGGAGTGCCACGATGCAGGTGCTGTTGCCACAGCAGTCAGGTAAAACTGCCTTGCACTCACTTCTGCTGCATTAGGGCTCTGGCCTAAAGTGTCTCAGACAGCCAGAGCCGACTTGAGGTGATCTACAAATTGCTCGGCCGTTGGGCAGGCTGGTGAATGGAGAGGCAGACAAAACGTATTGGTTGCAAAAAGGCTTTACTTACGCCGCTAGTAGCCGCGACGCAGGTGGTCCGATAGCTTAAATAACTACACGAGTTGCTCCAGCTGGCAAAAACCCGGGCCAGTGAATCCGTAAATGAACCAGGCATGCAGGAAAAGGGGTACGTCGAGGGATAACGTTCGGCGACGGGGAGAAAAATGGATAGTTGATCAGGCTATCGATTCGCTCTGCCATGAGTCAGGAATTCTCTTAAGTCACTCTGCAGCGTGCTCAAAGTTCTCCGACTTGGGCGGAAGTCGCACAGAATTTTATACGGCTAACAAGCCAATCGCTAGCCGCCACGTAGGAATAATTTGGAATCGGCCAATGATAGGACACAAATTTGCATACGAATGGCGGGAACTCTCTTGCACCGGAGTTTTCTATTGCAACAGAAAACTTTTGCTGTGCACAGAGACTCTCATGTGGCTGGAAAATTCCATCGTGCCAAGGCACTTAAAATCATTGGGTTATGACATAAAGCAGGCTGGAACTGGGTTGGCTGTAGCCCTTCCTTCCCAGTCTGGTCTCCCCCATGTTCCTCCCAGAAACAGGCATGTAGGACAGTTCTACACTTTCACCTTTGTTTCTGGGAAGAGCATAGGAGAAGCCAGACCGGAAAGGGCTATACAGTATGAGACATCTCCTCCCAGCTATAGGCTGATCAGAGCCCTGATGCAGGAGGAGCACATGCACGTGCCACAGCCCTTCCTGGACTGGCTGTGGAGCAGGCACATGGGGCAACTTTATTTGTAGCCAGTAACACCCAGTTGAGAAACACTCAGATAAGTAGAGGCAGCACCAACAATGGTTATCAAGTAGGGGTGCTGCCACAGTCAAAAAAGTGGTGGAGGGTTGCCCTGACCCTGAAAAAGTTGAGAACTACTGATCTAAACTTATTTCATAGATGGTGCATGTCCACGTGCTGCTGTGGCGCTGTTATTACTGAGCCATCATTTACTACTTCCTTTCGGAAGTATTAAAAGACAGTGCACTAACAGCCCATACTGCACCATGTGTGCCGCACATAGTTATTTTTAGGCAATACATTGCCGTAGCAACACATTATAATGGGGAAGCACATTGCTACAGTGACATAGCTGTAGCATCACAGTTCTTGCCCATGTACACTATATCATCGTAGTGTGTTGTTACAGTGATGTAGTGTCATGCGTAGATACTCCCAGTAGCCTGTTGTACTGAATTTCCCCATCTGGAAAGATCTTTGACACCTCAGTGAAGGTGAGGTGTCTGAGGGTTATCAAAACTACTGTTGGGGATTATAGACTTTAAATTTCAGTTTCTGGCTCATCGTCATGAAACAGTACACTTCATGAGAAGGAAGCAAGCATAACTGGGTGGGCCTATAGCTTCTCATTTTGAATCCATGGCTCAAAGGAAAGACCCTGCTTTTATGGGCACAGACGTCTGCTGTTTGCATAGAGACTACATGCTTGTTCTGTATAAAAAGGACTTGTAGGAGAGGAAAAGCAGGAGGAAGGAATTCTTCCCAGTTTGAAAGTCTGATAAAACTCAAGACTCACAGAAGAGATGAGATCAGATATGAAGGTGCTTGGCAGGACTTTTTTTTTTTTTTTTAATTGATACTTTCACCTGCATTAGTGATAAAGGCATAGTGGTTAAGAAACTCCTTTGCTATGCCTATGTCCCTTCCTGTCTTTTCATATTGTCCCGAGGGCTAGGGACAGACATTCAAAAAGCCCGAGCCTGAATTGATTCAATCTTTGCAGGTTAGTCTAACCTGCAGAGAGAGAATCAGTTTGTAAGTGGATAGATGTTCCCTTTTCATTCTGGAAATGCAGGCACATGCCTGCAGTGGCTCAGGCCAGAAGCCCAGGGGCACTAGAGCAGCCCTCCCTTCCACAGGGAAGCTGAGCTGAGGCGGCCGGGGCATGGCCAGGCCCCGGCAGGCATGACTCAGATTGGGGAGGGGTTTAAACCCCAACCTTGGCCTGCAGGGTTTGGAGGGTGGGGGAAGAGGGAGCGTCTGCTGTCCGGAGGAAGGTGGGGAGGAGGAAGTGGCAGGGAGAGCTCTGCCTGCTCTGGCGGCTCCCTGACAACCAGGAGCAATCCCAGCACACAGGGCTGCCTGGCCTCAGCTGGGAACTCTTCCTCCCTCTCCCACACTGCTGCAGGGTGAGGAGGGCGGGCTCTATGGGATGCTGCCCAGCCCGAGAGGGGGACTCTTCCCCCCACTTCTCCCCCCCGTAGGGTGGGGAGGCGGGCTGTGTTCCATTATGGGAGGTACTCTTCCCTCTCCTCCTCCTCCCTCCCCCCACTGCTGTGGGGTGGGAAGGGCAGGCTCTGTGTGAGGCTTGCCTGGCCCCAGCCCTGGCCCCAGAAGGGGACTCTTTCCCCACCCCTGCAGGGCAGGGGGGCTCTGTTCAGTGCTGGGAGGGGATTCTTCCCCCTTCTCCAGCTCCTCCCCCATCCTCTGCCCCCCATCGCCATGGGGCAGGGAGGGGGGTCTGTGAGCAGCATTGTCCAGCCTGACCTGGCCCAGCCGGGGTGCAGAGAGTGGGTGTAACAGAGCCACAGCTGGCAGGGGTGGCCCCTGTGGTAGGCCAGTAGGGAGTGCCCTTGCACTGAGCCACCCACCTCACTGCACCTGACCACCTACCAAACTCCAAGTGTCTCCCCAGGGGCACCAACTTCTGGTCAACCCCCTTCCTGGAGCACACCCACAAGCCTGGGGTAACCGCTGCCACCACCCAGGGGTCTAATCTCTATTCAGGCCCTGTGCCCCCTGAGTGCACAGGCCTTGTAGACTGTGAGGGTGGTTGACCCACTGCGAGAACTTGGGGTGCTTCCTTAAGCCTGAAGCACAGATAGTAGCTTCCCTTAGTCAGCCAAGCATAGGGAGCATAAGGCATGGCCCAAACCCTCTCCCAACAAGTCCACCAAGCTTGGTATAGTGGAAAGCTTTATTGGTTAAAGAGGGTAGGCTTGGGGAAGGGTACGAGTACACCTTCTTGGAGTCCAACATCAGCTCAAAAAATGAACAGCTTGAAACCCTCTGGGTCAAGTTGCGGGGGGAAGGGGAGTGTGCGTGGTGAGAGAGACCTAACTATAGGTGTATATTACAAACCACCAAACCAGGGGGAGGAACTCGATCTAGAGTTCACCCAAGAATTGACTGAGGCTGCATGTGCGTGTGACATGGTTTTCATGGGCGATTTTAATTATCCAGACATCTCCTTGGAGGAACACTCGGCCAAGTTGGAACAGTCGTGATTGTTCCTGACCTGTGTTGAGGAGCTCTTCCTGACTCAGGAGGTGCATGGGCCAACCAGAGGTGAAGCTCTGCTTGACTTGGTCTTGGCCAAAGGAGATGACTTGGTGACCAACTTAAATATAGACGGAAGTCTGGGTGACAGCGGCCATGAAACCATCATGTTCACTGTTCGATTAAGAAAAATGGGATAGCAGGATTGAAGACTTGGACTTCAAAAATGCAAACGTTAACAAGCTTAGGTCACTAGCAGGCAGGGACCTGAGGCAAAAGGTGTGCACGAAGTGTGGTTGTTCCTTAAGGACACGATCTTTCAAGCACAAAGGAAGTCCATTCTCATGTGGAGAAAAGGTAACAAAAGAGCTGGAAAGCCCTCTTGGCTAAATAGGGATATCATGGTCCTCTTAATAAAGAAGAAAGAGGCTTATAAACAATGGAAGCTTGGGGCAGGCCCCAAGGAAAATATTCCACAATGGCCCGCATTTCCAGGAAACAGATAAGAAAGGCTGAAGCGGCAACCTAACTTAGATTAGCAACAAGAATCAAGGACAAAAGAAGTCCTTCTTTAGGTACATAGGGAACAGGAGGAAAACAAATGGGAGTGCAGGGCCATTGCTCACCAACTCAGGAGAGCTGGTTACTGGCACCCAGGAGAAAGCTGAACTCCTGAATGACTACTTCGCCTTGGTCTTTCACCAGACCAAGGGGAAAACCATGCCAGGAAAGTAGAGGATGAGCACAGTAGGAATAATCGCCTTCCTACTATTGCCATAGAATCGGTGTATGACCAATTAATAAAATTAGACATATACAAGTTGTTGGCTACAAATGTCCAACTCAGGATCCTTAAAATTCTGGTTTATTAGGCGGATTGAAACACTGTAATGAGTTCAATCATAAACCTTGGGGCTGGTCCCCACACACACACACACACATGCACACACATACACACACACAGTAGCAAGCTACAGAGTCAGGTATACCTATCCTACAAGCACTGGAGTCTGCCATCGATGGCCAGTCGAGGCTTCTTTCAGTGTGGTGTTATCTTCCAGAAGGGGGTCGCCAGCTGGTCCTTCTGGCTGTACAGGTCTGGTCAAGTTGGAGATCAAGAGGGCGCCCCTGAGGGTCACTTTTCACTGCCTTTTATCTGTCCTTGGCAGACCTTGGTGACTCCCCAGTTTTCAGGTTTCCCAATCCAGGGGTTGTTGACCCTCGTGGGACTCCCCCCCCCCCCCCCCCCCCCCCCCCCCCCCCTCGGTGGCTACTGGACGGCATCTGTCAGCCCCAGGGGTCGTCCGCATGTACGTGCAGGTTTGGAAGTCTGTTGATGAATTTTGAATAGGGCTCTGGGAGTGGTCGATCTGGAGATATTCAGCCCAAAAGTTGGTCCCCGGCATTGATTAACTCAGGCCTGGGCTTCTAGCCCTTGATCAGTGACGTCTAGAGATTTCCCGGTTGTTACATTGTCTTCTATTGAGTTCTTCCGTTGGCTGATCTGCAGCTTCCCAGGTGTTAATTGCTGTCTGCTTCCATGTTACACATTCAATCACTGATTCACTCACTCTTTCAGGGGCCAGCCTGATACAGGGAAGGACAGTTTGATTCCTGCCCTTGTTAACATTGTTACAATGTATAACTTATTAAAACACATTTAGTTGAAAGGTGAGGAGTATAAAATATAAGCTACAAATGCCATGGCACACAAATAGATAAAAATACCAAACTACAAGGGGAGATACAAAATGCACACACACAAATTTCAAAACACAATTCCTTATCTTAAAGTGAAAGAAAGAGGAAGGAAGGAAGAAAAGGTAGAAGAGGAAAAACATATCCAAGTAGGGGAGAGCAACTGCAGGCAAGAGGAAAAGGGACTTTCTGGTACAAAGTCAGCAGGACCGGATGATCTTCATCTGAGAGTGCTGAAGGAGCTGGCCAAAGTCACTGTGGAACCCCTGGCAAAACTCTTCCACAACTCATGGTGTTCTGGACAAGCCCCTGAGGACTGGAAGAGGGCCAATGTTGTGCCCATCCACAAGAAAGGCAGGAAGGAAGACCTAGGTGACTATAGGCCAATCAGCCTAACTTCCATCCTAGGGTAATTCCTAGAAAAGTTCATCAAGCATCGATCTGCAATAAGCTTGCAGAAGATAAGATTCTGAATGACAGCCAGCATGGCTTCATCGCAGGCAGGTCCTGCCTTATGAACCTCATCTCCTTCTATGACCAGGTAACTCATCACCTGGACACGAGCGAACAGGTTGGCATTGTATACCTAGACTTCTAAAAGCCCTTTGATCTAGTATCACACGATGTCCTCGCAAGAAAATTGGAGGATTATGGTCTTAACTCCGAGACAGTCAGGTGGGTAAGAAACTGGCTGCAGGATAGGACCCAGAGAGTCGTAGTGAATGGATCTGTGTCCTCTTGGCGAGAAGTGGGCTGCGGTGTCCCGCAGGGGTCAGGGCTCAGTCCAGTACTTTTCAACATCTTTATTAACGATTTGGATGTGGGGATGAAGAGCTCACTGGCCAAGTTCACAGATGACACCAAGTTATGGGGAAGGGTGGTCACACTTGCAGATAGGTTACAGTTACAGGTGGACCTAGACAGGCTAGCAAGTTGGGCAGATGGGAACCTGATGAAGTTCAATGCTGAGAAATGGAAAGTGCTCCACCTCGAGACAAGCAACCCCCAACACACCTACAAGCTTGGCAGTACCAACTGACTAGCACCACGAATGAAAGGGTCCTGGGGGTAATAATAGACCACAGTATGAATATGAGCTGGCAGTGCGATGCTGTAGCCAGTAGGCCAAATAATACTCTGGCATGCATCAATCGATGCATCTGCAGCAAAGCCAAGGAGATGATTCTTCCACTCTGCTCAGCACTGGTGAGACCGCAGCTGGAGTACTGCATCCAGTTCTGGGTGCCACACTTTAACAAGGACATGGACAAGCTTAAGAGAGTCCAAAGAAGAGTCAACTGTATGATCAGAGTCTTAAAAGGCAAGCCATATCAGGAAAGGCTGAGGGTTCTGGGACTCTTCAACCTGAGGAAAAGAAGGCTGAGAGGGGACCTGGTAGCAGCTTACCGCTACACTAGGGGAGTACATCAAGGGCTCGGTGAGCAACTGTTCACCAGCACACCTGAGGGGAAAACCAGGAGTAATGGCCACAAACTCCTGGAAGATCAATTCAGGCTCAACATTAGGAAAAACTTCTTCACAATCAGGGTGTCGACTGTCTTCAAGAGGAGACTAGACAGTTACCTTTCTGGGGTCACCTGGCCCCCAGTTATCTTTCCTGCTTGGTGCAGGGGGCTGGACCTGATGATTTTCCAAGGTCCCTTCCGGCCTTACAATCTATGAATCTATGAATGACCTTTCTGACCTCATCTCCCAGCACTGACCTCATGCCATGAGGTCAGTGCTTAAAACAATAGAGGGGTTGAGTTCCCACCTTCTTACCTGTCCTCAGGCACATAAGCAGAGTGGGTTGCTTAGCAACTGGAGTGATAGACACATAAGCGAGAGAGAGGCAGGGAAACAAATTACCCCCAGGGAGAGGAGGAGGCTGGAACAGGATTCCTTCACAGCCTTGCCCCTGTGGCCTGAACTGGCCTTGCTCAGCCTCGGCCAAGGCAGCCACATGGGGCAGCTGGGCTGGGACAGGCCAGGCCGTGGGGGTGGGGCCACCTCTAGCAGGTGCAGCTTAGTGATGGGAAAGTGAGCGGAGTGAGCGCAGTATGGTGGCTTACCCTGTCAGTGAATGCAACCTGGCGCACATGGCCAGAGGTGGGCCGGGCAGCGGGTTACCTGGGCTCACTTGGAGGCACCAGGATTGTGCAGAGGGGCTGGAATTGCACTGCCCCCCACTCCTCTCCCCTCCCAGCCTGTTGCACTGCCTCCTTCCCAGTGCAACATGGCCGCAGCCTCCGGGGCAGAGGGCCCCACCTGGACCAGTGCAGCAACTCCACCCCCAACCCTCCTGCTCTCGGGGAGGAGGCAACTGGCTGATGGGCGGGTTCTGGGCCAGGGCCTTGTTAGGCCATGCTGCAGTCCGGGGACTGGCACCCTGGGGAGGCACAGGGCCCAGGGCATCATCAAGTCACTCTTTGTCCTGCAGCCCAGCTGCACGCAAACGTATGTATATGTGTGTGTATGTGTATGCATGCGTATGCATGTATATCTGGTTCTGTGTGTTTCTGTCTGCATGTGTGTGTCCAGTTATGTGTGTCTGTGTGTGCACGTGTGTCTGGTTCTGGGTGTATATGTGTGCGTGTGTCTGCTCTGTGTGTGTTTCATGTGTGTGTCTGTTTCTCTCTCTCACTCCTTTCTTTTTTTCTCTTTTTTCTTTCTCTCTTCTTTCTCTCTCTGTCATCACAACATGCTTAACAAGAAAAGAATACACAACAAAAAAGGTAGTGTTATAGTTTTTTCAGCACTCTGGCCAAAAGCATTGCCTACCCCTGCCCTAAGGTGACCACCTTTTCAAAATGGAAAAGCAGGACACATGACTGCCTCTTCCTTCTCTCCCCCACCTCCCCCCCAACAACGAATGGCATGGCTGGAGCAGAGTGGGAGTGGATGCAGGCTGCTTGCTGCAGGCTTGGGGCGCCCTGCCCTGTCGCCTTTCCCCTGTGCTGGCTATGGATCTCCTGCCCACCCAGCAGCAGTGCAGGGTACATCACACAGCTACCACCCCCGCTGCTACCATGTGGGCAGGGGGTGCCTAGCCATGGTGGTGCAGCCAGCATGGGGCTCCCTGGGGCAGGACAACAGGGTGGGGAGCTCTAAGCCTGCTATGGGCAGCTTGTATCTGCCCCTGTCCCATGCACAAATCTGGGGGGCAGCCCTCTGGGAGTGTGCTCAGTGGCAAGGAGCTGCCCCCCTGCCCGTCTGGCTCTGTCCCACTCCCCACCCTGGCCCCAGGCCTCATGCACCACCCTGGCTGGGCAGTGCCTCTAACCCAGAGGTGGGCAAAATGTGGCCTGTGGGCCGGATGCGGCCTGCCAGGCCATTCTATCTGGCCCGCAAGGCCCCTAAAAAATTTAGAAAATTAATATTTATCTGCCCCTGAATGCCTGTCATGCAGCCCTCGATGGCTTGCCAAAACTCAGTAAGTGGCCCTCCGCCTGAAATAATTGCCCGCCCCTGCCCCAATCCCTCCCTCACCATGGGGGCTTCAATCTGCACCCTATGCCCCTTCCCTCCCATAGATTTAGCTGCAAGAAGCTGCTGTCCATGCTACCTGGATGACTTAAAGCATCCCAAGCAAGAAGCAAGACTTTCTTTGTGTGTTTTTGTTGTGTTTGACATTCCTACAGCTTATTGCTATCAATTCATTGTAAAAAAGTGTTTTCCTCATGTTATTAACAGTGTATGAAATGTTACAGTGCAGAGCTATCTGAGATTTAATGTGTCAGTGGTACTAGATTTAATGCGCATTATTTAGAGTATGTTAAGGCACATGTAGACATTCCTATCTAAAGTTTACAAAATGTCACTCAAAAGCAATTGAATACCAAACTTTGGTGTTTATAATGTAGAACTCCAGAAACCTACAACTAAACTTCATTTTCCACTTTTCCTAGGCATTTCACTTCAAGGAAATGGATGAAAAGAGGCAAAAAACTTCTGGGGAAAGAAGCAGAAGCTTTTCTGCATTATCTGGTTTGGAAAACATTACAATTATATATATATATTTAAAATAGAAAGTAGCAAGGGCAGTGCCCAGACTTTTAATTGCTGTGCCTTGGAAACTTTTACAACTCCAAAATAAGTCAGCCTCTCTGCTCATTAGTTTAAACGTTTGACCAGTGTAGAAATGGTTATAAATAATAGGGCGAATCTACACGAGATGCATTAATGCGCATTAGCCTGATTTACTGTGCATTACAGGTGCGTGTCTACACATGCACACCCTTAATGTGCATTTAAAATGGCAGAATTAGGCTAATTGCGCCTAAATTTGATACCTGAAAATGCAAAACACTGCTTCAATTTAGGGCCCTTTAAACCCTTGTGTTGTGCGCACACTCAAACTTACCTGCCTCTCTGGTAGCGGAGAGGGGAGGATAGGGTGAGCTGCCGGTGGGCAGAGCAGTCCCTGGGCTGCAGGGGGGGCTGGTGCTTCCCTCTGTGGCAGTGGTGTGTCCATCCCCTCCCCCCACCTCCCCCCAAATGGCACCCACCTGCAGGCATCCAGCTCAGGCAGTCCTGGTGGGCACTGCAGTTGTGGAGGGAAGCACTGGGTCACTGCACAACTCAGGCAGGTAGGCAGGTTCCAGGGGAAAAAGAAAAAGATCTTTGGCAGAGCCTGCTTTCCCAGGCTACTGCCAAGCTGCCTGCATGGGCTTCCTGCAGAGCCCCTGAGCTGCACGGAGCCCGGTGCTTCACTCCAAGGCTGTAAGGCAGCAAACTACAACTCCTCCTCAGAGTTTTAGTTTGCTGTGCCCCACGTCATGTAAGGCGCATTACACCACTGAATTTGCTACAGCAGCTGGAATTACTCCGCAATACACCGCCAACACATACAAATACCAACACCATTAAAGTGGTGCAAAAGCATTTAACTCACTTTAAAGTGTCGTGTACACATTCCCTTTGTTTCATCTACACATGGCCAACGGTACTGATTTTAGTGTCAAGTCCCTGTGCACGTAGACACCTACCAAAAATTACTTAATGCGCATTAGCTTAATAACCATTACATTTAGTCACGCTTATTTGCGCGTGTATATGTGCCCATATAATAATAAAAGAGGTGTATTTTAGATTATAGAAGTAGTTCTAATCAGATTGAAACTATGCACTCTAAATGTTGATGTTAGTTCAACCTTAAATTAGTTTTCCATGTAATTTAGGGAAAAGCCCTGTGGTTTAGAGACTTTCATTCAAGCCTGTGAAATGCATTTCCAAGTTTGTACAGGTAATTCATAATAATATGGCACTTTTATATGTGATCTGGGGTTGGGGGACCAGGGGGTACTTTAATTAGAGTGGCTCTGAAAGCTGCTCTAATTAAAGCACTGCCGCATCTCCTATATCAGCACCCCCACGCTTAAAAATGGTAGCAGAGGCTCTTGAACTAAAGCTCATTGAACAAGCTTTAGTTCAGCTGTCCTAGTCACCACTTTTTAAGTGCAGAGACACTGATACATGAGGTGCTGATCAGGGCAGGGGACAAGACCTGCCTCTCCCCTGCGGTTCTTTCCAAGTCCCTTGACCCTAATCAGGGAGCCAGATACACGAGACTGGTAGTTCAGGGCAGGGGACCTGCCCCCTCCCCTGCAGCTCTTTCCATGTCCCCTGACCCTAACTGGGGAGCCAGAGCCAGGAGAACTCCCTGCTGCCAGGGCAGGGGGACATCCTCCCCACCCTGGCAGCAGGCAGCCCCCCTTGCAGCTGTCTCCTGGCCTGGTGCTGCCTGCCAGCCCTAGGCTAGCACTCAGGGGGAGCGTGGAGCTCCCCTCAGTGGCGGCAGGGGTCCTTTGCAGGGCTGCAGGAAACGGTGCAAAGAGCAGCAAATCTGCTCCTTAATCCCCACTTGTGTAGATGTCTGCCCAAAAATGCTTACTTTGGAGTAGTTTAGACCAGAGTAAATTTAGGTTGGAGTAAGTGCATGTGTAGATGCACCCTGTGAATTACTGTTATTAAAGGCCATTTTAAGCTTAATATAAAGAGTTCAATCACTGAAAATGATGTTTGTCTGCTACTGTTATAATAAAGTTTCTAGAATAAAATATTACAAATCTCAGAAGGAAAGAGTGTATTGTTAACAGGCCTGTAGATGATTTTGGGTGAAATTTCATGAAGTTTGGGATTTTGTCATCATGTGGTCTAGCTAGGTTCTAAAATTTCCAAAGCAAATTAGTCTTTTTACTGATTTCATGCAATTAGATTATGTTCCTTTAATTTGTTGATGATAATTAAAATGCACACATTTTACTTGGTTATGTAGTCCTTTGCATTATATTACAAACATTGACAAGATAAACAATCTCTGACTATGTTTTTCTTATCTGAAGTTGATTCAGAGTTACAGGGAGAGGATCTGTTTAAAACAGAGGTAAGGTATTTATTTCTTAAAATTTCATCATCTGTTAATTGAATTAATTGTCAGTGTTTATATGTAAGGCTTTGAAATACCCATACAACCCATAACCTTTTCTGCAGATTCTGGTAGGTGTCAGTTTAGCTCTGTCCTTGCAGTAGCTAGGATAGGTGGATTAAGTCTGTCATTTTACTCAGTCATCAAAATCACAGCCCCATTGAAGTCAATAGCAAAACTCCCTTTGACTGAAGCAGGTGTACTTCTTTCTTTTGCTTGGGGTTAGTTGTTTGGAAGATTTGACAGAAGAGAGAGAAACTGTGCATCTTGAGTGGATTTTAGAGATCTCATACCACATTTTGCAAGAGTAGAATTCTGTTCCCATGTCTTTGGGCAAAGTTTTTTTTCTCCATCAGCAGTTTACTCTGACTACCATTTTTTACTGCAGGGTACTGGAAGTAATTTGTTTGTATATATTATGGAAAGGTTGGAAATGCTTGTCTGACACCTACTAGGCAAGGTGAAAAAAGACCTTTGCCATTTCACTCCCAAACAGTAGCTTAAAGGAATAGGACAGGTATATAATAAATAGTGTAATATATTGCTGTAGCAGAAAGCCCCCTTTTCCTCTTGCCTGCATTTGCTCTTCCCTCTTTGGATATGTTTCTCTTTTTCTACCTTTTCTTCCTTCCTCTCTCTTTCACTTTAAGATAAGGAATTGTGTTTTAAAATTTGTGTGTGTGCATTTTGTATCTCCCCTTGTAGTTTGGTATTTTTATCTATTTGTGTGCCATGGCATTTGTAGCTTATATTTTATACTCCTCACCTTTCAACTAAATGTGTTTTAATAAGTTATACATTGTAACAATGTTAACAAGGGCAGGAATCAAACTGTCCTTCTCTGTATCAGGCTGGGCCCTGAAAGAGCGAGTGAATCAGTGATTGAATGTGTAACGTGATTGAATGTGTAACATGGAAGCAGGCAGCAATTAACACCTGGGAAGCTGCAGATCAACCAACGGAAGAACTCAATAGAAGACAATGTAACAACCGGGAAATCTCTAGACGTCACTGATCAAGGGCTAGAAGCCCAGGCCTGAGTTAATCAACACCGGGGACCAACTTTTGGGCTGAATATCTCCAGATCGACCACTCCCAGAGCCCTATTCTAAATTCATCAACGGACTCCCAATCCTGCACGTACATGCGGATGACCCCTGGGGCTGACAGATGCCATCCAGTAGCCACCGAGGGGGGGAAGTCCCACGAGGGTCAATGACCCCTGGATTGGGCAAACCTGAAAACTGGGGAGTCACCAAGGTCTGCCAAGGACAGATAAAAGGCAGTGAAAAGTGACCCTCAGTGGTGCCCTCTTGATCTCCAACTTGACCAGACCTGTCCAGCCAGAAGGACCAGCTGGCGACCCCCTTCTGGAAGATAACACCACGCTGAAAGAAGCCTCAACAACAGACGCCAGCGCTTGTAGGATAGGTATACCTGACTCTGTAGCCTGCTACTGTGTGCGTGTGTGTGTGTGCATATGTGTGTGTGTGTGTGTGTGTGTGTGTGTGGGAACCAGCCCCAAGGTTTATGATTACAGTGTTTCAATCCACCTAATAAACTAGAATTTTAAGGATCCCGAGTTGGACGTTTGTAGCCAACATTGCCAATACCTTTTTAAAAATGTATCTTGTGTATATGTGTCTCCTGCTTTGTTACTTGCTTTCTGACTGTTAATAGATGATCATAGTTAAGGAATAGTAAGACTGGAAGCAGAGGCGACGCGTAGGGGGTGCACGTAGTGTGGCAGTGTGCCCCCTACAAAAAGGCACTCGCCACCCTGCCACCAACACCACCAGCAGCGTCTGTAAGCAGTCCATGTTCGCCACCGGCTGCTGCCGGAGGTGCCTGTGCGTGGCTGCTGACCCCTAGTCGCCAGCCCCACGGGATCTTTTTGTAAACCATTTGCTTTGTATGCAAGTTTGATGCCTTGTATTTGTCATTCATTTTTCAGTGTTTTTCCCCCCCTGCAAACAGGATAATACTTTTTCTTCAAAGTAAGAAAATTAAGCCAGCAATGCTTCAAATGAATAAAAATCAATATAATCAGAAAAAATGCCAGTTTGACTGGACCTCTGAAAAGGATGACATCAATCTTGCCCCTAATTAAGTCATTGGGAATTTAGCAATTAACTTCATTCAGAACAGGCCAAGCTTTAATAGAAATATTGTAATTCTGCCACATTTTAACTTTATATATTCTTAATCTCCTTTCTGTGCCTTCTGTTTTGATTGCAATAATGTTGGATATTTAGAAGTCAAATAATTAAGATACTGTCAAAGTGGAAGTTTTTGGTCATCTTCTCTTTCAAATTTTTATCATAAAAAAATCAGATACATTATGCAAAAAAGCAGGCTTTAGGCCAGGTTTATCTATTACAGAAATAGTATGCAGATTATTAAACTGAAAGGTGTAGCTAAGTAATGGACAAATTTAGTATTTTGCTGGTTTGCATAATGAATGTACTTTACATTGCACTCATCTACATGTGCCATTATAGCATGTGAATAAACTCTGGAGCTTATTCTCTGGAGTTCATTGCTCCCAGGCATGCTGTTTGAATGTGCGCCCAGAAGTAATAAAGTCTGGAGCAATAAGCTCCAGAGTTTATTCATGTGCAGAACGTTGGGCTGGGTTGGAGCAGCCCTAGCTGCCAGGGAGCCTGCGGGGTCAGCTTGCCAGCCCGGGGCGCTTCTCCCCCCAGCTCAACGTGCTGCCAGAGGGGTTGGCTAGGGTATGAGGGTGCTGTAGTGCAGGGCTAGCCAGCAGGCAGCCCCCACACTGAAGCACCTTCATGCCCCAGCCAGCCAGGGCAGCATCTACAGGCTTTTTTCCTCTGTAGCAGGATAGTATATGTATTTTCCAAGCACTATCCTGCTGCAGAGTAAATTAGTTTACTCTAGTCTAATAGGGGCACACTTGAAGACACCGAGATGCTTACAGCACAGCTAGTTAGTCAACTGCATAGTAAATGTCCCATGTAGATGCACCCACTGTTTAATATTTTGTGTGTGTAAAAATCTCAAGAGCTGCAGCTCCTTTTAAAGGTGCTTGGAGTTGTGCACCTGCTCAATTAGGGCTGAATTTAGCCTATGTGGCACTATGTGAATGTTTAAAAAAAAAAAAAAAGGAAGTTATTTAGCTAGCATATGCTTGCTAAGTGCTTTTACTGTTCTTTCTCCCCTTTCTCCACAAAATTGATGGAGTTTTCTTCTGTTGCACTGGTGGAAATTCATAAAAGTGAATGTGGCCTTTAAAATTGAAAATTGTGATTCTTTTTCACAGCTACCAACTGCCAGATTGGTACAATTAGATTTCTTTACCACTTGCATTATACCAGTTTGCACCCAGTGCTTACCTTAACATTTATCTCATTATTGAAATTAGCACCAAATTTCTGTGGAAATTGCCTTATCACTGGCTGCATTTGGCCTTTCACCTTTAAATAGTATTAGTAACTAACAGAGATGAAATGATTATTTTTTCTACTTACAGACTAAATTGAAAGATTATTCAAATCTGTCCCTCAGAATTTCGGAGCAAGTACTGAAAACTACAGAAAAAATGCATCATGGCGGTTCCTCAGAATATGCAGAATCTGACCAAAAACTTCATCCTCTTCCTGCAGTGGTTATAACATCCACATCAACTGTTTCTCAAAAATCATTAATTAGGAACCCAGAAGAAAATTGGGAAAGGACATCTTCAGTTCGTTTCAAACCCATGGACTCAGAATATGTTATTGCTGTAGTTCCAGATTGGGAAATAGAATTGGGAAGAAAACCTAACACAGAAAAACTAAGTGTTCTGGAACCAACTAAAGCTGACCTTATACATTTAGAAGATTATCCAGTAATACATTCTCAGGTATTGCCTAACGAAGTACAGATTTTTTTCAGTTATGTCAGCACAATAAGAAGTTTAATTCAGTAGCTTCACCTTTTTTGTTTCTCGCAGATGGTTTACATGGTAAGAGAAAAATATTTATATATTTTAAATGCATTTCCAGTCATAAATGTTCTCCGACATACACATTGCAATAGTGGTGGATGGCTCTTCTGCAGTACTAAGGCATTTGTAATGTAGGTGTTATGGTATTCATTTTTAAATAACTTTTTACACATGTGAAAGTAGTCTAATGTCCCTCTGAAAGTAAATTATAGTTGGAGGCCAAAGCCATAGCCATCCTTAACTTGCTTTGGGGTCAAATACAAGATTCCCTCTACCAAGTGGCTTGGTGCTTCGAGCATTTCCTCCCTCATTTTGTATAGTAGGATGGATCCAAAATAGTGTGGGTGCCATATCTTCAGAGAATAGCATTTGGAAGTAAAAAGTTCTTTTTGTGTGATGCTAGAAATTTAACATTATCCTAATCCAAAATTTTGGACATTTTTTAACTTAGTATTGAAAACCATGATTTTTCTTTCAGGAGTTTGCCTCTGGTATTTCAGAGAGAGCACGTACCAGTCCTCAGGTTTCAGTGACTTCTGAAAGTGTACCAGTGATCATCCTAAGTGACCCATCAGGTAAAAAAAATCCTTTATTTTCTTTTTATTTATAGTTGTTGGTGATCCAGAACAGTCAGAGTCCATATGTAATGTGGCAGAAATCTTCAAGGAACAGAAGCAAGTATTTATCATGTACATATTACAAATCTGAGTAATGTATTTAACTTGGATATGACACATTCAGAGGAAAGGTTTATGTTATTTCCTATATACACACACACACACTGTATTGTTTCATATTTTCCATAAGTAACCTTAAGAATATAAACATTTGAGATTCTCAGAAACAAGTAATTGTTTTGATAATAAATTATTTTTATATTGTCTTACAAGTACCCAAACAAAAACTAAATTTAAAAATAACTGAGAGAGCATGTTTTCATTGCACCTTCTTATATGTTCATTCTTTTTTTAGGTAAAACTGTCAAAAAGTTGCAGCAGTTTCCTCTTAAAGAGATTGAAGTAAGTAATATCCCATTTATGAATGTATAGATTCAATAAAATACAGATATTTGAAACCTAATGATACAGCTTCCAAGATTAGAATGAGATAGCCTAAAATGAATGATTATATTAACTTTCAAGTTATCTATGTAGTACAGGAAAGAAAATTCCATCTGACCTTTTCATCATAAGACACAGATAAGGTTATGCATCTTTTTTCGATTATTTCAGACTTTCTGAAGTGTCCTTTAAACTCAAATCCTGATACTTAGCTAGGAGTGTTGCTGTAGGTTTGACACTGCCAAATTTAGTGAGTCTAGGACATGTGGTTAGGTTGTTGATGAATGCAGTATGGCAAACCCAGCAGTCCCTGGTTTGTCAAGGTCCACTGCTGAGGAATGATGGGCATCCCTTGTAATTATGTCCATCTTTAGTGGGCAGTTTTGTTGGCTGTCATTCAGATCAAACTGGACTACTTCCTGAATCTGTGGGCTAGGGTAGGGCAAGCCATGAGATGACAAGTACATCGGAAAATGTGTTGAGTTAATAAGGCAAGATGTTATCATCTTACTCTGAGTCTGGTAGGTGACCTCAGGATGGGTAGTGTCCAATGAAATGGGGCCAGAGTATAGCAGGGAAATGTGTGTTCTCAGTTGCCACAAAAATTTCCTTTGTAAAGACTAACCAGTTCAACAGAAGTCCAAATCCATTAAATTTTGGTATCCATTAAATACTCTAATTTTACTTCTCTTATGCTGTAGGGCTAGAGCACACAGCTCCAAAAATGTGCCCTTCTCTATCTGGTATTTCTTCAGCCATAATGCTGATTGCCCTAGTTTTACAGCACATTTTGATCATGCCACTTAGTGCTTGTGTCTTGCACTCAGAAGCACTACTGAAGCATGTGCAAATGGTCAGTGAACGTCTGCAACACCTAGCAATTTGCATTGACTGTCTGCACCATCCACTCCCAGTTTTCTAATTGTCACTCCTTTATGAACAGCAGCCATGTAGCAGTTGTTGAACTTCCCCAAATACAGAAGAATTTAAAACAGATACAGAATCTTTACTAATCTGTTTGGCAGCAAACTGGTGGAAAGCTTGAAAAAAAATAAAATAAAATAAAGCAAGCAAGAAGAATTTGTGGAATGAGTCAAGGGAAATACTGGTAATGAAAGAGTGAAGTGAGAACATTTGGGGATAGAACAAAGGGAATTGTGGGCAAGGTTCCCAAGCTGCGCGTGTGCGGCTGTGCACAAAAAAAAAAAAAAAATCTTGCCGCACAGTAATTTTTATTGCCACACACCTGCCCAGAGAGGAGCTGGGCTGTGGCTTCCTATAAACTTTGGGTGTGGAGTGTGGCGGAGGTGTTGGCTACAAATGTCCAACTTGGGATCCTTAAAATTCTGGTTTATTAGGCGGATTGAAACACTGTAATGAAGTTAAATCATAAACCTTGGGGCTGGTCCCCACACACACAGTAGCAAGCTACAAGAGTCAGGTATACCTATCCTACAAGCACTGGAGTCTGTCGTCAAGGCTTCTTTCAGCGTGGTATCTTCCAGATGGGGGTCGCCGGCTGGTCCTTCTGGTTGGACAGGTCGGGTGCTGGTCAAGTTGGAGATCAAGAGGGCGCCCCTGAGGGTCACTTTTCACTGCTTTTTATCTGTCCTTGGCAGACTTTTGGCGACTCCCCAGTTTTCAGGTTTGCCCAATCCAGGCGTCGTTGACCCTCGTGGGACCCCCCCCCCCCCCAGTGGCTACTGGATGGCATCTGTCAGCCCGAGGGGTCATCCACATGTACGTGCAGGTTTGGGAGTCCGTTGATGAATTTTGAATAGGGCTCTGGGAGCGGTCGATCTGGAGATATTCAGCCCAAAAGTTGGTCCCCGGCATTGATTAACTCAGGCCAGGGCTTCTAGCCCTTGATCAGTGACGTTTTGAGATTTCCCAGTTGTTACATTGTCTTCTATTGAGTTCTTCCGTTGGTTCATCTGCAGTTTCCTTAGGTGTTAATTGCTGCCTGCTACCGTGTTACACATTCAGTCACGGATTCACTCACTCTTTCAGGGGCCAGCCTGATACAGGGAAGGGCAGTTTGATTCCTGCCCTTGTTAACATTGTTACAATGTATAACTTATTAAAACACATTTAGTTGAAAGGTGAGGAGTATAAAATATAAGCTACAAATGCCATGGCACACAAATAGATAAAAATACCAAACTACAAGGGGAGATACAAAATGCACACATACTCAAAACACAATTCCTTATCTTAAAGTGAAAGAAAGAGGAAGGAAGAAAAGGTAGAAGAGGAAAAACATATCCAAGGAGGGGAGAGCAACTGCAGGCAAGAGGAAAAGGGGCTTTCTGCTACAGAGGCACCAGGGCCAGTGCGGGACACTTACCAGTGGTAGGTTACCTCTCAGCTGCACAGGGGCCACTCAGCTCCGCTCCTCACTCCTCTGCTCCACTCCTTACCATGCTGGATTCACCACTGGGAGGGAGAGTAGCGCGGGGCAGGCAGAGTCTCCTCCCCAAGGCGAAGTGGGGGCAGAAATGGGGGCTAGGGCAGAGCCAGGTTCCGCTGGCTCCAGGGAACTGCTCCATTCACCAGTCCCTTCGGGTAAACTTCGCTCTGAGCCCCGATGCCATATGCCTCTCTGGCCCAGGGCAGTTGGAGGAATGGAGAACCTGCCTTGTGAGGAGAGATTGGCGAGTTGTAGCCCCAGGCTTCAGGGTTTCTGCTGATCACCTGAAGGAGCAAGGAAAAGCTTGCCCCTCTCAGCTTTAAGCCCTGGACATTGGTCACAGCCAGAGGTGGAAGATGGGCTAGGAGAGGGGATGCTGGTACCCCCAGAGGTATTGAGAGACCTCCCAGGTGAAAGGACTGTGGGGGTTTTGCCTGCCTCTAGCATGGGGCATGGTCATCTGTCTAGGTCTTTTTGAACACATCTTGCCCTGCCACTGGCATGGCTGTCACGGTGGGGTCCCGCAGGAGGGCCATGATCTCCTCAAGGCCCCCTTCCCATGCCAAGTTGGCCCAAGGGCACCCTCAAATTCTCACCCGCCATGTCTTTGATGACACCATATATTTGGAAGGTTGCCTTTTACGCCCTCTTGGTCACTTCTCGCTGGTTACTCGGACCCCGTGGTTTCCTGGACCCCTCGTGGGTCCTGCTCTACAATGGGTGCTTCAGGGGCATCCTAGCCTTATGGGTTATACGTGGCTCCAACCACCTCTTTACCACACCCCAAGCCTCGCAGCTGGAATAGATGTTGTTCGGTCCAGGTCTATATCCTCTCTCTGGCACTCGGGCTCTCTGCGGCCCTGTCTCTCTCCGGGCCTTCTCAGTAAAGCTGCCCCCTTCTCTGGGGCTCACCATGCCCGCGCTGGGGCTTCTCAGCAATGCCCCCTCTCTGGGGCTGGGGTCAGTGCACCCCAAATGCTGCACCCTGGCTGGCACTGGGGTTCCCACACAGCTGTGGGTCCCCTATGAGGCCTCCTGCAACCCCTAGTAGCCTCACCCAAACCACTGGTGACAAACCGCAACACAAACGCAAGCCCTTCGGCTGTAACTTAAATGGAAGCTGCTTGGCCATAACAACATTCAAGCCAACTGGGGATTCTTCATCTCGCAGCCATGTCAGATGCTGCTCCCGCATCAGGCTTCTCCTCTCTCCCATGACAGAGAGCTCCTTCCTCCTTGGCTGCTGGCAGGGAACTGCCTCTGGCCTCAGCCCCTAGGGTTTATAAGGGAGCCAGGCCCTGCCCCTTACAGTCAGTTGATCGCTGGCATGTGTGATTGCTTGCTAGCTCCAGTTGCCCTGGCAACCGGCAGCTGGGCTTATCACTTACTGCTAGGGCTCTTTCCCCAGCAGTCTCCCCTCTTTAGAAGCAGAGCACCTCTGGGCTCTGCGAGAATGGCAAAGGTCTCAGTGCTCCTGTTGTGTGTCCTGCTCCCATCCTGTGGCCCACAGTGGGGTTTTGGGGCAGGGGCTGCCCTGGATCTACAGTGTGTGAAAGGGGCTGGAGTGGATGTTGTCAACCCCTTTGCACTGTTGTCTGCCAGCATGTTTAGGGGCCCTGCCTGGGATTTCCCAGGAGGTCCCTTCTAGTCTTATGCTCCTGAATGCAGGCATCCCCCTGGCGCATGCCGAAAGGGGGAGGTGGGACCAATTCGGGAATGGACTGAAGCGGCGCACTCACGGATTGCTACACCTTGGAGAGAACACTGATTGTGGGAGGTTGAACCCAAGCCCCTTACAGAGGTGGGTTGGATTACCACAACAAACTGAAAAAATGAACCACAAGGCAGCAGGCCAATCAGTGGTTTGGGGAAAACTGGGATGCTTAGCTACTGCACCCATGCTTTCCTTCCAACCATTTGTTAAAATGATACAAAGGAAACAAAGTGTATATACATTTAGTGAAATTGTAAAGCTGGCAGTTAGATGATATCTTCTAGTCACATCCATACTTCCTAGTGTAGATGTGACTTTAGATTAGGAAAGTGAGCCTACCCTAAGTATATACAGAATTCCAGAGGTTCCAGATTACAGGTTATTTCTCAGTATTTGCCATGAATATTTGAATAATGCCTGCAATCCATCTTTTATACCTTTTATATTCTGACCCCAAGTTCTTTTTTCTTGTGCCTTGTAGAAGTTAACTGAAATGCAATCAGTATCAGGGAAGTTTGAGAGGGAGTGTTTAGGCGAGTAAGGATCAATCCTTCATTCAGAGGCGGTGACTGGATAGGTCTGTCTGTCTGGTACTTGTATTCTGTATTTTGAAGAAGACACTGTGTGTATATGTGTGTACCAGAGGGCTTTTGTTCTGAGCAGTAGGAGATTGAAGGCATTTTTGCTTATTTCCCCAGCTAAGCCTAATTTAGAGGTAGGACTGCTCTAGGCATAAAATCCTGATTACCAGTAACTAGTGCCAATACCTAACAGGGCAGCTAACAAGGGTTTTTTTAAGGGAATTGATGTGATGGTTGTTGGTTTTTTTTCCTTGTGTTCTTTTGTATGTGTATTTTGGGGTTTCTCCTCTTTCTTTTGCTTTCCTGCAAGGGTCTTTTACCCTAAGGTTTTTCTTAAAAACTTAAAGGGGCAGAGGATGGCAACAATAGCAATCACAGGGCATGTCTACACATGCACATTTACTGCACAGTAACTGAAATTACTGTGCAGTACAGGCGCACGTCTACTCATGCATGCTCATACTGTGCAGTAAATATGGTGACTTACGCTGACTTGAATGTAAATTTGATCATGCAGGTATCAAATTTGCGCAGGTATCATCATGCAGGTATCAAATATACGCCTAATTATTTACTGTATAGTAATGCACGTGTAGACACCTCACTGCACAGTAACACTGTGTGTGGACTGACTTTGGACTAATTTTAGTTTCAAGTCAGTCCACACACAATGTTAATGCACTTTAACACCTGCACGTGTAGATGCTGGCCTAATCTCGCTTACTGCGCAGGTATTTACTGAGCAGTAAATTTAAACTAGTGTAAGTGCACATGTAGATGGACCCACAAAAGACTTTGTAAGCAAGGCAGGGGAAATTAGCATGACAAGAGATGTAAGCTGTTCAGTCTATGCCATCTTTGATAGTTTCCATCTAAGCTTACCCAAGCTCCCAGATGGAGTACATAGGACTATCTTATTTCCATTTACAACTACGTTGCTGCCTTCCATGGTTCTTCCACTCCACAGTGCCCATCCTTTCTGGGCAACCTTCTCATGTACAGACCATCCAGCTCTTGCAGGTTTTATTCTCAGAATGGAAATTTTGTGGGATTCTTCCAACCACTCCCCCCCCCCCGCTCTGCCCCATCTCCCTAAGTTAAAGGTCTTATTATCAGTCAGGAAAGCCTTAATCCCAGAAAGCTGTTTTTTCTCTCCGTATTCAGATGCAGCCTATCTTTGGAAAAAAGTCCTCCATCTGTGACTGCCTGTCAGTGGTCATATATCTCCAAACTATTGTGGTAGCACCAGTCCATGAGCAATCCATTTATCTTCATTGTCTTGCCTCACCTTCTCCCTCCTCCTGGGACAAGAGGAATTTGATTGAGTCAGCTGATGTCCTAACATAATTGTCCTTAATCCTTATCAGCGAGTATTTGGCTATATTATTTATTCCCACATGAAGAATGACTAGTAGATTTTTCCCTGCTCCCCTCAGAATCCTCTTCAACCTCAGGTTTCACCTCTCCTTTCTCTCCTCATCTTTTCAAAATCCTGTCTGAACTCTATTATTGTTGTTAACTGTTGATCTACTCCTCCAGAAGTGCCATCATGTGGCATTTAATATGTGGATAACTGACATCAGAGACCAATTCAAAGATGAAATAATTTGAACAGCTTACACATCCTGTCATGCTCATTTCCCTTGCCTTGCTCAGAAATTCCTTTTTGGGCATGTCATGCATTTACACCAGCTTAAATTTACTGCACAGTAAGAAGGAATAAGCTGGCATGTACACATGCAGGCGTTAAAGTGCATTAACACGGTGTATGGACTGATTCAGGACTAAAGTTAGTTCCAGGTCAGTCTACACACTGTGTTACTGTGTAGTAAGGTGTCTACATGTGCATTACTGCATAGTAACTAATCAAGTGAAAATGTGATACCTGAATTCCAAAAGGAAGTACTAAATCACCGTATAGTAACAACGTCACCATAGCGACATGTGGTTGGACAAGTGGGCAGAAGACAACAGGATGCAGTTCAACAAGGAGAAATGCAAAGTGCTGCACCTAGGGAGGAAAAATGTCCAGCACACCTACAGCCTAGGGAATGACCTGCTGGGTGGCACAGAGGTGGAAAGGGATCTTGGAGTCCTAGTGGACTCCAAGATGAACATGAGCCGGCAGTGTGACGAAGCCATCAGAAAAGCCAATGTCACTTTATCGTGCATCAGCAGATGCTTGACGAATAGGTCCAAGGAGGTGATACTTCCCCTCTATCGGGCGCTGGTCAGACCGCAGTTGGAGTACTGCGTGCAATTCTGGGCGACACACTTCAAGAAGGATGCGGATAACCTGGAGAGGGTCCAGAGAAGGGCAACTCGTATGGTCAAGGGCCTGCAGACCAAGCCCTATGAGGAGAGACTAGAGAAACTGGATCTTTTCAGCCTCCGCAAGAGAAGGTTGAGAGGCGACCTTGTGGCTGCCTATAAGTTCATCACGGGGGCACAGAAGGGAATTGGTGAGTATTTATTCACCAAGGCGCCCCCGGGGGTCACAAGAAACAATGGCCACAAGCTAGCAGAGAGCATATTTAGATTGGACATTAGGAAGAACTTCTTCACAGTTCGAGTGGCCAAGGTCTGGAACGGGCTCCCAAGGGAGGTGGTGCTCTCCCCTACCCTGGGGGTCTTCAAGAGGAGGTTAGATGAGTATCTAGCTGGGGTCATCTAGACCCAGCACTCTTTCCTGCTTATGCAGGGGGTCGGACTCGATGATCTATTGAGGTCCCTTCCGACCCTAACATCTATGAATCTATATGTGTAGATGTGTAAGTACATTCCTGGAGCAAATACTAGGAATGGAAAGGAACTTTTTTTTAGGTTGAAAAATAATACCAGCTCAATAATGTGTGTTCATGGATGCATGCATATGTTCGTGCATGCAGATGTGGGTGTACATGGTGGAATCAAGTATTTTCAATTGTCTTGTTGGGTTATAGAGGTAACTTTTGAAATGTGGTAGGTGCCTGGTATGTCTCAAGGCTTTTATTCCTCACCAGTATATCCTGGAGGAATTGTTTTTCCTTTCATAAATGCTACTAGCTTGTGTTTTTTTCCCTTCATTGGCTGCAACCAAGACTGGGGAATTGGGCTTGGGGGGTGTGACAAGGGGTCTTCTCAGTGCCGATTTTGTCTTTAGCCCACCCGCCTCTCATCTCAGTCCCCTCCTTCTGCCTCACACTGGCTATCTCTGCCAACAACTCCAGCCAGTCACAGCCCAGTATTACTGGGTAGGGCAAGCGCTTGGCAACCTCAGCTAGCATCTGGCAGGTCCTATTGCCAACTTGCAGGATGGCCCCTACTCTGTCCACTTCTATGGGATCCCCACACCAGCATTGTGTAATCACGTGGTCTGCAACTTCCCTCTCTCTTGCCGGTAACACATCGCTCCGCACCATGGTCTGCAATGAGCCTGAGTCCAGCATAGCCCATACCTTTTTTCCCTCCATTGTCACTTCCACCATCAATGCGGGCAGCTCATCTCGCACCTCCGAGTCAATTCTGGCCCTGTAGCCACACATCCCTGCCTGGGTCGTTGATTGTGGGTGGATGATCCCAGTCATGTTGGCTAACAGCATCTGTTGTCTCATGGCTTGATCCTGTAGGCCTTGTATTATTTGGTGTAGCCAATCTAAGACTTGCTGCTACAGTTCCAGGTCTGGGGCTAGCATCTGCTCGCGTTTCTCTGGCTTCTTTATGGACCCAAGGGTTCTTTCCCTCATACGGGCAAACCAGCATCTTATGGTACATACTGCCGTGTGATATCCAGTCAAAATTCCCACCCTTGACTGCAGCCAACACCCAGTGCCTCTGAGGAAGGCTTAACCCCCCCCCCCAATACATGTAGCATCAAGTAGGGAAAAATTGCCTCCTAGCCCCATGTGGCAACCAGTAAAACCCAGAAGCATGGGAAATACCCACAGCAGAATATAGACGTAGCTACCATCCCTGACCAATGCCTGTCCAGCCTATTCTTGAACACCTCCAATGATGGAGAGTCTACAACTTCTTAAGGCAATCAATCCTATTTCACTGTCTCACTGTTCTAATTGTAAAGATAACCAATCTAAACCAAATCCTGATAACCAGTCTAAACCTACTTTGCTGCAACTTCAAGCCATTGGTTCACATCCTACTCTCTGCAGCAAGAGAGAAAAGGTATTTTTCCTCTACTTGATGGCAGCCCTTCAGGTATTTGAAGACTGGTATCATGCTCCCTCTTAAGCGTTTCTTCCACAACCTAGACATACCTGTTTCCCTCAGCCTCTCCTTGTATGATTTTTCTTCCAAGTCCTGCATCATTTTTGTAATCCATCTCTGGACCCTCTTTAACTTCTCCACTTTTTAAAGATTTGGAGCCCAAAACTGCACACAATACTAGCTTTTAATCTCAGGTCTGCCACCAACTCTTTATGTGGTCTTGGCAAAATCATTTACATTTTTAAACCCAAAAGGTTTAAAAAATTTTGGGTGCCCAAAATTAGACATTTAAATATTTACATAGGCATGTTTAAAAAGTCTGTTAGCAAATAAAAATCCTGTTATCAAATAAAAACCTGTTTGTTAGGATTCTGGAATAGCCTAAGGGATTGACACAACACCTCACCTCGTTCAATGAGCAACGGAAAGGCTTTATTTACTATGAGTATTCAAAGTCAAACGAGCCCAAACCACAGCAAAGTCCAGTAATTAGCTATAAGGTGGTGATTTCTCACCAAACAGGCAAGAAGAGAAACAATCTGTTTCTTCCAGCGTCTCGAGATGACTAGGACACAGCAGCAGTTTGAGTCAGACAGATTTCTCACTCTTGAAGCGCGCACTGTTAGCTGTTCCATTTCTTTCTTATACCCGTAGTCCAGCATCTACAAAGTATTCTTGTGGTTGTGTAAATCAAGAGAGTCCCAAGCACTATTTGACAGGAAAATCCTGTTAATCAAACTGCTCGTTATCAGTTATCAGAAAGTTTCAAATTGAATTGATTACCTTCCTCAGGGACAAGAGGTTGTCCATTTCTACTAAGTTTGGAACATATCAAGAAACTGATTAACAATCAGGAAAAACACAAGGTTTGGGGGAGTGTCCTTGGAAAATCAAGGAAACCACTAGCAAAAACAGAAGAAAATCAGGAGGACACATCTATCACATATGGAGAATGACTCTTCCTGTACACAACATTAGTTAATTTCAAGAGAAATATTTACCATGCTAATTGATCAAGGATATAAATTTCACAGGGTTACATACCAGACAACTAGGAGCCTGCTTAAATTCATCATGAATATAGTAAAATAATCTGGAAGGGATACCTCATTATTTCTTTTCAGATGGCCTAGCCATGAACTTACATCCTTTTGCACTATGCAGTTAGCACTAGTGTTTTGTATTTTAACTTTTGTGAGTAGGCCTGAGCTTAGCATGAGTTTCCGAATCATCAAGTCTGATTGTCATTAATAGTGATGTAACCCAGTGCCGGCACACTAAGGCTGGGTGATGTGTCAGATTTTGTATCCTCAGGGTGCCAGTAAACCTGGGAGCCCCTCAGGCAAACTGCTGACTGAGGGGTCCTGTGGAGAGGTGTGTGCCTCACCCTCATTGCCCAGGAATTTGCTCTGCACCCGATGAACTCATTATTCTTTATTATACACAACCAATTTATATACAGAAAAAATAAACAAACAAAAAATATAATAACCATAGTTAATAATAAAACTAAAAATTTAGATAAAATTTACAACTACAACATTAAGTGGATAATTCCCGCACAGTGGGGTCCCCACTTGTGTTAAACAACCTCAATAATTAAATTTACCTTGTTATAACCGTTTAAAACAGTCCCCCCATCCCCCTCTGTCCCATAACCCAATTGATTTCGTTCTGGTCACCATCCACTTCCCGTAACAATAAATGGCAACACTGCTATAACTATGATCCACCACTAGATGGCAGGTGGAGGAGAGGGTTCTGCTGCTTCAGGGAAGATGGTATCCATCCTGGTAACAGCGAAACGGGCTCTGAACAGCGACAGCAGGCAATAAGCTCCCTTTTGTTTCTTTCTGGAAATACACTTCCTGCAAACATGAGTGATTAGGTGTCCCCTCACACACTCATGCTGGTTTATTTTCTCTGAGCCCACTCCCTCTTGGGGCTGTCTCCCCTTCCCAGCACATCTACCCACAGACAGGAGTTTTCCTCTGCAGTAGGCCTGTGCGAAGTGGCTAGTATTCGCTCCAGATTCAGCCAATTTGGGGACAATGATTCGATTCAGTGATTTGAATCACTGTCCCGAATTGATTCAGCCGAATCTGCATGAGCCCCCCGAGACCGCTGCAGGACCTGGTGAGCCTGGGGATTTTCTCAGTTTTTTCTTCCTTAAAGGGTTGGAGCTGGGGTGGGTGGGGCAGCCATGGGGGCTGGGAGAGTGAGACGAGGGGCCAGAGGGCTCATGGAAGAGCCCTCCATGCTGCATGGGGTAGTGGGGAGCAGCAGGGCTTGCCCCCCACTGCCCAGCAGTGCCCAGTGAGTCAGGGCTTTTTTTTAAAACATGGGGAGCTGGTGCCGGGCAGGGAAGCCATGGGGGGACTAGGGGAGCAGGTAGGGGATGGGGCCTGGCAGGGGTCCCCCCATGGTTCCCTCCCCACTTCTCCAGCCCCCCCTCCTCTGCCCCATACTTACCGGCACGGAGTCTGGGTCCAGCTCCCTGCTGCAGACACTGTCCAAATCATCAGCTGCAGACTGTTCGAATCATCGAAGCTCTCCAAATCTTTTCCGAAGATTCAGAGATTTTCAACTTGATTTGGACCTTTGTATTGGTCCCCTGATTCGATTCAGATTTGGAGATTCGGCCACTGAATCAGGCTGAATCTCCTCCAAATCGAATCAGCATCTGAAGCTTCGCACAGCCCTACTCCACAGGTCTCTGATTCTGCAGCTCGAGTCTTCCCAGCTTGGACAGCGGCTTCCCTCTGCAGGTCTCTGACCCTGCTGCTTCTCCCAGCTCCAGGAAGCCTACCAGCTTTGCTTTCCAACCCCTCCCCACTCTTTCCCTGGCACCTGCCTCCCTGGTTTCACAGCTCTGAGCCCGGTGGGAAATCAGCTTCTCATGGAATGGATGACACAGGCCCTGTCCTGATGCCTGCTCCTTGGGCAAGTTTCAGCTCAGTCTCCCCTAGCTGGGGGTTGAGTGTGCACCCCTTCTCCCCAGGGCTGGAGTTGGCTCCTCCCCAGCTTCTCTTTTTTTCCCTCCCTCAACTTTTTATGGCTCAGTAGCAGCCAATCCAATCCTCCAGTTTGCACTGTGGGCTCTGGTCGCAATTCAAACACTCCAATAAAAAGCATGCACCATGCACTGCATGCTCTCATGTCTGGTAAAGCTTGTGTACTCTCTGCAAAGTTTTTGCCGCCCTTTGCTTGCAGAGCTCTTAAGCACAGCTCACCCACTTGGCTTGCAGCCTGGTGAGCTATGCAGCTGTTACAGTGAGGACACAGTTCCTACTGGAAGCTGAATTAGCTGCTGATGCTCAGCACCACTAAAGACATAACCCAATATTGAAGGTGAATAAATAATAATTTGGGAGCCTAGCTTTAGGCACTGAAGTTTGAAAATGTTAGTGGTAATCTCTTTTTCTGTCAGTTGTAAAATTGGAATAAATATCTACTTCACAAAGATATTATATTTTAATTTAATTTATGTATACATGCCAAGTATTCTTTTTACTGAAATTTCTTCTAGGGAAAAATGCTGCAAAATAGTAATCTCATAATTGATTTGTATTTATGTTACAGTACCGGCAACCTGTTCTTAGTGGGGACAAATTTGAACCTTTTTTGAGACATATAGGTAGAACACAATCAACTGTATATGAAAGGAAAGAAGCTGGGCTGGAAGCACCTATTTTCAGTGTTCTGGAAAACAAACTTCTGTGTGCAGATGTCAAAGAGGAAGAAGACCAGGATCCACCTATTGGAACACCTTCAACAAAAGTAACAAGTAGTTCAGATATTGAGTTAAGCAAGAGTTGTCAGCGCCTTTCCATATTACGACTTATAGAATCAAATATGAAATTAGAAGAGGAGCAGCAGGATCTTTCTTTATTAAATGTTAAAGAACCATTATTGTTGACTATAAATACAAATTTACCTGAAAAATGGCAAGAGAAGAGACTTTCAGAAACAGAAATAATGCATCCAAACATATTTTTAAACAATGCTCTTGAAGACTTTCTTGTAGACAGACTTATAAATATAATAACACTAAAATCTGTATTAAGCAGTAGTCTTGGCGAGATGATTTCAGAGAGACTTTCAGAAATAGTGGTAGACACAAAGACATTGGAGGAAGAGTACCAGAATCTACAACGTTTTGTAGATGGATCGCCAGTTGTTTTGGAGAGAGATTTATTTGGAAAGGGACAGAATTATTACAGGCTTTCTGAACCAGAAACAATACATTTAAAAGCAGTTTTAAGTCAGAACTTGCAGGATCGTCTCATAGAGAGATTTTCTGAAACAGGAATAATCACAGACTTGGAGTTAGGGAAGCAGCACCAGAACCTGCCATTGCAAGGAATAAAAGATATGGTTGGGGACATAGATTTAGATGAAAAAATACATAATTATGAGAAGACAGCCTCAGAACCTGAAATAGTAGATCTTAAACCTGTTTTAAAACAAAATCTACAAGATTTTGCCAGAGAGAGGCTTTTAGAATTGGGCTTAATGCTAAGCAATGATGCGAGACAACCAAAATCTGAGGCAGAGTCATCTGAGAAAAGCAAAGATCAGTCTGGAAAACAGTATTCAGAAACAGACATAAGAATAATAAAATCTTTAAGTAAGAACCTACAGGATCTTCCGGATGAGAGATTTTTAGAATCAGGATTAATAAAAGTCACTGAATTAGAGCATGAATGCCCAAATTTGACTTCTCAGTTTTTTAGAGACAGACAATCAATCGATGAGAAAGGGACAAAATCTTTTAAGAAGAAGTCTTCCAAAACAGAAAAAGTAAAAATAGAATCTGCTCTAAGTCAGAATCTACAAGACTATATGTCAGAAAGTTGCTCAGAAAGAGGGATGAACACAGAAATTAAGTTAGGAAAAGAGCAACAGAATGGGTCATTGCAGATAATCAAAGTAAAATTGCCAGTGGATTTGGAGACAGAGGTACCTAGGAGAGAGGAAGATCATCACAAGCAAAGGCTTACAAAACCAGAAATAAATTTAAAATCTGCTTCAGACAAAACTCTCCAAGATACTTTCATAGAAAAACTTTTGGAAACAGAAATAATGAGTCTAAAGACTTTTTTAAATCAATGCCTCCAGGAGAAGCTCTCTGAGACAAGATTAGTTACAGAAGAGAAGTTAGAAAATGTACAACAGAACCATTCTTCGCAGCACATTGCAGAAAGACAACCTAGAATAACAGAAACAGATTTACCTGATATAGGACAAGTTCATCCTAGTGAAAGTCTTACTAAACAACATATAATAAAAGGAAGACCTATTTTAAATGGAAATATACAAGACTTCCTACTAGAGGCACTCTCACAAAGGGAAATCATGAATCTAAAGTCAATTTTAAGCAAAAAGATCCAAAATCATCTTATAGAAAGATTCTCGGAAATAGGGGTAATCACAGAGGAAGAGTTAAAAAAGATATACCAGAGTTTGTTTGTGTTGAGAGCCAATGAAAGACTGTCAAATGCTATGGAGGTAAATTTACCCAAGGAAGAGCAAAGTCTAAGAACAAAATCCCTCTTAACCAAAAACCTTCAAGATAGACTTTCAGAAACACAGCTTGTAGAACTGAAATCTCTCTTAAACAAGATTATGAAAGAAGGTTGTAAAGACAGACTTTCTGAAACAGAAGTAAAAAGTCTGAAATCTGTTTTAAGCACCAGCTTTCAAGACCTTCCTGTAGAAAATATTTCAGTGGAATTAGAAAGCACATGCCAGAATACATCTTTGAAAAATGGTGAAGGGAAACCACTTACAGTAACTGATAAAAATATATTTGAGAGCAGGCAAGATCATGCTGCAGAGAATCTTGATAAAATGTCCATAATAAATGAAAAGCCCATTTTAAGAAAAGAGAAGTGTAAACTTCCTGTAGATAATATTTCAGAACAGGTGTGTGCAGTGGTTAATCTAAACAAAGAAACCCAAACCAATAGTTTGAGAACCCTTCCTCAAAAAGGAAAAAATTATTTTGAAAGAGAGACTCAAGTTTTGCAAAGTTGTCTCAGTAATACAGAGAAAACATATTCAAAAATGGATTTGGAAAAAGCATTAAAACCAAAGCACTCTGATGACTCTTTGAGAGGAACACCTGAAACAGTTGCCCTGACTTCCTTTTTAAGTTCTCATGATACTGAAGTCCAAACAGAGCTTAAGGAATATCTCTCCAAGTCAATGCTCTCCTTTCCCGCAAGTCCTCCAACATTTATCTTTTTACGTTCAGACTCTGACGGAGAAGCAAAAGCATCAAACAAGTCTTGTGGAAAAGCAAAAGGCAAAAAAAAACATATTAATAAAGTTTCTAGAAAGTGTACTGTGCCATATCAAGGACAAGTAGTAATGGGTACGCAATTTAAGGAGGAGAAACAAACTGATTTGCATAAGTCTAAAGAAGGCTTAAAGGGAAAACATAAAAAACATCCTGAAGCAGGTTCTCAAATACTGGGTGTTTCAGGATCCAAGAAAGACTCAAAATGTTCTATGTTCTCCTATACTTTAAATAAAGAAAACTCAAAACAGAAATCAGAGCAAGAAAAAAGGCATGAAAGTAGATCAAAGAAATTGCTTAGCAAGTCTATTAAGGTACCATCAGCCACTATGTCTGAACAACAGCTCAAGCGCTCTGCAAACGTGGTTCAAGAAGAATCATCTCCGAGTTCCTTTCCAAGATCTTGGCATGCAAAGAGAAACATATCTGTAAGTAAACATATTATTTACTTTCAATTTTCCACTTCAATTGTGTCTGAAATAAAATAATACATATGATGGCAGACTTTTTAGGATATTGTTTCTTTAAATCAAACGATACCTTTGTAGTAGGCAACCATTGATCCTCCGGATCATGGTGTATGCATAAGAGGTATAGTCAGGTGATCACACCCAGACCTTCAGTGCATATGCCAAGGCAAGAGTATGGAGGAGTGAAGCCTGCCCAAGACCAGCCATCCCCTGTTTAGCCCATTGAGACAGAATTCAAAGCCAGACTGAGTCCAGATGTTCAGTGCCTTGATGATTGTAGCTCGTGACAGAGAGCAACAGATAAGAACTGCTGCTGACTGCCTAATCCTTCAGTGAGGCTGCATTTCTGTCAGGGTGATGTCCCTTAGCCTTTCTCCAGCCAAGGTGTACCCACAAAGCAATTGGGGCTTGGGTTTTGAGGCACCCTATACTCACCTTTCTCTGGAAGTTGCAACACTGTGGTATTTTATAGGAGCTACCCCACCATAAGTAGGTCCTTCAGTTGGATGCAGTTTACCATCATCCCTTCAGAGTAGAGGAAAGGCTGGGGGACAGGTGGCAGGGTGGGGAAAGCCATGCAGAGGACAGGTGGTGGGAGGTGGGGAGCAGCAGGGCAGTATGGGGACAGAGCAGTGGTTGTGGCTCTGACCCTGGGTTGGGGCCACAGCTACAGCCTGCCCCCCTCCTATCTCCCCCATACTTGGATCCAAGACAGAGGGAGTGCATATGATTAATACTATTAGGACCAATAATACTATTAATAATTATTACTACCAATAATGAAACTGTCACGAAAATGAGGTTATAAGAGACATGAAGAAACGGACAGATAAATGAGGAACATGGGCTATGGATAAATGATTATGTTGTTATTGTTTTAGGCTTACCTTATTTTCTCACAAACATGCACGCTTTAAAAAAAAAAAGCAGCTGCTGGAAATTGGGGTGCACATTATTGGTGAGCAAATATGGCAACATCAGTTTCTGCCACTAAAGCTGCAAAAGCAAAAAAACAACTCTGTATCTGATCCACGGAACAGATCAATGAGCAGACCCAGCTACCTAGCTGCTACTATTCAGTTACTTAGTACAGGGAGAGACATCATTTTTTCATTCTGCTTCTCAAAAACAAGGTTCATGTCTTATACCAGGACATGTTGTATGCAAGAAAATATAGTACGTCTTAATGATTCAAAGATTATTTGATTTATAGAGTATAATCATACTACATTTATTGGCAATATAAGAGCATTTCTGTTGTTATATTCCTTTATGAAATTGTTTATATTCTTAAATTTTAAAAGCTCATAGCGATTTAATGTCCTTTTGACTTAACGTTCAGCATTATACAGATAGAGAAGATATAGACGTGGAACTATTTAAGCATCTTGAAAAAGCTGTAAAAAGGGCACTGCGTGATTTAGGAAAGGCTCCAGAAGACAGCACATGCCAGCCATTACATTCTGTAAGACCACATACTGCTCCAGATATTTGTAATCCAACTGAAGAGACATCTAAAGCACAGCCTGCTCGCTCTAGCGCATCTTCTTTAGATTCCTTTGTTGATGAAGATACAGGACATACCACCAGCTCAGAATCTGAAAACTTGGACAGTCCAGTGGAGCAGGTAGAAATAACTCCTGAAAAGTGGGAAGTTGTTTGTAAAATTCTTCAAAAAATATTACAGCAAAACTGGAAACCTAAGAAGGATAGTTAAGCAAGTCAACACACTTCATGCAGACAGTTGATATGGCTAAAACAAGCCTTATTTTTAAGTCTTGCTCAGGGGCAATATTTCATCTGCCTGTTTTTTCAGTGATAAATAAACACATGTTCTTCCTGCAAATCTATTTGATTGTGTTTTTTAATTTGAGATCTGTGCTGTTCCTAGCTCTCAGCAGTGATTTTAGTTCTTAATTTTCTAAAAGAACACTATGTCATTCAGAAGTTGTTGAATACATAAATATGTGCCTGTTGTTGTTTATTTTAAAATGTTCAGATTAGATTTGATTTGACTCCCTATATTTTTATATGTATTAGCATTTCTATAAAGCATTTTTGTAAATAATATGCCATAAGTCAAAATGCAATGCTCAAATACAACACACAATTTAAGAGGAATTTTGGTGGAGAATGTTAGGGTAACTGGATCTTCTAACATCCATGATAGTCTTAACTAAATGAGAATTAATTAAATCAACCACTTTCCTGTTCATTGGCTATTAAGTGTAGGTTTAAATATAATTGTGAAGACCTAGACCTGTAGTAACTAGAAGGTATTGTTTGCTTTAGTGCTAAAGAAGTGCCAAAAGTTCTAGGCTCTTAAAAGGATTTTAGAAGTGAATAAAAACTTTAAAAAGGATTTTAGGAGTGAATAACTACTTAAGGTAGTGCAGTCTCTGCCCTGCAAACAATGCAACAGACTCAGAATATCAGTGTGATAAATTGAGTTAGTTGGAAGTTTAAAAACTTGCATAGAAACTTGAATGAGATAAAAATAAAAGCACCTTAAGCATAAAAACAGCAAAAGAATAACAGTCTTCTGTTAATATTTTTCTTAACACAATAATTTACAGTTGCTCCTGTATTTCCCAGGTTTGTCAGGCTTTCTTATTTTTACCTATATTTGTCTTCAGTACATTGGTTTGATTCTGCTGGCAACTTGGGAGTACTCTGTATGGCAGGAGTGGACAACTATTTGGGCTGGAGGGCCACTTAAGGAATTTTGGTGAGCTGTTGAAGGCTGGGGCTGGGGAGATGCTAAATGATCCTACCCAGCCTGCCAGCTGCTCCTGGGAGCCTGAGGGAGGGCTGTGCCCTGTGTCACTGTGCTCTGTCTCAGCCAGGGCTGGGCCAGGCCATACAGACTCCTCTGTCCCCACCGCATCCATCCCTCCCCTCACCCCCTCTTGCGTGGCTTCCTGTTAGTACTGCAGTCCTGGAACTGCGGCTGTTGGCAGCCAGGCCTACACAGGATGGGGTGTGTGCTTAGTAGTCATCCCACCCGCATACACAACCACCCATCAAGATGAGCCACTGCTGCTGCGCTGCACTGGGAAAGTTGGGGGCAGCTGCCTGGGGCTGAGCCCTTGTGGCAGGCATGGACTCACCTCCTAGTGGAGCTGTGGCAGCAGCAACTCATCACAGCAGGTGAGCAGGCTGGCTACTCAGCATGCTGCATCATGTCCCATCCCATGCAGGCCAGACTGCTGGCACCCATAGTGCCAGGACGGCACAATACCAGCAGGAAGCTGGGCGGGGTGGGAGGGATGGATGTGTGGGGGTGGAGGAGTCTGCGTTCTGTATGACCTAGCCTGGCCCTGGCTGGGGCAGAGGGGAGTGGCATGGGGCTCAGCCCTTCCTCTTCAGGCTCCCGGCAGTGGCTGGTGGGTCAGATATCAATTGGCAGGTCGGATATGATCCATGGGCTGTATTTTGCCCACCTTTGCTCTATGGGCTGTTTGCATGCAAGCGTATCCCTTTTCATTGTGCATATAACTGAAATGTGAAGTTATTAAACTTTGAATGTAATGTTTTACACTTATAATTTGCAACTTTAAATGTATGTCCATATTTAAGTTAGTTGCATTGTTAGGAATATTTAGTGCATTTGACTTTCTGGGATAAAACATGATTACAGGTAAGTTTGTGACTTTTTAAACACTCTTGCTCAGTTGTCTCCAGGTTTATCTAGAATCTTATTTATGGGACTGTTTAGCAATGCAGACTTCTTAAAAATGAGTGAGCAGAACATTTATGACTTCACATGTTTAAAAAAGCCAATCCAGACCCTGCAGAATTGAAGTTTTATTTGCTAGGGCTGAGTGATGCTGTGGAGAGTTAAAATGGAAGACTTGTGATTGTACAACAGGCTATAGCTTTGTGTACAGTACATGGGCTTCAGCACACGTAATATAATGCTGATTAACCTGTGAGCCTGCAAATTTGTTAGAAATTTGTTCAAGAAAAGGTGCATGTTTTTCTTTACAGGCACTTAAAAGGAATAGGACTATAGGATGGGTAAATTACTTACATTGTCCTACCTATGTCCTTTATTTAAAAAAAGGGAATCGTTAAGGGCTGTAGGTCTAGGACTGATAATGCTTCAAGAAGTAGGAAGGAGCCAGTGGTGGTGTCCTCCTTTAATGTTTATAGTTTGTTATTGGACCAGACAATAGAAAATGATGCTGTTGCATGGACTGAAAGTCATAATTATTCATTTTTGCAAGACACAGTTACAGACAGAAGCTGAATGTGCTTATGTGACACATTTTTTGGAGGCATGGTCGGTCATGTTGATCTATTAGGGGGGATTTTGAAGACATGGTTACTTTTTTTGCCTTCAAAAGGAAGGAACTGGTAATGCATGCAGCTCAACCTCAGAGAAGAGGAGTGATAGACTTAGAGCAGTGTTTCTCAAACAGTGTGCCATGGCACAATGGTGTGCCATCAGAAATGAACAGGTGTGCCGTGGAATTTTGCCATGGCAATGAGCTACAATTACTATCAGAATGGGGAATGCCTTAACAGGTGTGCCATGGAATATTTTTATTAATGTAAGTGTGCCTTGGGTTGGAAAAGTTTGAGAAACACTGACTTAGAGAAGGATGGCCTAGTCTACAAAGTGATGTACACATATGGGAATCCACAGAGCTATTGTGAGATTGTATTATAGAGGAAAGGAGTCCTGGTCTCAACAAAAGTGCAGACCTTCAGTGGGATCTTCAGTTTTTCAGTGGAAGAATAGGATTGATGGTGACTGATGGATGTCTGGAGAAGATGAAGTTCAGGGTATGGAGTATATATGTAGCCTGATTAATAAAATGCCACCAGCCATGGCAAGAAACAGCTGAACAGGAACTTGAACTTATGACCTCCTGCTGGCAGGACTTTAGCTTAGGCTGGGCCACCCATGGCTGCAGGTAGGGAAGCCCTCCCTCTTGCATTCTGTCTTAGGTAAAGCCTGAGGAGAAAGAATTTAACAAAAAATATATATTAAAGGGAACCCATTGTGGCTGGGCACAGCCCAACCATGCAAACCCAGCTGGAGCTTGGACTTAAACCTAGCAACTTGTGCTTGGGAAGCCAGTAAATCTGTCACCAGGGGAGCCCTTGCCTGGCTTGCTCTTTGATTTTTGCCACAGGAAAGGCATTGTTTTAAATATCAACAAATAAAGGTCACAGCTGGGGCATGGCTCACTGTCCTCTCCTGTTTCCCCAGCGACTGACTCTCCAAGCTCACTGGAGCCAGGGCCAAGATAATGGGTCTGGTCACTGATCCCAAACCCCCAAGGGTGGCCAGACTCTGCCACTTTGCGCCCCTTGGCCAGGTTGTTGGGAGGGCTCAGGAGCATGTTGGAGCACCACTTGGGTCCAGGGGTTTACCTAGGCCCATACCAGCACTTCTCGTGGGCAAGAACCAACTGAGCAGGTTCCTGAACTCGTAGCTTTCCACTGGCAGGCCCACAGCCCAGACCTGGGGCTAGCCAGAGCTGCAGGTGAGTTCTCCCCCACTGCATCCCAGCTGATATAGCCCAAGGGGTAGGGGCTTTTAAAAAAATTTAAAAATTAAAATAAATTTAAAAATGCAAAAAAATGTAGCTGTGGCACAGCCCAAACTACAGCAATGCTCAACCTAGGTTGTCACACTTGGAGGACAGTAAGCATTCCACTGCACCATCGGGAAACTTCCCAGCTTGCTCTGTGGCAACTGTTGGCCGGGAGGATGGACTTGAACCCCATGTGGGATGTAGCAGTGAATGTTGTCCTCACTTGTGACCCAGGGTAGCTTGGGGCCTGGGGTGCAAGCCTACCAGCAAGAGACTGTGCCTTGAAGGCTTTCTTTGGCAGCTTTTGGCCTGGCTGGGTAGCAGTTTTGCCGTGGTCCCAAACGCAGCTATGATGGCCTCATGAGCCTACCTCACAGCAGGCCCAGCCATAGGGTGCAGTATGGCGCTGTTGGTTGGTCCAAACTTCCCTTGGGGATTTGGGACAGCCAGCCATGCCCCAGTATCCGGAGTCTGGCTTTAAACTACCAGCCTCAAGGTTCTGCATCTCTGCGGAGAGAGGAAAGGAGAGTGATCCATGCCTGGGCCATGACTGTTTGTTTATATGTTGTTAACAGATAACATGGAATTTGCCTGGGCGTTTGCTATAGGGAGGAGTCAGCAGGAGGCTTTGTGTGCCCACATTTTTGTTGTTTGTTTTTCTACAGCATAAGCAATCTCCAGGGAAGATAGGAGGCATAAATGGAGGCTGGATCAGCAGTTGTAATTTAAGTGGGATGCGCCATGTTTGTGTTCATCCCAGAAGGTCAAGACCATTTCAGCTGCACCAAATGTAAGCTGGTGTCTCGTGAGTCTGTTACGTTGATGCACCTGCAAAAAAAGGCTAATGCAGTTTTGTGCCGTATCTCTATAAGCACTGGGTATACGACATGAGAGATTATAGTGCCTCTTTACTCAGTGCTGGTTAGGCCTCATCTAGAGTAGTGTGTGCAGTTTTGGGCTCCACATTTTAAAAAGGACATGGAGAAGTTGAGAGGGTCCAGAAGCAGGCGATAAAAATGAGAACGGGCCTGGAAGTCAAAGTTCAAAGAAACAGGCATATTCAGCTTACAGAAAAAGGGGTTGAGGGGACATGATTGCAGTTTTCAAATGCCTGAAAAAATGCCACAAAGAAAAGGAAGAACTTTTCTCCACCTCAGCAAATAGAATACAACATGTAGCAATAGCATGAAATAGTACCATCAGGGTCTAAACCAAGTAGGTTTAGACTGGATACCAGGAAGCACTTCTTTATTAGAACAGCAAGGCAGTGGAACAGACATCTCAGGGGAGCTGTGGAACCTCCCTTACTGTAGATTTTTTTAAAAGGTTGGATAAGAATGGGGGATGAACTGGGAGTAGCAATGAAGGGGTATGCTATGAAAAGCAAGAGTTGTGAAATCAAGTGCACCTTCCCCCTCTTGCTGGAAGATCATGAGAAAAGCTCAGCAAGCCAGAGCAGGTGGGTATTGGAAGATCGTGTTGAGCAGCTGGAGAGTGAAGTACATCTCTATCACCTGCTTGGTTATAAAAGATTAGTGGGGCTGAGAAAAGTTTATGGAGGGGAAAGGATGACAGAAAGGAAGGGTGATGTATGGGCGATTTTTGCTGTCCCTGGACTACAGAACAGAGTGGAAGGTATTTGGTTATTCCCATGCTCCAGGAATGCATTTTTACCCTCTTGTTGCTACAGGTGTCAGGGTTTTTTGTTTGGGGGGGAAGAGGGGATCCTCTCTCAGGACAATTGGGTGTTGACTGTAGCCAAGGCTGGAGATTTTGACTGGGGCCTACTGATGCTCCGAGTTGTGGTTCTCAACCTTTTTTTGGCTCAAGGGGCCCTGGGACCCCTTCTTCTGCCCCTGCCCCATAGTTAGTACAACCCAAGAGGACAGGTTTGTTTGTTTTTATAAGTGCCACCCGAAAGGAGTTGTTCTTTAAAAAGTTCTTATAATGTCCAACCATGGTGTGTGGGGCAGGGAAGGGGTGGTGCCAGGTGTCAGCCTGTCTCGCCTGCAGACAGCTCCAGCTGGTACACAGATGGGCCCTATGCTACTCACCTGGCCCATGGGGCCAAGAAGTTGAGCACTACCATTTCCAGGTGTTCTCAGGGTTTGGGACATCATGCCTTGAAGCTGTGTGTGAGGGTTTAAAATGGTGAATTTGGGGCTTGCTTGGGTAAATGATCACTTGGAAACAGGTGATTGGTCCAGGAAACTGCTTCCAGTTTGGTTTGTCTGCACTGGAACTAGTTACCTCAGCCAGAAGCTGTGCAGCACTGTCTTTGTATCATGCACCAAGCATGCCTTTCTTCTGTTGCTACTCTTGTCTCAGCCCTGTGTTTGTGTCATGCCCTGTGTGTTTCCGCTAGCAGATCCCCACTTCTATCAGTTGTCCTTGGGGATCCAACCACCATTCTCTCTTGGTTCTGACCAAAGGCACAGGGAGGGACAGCCTTTACACTGAGAAAGCAGACTTTTGAGCGCTTCAGTAAAGAACAGCAACAACTTTGTACTAAAGAGGGCATTACTGTCCTCCTTGGTAAGCAAAATAGTCAGCAGAGGAAAAATCTGGGTTAACTCTCAAGAAATGTAGTATTTGTCTTTTCAGAAGAGAATCTTCAGCTTGTGAGGCTAGAGAACAACTGAAATGCTAACAACCAGACACACAGTGTGGAACCTGTATTATCCTGAGGGTTGAGGCAGAAGCAGACATAAGTTTTCAAATGAATGCAGAAGGCTGCTCTCCAGAAAGAACAATAGTGGCTAGATACCTAGAGCCATTAGGTGTCAGGCTTCATGCTCTCATCACTCAGCCTGAATAACCAGATCACCTTTTTCCTCTGTAAGTAGGAAGGAAAGAGCTGTAGCAGGACTTTGATCAGGAGTAATTAAGTTTCATTAGAAGGCTTTATCTCATAGCCAGAACATCTGCAAGTCTACGGAGCTGGCCCAAAAGCACAACATCAGTTCTGGTTGAATATTTAGCAAGGAAAGGACAACTTCACAAGAATGGCTTTAGTTCAGTGTATCCTCTATTGTGTACTATATGGAAAATAGGCTTGTACTTTTCCCTTTTACTCAGTACAATATTGTATCTACTTATATTTGACACAGTAACTACCATCTAGTTCACTTATCCCAATGAATTCAGTGATCTGAACAACTTCTCAGCAGGTGCTTTCCAAAGGGGTTCAACTGAGGCTATACTCCAATAGCTACTGTAATTTTAGATTTTGCCATTAGCACAGAAGGTGACAAGCAAAGGGAAAACTGCCACAAATGTAGCAACAGAAATCACTCTGAAGCTGGCTTGATAATTTTCAAGCCCAATGTGGGAGAGAAGAGGCATTACTAATTACTCTTCTGTCAGTGACTGCTAACACAAGCCCCAGAGCTTTCAGACTGCTACAGAAAGAGAAGGGCTAGGAGTGAACCAGGCTGACCAATATCTGTACATACCTAGGGAAAGAGATAAACAGGGATGCATTGAAAAAAACAAACAAAAAACCCAACACCAACCAAACTTGACATGTTTCAAAAACAGGAACCAGCTTGCTTAGGGAATCTAAAAGCAGCACTGCTGGCCTGCAACAAGAATCTCCTCCTAACTGCCAAAAAGGCATTAGAACACAACCATGATGAGGATTCAATGGAGGATTCTTGCACCCTGAAAGGAGGGGAGGTCTACTAAATGAGGGAGGGCTGTTAAAATAGATGAGTAAGCAATTCAACCTGAGGTAAGAGAATTCCATCTCCAAGGACTTTATTTCTAGGGCTACTACTCCAGTCCTAAATAGAAAGGAACAGATTCAAAGTAAAGTAAAGTAAAATGGAATCCCTCTCCACTTCTTGACTTAGCTTCCATCATAAATGCGGCTGCTATTCTACACACTTCAAAGGTAGCTGTATCTACAGTTGGACAAGTACAAGAGAGAGCACACAGCTGAGCATGTGATCAGTTTTTGCATGTCCAATAATGCTCCAGCTGAGTAAATTTGCCTCTCTGTTCATGGATCACCAAGATCCATCTCACCTATCAGTTCCCTGTTATAGGAGCATCTCAGCCTTCTTTTTTGGCCTTTGACACAGCAGTCTTGTTTGAATACTGCAACATTTTTAGTCAACTTGAGTTACTGGGCTCCGCCTGGGAGTAAGTGGATGAACTTTAATGCTCTATATTACACAGGTTTACACAAGATGCTCTAATGGTCCCTTCTGACCTTAGAAGTTATGAAGCAGTATTGAGATTAGTCAGTCTAGCTGCAGGGCTTTAGCACAAACTGATATATCCGATCTGCTTGCCCAGACAATTTAGACTTAAAGTTGGGGTAGAGAAATCCCACTTTCAATTTGGAATAGGCTATGCACTTCTACACCATACAATTAAAAAAAAAAAAAAAAGAAGACTATCCCCTATTGTAGGACTTGTAGGTGAAAAGTAGTATTTTGAAGAATAAGATACAATTTCACCAGTTACATCAAGTTAAATGGTTTCCCAGCACATTACAAAATTACCTGTACATTATAGCACCACTATTACAAAACATCTGGACATGCTCCAGACTTACACATGAAGTTGGGGATTAGGATGCCAATGAAGGCCATTTAAAGTGGGTTACACCCAAGGTTTGGACATGACTATACTAAGAGACAAAAGTCTTGCAATCTATAAAAGCATACCGGGGCTAAAATAGAGGCCACTTTTATTACATCAGACATTTAAAAAGGGGTAGAATTCTGCCTCTATAACATCACTGTGCCTAGCTTTCTGTAACTCAACTAGCAAATCATGAAGGATGTTTCTGAACCTGAAGATGATACAGGATGAGTGCGAAGCATAAGCCTTGCTACCAAGGCTGAAATAGATGTTTCTAATTCTTGACAGGTAACCCCAGGAAACTGTCTTTGCCCCAGTACCATACACCCCTTTGATTCATTTGAGCTGCATATCGAAAAGACCACAGTGTTTAAAAAAAAAAATCCTGAACAGAAAATCATGAGGCAGCTGCAGTGGAACGGTGATATATTCACCTCCTTAGCTCCAACCACTGTTGTCACAGTAGTAGCTACAAGCAGAACACAAAATAACTTGCCAGAGCATGTTGTGCAATGGAAACAGAGTCTTTTGAAGGCTGGACTTGTCAGAAACAATTGGCTATATAAAGATTCAGCTCCACTGAAGCAACAGTGTCTCATCTCCCAATAAAAGCATGGGGATGATAGCAGTTGCTATCACAGGGTGGCAATAGAGGAAAAGTAGAGGTTAAAATAGACGCTGGAAAGTCTTCTACTAAACTGTATTTATCTGCATGTAGAGTCCACCACTCAACTTCCATGGAGAAGAATTCAACCTGCAAAGGACCAAGGCTTTTCCAAAAAACAAAGGGTCTGGGAATCTATTTCCACATACAAATAGCGACATCTTGGCCTAAGGCAGGAAGAGCTATATCCAGTTATTGCAAAATAAGAAAATTAGCAACTGTTCATGCTGTGATAACGACATCCTTCTACTTCACCTCTTGTGTAAAGGGACCAAATTTTCATAGGGGAACCCAAAACCTTACATTGTAGCACTCTTTCTGCATGCATGCTCTGCAGGGCAGATCCATGTAGCATTTGCTCTTCTTAACAGCCTTCTGCGTATGAGAAAGACATGAAGAACACTTGCGACCAGCACAGGGATGGGAAAGCCATGCCACATCTTCCTCAGCCTCAGAAGATGGGCACCACAACCGTATCTAGTATTAGAACTGGCCAAAAGATTCACTGCACATGATGTCTCCTAGGTAGCCAGATCCTTAAGTATACAGGCAATAGAGTGACAGCACTGAAGGCTGGAGAGATTGTTATGGGTCATAAACATCCCAAATCCATGTTTGTTCCTCTATTCACTTATCCATGTATGACTTGACTGTCACTTAGCAAATTCTGCTGTCTACAGAAATGAACTCAGAGTAAAACAGGCAGTAGTCTGAAGGGTGGTCTGTTTTGTTCCAAAAGATGATTTCCTTTGCTGGAACTGTCAACTCATGTCAGGTACTGCACCACAAGGAACATGATCACACAGGTCAAGAGCATTCCACCAATCATGAAGTATTTGTCCTGGAAGGCCCTCTTCTCAATCAGTCGCATCACTGTGTTTGATAAGCCCAGCATGTTGGCAACATCTAAGATCTTCTTATGAGTGTCCTGAGTGACAAGGAGAAAAGAAAACATTAGCCTTATCATTCATCCCTTCTCATTTCACATTTTAAGGACATCTTAGCATCTTAGAAACAAGTGACCATAAAATCCCCAACTGGCCAGAGGGAACTGAGCCAACAATACCCACAACTAAAGTGGGGGTGTACAAATCAAGTGAATGGGACAAAAACCCACACCTGTAGTGAAGTGAGAAGTCAAAGGCTCCAAACAAGGGACCCTGAAGAGGACACTAAGAAGAGAAGCCCAGACAATATCCACTGCACCAAGTAGATATTAACAGAGTTTTTCTGAGTGGTGTCATAGATGCATAATATAATAAGAGCATGGAAGATCTTAAAGTTAGATGGCCTTTCCCAAAGTTAGATGGCTCTTCCTAGACTGATGGATGGCCAGTGCCAAGAAGAGCTTGATTTATAGCCTTGGTGACTTCTGACAGGGTGTTTAGAAATGAAAAGGCACTAGCAAAGACAGCCAAAACCTCAACAAGAGTTTCTAGAAGAGAAAGAAGCGCTGTAACTAGGCACTGAAGAGGCAGGCTTGAGCCTGGGCAGCTGCCTCACTGCTGAAGGGGCAAATGCAAAGGGTGTCTGCAAACCATGCTAAACACACAGCTGTGCACATAGCTCTATTAAGAGGCCATCAATTTATCCCCCTGGCAGGCTGTGGAATCAGGATGCAATAGAAATGGCCTCCTTAGTGATCCTTGCAGGGGGGCAAAGTCCTTTGTTATAAGGCAGAATTGGTGGGGTGGTAGGGAGGGGGGGAAGAAAAGCACTGGTGCAAAACAAGTTCAGAGGAGCCCAGTTGGATACTACTCAGTAGGCCTGTGCGAAGCGGCTAGTATTTCGCTTGGGATTCGGCCGATTCGGAGGACAGCGGTTCAATTCGGTGATTCGAACCACTGTCCCGAATCAATTCGGCCAAATCTGATTGGGAGATTTGGCTGCTGCCAAATCAGCCAAATCTCTGAATCACACAGGCCCCGTCCCCCACCTGCTCTCAATGGCTGCCCCAGCTCCCGGCTCTTTGAAACAAAAAAGAAGCCCCCACTCACTGGCTCATGCCTGGTAGGGGGCGATTCCCCACTGCCCCCCACCACACTCCATCACGAGCCCCCGACTCCTGCCTGCTCTCCTAGCCCGCCTCATGGCTTCCCCGCCTGCCCCAGCTCCCAACGCTTTAAAAAAAACAAAAACAAGCCAGACTCACCAGCTCCTGCCCAGGGTTGGGGTGGGGGTGGCGGCGGCGAACACAGCAGCGATCCCCGTGTTGCGTGGGGGGCTCTTCCATTAGCCCCCCAAAGCCCTGAAGCTGCTGCAACAGCCAGTGATTCCAGGGGTTTTTTGTTCTCCAGGGGCTTTTTACTCTCCCAGCCCCCCTCATGGCAGGGCAGCCACGAGGGGAGCTGGGAGAGCGGGCAGGGGTCGGAGGGGGTTCGTGGCAGAGCCCCCATGCAGCATGGGACAGCAGGGATCGCCCCCCAGCCTGGCAGGAGCCGATGAGTCAGGGCTTTTTTTTTTAAACAACCAGGAGCTGGGGCTGGGCAGGGATGGGGCCTGGCAGAGGTCCCCCCCATGGTCCCCTCTCCCCTGCCTCCTACTTACCAGGTCCCAGTCCGGGTCCAGCTCCCTGCTGCAATTAGCAGGGACTGCCCAAATTGCAGAAGCTTTTGGCATCTTTTCCAAATTGATTCAGAGAGCTTCAAATTGATTTGGACCTTTTAATTGGTCCCCTGATTCGATTCGGATTTGGAGATTCGGCCGCCGAATCAGGTCGAATCTCCTCCAAATCGAATCAGCACCCAAAGCTTCACACAGCCCTACTGCTCAGCAGGTAGATGGATAGGATACTACATCACTGGCTCACATACTGGGTGTGTCTGCTTCTGTTGGCCAATTTCTGATGCAACCACATGTGCACAGCAAGGGACACTGTGCATCAGGGGTTCTAAGAAGAGGCCTTCACCTCCGATGATCACAATAGATCTAGTTACATATACCATGCTCCAGGTCCTAGTAGAACATCAGCATTTCAGAGATCTTCAGAGAGGCCTCTTGGCTCAAAGGAAAGAACTCAGACTGAAGTTGTTTAGCACTGGGATGTGGAAAGCATGGAGAGTAGCATGTTTTCATCACAATACCCTACCATCACACTTCAACTCTGAACAGTAGGGGGGCATCCTAGGCAGTTCAGCCTCACTGGTCAAATTAAATCCTGTGTCTTCAAGAGAATAAATGGTGCTAATTAACAAATGTGGAAGTAGTTTTGGAGAGTAACCAATCTAGCCATGTTTGAATGGACACCATATGTTACACCCATAATCTGAAAGCAAACAGATTTGCAATACTGTAGGCACAGGGGTGCCAGATTTGCCCAGCCCCCCCAAGCTAGATCCAGACCACAGGGCTCCCTGGGGACTGAATTAAGACCCATCTCCAATAGCAGGGTGAGGGGTGGCAGCACAGTGGTTAACACAGCCACTGCTTACCCTGCCCGCACAATATGCATCCCGTGAGGCTGCATACGTTGTAATTTGGAGTCAGACCCTACCCTCAAACTCCTGGCACCTCTAGGAGTCCCACAGGTAGAGTGAAACTGCTCTATGGGACATATCTTTGATACTCCTACCATAACATATCAGTGGTATTTGTTATGTATGGATGGGTATTTACTCAGTTTATTGAAATTAGCTTCCTCTCTTCAGCAGGTGAGACCTGATCAGGCTTTCCCATTCCTCCCCAGAGAACTCGCATTAAAACCCTGGACCACACACACTTCGAAATTTAGCATTCTGCTGGTTTCTAGCAGGCCTATTCTAACTCCATGCTCTTTTGCTAAGTGATGGTACTGCCAAAAAGTACAAGCATGCTTCAGCGAAGCATTTAATTTTGCCTTTCTTAGAAAAAAGAAACCCATTACATGGCTTTTTAAATTAGCATGTTAAAGGCTGCAGGGAAAAAAGAAGGTTGTTTAGTTACTACTGTAAGAGAAACAGGTATATCCTTTGGATAAGGAGCTAGGACCTTATTGGTTTTGGGATACTTGTTCTCTTCTTGCACCCATCTAAACTTGAGAAATAGGAGGTCAAGTAGTCCAGACTTTCCCCAGATTCATTCTAACATCCATGGAGAAGACTGGGCTGGGGCCACCTCTGCCAGAATATTAAAATGTTAACAAGCAGCATCTTGGACATTACAAGGGTTATGGTGAGGCAAACTCTAAGGAAAAATACATAAAAAGCACATTCATGAAAACATAAGAGAAATTCTCAGTCCAGGAAAGATGTGAAGCCTGTGAAAGCAGGAGGTTAACACTGGCATTGGGTGGAGGGACACTATGCACCACTTCATAACTTCACTACTCTTCAATACTAACCTGCAGTATCCCTGCCATTCCACTCTGAACCCTTACAGTCAGAGACAAATTTGACAAGGGATGTTGTGCTTGTGCAGTATGACCAGAAGTGCCCATTACAATCTAGTATTTTGTTCTCCCTCTTTACAGCAGGTGCTTAGACAGGCTATAAGAAAGTGATCACTACACCACTACAGCCCAGCTGCAGAAAAAGATCCCAGTTTCTAGTGCTCTACCCAAGCTACTAGTCCATCCTGTCTTCAAAAAATATTTAAAAGTTACTTCTTACAGGGTACTAGGATGTAAAGCTCTCAGGTTTAATTAAAATGGCTTCATCATCATAAATGCAGAAATTTGGACTCCTTTTGGCAAAAGGGATGCCCCCACCTTTAGTGTCATTCTCTGGTCCCTCAGCCCCTGCAGGATGCTGGTCCCACTGCCAATAAGATCATCCATGCCACGATGGGCATTCTGGAGGGAGTCGTTAAACTGTAATGTTTCGTCGATCGGTATGGTGGTGTCAGAGTCCTGTGGGGGAAATGCAGTGTCTTGGTTACCTTGCTGCTCACTCCCAGTCCCACACCCATGGTTTGATCCAAAAACACAGACATTCAAGACAAAACTGAATAGGATTTGGAGAGGATAATATCTTGCATGTGGTATTTTTGGAGGAAACTATGTATCTGACGTGAAAAATGGGTTCAGACAAGCCTACACTGACAGATCTTAAGGGCAGAGGTTCAAAAGTGATCCTCTAGTTTGACCTTACAAGGGAAAAAAATACAGCTGAAGTGGAATAATTCCAAGAATCCCACTCTTAGTGCCACAGTGAGAAAGGCACTATGATAAGAAACATTATTTATCACCAAGCAGGAAGTTTACAAAGGTCTAAGTGCAAGGGGAAAATAGATAATAGATTCCTTTTTATTTTAAGACAAAAAGGCATGACAAGATGTAAATAGCTGGAAGCTGAAGCTCGCCATTCACACTAGAGTCAAACGCAGATGAAATATTGAGAGCGATCAACCCTTTGACCAAACTTCCCTAAGGACAGGGCTGATTTGTCTTTGGAAGTTTTCAAAACAAGACTGGACTTCTTTTTTTTTCCCCAGAGAGATGCCTTGGTTCGGTGGTAGGCAATCAGTATGTGTGCCCAAGTGGCACAGGCCGCCTCTACACAGCACGTGGCAGAGGGGGCAGGGAGCAGAAAGCAGCATTGGCCAGGGGACTGGAGTGGCACTTGGGAAGGGTGTGGGGGTTAATTTGTGGCACACCTGCCAAAAAGTTATTCTAGCTCAAGTAGAAGCCTAAAATCTATTGTTATGGGAAAACCTTGATATATAGACATACAAAAAACTAGAACTCTTGGTTCCAAAATGATACCTTTTATTAGACCAACTGGAAAGCTTGCAGAAAAGGACAATTTTCTAGTTCTAGTTTTTTGTAAGTCTTTTTGTCTCAAACCAACACGGCTATCAAGTACACCCCTGAAACTTGATAGATCTATGACTTTTGTTGTAAAAGAGGTGAACACAGTGACCTCTTCTGGCCATTGAAAAAAAAAGCAGAGACCATGAATCTATAGTCACTGGAAAAGCTAAAAAAAAAAAAAAAAAAGCCAGGCAACAAAGAGTGAATTATGATGGATCTTCCATGTTTCCATCTTGTTTTATGAATAACAATCTCAACTGTGGTAAAGTAAGAGGAAGGAGGGAAAGCTGCTTGTGTACAGCAGAGATTCTCAACTGTGGTGCCCAAAGAACCTTTTAAAGGTGCCAGGGGGTGCCATACAAATACTACCACTGATTGGTGTGCAAACACCTACACCCGATTCACGAGGATGAGTAGATTTCAAATTGGGATGTTTCTGATACTGTGGATTCTGCCCTGTTGTGGTCTTTGAGGTCTGTGCAATAGAAGAATTGCTCTGTTATTTTTCCATAGTCAAAAACAAGTGAAAACAAAGAGCTGACATTTTCCTAGGGGTGCCTAGAGTCTAGAAAAGTAGTATGTTTTAGGTGAGTGGCTCTCACTAATTAACAACACAGACCCAGAGAATCCACACCACTAATCCTAAACAGATTGTGCAGATTATCACAGCAAGGTATTAAGGAGCTGATGATGCTTTTAATGTGTGATTTTAGCATTTGCCATCTGCCTACATTTATCTTTGGGTTACAGAAGAATGCTGAATAAGGGGTTTAATTTCATTCCAAGTTCTCTTTAAATGGAAAGAGAATAACAGAATGGGAATTTAAGGAGGGAGGTCAAAGTGTTTGAAGAGTAGGACTGATAGAGCTCTATTTGGCTCTGGAGCTGAATAAAGTGTTCATGGTATTAAAAAACAAAACAAAACAAAAAACCAACTTTGTTTACATGGGACAGTCAGTTCATTGTCCAAGAGGTGCCATAAAATGTTGTAACTGCACTGCTAGTATTTTTTTACTGGGGGGGGGGGGAAAAAAAAAAATCAGGAAAATCTTTAGGATAAAAGCTATATTTAAGTACCTTTGAATTAAAGAAAATGTCCAAGGCAGTGTTATCAATTTTATGAGTCCTATTTTATCAGTTAAAGAGAGCTTGATTCGAGGTTTGGTCACATGCCCGTGTCACACATTCTCTCTTAAAAAAAACGACATAAGACATTACGGATAACAGGGGGAAAATTGTGCGTCAGAGCTATTTAAACATTTTTATGGATTTGAAAATGTGTGGCAAGAATTGAGAGCTAATCAAAGGACAAATCAGAATTCATATTTGTTTGAATTTCTAACTTATTGTTACACATCTCCCTGAAGAGATCACGAACAGTTCAAAGGAAGAATCTCTCTATACTTCAGTTGACATTGACAGTATGAGCAATTCCACTGAAAATCCTCTATAGTCAGTTTCCTCTTATTTGGGTTTCTCTTATTACTGGGAAAAGAAAAATTGTTTAGTTATAGGAAATTTAATTACTGGCATGCCCACATTTGCAGAACTCAATTCTTTAAGAGAATTTAAGATGCTGCCAAGTCGGCATTGCTCAATTAAAGTTTCATTTATAATTCCAAGGTGGCCAACTACACTGCTACAAACTTTATATTGAGCCTTTTGCTTTGGCCTTGCAAGTCAAGAATTAGAGAAATCATTTGCTGTCCCTTTACAACCAGTGGGTGCCAGGACCAAAATGCAAAACCAATAGTATTTTATCATTCTAGCAAAAATGGCACCAGGCCTGAGCTAGAGAAGAAAAAGTAAAGGGTGACCCAGCGGTGATGCTCGGAAAACTTCTCTGCACATTCTCATTGGGAAAACTTCTCACTGGACAGCTGTCCTTTGAGCCTCTGCAGTGCAGCTGGCATCTCGCTGGAAAGTAACAATACAGTAGGGAGATGGAGCAACATAAACCTCCTTCCATCCAATTCAGACCCGTTAAAAAAGTTGAGAAAACTTATGAATCATTTGAGCAATTGGAAGAGTGTTCCTGTGTTCTGCCAACCAGTACTCTAGAACAGGGGTAGCCAACCCGCAGCTCCAGAGCCACATGCGGCTCTTCAGAAATTAATATGCGTCTCCTTGAATCTTTGCACAAGCATACGGTGACCAGCTTCCAAATGGAACCAAATGGAAGCAGGTCACCATGTGCTTGTGCAAAGATTCAAGGAGATGCATATTAACTTCTAAAGAGCTGCATGTGGCTCCAGAGCCACAGATTGGCCACCCCTGCCCTAGAGAGATTAAAACTCATTGACACAGATGCATCTAAAACAGGGGCTGGCAACCTCTGGCCCATAAGCCACATCTATCCCTCAAAGCCATTTTATCCAGCCAATGGAGCAAGGGGCTTCTGCAGTGTTTGTGGGGGGGGCTTCAGTGACATTTCTACGGTGTGTGCAATTGGGGGGGGGGGTGGCTTTGCCTTCGTGGCAGGGAGAGAAACAGTGGTGGCAACACTGCAGGGGGAAGCACTGACTCTGGTGGAGCAGGCCAATTTGGAGGTGTCCTGTGCTCAGAGCTTAGCTCTACTGAGGCAGCTACCCACTGCAAAACACTGCCAATCCAAGCTCTGAAATACCACTGCAAAATGATAGCACTTTCCAACCATACTGCAGCTCCCAGGAAGTGTTTTTTAAAAATAATTTTATACTATTTCAAAGCCAACACCTAGTCCTGTTTTGGTGTGCTTGCATGAGCTAACATATCACTGAACAGAGCAAAAGCAGGGAAGTTTTTCTAGAGCAATTATTCCTCTTCTGTTGTTGGCTCTGCTTTGTAAATTGCCCTCTAACCAAGCCCAGTGTTACCTTTTCTATCTTTACATACATTTGCAGCATCTTACACAAATCCTAACCCCATGCTTCCCCCTATCAAATGGATAAGGTGGATGCTTTATGGAACTGCCCTATGTTCTAGAGCAAGGAATATTTACATTAGCGGTAAACGTGCGAGCCAGAAGTTCCTCTCGTTGTTTCTCCTGCTGTTCCCGGGCATAACGGCGATGTTGGAAGTTCCTCAGTGCTGTCTGCAGGTGCTGGACATCATACTTGAGCTGGTCAACTCGGCTACACAGAATCAAAAAGAGGAGGAAAATCCCAAGGTTAGGCAACATAAGGTAGCATTTTTTTTGGTCTTTAATTTGTGATAGACAGGGCATTAAAGATTAGAGTACAACTAATGCTAAAAAGAATATTTTGTCCACACCTAACTTGTCTTTGAAAAGTCAAGTGTCAGAAGCCAAAATTTCATGCCACAGTTCAGAGCAAAACAGGTATGCGATTACTTACAAATGGGCAAAGGATGAACCCTGAGCTGCCTCATGCATCCTCTCTTCAGAGTAGCACATAAGCCTTCCTTAAGACAGATTTGTGCAAATTCTAAGATTTGAACAATTTTACCTCCTTTACTTCTTGGTCCACGACTCCAGGTGAGTCATTTCACTACTAGTGAAAAGAGATGCTGTTCCACAAACGTCTGACTTTTTATTATACTTTGTCTTTAAAGCTGGGATTTTCAAGGGAGCAAGAACATCCAAGAGAAAGAGTACCTGGCAAGAATTTTAGACCAGCAGCTGGCAACCTTTTCAGGCTGAGGGCCAGAATGTCCAGCACAGGTCAGAGGCAGACAGCTGGCAGGAGATGGCCTGCCACTGGTGCTCCTCTCCAGAGCAGCACAAGGTGAATGCCCACCACCAAACACTACCAAAGACTCACATGTGCAGGCTAAATCAAACAGCTCCAGGGGCCAGAAATGACCCACAGGCCACAGGTTGGTGATCCCCGTTTTACATCATTTAAAAAAAAAAATGTTAATTTTCACAACCAGTAATCAAGCAGGAGATCAATACCTCAAACTAAAATCTCTCTCTCAAATTAATATCCTCACAGATCCCAAGTCACAGTGAAGTCACCTAATAAGCAGGCTGCCAAGACTGAAAAGACTCTCAAGTCTTCCACTTCTACAGGGTGGACACAAAAAAATAGAGCTTCCATCATGCCATTCCAAAGAAGCATAAGAGAAAAATAAGTCTGTTTTGGAACACTCTTCCCTAAAAATGGCCATGTAACAAGCTGAAAATGAGATTTAGAAGGGTTAAAAAAATTCATCTTTAATAGCAGCACTGATCTAGAAGTAATACACAGAGTATTCCTCACCTGTTGTAAATTCTTCAAGGTCGTATGTTTTATGATAAGGATATATGGATACCACACCTTTTGGAGCTGGCTGGCCAAATCAGCAAAAAAAAAAAAGACCAAAAAACCCTCAATCCTTAGTAACCTGATGCTTAAAATGTGCCTGGGGGGCCAACAATCTGATCACCTCAGTTTAGGCACCAGTTTGAAAACAGCCAGAGAAGTTATAAACGCTACTTAATTCCCTTATGAAACAACATATCTTCTTCAAAGCAAGAGGAGAGTACAATCTATTGATTACAGCATGGAACACAAGAGTCCAAGGTACTACTTTTGGCTTTAACACTACCTTAGTGTGTCACCTTGGGGAACTCACTTCCCTTCTATGCCTCAATTCCACTGATTGTACAGACAGGAATAAGACACATGTCTATAAAGTGCTTCAAGACCTTTTGATGGAAGGAGCCACAGAAGTGTAAAGCACTATCACGGAAAGGGAAAACAAACACTTACAGTTTGGCATTCTGCCGCTTATTAGGAGGTTCTTTGCTAGACAGGATTTCCAGGCGCTCCAAGTTGCTGAATATTTTGTCTAGTCTTGCCTGAATCTCATTTTCTACCACTGTGAAGGTAAAAAAAAAGAGAAGGAACCAAGTTGTTGGAAAAGATTAAACACACAATGCATTGCAATAAAATATACATACATATATATATAATGTTTGCTTATAAGTTGAGAACGACTGGACCTATCTATTCTAAACCTTCCAAAATCACTGACTACCACCTGAAGAAAAATTATAGGCAGGCTATTATTCATTTGACCCTTTTTGGGGCTTCCAGTGACTATTTAAGGGAACAATGCTTTTCACACGGACAGTTGTGTGGCTTGCTCCAGAGCTGGTAGTTGAAGAGGGTTGTATACACTATCACCAACAGGAAACACTGCAAACATTGCTTACAAAGAAGTTCTACAATAAAAATAATTAATTTGGATGTCATTTGGAATATCGTGCCACATTAAATATTAAATGTGAAATATGTTGTACTAAGTTCTTTAAAAATAAACAATATTTTGACCTAAATATGTTGTACTAAAAAATAAGCAAACACTGCAATTACAAAAGTAATGACCCAGGTGAAGAATGAGTCCTTCTGCTAGTTAAGACCTATATCACATGATAAATTGTAGCATACTGCCTGTTCAGGGAGTTTAATGGTGGGATAAAATGGCAAACTGGCTACTAAACATGAAACATTTTCATGGCTGGTTTGTATTCAACTTTCAATATGGCATGTGTCCTGGACCTGGGGCTGCACCCTGCTGACAATCAGATGATTGTCAGCAGGGGGCATCCCTGAAGTCCCAGCTTCTTGGGCAGCTGATGATTAGGAAGCTCCCAATCCTCAGCTGCATGCCCTGGCAGTCACACAATTGGGATGTGAGGAATTTTCTCTCTGCTCCCTGATTTATAGGACCAGACATAAAATTCTTCAAATCCCAACTGTGTGATCATAGTAACGTCGGCCAGCAGCCTTGAAAACATCTAAAAACATTGCACCAGAAGAGGACAAAGAAACCCTACATCCACTCCAAAAAATCCACGTGCTTCTATACAGAAATTGTCATTCAAGTCTCTCAAAGCATCGTACAGACTGGAGAACAATGCTATAGCCACTACAGTTAGAGACTTCCTTCTATCATCTCTGAAGTGCTATTTGAATTGCCCTGAAATTTAGCACATCCCAAAGGTATGCAAGGTGTGGTTAGAGATCCCAGTTGAGAGTCATGTGACCTTGGGTTGCCAATACAGCCCTTTGAAAAAAAAGATGGGGGGAGACCATTTCTTAGGGTCGATAAACTGCTGACTGGCCAAACCTGGGGGTGGAAAAAAAGAAGAAAAAAAAAAATTAAACCATGGCTTAGATGAGGCCCCAAGAAGACTCACTCACTCACTGTTTAGTCTAATTAGTGCAGGCCACCAGCCATCCTTTTGGGGATGCACATTCAGAATTAAGCTCTACAGAGAACCACAAGTCGAATAACCACATACCTAATAGACCACACTGCACACACAAATAACAGGCCACAGAAGCAACTCAAAAGTGTTGCTTGCTAACCATTTTGACATGACCCGAGTGGAAAATTAAACTCTTGAAAAGTGGGATACACAGTTAAGGGACAGGTAACCTATGCACACACTGAGGCAGCCAGCCAGAGTGTGAGGGCATGGAAAAGCCAACCCATTTTGGGTTGTGCAAATGGTGGCTCAAGCATGACTGGGTAGATGGGTCCAAGGCCAGGGTGGGGAGCCCAGCTGATTGGTGGATTTAGATGTACAGGACCATGGTCAGTGAGCAGTTTGGCTATGTAACTAAGACTAGTGTAACAGCAGCTTCTTATACAATAAAAAACAAGACTGAAACCTGATTTTGAAAAAGAGGCAAAAAGAGAGCAGAAAGTTTCATATGAAATTAAATAAAAACAAAGGCTCATAGCTCTTTTTGGTCCACTTGGAAGTGCAAGACCATAAAAAAAAAATGAGCTAGGAGGCTTTGCAATACGTGACCTGAACCTGACAGAAATCAAGGAGATGTTGCAAAAGGTGGCTATAACAGAATGAGAGACAAGCCTAGAAGGTGGAGAAGTAGTACTGACTTGAAAAGATTCTACACAACGCGTGATCCAACCCACAGAACCCTGCCATCTGACGCCTAGTGCTGCCCCTGTCTCTGAGCAGACCTACATAGAGCATGGCAAACACCAGCCCAGCCCCATGGGCATGTGGTGACCTCCACAGCCACTGCACTGCACAGGTGGCAGTGTGCAGCACGAATGCAAGACCAGCTGAAGTGAATGCAGCACTACCCTTGATGCCAACCCACTCCAGGTGCTCCAGGACCCACGCTACAAGTGGGTCTTGGAACAGCTAGAGTAGGTGCTGTGCGTGCCATGGTTCCCAGAGGAAGCACCACAGGTACTGTAGTCCAGCCAGAGTGGGCACCTTGTGGAGTGCAATGCCTGCTCCAGCTAGTCTGGGGGCATCAGATTCTATACGCTGGGGGAGCAAGGCCAAAGAGGAGAGGGGACCTGGGAATTTAATCCTGCCTGCAGACTGGCCCTACACCATTCATCCAGCCCATGAGTTTGACCACCCTGTTCTACATGATCTCTCAAATGAATCTACATGAATATAACACACACATGGCTTGAATGTAACTGTCAAAAGGGTGATACCCTCAACTTCATATCAGGAAAATAAATGAGAACACGTTGAAGAGAGCAAAGAGGCAGCACAGTAACAAACTGAAAATAACACGGGGACTGCAATTGCACTCAGACACTGGTCATATGGTAGAAAAGGACAAAGTGACTGTTCCACTGAATAGCTTGCTCAACAGCACACAGAGGAAAAGCTGTCTTGACCAAAGACTGAGAAGTTGAGATAACAACAGATGATCTACTAAACAAGGCTGACACCATCACAATTAGGTTTCAGATCTCAAGGGTGTGCAGGCCGGGGGCGAGCCGGGCCCGTCTTTGTGCACACGGGCTGTGGCCAGCAGCCTAGGCACACAGGGCCGGAGGAGACCGGGGGTGAGCTAGAATTAGTCACGGAGGCGTAATGGTTGATTTAAAGATTATTTACTTACACCCAAGATGGTCGTGGTGTAGGCTGGACAGTTTCCAGGTGCAGCTCCGCTTAAATCCTCGTTGGAGGACTACGACAAATTCGGTTCTCTTGCCCCGGAGTTTAAAGCTCCGTGGGTTCGGTAATTTCTCTCCCACGGAGTTGTCGAAGCTCCGTGGGTTCGGTTCTCTGGCCCCGGAGTTGTTAAAGCTCCGTGGGTTCGTATCTTCAGTATGCAGGAAGGGATACGTCTAGGAATTTATCAGCGACGGGGAGAGGCTAGAGGCTGTTCAGGCCTCTGTTGCCTTCTTAAGAAATGCGTTGGGTCCGTAAGGATCCGCGGCGCTTAGAGATCTTCACGCTCTCCCTCTCGAGCTCCAATTGCTCTCTCTCCAACTCATTTCTCTCCAACTTGGGTAGAAACCACCCAAGCTCTTTATACAGCTAGCAAGCCAATCGCTAGCCACCACGTGTGCATGTATTAGAATCGGCCAATAATGTGGCACGAATCTTCATACAAATGGCAGGAACTCCTTTGCACCGTGCATTTCCTGGATGCAAAAGAAATGCACCATGCAAAGAAAGCTACAAATTTGGTGGGAATACTCCGTTGCACCGGGGTTCTCTTCTGCAGCAGAAAACTCCACTGTGCAAAGAAGCTGCAATTTAGCGGGAAAATAATTTAACAGTGCCAAAGCACACACAAACAAAAAAATCACAACTTTGGGTTGTGACAAAGGGAAGTGAGGGTACCAAGATATGTTTAATGTCTGAAAGCTAAAGTTTAGAGAAGTAATATCAATAAAATATAACTGGTCATCCCAGAGGCAAGGATTTTTGTGGGTACCTTTTATTGGACCAACTACACAATTGGGATAGACTCAGCCAAGCTTCCAAATGCAGTGCAGGTGACCCTGCAGCGCCTGTGCTGGAGGCTAACCACCCCGACCATATATTCTAAAATAACTATCACCTTAAGAAAGGGACCCTGGCATTTCTAAAGCTATCTTAATGACAACCCCTGTGGTTGAAAACACCAAGATATTAGGATGTAAAAGGATGAGATCAAATATAACGTAGAAAATATAATATCGCTATTTAAGTCAGTGTTTCTCAACCCGTGGTACACATACCCGAGGGTACGCGAGACATGGGCAGAGGGTATGCGGGTGCTGCGTTTTTAGTTTGGCCCAACCCCCACCCGGCAGGTTGGAGGTGTCTTTGCCTGTTTGGGCCAGAAGTTCTGGCTGCCACACCTCCCGCCGCTTTCACTCCCCAGCATCAGTGTGCTGGGAGATAGGGAGGGGGCCCCCGCGCAGGCTGCTTTGCCCTGGGCCGTAGTACACGAGGAAAAAGTGGGACTTGGCTTGCAGCGGAGAAACCAGAAATGCCACGGTTGGATTTCTGGTTTCACTTTTGCCACATCAATCAGCAGGCGGTACGTAAGGTACCAAAGGTTGAGAACCACTGATTTAAATAACAGTTCCCCCTCATTTGGCTGCTGTGTGCAGTGCTGGTCCTCCATCTCAAAAAACTTAATTTTAGAACCATGGCTGGTTCTGAGAAAGGAAGTGAGAATAGACAAGAGCCTGTGAAACCCAAAAGGAGGGGTTGGCATTATTTTCTTTAGAAAACAGACAAGTGGGGATGTGACAAAAGTACATAAAAATCTAGGAAAAGGAGAGCATGGAGTTCTTGTTCCTTGTCTCCACACACTTGAACAAGGGGACATTAAAGAAATTCAGAAACACCACACTTTTCATGCAAGTAAGCAAGCTGTGAAACTCACTGCCATGGGATTGCAAGGCCAAGAATTTAGGATGATTCAAATGGGCTGGACATTTATATAAACACACTCAGAGTTAAATTACGTAATACGAGTAAAACACATGGAGTCCTGCTTAAATGCCTGTTCGGTTTCTAAGATATGAAAGCTTCTTCCACCCTGGTCCAGAGCCTTTGGTGCTGGTTGCTACTGGGGACAGAATACTGGATCATATGGAACTTGGGTCTGACCTACTTTGCTTCACTGCCTTTCTAAAATAGAATATAAAAGTTGCCAACGGTTAAACTTATGACATCGGGTACAGCTAATGGAATCGCAAAAGTTCAAGGTTCAATGACAAAAAGAAACTCAGCGCACATGCACACTGGACTTGGACCACCCACTTCAGCTACTCACAGTGCACAGACTGCTTGTCTGAGGTTTCCAGATGTCCCATGTAAGACTGGACCTCCTGGATTTGCCTATCAAAGAAACACAAGGACAATATGGATCAACTGCTATTCAAACAGACTGTTGTTCAGTACAAAGTACAGAACAGGGACGGGGGGGGGGGGGGAATATACACACACACACACACACACACACACACACTCTAAAACATAACACTCAAAACAAGGTGCAAAATGGATTTCCCTCTACTCGGCCCTGCCCGCAAGGGACTCTGATGGGTTGGGAAGCTGGACAAACGACTGACTGAGGCCTGCACATGAGTCCTTTAAACTTCCTGGCTCCCAGGCAGGCCACCTTCACCCTTGCTGCCACGTGGCAAAGGGACCAGGGCTCCCTGCCAGCGTCGCTACCTCTCAGTCCTGCTGCTGCTGCCATTTATTTTCAGGGAGCACCTTTGCCTTGGCCTCCTCTCAACAGCAGGAATTGCCAGGGGGCACAGCCCTGCCCCAGCGCCAGCTATAGCCCCCTCACACTCCCCACTGAACTGGGCTGCTCCGGGCCTCTACCCTGCCCCGGCACCTTCTCAGGGCACCCAGTGTCGCGCAGCCCCTCACCCTTCACTGAGGAGCTGCTCGTGTGCCTGCGGGGACCCTGGTTTCTCCTGGGCAGCAACAGGGCTAGAGCGGCCAACCAGCCTCCCTGCGGAGGCCTGCCAAGCCTCCAGGTGCCTCCTCTCCCTGCCTCCCCCCGGGGGGGGGGGAGACCAGGCAGACACGACGCCCGTCCAGCTGCTGCTCAGTCACTAAATGCTTTGTCACCGAGCGGCCCTCTGGGGGCAGATCGCCCATGGGAGGCGGGGGGAAGCCCAAGCCCGAACCCAGCGCTGCCCAGCTGCCGTGACGCACAGACTCCCAACACAGCCCGCTGCCACCGCTCACTTGTTGGTCTGATGATAGAGCGTCTCCATGGCGGCACCCGTACAGCTGCCGGCCCGCCGCCCGCCACACGTCACCTCAACGAGCCGCTTCCGGCTTCCAGCTTCCGGCGGGGTCCTGCTCATTTCCGCCGAGGCTGCCCTGCGAGGTGCCTGCGCGCGCAAACGTCAGGCGCGACGCTGACAGAACATCCCCCGCCCCGCCCCGCCCCAGCCTGGGCCTGAGGGAGGCCCCGCCCCCGACGCGCTGGGGGCGGGGCGGGCCGGGGGTTGAGCGCCCTGCTGGGGGTGCGGGGATGCCCCCACGTGATCGGAGGGAGGCTCACAACCGAGCGGCACGAGCGCGGGGGAGGAAGTGCGCAGGCGTGGGGGAGGGGCCGCGGGGGCGCCCTGGGGTCAGCGGCGGGGTCGGGCGGTCGTGCGGGTGCAGCTTGTTGCTGCTTCCGGCCTGAGGGCCGCTTTGGGAACCGGGCAGGCGAGCGGGGCCTGCGCCATCGGGAGCGGGTGTGGGCGGATTTGGGAGCTGCCTCTTGATGCTTTCCTGGGGAAGGAGCACCAGCTCGTGCTCCTAGATGCATGCATGTTGAACCTTTGACTTTCAGTCAAATACAACTTGTCTTTATTTGTCCACAGACTGAGCTGACATGGAGCCAGCGCCCCTCCGTGTTCCTACTGTGCATCAAATAGGCCCATGCCACCCAGCAAACCACACCTTACTCTTTCTGCAAATGAAAACAGACTCTCAGCAGCACCTTCATGATGAAAACAGAGTTGATGGATTGATGCTTTTTTCCCCTCACATTCAAAAAATAACTTAAATTTAAACGGCATCTTATTATTTTAATCGCTTCTCGCTGGACGTGTCTACATGTGCATTTATGCCCATGTAAATTTGCTGCGCAGTAAGCAGGTATAGGCCAGTGTCTACTCATGCAGGTGTTAAAGTGCATTAACGCTGTGTATAAACTCAAGTCAGCCCACACACAGTGTTACTAATTGGGTGTAAATGTGATACCTGCATGACGCAGATATCAAACTTACACTCAAGTCAGTGTAAATTACCATATTTACTGCACAGTACAGGTGTGCACGTGTAGACGTGCCTATACGCAGTAATTTCGGTTACTGTGCAGTAAATGTGCACATGTAGACACCTGCTGATAATGACAGAGCCACTCAACTAGTACAAAGTGGCCTAGTGAGACTGACAGTGAGGGAGCCAAACAAACCCTGTTCCAGCTGAGCATTCCCCTTGTGTTCCTTGTGCTCCCCCTCATACGATCAGAAAATTAGGGCTGGAAGGGACCCCAGGAGCTCATCTAATCCAACCCCCTGCTGGCCCCACATGCTTTCAGAGCTTCCAGACCTAGGAGAAAGCCTTGGATGAAGTTAGTGGTTCCCAATCATATGACTGTACATAAATGATATCCTACACAAATAGTTATTGCTTGTCCCTGAGAAGGAACCAAACTGATGTACATTCTGTTTTGGGCTGAATGAAGTGAGGCCTCACGTGACCAGTTGCAGTGCAGTTTTCTGACCAAAAGGAATTGGTGGTTTTTGGGGTTGTGAACTTGGCACTGATATGTACACAGTGGCAGAGCTGCCTCTCAACCAATGGATACTGCAGTCTCATGACTGCCTTTCTGGTACAATTATAGTGCAGGGAAGTGGGGAGGAGGTACCACATGCCTTGGGAAAACATCTTGCTCAGGCAGGTCTGAAATCAGCATGTTGATCCAGTTTGAAGGATCTTGATGAGCTGCTGACACTTGTCATACCTTGTCTTTTGCCCCCATTCCCTGAGGGCATTTTTCTAGATAAAAAATGTTTCCGTGTGGAACAAAGCCCATGTATCTACAGCAAGCAAAATGTTCCCTTTTTCTTTATGTATTAGTGGCAAGATTGCTAGTTGAATGCTAAATTTAGGGTTTCTATAACAAGTAATGGGATAGACAGAAAGAGAGTGGTCTGGATTTTCAGGCCTTGGGAGTAGGAGTTAGAAACCATGAATTTTCTTGAAAGCTGAAAGAGTTTGGCCTGGAAGTTGCAAAGGATGAAATGCTGGAATGTTGCATCTAGCCTTCTCATGGATCCATCTCTCCTGTGAACCAAACAGTATCATTATATTCCTTTATAAATCGACAACGTGTCCATGCCTTGAATATTGTGCCCAGTTCTGGTCCCCACACCTCAAAAGGATATGGAAGAACTAGAGATGGGCAATGAGTATGATTAGTAGTATAGAGGAGCTTCCATATGAGGAGAGACAAAAGAGGCTAGGCCTGTTCATTCTTGAAAAAATGCTTGAAGGGGAACATGATAGAGCTTTACAAAATACTAAATGGTGAAGAGAAAGTAAATAGGGATTTATTATGTCCTACTCACAATACAAGAACTAGGGGGTCACAAAATTAAACTAGTCAGTAGTAGGTTTAAAACTAACAAAGTTCCTTTTCACACAGCATGTAATTAAAGTGTGGAACTCAATGCCACAGGATGGGGAAGGTCACAGTTTATCCAGATTCAAAAAGGGATTTGACAAATTCTTAGAGGAAAGGTGCACCAGTAACTACTGAGCATGGTAATTAGGGGTACAACCTCTGAATCAGAACTTACTAGACCATAAATATTGGAGGCTGCAAGTGACAAAGGAACAGTGGAAGCAAGCCTAGTCATACCCAGTTCACTATCCCTTTCTGCATCCATTCTCAGGCAAGATGGACCTATGGTCTGCCCCAGTAAGTGGCAGTTCTTGGGCGCATCTACACATCCATTAATGCACTTTTCCTAATGTGCGTTAAATTTAGTACCTCTAATAGGTACTAAATTAATGTGCATTAGGCTGTGCTAGTGCAAGCGCACACTTTTTAGGTGATGCTTAATGCATGGTAGCCTTTTTTACTGTGCATTAGTGTAATAGCACAGTTTTTTACACACCGCCTTAATGCACAGTAAAATAGGCTACTGTGCATTACAGCACATATGTAGACATGCCCCATGAGTTCTTGTGTTCTGTCAGCTGATGCTCCAAATTCTATCAGTTCTGTAGTTATCCAGGAAGCCAAATGCACTTTTTTGGCAGGAGGACAGGGGGAACACTAATGAGTTTTGTTTAAACAGCAGGAGAAAAATGCTTCTTTTGCTTTGCACTCTGATGTCAAACCTTTTAACAGTGCATGCGAGTCAAGGGTTTTTTTTCTTGCACCCATAAGGGTTAGCAACTTTCTCTGGTAAAATTAAAGCATCTGGGGGATTTCCTCTCTAACCACCTGCCTGCAGGGACTGTGGCTTGAAAGAAACAAACTGTGTGAGGAAATAGCAAAAGCTGGCACCAGAATGTATGGCTTTTGCTGTATACCGTGTGCCAGCGATAACCTGGTATAGTTGTTAGACTTTGGGTATTTTCAGTTGAAGCCCATCAGCAAATCATCTCATTTAGTCACAACAGCCAGGAGCATGGAGGGTAAAGAAGGATTTGGTTCAAGGAAAGCCCCTGTATTGTAAACAGGATAAAAGAGGAGGGGGATGGAAAGAGCCACTTATCACTGTCTAATGTGTCCCCAGGTCATTCCTGTGCTAGCACCTTGTGGGAAAAAAGGGATTTCATATTACAGGGCACTTGTTAACTCTGAGGCCAAAGGTTGGGATTTTCTCCATCAAACAATCTACAGCCATAATGTACATTCAATAGAGCAGTTTGAACCCCTCAGCAGTGCACCTCTGTACTGCAGTCTAGTCAAGGCTGTAGCTAAAAGTCATAATTGCACCGCAGCGAATCCTCACTCTTTGTTCAGTCTCCTTTTCTTGATGTCAGGCTGTTACCTGGTCCACAGTTAACAAGATAGACAGGGCTTGCTGTTGTCCTGCCCCACTAGGAATCTTTCTGAAAAGATGATCCTGTCATTCTGTTAGGATCAGGTCCTAATAATATCTCTCTTTGTTTAGACCATCACCCCCAATGGATACACAGAGATAAATAGGTGCACGTGCATGCACACGTACACAGACACACGCACTGTCACTTCCCGGGCTTTCTAGTTGAATGTGCCTGCTTAATACTAATAACTGTGTAGCTTTGAAAGCAAAAGAGTGCTGAACCTGAGGGCATGCTGGAGGAATGAGACATTTAGATGAGTGCTTGATAGAGACTCCTGACTCAATCCAGCTGCAGGCCATGGGGCCTACATGTCCGAACTTTGACGGGCTCTCTGTTACATAAGCCAGACCTCACAGAGCGCCTCACAGTAATTTGGAAGCGTGCGGATGGGGGCAAAAGAGAGAAGATATGACAAGAGTGTCAGAGGCTCATCCATCAAGATCCTTCAAATTTGGTCAACATGCTAATCTCAGACCTGCCTGAGCAAGACTCTTTTCCAAGGCACCTCCTCCCCACTTCCCTGCATTATAATTTTATCGGAGAGGCAGCCATGAACTGCAGCGTCCACTGGTTGAGAGGCAGCGCTGCCATCATGCATGTATCAGTGCCAGGTACAAAAAACCAAAAAAGAGCAATTCCTCTTGGTTAAAAGCCGTGCCGCAGCTGGCCACGTTGGGCAAGGCACAGTGCAGATGCTGCAGCACGAATGTCAGCAGAGAATAGTTACGGGGCAAGCAAGGAGCATTCCCTCCACTGAGCAGCAATGGTGCTACAGCTATTTTCTCACTCTCAGGGGTGCAGGAGAAAGGGGCAGGATGTGGGCCTGTCTAAGGAGACAAAGGCTTGTGCAGCATCCCTTCAGCCCAATGAGTTGCTTAGCTACATATTCCCCTCTCAAGCCTCTTTTCCTGCCATTACAGCAGAGTAACAGCAGCCAGGCAACATTGCTCAGTAATGCAGGACTAGGGGAGCCCTGTACCTCTATTCTGCTGTTCACTTCTCAGTTAGCTTTTATAAGCCAAGTCAAAATAAACAGCCACTAGAGGGGGAGCCTTGCACCAGCTAAGGGAATGCTGTTAGGAAAGGTTGCTGCTTTCCTGAGCTGGGGGTGGGAATACTTTCACCCTGCAGGTCAGTGCAGAACTCTGCCCCATTTGGACTACATCAAGGCTTTGTTGCAAAGGCCCACAGCTTTCCAGTGAAAGGGAACTCCCTGCTGGTTCCTCCCCATGATAGGGCTTTAATGAGCATTGCTACAAATGGGCCAAACCACCAAAAGACATTTCAGGGGCCTTGGGGATTCTTTCCAGTCCCAATCTAGTGAGTTTGGACTGTGTAACACCACAAACCAGTACTTCTAAGCAGCATTTGGCCCTCACCATTAGAGCTGGGGTGGCCATTAGGCAATAGACCACACAACCACATTTTTTGAAGGAACAATCTGGGCAGAAGAGTCTCTGTGGGAACTTTTGAGACTAAGGCTCTTGAAAATCTGCTCTCTATTGTGGATGCTGACCACTTGGCTTTCTGGTCCTGAGCCTTTTTTTTATACTGAAGCCTAGACATCCATTCACCAAATAGTCACCAGCCCGATCCTACTAAATTGGGAGAATGGCTGTGTTTAGCGTGGCAGAGGTTTTGTCCCAGTGCTATTGCAACACTTAGCTGGTTAGATATAAATAATACTTGCACCTGGTGACTTTAAACACCTCTACAGAAGTGCTACAAAAGGTGCTAGAGACAGGCACCCCAGTCAAACAATAAAGCAGTAATAGAGCGAAGACTAGGTACTAGGACACATGTTTTCAAAAGTACTGAGTGATTTGAGGGGCTCGGTCTGAGTCATTTGGAAGGGGTGGAATTTCAGAAGTGCTCAGCAGTGTCTGAAAACCAGGTCCCTAAACTGTTTCCATATAAGAACCCCAAAACTGAGTCCAGTTGAATAGTTTCTTTGGAAATTTTAAGGCTAGGAATATTTGGGAACCCTTTCTCATTCCATTCAATAAACAAGACTTATAAGGAGTAGTGTCGGAAAATTGATCCAGCTAACCCAGGGCTGCTTTGGTCCTGACAAAGCAACAAGATTTCATGGTGATATTAACTGGAAATTCAGGAAAACAGAAAGATTATCTATCTATCTATCTATCTATCTATCTATCTATCTATCTATCTATCTATCTATCTATCTATCTATCTATCTATCACTGGCAAGAAACAAAGATTAAGGACCTGGTATCACACTGACCTTTTATTAATCTGCTGATGTCCACCAGCAGAGCTGGGGGCTTGTGGCATTCACTCCTGTGCCTCACTACCTGAGTCTAAAATCCTAAACCCTCGAGAAGTAATAATGCAAGGGATTGGTTTTATTTCTGAGGTCTAAAACGATGACTACAGAAGGTGGGGAAGGGGCTTCTTGGTGGAGAGGCAAAGAGGAAGGATATTATCCATAAGTAACAATCTTGCTCCTTTGTTCTTTCATGGAAAACTAAAAACCTGCTGCAAATGTTATAGCCCCAGTGTTATGATCCTCATGTCACAAAATAGGAAACTGAGGCAAGGTGGGGGAGACAGTCCTAGGTGGTCTCCTCCATTCCAGATAGCTCCTGTTATACTATCTCTCCCTGCCATCATACATGCTAGACTGGAAGGTCCATGAGCTGCGGCATGTTTGTTTTTAAAACACCCTGACACAAAGAGGCCCTGGGAGCTGTGCACACACAGAGGACATGAGCGCTTTTTCTGTCAATCCAGCCTGGACCAGGGAGAGCACCTGTCTGGCAGTAACAGCCTGCCAAGATCCCCTTTCCAAATAGGCCTGAGGGCAGAAAATTCCTTTGGTGGATCAAGGTTGATAAACATCTATGATTTTTTAAATAAGATTTTATTTTATTTATATCCATTTTTTTTATTAAAATTGGATTGTTATCTTGTAATTTAAGTGACGGAAGTTTTACTTTTGGAAATAAACTTTTAAACTATGAAATCCAAATGTATTACAAAATGTAGTAAAGCCTAATAATCTTTTACGATGTTTAAATAAAAATTAAATATGCTGACTCCATGGACCTCTTTCAAAATGCTTACGTTGCAGGGTGCTTGCTTTACTATACACAGAGTCAGAGGGAAAATATTTAACTTCTGAGGTCCAGCTAAATATGGGACAATAGGTCACACACTCTGTTCAGGGTTTGATCCTGCTGGGAACCCAAAAGTTTGTACTACTGAGTGCTAGAGACTGGCAAAGTCATTAAAGGCACTGGGGCTTCCAGGAGACAATCATGGATCTCGTCAGGACATTCTTGAAGCTCGCCTGGATAGTCTTATACTTCTACTTCATAGCTTCTCCCTATCTGGGTACTCAAATTTCCATACCTGTTTATGTATCCAAAATATTTAAGGCTGTTTTATTTAATGTATGCTGTGTCCATGTTTACATTTCCATTACCATCCTAAAGGAGCTGTTTGAGATAGATCCTGAGCAAAAATTTAATCATCTGCTAAATAATCACTATGTCATTCACCATTTTCTGCATTACTCAAAATGTAAGATAAATAAGAACTTGAAATATTAAATATTAAACTATATAATTGTTTTAATATATATCATTTTGGCATACCTTCCTAAGTACCAGAAGAAGTAGTAGATTTCTGCTAAGTCTATGTATGCCTACATGTTGCAGTGCCTTTGTCTACTACCCCCGCAAATCCTGCAATCCTTGTTCAGTATGCACTTGATCATTCTTCAGACAAATTCCCAGAGTAAGAGCTAAGGACTAAGTAAAACCCCAGTACAGTCTTGCAACAGTAGAGACATGGTAGTTCAGTTCAACCCGTTTACACTGTCTCAAAGGATTCATTGTAAACAAAAACTCCCTGAGGTCCAGATGTTGCTTAGGAAAGTATGGATATGGGTGACTTTCAGGCCATATTTTGAGTGCTTGAATGTAGCTAGAGCAGTGATTCTCAAACAGAGTGCCATGGCACCCTGGGGTGTCTTGAAATCCTTTCATTGGTCCCACAGGGTGACAAGCAATGTTAGCACTGCTAGGTGTGCAAACATGAATCATAAAATAAACCCAGAGATTGCAAATAGGAATTCATAGTGTTAAAAAAAATCCTTGCTGTGGTCTGAGTTCTTCACAAGAGAAGATTTGTTCTTTTATTTTTCTGTAGTCAAAAATGAGTAAAAGCTAAGAGCTGAGATTTTCTAAGGAGGCCACGAGACTATATGGATGCCTTGAGAATAAAAAGGTTGAAAAGCACTGAAGTAATATGTCAAGGTGCCCAACGGTGTCCTAGCATTGCTCTGAATTTGTACCCGTGTTAGGGAATAGGTAAGGTACCAGCAGGTGGCACTCAAGAACCCCTGTGGGGTGTATGACACTACTGTGCTTGGCAAGGGACTTCCTTTGCATTGACAGTCGCCACCCAACATGTTGAGGTCTGCTGAAAATCCAGGCCTTGTTGTGGGTTCAGTGGCATTCATGGAAACCTGGCTCTACAAGTATAACTTTGCTAGCCTATCACAATGTAGTAGGAGTATTTTGACTCCATTATCTTGAAAACTAGACCTACAGGGCCCAGTCAAGATTAGCACCTTAGTTATTCTAGACACTGTAGATGTACATAATAGGAGACTCTAAATAGACAGGGCAGCAAGTGACTTACCTGAGGTCACCCAGCAAATCAGTAGCACCTGCTTTCCCCCTCTGATTTCTGGGCCTGACTGTACCCGCAGCAGTGCACACACCTTCCAGGACACAGCTCCAGCCATCTGTTCCTTGCCAGATCTGAATTTTTCAAGGTGTAATTTTTGTCCATTCTGGATAGTAACAGTGAATTACTGCCTGTGCTTTGCTTCCATCAGTTATCTCAGTATTGCTATCAAGGTGATGGTAGTCATGCATTCACTGCCTGCTCTGACCATAGCCCTGTCAGAACCGTCTGTGTCAGTGCTCTGAGGCTCCAGAACAGACGTCCAGGGTTATTCACACCACCTATCACAGCTGAAGGCAAAATGCTTCTGCCGATTTACACAACTAAGCACCTAGCTCCCTAGCGTCCTGCTCATCTGCTGTCTTCCTCCCTACAATGCTGCCTCTACTGTTTTCCAGCCTAGAGACAGAAGTTACCCAAAAAACGGTTTATGTCGTCAGAAACTGGTTTAAACCTGTAACAGAACAGAAGTTCAGTGCACATAAACCGGTTTCAAAATGGCTGAAACTAGTTTAAGATAAACCTGGTTGAATGTAGTACCAGACTTAACTGATTTGGGTCAAACTGGCTTATGTCTGTCCCAGACCCCTTCCTGGTTCAAGTTAAATCACAATCCCCCAGCATGCTTTCCAGCCCTGGGCTGGTCTGGGATGTGCTGTCTGCTCCAGCAGAGAAGGGTTTGGGGGATGGGGAGGCAGGGACTGCCCCCCCCCCCCCCCCCCGGCAAACCCTGGTTGGGCCTGGGTCCAGGGAGAGGGGTTAAACTTCCCTTCCCTGAGTACAGAGCTGTCCTGTCCTGCTAAAAACTTACTGCTTGCTGCGACTGTGGACTATAAATCCCAGAGGCAGCTGGAAGCAGGAAATGAGGAGCAACACTGCAGAGTCCTGCTGTTATAATTCTGGACTGAAAATCCCAGAGACCTGGGGGACATCAGGAAGAGGAAGCAAACACAGTCCATGCTGGCTGTGTGCCAGAGAGCTGTGTTCTGGCGCCCCCTGGCTTCTGGTCTGATCCACCGCAGGTATGTGGCTGCATTTCCTGAATCAAAACCAAATGTGTCAAGTTGCTTCTCAGTTTAATCTCTGAAGTTTCGACTAACCTGTAAAGACTGAAGTGATTCAGCCTTGGGCTTTTTGACTCTCTGTACTTAGCCCGAGTGTTAAACTGTTACATGGCACAATTTAGAACTTCTTTGCACCAAAAGGCAAACAATGATATCCCCTTTTGGTCAGTTTCTACTACCATTTACATAAGAACATTATTGAATTGCAACTTTAAGCCAGACTTATGGTTGCCCATACAGCCTTAATTTTTCCTTCTTGTGCCTCTGTCTTGTGTCATGAATGGGGCAGCAGAAAAGTGGGGGAAAGTATGTGGCCACATAATTAAGGACCATATCTTAATCAACAGGCAGAACAAATATTTTTAATGAATTTTTCCATTTTTTTTTTAGTTAAAGGGGACCACTAATCCTCTTAATACCTCTCGGCAGCATAGGTATAAACCTCCCCTCCAGCAGCAGAGTTTGTCTAGCTTCACACTGCTCAAGCTACACCTTTACCTTGCTCTTTTTGATTTCCAGATTTCCAAGTGCTTCGAAAAAAGTCATGGGAGGGGGGGCTCAAATCCCTACCTGATATGTGGGAAACCTGAAGCACAGGGAAGATACAGGAGTTAAAGGCCTTGCTGTGAGCAGAACCAGCTCTCTTGAATCTTAGCGCTTTCTGCTGGTCTATGCTGCTCTCCACAGCTTGTTATCAAAGCGCTATATGGATGTCAAGGATTAGATAACAGCATTTTGGCATGATCTCCAGAGGATAAAGGAGCCAAATTGCACCACCACACATGGAGCTCAGGGAATAATGGTGCCTTAGGGAGTTTCCAAACAAGAAATTCATTAAAAAGAAAAAACCGAGAGTCAGAACTGATTAAGGAGCTCAAATTTTGGCTCTGAGCTTGCAGAGCCTTCAAGGCATAACAAAGACCCAGAACCTTCTTATGGCTATACAGTGAATTCATAATTACCCCAGGTCAAAAGTTCAAAACTTGGAGACTGCTGCATAAAAAGAATGGTCACTTCTGGCCATTAGCAACTTTCAGAGACCATCTGAGGGTGGGACATTTTCTGTACTGAAAAGATCTCTCTGGATAAGTGTTTACACGGTACCCTGCGATAAAAAGCCTGAATTCAAGCCAGGTCTATTTTGACTGGGCTGCACTACGTTTTTGGTCTTGTTAGACAGTCTACATGGTACTGGTGTGTCACTCACAGGAATCACACAGCACTGGGGATACTGACAGGACACTGTCATAAATCTCTCTTAACCTGGGAGTTAGTTGCCTGAATGGAGCAGTTCCATGGACCATCTAGTCCAGTATCCCAACTATGGAATTGGCCAGGCCTGGATGCCCCAAAGAAAGATACAAGAAACCCTAAGGAAGACACAGCCTAACCACTAGGATTTAGATGCCGACTTGAGACCTGAAGCATGAGGACATATTCCAAAACTGCTATTCACGTTAACTATCCCAACAGGATATTCTTGTTATCCATACAAATCTTCAGTGCTTTCTTGAATCTTGTTAAGCTCTTGGACTCCATGGTATTTTGAGGCAGTGAGTCAAACAGTCTAATTTCACACTTTGTGAAAAAAATGCTTCATTGGTTTGGAATTTCTCATTGTTCAATTTAATTGAATATCCTCCTAATCATGTGTTAGGAGGCAGGGAGAACAGCAGCCTGTGTTCATTGGCTGTTTTATGTGCTTTTATCATTTTATTAGTCTTCCAGCCTTCTGAATCTCTCTTCCTATGGAAGCTTTTCCAGGCCCCTGATCATTTTCATCAGCCTTCACTAACCCCTTTTAATCCTGCAAAATCCTCTTTGAGATGCAGTGAGCAGTTCAGCAAGTGGTGTCCAGATGAGGCTGTACCATTGACTTATGCAGTGCCATTTGAATATTTTCCACTATTTTCCATCCACTCTTCATGCACCCTAATATCTTACTAGTTTTTGTGACCATAACAGAATGATGAACAGGATGAGCAGAAGTTTCATCTAGCTGTTCACTGTGATTCCTGCTCCCTTTCCCTGCAGCTTGGAATGGAGGAGGAGGGGTTGAGAGTGCAGAGATTAAGCAAGACAGAGCAGAAAGCCTTGAATTTTTCCCGTAATACTCAGCCATTTAATGACTAGTTTGATGACAAGCATGAAATCAAATAGACAAAGGAAATTCTCTGGTGTCTAGGAAGTCAGAGCATAATTAGGCTTTGCCTGGGAGACAGTCTGAGATATTACATTAGAGCCTGACAGAGGTTCTGCTTAGCCTGTGTGGTTGGTTTAAGGCTGTGACTGCTTTGGTTGCCCTTGGAATCTCACTTGGCTGATTTTTTTCTGGTCAGACATTGTACAGATACCAGTTCTGTCTCTAACAGGTAAGTCCTGAGGTCCTCATTCAGATTCTACTACTGCCCTACCACAGCAGAACCCCAAGGGGAGTGCATGAGAGCTGTGGTCATTCTGCATCTTTGCACATATTTAGGTGCCCACGTATAGATTTAATTGTTTGCCTTCAAGCCTGCAAGACTGGGTTGAAAATATTGGCCTGAAAAAAAGAGACTGAATTGGAGACTAAGAATCAGACAAAAAAAAGACTCCTCCAGAAGTTGAATGCATCTGAGGAGCCTGAGGCTTCCCTAAAGTGGAAAGGTGGTAGATGGTGCACTACAAAAATTTACAACATGTTAGGTACTCTGAGCTAACTCCTCATAGGGACACGCTTAGTACACAAAAGCGTGAGACAAGTTACTGTTTTCAAAGCAGAATAAGCTGTCTCATAATGGCAAACTTGAAGCACATCAAAAACAGTTAGTACAGAGTAGCTATTGGCTCTGTATTCATAGGCATTTGTAGATATATGCAGCGGGTATGGTATGATTAATTTAGCATTACAATAGGACTGAAAAAAGGGACTTGGGAAACATCACTGGGACAGCAGGAAAGGGACAGGCCATGGTCATGAGTATTTGGACTTAGAGTGTTAAAAAACCTGCCTATGCAGGGGGTCGGACTCGATGATCTATTGAGGTCCCTTCCGACCCTAACATCTATGAATCTATGAATCTATGAACCTATCCCAAACTGAATGCATTAGATAGACTAAAGGAGGCACGTCAAACATATGGTCCACAGGCCTGATCTGCGGAGCCCCATTATCCAGCTCCCAGTGCTGCCACTGGGTATGAGTGGACCCGTGTCACCCATCTCGCCTATGGGGCCAGATGAGTTTGACACCCCTGGACTAAAGAATTCAAAGAGGAATGACAGGGCTCAGACAAAAGTGCAGCTCCCCACTGTAACTCATAGCATTTTTCAGGAAGTGCCATAAATTTCAGCAATCCCCAGACCCAACAGGACTGTTTGGTCCTGGGGGTTGTGGGATCCAGCTGCAATTTGTAGTGACTGCAAGTCTACAGCTGCTCTCCCTTAGCCCTCCAGTTCCCCCGCTCCCAACCCTGGCACTGTCTTCAGAATGGGAGGGGGGAAGTGAACACATGGAGCTCAGTCTGGGCTTTTTCAGCCGGCGCTGGAGGCTGGGTCAGGTGGATTGGAGCCCCCTCCCCCCACCACCTCAAGGGAACTCCAATTCACCTGCTCCACCCTCCAGTGCTGGCTGAAACAACCCCAGATGGACCCCCCCTCTGCTCTCTTGCCCTTCTCCCATTCTGAAGACACCACCGGGAACAGGGTTGGGCTATGTCAGCCAAGCCCTGCCTCCACCATGCAGACACAAGTTAATGAAAGCTCTCCACGTTGGAGCACCTTCGTTTGAACCCTCATGTAATGAGGGTTCAGATTGTCATGGGATCAGGCCCTTTTAAACTGGTCTGCAGCTGTGCTTTTGTTTAAGGGCATGGCTGTAGAGTGCTTTCAAGGGGCCGATCACATGACAAACATAACTTCTGTCTGTGCCTACAGAGTCTAGGACTGGTGGTATCTTCCAGGATAAAAGGGGGAGGCTGGGCTCTCAGTCATCACTCAGCCATCTGGCAGATCTATGCACATTGCGTATGCCCATAATTTTTTTCCCCCCAGAGTTCAGATCACAATAAAAACAGTTTGAGGCTTCACCTTTGCCATGGAATGGTAATGGGAAAAAGGGTTTACATTTCAAAATTCTCAGAGGCCAGGAAAGCCACTTCCTATTTTAATTTGGGGGGAAAGAGGGTAAACTACAAGCCATCCCCGGCCCCCAGCTGGTTGTTGCACCCCCTTCACCTGTACAGAGAAAGCCCAGTGAGGGTGAACTCTGTTCAGGAATGCTGCTCTTGAGTCTGTTAAGGCTACACTGTGCCTGACAGTGTGAGATTTGCAGAGATTCTCTGTGTCTTATGCATAGCCTGCAGCTATTCAAGAACTCAAAGCCCAAAACATACACACACAAAAGTTTAGCTTTTAATGGATGTTAAATGTTTGTAGAGACCTTTGACCTGCATTAATGCTGCAGATGACCACTCCAAGAGTTCTGTAATCAGTGACCACACATTAGGCTCAGCTGCTCACTTCAGTGAACCATAGCTGGGCAAGGCCTCAGCTGTTTTAGCAAAATCATTACTGCCCCAGTCAGTAGTTTTAAGGGGATTTTACAAGGACTGTCCTGCTTGGGGGGTGCAGCACAACTCTATTCCTTAAAGCACCAGAGAGCTCTCCAACCTGTCAAATGAGCTGTGTCTCACATTGTAGGCTGACATTCTGCCCAACAGTCAAAATGCTCAGGGAGACTATGCTGGACGGAGAAAAGAGTTTGTAAAAATGCCCTTGAATTGTAGGGGAAAGCAAAGGGAAATAGCTTGTCCTTAAATGTCCAAAGGAACTTAATAGATTTCAGCCCAGATCTTTGTCAACAGCTGAACCTGAGCCCAAAAGGGAAAGAGCACAGTCTAGCAGTTGCTGCCGTAGCTGGGAGTCTGGGCCCCTGGGTTCCATCACTGGCTCAGCCACTGCTTTGGAGAATGTATCCCTTAATGACTTCACCTAAAAACTAAGGACCCAAATTTCCACGTTCTCAGAACCCACAGTTTGGGCCAAGGTTTTCCTACAAGTTTAGCACCCAGTGAACTGAGCTCTGAAAGATCAGATCACCTGCTTAGGCACTTGCTTTGAGCCATTTAGGAAATTCAGACTGTACAACTAACCACAAGAGTTTATCAGAGTTAATTTTTTCAGCCTGGTAATCCATGGAATCTGCTGTAGTTGACACGTGGCAGTAAGATTCCCCTTCCAAAATGGCATTAATATCAGTAACTATCACAACAAAAATGATGCCTAGTTTTCTTCATGCTAAGATCTCAAAGCACTTTACAAAGGAAGACAGTATCATTGTCCTAGATTTTAGTCAGAAACTGAGGCACACAGTGAAAGTGGTGTAGTGGTCTGCCCAAAGAACATCCAGGTCCCAATATACTGTATTATTATCTAAATCAGAACTTCTCAAACTTCTTAGATTCAAGGCACCCCGCTATAGATTTGATACACCTCTTGGAAAATGTCAGCTCCTAGTTTTCATTCAATTTTCATTTCAATTCAGACAATAGAGCAATTCACCTGTTGCAAAGCACTCAGGAAGATCACAACAGATCAGAATGTTTTAACACTATGGATTCCTATTTGAAATCTCTGAGTTTATTTTGTGAAGCCTATTAGCATACCTACCAGTGCTAACATTGCATGGCACCCAGCATCTTCCTTAAAAGGATCTCAAGGCACCCTTATTGAGAATCATTCACCAAAAAGACTCCACTGATACTGGCTAGGCTGGATCTCTTCTGAGGACTGATGGAAATCCAGTTTCAAGGACTGTCAGTCTGATACCTTCCATTACAGTTATGCAAAGATTATTTTAGGAAAAGGAACTGATGCTGGCCAGAACTAAGGAAAATAGTAGAAACAGAAAAAGCCACTGCTCCTTTCTTGAGGCAAAAGCATGGGTAAGTGCAACATTCTGACCTGGTCTGCTTCATGCAACCCCCACTAAGATAACCGAGTAAAAGGGACAGAGCATACCCCTGGATCTTGTCAATGGTAAATAAGAAGACTGATTTGCACCTGCTTTCCTGGGAGCTGCCCAGGAGGTTGACAAGAAGATTGTGCTTTAGAACACAAGGGAGTCTCCCAGCCAGAGCCCAGAGGTCTTTTTGTCTGCAGAGAAGACAGAGGATATGAACAGGCATATACAAATACACGAGTTTAAGTTCTCGAAGTGACAGAGGACTTGAACCTGAATCTCCCATATTGTGGGTGAATGCCCTGGCTGTTGAAGAAAAGGTGGGGTGGGGACATTTGTTTATCCTCAGGCTGCATTTCAGCAGGTCCAATTCCTCCTCAGTTGAAAAAAAAGAACAGAACTCCCTAAGCACCTAACTCGAACAGAGTTAAAGGCTGTGAATTCCAGGTAGAGATGGGTCCCTTCGCACAGCCTACAGCTGGGGCACTTAAGACAGGAGTAGGATTTAAGCCCCTTTCCTCTCTTGGGCATTGCCTGTCAGCTAGTGTAAGCATCTCCCTCTCCACTTGCTCCTGTACATTGCTAGCACTCCCCATGCGTTGCATGGGAAACCTGGGCATCTAACTTGGGGCTGGGAATTTCATGAAGTGAGACAGTGCCTATGAACACGCTGAGCAGTGCTCAGTACTGCAGCACTCAGGTCCTTCTTGTTACAGGTGCCCTGGGTGTCATGGGCCAGATTTACCAGAAAGCTCAAGAACAGATTTTCAAATGCCTGGCACCTGCAACTAGAGCTGGAGCTTTCAAGATGGTTCAGCTTCCATTTAAAAATCTTAAAGGATCCCATTCTCAATACTTCATGTGAAAATGTGGCCCTAAGTACTTCACTAGACGTTATACAGGGGGTGCATCTACACCTGCATTAATGTGCATTTGCTACTGTGCATTACATATAGTACCTCTAATATGAGTACTACACAAATGCGCATTAGGCTTCCCTAATGTGCAGCAGGAAAAGTGCATGCCTTTTTAGTGATGCTTTATGAGCAGTAGCTTATTTCTCCTGTTCATTAGCATATTCATGAATGCCACCTGCCCCCAGAGGCTGGGAGGGTATGGTGAGCTCCTGCGGCAGCAGTGTCAGTGGCAGGAGCGTCGTGGTGGCGAGCAGGGAGCTCCCGCAGGCAGCCACAATGGTGTTGGCGGGGCGTGGTGAGCACCAACCAGTGGTCAGCAACCACCCACAGATGCCACTGGCAACATCAGCACCTGGAGGGGTGGTGAGCGGTGGGGGTGTACTACCAAGCTCAGGGGGTGCACGTGCACCCACATACACCCCCTATGTGTTGCTTATATGAGCAACAAATAATTTTATTAGAATTGGAGACAGTTTCATTCTGAAGGGTCTCAGTGTGGGCTGATTTGTCTTTTTTTTTCCGAAACTGTCCACAGCATTTATCACTTTCATTTTAGAACTGGAATTCTAAATCAAACAAAGTTTATTTTGGAAAAAATCTATTTTAATGAGATCGTATCCAGCAACTAGACTTACCAGAACTGAACAATCCAAATTAGGACTGATGGTAGGAGAACAAAACGTACAGCTGAATTAGATATAGGAAACACAAGCTGGAAAAATTGTTTGTTGAAAAAGAAAACATGAGAAATACTGACATTTTTTCCAAAAATGCATTGTTCAAAATTTGCTATCTCTTGTGAGAACAGAGCACAGGAGTGCAGACTACTTACTAGCACAATCATCCCCTGCAAATGTGCTTCAACCTTGAACTCTCTTTAAAGGTGCCAAAGCTCATTCAGATCCCTCAGACTATTAAACCTTTTGCCACTCTTGGGGCAGCTAATGTATGTCCATTAGAACCAGTTATAATGGCATTTTTTGTGATAAGACTTGTTCTTTAGGAATATAGTTTCATAGTTGGTAGGGTTGGAAGCGACCTCAGATCATCTAGTCCGACCCCCTGCCATGGCAGGAAAGAGTACTGGGGGTCAAACAACCCCGGTCAGATGTTTGTCCAACCTCCTTTTAAAGACCCCCCCAGGGTAGGAGCCAGCACCACTTCTTTTGGAAGTTGGTTCTAGGTCCTAACCTCCCTGACTGTGAAGTAGCACCACCTAATGTCTAGCCTGAAACTACCCTCCACTAGCTTGTGTCTGTTGTTTCTTGCAACTCCCAGGATTGCTCGAGGGAACAGGGACTCTTCCAGTGCCTGCTGGTCCCCCTTGACTAGCTTGTAGACTGCCACTAGATCCCCTCTCAGCCTTCTCTTTTTGGAGGCTGAACAGGTTCAGGTCCCTCAGCCTCTCCTCGTAGGGCCTGCCCTGCTGACCCCTAATCATGCGGGTGGCCCTCCTTTGGACTCTCTCCATATTGGCCACATCCCTCCTGAAGTGTGGCGTCCAGAACTGGGTGCAGTACTCCAGCTGCAGCCTGGCCAGTGTCGCATAGAGGGGGAGGATCACCTCCTTGGACCTGCTTGAGATGCATCTGTGGATGCATGACAAGGTATGGTTGGCCTTCCTGACCGTGTCCTCACACTGTTGGCCCATGTTCATTGTGGCATCAATGATGACTCCAAGATCCTTTTCTGTCTCAACACTGGAGAGAAGGGAGTTCCCCAGCCTGTAGGTATGCCGCTGGTTCTTCCTCCCCAGGTGCATTACCCTGCACTTGTCAGTGTTGAACCCCAGCCTGTTCTCTTCGGCCCACCCCTGTAACCTGTCTAGATCTGCTTGCAGCCTGTTCCTTCCTACTAGCGTGCCCACTTCACCCCACATCTTAGTGTCATCTGCGAACTTGAACAGGGTGCTTTCTACCCCCTCACCCAAGTCACTGATGAAGATGTTGAATAGTGCGGGCCCGAGGACCGAGCCCTGGGGGACCCCACTGCCCACATCCCTCCAGGTCGAATAAGACCCGTCCACCATCACCCTCTGGGTGCGGCCCTCCAGCCAGTTAGTGACCCATCTGACTGTGTAGGCATCAACACCCCTGTCTCCTAGTTTCTTACTGACAATGGGGTGAGAGACTGCATCAAAGGCCTTCTTGAAGTTCAGAAAGACTATATCCACTGCGACACCTGCATCCAAGGACTTGGTGACCTGGTCGTAGAAGCCCACCAGGTTGGTTTGACAAGACCTGCCCCTAAGGAACCCATGCTGGTTGCCCCTGAGCATAACCTCCCCTGCTGGCCCTTCCTGGACACGTGCCTGGATAATTCTTTCGAAAAGCTTCCCCAGGACTGAGGTAAGACTCACGGGCCTATAGTTTCCTGGATCCTCCTTTCTTCCTTTTTTGAAGATGGGGACCACATTGGCCCTTTTCCAGTCCTCCGGCACATCGCTCAAGTGCCATGAGTGCTCATAAAGCTGTGCCAGAGGTCCCGCAGTGACCCCTGCTAGTTCCTTCAGCACTCTGGGGTGGAGATCATCAGGACCTGCAGATTTAAATACATCTAGCCCCTCCAGAAGTTCCCTGACAAGGTCCTCATTAACCCTAGGCCTGGGTATGCCACCCACAGGGCCCTCGGGGGGGCCAGTGGGGGAGATATCCAGGCCCCTCCTCAGAAATACGGAAGCAAAGAAATTGTTGAATATGTCAGCTTTACTGTCAGGTGAGATGACCAGATTTCCTAGTGTGTCCTGCAGAGGCCCTACATTACTTGACACCTTCTTTTGTCCCCCTATGTATTTGAAAAAGGACTTCTTGTTGTCCTTGATCTGGGTCGCTAGTCCCAGCTCCATTTCCGTCTTGGCCTTCCTGACCACCCCCCTACATTCCTGAGTTACCGAGGTATAGCCCTCTCTTGTGATGGCCCCTCCCTTCCAACGGGTGTACGCCTCCTTTTTTATTTGGAGACGTTTCCAGATGCTTTTGGTGAGCCATGGGGGCCTTTGTGCCCTCTTGCCCCCTTTGATTCATGTAGGGACTACTTCCCTTTGAGCTTGGAAGATCATCTCCTTAAGGAGCAACCACTCCTCCTGGACACTCAACTCCCTCCAGCTCTGGGACCTCAGTGCTTCCCCCACTAGTCTTCTTACCTCATTAAAGTCCGCTGACACTACCTTGCACTGGATGGTGAATTCCAGCAGACGATGATCGTTATTGCCTAGGTGATCGAGCACCCGCAGACCCTGTACCAGGTCGTTGCCTGTGGCCAGGACCAAATCCAACAAGGCGTCTCCCCTGGTGGGGCTGTGTACCTCCTGGGTTAGATGGAGGTCCTGTATGTCAGTTAAGAACCTGCGTGAGCGGTCAGACCTGGCTGTCTGCTCCTCCCAGCAGATGTCTGGCAAGTTTAGGTCACCCATGATGACCACATCCTTGGACCTAACTATCTCCGTGAGCTGACTTAAGAATTCCTGGTCTCGATCTTCTCCTTGGTTGGGTGGTCTGTAGTAGACCCCCACCATTAATTCCCTTTCTCCTCGACCCCCTTGTACTCTAACCCAGGGCACTTCCATTTGCTCCTCCTCTGACCCTGTGATATATATTGTGGATGTGTGTTGCTCCTTGACATAAAGTGCCACAACCCCATCAATGGAGACCACACCCCCATGATGGAGACCATCAATTCATGTCATAAGCATGTATCCAGTAAACTACTTTTGTTCATTACTGATCAGGACTGGATTTGAATTGGCAACCCCAATACTTCTGAATACTGTTACCAAACCCTTGAGTTTCTTACTGAGATTAACATACAGGGCAATATTCACATGCAATTGTTGAGAATCCCCTACTACTGCAGCATGTACATTTAATCTCATTGTTGCTAGAGATTTGATCCCTGCACGCAAGGCATCATAAAGGCAGCCTCTGCTCAGACAAAACAGGCTAATAAAGGCATTGATCAGACGTAAAGTGCATCACTGCATCACAGTAAGAAACTCTTACACTTGCATGCTTTGACCTGGCACTGCTAGTAAGACTGAGCACTAGAAAGAGGCCCAAGAACAATGTTCAGAAACAAACATGGATCCCAGCTCTCCAGAGTTCAAAGAGGTTCACAGGTAGAGTTTTGTTGTAGACCACTTGTTAATAAGAGCAGGGCATATTTTTTAAAAAGAAAGGAAAATGTGTTTGTTTGTCAAGGCATAAGTATGAGACCCTCTTAAATTAACACTCAAGAATGGAACAAGCCATGTTAAAAGAATAAGTTGTCAGTGCAGCGAAGGGTGAAATGCAATAGGAAACTGACTTGATAAAGGGATAATCCTGGTAAATGAATAACATTTTCCATGCACTGCTGCAAAATACATAATGCATAGTTCATAAAAGCAGCCCTTGTAATGAATCTTTTCTCTAGGACTGGAAAACAGGGAATAAAGTTTCACAAGGGTGAAATTTTCATTAGCGCCTAAGTGACTTACCACTCTCGAAAATGTTGCCCCTCTTTAACAATGACTAGGTAGTGAGTAGCTAGAAGAGGTGAAATGGGGAATCAGGCCTCCTACATTTCTTTCTAAGTGACAGCTTTGTCTAGTTGTTAAAACAGAGACATTAGATCCAGGATTCCTGGGATCTCTTCCTAGCTGTAAAAACCTGGTCTAGTGGTTAGTACAGAGGACTGACTGAATGTTAGGACTCTGAGGCCATGTCCAGATGAGCACAGCCATTTGGTCCCCTGGGCACAAGTAGCAGCAACATGCCTTCAGCCGCAGCTGCTTGTCACTAGGGAATGCCTGTGCCATGCTCGCTTTGGCATGTGGCACGTTACTGCAAGGGTGGTAGGGGAGGCTGGAGCCTGCACTGTGCTGGGGACTTGAGGGCCTCCCGGGGCTGCAACGGGCTTTTTTTACCCCCCGTGGGAAAAAAGAAGCAGAGCAGCACACACATGGGCAAAATACCCTCGCAGCGTGGAGAACACCCGCCTGTGCAGTATATGGCGCTGCAGATATGTTTGCAGCATCCATCTGGACGCTCCCTAGGGTTCTATTCCTGGCTCTAAAAGAGTTGTGCTTTCTGGTTACTGAAGAGAACAGGGCGCTACTCCTGGGTATCAGACTCTGAGCTAATAACTTCACCTGTCTGTGATGCCTTTTTTTCTTATCTGGTCAATGGAGACTTCCTACTTCCTTTCCCAGAGGTGCTGCAAAAACTGTAATAATCACAGCTGTGAGCTCTCTACATGGTAGGTATCCCATAAAGAGGACAAATTCTACACCCAAGAAACTTTTGATAGAGATACCAAATGTGACCAAGGCCTGCTCTCAAAGGATTTTAAAAGAGCAACTATTGGATGGGATGGGAGGGACAGGAGGGATGAAGAAAATCTTTTAGAAACTCACATTTATGGTACTAAGCATATAATAGAGATATGACAAGTTTAGAAGGCTCTAGCTTCTCTAGGTCAGTTTGCCAGCCACCCTGATTGCCAAGTTTTGTTGAATGGGGTAAGTTAGGAGAGAGAAGGGGCTCCATCTTGTGAGGCCCCAGGAGGCGGTAGGGTTAGAGGTTTATGCTTTTGAGTGACCTGCCTCTTAACAGCTCCTCTCCTGGCAGCTACGTTGGTGGCGGAAGCAGCCAGAGCACTTCTGAGGTCAGATAGTGGAATTTTAGCTGGAGGCGCTTTGTGTCTCAAGAGACGCCGCTAGTTTGTTCGGCTGAGAGATCTAAAGTGGGGGCCGCTGCAGCAGAAACAGCACTTGCTTGGGCCAAGGACTGCGCCAGCACATTCACTCAGGCCCCCTGCCTCTCGCTTAATCTTTAATGCAGTTCCAACTGCCCTAGGCTGGACATCTCAGAGAGGCAGGCTTGATAGGAGTGATGATTAGCTTCCCCACCCTTCTGTGTTATGCTGGGTATTGGGAAATATATGGCTAATGGTCGACCCTTCATCTATCCCAGCAACATCCCTCAGGGCAGCAGGGGTCATTAGAAGTGGCTGGGGGGAGGGGGGAATGGGGGAGAGAGAGGGAGGCAGGGGCATGTGATATATCTCATTCTCCCGCTCAAAGGAACATGAAAGACATGCAGGCATGGCAGATCTAACCTGCCTGCTCTTGCTGGATCCCTCCTCCCGGTCTCTGGTTTGGTGGGTAGGAGGACTCCAGCACACCTCTGAAAGACGCAGCTAGGCAGGGGTGAAATGCCTAGTCTCTTGCCTGTAGTTCTTTTAGCTCACACCTGTAATTTCTTCTTTCTGTTGCAACCTCCCTTAAAGAGATGGTGTGTGGGATCCGACCGGCCAGAGTTCCACCCTGGGTCCACACCCCGCCACCTGTCCCGCTCTCCCCTACTTACCCTGATCCCCACTCACTTGCCAAGCTTTCCCCAACATTACAACTTCTACAGGCTGCCCAGGCCTAAACGTATCTAGCTGTATGCACCGTCCCGACCACCCTTGGTGACTGGCACCCCCAGAACTAAACACAGGCACAGCAATAGGAAATACAAATATTCCAGTAGACAGGCCCAACCCACGTGATCCACATATTTGGGTGCAAACCTTATCAAACCCTCAGGAAATTCAAGATCAAACTTCATTCCAGCCAGTATGGAAGGACTTGCCAGGGGACACCAACAACAGAGGCAGGAGTTAACATGTTCGCTCCCCTGCCGCATACCCTTAATTCTGGCCCCCAGGTACAGGCAGTGCCCATCAGCAAGAAATTATGCATGGCTCAATTACTTCACAAGAATCAGATATTATGAATGACTAACCAAGTGTGCCTGTTGCTCCTCTGTGTCCTGTAGTGTCCCACAAAATTGCCTTCCATCATGCATTCCCACTGCTTTTTGCACTGTCAGAGTATAGCTATAGGGAACAGATCATGGACTTGTTGCAACAGGTTGTCAACACTACCATTTGTTTTTTGAGGGGTACAGTTGGACCCAAATGGACTAGGGAATCCGCATGTCAGCACAAAGTTGTCTATTCAAGTAGAGAAATTCAGTGGCTTCTTCTTTCCACAGGAACAGCTAGCTGTCTAGGAGCTCATGTGACCTGCATTATGGGGGTAAGGCAAGGTCCCAGTCCAGATGGAATCCCTAGGTCTAGGTCAGTAACATCTGGCCACTCTGAAGTAGATAAACTGGTCGAGTTGATGCCAGTCATAGCTGTCTGGTGCTCACCTACACAGATGTTTAGCTTGACATCAGTGAGGAGGGAATTCAACAGTTCCTTTCATGGTTCTGGTGACTGGTCACTAGGATGCTCTGCAACATCTCTTTGGAAGGGTAAAGTGGCTTTGGTATTTGCTAAATATAGGTTATGGCATCATATTTTAGGAGGCAAAAGTCATGTCATAGGACAGGAGTGTGTTCCAAGCACTGAAAGTCTGGGTCTTGCTTTTTAAAGACTTCAATATAGTTACTGTTGACGTTCTGAAAGGGTATGAAGCAGCACTGGCAAACACAAACCTGAATTAAACAAAGTGCTTTTTCAGTTTCTATGTTATTAATTCAGGTGCCAAAAATGCTCCAAGATATGCAACTCCATTTCTGGCCTTTGTAGAAGCAAGAGAATTTGTGGATGTCCCTGGAAATGACTTCCTCAGTTAAGAGCTCTGTGTAAAGAGTTGCACAAAGTGACACAAGAAAGACCTATCTTAAGTCTAAGTCTTCAGTGTATCTGAGAAGAGGTCACTTGCAGAAGAGTCACTTCTGCAACGATTGCAATTGACATTTCACTTCCTGTTGAGATGAATGTGCATGGGGATGTTGTCAAATGCTGTAGCTTCCTCAGTGGCATAACTAGGGGTGAGCAAATAGGGCCCTAGCTGCCAATTTAGAGGAGGCACCAGAATGGCAGCCCCCCAAGGAGTCTTTGCCTTGGCAGTAGCAGCTGAGTATGGGGCACCACACTGCTGCAGCAGCTTGGGACAGCCAGATAGCGATGTGGCACCAGCAGCTGCCAAAATCTATAAGCCCTGAGGCAAGTAAAACTGACCACCCTGCCCCACCTTCCCTGCAGAGTTTTGTCTGGGGGCAAAATGTATTAGTTACAACCTCCAAGCTTCTTCATGTCGCAAGACTGGACAAAGAAAGCATGTCTATGTAGCTGCACTGGACCCAGAAAAGGTAGGACTGCTCCTTTGTAATTTGCAGTGCCCTCCTCCAACAGCAGAAGAAAAACAAGATACAAATTGAGATCTTTTTGATGCCTTGAAATACTTTTAGGCACAAGGAAAATATTATCTGAGAAGTCTATCTTCAATACACCACATCAACATGAAACTCATACTACAGGTCAACATACAACCAACCAGGCTTCTTCAGTTACCCAAATTGCACAAGTTTGGCACACTTGCTGACTGACTTGTTAGAGATTATATAGTTGTAGGTAGCAAAGATAATGAAGCCAGAGCACATATGTGGTTACAGTCAGAGTTGGAACTTAATCAGATAGTCAGTACCTGCCACAGCAATAAATGCAGAAGCAGCTATAACAATAGAAATAGCAGAACATGTGAACAATGTACAAAAATGAAGGCTAAACCAAGAAAGAGCATCACTGTATGAAGGAGGGCAAGAAATGTCTGTACTCTGCTAAAAACTCAAACAAAAACTCAGTATAGGATGGCACAAGTGCTTGTAATAAGCAAATGCTTTTTGCAGACATTTTTATGCAGTGCCAAGAGCAACAAGCACCTCAGAGGAGCAGTTTATCCGACCAACTGCGCTAGAGTTGTGAAGAGCAGAGGAAAGGAGGGGTTTGTATAAATAACATTTCAAGTGTCACCAACTCCTTCAGCTCAAAAAACATTAATGTTAAAATGACAGCAGCTCTGTTGCACCCCGTTCCCCACCCCCGAGCTGTTAGTTTCACTGAAAAACTTGTACAAGATAAGTTGCCAATCTGCTAAAAGCAACTGCAAGGTTAAAATCTAGTAACCCATCAGTGGAGACTATGGTGCATCCACCCAAAGCTGAGGGGTGCAAACCAGTGTTAAGCTTGTCTTCAATCGTGTTAGCAAAAGTTATGATTTGCATATTGTCAAACCAAAGTCCACCTACACACAGCTTGAGTGTAGATGCAGTAGCACATTTCTATGCCAAGGGCCTGCCAGTGTCTTCCAAAAGCCTCCCCTGGTGCTTGTATTAGATCTACCTTCTACTCCCTGCTTCTAGCCAATACACATAGCATGCTTCAGCACTTCAGCCCTATCTTATCACACTGTATTTGGTACTTGTCACATACATATAGTGCAGGGGTGGGCAAAATGTGGCCCATGGGCCAGATGTAGCCCTCCAGGCCATTCTATCTGGCCCATAGAGCCCCTAAAAATTTTAGAAAATTCATATTTATCTGCCCCTGGCTGTCTGTCATGCAGCCCTTGATGTCTTGCTGCTCTCCTCCCAAAATAATTGCCCGCTCCTGATATAGTGCATGTTCAAAACGGGTGGTGAGAACACCAAGAGAATGCCCTCCTAAACGTGTGGCCAGACACTGACAACTTCCTGTTTACATGACGTAAGAGGGCAGAAAGACCACCCGTTCAGTCATGGACCAGCACCAGTATGACATTGTGCTTTCCAGGAAGCTAGCTGATGAAAAATATCCACCAGGCTGGATCTGAAAGCCAGAAAAAAGATCAGATTCTTTAAGAACCTTTACCTCAAGCCACAAGGACCACAATTCTCAGTGCCTCTTTTCTTTGAGAAGCTGAACTACATCTGCCTGGTCACCCATACCCCATGTCATTCCCCATTTGTATTTGTGCATTCAATGGTTCCTTCCTATGTGCAGTACTTTGTCCATCGTTGAATAATTCCATCCTATTTTTAAAGACTTTTCCTAATTTAATCAAGGTAATTTCAAATCCCAAATGTATCCTTTAAAGGTCCTGCAATGCCACCCCGGTGCCCTCTGGGAATTGTCTGAGTGTGCACTCAGTGTCATCCACCCGTTAATGAAGACCCATGTCAGACATGTGGGGAACCATACTTGATACTGTCTCCCAGTTTGACATATGCCACTTATGACTATTCCTTGAGCATGGTTATCTAAACAAGTGTATATCCACCAACCTTAGCTTACCTATCTGAGCATAATACAAGACAACTAAGAGCCTTACTACATTGATGTATATACTATATATTGCTCCACTCTCTCCATCTACAAAGACCAATATCCTGTCAGATAATCAAATGTGATTGATTAGGTATGATTTGCTTTTGACAAATCTTTTTTTCTGTTGTTGTTACCTATCACCGTATTAGCCTCTACATAGTGATTCTCAGCCTTTTTAGGCTCCTGGCACCCCTGGATCAATTCAAGGCACCCCTCAGAAAATGTTAGCTCTTAGTTTTCACTTGGTTTTCAAATATATAAAATAATACAGCAAGTCAGGTACAAAGAACTTAGAAAGACCAAAGCAAGTCAGAAAGTTTTAATACCATGGATTCCTATTTGATGTCTCTGGGTTGATCTTGGGAACCATGTTTGCACACCTAACAGTGCTAATATTTCAGAGGTGCCGTGGGGCACCATGCAATGTTAGCACTGTTAGGTGTGCAAGCATGATCAAGGCATCCTGGTTGAGAATCACTGCTCTAGCAATTTACAAACTGATTTATTGATTTGCTTCAGTATCTTTCTGGGCATCAGAGTTAGATGGGCCAGCATGTTATTCCCTGGGTATTCCCTTATTCATTTTAAAGATGTGGCAAATATAGCGCATTTTTTAGTCAGCAGCAACAGCAGCATAAGAATATAGCCGAGCACCTGGGGTGGCTGCACGCAGGGGCATCTGCAACTTCTGGCTGCTGCTATGACTGCAACAAAAACTTTTGGGTTTTTGCCCCTCCCTCCTCCCCCCCAGTCCCATCCCTGTCACTGCCCAGGGTAGTTGCCCCTCTTGTCCTTCCCTAATTATGCCACTGGTATCTTTAAAACATCTCCAGGGGAATAACTAAAATCTCTGTAATTATTTCAGTCGGTCCCTTAAGAACTCTAGAATGAATTATATCAGGCCCTTCTGATTTGGAAATATCTAGCTTAGCCAAGTAATTTTAGCCCCATCCCTCAGTTGTAATTGTGCTTATCACCAGACAGTTGAACACTGACAGGAAAAGAGTCACTAAAAAAGAGTTCAGCTGTAGTATTCATTGTTAGCTCACCTTCCCATTCAGTAAGGGACCTAAACTTTCTGCAGTCTTCCTCTTACTTCTAAGACATTTAGAGAATTATTTTCTATTGCCATTTACGTCTGTTGCTAGCTGTATCTTTGTTGTGCATTAGCCTGCTTTGTCTCTACATGCTTGAACTTTACTCTTGTACTCATCCTTAGTAATAGGGCCAACTTTCCACTTTGTTTAAGGCAACCTTTTAAGTTGCAAGTTGCTGCAGAGCTTGTAGTTTGACAGGGTCTCCTGTTATGCTTCCTATCCTTCTTTCACATCAGGGCAGGATGTTTTTTGGCCCCTTAGTAGGGTATCTTTAAGTAGCAGCAAAGAACACATAATCTGCAGCTCCTGCAATCTGTGTGCTTCACGTATCTGTTGGAAGGAACCTCATCTATCCACCTCCTCCTCCTGGTAGAGCGGTTGTTATGTTCAGGGTATGTTTTCTATGTATAGAGTCCCCCTACCACACAGAGACTTGCTAACTAGTGTTAAGATCTTCCCTGTCAAATGGCGGGGAAAGGGTTTCTGAGAGAGAGACTCAGGCCTTTCTTGTTCACTAAGCCCCGACCTAGGTCCTTGCTGTTTCAAGCAGCTGTCAATCTAAAATCCCCAGGTTACTTCCTACCTCTGAGCCCTGTTACCATAGCCCTCTCCTTGGGTTTGCCTTCCAGTCTCATAGTACATGGCTGTGACATGCACCAGCTACATACTGTCACAGATTCACAGAAGTTTAGGGCTGGAAGGGACTTTGTGAGATCATCGGGTCCAGCCCTCCCTGCTCTGGGCAGGAAGCACTGCTGGGGTCAGATATAACCCCAGCAAGGTGTGTGTCCAGTCTCCTTTTGAAGATCTCCAGGGTAGGTGCCTGGGGCTGGTTTTCCCCTGGGGCGCTTTGGTGAATACTTGTTCACCTACCCACTGGTGCTCTCCCCTGATATATTTGTAAAGTGTCGCCAAATTCCCCTGAAGTCTTCTCTTTTCTAGGCTGAACAGTCCCATATCTGTCAGCCTTTCTTTGTAAGGCTTGCTCTTCAGGCCTCTAATCATACGAGTGGCTCTTCTTTGGACTCTCTCAAGCTTTTCCACATCCTTCCTGAAGTGTGGCGCCCAGAACTGGATGCAGTACTCCAGCTTTCTCCTCTCTCCTTGCTGGTTTCCAACCCAGAGCTCCTTTCAGGCACAAAACTCCCTTCTGACTGAACAGGCCCTCTTTATATGTTCTTCTGGAGGCTAATCCTAGCCCTTGATTACCTGCACAGCTCTGGTTGCCACAGGATCCTAGTTTCCCTATGACTCCCATTAGCCATTCCTGAATAACCTTTTGTCCATCTAAAAGAAGCATTAGTAGCAATGTCTACATAGGTACTAATGACTGGAGTTACCGTGTGGTAGTGACCCTGAATGGCTTTTAAGTGACGCTGACTGTGCAGTAGCTCATTACTACTGCTCAGTAGTATCGCATCACACTTTGTGCCACGTGACGCTACTGCGCAGTAGTAATGGGCTACTGTGTAGTCAGCATCTCGTGTAGATGCAGTGGCCAGTATCTTTCTGGATTCTGCCCCTCTTTACCTTCTTTAGGGAAAAAAAATAGATTTTTGTGCTAATTTTCTGGCTGGTGTCCTACAGAGAGGAGAAGTATTTCAGCTAAGGTACCATTGCATAATTTGGTTGTTACTGTTTTCCATTTCTTTCAACCACTTTAAAGGACCCTGGCTTGTAACAGAGCTGAATGATTTTTCCATAGGTACCATAGTACCTCAGAGTTTCTATGGCCCTGTTGACTCCTACGTTCTCCTTCTCTATTCTAGCACAGGTGTGTCAAACATAAGCCCTGTAGGGCAAATCTGTTCCATTTGGCCTCCTGGTAGTCCAGCAGGTAGTCAGGGATCATGGTCTGCTGCAAAATTCAGGGTCCCTAGACCCTGAAGGACATGAGCATCAGTGGCAGCCCCCCAGCTCTGTGCTGCCACCAAAACACAGCCCTGTACCTCTGTCTGCCCCTTGACCTGCACTGCCACCTGAACACACCCCACTGCAGTTGCTGCTGATTGCACAAATATAGTCTTTGACCTAAAGTGAGTTTGAAAGCCCTGATCTAGCATATTACCTTTCTCTGGAGAGCAATTCTTGGACAAGATATAGAGCCAGATGTTCTCTTCTTCATGTTCCTGCAACAGCACAGCCAAGAAGGCTATATTGGAAGGGTCTGTGTGCAGAATAAGTTGTTCTGAAAAGCTAAGGGATCACAATACTGACTGTACAATGCACTCCTGATACTCTTGAAAGCCTTCTGATATCTGGATAATATATCCACTGTACTTTGTGAGGTGCTGAAGTTTTAATGAGCTCCACAAGGGGCACTACTAACTCAGAAAATAGAAGCACTGATTTCCTAAACTGAGGAAGAACAACACCTGCTTCTAAGCTATGAAAACAGGGCAGTTCACCAGGGCCTGTGCCTTATCTGTTGTGGCTTGACACTTCTTTTGCCCAACTGATATCCCTGCTGCATACATAAACTGGGATGTCTGTTGGGTCCCTCATGGAGGGGTGGAGTGACACTCTCCTTGCAAATGGGAGATCAGGTTTTAGAAATCTATCATGTGGCTGTCTCAGAAATGCAACTAGGTGTTATTAATTGCAAGTGAATGGACATGCCTATGGGATAGCATGAGAGCAGTAGGAATTTAGACCTCTGTGCTTTAGTGGTTTCTATTGGCTACTGCTAAACATCTCCAGGTTTTCTGTATCACCCTTTGGAGGTATGTGCCCATCCCCATTCTCTGCATATAGTATCATAGAAATTAAGGTCTAGAAAGGATCTCAAAAGATCATCGAGTCCAACTCCTCTGCTCTGGGCAGGAATAGTGCTGAGATCAAATGATTCCAGTCAGGCATCTATCTAGTCTCCTCTTGAAGACTTCCAAGGTTGGGGACTGCACCACCTCCTTTGGAAGTCTATTCCAGAGTCTGGTCACCCATACGGTAAAGAAATTCTTCCTTACATCCAACCTGAAACCATCCTCTAACAGTTTACGGCCATTGCTCCTTGTCCTCCCCTGGTGTGCCCTAGTGAACAGTCTTTCTCCCAGCTCCCAATACTCACCCCTTACATGCTTACAGATGACCACCAAGTCCCCGCTCTATCTTCTCTTCCCCAGGTTGAACAGTCCCTGATCCCTTAGTCTTTCCTCATAAGGTTTGTCCTCCAGGCCCTTAATCATTCTTGTGGTCTTTCTCTGGACCCTTTCAAGATTCTCTATATCTTCTTTGAAGTGTGGCACCCAGAACTGGACAAAGTATTCCAGCTGGGGTCTCACCAGTGCCAAGTAGAAAGGAAGTATCATTTCCTTTGCCCTGCTTGCGATGCATCAGCCGCTAATGCATCCCAGTATGCTATTAGCTCTGCTGATTACAGCATTGCACTGGTGGTTCATGTTCATCCTGTGATCAACCATAACCCCAAGGTCCCTTTCAGCCATCATGCTGGCCAGAACATCTCCTCCTAACCTATATTCATGTCACTGGTTACTTCTCCCCAGATGAAGCACTCTGCATATATCCTTATTGAACTGCATCTGGTTCTGCTCTGTCCAGCTTTCCAGCTTGTCCATGTCCTCTTGGATCCGCATCCTATCCCCTGTCGTGACCACTTTTCCCTATAATATAGGATCATCTGCAAACTTGGCCAGCGTGCTTTCTACCTGCTCATCTAAATCGTTGATAAAGCCGTTGAACAGCACAGGGCCAAGAACCGAACCCTGTGGGACACCACTGTCCACCTCCGGCCAAGATGATACAGACCCATCCACTAACAGTCTCTGGATTTGACCCTTTAGCCAGTTCCCAACCCACCTGACCATGGATTCTGCCAGCCCACAGTCCCCAAGTTTTTTTACAAAGGTATCATAGGAGACCACATCAAAGGCCTTTTTAAATCCAAATATATGACATCAACCGTGTCTCCCACATCTGAATATATGGCAACAACCGCACCTCACACAACCATAACTTCACAATATAGTGGTGGTTTTCAATCTTTTTAGGCTCAAGACACCCATAGATAGATTCGATGCACCCCCACAGAAAATGCCAGTTCTTAGTTTTCACTCTTTTTTGGCTACAGAAAAATAATAAAGCACTTTTCCTATTGCAAAGAACTCAGAAAGATGACAACTATGGATCTCTATTTGAAATGTCTGGGTTTATCTTATGAATCATGCTTGTAGACCTAACAACACTAACATGGTGTGGCACTGCACTGTGCCACTCCATGTTAGTGTTGTTAGGCCCACAAGCATGAATTAGTGTAGTGTCCACAAGCATGTCCACGAGGATTTCCGGGCACCCCAGGGAATCACTGGTATACAGCACCTAAACACATAAATCTGAATTACTCTTAGGTGTCTCCAAAGTTCCTCCATTGACTCTATGGAGCCATTTTGAATCTCCTTACTCAGACAGGTGTTCAAAAGTTAGATGTCACAATCCTAAAATCAGTTGCATGCTGAGACAATTATCTTTATGAAACTTGAGGCCATGCCAGAAAACCAGTCCACAACTATGAGCAATTTCTGACTGCCAGTTCCTCTCAGGCAGAGGCTGAAGCACATCAACTTCAATGCACTCTATTGGTGTCTTCCCCTTCTCCCCCACTCTCAAGATACTGCTACATAAAAACACTTCTTCCTGTCTTAAGGAGATCCTTCTTTGCAATACGGGCATCACTAACCTTTCATGCCCTGCTTGAATTTTAGCTAATAGAAATTCACTTTCAGTTTGGCTACATTTTTGCAACTCATAAACGTCCACCAGATCTAAAACCATAACATCACAATTTTCTTTTCCAGTGTATCCAGCACAGACAGCTGAACCAGTCACCTCCTGGTTTTTACCACATCAGTTATAAGATTTCATCTTTGAAATTATGAACTTTCTCACCTGTGGCCAGAAGACTTCCACTGTGATATTTTGAAAGAATGCTCCTTTTCAAGGATGCTGTATTTGCCACAGGATCTGCCAATCACAACCCTCTGCTGATATCATGAGATGCTAGTATCTTTTATTTGGGAAACTTTTAGCTGCTCTGATGTCCTTTCTGCATCCCATCTGCGCTGTCCAGCATACAAACCGGACAGATTTGCATTCTGAAGATGATGGAAAGAAAAGAAACAGCCACTTCATTAGGCACTTTCCCATAAGTAATGAATGTCTTGCTTTCCTGCTTAGGACAGTGTTTGCAATTAGACACCTATAGAGGCACTGTGGATTTACGGGTGTGTGTATACAAAATGGGGGTTTACCTCACCCTAAATTGAAGCAGTGGGTTTTTAAAAACACCACTTCAGTTTAGGGCGAAGTAAACTCCCATGTCGTGTCTTACCTGCCTCTCTGGCAGTGGGGAGGGGAGGGTGAGCTGCTGGCAGGCAGAGTGGTCCCTGAGCTGGGGGGGAGGGGAAGCTGGTGCTTCCCTCTGCAGCAGTGACAGCCCCCACATCAGGCAGCACCTGCCCACAGACACCCAACTCGGGCGGTCCTGGGGGACACTGCAGCTCCAGAGGGAAGAATCGGGTCCCTGCACAGCTCATGCAGGCAGGCAGCCTCCAGGAGGAAAAAAAAAAAAAAGATCAGACTCACTGCTTTTATTTTTTTCTTCAGTGCCTGTCATCCCGGGCTGCTGCCAGGTTGCCTGCATGGGCTTCCTGCATAGCCCCTGAGCTGCATGGAGCCCGGTGCTTCACTCTGCAGATATAGGACAGCAAACTAAAACTCCTTACAGGTGTTTTAGTTTGCTGCACCCCAAAGTCATGTAAGGTGCATCACGCTGCCCAATGTGCTCCAGTGGCTGGAACTAATGTGCAATACACTGCCAACACGTGCAAACACCAACACCATTAAAGCAGTGCAAAAGCATTTAACTCACTTTACAGTGTCATGCACATATGCCCCTCATTTCGTCACATTTTCCGTATTTCCGAGACCCCACCTGACAAGAACATCAGAAATAATGTAAAGGAAAAACACCTCAGAAACATCCAGCTATGTCCAAGTGTGTCCTCACTACCTTTTTACACATATCAGAAGAGATACCTGAGGCTGTAATGGCAACAAAAAAAACCAACACTGACAAGGTTGGCAATTACCCCAAATTCCTAAAGACCTTATGAGTGAAGGAGTGTCATAGCTAGCAGATGTGTTCACTCAGAAGGCAGGATAGCTTTGTATAGACTAACTAAATCAGAGATGAATATCATAAGCTTTTTTTAAGCAGAGGGCTTGCTTCATCAGATGCTGTGAAGGTACTGTAGGAAGCAAAGCTTCTACCCTGGCTTCTACCTAACTTCAGACTAACACAGCTAACTACCTCTGTCAGATCTGCTCACTGTCATACACCAAATAGGTAAGACCCCAAAAAGCTGGTGTGAGCAAGTTATCATTACTATCCTCATTGGATGTGAAAATCTGCCTGAGGTAGCTATTGACCTATACCACTCCTAACCACAATATAAAAGCCCATCAAGAGGACCTTCCAAGCTCAGCTCACACCCTGGCTCAAAGGCACCCTGTCAAGAAACAAGCTGGCTTCAGACCTGGTCAGGAAACAAGAGACTATAGCAGCATTGCTTGATGTCTCGTGTAGGAGGAGGTATGTTCTGCTGCTCCAGGTTTCCAGGGTCATTAAGTGCCTCCCCACCTTCACATCTTGATTTCTCCCTTCTAAGTGGTGGCAAGCACTATGAATACCTTGCTAGGCCAGCTGGAAAAGTAAGGGTCTGCCAAAAGGATCTGTACTGGCTTCATTACTCTTCAACTTTTATATGAACAACATGCTGCACACAGGGTCCTGAGGAATTGGGTTTATGATGACATTGTCCTTGAAGCCCCAGGCAACACCCTCATCAATGCCAGCATCATTCTCCTGCCTGTCTCAGGATCTGAAGGTGGGGAGGCACTTGATGACTCTGGAAAGCTGGAGCAGCAGAACTTACCTCCTCCTACAAAAGACATCAAGCAATGCTGCTATAGTCTCCTGTTTCCTTTGGCAGCCTGCTTCAGTGTGGCTCGTAAGAGCTAGGATTTGAATGCAGAAATTCTGACCAGGTCTAAAGCCAGCCTGTTTCTTGACAGGGTGCCCTTGAGCAAGGGTGGGACTTGAGCTTGGAAGGCCCTCTTGATGGGCTTTTTTACTGTGGACATGAATGACATCGGTCAATAGCTGATGGCTACCTCAGGCAGATTTCCACTTCCAAAAAGGATAGGAAGCCCTCCTAGCGAGGAGGGCTTTCAACTAGGTTTGCCAGGGGATGGAGAACAAAGCCCTGAGGTAAGTGGGGAAGCTGGAGACCTGGAGGAAGAGCAAGCAGGAGGGGTCAACAGGGAGGTGTTTTCATATTTCCTGAGAAATCAGGGCAATCAACTAGTTACCTCAGGTACCTGTACACAAATGAATGGAGACTGGGAAGAATTCAAAGACCCTGCACAGTGACAAAACTATGACGTGACTGGAGTAACAGAGACTTGGTGAGATAGCTTGCATGACTGGAGCGCTGTCATGGGTGGGTATTAACTGTTCAGGAGGGACAGGCGGGGAAGAAGGGGAGGAGGAGTTACACTTCATGTAAAAGAGCCATATCATTGCTCAGAGCTCCAGTATGAAACTGGAGATAGGCCTGTTGAGTGTCTCTGGGTTAGGGTCAGAGGGGAGAGCGACACGGACAATGTCACGGTGGAGGTCTGCTATAGATCACCAGACCAGGAGGAAGTGGTGGATGAGGCTTTCTTCAAACAGCTAGCAGAAGTTTCCTGATCACCGGCCCTGGTTCTCATGGGGGACTTCTATCACCCTGACATTTGCTAGCAGGGCAACACAGCAGTGCGCAGGCAATGCAGGAAGTTTTTGGAAAGTGTTAGGGACAACTTCATGGTGCAAGTGGTGGAGTGGCCAAATAGGGGCCATGCTCTTCTAGACCTGCTGCTCACAAACAGGGAAGAATTGGTGAGGAATGTAGTAGTGTATGTCAACTTGGGCAGCTGCAACCACGAGATGATTGAGTTCAGGATCCTGAGGAAAGGAAGGATGGAGAGCAGCAGAGTAAGGACCTTGGACTTCAGAAAAGCAGACTTTGACTTACTCACAGAACTCATGGGCAGGATCCCCTGGGAAGCCAGATTAAGGGGGACAGGAGTCCAGGAGAGCTGGCTGTACTTTACGGAAGCCTTACGGAGAGTGCAGGAACAAATCGTCCCGATGTGCAGGAAGACTAGCATGTATGGCAGAAGAGCAGCCTGGCTTACCAGCAGTGGCAACATGTAGGGGGTGCACAGGGGTGCATGTGCACCCCCTGAGAGCGCTGGTGCACCCCCTGACAGGTCACACTCCCCGCTTAGGCAACAGGCAGGGGGGGCAGGCGGGAGTGCCAGTGCCCCCCCTGCGAGCACTAGCCAGGGAGTGGGAGCACCAGATGAAACACCACGGCCACTTCCGGGAGTGCCACAGCCATTTTCCAGTCAGTGCAATTGCCCCCTCCCCCCCCCGGTTGCTGACTAGTCGCTTGGGGGGACACATGCCCTCCCTGACTAAGGTGGCACCAGTTGCCCATGCTTAGCAGGGAACTCTTTAGTACTAAATAACAAAAAGAAAGTTTATGAAAAAGTGGAAACTTGGTCAAATAACTGGGGAAGAATATAACAGCATTGCTCAGGCATGCAGGGATGAAGTCAGGAAGGTCAAAGTGCAGTTGGAGTTGCAGCTAGTAAGGGATGTGAAGGATAACAAAACGGGAAGGGTTTCTACAACTATGTCTGTAGCAAGAAGAGGATCAGGAAAAGCGTAGGTCCCTTACTGAATGGGGGAGGCAACCTTGTGATAGAGGATGCAGAAAAGGCTGAAGTGCAAAATGCACTTAATCGAGTTGGCTCCAACACGTTCTAATTAGTATGCACTGGAACAGGTTACCCAGAGAGGTTTTGGAGACTCTATCCTTGGAGATTTTTAAGACCTGGCTAGATAAAGCTGTGACTGGGATGATTTAGTTGGGGATGGTCCTGCTTTGAGCAGGGAGTTGGACCAGATGACCTCCTGAGGTTCCTTCTAACCCTCATTTTTTATGATCCTATTATTCTGTTTCCACTACTGGGAAGAATGTCCCTAAAATGATGCCCCTCAAAAGCTGTGACAGCTCTTCACCTCTGCAACAAAGCTGCCAAATGCTACTGGATATCAGTTTCTGTGAACAGAAAGTGAAACACAAGACCAACCATAAGTACCCTAGCATGACCTCAGACTGGAGTTTGATCTTTAAAAGCCACTGAAAAAAATCCAAAAAGGTCAAAGCCAGGATCAGCCTCTTACAAAAGTTAGCAGGGACATCAAGAGGGTGGGGGATGCAATTCTAATATACATTGAACAACAGCACAAGTTGTAGTCTACTCACACTTATGCTTTTGTTTCGCCTGATAGTATTCAAGTGCTTAAATGTGCAACTCAGTGCTGCAATGTGCATCATAACTGAGATTCTTAATCAATGCCTATGGATTGGTTACCAACTCTGTCCTCTATAGCACTGCTGAACATTTGAAGAGAGGCACAAATGTGCTACATTTATACTTGTGTGAAGGCTATTTCTAGTCCACCAATAAAATTAGACCTATAGAATCCACCCAACTCTCAGCAGACATCTTCCAAACCAGGGGTGGGCAAAATGCGACCCACTGGCTGGATGCGGCCCACTAGGCCATTCTATCCAGCCCACAGGGCCCCTAAAAAATTTAGAAAATCAATATTTATCTGCCCCTGGCTGCCTGGCATGCAGCCCTCAATCACTTGCCAAAACTCAGTAAGCAGCCCTCCGCTCAAAATAATTGCCCACCCCTGCTCCAAACTCTTCTAGGATCAGGCATGTGCTCTCAAAGGGTTTTGTATGGTCCTGTGCCACAGTAGAGGGCAGCAAGGTGGAACTTGGGTGAAAAATTGAGGACTATGGACCATAGTATATGCCACTGATGACCTTGATGCTTTGCTGGCAGTAATTTTTCAGCACCAGCGTTCAGGAACTAAAGTGGGGTGTGCCCTACTTTATATTGAGCTCACTACTATTGTCAGTTGCTGTGGCTCAGGTGGGCACCTGAGTGATCTGGACCCAGGTCTGACAGAGGCAACTCCCTGAGTCTGATGCTGAGCTCCAAGGAGGAGGAGTAGTTTTGACACACGTTGTGCCTAGCACTCCCTGTCTATTGCGTAACAAGGTGATCTGGACCTCCCTTGGCAGGGTCCTTCACTGTTTGGCAAACTTAGGGGCTTAGCTCTGTCAATAAGGGTCTTCCCCCTGGGGTAAGGTGTCTAAATTTTGGGGACTGCTATGCCATGTCCATGTGGAGATGTCTTAGATGCTGGTTAGAATCTGGCCCCTTTTATCTGCACATTTCTTAGTATGAGTGGGTTCAGATCCTGGTTCTGGTATCTAGCTGCTTCCACATCCATAACTGGATTTTTGTAAGAAATAAACTTTAACCCAATCATACGCTATGGATATAATGTAGAAATTATTATTACAATTATGGTTGTCTTTACTGGCTGTCCTAAAGTGTTGTTTAGCCTTGTTTTGTCACAGTTTTATGTGTTCTACCCCTGCAGTGCTTGCAATTCACTGATGGATAAAGAGATCCCTACTTACAACCCTTGGAGAGCTTTCTGGAAAAAGGTGTATCTACCTGTAAATTGTTGCTCATATTTCAGGTTGCAGCCTCTCCTCAACTTTTCCAAAATCCTTGCTCTTTGGATCATGTGAACAGAGAAGTGGCTTCTGCCCCTTCTCCTTGCTCCCTCCCTCCCCACATCCCTACCCTTTGTTAATTCTGAGGAACCCAATAAAGATTTCTGCAGGAATTTGCAGCAATACATTCCTTCTGCACCATCGTTTGTGCTCTGGGCAAAGCTCTCTTCTTATGTAACTCTTCTGACAGAGTATGTAACCACAAGTATTTTAAGCTGAGATGAAGAAAGCAGTGGTCGGTAATCCAAACTGACAGCAACACTATTAATTGGTGGGGAGTGGAGGCTGCACAGAGCAGATTGCTCAGACATCTAAGAAATATCACAGTGTTTGAGGGGCAACTGGATGGCTCTTGGCATTAAGGGTGGGGGGGGAGGGCTATGGAGCCTCTCACCTTGAAAACATGGGGTCAGCTATCAAATTGTTTGAAGAAATGGGGTAAGACAGGACCACCTGGTTCTGAAGTACAAACCTTTCTCCTCGGTCTGGGGACTTTTAGAGCCTGCTCTACACTCTGCAGTTCAGACCTGTCTCTATCCATCATGAAGGGAAGAGCACAATTCCTAAAGAGGTCAGAACTAGGTTTTTGAGTATTCAAGAGCTATTGTAATATCCTTGTTGACACATTTATTGGAGCAAAATTAAGCATGAATCTCAGCACCAGGTGACATATTTTGGGTCGCCCCCTAAGTCTATGAATTCCCACCCCCCACCTCCCAATATTAACCAACTGGTTTATTGCTTGGGAGCCAAAGTCTTTTCTTCTAGGTTTGGGAGGGCTGCTTTTCCCTGACTTGGCATTGTACTAAATCTCTTATGTAGTTTTCCCATGGTTTGATATTAGGACAGTCTTACTTGAGACATCACAAGACTGCCCTGTAGTTGCTTCTTCTGGTAGTGTCGTATTCATTCATCTTTCATATGCCTGGGTTTTTGGTTTTTGGGGGTTTTTTTTGGGGGGGGGGGGGGGGCTGGTTCTGTAACCTGGTGTGTGTATTTTACTGACTTCTGCATCCATGTTTGTCTTGTGGCCAGAATGAATATGTGTGTGGTTGCAATACATGTTGATTCACTGCTATGTTGTATGAACAGGGATTTATCATTCAGCACTGTAGTTTGCTTCCAAGCACCTGATTTGTTGTAAGGAAACAGTTTGATCCTGCTATAACAGGATCAAGGTCCTGCGTATAACACTGGGAGCTCTATAGCTTTTGGTTGCAGTAGGTTATAGCCTTACAGCCTTATCCAGTCTCTCTTCCTTTTTTTGGCCTGGTACCCTTTCCTGTGCCGCTGGTTGTAGTAATACCAGGGCTATTGGCATAAAAGTAGGCATGTGTCTTGAATACCTTGCCATATATTTTCTTTGCTCTTTGTAGCTTTTTTTTAAATACAATCTTGAGAATTTTATCTATTCCTTTTTATCTCTACATCCTGTTATGTGGAGATGCTGAAGCACTTCAAGGTCCTTCCTCTCAGCTCTCTATGCCAAAGAGTGGACCAGATAATGCTTAATATGTGATGTGGTGGCTGAAGTACTGTGCTGGGAAGTCTGCGAAATGCAGGTTCAGACACCCTCTAGGTGAGAGGGGCCTACAAACCTGGATCTTCAGTTTCATGGATGAATGGCCTTATCACTCAGCTGCTGGGCTAAAATATTGGGGGGTTCTCCTCCTAAGTCTACCCCAGTAGTTATGGGTTTCTGGGTGGGTTATAGTTTTGTGACTTAGATGGGGGTACACATCTAGAATGAGTGTGCATACATACCCACATACATGCCCAGTCAGTAAGTAGCTTGTTTGTAGGTGCCAAAAGTGCCACATACATGGTTAGAAAACCTGGGCCTTGTAGCTGCAGATAAGACCTAGCAAAATGGCTACACATGCATTAGCAACTGTCTCTGAGCCTGATGCCCTTCCCATCCACCCACAACTGAGGACAAATGGAGTATAAATAACCAGATTAGTGAGAGGTTATGTATGAACCAAGTAGCTTTCCCCTTATTTGTAGTAGCTCCTAACCATCCCCTCCAAAAATCACAGTCCCAGTGTGCTAGAAGCTGTATACTCACTGAGCAAGAGATGGTTCCTGCCTTTGCTTAAATGGAATCAGAGTTGTAGTGAAGCAGAAACATGAAGGGATATGCTCAAGGTCATGCAACAGGTCAATGACAGCCAGGACTAAAGAGCTAGCTCTCCCAATTGACACCTCAATTCTTCCACCACTGAACCACCCTGCCTTCTGGAACTACTCATATCACCAACAAATGTACATGATTGTAACCATCATAAAGACTTTAAAAAGCCTTTGATCTGGTGTCCCATGACCTCCTCATGGAAAAATTGGCCAACTGTGGCCTCGGCTACGCCACAGTCCAATGGCTGGGAAATTGGCTCCAAGGTCAGACCTAGAGAATAGTGGTTGATGGCAGTGAATTGTTATGGCGCTCCATGACCAGTAGCATCCCCCAAGGCTCTGTCCTTGGACTGGTTCTCTTTAACATCTTTATCAATGATGTGGACATTGGTGTCAGAAGCGCACTGGCTAAATTCGCCGATGACACTAAACTTTGGGGCACCTGAGGACAGGTGAGGACAGACTAGTGAACTTTGGGGCACCTGAGGACAGGCTAGTGACCCAGGCTGACTTGGATAAACTTAGTAAGTGGGCAGACACAAACCTGATGACATTCAATACCGATAAATGTAAAGTACTCCACCTTGGGGAAAAAAACCCGCAGCATACTTACAGGCTCGGCAGTGCTACTCTTGCTAGCACCACTGCCAAAAGAGACTTGGGAGTCATGATTGACCACAAGATGAACATGAGCCACCAATACAATGTTGCAGCTGGTAAAGCAAACAAAACCCTGGCTTGAATCTATAGATACTTCTCAAGTAAATCTCAGGATGTCATCCTCCCGCTATACTTGGCCTTGGTGAGGCCACAGCTGGAGTACTGCATCCAATTCTGGGCTCCGTAATTCAAGAAGGATGTTGAGAAGCTTGAGAAAGTCCAGAGGAGAGCCACATGCATGATCAGAGGGCAGGAGAACAGGCCTTATGAAGGGAGGCTGAGAGCCATGGGACTCTTCAGTCTGGAAAAGCGCAGGCTCAGGCTGCTTATAAGTACATAAGGGGTGTACATCAGGACCTGGGAGAACATCTGTTCAACAGAGCACCCCATGGGAGGACAAGGTCTAACGGTCATAAACTTCTCCAAGACCGTTTTATGCTGGACATAAGAAAAAATCTCTTTACGGTGCAAGCCCCCAAGACCTGGAACAGACTCTCTCCAGAAGTAGTGCAGGCACCTACTCTGGACAACGCTTGGATGCTTATCTTGCTGGGGTCCTTTGACTCTAGCTGACTTCCTGCCCCTGGGGCAGGGGGCTGGACTTGATGATCTTCGAGGTCCCTTCCAGCCCTAACATTTAGGAAATCTATGAAATCAGCTGAAGCTCATTCTTGGCTTTTGACTGCTGGATGACCCCTCAACTACAGCTGCCAGCAAGCATGGGGAAGGGCAGTGAGATGGAAGAGTTAGTGGATCCCTGAGACCCTGATTTATGGAACAATGTAAGGCTTAGGCTGAAGGAGAGTATCTTGAGGGAGTTCCTTCTCCAAAACAAAGGTGTGGGAAGGTGTGGGAACCTCAGTGACAGGTCATTCTACTGTACCCTACCAGCAGTGTGGGCAAGGGAGCATGGTTTTTGAGGAAGTCAGTCTCAGCCTTAGAGAGGCAAAGCAAGTTTGCTTTGCAGGGTCTGTCTGTGTCCAGCAGCCTCTACAAAGGATCTCCCCTTATGTTCACTCCAGTCAAGTCCAATTTATTTTGTCCAGAAAAGGCACTACAGCCCTAAACACCAAGACCTGCACAGTGGTTAAAGTCAACTTCTATTGCCCTCCTTGAGTTTTGCAGAATTATGTAGGGGCCACACTTGGTAGAAGTGGTCTATGGATTCATAAATTATAAAGCCAGAAGGAATTATTTTAATTATCTAGATTGACCTCCTGATAATATAGGCATTTAAATTTCACATAGAGATGTCTTCAAAATCATAACTTTTACCTGAGCAAAAATGGGTTTCCGAAACAAACATCCAATCTCAATTTAAAGACTTCATGTATTACAGATTCCCCTACAGCTCTAGGGAAGTCTTTGTAACAGTTAATTTCCCCCTCTATTAAAGTGTTTATTTATCCTCTGTCTAGCTTCAGAGTCCAGCCAAGGGCTCTGGTTATGTGGTTTTCTGATAGATAAAGGAACCCTTTAATGCCAGAAATCATCTTCCCATGTGAGTCCTGACAAAGTGTGACCAACTCTCCTCTTAACCATCTCCTCCTTAATCTACATAGATCAAGCTTCTTACCTATAAGGCAGGTTTTCCAGATCTGAAATCATTATTGTAGCTCTTTTCTAAATCCTTTTCAGTTTGTCAACCTCCTTTTTGAACTAGGCACATCAGAACTGGACACAACATTTCAGTAATGAGCTCCTAGCATCACTGTGACCAACATCACCACCAACTGTAGTCTCCTGCATAGTCCACACGCCTAGTGTGCTGGCCTCTCCTTCGTGTCCTATGAACAGCTGAGTGGGAACAGATACATCTATTCCTGCCTCCTAACAAGAACATTGCACTGAGAGTTCATGTTCACTTGTTTGTCTGCTAAGACCTCTTAGCCATAGTCAAAGGACAATCCTTATTAAGGAACAGTCCTTGCTCCTGTTCAGGAAACCTGAATTATTTGATCCTACATGTACGACCTTGCATCTGGCTATATTAAAACACATGATATTGAAAGAAACCTACTTACTATGTGACTCACACTTACTGGTGGATCCTTATAATTATTTATGGCCTCATACATTTTTTTAGCTAACTACAAATTTAATCAGTTTTGATTTAATATTTTCCTCCAGCTCACTGATAGACGTTGACTATTCTTTTGCTAACAACATATCCCACAAGGAACTCCAATTACTTTGAGATCCATCAGCGGTGTCTAATCCATGTAACATGAGATGCACTCATTCTGAACAGAACTCATTTTTCTCATCAGAAAATCTTATAGTACTAAATCAAATGAATTATTTGGGGGTCTAGAAAACCTGCCACATGGTTCAGAACTAAAGCATTTTAACTTTTTTAGTTAATCCAAGATAAGGTTCAGAGGCAACTTGATCATAGTATACATGGAAGGAAAGATTTCTAATACCAGATGGGTCTTTTTCCTAGTTGACAAAGACACATTGTAACCTAATATCTTAAAGATGAAGCTAACCTAATTCAGACTAGAAATACAGTTAAACATTTTAAGCCAGGAAAATGAATCATTAGAGTAATAGTACCAGAAGGGTAGTGAATTCTCTATTGCTGGAAGACTAGAGACTAAATTCTAGTTCACCCACTAGCTGCTGGCAAAGTCCTGGCTTGCACGATCAGGGTTACAGAGGCATTCAGCTTTGCTTGTGGAGTTGTGTGGTTCTTCTATCATTTCAGTTTGGACCTAGTATGCAGCCTGTGCATCCCTAGAAGTAAATTCCACTTTGCACTGCAGAACCACCCAGCTCACTTATTCTTTTCAATGGGTAGCACTCAGATGCTCCCAGAAAATTATCCTCAGTTACACTGGAGATGCATGGCTCTCCCTTCATCTCCCAAATTTTAACCAGTGACTAGGTGCCTCTGATCACCACATGATAGCATAAAGGTCCTCATTCAATAGCATAGCAGTTAGAGCACCTGTCCAAAACCTGGAGACCTGGCTTCTCTCAGAGAAGAGAAAAACTCTGGCCTCCTGAGTCCTGCCCCTGGACCCTGTCCCCAAGGTCACATTGCTTCAGAAAGCTGGTTGCCTCTCTCCAATACACCTCTGAAATTCTTAGCCTGAAGGCTAGGAGCCAAGAGGGGGAGGCTAACACCTCAAGAACAAATCTAATACCATGTGCCACTGTCTGTCTTGAAGAAATCTCACCCAGCCCTGGGCTACCAGCCAGAGATGAAGCATCATGTTCAAACCTGACCCAGCTTTTTTCCACAGCCTGAGCAAGAGGAAACATGAGAAGTAAAGCTGGCAGCTCTGGTTTCTAATGTGCGTCACCCCCTGCCTTCAGCAATTCCTTGATCCCTTTGGCAGCAGGGGTGGGAGAGGAGTGCTTGACCCCCTATAACACCTGCATGGGTTGTAGCATTTGGTGCCTCTGGGCAAACAAAGCAAATCTGAGAATTGCACAGCACAGAGAAGTGGAGAAGAGTTTAAGGCAAGTTTTTGAATAAAAACACAGGTTTCAGTTAACCCTAGGGTTTAAGGGGTTTTCCCCCCCATTTTCTCTTCAAGATCAGGGCATGACAGTTGCAAAGCTAAGCCCCAGAAAGCTGGAGTAATGCGAGTTGCTCGTATTTATTTATCCCTCTCCTGTGCTACTGGGCTTGTCCAGGCAACTGGGCAGGAATTTATTGGCAAACAAGTTTTGCTCTCTGTTCATCCCCTTGCTTCCTGGTTCCTCTGTTAGTCCTCAGACCCCATAGCTGGACAAACACTTCCTTCTTTCAGAAACACTCTTGCTGCTCTTCTGAATAGAGAGGTAAAATCTGCTCCCTCAGATAACCCTGTTGGCTTTCAAGAAGTTGCAGAGGGAGTGAATAAGAAAGGACCTTAGCCACTAATGTAAAAATAATTGAGAGAGAAACAAAGAGAGGCTCTCTGATTCTGACCTGTGAGTGGACTGATATAGACACAGTGCAAGGATGGAGTCCTTTCTCCTTCTCCTAGACTCTGAGACTGTCAGAGGTTTTTGTCAACCCTTGGTATAAATTGGAGAGTGTGCAGAGGCTGGTCTAATTTACATCCTTGTTGCAACCATCCTTAAGCAGCTGTGCAGGAGTCAAAGTAGCTGGAGGGCAGGGCACTGCAGATGCATCTATGCCCTACATCATTGCCATCTCCTACTCTTCTCCATCCCAGGCTATGGCTCCAAAGGACTTTTGTATTAGATGTTACTGGGGCACTGCAGGATTCCCTAAGTCTTCTTTACTCAAGGGGAAGACAACACAACAGTGGGAAGAGAACCAGGAAAAAGGAACTATGATAAAATCTGAATCTGCACCAAAAAGGAAAGGTGAGAGATGGAAACAGAGAGGAAAAGATAAGAGGTAGTGGGTGAAATACAGAGAGACAGAAAAAGAGCAGAGCCCAGAAGCAGCAGAGATATGGTATGAAAGCAACTATAATCCATATGTTTATATATCAGAGACTCAGGACTGAGCCAGGTAGGCTCTACAACACCTCTCCAAGGCATTGGGTGATGCTGAATTTGTTGGTAGGAATTTACTCAACGAAAATTGTCCTCTATGGGACAATTCAGTAGCATCCAGCACACTGCCATCCCACTAGCACAGAGAATTTAAGTCACCTACCCTTTCAAGAGCCAAAAGAGGAGTCCTGAGAAACTCCCAAGGACAAACACCTGTAAGAGCATGAGCAGCAAGACGAGTGGAGTCCTGAGCCAGGTATTATGAGAAGGAGATGGAATGTAGTAGCTTTGTTAGGTAATGCTTTGGAAGGGGCTCAGGCATCTGCAATACCTCCAGGTAGTAAGTGGTCTATCAGGGTAGGACGCTATTGAAACATGAGAACATACTGAAGCTCACATGCCTCTGTGAATGAGGCTGCACCTGGGACTAAGACAAAATGTGTTCACATGAGAGGCATGCTAAGCTGGACCTAGGACCTCATATTAGGCTATCAGACAGATGCATGATCTGGGAGTTACATACAGAGACGGGCTATCTCAAACAAATAAAATCTGTAGAGTGAGGTCAGACAGGCAAAGGCTTTCTTCAGGCACCAAGAGTGAGGAAAAGCATTTAAGAGGAGAAAGATGGTTTTATAGTTGGAGCACAATGGGCATGACTGCACAAGATGCTTACTGCGCAGTAGCCTAATAACATTGCACAGTAGTGTGCCAGTCAGAAATCATGCTAATACACTACTGCACAGTGTTATTAAGCTAGTGCATAATAAGCATCACAAAAAAACCGTGCACCGGCACGACTGTGCAGAGTAACTGGAGTTACTGTGCATTTAGTTAGTACTTCATTAAGCAAGCATTAACCTAAATGCACATTAACGAACATACAGACATGCCCAGTATATGGAACTAGGAGTCCAAGCTGCCACTGATGTCCTTTGTGATCTGGAGAAGGTCACTTAAATGCCCTCTGCCTTCTGGCAGGTCACTGGGAGTTAACAATGATGATGTACTTCCATTAGGACACCCTAGAGAAGGGAACAGAGTCCTGGATTACAGAAAATATCTGACCTGGCTTCTGCAGCCATAATCACGATTATGGGTTCAGCTTTTGGAAGAGAAAGAAATGACTATTCATGCTTAACAACTAACAGTGCCTTGGTCCCCCTGCTTTATCTGTTAATTAGGGTGTTTTTGATGTTTTGGGCACTGTGCCTGGTAGCTATGTGAGAGGGTTGTTCCTGAAGTTTTAAAGAACAAATTAGACAAACTTGTTTAGGATGGTTTAGACAGGGATGACCGTGCCTTGAGTGGAGGTTGGATGAGGTGACTTTTTGAGGTCTCTTCCACCCCCATTTTCCTGAGTCTATAAATAGATGCAAGGCCCCGTAGGTGGCAAGAGAAGGCCGACTCGATTAAGCGTTCTAATTAGACCATTCCAGCAGCCTCGCTGTCATGTGTATTCAGTGTTCCCACATTTAAAAATGGTGGTGGGGACGCTTTAACTGAAGCTCATTGAATAAGCTTTAGTTAAAGCACCCCTGCCACTGTTTTGAAGCACAGGACACTGAATACATGAGATGCTGCTTGAATTTTAATTAAAGTAGCTCCTGAGCTGCTCTTATTAAATCTGCACCCCCCCCAGAGCACATGTATAGACACCCTGAGGGAGCATGCTAGGCCTAATACCTAGAAAGAAAAGGTTGAATCGTTGGTGCACTACCAATGTAGTAGATCCTGTATGCGTGGACCTAAGCCTTGATCCCACTTGTGTCTGCTTCCATCTAGCTGCTGCCTCTGTTTTCCCATCAGTTTCATCAGTGATGGCTTGCCTGGATTCTGCACCATGTGTTGGTGGCTGCATACTTGCATATAAGGCTACCAGCCTTTTTCTCCAGGAAGGGCTCACTAACACAGCAAGTATTTGTCCAGGATGCAATTCTTTTGTTCAGTAAATGAGTTATGCGCAGTAATAAAGCAGTTCCTCTACCTCCTATGGGTGCCAGTTTTACAGGAGCCTTTTAATTTCATACAGCAAAAGCACATTACCCACCTGTTGGCCTCTTCATCAGTGAAGCCACTTAATGCCTTAATAACCACTTACTCTTTTTCTGCCTGGGTTTGATAACTTAACAAGCCTGGCTGACCCCAGACTCTTGGCCTTTCAAGGGGAAGGCCACTGTACTATGTCCTCCTTCTTGCCCGTATTCCCATAGACTTCTGCCCAGCTCCAGAACAAGTTCTATAGTCCTTTACCCAAAAAAAACCTCCCTTCCTTCTTTCAAACTTCACTATTCCGATTTCCAAGTTGCATTCTCTCTAGCTCTTTTCGGTTGGTTGATCTCCAAGATGTCTCTCTGCAGATACATCTGGAGCTCACCTGGAATACTCCTGACAAGCATATGAAGACATCTTATACAAATGCACTCCTAAGAGTGTCAGTGCTGGGATCTGCTTCAGGGAAGGTAGGAGCAGTACAGGGGATGGGACAGCAGGGTGAGGCAGCTCCCTAGCTCCATTCTGGAAATCCTTGTTAGGCAGCACCTGGAAATCATACCCTGCTTGCCCCGCCCCAGCCTTACAGTAGTGGAGTTGTTTTACCTTCTTAATGAGCACTGCTTTAACAACCTCATCCTCTGCTCCAACTCCTCTACAAGTGTCCAAGTCACTCCAACTCATCCTTCTGATTTACTTTTGCGCTGTCAGGTAAGGAAAGGCTCTTCCCCTTCTGCAAGAAGCTTACAGCACATTCCTAATCTGTGGGATTCTAGTATTATCAATAGCTCCTTAGCATTCAGGCTAGATCCACACAGGGGATGTACGAATCATGGTAGAAAGCATTGTAGCATACTATTTAGGGCTGAATCTTATGTCACTTGGCATGCCCAAATGACAGCTTTCTGCCTCATAACAGTCTTTTTTGACATTTACGCTTAGTCTGCAATCCTATTCTGTGTGCAGGGTAGATGCATATGCCTCTACACAGCTACTAAATATGTATAATAGGCTGCACTCTGGCTGGGCAGGCACACAGTTCTGTATGCATGGACCCGAGCTTTGATCCTGAAATTGGTCTGACAAGAGAGGAGGAGAGTCCTCTATTTGAGCCCAATAATGGAGCAGTTAAGGTACTTGCTGTGGAAGCAGGAAAACCAGGTTTTAGCCCCTTCTCATTTCCTGGGAGAGTGTTCTAAGCATTCAGGTATTGGGCTAAAACAAGGAAGGGCCCTCCTTCTCTGGCATCTAACCCCCACTTGTCAGGGGGTTTTGTGGGGTAGAATTTTATGCTTGCCCAGATTATGTGTATACTCAGTCATATACCTGCCACCCAGAGCTCAAACATTTTCACTGCTCAGTAGCCATGTGGACACTTATACACCCACACTGCACAAAGAGTAAGACTGCACACTGTGTATGAGTACCAAAATTGGCAGTTACATTACTGATACACTGTCATTTGGATGTATTGAGTGAAATGGGATTCCGCCCTTAACGCCTAGTGAGATTCACAGTATCCAAGTGAGGAGCCCAGGTTCCCCGTGTTGTGCATGGAGAGCTAGGTGCCTCAGCAAAGGATCCCCACAAATCCAGCATGCTGAGCAGGAAGGCACTTAAACAAGCCAATCTCCAAAACCTGGGCACTTATTCTGCAACTGAGGTAGGTACTTTTCTCTATTTGAATTCACAGCTCTGAACTGTCTCCTGGAGTTAGGTTTTTCAACTCTTTCTTTCAATGACCTCTGGTCCCAAAACCAAAAGGCAGTCCTGTCTTCCAAACCAAGGGAGGGGCAATGATAGTGGTCCCCTTTCTTCCACTACCCCAGGGGTTAGAACACTATTTTAGGATGGGATAGGCTTATACTCTATCCCTTTCTCTGCCTGACAAGACTTGAACCCTCATCTCCCATTGCAGTGCTCTAACCACCAGGCTATAGGGCACTGGGGGAGGGATGGAGAAGAACAAGTGTAATTGGCACCTACAAAACTTAACCTTCCCCACAAGACAAGCATTTAATTTGGGATATGTGCCTGACAGTCAGTAATGCTGATAAGAGAATCAAGGATAAGAAAACATCTGTGTATGAGTTTTTTCTATAACTAGGCAAGGCTGGAAGTGATTGGATTTATGGACATGAAAACCATTACAGAACAATGCACAAAGCTGAGGATAGCAAACGGCTTATCCTCAGCTTCACTGAGCTATGTTTGCTTAGAGTAATAATGCCTATACATAGCAAATTGGTGGAGGGGTGAAGATGAATTGAAGAACTGAACTCATCTGTGCAATAGAAACCTCTCTGACTGGTAAGACCTTCTCGCCTATGTAAGAATTGTAAGAATATCTTTACATATTATTTCTATATGCAAAGATAACATGTTAGTTAGTGCACTCAATCATACAGTAGACCAAAACAGGTTGTAGTTCCATGTCTGTTCTCCTAATCTCTTCCATCAATTCTGTCATATAATCCTTATTAAAAAAACCTCTCACCTGAACAGGAACTTGAAGGATGAGACTTAGAATAAGTTTTATGTAGGACACTGCTGGAATGGATGTGCTAACCTGTTGTAAGTCTAACAGGGAACAGATTTTTATGTCCTGACGAGTGGTATAAAGGTAGCCAGTTATTAATCTGGGGAAAGGGATTAGGGGTGAATCCAGAGGCAATGAAGTGGTGTAGTTACACTCCTCTTTGATTTCTGCACCACCCCAATTTTAAAACCAACAGCCTGGAAGTAGCAGCAGCATTTCTATTCAGGCAGTGCTGAGGGAGTCACTTGACTTTATGGCTCATTATAACCTACCTGATTCCTTCTAAACCTTTCGTTCCACAGGTGTTAATGCCCCTCTCTCCTTTTTAATGCTGTTGATGTTCCACTAATCAAATTATTCTTTCTCCTGCAGTTCAGCAGACTGTTAACTGCTCCTGGTAATGTAGCTCCTATTTCACAGCCTCTACAGACTGTAACTCTAGCTAAAAGTGTTATATCAGATGTGGAAACATTAACGCAGGTGAACATTAATTAAGACATGGAAATAACTTTCAGTGAAGTACTGGCTGTATTGTCAAGATGCTCAAGAAGACTGGATTTTGGTTTATGTATCTGAAAGAGATGTACATGAATTCTAATGACTACAGGAGTTATGAAACAACATCTTTTGATTATTTTTGCGTAGTTTGTTTCATTTCTTTTATACATGATAGATGATATACCAAGTTAATGCACAGTACAATAAAAGATATGCTTGGTTTTTGCTTTGATTGTAAACTGAAGGTGGTCTTGGAACAAGTCAACATTTCAGGCATCTATTCTCTCCTCAGTCAGCATCTATTTTGATGGCTTGGTCATGTGCAGAGAATGGATGATGGCTGGATACTCAAGGATCTCTTGTATGGAGAACTCTTTACAGAAAGAAGACCATGCAGGCATCCTCATCTCCAATTCAGACATGCTTGCAAGAGAGATACAAAGGCAGTGAACATCAAGCCAAATGACTGGGAGAAGATTGCTGAGGATCAAAGCACTTCAAAACAGTCTATGAAGTGTGGAATGAAGGCTTTTGAGGAAAGAAGAGCCCAACATGCAGAGGAAAGAAGAAGCCACAGTAAGAGCCCAGAACCAAATTGAGGATCACTCAATATGAACTTCACATGTGGTAAGAGTGGAAGGGACTGTCATTCAAGAATTGGGCTCTACAGCCATACTTGCAGATGTTCATTGAGCTGATTTCTCACTCAGTGCAATTCTATTGTGTCACAAAACAGAAAGATGCCCAGCTGAACTGAATCTCTAGACTCCCTAGCATATGAATAAAGCTTCTAGTTTCTTTGTAATTGGAGAAAAATGCATGGTTTTATATGTGATGATACACCATACCATCTGCATACCTCCCCCTGCCCCCTTTTCAAAATCCTCAATTTGCCCATGTTAATGATGATCCAATCAGGAAAGTGTCCACTAATGTGATGTCTTTGTCTGCAGGTGGAGTGCTTGTATAGGTGCAAACCAATATTGTGAGCTAAGCTGGGAGCAGAATAATTTTATAGGAGGAAACAAAAAGTTAGATAAAACCAATGGAAGGCACAGTGCTGCAGAGATTGTCTACGGTAGTTCAGAAAGGTATTGACTTCCTGAAAAATGTTGCGAGCAAACTGAAGAAGGAAATAAGTGATCCTAAACCAAACAAAGAAAAACTTCACAAGCTAAGGGAGTAAGGGAGACTGGCTACCAGAAGGAGTGAAATTACAGGATTTTGTCAAAGCAGAACCCTCACAAAATGCATGTAGTCAGGGATTATATGCATTTGAAATGGTAGCTACAGAGGAACCAAGATTAGAGCTGTAGCTTCAGGAGACACAGACAGCTATACAAAGCTGTACAATGGATAAGCAGAGACTATGTAAAGTGGAGTGAGTGGAGCTCCTATAACCTTTAGATTAGTCAATCACAGCAAATTCTAGTAACAAGGCAAGTAAGGCACCTCCTCTTCAGAGACTGACCAAAGGGACAGTAACAAACAATCTCAATTCACATCCTCTGTGCTAGGATCACAAGCATGATACTTGGCCCTGGGACCAAAGTGAAGAAAAGGCTCCTTTACCACTTACAGCTCCAGTGGTTACAAAATCAACTCAAGGTGAATCCCAAGATACTAGTACAGTAGCTATCCCAAGGAAGAGTCACATGGGACTGAGCTTTTACATTTTTCCAAATATTAGAAAGGGATAAAGCTGCTCCTTGTGACATGGGGAAGATTATGTAGGCAGGCGAGTCAGCATCATCCTTTGCAGCCACACCTATAGTAACTCAAAATGGGGGAGGGCATGACAGTTCATGCACATTGAAGGATATGCATGGGAAGGCTTAAAGGAAATGTTGACAGCTGCTTTCTTGAATAATCCCAAAGAAAAAAAAAGGCCTGAGGAAAAGCAACCATCCTTCAGGGACCGTAGATGGTATGCAAAGTGTACTGTCCTGTGAAATCAACGTAAGTTTACAAAGCAATTAGAGCCACGGTGGGGGAAAGAGATCATCTAAAAATTGTGCCTCCCCATTAAGATCCACTGCCTCAGAAAATAAACATTGAGAGTTAAAGTTGAACATGAATTTGAAATTGGTTAGATGGAAAACATGCAATGTTGACTAAAGATCTTAACAGGACATGTTAATCAAAAACACATTTAAAATTGTAAAATCAAAGTAGCAGCAAGCTGATTGCTCTGTGTGGGATTATCAGAATAGTTAATACAAATAGAATTAAATGAATAAAACATTAGGTAGTAATATATAAATATGCTCACCTAATAGGTAAGTATTTTGTTAACACCTTTGTGGATGCTTGAATGCCAGCACTGACTGATATTTTTATTTTTTTTACAGTGGCACCTTTTAATGTAAAACAAAAAATTCAAGCCAAAGTTTTATAAAGTGATTTCTTTTCCACTTGGAGTTTTGGTGGTTGTTTTACATTACTACAGTAACTCCCTTCAGCTTTTATTGATCCTTAAGCCTCCGTTTATTTTTCAACACTCAAAACTTATTTTTTCATTTCATTAAAGATCTAAGTAGGCAGTTGCCAACCCCATTGGAATAGATATGAGGAAAGCAGAAAGTTTGTTTCTTTTACACACTCAAACAGGTTTTTAAGTAAAGACTGTCCTCATTTCAGGTGAATTTCTCCATTTAAAGATTATTCTTTTTATTTTTTGGCTGAAAAAGTTAAACATAATAATCACCTTACTTGGCATCTATAAATGCAAATGTTGGCACCATAAGGTTTGAGCTTTACCCATGTATTGTAGAACATACTTATAACATTCTATGACATAGGTGCTTGTATTTTATATCCCATGTGTCATATGTCATGTGTGTCATATATCATGTATATTGCAACACCCACTTTGGGTGGGTGTTGCAATATACATTAAATTTGCTCATATAATTATGTTAGAAGTGGGAACTTATCATTTTCATATTATGTTAAGTCATGACAGTGCACTATTATGATCAATTCAGATTATCTGCAGAAAGCAAAAAGTCCTTTAACCTGCAACATACATGTTTGTATCCTAAAATATCAGTCCAAAAATTGTTAGAAGTCATTCTCAGCAAGTTCATTATAAGTTTTTAGTAATAAGGAATTGTTGTTACAAGCTTATTTACTTTCCTGATACATTCTAAGGTATTTAAAATTATATTGATGTTTAGCATTCTCTCTCCCTTTTCCTTTTTCTAATCCTTAAAAACAATGATTGTTTTTAAACAAGAAAAAAGGCAGTTGTTGGTATTTTTGCAAAACATAAAAATGTGGGAAAAAGCAAACGTTTCTGCACTGAATTGTACATACCCTAGTTTCTGCAAGAAGTCCTAAAACTTAGTTTCAGACACTACAGAAGGACATCACTGTAAGAATGGCCTATGAAACTTATAATTAAATTGACTAATGTTTGTTTTGTATCTGAAACACCTGTGGTAATAAATGACAAAGTACTGTATTCTGTATCAATAGTTTGCAGTATTCTAATTAGCCTCAAATCCTAAACATCTAATACAAATGCAACAAAAATGTTCAGATGAACAAGGCCCATAAAACTGAGTCATCTTTGCCATGTAAAAAAAAGTCTTACAACACTGGATATCAATGTGGAAATAATCATTTAAAATGTTAATAATAATCCAAATGATATTGGTGATTATTGTAATACATCTTGCAAATTGCATCAAATGTATAAAGCTTTTGAAAAAAAAAACAGGTTAAGAAATTGTACTGCAAGAATTGTACAGCTTTTGAAAAAAAACAACAGGTTACATTTGATGCCACTATCATAATCAAGTTTCAGGTTGCAGAGTATAAAAATCATATACTAATTTTATTTTTAAATGTGTTAAGGACATTTAATAGAATTTAGGTAGTAGGCGGTGTTCTATTTGATTATGTATTTTTATATTCAAGCATAGATAAAACTTCCAAAATCCATGGTTTAAGCAAAATTAAAAAGGATATAAAGTGCTAAAACACTGATCAAATAACATTATGAAAAGAGGTGACAAAAAATAAGTCAATGATGTCAAGCATTCTTGTCAAATTGTGGCCAAGATAAAAAAGACATATACAGGTGTGGTTCATTTATACGATGAAATCCAAGGACAAATCCAAATGAAAACACTGAATGTGTATTGTATGCAAGATTAAATACATGGTTTTTCAATGTAATGAATGCTAGTGAAATTAACTGTAATTAAAAAAATGTAGGAGCTACAAAAGGAAATAATTTACATTGTGCAAACTGTAGTACACTATGTAACTATTCTACATCCAGTTGTGGTGTGTGCAGTACAAGGTATAATTACCTTTATTGGATTGTCTCTGCTGTTGGATTCAAAGCCTGTCAGCCAGCCTGCAAAGCTTCAGGAGGACATACAAGTACATCAGGCTCTGCTGAGATGGCAAGAGGAATGATTATAAGAAATGTGGTAGATAGTGTTTGACTGTTCAGTCATCCTCCATTGGCAAGGGCGCATCCTACCTCTAACTGACCAACTACATTGCTGCAGCCTCATTGAGATGGGCATTGTAACCTGCAACTGCAAAATTTAACCCCTTCCCCACAAGGACAAGCATTTGATGCGAGTATGTGCCTGGCAAGTAGTATAGTTGCTAATAGAACCAAGAATGAAAAAACATTTGTGTGAGCTTCTCCTAAGACAGACAGAACTGGACTAAGCTGGATTTATGTCATGAAAACTGCTACAGAACAATGCACAAAGAGGGAAAGCAAATGGTTTACCCACAGCTTCACTGAGCTACAATATTGTCTACTCATAACCCATCTGTAATCTTGAAAGAAGGATGGAAATGATTTGAACAACTGAACTTGGGTAACATCTATTCACCAAACCAGAGAGTGGTCTCTCTAGTCTCTCTCTAGAGATAGATTGGTAAGAACTTCTTGTTTCTAAAATATCCATCATTGGGGTTGTTTTGGTTATATTCATAAGAAACTGTTTTAAATAGTATAATAAACTGTAAATCAAGATGGGATGCAGTTTGGTGTCTGGTTTCCCAGTCTCTCTCCTTTCAAACCCATCTCATAATCCCTATGATAAACTTTCAGCCTAACAATTGGCTTTGGCATCCACAATGAGAACAGGAGCACAGTGCACCTCTCTGTTACTAAGAATGAAGAGTCACTGACCACACTGCCAGGCCTCAAATGCCTGTTTCTGTTGGGTCAAGCCCAGCATCTCCTAGCTCCTTGGAGAGCCCTGCGGAAGTTGCAAGAGGCAGCCTGTGGCTGGTAGTGGCCCTCCTGCCTTCGTCTGCCTCCACTGCTCTTGGGATTGCCACTAGACTCCTGCTGCCATCAGGTGCACAACGACGTTCCTTCTTTCTATTTTGTATTAAAGGGACATCTGCCAGATAAACCAGCCACTTCTTCGACTGACACCCTGCCCACCCCCAGCGCTGTCTTGCTAAAGCTCACTAGACAAATCCAGCCAGACATCAGAGTTGTTGCTGCACCACCCACTTGGCCTGACTTTTGACTTCCACTAGCTCAGGCTTTCCACAGTGCCAGGGGCCAGCTGCTGCCCACATTTTCCACTAGGTACGAGTGCTGCTTTTCTGGGGTGCAAGATGGAGGTTCTGTCTCAGCACAGGAAAGACTCATTTCCATGCCCAACATTTCAGGACACAATTTTATTCTCTAGCATAAATTTTAGGTAAAATATCAAGACCAAGCAACTTCGTTCTCCACTAGGGGGCTACAGTTTAACTTTTCAGAGGATTTTTTCCTTGCCTCCAAGTACTGAAAGGACAGCACAGCTTCATATCCTACTACAAAAATCTCATCTTCCCAGTCAACATGCTACCTTCTCCAAGTCACCTGCTGGGTTTAAGAGCACTTGTTCCTGGCTCAGATGAGTATGATAACTGAATAGGGCAGGCCATCCCATTACAGCTGTTTGGTAGGGGATGCTTGGAGTAAGTGTTTGAGAGCCTTATCGTCATGAGAACAGCTCATGGTGCAGCCTCCAATGATTTCGGTGATACCAATTCTGAGCCAGTTGTTTTCAGATCTTTGTCCCCAGCCTTGGCCCAGAACAAACCTTTGTTGAACACTTCTGCTTGTCTGCTTCTTTATAGCCCTAGCTGACAAAGTTGTTGGGAGCATGGCTGTTCTTAGTTGGTGGAGTGATTCGTCTGGTTAATGTCATAACAAAGAGATGGGGGGAGAGCTTGACAAGTCAAGCAGGGGCCTGAACCCTGCCAGGAAAATGAACAAGCCTGCACCAAGAAGCTACAGAGAGGGAGAAAAATAGCACACTGAGAAGCTAGAGGCCTGGAAGGAAAAAGGGAAGGTGGGGGAGAACAGGGCCTGAGAGCATGGAAGTGTGCCCATCGGTCAGTCGATCTGTGTCAAACCACCCACAAAGGCTATTAGCTCAAGAATCTGCCCAAGAGATCATCAAAACCAAACTCTCTGTGGGGTCAGTTGTGTGTAATCCCATGTCCGTGGGTTCCATCAGGCGGGATGATCACCAGTGTGGGGCCCATTTGTTCTTGCAGGAATAACCAAGTGCATGGGGCCTGGGGAGGGGGAGGTGGGGGGGATGGGAATTGTGCCCTGGGCTGGGCTGAGTTGGCGTGATGAAGCTCCCTTGTGCTGCCTGCTCCAGTCGCAGCAGGATTAAAGTGTCATGGGAAACAGCTTCTGGCAAACGAGGCGAATAGGATGCCTGCTTATCTGTGCAGCCACGCTGAAAATCCCTCTTCCTGGGCAGACTGGGAGAGGCTATGGAGATGCTCAAGGCCATGTGCTCCTAAAAGGCTTGCTTGGAAGCATGCAGTGCTCAGGCAAATACTCTGTCATAGGTGCCTGGTAGCATGCCCTGGCCTGCCTTGCCACTTCTTCTCCTCTTTACTGTGCAGCAAGGTCCATGGCAAGTGCCATCAAGACACTGGCACAAGCTTCTAACCCTCGTTTTTCTGATCAAAGTGTTGTAAAAGCCTGTCTCTTTGCATAGGCTGCCCAGCAGGTGAACTGAACAGATCCAGATTGCTGGTCTTCTTTGCCCCTCTCCTATCACTTCTCACAGCAGCTCAGCCTGTCATTCCAACTAATCCCATATCCCACTTCTCCCAGTACTGAATCAGCAATTTGTTCTGTTCTTCTGTCTCCTTGATACAAAATTGCAGAGCTTGGGTTCAAAAACAGCCATGGTGGCTAACTGTTAATTGTAGTCCAGGCCCCAATGGTGATGAAGGCTGTATTGTGCCAACTGCTGCCCAGGCATATTGAGAGACAGGCTCCACCCTGAAGGTGAAACAAGTATAGGGAAGGCTGGCTATGACATGGCCATACAGATGATCAGAGGTAAGGCTGAAAGGTTCTGAGCCAGATTTCCCAACACCCAGTTCAAAGCTCTACCCACTAAACAAGCTGCCTTCCAAAGCACGGCTAAATAACCTAGATGTTCTGTATCCCACCCTTTACAGAGTCAAATAATTTACTAGTAAGTTAGTCTTAAATTACACCCTACCTGGGACACTGACCATATAAACTCACATATTATTTGTCTCAAATAGAAAGAATGCAGCCACCAATGTATCTACTTCCAGCCAGAACTTCAAAGACAGTCCATTCCCTCTTTCCGATGATTATACCTAACCCATAGTATAAGGCTCTTCATGTACCAAAAAAATCCCTTGCTGATCCCTTTAAGTGATCTTCCCAATCCACTCAAGCATGAAAGTGTGCACCCTTATCATGGATTCTGTAGCCACCTGCAAAATTGCTGCGTTTAATAACATCCAGGTCTTTTAAACAGTATCTGAGGCTATGACGTCTTCCTTACCAACATTTCTTCTCTGGTCAAAGCACATACGCCAGTTGCTGAAGATCGGTCTATTGATCCCAGCCTCCCTTCTAAGAGTAAGCAGTTCACAGCAGTCTCCCAAGACAACAGAGAATGTGAGCAAGTAAGGCTGGTATGAATAGTCTAATTGGAATAGGCACAAGGGGCGAGAAAGTGTGTATAACTGTGTGCATGTACACATGCATGCAAGGGAAATGAAACATGCAGAAATAAGTAGCAATGGTGTGCATGTGCATACATATATGTACATAAGTATATGTATGCAAGGGACAGTATAGAGTTGCAGAAGAAAGAAGACAATTATGCATTGTATGTATCTGTATTTGCAAAAAAGGAATATGAACAACATAGGGGGGAAGGGGAAGAGTCTATGAGTGTGCACTAGACAGGGGAAAGTAGGGAGTGAAGAAGAAAAGGGGAAATATTGATATGTACCTCTGTGTGCAAAAAAACTTCCAAAAAAACCCCAACAACTGATGCATGCATGTGCTTGTGTAAAGAAATGCACTGGTCGAGAAAGAAAAAGGAATGTATGTGTATGTGTAATAAAGCAGGGGAGTAAAAAATACAGCCCCTGGGCTGGTGTGGATCAGGCCCACAGACAGTCTTTGCACAGCAGAACCAGTGTGCAGGACCTGTGCAGTGTGTGCCTCATGCTGGCCCTGTGCGTATGCTGCATGTGGTGCATGGGGATGGACAAGACGTGCACTGCATGCAGCACTGGGAGCTGATCTGGGGCACACATTGCACACAGCATCCTGCCAAACCAGCCTTGCACACTGGCTCCAGAACTGGTCCAAATTGGTTCCACAGACTGGCCCCAGGCACCTCATGCAGCGCACACCCTCTGTCAGCACCAGACCCGAGTCCCAGACAAGGGCCAGTGCATACTGCACCACTGCGTGACATACATGCACTGGACCAGCTCTGTGTGCCAGCTTTGGTGCTGGTCTGTATATCTGATCTGGCATGCAGACCAGCCCCATACCATTCATCCAGCTCCCCAAGGCCAGGCGAGTTTTACACCCCTGGTATAAGGGCATAGGCAGATTGGGGATTTTGAAAAGGATTTGGAAACGAGAACCGGTGAATCTGTCCATAACATTAATTTTTTAATAACTATTCAAATGCTGCCACTTCATAACAATCATTAGAAATATCACATGGTTTCTTTCATGTAGAGTTCCTTGCTAATTGTTCAAGCATGACATTTTTATATAGAGAGACATTTCCAGACAAAGGATAATTAAAAAAAACCAAACACATAAGTCCATTGCAAAATGCCATTTAGGCACTCAGAGGCAGATCCTCAAAGTATCTAGGCATGTTACTCCCACAAGGATGTTGACCACATGAGGCATTTCAGGAATAGGCCACAGGAGCCTTAATCTCATGGAGTGCCTGAATCTATTTTGAAATTGGGACATAGGCTCCTAAATTATGAAGCTATTTTGCAAACAGTTGCTCAAAAGTATACTAAAACAGAATTAAGGTTGAAAATACATATCAGTAGAGCTGTGTTAGAAATAAAAATTTTATCCCACAGGAAATTTGATTCTTAAAATTAATTATAATTAATCTTAAAAATTAATTCCAAATGAGATTGGAAAATGGAAATATCAACACATTTCACAGAACACATTTTAAAATGTTTTGAATCAGAAATCTTGCTTTGTTCCTTATGCTGATGCAAAATTAAAACTGCAGTTTCATTTTGAAATATAGATTATAAACAAAAGTTTTCATTTGGACCTTTCCTGCATGGCATTTTTTGACATCAGAATGGACATTTTCCCATAAAATATCTGTTTACGTTAAATGAAAAATTTGGGGTGTAGAAATATTCTGTATGAAAATTTATCATCTGTTGTTCTCAGATGAAAGTAAATTTACAAGAATAAAATTAAGAATAAAATGCATGACCCAGAGGTAAGAAAGTGCAGAATTTGGGCACCCAAGTGATTTTGGCTCTGTCCTAGAGTGACAGAACATGCTCTGAACATGCCTAACTCACATCAACAGCATTGTGGTCAATACAAAGCAGGACCGAAGGCCTCTTTCACAGGAGAGCACAGCCACACAGAGAAATGGTTCCTCCACCCTCTTTTTTGACAATAATCTAGTGGTTAGAGCACTTGCATAGGATACTAGAGACCTGGGTTCTAGTGTGAAGGGATTCAAACCCATCGCTCCTCATTTGCAGGAGGGTGCCCTAAGCACAGGTTAGTGAATAGACTTAAGCTTCTTTAAGGTACAATCCCTTTTGGTTTTATGGATCATGAGACAATGGAGGCACCTAATATGCAGTCATGTATCAGGCACTTAACTCTGAAGAAGAATGGGAGTTCAGACATACACTTATAATTAGCATTTCCTATTGGCTTACTCTATGCATTTGCCCCCTCACTATGCAGTTGCTCTGTATTGCCCCACAGAGGTGGTTGCTTCTCCCTGTTTATAGTATATCGGTCCTAGGCACCTAAATCTGTAGCTATGAACCTGATTCTCCCACATCCTGGACAAGCTGTAATCCTTCAGCTACTTAATAAATAGTATGGGAACTAATTTCCTCTTCTCAGCCATTTCTATCGGCTGGCTCAGACAGCTCCTCACTCCATGTGATGGCATTTGTGGATCTAAAAAATAATTCTAACTCTTCCAGGATATTTGTATAGAGATCCCAGATGCCTAGGTTAGGGCTGTGGATTCCAGTAGGTGGCAAGTATGCAGATTCAAAGAGGGATTGGGGTAAACTGGTCACGTTTTTGTCACATTTTAGATGCCGTCTTTATGTGCGATTCATCAAAGTGATGGCTAAACGTTTACATGTATGTTAAGACCCAAGTGCATTAGCGCAGATTTCTGCATTCTAAATTTTAGGTTGAGAATCGTCATATGTATTGAAATACATAGGTTTTGTGCATGCTCCGAACATCAGCCATTTTAGTTCAGATATATGCCTCTAAAGTAAGCCTAAGGCAAGATGGAATTCAGTATCTATAAGGCATGCAGTTGACCTGATTTCCTACATGTACTCTGAGTACACCTAGCCAGGCACAGCCTTCATGAACCCAGCATTCCCAGAAGTTTGACTGGCTCCTTAGTGCTCAGCCATACTGTGAGCATGCATGTAAGTGCTCTGAAGATTTCTGGTACATCTACAAGCTGTTATGGTATGCTTTCAGATAGCCAATTTGGGGTGGCAATTCCAAGGAAAGCATAGGCTGTTTTTCGCTAGAGGCAACTTGGTTTAACTACCTGTGTGATGCTATTTTTTTTCCATCCAGAAATAACTCTTTGTGATTTGTAAGAAGAACATTTACATCTAAAAGAGTGTACGTGCCCTTACATCTCTAATATGAACATCTCCTTGCAGCCTGACTACAAGAATAGTTTCTGCAAATTAACAGTGTATAGGGAGCATCTGAAATTCATGTCTGCAGGTGTCGCTAAACCTAGAGACACACTGAACATTTCAGAAGCATTTTAAGCCATATGCAAACGTACCAAGGCACAAACTGTAGCACTCATCACAAATAATGAAATAGGTATTGCTCACACCAAGAGATGGTTTGTATAGCCTTTGAGCAATATCCATGTTGCTCGTATCCACTGGCCTTTGTGAGAAAGATAACCCCCTTGTGGCCACTTTTTTTTCCCCTTGAAAAAGAGAGAGAGAGTCCATGAAAAAAAAACATAATAAAACATGGGAAAGGACATGAGAATTTATGGGAAAAGTAAGAAAGCACCAGAGATGCAAAAAAAAAAAAAAAAAAGGAGTTGATTACACCTTCCTCAGTAGTTAAATGGAGATAGCTCAGGACTGTAATATGCATGACAGTGTGATTTTAAATAATCTTATGCCCACTTCTACTAGGAGTGAATTGATGTGGCCATGCTTATGCAAGAGTTTATGCCACTGAATTCTAACCTATCCCCAACATACAGGTCAGGTCTGAGAGAGGAACTATGTGCTTGAGATGAAAACTGACAATATCCTGCAGTATCTGTGACAATATCTCACAGCTCTCCCATAGTCTTAAAGACTCAACATCATGTTCTGCTCCATCTTACTCAAGATTTGCAGTCGAATACCTGTACAACTGGGACTCCCAACTGAGGGAGCGGAGCTGTTGTGGCAGGTACTGGCCCGGGCTCCCGGAGCTGTTGGTGGAGGCTGCATTTGGGGAGCTTGGCAGGACAGGCTGCTGGCACCACAAGGGGCACTCCCCCAGTGACAATCACTGCGGGTGCCAGGCTGAGGTGGGGGCTCAGACAGGCTGCCCGTGCTGCTGTACACAGCTGGCTGTGGCCTGGGTCCCAGGGCATGAGGATCTCTGTCCGTTGCCACATAAAGGGCGTGGACTTGTGGGCACTCACCAAGTGACAGTTGTAGTTGGTAATGGTGGCATATTGTATCCACCAGGCCTTGACCTTTATGCAGCACTGTCGTGCCAATTGGTCACTTCTACATTGGCCTGACAGCCCCTCATACACTTGGGTGTTGGAGTGCCTGGCCCGCGTGAATTGGTGCTGCACCTCCACCTTGCCCCACAGTGCCACAAAGACCCCAGTCTCCTCCGCGGACCAGCTGCGGCCCTGGGTGGACAATGACAAGACCATCAGGGCTCCCACACCAGCTCTCTGGGCCTCTGTGCAGCTGTCCCTGTGCTGCTGGGCCTGGGCAGCTTCCTGCAGCGCCCAGTGCAGGGGCATGGCATGGGACTGGCAGCTTCACAGTGAGGCAATGCCCTACAGCACCTGTAGGCTCTGGGCAGGCTGCTGGAAGTGGGCTGCAGGCAGCTGGAGTTGGCATCAGTGGCCAGGAGCTGCTTGCAGCTGGTCCTGGGTGCTGACAGTCCTGGCATACATACACACACAATATAACACACACACATACACACACACTTATAACCCAGACAGACACACATAACACACACACATACACACACATACACACATATAACACACACACATACACACATATACACACACATATACACACACACGTATATACACACACGTATACACACACATAACACACACATATATACACACACATATACACACACATATACATACACACATATAACACACACATCACACACATAACACACATATACATACACACATATAACACACACACACATACACACACATATATACAGACACATATAACACACACATATACTTACACACATATAACACACACATATACATACACACATATATACAGACACATATAACACACACATATACATACACACATATATACACACACACATATACATACACACATATAACACACACACATATATACACACACAACACACACACATACACACATATAACACACACATAACACACACAACACATATAACACACATACTTACACACATACAACACACACACATAAACACACACATACAACACACATACACACATATAACACACACATATACTTACACACATATAACACACACATAACACACACATACACACACATATAACAGACATACACACACAATATAACACACACACATACACACACATATAACACACACATACACACACATACACGCGCATATAACACACAGACATACACACACAAAATAACACACACATAACATGCACATACATACACATATACATACACACATACACACACATATAACAGACATACACACACAATATAACACACACATACACACACACTTATAACACAGACAGACACACATAACACACACACATACACACATACACACATATAACACACACACATACACACATATACATACACACATATAACACACACACGTATACACACACATATAACACACACACATA